>NW_028288594.1:4195509-5408519 GCF_059628265.1 Tinamus guttatus | reverse complement strand
AAAGTAAGCAGGCGTGGGGCAAAGCCCTGCCTGCTTGCTAAAGACCATGTAGATGTATGTGTATGTATACTTAATCCTACAATATGAATTCTCTAGGTGACATGAAAATCCTTGCCAAGCAAGATGTATCACCCTTGTTTTCCAAAAGCCCTTGAGTCACTTTGAAAATAAATCTGGACATGGAAAATTTGTCTGATGGAAGGCAGGACAAATCAGGGTGTTGCAGAGTTACGCAAGTGATATAAAACAGCAAGATAACTGTAAAGATTTACGAACAGGGTGTCTTTGTTCCCAGGGAAACAAAAACAAGTACTTCCATAAGAAAAGGAGGAGATGGGGAAGTATTCCTGTAAATATCTCCAATTTAGAAGTGCAGTAGAGTGACAGATGAATTGGTAAGTCGATTTCCACAGTCCTATTCTTTTGCTGTGCCTTTTTTTTTTTAAGATGCTATTTTCACCTGAACAATCACTACTGTAGTCACCCCTGCATCACGGTGTTTGCTGCCTTAATCAGTAGATGTCATTCCATGTATTCATGCCTGCTTCCTGCACCATGTACCAGATCTGCCTTGGTTTTCCCACTACACACTTCCAGCCTTCACTCAACTACACAAGTTTTTGCCAGTGCAACTTGTCATCAGCTCTAAGGTCAGCTTCCCTCCGACATCCCATTCACACGTCATCAGGCAGCCATGGGCTCTGTGCTAAATCCAGCCCTACAAAAGAGAGGGCTTAGCAGCACAATAAAAATTAAGGAGGTGCCTTTGTCTGTGTTCATCACCTCCAGGGTGACACTCTATTGAGACCAGTGGTTCCTGGTCTGAGGCTTTTGCCCCTCATGAGCACTCTGTGGCAGGTGGATCTAGTCCAGAAGACAGCATGTAGTAAAAAGTCTACATGGGAAGGTGGTCTTGTGAGAGATAGCTCTTCATATAGATTTTCTCTAAAAGTAGACTGAATCCATGCTGTGATAGTTCATCTACCAAATCTTAAATTGTCTTGGAAATGCTTTCAGATAGATCCAGCAGGCTGCCAAAGAAGACACTCCAGTGGTTTCCCCTTTGCCAGTGTTTGATTCTCTCCCAGCAGGCACCATGTGAAAGGCCTGTCTTGATCATCATTCCCAGTGAGGAGGGGCCTGAGCCAGTCTCTGACTTACCGGAACAGGGGAAGAGGCGCCAAGAGGAGCCAGTGACAATGGACAGAGATAAACAGAAATTTTCTTTGCTGCCATCAGGCTCTTCAGGATGCAGCTGACTGGTGGAGGTAGTCAGTCGTGGTGCTTTCTCTGTGTTCATTCCTTATGGAGAATATCTTGGTCAGAATGGCTGTTCAAACCACTACATAAAATTGAAGGGTTTCAAGTGCTTTGAGATAGCAAATGAATTTTATCTACAGTGTGCTTCTCCTCTTAGGGTGGAAGGAAGTATTCGTTCCAACCTGCAAAGAAGAAACCGAGGACTAGTAGAATAAACAGATGAGATCTTGAGATTTTGGGCAAAAATTAGGAGGTGAACTGAGATTGCTCAAGCCGTTACTCTTCCATCATCACAGGATGTCCAGTCTACCGGCCTTCTCTGGTCAGCAATAAGGTATCCAACTCCTGTTGCACTATGGGGTGTTCTGGCAGGATGTGAATTCCTAATAGTGATCATCTTGCAAGTCTGGCTGAAACAACCACCCTGAGCCCTTGGAGAGCCAGAGAGAGTAATAAAATAGTCATTCTTTTCCCCTTCTCTTTCCTTCAGCCGCAGAATGGCCCCTGAGTTCAAACCATGGAAAATGTCTGTCTTCTCTGTTGCTTAGTTGTGAGAGTTGCTACCAGTCGTGATAGATATTTCCCTCTAGCACCAGGGATGACTTTTAATATAACATCATTATACTCCTTAGAGCGTAATTAAACTTCAGGTGTGACATTGGCCCTAGAGAGATATGACTTCCAACCTCAGGACTAAAGACTGGAAAATTTGGCCTTGTGCCACTCTGGAAGTAGAGTGTATTTCTGGTCATACTCTCAGTCCCCACAGATGACCACCAATCAACTTGTAAGAGCAAACCTAGCTCTGAGTTGGAATGGCATGTGTGTTTTTGTTAGGCAGGCTTGTGTATCTAAAAAGACCCACTGGGGCTGAGCTTTCAAGATGCAGAGAAGCAAGTCTGACCCTCCAAGTGACCCCGTGGTCAGAGCTAGCAATCTGTTCTGCCAAAGGAAGCTTGGATGCCCTGGACCAAGTCATCTTAAATCTCATCTAGAGGATGGAATGCAAACACCTTCCTACTTCCCAGGAGTATTTGGGTATGACATGTATACTATGACTTGAAATTTGCAGCCATCAGAAAAATATATAAGGCCCAAGAATCTGAAGCAGATGGACCTTGCTGAATTACTTCTTCTGTCTGTTCTCCACAGAGTAGAGTGGCCTTTTACTGCTGTCCTACATGCACTAGTCCTCCATGGTGTGAGGGGGGATCATTGCTTCTGTGTGTATTGTCAGTCACTGCCGAGCTCTCTGGGGGAGTGTGGCTATAAACGTGCTGAAAAGCCAACTTGTACTCAGGAAGCACAGGAATGCCTTCAGAATAAATAACAATGTAAATTAGACAGGACCGGAGCTCACCAACCTCAGCAGGAGTTATCCCCTTGTCCAAACATCCAGCCAGCAGCTGATGAGCTTCCTTGTGTGCTCAGCAGTGCTCCTGTCAAGCTGAAAAGATTAAGAAGGAAAACTTGCCCCAGCTGAACAAATAGCTCAAAGGTCTGCCTGAGGCTCCCTAGATGATTAGGGCAGCATGGTTAGGCGTTACAGTCTTTGTATTTTGGGGGAGAGATGCAGCTAGCATCGCATCCAGCAGCCGCTGCCATTCTAGCCCAAAGGACCATCAGCACAGCTACATTTGTGTCCCTGTGCCCAAGAGTCAAACAAAGTTGAACTGTGGTTCCAAAGACATGAATTCAGATATCATTCACTGTCAGCCATGCTGTCCTTTTAACCACAGAAATAGATAATTGGGAAACAAAATGTCTTCCACTGTGCTTGTCCCTGTCCAACCACAGGAACCCAACTGATCTACAAGAGAAACACCGTGTCTTCCAGAAATGTTCTGTAGGAGTCAGGATCTTCTTGGCTTATCTCCTTTAGATGGTTAAAGGCTTAGCAGGGACTGCAGATCTGTGGCTTCCGACTGGTGAAGTAACCCACAAAAACATCTTCTAATTTACAGCCAAGCATTTATGCAAGCACCGTAAATCCAGGGATGGCCTGCAGAGGCTAATATAATAGTACTTTAAGAACAACACAGCATTACGAAACATTTGTGAGAGGTTCAACCCCAGCCCCACCTGCTTTAAATCACCTTTAATGTCCTTGGCCCTGTCTTAGTCTCCAACTGAAATTAAACCTGCTATCACACTAGTTTTCTTGACATGCCTGCTACACCTTAACTCATCACCAGACACTGACATCAGGGAAGAGAGAGGGCTGAAGAACCCAATGGATGTTATCATCGCAGATGAAACTTTTAATAGGTTTTCCATTATAGCCATAAACTGAGTGATCCAGGGACTTTTATGATAATCTTCCTATGACCTCCCAGAGGATGGAAAATAATAAACATTTTTATTATGCCTCTTGAAAGACATAACCACTCATTTTTCACTAGAGGAATGCTACAGATGGGAGACCTAATGTGTACCTTGCTTTCTGAATCCAAGGAAATCTTTTGGGTGGTCAGAATTTGATTCTGCAAATGTACCTGCAATATAAATTTAGTTTGCCACCGTCTAGACCCTTCAGAGTCTGACCTGGGGTGTCCCGAAGTTAAGCCATGACTTTATGAAAAGTTGGGGTATCATTCCTGCTCTCCCAGAGAAAGGAACTAGAAATGTCTAGTCCTTTGCTTGCTAAAGACATAAGCAAATGTCATTTTGCTGTGCAGTTGCTCTGCAACTCAATTTCCTACCAGAAAATGCTTACACCACTATGACACTTGTATTGCTGGTTGCCTGCACTCACTTACTAGAGTTTTAAATTAGGCTTAAGGTGATTTCTCTGAAATCACTGACCCAAGTAAAAGTTTTGGTTTTACATTGATTAAACCCCTGGGACATTTGTTCAGGAACAGATCTTTGGGAATGGCACTTGGCAGGAATCCAGTGTAACATACTGTTGGGTTTCTGGGAAGCCCTTCAAAAAAGGCAGAGAAATCCAAAGGCTAGGAAAGAAAACTCCTCATATGAGGCAAAGACCCAACACAGTTGATGTTTTCAAATTAGATTATGAGAAAAAGAAACAAGAAGTCCAGCTTCCTCTGCAAAGTAAATCATTAAGCTGAATTCAGCCTGTCATCTCAGAGATGCTTAAAACCTGTGATATGCCTGTCCCTGTGATGTGATTGTTATTCAGTGGGGATCCCTCCCTAGACTGTGGAGTGACACTAGCATGTCAAAATTCAGTCTTTTGTAGATCTGATTCCTTAGGAAGCTTTTCCTGTCTAAGATACACACAGGGTGTCCACAGCAACTGTCATCCTGACATAAGTACTCATAATTAGAGGAGGGCTGATCTGGATGCTTAATAGTGTCTTTCTATCCCTAGTCTTGAAGAATTTCCATCAGAACATCTCCAGCCCATGTTAACAATCTAGTTGATGCCAGTGGCCCTATGCAAAAAATAATAATTAAAAAAAAAGAGAGATTTAAAGCTGCAGATTGCCAAAAGCAGAACACTAGCTATGCATCTGAACATATAGTACCCAAGGATAAGAGCTAATTTAAAGAGACCTATAAATATCTAAGTGCTTGTCATTGAAGGTGGCTTAAATATGTTGCCTCTGATGGCTTCAACAAATTGCATAAATAGAGAGAAGTCACAAAAGCAAAAGTAAATTAAAAACTGTTTTATTAAATACTGTGAAAAAGGTCCTCTAATAGTGCAGAAAGTCGAGGTTACAAAGTTTGAAAATATTAAATAGGCAAAATTAAAATAAACTCCTGCTGTGCAGTTCTTTTTTCTTTTTCCTGGCATCAAGCCACAAGCTTCATAAATCTTTTGAGGCACCTCCTAATGCATGCGTGGCTTTTGAATTAAGTATGGTGCAAGTACACCCTAACCAACAGAAATACCTGCCCGTACATCTATCCTAAGGGTACAATAGAAATGCAGCAGCTGCAAGAAGGGACTCCAGGAAGGACTGACTCTGAAGGAGTTGCTTAGGGTCTCTATGAGCTGCTGTCCATGTGAAGTGCAGAGGCTTTCCTTGGCTACATTGATAAGGGAAGTGGCAAAGAACGAGGAAGGAAAAGAGGAATAGCTACCTTTTTTTTTTTCCAACCATGTTAACAGTAGACGAGCTGTACTTTTAATCCATTCATTAGCAGAAAATTCTGTGCTTGTCTTTGTGGAAGGAATTCACATTTCTTTCAGACTGATGCTCAACCAAGACAGACCTCTCTAAATTCTTATCTCAGTCTCCTGTTCCCTGACAGTTGTGTTAGGATTTCAGATCCTCAAGGTTCAAGATAAACACACTTTTAACATTTTAACCCTTTTGACCATTGAAAGATAGGCTTGAATATCACACTTTTTTCTAGTTGTGTTCCTGTAGGTTTAAAAAGCATGGCACATCTCTATCATTAAGTATGCCCTTGGCTTCCTTGGAATTCACAGCTTGTTCATAAGTCTCTCTCGTTAATAAAATAAAAAATAAAAATCCTTTACATCTATTATTGAACCACTCTGAACAATTTCACTTTCTATTCTGATTAGTGAATGAATATTTAAAGAGTATTTTGCTACTTCCAACATCTCATCTGCTATTATTGCAGTCTATAGATCAAACCTAATGATTCCCGATAAATGTCTTAGAAAGTTCTCTTGGCTGCTTACACAGCAGTAATAAAATTGCCAGACAAAAGTATCTGGGAAGAATCACTTTAGTTCCTGACCTCATTACTCATGTATCTGCATACAGCTGCCTCTCACTCCCATCAAATGCAAACTCGAGAGTCCTGTAAGATGATTGCACATGCCTAATTGTGCCAAATTCCCAGTAAAATAACACCCCATGTACCACATCAGAGCACTTTGCCCATGCTTTGAAGGATTTTTTTCTTAAAATGCCTTTCCTTTAAAGTAAGTGAAACATGTTCACCCCTGTGGCCCAATCCTGTCCCTAGTTGTCTGCTGGGGCACCTTTGCCTAAAAAAGCTGATGTCTTCTGAAGAATGTAAGGATTTCAAGAACTTACGTAATTATCCATCACAGTGTTCCCAAACTTCATGTCCTTTCAAAACACATGCACTCACTCACCCAAAAAAACAGATTTTGTCAAACTTTTTGTCAAACTGTCAAACAGGTACTTCTAGACCAAACAGTTTGGGGCCCACTGGCCTCCTGAGCCAAGATGTTGCTTTCTATTAAAGCATCTTGCTAGATTTCCTCCTATACATTTGTCTAGATATTTTCTGAGCCCTGATAAACTCTTCACATCTATACACTCCTGCAGCAAGAAGTTCCACAGCTGAACTGCAACGTATGTGAAAGCCTCTCCTTTTGCCTTTCTTGTCCTGCCACTTACTCATCTAATTTGATTTCTCTTAGTTCTCCTAGTTCTTGAACTGGAAGATGCAGACAAAAACCATTTTGTATCCATCATTTCAAAGGCATTCATAACACCACAAATTTCTGCCCTATCTTTCCTTCATCATTTTTTTTCCATGGATCACATTAGCTTCATACAGACAGGGAAATTTCTCTCTTCCTACTTCTACTTTCATCACAAGAATTTCGGCGGTGAGTGCTGCTTCTCCAGAACCAGAGGGAGGACCATCAGCCTCATCGTATGTAATCAGATGGATATTTCAGGCACTAACAATATGTGCTGTATTTGAGCTGATCTTGTTAGATTGGTATAAACAACTACAGAATAAAGAGACCGAACTGCCAAGCGTTGTTTTTATCAATTCCCAGCAGTGTGAAAGTGCTCACACTCCTCATCAAGTCATCAGGATGGTGAGTTACCATGTAACCGAGTAGAGGCAACTGCCTACATCTCTTATCTTTGCCTGTGGCAAGCATGCAGCGATTGGTTTTAACTGAGTCTGAAGTGTTAAATTACATTAGTCTTTATTTGCCTAGGGATAAATTGACTCAGCATTTAGGCTAAGCATTTGCTGTAAGGTTCACATCCAGACAATTACCTCAGCTTAACTGATGCTTGGTAGCTTGTTAAGCCACAGTATCTTAATTACAAGTCTGAGACCTAAGGCTCTCATAAGACAGGCTGGGATTTTAAGATAACTTTGGCTCCTATTTTGGAAGGCTGGAATAAATTCCAGGGCAGAACTATTCTAAAACAAAGCTCTACATTACAGTTTCCTGTCATGTATTCAGAAGGATTGTTGTATATAAAACAAGCCTTGCTGCCATTTCTTTCCTAATCCAAACTGTCCACCAAACACAGAAATAAGATGAAAAACTGCTCTTGGCACAGCTAATTGCAATTAGAGAGTTTTGAAAATTAAAGCACTCATTCCCCACTTTAAACGCAATTAAACAAAGCATTTAAGCTCTGACTTGAACAAGATGACTTAAGTGATTAAAATTAAACATGTGCTGAAGCATTTTGCTGAACAAAGACTAAAGAGGGAGAGCGATGTGTTAAAACTATGGCAATTTTCCACCTGACAGAATGCAGAAGACCCTTGCTGTGTACCAGAATGGTATCTCTTGGATATGGATATGGGTGGGTCTGGCCTTTGACAAGATGCAAAATGTCTCCCCTTAGCAGTTAAGAGAGGGTACTCTACCTTTGGTGGCCCTGCAAAACTGATAGCAACAATTAAACCCAGATATTTTTTTACAGTTTTCTTATTAGAATCAATTCTGAGAGCAGAATACTCTAAATATCGTTATCCTTTGCTCAAGATCGATGCAGTCTTTTGGCCAGTAAAATTAGAATTATATAGACACATAAGTGACTTGTTATATACCACAATACATTGCCATACATTGCCAAGAGTTATTTAATTTCTTAGTACTCTCTGCTTCCGTATGGCAGTACATGAAATAAGCCTTTAATTAGTTAGAATCTGTCCTTGTGGCCGGACATGGTGTTTTGGTGGGCTAGCAGCAGAGAATGTGCTTGTTCCTCCCCAGTCATTCACCACACGTAACATGTACATTCATAATTTTTATGACCTTGCAAATTCTTCTCTCATTCATTTACCATGGTAAATGCTACTCTTTTACCATGATAGATGACACTGCAATACCGAGGAAAGCAACTGGGAAGACTGCAGTACAAATTCAGTCCTTGTAAATATTCCAACCATTCATGTTAGGCATCAGCTTCAGTTAGATGTGGGCATTTGTTTTTTTGTTTTGCTAGATGATTGCACTGTTTGGGATAATTACTGAGGCATGGCCTTGAAGAGAAAGCCTTTATACTGCATTTGGGAGAGTACCCTTGCCAGTCTAAGAATGACTTGTCGAATCCTTATTTTTTGAAAGAAAGTGGGAAAGAGAACATTTTCTTCTCAGCCAACTTTCCCGTGCTTTTTGTGCTCTTCAGTAAAGGCAAATTTGGCTTCCACAGTCTATGTAGTCCAATGTCTCTCTGCTACAGTTCACGGGTGAGCCCCTTATAATCAATGAAATATTTAGGATCATTTATCCACTTGAAGATCAGAATGAAATCCTGGCTTAGCATATGAAAGGAGCTCCAGGTCCTGTGTATCTTCTGTAAAGCTCTGTGCTGAGCAACCACTTAACTATTAGCATGCTATCTAATCTTGACTTAGGCATTAAGCAAATGAGAAACCTGTACCATTCCAGGATAAGTTGTTCCAGTGTTAAAAATAAGCAATTTATTTCTGCCCTCAATTTATATAAAACTGAGGCTTTCAGCAACTGGATGATGTAAAGTCTTCATTCACTAGATCAGACTAGCAAATAGGGCTGGAAGAAACTCCAGGAGCTCCTGTAACCCATTTCCTTGCCCCAAGGGAAGACCCACTCTGCCTACTGCCATCTTAAAATCTTCTGTAGCAGTGACCGCACAATCTTCTAAGGCCTGAATCATCTCCCAACAGAAGCTTCAGATCTCTCTTTGCTACATTAGTCACAATCCCTCAAGCAGCTTTTTGTATTTCAGCTATATTGATGGCACAGTGGCTGTTGCTGGAGGAAGCACTGACCTATAAGGTACGTGTCTCAGCAGCAGTAGGATGTGCTGGACATCTGCCCCCGTCTCTGAAGCACTGAGATTTCTGCCTTGGTTGGTCCTTGGGGTTCAGCCACAGTCAGTGACGCTGATAGGGCTAGTGCTTTCATTGCAGACCTTGATTGTCTGCCTTCTTCCTAATAAGCTTCCTCAGTTCTTCTAAATGATGACGATAGATACCTACACAAGCATATTCTAAAATCCTCAGCCTGTAACCCCACTGTGAACGAGTGGACCTCTGGCTCCCACAGAGAGTTAAGTGTTTTTGCCCTGGATATCAAACTCCATAAATTGCCTCATCTTCAGAGGAGCTGAAAATGCCTGGCACATCTAGGCCTTGAGCACGAGGTCTGGCAAATGCCACAGATAATGAGACTTCTCACTCTAAGGAAAACATTGCAATTAGCACCATATTAATTTACAGAAGAAAAAGCAGAGTTATTTTCAGAAGTTGATGCCTGCCCACTGAGAAGCATCTGGAAGACCATTGTGCTCTTCTCCTAATAAAGCCATGTCAGCCTTCCAGAGCCACTCTAGGTGTGTAAAGATGCTTTAACTGGGGTTACACTTTGTACAGATCCAGATTTTGACAACCCATTTTCTGGCACACTGACCAAGATTCATCTGGCTTGGAAAAAGAAACCCTGAGATGCCAGTGGAAGCAGAGGCAAAAAAGTATTAGGCATTGCCTTGCTGTTTATGATTCTGCTGCCATGGGATAGAAGACCCAAGGGTTTAGCAGGTGCTTGGCTGGAAGATTTGTTTTTTGAAGCACACATGGCTCTTTTTGAACTGATAAAGTCTCTTTGAAATCCCCCCCAAAAGTTTTTATGTAAGGTGGCTTGTCTAATTTCTAAGTGTGAGAAGAGTCAGGGCTCTGTTTGATGTCTCCTTTCATAGTCAGATACAACAGCGTAGTTGTCTAGTTGTCTATGGTCAGTGGCACATTGACATCTTAAGAAGGCTTCCTGGGGAAAGTACAAATATAATAGATATGTTAGATAAACCACAAGGTAATGGATTATAGAGGAAACTATATGGTAAAAGAAAAAAAACCCCACTAACTAGCTATATTTAATCAAATCTGTTTAGAAAGAGTGGAGCTGGTTCAGATAGTGTTTTGATGACCTCTATGTAGGTTCATCAGAGTGCACGTAGGGACTAAAGAAGTATTACACTAATGCATCAGTTCCACAAAACTACATTGCTGCTGTCCATTAGTCTCAGTGTGACTGTTGTCACACTGGCCTTAAAAAAGGGCTTTCTTAAATATTGCTGACTCTCTGAGTAGGTCTGGGGAGTCAGAGAAGGAATAAATTATTGCTCATCATCTAGAACTGAGGAAGAATTTTCCAATTGAAGTGTTTGTTGTCATTGTTGTTGGAAAAAATGGGTTCATCGGCAGCTGTACACATGGCAAGGATGGACTGACTTCAGTGACACTTTTTTTTTTTTTTTAGGGGGGGCCAAGTACAGTTTTCAGGTCCAGCTTGGATTTTTTAGTCAAAGACAGAGCAGCGAAGAGTAACTCTAGAACCTTCATTACTTCAGTGATTAGCATGTGAACCTGGAAATGGAAAAAAATAGGTTTAAGACTTGTTGCATCTAATTCAGACCAGGAATTTAGACTTTTATGTCCCTACATCTTTAATAGGTCCCCTCACTCCAGAGGTGGTTATCTGGGGAAAAGAACATGCTTCCTCTAGCTGGGGAGGGCTGTCTGCTTCTTTGTTTTTGCTTTGTTTGTTTGTTAAGAATACAGCATTATTTCATGCAGTAAGAGAAAAAGGAAAACAAAGTCATTGAAATCTCAAGTGATGCCAGGACATATTTTCTACCCAGCTACTTGCCATAAATAAAACTGACATTTTATATCTTGGCCTCTACAGCTAAATGACTGCCATGAGGATGTGTTGGGTTTGTTTGTTTGTTTGCTTGTTTGTTGGGTTTTTTTTCTTCTTAATAAAATAGTCCGTGTTAGCATGCAGTCACTAACAGAGAATTTGGTCTTGTTTCAGTTGGTACAAAACAGAGATACTGAAATATCAATTTGGAAAGATATACAAGAGACTTTTTTTTCCTGCTAAGCTTGATTTTCTATTTGGGTGAGTTGTTTGCAATCCACATGGTACCTATGAGGCATTTTTTTTCTCTCTATTTCTTTTAGGGACCACATGCAAGTTAATTTGAAAAGTGGAACATTTAGAGAAAACTTGTTTCTAGAGACCCCAATTTTTGTTGCACAATTAGCTCAGCTTTGCTTTCATACTATTTTTCTAATGTCCTCAATGGGACACAATGATTCACTAGCAAATCGGTTTTTAGAACATTTTATTTGAGCTGAAACATTTTTCACTGTGCCCTTTGGCAATTGATTTTATGCCGCAATTTTGTCAAAGAGTTTTCCTGAGGAACTGTAAGATTAAGGAAAAAAATACTTACGTTTCAATCAATAACAGGCTAGCTGTGCACATCTGTAAAGTACCTAGGGATAAGTTCTTTTGCCTTTCATATCACAAAACTAAATTTGACTCTCTGCTTCTATTGCATTACACTTTTTAATACATTTCTCTGCATGCTCAGACAGTGATTTTTTTAAGAGAAAATAGTGTCAACAATGAATAGCTGACAATCTCAAACTCTTGCACTCAGAATTGGGCTGCACTTTGAAGAGTGCTCACTGTCTCTGTATGAAAATAGCAGGTTCATATCTTATAGAGCTGAGTTAAATTCTTTCTGTGGACTTTTTTGGTAATTGTGATGGCTCTAAAGCTAAGGCTGAGCTTAGCACATATATACAAACTCACTCCATGCTATACTGCTTGTAGTAAGACCCTTTCATTTCCTCTGAGTCCTGGACTCTGTTCACGCAATGACTCATGAGCAAACAGCTTTGCAGAATGTATCCTTTGATTTGTAATGCTCCCTGCTGT
This sequence comes from Tinamus guttatus, assembly GCF_059628265.1. Lineage (NCBI taxonomy): Eukaryota > Metazoa > Chordata > Aves > Tinamiformes > Tinamidae > Tinamus > Tinamus guttatus. The sequence continues at coordinate 5,396,362 of NW_028288594.1, read as the reverse complement.
GCCCCTGCAAAGTCTTTTATTTCTTTGCAAAGTTTACTCAGAGCACTTTCATAACTATAATCTACCAAAAGCTGAAGTCAATGGGAGCTGTATCCATTACAGTGGGGATGAATTTGTCTTGCAGTTTTCGGGTCTGGAAATTGGAAGCTTTGAAACACTCAGCGCTGAAGGCAAGAACACATAGTATCACTTAGGAGCCCAAATCCCATTTGCTTTCAGTGCAAATTAGGTACTAATAGCAGATTATTAAACAGTATTTTTAAAATATCTAGCAGAAGTCTAACGTGCTTAAACCTCCCTTTTAAATCTGAATGCTCAGGCTATGTCTGTGCTGCCTCCAGCAGCAGTACCTAAGTTCAGAGCAAGCTAAATTCCTGGACATGTTGGCACCTACACTTAAGGAAGGAACTTGAAGCAGCCATTTTCCCCACCACAAAAATATATTTGTCTGACTGAGGAGCCATTGAGCCCAGCCTGAACTCAGACTAAAATGGGGAGCTGAACCTGCTCTCTTGGCCCTGTGAGCTCCCTACTAAATTCCCCCCTTCCAACAGGAAACACAAGAGTCCTCACTGCTCCTTCACCAGATAGCGATGGAGGAATCTTTTTGCATGCACTCTGGAATGCTCCCACATGTGGGAATTCCCGTCACCAGTGTCCCCTGCCCACACTGGCCCTGTCTGTGAGATGCAGAACACCAAGCTGAATACTTCATACAGGCTGAGGGAATCAATACATCTGCTGAGGACAGGCTTGTATTCCCTTCTCATATTGACAGATGGAGAGCTGAACAGTGCAATTATTTAATAGAAATTTTCACAAAAATCCCCAGCAAAATGGGAATTGATATAAATCATTTTGTATTCCCTCTTCCTTCTTGCCTCAAAGCTGACCTACAATTTAAAAAGTTGACTTTTGAGGATAGTGAATGCTAGATGAGAATTTTTTTACCAGTCATCTTTTGTTCTCTGCTCTTACAGAATAGTTTATCATATTAGGGACTTCAAAGGACTGCACCAGATAAGCAGAGGAGAAACACAGATTAACTGAGACATCAACAATCATTGGATGAGGTCAATTAAAAGCCAAATTAAACAAATGGAGCTTTCAACTGTGATCCAGACAGGAAGAAGCAGCCGGGTTGCAAGGGTTGGAGATGAAAAGAATTCCAAAAGGCTGATGTAGAACATGAACACAGGGTGGGAAAAGGCAGCAGAGGAGAACTGTATTGTACCTATGTTCTTTAGACAGGGCCAGAAGTATTCTGGATCCAACCTACCTGGAGAAGTTGGCAGGGAGAAGCCAGGCCAAGTAAAGAAGTGCTTTGGTGCCTGCAAAAAGGAAGGCAATGTAGAGTCCTGGAGAAAAGGTTGGAGAGAACACGAGCATGAGATGTGCTGCAGCAGGCACAGCCATGGCCCAGCAGTGAGAACAGATTTTGTGCCAAGTGGATTCTGGGTCATGTAATCAGAGCCCAGATGCTGAGTCACTGAGCAGAGCCTTCCAAAAGCTCCTTCAGCGACCTCCTATTGCCCAGTGAAACCCATCTTGAAATGGGTCAGAAAAGCTGACAAGCCAGTTGTGAGAACAAGCTGCTGCCCAAATGTCCCAAGGGTCAGGGAACGATAACCTTGTAAAGGATTTGGGCTGGGCCCTCTGAGCCAGCACCCAACAGATTTGGGTAGTCCCATAATGCCTGATTAAAAAGACTAGTTTTTGCAAAAATAACCTTGGTATTTTGTATGGCCCAGGCAATCTACTAGTTTATTACAAGATATGGAGCAAAAAAGAAAATTCTCCTTCTTGGGGGCTGTTGGCTTCTCTGCCCCTTGATCACATGTGTAGGGTGTGGTGAAGTCTGTCCTGAAGGGAACAAATTCAGAAGCGATGAAAGACAGTTAACTCTTTTTGTTCCAGCGTCCCTGGTTTTGGTGTAAGCTTATCCTGTCTTGTAATTCTCATTCTGTTTTAGTTCTACTGCATGACAGCGTGGTTTGTTCTCTGGAATACAATCCTCACAAAGGTATTTGAGTCATATTCACTATTTTATAGAACAGATGAGTAGCATATATCTGCTTTTTCACTTAAAGCAGATTTCTCAAATTTTGAGTTAGAGGCTATTTTCTGAACTCTCCTTCATGTTCTACAAAGTCCTTTTGAAGTGTGGACAACTGAAGAAAACACTATCATCTCAGCAGTGGTGATAGATGAGAGTGATTTATGAGCAGGTCGTACCCTTTCCCTAAGCTCCCTTGGTATTTTTTGCTAACATCTCCAGAGCTGGTCCCTTCAGTATAAGAAAACAAAGGTAGTTCATTTTCAAATGACTGTTGCAAATGCCTTTCCAGAAGCACTGCTTTTCTAGCTTTGGTCTTCCAGCTTCCAAGGTTGTCCTGCACTTGTAGCCTTGCTTTCTAAAGAGAAATAATATGGATGGACTCAAAGTTGCTGCTGGCCAGCCCATGCCAGAAGGCCCAGAATTTGAAATCAGTTATGGGTATGCTACTACTTACCAAGATCTCGTAACAGGAGAGGAGGTAGGAAGGGTTTACAGAACATGGGAATGTGGCAAGCCATCATTTGATATGAGGGGATGTCAGGAGAGATTTGGGGCATAAATCCATAAGAAAATGTTTTTCATGACTTCCCGTGTCCAGGTGGCAGTTCACTTGCCTATATCAGAACATCATTCATTTAAAGCAGTCTAGTTCAAATAGAATTCAAAGGCATTAAATTTCTGTTATATACTGCCACTGCAAAGACTAAAATTTGGAGGCCCCTTAGATCTTCTCCCTTCTCTAGCTCAGTTTATCTCCCTTTTCTTTGTAAGACTCACAGGACAGCCTGATGTCAAGTTCTTCCCTTCAGGCTGCTTTCCATTGCTCCTAAAATTATGTTCAAACACACGTATAGCCCAATAATTAACACAAACTATCATGAGCTGACATGCCCTCTTGTCTGTGTATCAGTATCCTCCACGCCTCCAGAAGATGGATGAATATAAAGAGCATATTTGAAGACAGCTGAAGCAAGTTAATTAGGGATTGACTAATGCAATAAAGCTATTTTTAGCTGTTAATTTATATCTGGTTACCTTGTTACGGGAAGCTTATGCAATGCTAGTAAATTCTTAACCAAGGAGATAGATTGAACACCAAAATGATTTCACCGTTAACTCTTTGAGTGTCTCTCCAGTATAACTACATGACTTGAAAAAGTAATAGATTTGACAGAGAGGGATTTATTTTGCTCTGTTACTGGGGGATTTATTGTTACAAGGGATTTATTTTTTTCCCTCAAGGTTTTCTCTGAAGCTATGAAGGCAACAATGGTCATTTTAGCAATAAAAAAAAATGGAGATTTGTGATTAATCATCTACCTCTAGGAAGAGCACATTGAAATAAAATTCCAATTCTCACAGGTTCTGTGGTACATTCACAATCCGCACCAATGCTGTATGTGTCTTAAGAATACCAACATTTTGGGCTGTGCATGTCCAAAAGATTGTATTTTGGCATGCATGTGCAAAATGAACTTTTCTGGACATCATACAAGCATTTGCAGGTCATGCTGATCTGAATAATCCTAGGTTGGCAATCCCAGAAGGTGAATAGCATTTCACAGAGTAGGCTGAGCAAAACAAACTCGCATTAATCTTCTGCCTTTCCAGAGACAAAAGGAGAATATCAGAGGAGGCCTATTTCTAACTTTATTTTTACCTTTGTGACTCTGCTGAAATCTGTCCCTGGATCCAAGTAAAGATAGCATTTGGCCCACTGACTACCAACTGGAGTAGGGGCTGATGCAATTGAACCCATATGCAGAGGCAACTGGCCAGTAGGACAAACTGTCTTGGGAGCCAGGGCACGACGCTGTGAAATGCTTGATCCAACCCAGCAAGATGTTTTCCTTCTTTGCAATTCCTAATATGAGAACAAGGCACACTGAGTATATATAGCTCTGGGGATCTAGAGAGACAGATTTTTATCCTGAAAAAAAAATACATAAATAATTTGCTGGACAAAGAGGGGTCAGCATTGCCCAGCTTGGAAGGAATCTCCTTTTTTTTTTTTTTTTTTTTTTTTTTTTTTTTTTTTACGGAAGACTCAGGGGAAGGGCAATGGCACCCAGCCACTTCTAAAAATTGATTCAGAGGGCAAGGCATGTGCAGGTTTCCAAGCAATGAGTAAGCACCATGACATCAAGGAAAGTTTTTGTCAGCAGAGAGAAGAATTCCCACTGGTGACGTGTATTGGGGATGCGGAGCGAGGGAAAATGGTAGAAGCTCCCTGGGGAGGGGCTTTTAAAATATGATGTCACGTAACCATAGAAGATAGAGTTCAGAGCTTCTCCAGAGAGATATGCCAGATTACTTCATAGGATTGCAGAGAAGGGCAGAACCAGGGTCTGTCTAATACCATTTCCTGATTCAAATAGTTACCAGCATTAGCAGAGTCCCAGAAAGGAATAAAAATACTAGAATCTTCTTCACAGAACAGAGTTATCCCTGGCCCTAAATTAGGCTTTGGTCTGGTCTTTAATAATTATTGTCATCCAGTGTTTGTGTGGTAAGGGTCTAACGTCCCATCCAAAACCAGAAAAATTCATTCCAGTAGCTGTGAATAACCTTATTTTCAGTATTAAAAGCAGAAACTCTACTTTCCTTTGACCTTGCTAGTTTTGGGAGATACAGTTTCACAGTTTGCCTATATGTTGTGTTAAAAAATAACCCCCTGCCACACACACACATGTATTTACCCTGTCCCAGTTCTGACTTTGTGCTGCTATTAAATGTCACTGAAAGGAGGAACCCACAGTTCCTCCAAGGCTCTTATCCCCTCTGATCTGTTAAGCGCACACATAGAGGCAGGACTAGTCCTGTGCCCATCAATGGTAGCAATTACCCTCTTGGAACAGACTCACCTCCTGGTTTCTGGTCTCCAGCTGCAGCTCCAGCTCTGGTTCCCAGGGAAGGCAGCCCTGCCTGCAGCTCTTGCTGGCTGTGCACAGCTTGTGGGTGTGTGGAGGCCACTTGGCTCATGCTGCCAGTCAAAACAAGGCTTGACAGCGCCTAGGACTATTATCTTATCTGCTGGAGCTGATGGATGCTGTTCTTACAAGGGAAGGGTCTAATCCGCTTTTATCTCTCCTAAGCATAGGGCCTCTATATTAGCCTCAGGCAAGCCCAATCCCCATATTAATTATCAATTACATTTTTAAGGTCTTCTCCTCTCATCTTTATTCTTTATTTTCTCTCATTTTCTCTTTTCCTTTTTTTTTTCTTCTTTTTGTCATTGCTAAGTGAAATCCTGTCACTCACCCTTCCATCATAACAGAATCACATCGCTCTCTTCAGTCCTTCAATACCATAGCAAGCTCTGGTTTTGCAACTGTAGGCAGATTTAGGGGTCTGAGGGTTTGGGGGATATTTTCTTTGGCAAATTAAAGATGCAGAGCTTGAGATTAACAAACTGAACAAATGTTTATGATGGCATCAGACTGCAAGCCAAACCCTCAGCTAGCAAACTTCAGCTCTACACTTTTGATCTCACTTCTCACCTGCTTATACGATTTCCACTCCATTGTGCTGCTGTGTCTACCAATATGTACTAGGATTTTACAAGCCAAAAGAGCAAGCAGAAAAATCTGGACATGCTTCTGATCCAGAAAACTCCCATTTGCTCTCTGGCTCCTGGTAGCTTTGAAAATGAAACATGGTGAACGCTGGTAAAGTGTTCACAGGCCTGTTGGAAGAGTATAGTGCTAGTTTCTATGCAGCACAACACAGGTGCAAGTAAGAAAACCTCAGGCATGTGCATTTCTTATTTTCCAAATGTAAATTATATCTTTGTAATAACCCCAGGGCCAAGCCTATAGCAACTCCTGGGAACATGAATGTCTTTTGCTGTGCTTGCCCCTTTCTGTATGCACCGTCAGCATATAGAAGCCCTCAGCTTTACACCTCCTCCTGTGTGCTTTCTATCACTTTCCAACCACCCTTGGCATAACCTCAGAGAGGTCCCATCATACCGCTCGCTACAGCAGGGCCATTTGTTTGAGATGAATTCTCACCCCATTTCCCCTCACCTGCAGAGTAGGCGCCTGGGGCTGCCTTGGCTGTTCCCAGCTGGAGCTGGATTTCCAAAGGTAACCTTCACATGAAGGCTTTGATCAAAGCAGCCATGCCACCCTTTTCCCTCTGTTTCCAAGGTGAATAAGTTGGAAAGTATCGGGGTTTGTAAAAACAGTCCCCACATCTAGAGCAGCAGCCCCATCTTTCCTCAGCACAGCCCCACATTCCCTGCGATGCTGTGGACCATTGCAGAGTTGCTCTTGGGCAGAGGTCGCAGGCCTGATTTCCCCCCCACCATTTACCCATGCAAAGAGCTTCACTGGGTTTGGACTCTGCTGCTTTTACTATTAAAACAGCCCCAGCTGCACCTCCCTCCGCTGGCCTGCTCCCATGCTGAGTCATGGCTCTGCGTGCATCCAGGCCCGTCACACATCTGCAGGGAGGTTATGTGAGGCAAAGAGCATGGCTTGCTCCACTGGCCTGCCCGGGGGGATGCTCCAGCAGTTAGCTGCCACAGCGGGAGGAACTGGCTGCCGAAAGGCACCGTCCCTGTGTCGCAACCTGCTCTCCCTCTGCCTCAGTCCAACACAAACCAGTTAGGACACCATCAGGCGGTTTCCCACCTTGAGGACGATTGTGGCACCAAATAAAAGCTGTCCCCCAGCTGCCTGCTGCGGCCTTCCAGCAGCTGTGGTGTGTATACATACACATGTACACACGTGCGCGCATGCACATATGTAAACTAAAATCACAACTGCTCTTAATGGGAAAAGTCTGCACACCCAGGCAACTGCCCTAATTCTAGTAGGTGGAAGGGCTGGTTTGGTGTCAGTTTTCCCATCCACTAATCCTCCAGTGGAAAATAATAATTAAATAAGAAAATTGTCTGCTGTCCTGCAACTAGGCTTAGCATCTCTGCTTTCCTCCATTTCTTATCTACAGGGTTGTTTCTTCAGCATTTGCAGGTAAGAATACTGAAGACCTGTAAAGACACGTCATCCTACCTCTGGGGTCACCCTGAATAGGCAAAGGACCTGCTTCCTGCATGCCAGGTTCACTGAAAAGTTGATTTCAGTCTAGCAGAGCTGGCTTTATCTGAACTTTCCACATCTAGAGGGATACCTCCTGGGTGGGAGGTAATCCCCTGCCCCAGGCAGGCTGTACAGCAGAGACTAACAAAGTCCCAAACCTTTAGAATTTAAGGGTTCAGGTCTGAAAATGACTGCAAATTATAAGAACAGTGCTTACAGGTTTTGGTGTGCTACTGGAGGTGAGCACAGCTTATGTGTCAGTCCTAATGCTTTGATCTCATCTCTATGCTTGGTTTTAGTATATGAATATATAGATGAATCTGTCTATCCTCTCTTTCCGCAGAACTCCTGAATACCATGGCAAAGGGGATCAAAGAATGAAGGCATCCAATTCCTTATGAACTTTTAAATAATAAGACCAGGAACGCATTTTTGGTCTTCCCCCAAAATAGGCTACAGGTGAGCACAACATTTCTTCTCTGTCAGAAAACCTGCATGAGACAGAGCTTCAGGAATGTCCCAGATGCACAGATCAGTCCAATGCGAGCATGCACAAAAGAGAATTCATCTACCTTCCCTTCCAAGGACTTTATGTCCTTGAGTTTGTTAATTCCACTGGTCACAAAACTGTTGTATTTAGTTTCCTCCAAAACTTTGTTTCACAATTTGGTTCTATGACAATTGCTCTGGTTCTTGAGATGTCAGCCTACGTGTGCATGTCTCTCAGGTCTTGGAGGACAGTGTTGCAAAACTCTCAGAATGCTCTGACACTAAATTAAAACAATGTTCCTCCCCCACACCAAAAAAATCCTCATATCATTTTTGCAGGAAAAAAAGGTTGGGTCCCATGCTGTGTGTATGCTTAATCTGTAGCACCATCTTTTGAGGGGATAATGTACTCCCAAGCAAATATACCAGGCTCTCCACAGAGGATCCCAATGGGCTTTGATAGCCACAGTCAAAGCTGACTGAAAAAAAAATGTGACAGAGGTTGTTTTTCCATTGTAAAGGACCATTTCAAAGCAAAGTGTTTCTTGGGAATATGTGATGCTGAATAAATTTGTGACTTAAAAATGTCAAGATGCTACAACAGCAAGATGGACTTACTTAACTCCAAGTTTCTCAAGTAGTTCAATTCCAGCTTGCTTTTACCCACTAACATTTATACTTGGTCAAAGGGTGTCATGTGTATTGATACTTTCTGTGAAATATTTACATTGCGATATGTAATGTTTTAGCATAATATTTTGGCATAGCTCAAGTGTGCCATTTTGATGTTTTCAAATGGAATTTTTTATTCTGGGGGAAAAATAGAGAAACGTTGACCTTTTTGGACTGATTCAGGGTGGAACACATGTCCAAATGCCAGAGTTTTCTACAGGGCAGAATTTCTCCATTCCAATCAGCTTTTCCCCTCAGGCAGAATATATCCCTCATCTCTTCTGTCCCCTTTTTGGTTAAGTCCAAACAAAGAAAACTTCACTATCTTGTAGTTATATACTTAAAGCAAATAATTGATTTATATCTCACCTAATCACCTTGCAGAAAAGCTAGTGAATGTGTATGTACACTGTGCACTCTGTGCGCCTTGATCTTGGAATTCAACCAAGGCTGAGGGAAGGGAGAACACAGCAATATTAATGATGATGAGCTAGTAACCTGCAATGCTGAAAGAGCTGTGCAATTACTAGCTCTCCTATCTTCACAGTGCTCTGGAGTAGAATATTCACACCCAAAAGATAATGGGGAAGCGGAGGCACAGCAAAGGATAATGAGTCATTTGCAAGTATCATTGCAAGTAAGGCAACATAGAGAGCCAGTAACATCAGCTATTTCTTTCATAACTCTGTGAAAGGCTATGCAATAGGAAGGGGATTCATTTCAGGGGAGTCATTCTCATGCACGGCTACACAGGCATTGATTATTCATTACTGTTGCTCTGAATTGCCTTGCATTTCAGCAAAGTGCTGCACGGGCATATGGAAGGGGTGGTCACCACTGAGATGAAGCAGAACTCTTCCTAGTTATCTTTCCCAAACAGTTGGTAGTGTCATCTGGCTTTTCTCCTTTGTAATTTAGAAGAACTGGACTCCAAGTTCATCATCTCATGATTTGTTACCTTCTGTCCTTAGGACACAACTGCTCCTCAGGGAATTGGTGACTGGGAAATATCAGAGTCAGTGGAAAATATTTCAGATGGTCTTTGAGCATATCTAGCTTGCTTGGGGAATACAATCAGGAGATAGGAAACCTTCAGCTGGATGAGGAAAGCTTGACTTCCATCAGAGTTGTCTCCTTTCCAAAATAAACACACTCAGGAATGCTGGGATGGGCATCCATTTTACCCTGCAGAAATCAGACCACAGGTTGACATGGTGGAAGCTCATGGCTCTGGTGGTGCACAGAGTCATGGAAGCATCTTCCAAGCACTGTCTAGCACAGTCTAGAGAGAAATCCAGGCTAAGAAAAGGTTCCCCCTTTCTCTTTATTTTGATTACAGCCCTTTTTATCTCTCCCATTTTATGGCTTTACATTGGAAAGGAGCCTATTTCCTGGTACATACAGCAGCTCGACTGAGCATAGCTTGGCAACAGTGCCTATTGCTTTAGGGAAGAACAGAGCATGTTCTCATTGTGCATGTTTTCCCTTGGAAACTCTTCATCCTGTCTATATAACTCTATATGTGGCTCCCAGCCATGCCACTACAAGCTGCAAAAACATCAGGCTAACAAGGTTGGGCCTATTTAATGCCTCAATCCAGGACTATCAAGAAATTACCTGTGCTTCTCTTGATTGTCTTTCTTAGACAGATTTATTTTTTTTTTTGGTTCAGCATGAAGAGAGAACCCTTTTTTTTTTTTCCTTTTTTGGAGGAAAAGAAAGAAAGAAGAAGAAGAAAATGAGCTTTGGTGTACAAACTAGATTCCATTATTGGTATTCCTTGCAATTCTCCCTGCTGTGATTATGTTCTTGCACCAGTCTCAAATAGATCCTGCAGAATGCTCGGTGCCCTCTACAGCAATGAAAGCTCCTTGTTTCTCTTGGTTTGAACTGGGTATGCCTGCTTTGACGGCCAAGTTCTGAATCCTTAATTCAGTCCTATTCTGATGAGTGGAAATGGAAGGGAAGGAATAATATCCCTCTGGAGTTGGCTGTGAGAGCAGGTTCTTTAGAATCCTATCTCAGTTCCCAGAAAACAAACAAACAAAAAATCTTAAATGTTCATCTCAGGTCATTTCGTGTCTGCCCTAAATTCATGTCTGTTTTCATATTAATAACCATTTCAGTGTTAAAACAGAAAATGGCACATTTGCAAACTTTGTTAGAGCTGAAGTCACAGCAAAGCTCCCATCCATGTGACCACAAACAACTTCTACAGTAATGGCTACCAGAGAACTACTATTTCTCCAACTAACCCACACCCTCTGAAGTCTCTCCCTGAGCTGATATCTTTCATTTAATTCAGTCCTGCATCACACTGAGTCTTCCCAGGTCCCAGAGATAGTAATGGGGAGTCTGTAGTGCTCCAGAGGTGATCTCCATGGGAGCTGTCAGCTGCAAATGCAAGGGGGATATTGGTTCAAAATGGGCAGCTGCAGCTCCATCTCTGCCGCTCACTTAGCAACTCTCGCTTGGCACATGCCATACTTAGGCACAGCCTGAGTGTCTGGGACCTCCCTCTAGCTTCTCCTCTGCTGTGAGGGAGAGTGGTTTGGTTCTGAGGTTAGCCTAATTTTTTATTGTTTTTTGGTTCCTCTGCAGATTTGTCTCCCCAAACAGCGTGTGCAGCAGAAGCAAGAAGAAGAGTCCCCTTGAACTTTTCCATGATGTGCTCACTACTCGCTCTTTGGCAGCTCTGTGGATGCCATGCTGTTCTCTAGGACGTGGTGTTTGGCTGGAGAACACCCTAGCGAAAAGGGATGTTGAAAAATAGCAGTAGCAGCAACAGTAGCAACAGATGGGGCTAGCAACCTTTCCCTGGGTGAGTATCAGATCTGTTACTCCTCTCAGCTGTTTGGCGGGTCATTGCTGGGTTACGTATCCAGCGATGTTTGCACTGTGCTCTAGCCCGGCAATGTATACGCCAGATTCCTCTGGTTCTCCTCATTGCTTTGCTTCAGAGCAGCAGCAGTGTGCTCAAATACTCAGCAGAGATTTTGCAGACTCTGAGCTAGAGCAGCCAAGAAATGTCATGTCCCGAGGTCTGAAACAACTTGTTCGCTTCAGAGACACGTATGCATACATGCTGTCATAATTTCTCATCATTCCACTTTGGTTCTGCTGTCTGTAGCCATCAGAAACATCTTCTTGAAATCCTCTTTCTCCTGGGCATTGCTGCTTCATTATCTCAGGGGTGATTCATTATCTGCCTACGTTGGTTACCAGAGGGACCTTTTAATCATGGACTACAAAGCCAAGAAGGGCCATTTTGTGTCACCTAAAATAACCTCTGCACTGTTCACATATTGAGCTGTGAGTGTTGGCCAATAACCATACGGTTTTTGCATACATAAAGGGCTGCTTGAATTTCACAAGTTTGCACTTATCTGTATTCCCTCAGTAACAATTCCCATGTCTTCTTAATAAGACGGATCTTAGCAATCCTGTCGACCAACAGTCCTGGAGTGGAACCCTAAATGGTCATCAAATGTTGTGGACAAAAATTATCAAAACTCTCATGGACTTTGAAGGGCATTAAAGGACAACCTAAGGGAATATGTCGTGGATATTGTGCAAAAAAAATGAAGGAAGACTATACTTACACAAGGACCCTCAGATGCACCATCTACACAGCATAAGGCCCTGCAGAAATATTGGCTTTATCATAATCTGCCTTATTTGCATATATTCACTCCCCAAATCTTAAATCCTTAGCAGTCGTGGTTTCTACTCTTTACACTATGCAGGATAAAGCTGCATTATTTTGAAGAGCTTATCACTCCAAGCTGGACAGTATAGACAAAATGTAAAATACTCCCCTCAGTTTTGCAAGAGGGAAATAGAGGGAATGGGTGTAAAAAGGACACATCCAACTTCATTCAGGGACGCCTCAGACTTCAAGCTACATGGTAGTTATTGCTCTCATCAGCCTTGTCTGTTGCCTCAAGCCAAAGGTGTTTTTCTTCCCCACAAGCCAGCCTGCCTGAATACCTGAGCTCACATCAACCTGCTTCCGTGAACAACACGGTCTTTCCAAAGTCTGCTACTCTCTAGCAAACCTAATGCTGAGCCCTCATAGAGCAGAAATTCATGTTCAAAGCCCTTACTGTGCCCTGGACTGAAAGTGGAGTTAATCCCCACACATCTGGATGCCATACTGCATGACTGAAAGTGCTCCTTTTGACCATGATTCATTTCTCTTCATTTTTTCACTCTGTTAACTTTTGTGAGTGACTCAAATCAGACACCCATGAAAGGCCTTTATTTCTTTATAATTGCTGTGAGACCACTAATTAATTGCTATGTTTGTTCTTTAATACCTGACCAATTAGCATAAGTAAATAACATGAGGAGAAGAAGATGACTTGCACGGCTATTAAAGCTGCTGCAGTGTTTTTAATTGAGAGCTTAAAATCTTGTAAAGTCTTTAGCACAAAGGAAAAGTACGAGAAGGAAACAGGCTGAACAGGCTGAAGTGATCAACTACCTCTGTGGACTCCATTTCCAACTTGTGGTCTGCTTCTGAAAGCTCTACAAAAAGTAGAAGATCAGTCTCTAAGTCTGTCACCGGAGCTGGGTTTAGATTCTCTGTCCTAGGATTGCCATAATTCTGGACTGATTGCTGTGTCTGGTGTTCATTTCACTGGCTCACTATATAAAATTACAGGGTGTATAAAGCAGGAATGTCTAGGAAAACTTCACATGTCACTGTAACAGCCCCGAAGATGTATATAGGTATTAACACAGTAATATCCTGCCTTCTAGCTGGGCTTCTTATCCTAAACTCATGTTCAGCAGTGCAGGTACATGGTTTCTGGAGTGAAGCCACCATGTGTCCAACCTGCTTGGACTAAGAGCAAAGCCATTCAGATTTCTCTGCATAGAAATGCCCAAAGTGGTGGGAAAAGGTAATAAAACCCCTAAGCTATTTGGCGGCTTTAGAAAGGAGAGAAAGAGAGGGTGGGATTTTTGATGTGTTTGTGAGCCAGGAAAAGGGAGGGATAAATGTTTGGATTAATCATTAAATAAAAGGCTGGCCAAATATGAGAATGACATTTCTCACAGCAAGAACTATGAAGCCACAGAGGCAGCTTGAGGGAAGCACCATCATTTACTCATTTCAAACTAGCCTGAACAAATTAATACAGCAGAGAAGCAGGAAATCCTGGCAACAAGATTGGAGCTGATGATGATGCTTGATCCAAGAAACTGTTGGCCTTTCTCATCTTGAGTTTTCTTTGATTCTGCAGAAGCTTTTAATAATTTTCTGGATTTTTGCATGAAACGGCTACAGTGTTGCATAAGGACTCCATTAGCAGCTCCAGCTCTGAAGATGTGTCAGTAGTTCTTGTGTTGCTGCACTTGAAAGGGTTGGGGCTGCAAGGGTTGCACATGGTGTAGAGATACCTCCCACCATCACCTTCTTTTGGAGACTCACCCAGATATGAGATTCATAAATACACTTTCATGTTTCACTTGAATCACCTTCTGAAGCTGTCCTATATAAGCCTCTCTCCATTGGCTATCAGAAAACAGGGGCAGGCGTTAGGACATCTGATTCTTCAGTGATTTTCTTACTCTCACACATTAGAGCATTTAAAATGCCTAGCTTAGGTGTTGAGATATAGTTCTCATGACTGCAATTTTAAAGGACTTTAGGATTAAGCATCTCAAAATCGTTAATGCTCTTCTGCTTGCTTCATGGTCTAAAGCCACAATTAGCATGGAAATACCCAGGTATTTATTTGTGTTATTTTCCCTGAGCTGAAGATTTATGAAACTTGTCGAGTACCTTCAGGATGTAACACTGTGCATTTGCCATGGACTTACATTTTTTCCTTCAGCATGCACTGGTACATTCTTATGTTTCCAAGAACACATCCCAAGAAGACCTGGCAACTAAAGAAGTTGGCTATTAGCACAATACATAGACAGCTTTATATATTGAGGGGAGCATCTTGCAGGCACACCATCTCCATGCTCATGTGTACAGAGCTTAACATCAGGGTTGACCCCTCAGTTATAGGACACAATAAAGGCTGTTGGAAGCAGCAGGACAGTTACAAGGAACATTTGGTACGAATTTTCCCCTGTTTTGCAGTTAATGAATCATTCCTGAGTCTGCCCTTCCACTGTTCTCATTATTCCAGTTCAGACTGCTGGGAAAAGTGCTCTTTAGGAGAGAGAACAGAGTTCAGCTTTAGGTATCTAATTGGGTTGGAGGGAGAGGGAGAGAAGATGGACTGTGTGACATTTATTAACTGACTGCAGAACTACTATCCAGTACAAGTTTATCCAGTACAAGTTTAAGCTTGTTTTCGAGGCAGTTCAGGGTTATATCTCTCCTTCCACAGGCTGCTGTGAAGTCACAGTACTGCCCTTCAAATACACACCTCATGGTGTGCCATGGGTGATGATTTTGGACAGGGCAAAGTGCACAGGGGGCTATTTGCCTCATCCTGGGGATTGCTTCTTCTAGCTCTGCACACTGACTGGCCCACAAGTGCAATAGAATAAATTCAAATATAGTCATGTGGTGAATATTCTATGATCTTATTAGTCAACTAAGAAGAAAATGGATAAAAGAGAAACGATAAACATAGAATAAGTTCTTTGGTCCTCATGGGACATTCTTGGGATCTTCCTAGGGCTTTGGGAAACTCTGATAGTACAGACATGGCCTTCTACAATGGGGATCCAGAGAAAGAACAGGACTCTGTGGTCATTATAGTGACTTCTATGTTCTCTAGGTTTTATTGGTTTTAGCTGTAAATATCCCAAATGCAGAACAGCAACAAGTCAGATGAAAGTGCCTTTCTGCTAATTGCATTTTTTTAGAGCAAAAGTAAAGTTGGTGATTTTTTTTTTTTTGGTAAATACCAACAAAAGGCAACTGGCTCATGCATGGGGTTTAAAGCCAACTGAGGTAAACCCCTATAGACACAACTCCACAATGCGGGAAAGGGTTACCTTTAGAGAACTCTAAAGCTAACCAGGACACTCATATTCGCCTTTTTTTCCAGGAAATTCCCTCCAAAGGAAAGCTAGAGACAGAGAACAGTGTGTAGCTATAATCAGATCTTGTTTAGCTTGGCATCTTCTCTTGCTATCACTTCTTTATCAATCTGATATGCTCTGCTGTCTTTCTTGGTTAGATCTCTAGAGCAGTTACACTTTACATATACATAATATGTTATATTGTAACATATATATATAAAGCAGTTGCTGCTTTTTCCATCCTCAGAGAAGCAAACTTCATGGAATGACTTGGAGTACACTGAATTTCCAGGCTTTGCAGGAATTTTGCTCCAGGGCTGGCTGGATATCCAAAACAGTGTTTCTTCTGGACTTGGCTTGAAAAAAGACGGGGAGCTTTGCCCTTCCTGTATCTCAGTTATTAGAATTCACAACACTTTGAAGGGCACCCCAAGATGCTTGTGAGATTTCAACAGAAGGGAATCTGGAAATATTTTGTTACATTAGACTTTACATACTGGTTCATCATGGTTCATTCTAAACCCAGACTCTGCCTCATGTAACAACATCATCATCCAAATAAGACGGAATTGTTCGTGTCTCAGGCAGGGAAAAACCTTTCTAATGTGTGAAAAGATGACCCATAGGTAGGAATCTCACCAAAACTAGCTAAGAAGGGAATCTGTGACGTGACAGCAGTTTTCTCTTGCTAATAGGCTGTCTTTATATTTGAAAACCTTTTTTTTATTATTATTTTCCAGAATTGACTGCCAAACCTCATCAGTAAGCATACTATTATATACACTAAGGAACTGAATTGACATTCAACAGTATTTCATAGCATCTACGCTTTAATTAAGACATGATGACCCGGATTGAGTGGGTTGACACTAGGGAGCATTAACTCCCCGTTCTAACAGTTCTGTTGCCAAGGACAAATTCTCTGTTGCATCGGTGTGACTCAGTTCAAACAACAAACAGTCTTGCAATTTCAAATCCCTACAGGCCCTGGTCAAGTTTCCCCAGTTCTTGGATAACTTCCTTTTTTCTCCTTGATGTTTTTCTTAAAGTGAGATATTCTGTTTCTTTGTCCTGGTTTTCCAAGTAACGGGTGGGTCTTTATACTCCTGACAATAAAATTGCCTTCCAAGTATTTATCACATCAAATAACATAGTTTTCCATGTTATTAATCCTGGAGAATCTCCATCTTTCCATTTGGTGGATTATGTTCTCTAACGTGGACAGATATTTCCAGTACTAATGGATTTCACATTTGTAATGTATATTGAAGACTGCACGAGGAAAACCAATAGGGTTAAATTCTCCTGTGTTTCCTTTTTGTTGTTAACATTCATGTGGCTCTGCTCGAGTCAGTGGGTGTAACTCAGAGCAGAACTGAACCATATATCTGCATGAAACTGAGTGGTTTACACTGGAGCTGGATGAACCTCGAGAGGAGCCACAGACCTAGACTTCTGACAGATGGAAGTGATGTTCTAAATTTTGTCTTAGAAGAAGGACACCCGTTGACCTCCAGCATATTGACCCCCATAGGCCCATACCACCACTGTATTTTAGGCATCTTCAGCATAAGACTACATTTCACTGCACAATAAAACAAATAAACTTGCCTTGCTGGTGCTAGGCAAGTTACTGTATTGTGAACCCACATCACTGAAGGCTGAGCTAACCTCCACAAACCTCCCAGTTTATTCTGAATCTGCCCTTTCCTTCCTCTGAGAGCATCCCTTGTTCTGTAAAGGCCTTTGAGGGCAGTGGTGATTTTTTGCACAAAGTTATTCCAGGTCCTGATGTTGCAACACAATCCAGCAACCAGAATATTTCCCCCAGCTCCTCAGACTTCATTGTACAACCCTCTCTTTGCTGCAGAAGACATAAGCACTCAGAGGAAAGGTAAAAACTGAATAATAAGAAGAGCAGAAGCCCTTGTAATGTCCCAACACAGCAGATTCCAAGGAACTGTGAGAAATTCAGTGACTTGGATTGTAATGGTGCTCATACCTACTTTAGTGAGAGCAGCCGTTACTTAGGACGATTTGCCACAGAAGTTACCAGGACAAGCTGCAGTCTGTACCGAGAGCTTGGCTTCAACTAGCAAGAGTGTCTAGAGGGTTTGGTGGTTTTGGTGTTCTTTTAGAAAGCTTTGAATCCACCTGTGTGGCAATGCTACCACTCCGAGTCTAAGGATGGCAGCTTACAAGCATCCACCCGTTGAATCTGGCTCAGTGTGTCCTAACTGCTGTTAGGAGCGGGGCTTGGATAATCCTGTGTGCAAAGAGTTTTGAAACCAGGCTCGTTCATAGCTTCTAGAGCGGGCCAAGAGGCGGAGCAGCAGTTTGCACCAAGATGAGCAGGAACAGTATTCCTCTACAGTGTTACTGCAGGTAAATTCCTTGCTCCCAGGCTTTTCACATCTGCACAGATCAGAAGGTGGAGGTTGTTTGTTTGTTTTTCTTATGTTTTAAAGATATGACCTTTACAGAGAACTTTTTTTCTTACTGCACCTCTCCAGCTCTATGCAGACCAAGAACTCTTGTGCACACACGGCTTCCCTCTGCCTGAGATTTTTTTCAAGTCTCCAGATACCACAGGAGCTGGCTGCTTCTGAAAGCAAAGGCTGGATTGCAGTCCTTGCCGTTGGATACAGCATGTGTGCAATACAAAGGCTCCTGCAAAGAGTACCGGTAGCTCTGTACTCCAGCCTGCTGTTATCCTGACTCAGCCAGGTCTGAGGGATTCATGACAGCTGATACCAGTGAGTTTATGGAGCTTCGGGAGATGCGGAGAGAATAAATGCTGTGGAATGCACTTGTCTTGCTTCTTCATCAATAGCTTCAGACCACACACTGGTCGTCCGTGTGGGACAGCTGTAAACACTGCCTGTGATAGAGCTCTGGCAAAGAGGCCAGTGGTCCTCCAATGAATCCAGATGGGTCTCAGAGGAGAACAGCTGTGTGTGAACAGGAAGGGAGAGCTTCCTCCTGCCTCTTCCAAAACCTACCACTCAACCGCTAAATAAATCAACATCATCAGTGACTCTTCACAAGGCAGAGTGAGCCAAGCCCAGACTGGGAGTTTACCTCAGTGCATAGTGAAGAGAGAAGATCTGTCTGCAGTAAACCGGGGCTTTCCAAACACAAAACTATAAGGCATCACTAAACCTTTAGTCCTGTGCTCTAATATAGCTGTTTGTGCCATCTTAAGCTACAGCAATGATGTGGTGTATCACCAGATGGAGACGAGACATCCAGAATATAGAACAGGTGGAACAAAAATGACTTTTAGCTACACAATAATAAAAACATCAAACAAAGAGAGTCAAAGGGATTTGGTTTGAGTAAAGGCAGGAGGTCTGACCACTCTTCCCATCACTGTCAGGAGCTGTGGAGGAAAACCTCTTTGGTCTTGGGGTGGAGAATCTGAGACATATTTATAGGTTGCAAACAATTTTTCTTTCTGCAAGGCTACATTCTTGCAAAAAAATAGAAAGCCAGAAAGACCAGAAAGCTGAAGTGGTTAGATCCCACTATTCCCACAGCAGCCAAGCAAAAATTTCTTTGGTTTGGCATTAAAGAACATTTAAAGCGACAAGAAAGTAGCCATTTGTCTGGTATCTTCACAGAGCACTGTGCTGTCAAAGCACTGTTTTAAATGAGTGCTTGATGTTGTTTTAAAACAACTATCTTATAATCAGCCACTCAAGTCTGATACCTGATAATTTCTAGTACATCTCAGGGATTGTAAATGGATTGTAAATACAGGCGCTCTCATCCTCTCAAACACTGTTAAATTACAACCCTGCTCTCAGTAGGATGCTGCAGAAGTGAGTTTCATGAGTTTACTATGTGTTGTATGATACACCATGCTGAGGATCACAGAATAATTTACACTGGAAGAGATCCGGGATATCATCTGGTCCAGTCTCTATAATTTAGGATACTCATGCAGTGCACAAAAGGAAGAATTATTCAATGTATAAAGCAAGAATTAAACTGAATAAAACCTTATTCTCTGGACTAGCTGGAGGCTTATATAAGAATGGCTGGATATGATAGCCTAGCTATCATATAGAATGGCTATGGCTACGGAATTGGCTATGGCTATGGAATGGTCACTCTTAGTTACCTAAAAGAGGAGACTAGGAAATTTTCTGTTGAAAAACCTGATTTAGAAACAATACATTTTCCTAGAAATGTGTTACTTTGGAGAGATGCTAGTTTAGAAAGAAGAGTATAAAACACCGAATGACAGAGCCAAATAATTTCAAAATATGCTACTTTTTTTTTTTTTTTTTGAAATGACTCTTTGCCTCTTCTTCCTGAGTCAATTATCTGATGTGACTGAGAGCTGGAAATAAAAAAGTTTTTGAATTTATGAAAGTATCTACTTCTATTTGACCTGAAAAAAATATTTGTACAAAGATAAGATTTGCTTTGCAGAAATTTTCAGACTTCCTTGAATTTGCCCCAAATCAGAATGCATCTTATGTGGACTCAAGAGGTTTTATCCTTGCTAGAAAGAAGAGTTGCAGTAGCTCAGGAGGCAAGATTTCTGAGCTGGGCACCCCTCAGTCTTTGCATTGTGCTCAAACAGGGAGATCCGTATTTTCCAACCTGAACAGTGGTTCAGGGTGATGTTTAATCTGTAATTCAGTCTTAATTCTTAATTGAGTCAGAAAGTCAGGTTTCCACTCACAGCTGGGTGAACTTGCGCAATATCAGAGCAAGTCCTGAGCACAGGCATCATCCTCAAAAGGAGCAGGAGCCATACAGTTCTCCAGTGCCCTTTGGGAGATGAAATTCACCTCTGCAAAATATACTCAAGATTTCAGATACCTACAAATTTACCTCATAATATGGGGTATTTTGAATTTTGAAACTTCTCCAAATCTCACTATTCCCCAGAACAATTCAGCAAATGAGATTTTACCCACTTCTCATTTGTGTAGGTAAATGGAGTGGAGAGGGAAGAGGCTGGGACCTTTTATTTAAAGGAAAACACATTTTTTCCAATCAGGCTGAAGCTGTTCTTCCTCATGCATCTCAATAAAATTCACATTCAGGCATGGATGATGTTTGGAAAGCTTCAACTGAAAATGTAAATGCTCTAAAACAGAAAAAAAAATTATGAGAATGAATAAAAGAGAGTTTTAGCATGGAAACTGCTCTGCAGCCTTATGATAAAGCACTGCCAGATGCCTTCTCTAAAAGAACTCATACAGGCTATAGCTCACATGGCAATTCCATTGGCCTCTTTGAGTCTATGAACATAAATTAGGGTTACTCCTACAAGTAAAGTGTTGTGGGATCAGACTCCTCTTTTACCCAACTATGAGCATCTGTAAAAATCCCTTTTGGGATGAAAGACACAAAAGAACTATAAGACCCTTATGGCTGTCAAATACAATTTCCTTTACTTGCATTTTTTTCTTCCTTTTGGGCTCTGACCTCCATCTGTTTATGGAAATATTTAGATCCCTCTGGTGTATTTTTAGCAGATCATTTTCCTTTTTGCTGCTGCAATATTATTGCATCATCATTCTCCTTTTGCTCAGCTCTGATTCCTCTTCATTTTCTCCTTTTTTTTTTCTCCAAAGCTTCAGTCATTCCAGCAGACCAAAATAATAATAAAAAATGCTATGCTGTGTTTACTCTCTGGATGCTCTCACAAGCATGCAGGGAAAGTGCACAGAGGCACACACAGCATATGGGTTATCTTGAGGGCTAGCCTTCCTTTTTTTTTTTCCAAAAATATCCTTGTTTTTCAATCATCCTGCTTGAACTATTATGGGATAGTTGCCCTGGAAGCTGGAATATCATATTCTTCAAGGTACCTCCTGTAAACATCTGCATTCATACATACCTATACAACTCCAGTACTTATAGTCTGAGGTGACCAGGCTGACCAGACACTGCCCAAACCCTGGAAGATTTGAGGTGGACCCTGCTGAAGGTAAGATAAGACCCATGTGGATATATTTAGAGCTGATTTCATCCATGGATGGTTGGGAAGCATGGCAACTTGTGTCTTCTCTGTGAAAAAAACTATTTTTGCAATAATTGTAGGGAAGCCACATATATGTCTTATCACATGAATTAGATTCATAACTCCATATTAGATAACTAGCTAGAAAAGAGGTAAATTATGTGACTGGGAGGTTATGTCATTCTGAGGCCTAGCTATGCTAGTTTTAGGTGAGACAACCGTTTTTGTCTCACACATAAATAGACCTGCATACAGGAGTTGCCTAATTCCTTTCGCACAACCAAAGAGTATCTGACTAAGCACTAGTGAACAAACCCATCAAAAGTGAAGCCATGTTCTCCATCTGCTTCTCCTAAATACCTCAAAACTGTGTGCCATTAGCAAAATTTCAAACCACAGCAGTCTATTTGTCCTTCTTAGCTCTGACAGAGAGTGTGTGATGCTTGCTCTGGACAAATCAAACTATTGAGCCTCTCAAAATGCTTTCATCATCATCATTATTTATTATTATTTATCATCCCTGCCATGTGTTATGTTTTTCCATGCACAAAGCACAGGCAGATGTTTTCCATCTGCAGGATTTCTTAATTTTAGATCTCAGGAAAAAAATAAAGAAAAAAGAAACCATCAAGATTAACAAATATTAAGTGAGTCTGGGAGTGACACAGACCCTCAAGGATAGGCATGTACATGCATAAGGACTCTGGAACCCGGCTAATATTCCTGCCTTTCCAAAGGCCCAGAGATGCCTTCGAGAGAAGGCGCCTATGAACACAAAGGGTCCCAGGGTAGCTGATCACCATTGAAAAGAAAGAGCTTTGAGAGGTCACTATGACCCAGAAGATTGCACCAAACTTAAACAAACCCAAAACAATTTGCAGTTCAGCTTCCATACACACAACCCCTTTTTCCTCTCTGTGATATCTTGTCCTCTCCCGGTTTCCCCATCACCCATAGCCACTTCTCTCTACCTGTCTTCCTAATGTCGTTCTGTCTCCTCTTCCTTCTCAGCTTCTTTTCCTACACACAGACACACGGAGCATCCTTTCTTCCTGTCTAACTGTTCAGATGAGTAAAGATCTTGCCTTTCATCTCCCCAGGATGTGACACTCCATGAACAAGGTCACATAGGTCCAGGCAATCCCCTGGCAGGGGGTGAAGGTGGTATATCTTCTCTCATCCTTTACACAGCTCTAGTCAACACTGGATTTACTGGAAAAAAAATGGGGTTTTGATTAAATGTACATTTTCTTGAAAAGTGCCTTCTTTCCACAGGAATTTTGACTTTTTGATGAAGACCAAAAAGTTTTTGGCCTAAACATTTGGGTGTTTTGAATCTTTTTTTGGAGGATATGAAAGAAGAAACATTCAAAAATTTCCAGAAACAAATTCCAGAGGGAATGAATTTATTTTGGTTTCCTTCAAAGTTTTCCCAGAAATCCTCTCTGTTTTCTGAGAAAAATTTGTGTTTGATGTGAATGCCTAGCTATGCCATACTATCTACCAGCAAGGGAATAGGCAGGATACTAAGCTGGACAGAGAGTGCTGATAGAAATGTGAAAGAATTGTACAACATATTGGTCCTCAGTGCAATACAGTTGCCAAAAGGAAATAATGCATAAATAATAATAAAACAATGATGGAAGCAGGAGCTATATTAGTAATAATGCACCATAAATGCCCATGGCACTTTGCAACCACATTGCTAATAGACCATATCGAAGACCAAGCAAGAACAGCTTAATGCCTCCAGGGCATTTGGAACACAGACCAAGATTTTGCCCATAGGAACTGATGTGATACGTGAGGTGGCAGTTTAAATTCAGACATCTGGTGAGTTGTGGGGGACGGGATACTGTGACTCTGGTATTAATAGCTTGTTCCCTCCATTCACTAGTTCAAACAAGTTGATGTGTTGTTGTTAGCTTCAGAAAGCAACCAAGCTTGTGAAAAATCAAACTGTTTTCTTTCTGCTTGACATATTGTCGAAGAACTGAACATGTGCAGTAACAAGTTCAGGCACTCTGAAGTGTTTTGGTTAGTGATTATTGCTATAAAGTCCTCTGTTTCTTCAGCCCCACCACCCTCCTTGCAAAAATGGGAATTTGATGACAAGGTAACTAGACTCTGCCTCGCCCTAAAAAAGATAGAAAGATTCAAAAATAGCTGCATGCTTCAGGCTACACAGAAAGCTTGCAAAGGAAAATCACTCACATGAGTAAAATTAACATTTTTGCATGGAAGCTCACAGATATAGGTTTGACTTGAAAATCATGAGAATCATTTTGGTGTGTGTGTAGAGGGAGCTGGATGCTTCCTGCTATTGCTTATCATTATGGTGGATTAGAACGCTTCCACCTAAGGAACTTTTTATTATTATTTTTCTCCCCTCTAAAGTTTTAGTAAATTTAGTCACAGACTCAAGGAGTGAGGGGAAAAAAAAAAAAAAACAGACAAAACATTGGGACAATGGAGGAAAAAAGGGAGGCAGGGAAAGCATCTCACTTAAGCTGCCAGTGACACCATAAGAAGCCAAAACAGTTGGAAGAACAAATACAGACACACAAAAGTTATTTTCAAGCACATTTTATTTCATGGGAATTGAAATGAACCATTAACTGTTATGTTGTTTTGCAGACATCTTCTTGGTTGATTTTTATCCCAAGGAATTTCTAAAAGGAGAGCCAGATCTATTCCAGTGGCTTCCAGCCAGACTCGACTGGCACCATCACGCCCAACATGCCAGGAATAGCACCAGTATCACCTCTCTGTGCAGAGTGCAAGCACATCTCATCTCCAGCACCTCTTCACCGAATTCAGTTTGGGCTTCATTTTGTTTTCTCTCTGCCCCATCCACCACAAGGAGTAGGTGATCTGATGTTGGAAAATTGTTTGTCACCTGCTGCTTCTATACCACAAGGAGGTAAGAGAGCCTCCGCTGGGCTTTCTGAAGACCTTAGTCTCTGGGCATGCCTATTCCCTTTTTCAGCTCCCTCAAGTACTAAGAGAGAGAAGGAGAAGCTTTTATAAACTGAATTTGATTTGAATATTTGGGCTTTATTGGACTGCTGTGAGATGCAATGCCAATCTTAAAAGCGTTTGAAAATAAAATGTACAAATTCTTGGTGTGTCTCCCAGTGTTGCTCTGTGTGGAACAACTTTCCCACTCATCCACTTCATTATAATCCTAAGTTTCAGCTTCCTCCCACTGTGGTGCCAAGAAGGACATTTTCACGGATAAGCTAACTGATGAGCAAAATTTCCCATTTCAGTTCACTTTGGAAAATGTGGAAGACCGAGGAGGGACAATTCCATCTATTAAGCCTTTCCAAGTGGTGCCATGGTGCTTTTTAACCTTTCCTCCCAGATGTATAGCACCAGAGCTGTCAACCTGCATGCAACAAGTTTCTGCATGTGCTTAATGCATAGACAGAGGCCAGATCCTTACAAAACAAAGTCTGCGTAAGCAACTTTGCATTCACCATTTAATTGTCTCCTGAAATGTGTTCCCTTCTTTCTACAGCAGTGCACATATGTGTCTATGCATATCTATATAAAGCATGTATATGTGTGTGTGTGTGTGCATCACATGTATAACATTATGTTCTCATGAGTCATGTAAGGATAACAAATATTCTATGTCATTCCTTGATTCTGGTGATGGAGCCCAGGCTTTGATGTTAAAGGTCACAGGTTCATCCTTTTGATAATATGTTGGTAATATGCAGTGTCATGTGAAAAACATCTCATCTCCTAATGTGGCAGGTGTGATGAAGATACAGAGATAACTTAAAATACATTGTTTTTTTCAGAGTGAGCAAAGCTGTTTTTTAAAAATGCGTATTGACCAATTTTTCAGTTCGCTAAATAAAAGTTACATGAACATGACTGATTTGAGGAAAAGGGTGAGTTGACTTTGCCCTGCACCTATCCCCTGACAACAAACCAAAATATCAACCAAAGGCAAATTTCTGGGTTGAGTTTCAGAAGTCCTGAAATCCAATCCTGATCTTGCTGCTATTTCTGGTGTGAACATAGGCATGTCATTTCACTTCTCTGTGTATCTTCTTTTCCTGCTGACCTCGGTTTCATCTAGTCCTAGATTAACTCCTGTTTTGTACAGCAACTATCACTAGCAGAGCCCTGATACCAGCACCACTCAGCAGATAATGATATAGAGCTTCCCAATAGAAACTGGAGCCTGTGTTGGAATGAATGACAGTAGAGGCTGGACACCACTGTGGGGCAGGTCAATTTACTTCACTTGAAACTTTTGTGCATTTAATGGAAATTTCAAAGCCATATATAAACTCTAAATCTAGAATTGATCAGATTCATATCTCTAAAGCCACTAAGTATTTCTGAGTAATGATTTCTTCAAACACTAGATTACTTAGGAGTCAAATAAAAAACCCTCTAGTTATGGAGAAATGGAATTCGCTTCCCCAGTGAAAGCACAGAATCTAATTTCCATTGGAAAATGAAATTGAAAATAGTGAATAGCAGACATCACTGAATGGCTCTATCATGAGCGTTCTTGTAGGCATTTGATTCAGAAACATAGGAATGGAAGATCTGATTTCATGATCAGTGTTTCCCAACCAAGCCGTCATTTGAACAGGGAAATTCTGCATGTTGGAAAACAAAACAAAACAAAACAAAACAAAAAATACCCACCATCCAGTGCTAATAAAAGTCCAAGTATATTTAGAACCACTCATTCAACAAGCTGTTTTGCCGTTATCCACTGCTCCACAGACAAAAAGCAGAAACCCTTCCCTTCTAGTAAATCACCCTCCTTTCCACTGAGTGAAGTAACTTCTGTCCCATGCAGTGCTCCATCTCCCTGTGGTATAAACTGATGCTTGCATATCTCTTCCCTGCAACCAAGTCATTGCTATATGCCCAGAACAAGCAAGAGCTGGGTATCACTTCAAGCCTAGCCCAGCTCCAGAGGTGGGAGCAGAATGGCATCCTAAAGCTATGACTGAAATAGTTTCATGGTGGGCTACATGTCTAGAACGGCTACCACTACACAAATGCAACACTGCATGTATTTTTATTTTGGATCTTTGCTTTCCAAGAGTGGCAGACCATGCTTTTCTCCATGCTCAAAACAAGGATTTTCTACTCTCAACCTCTGGGAGAAGAAAGGCTACTTAACTCCTGTTTTCATCCATGTCTTTTTTTCTGAAGGTATGGCTTGTCTGCCCCAATTGTTTACAGGTTCACTGTGGTAAAAGCCACCACAGATTCGGGTGGTAAAAGGAAAGAAAGATCTTCATAAAGAAAAGCACAAGGAAATACTATGCTGCTGCATAACAGAAAAGGTATGTATTACTTTCCACATCTCAAATGGTTAGGATTTTTTTATTGAAGGTGGGAGATACAACAAGGCAGAGGAGAGAACTAAGATTTTTCAGAAAAGGGTAAATAAACAAAGACCTTAAGACAGCAGGGTGGAAGTTCTTGACACAGAGAAAAATCAGTTGGACACACTGACCTGAAGGCAGACAACCAGGCCAAAGAATGAGAAAAATAGAAGAAAAGCCCCATAAAAGTTAGCATGCTGTCAAGATGTGCTAAGGTGATTGGCTGGCAGAGATGCCACTGTTTTCTCTCCACATGCTGCTGATGCTGTTACGTCTTTTCCCATAACACCTTCTAACAAACAATATGGTACAGAGGTAAGTTTTGCTTTTTTTCTTTTTCTTCTTTTTATTATTTTAATTTAAAAATTAATCTTGTAATGACAGCAATTAGACCTTTCTGCCAGCCTGTCCCTGGGGGATGATTCTAGTTCTTGTGCAGCAAAAGTTAGCTCCTAAAGCAGCATCATACCAAACATGCAATAATCACCCAGAAACGCACAACCTGTCGTGTCTTATTGCTTAATTATCCATCTCACCTTCTTTCAACCCTCTTCTTACTGTACCTCGTGCAATGTCTTTTTATATTTAATTTTCCCCAAATGCCCTCCCTCCTTGCCTTAAGATTATGAGAGATGAAAACATTTTTGCCTTTCATTCTGCTGTACTGAAGTTCCTCCTGCATGGTCACCACTGACTGTTCCCATGAGGGATTACAAGTTAAACAATCTCTGAGAGTTTTTCCCACTTTTAACTTCTGAGGGACAAATTCTACCAAATGCAACATCACTACATTGGCATTTCATCAGGCACAAATGTGGGCTTTTGGGTTTTATGCTCTCAGAATATAATTGGCCATGACCTGGTTCCTGAAAGGAATGCCTCCTGAAAGAGAGAAAAATTAATCCAGAGAAAACTGCCACACAGAAGCCAAAAGCATATTATGAACAGTGTCTAGAAGTCCCTAATGGGGATGTCCTGAAGTTGGCTTAGCAGGGAATGTGCATGTGGTGAAGACCATGTGCAAAAATGCCTTGAGACTAGCTTGGATATGCCCTGAGACCTTTTTACTGAAACCTTCTCCAGTTAAGGTAGTTGGTAGCCTTTGGCAGATATCGAAATCACAATCAAGCACATGAATAGTAACAGAGTGGAGCAGCCCCTAGCCTTCCAAACAGCATGTTGTGAGCCCAGATCTGGAGAGATGGATAGGAATCTGGGCCTCTGTGTCCCATCTAATCAAGAGTGTCAAGAGAATCTGTTAGTAATTTAGAAGTCTAAGTCTGAAGCTGAAGAGGAGAAGGAGCTGAATGTCTCAGTGAAAGGTAAAGGCATTTAGATCTCTCTTGCAAAAACAAAAAAAAAACAAAAAAAAAAGGAAAAAAAAAAAGGAACTAGTCTCTGAAGTTGCTGGGGTAAAACTAACAAAACTGGACGCATGTTTCAAAGTCTCTTTGACTCCCTGATAATCCAATTTTTTGTTATCTTTTGAAATAAACTAGAATCAGAAATGGCTGTGTGCTGCTCTTGAGCAATTCAGCTGAGACAAGAAAGGGCTGGGTTCTGGCTGAGACCAAATGTGACAAATGGAGATGGGAAAACCTGCATTACTCAGAGATCCGACTTGAAGCTTCATAGGCAGGCTTCAAAATAGGTGGGGAGATTTGGATTGTATTTTATTTATTATATTTTCCTTTTGCCATATAATTGGCCATGACCTGGTTCCTGAAAGGAATGCCAAAGGAGAGGAGAGGAGAGGAGAGGAGAGGAGAGGAGAGGAGAGGAGAGGAGAGGAGAGGAGAGGAGAGGAGAGGAGAGGAGAGGAGAGGAGAGGAGAGGAGAGGAGAGGAGAGGAGAGGAGAGGGGAGGAGAGGAGAGGGGAGGAGAGGGGAGGAGAGGGGAGGAGAGGGGAGGAGAGGGGAGGAGAGGGGAGGGGAGGGAAGGGAAGGGAAGGAAAAGAAAAGGGAAGGAAAGGGAAGGAAAGGGAAGGAAAGGGAAGGAAAGGGAAGGAAAGGGAAGGAAAGGGAAGGAAAGGGAAGGAAAGAAAAGGAAAGAAAAGGAAAGGAAAGGAAAGGAAAGAAAAGAAAAGAAAAGAAAAGAAAAGAAAAGAAAAGAAAAGAAAAGAAAAGAAAAGAAAAGAAAAGAAAAGAAAAGAAAAGAAAAGAAAAGAAAAGAAAAGAAAAGAAAAGAAAAAAGAAAAGAAAAGAAAAGACCATTTTCTGTTGGACAGATTTTTAAGAAGATTTTTACCAAATGGGAATTAAAACAAATGGGCATTTTTGTAGTGACATTTTAAGTTCAGCATTAACCATTTTTAAACATATGAAAAAATACAGAGGTAAATTAACTAATTTATTTGTAAATGAAGGCCTACCTCCAAGGCAAACAATGTAAAACATTTATTTTCCAACCCATTGGAAGGAAATATGGGACTTTAGTATTATTATTGGGTGGTTTTTCCTGCCTAAGTGAACTGCTCAGGGGAAAAGACATGAATTCATGAAATCTTCTGGCACTTCTTAATCCATAGGAGTGGAAATATCATCATCATCATCACTATCATCATTATCATCATCATCATCGTCATCATCACCATCATCACTTTGCCTGAGATAAAAAGGATTAGATGCAGAACCTGATGGAGCTCAGTTTTGGCATCATGGCTGTGCAGTACTTGTTTGTTTTTGAACCAAACAGTAGCCAGCACATTTCCCCATACTGAAAGCCAAAAGATGAAGTGTATTCTCTTTTTGGGAAGACCCTCCTGAGCTTCCTTCAAAACAGGTTTTCCGCTGGTGCTGACCACTGGTCTGCAGAGCCAGCCGCACACACATGGATCCCGCGTGCCTGCGCATGTGCCGTGTCTCTGTAGATCACAGAGCACGGCCAGGTCTGAGGTAAGTGGGTGGCAAGCGGTGGGTGGGACAGGGAGTTCCTGCTACTCACATCTGCTCCCAAGACAGCGCTTTATGAGCAGTGTGGACATAAGCCTGGCCAAGGAACATCGCTGGTAATTCCTGCCTCAAACCTACCAACTTTATTTTTTCCCTAAGACATGCAAGATACATCAAGGCTCAGCTTAGGAAGGGCTTTTAAGAGATTTTTACTGTGTAAGGCAGGCTGTGGTTTCATTATTTTTATTATTTTGGTAGAATGAGTAACAGGAAAAGTAGTAGCTCAGGGTTGTTTCTCTTCATTGACTCTGTGTTAGGTTTGGAAGCCATTCGACCAGGACAGTCAAAACACAGACAGGAAATAATCTATGATAATGTCCAACTGGGGTATCAATTACGGCTTTAAAGTTTCATGTTAAAGGGATATTGTCAGATCAAATTTAAACCAAAAGCTGTGGGTTGCTTTTTTTTCAAATACATATATATGCATATATATGTGCATATGTGTGTGTGTGCATGAGAGACAGAGAGAAATGGAGACTACTAGAAACATTCCAGTTCTCTCTTCTTTTAAGTAAAAAAAAAAAAAACTAAAGCAAACATGCTCCTCCCTGCCGTATTTGAGAGTTGCCTTCTAACATCAGCCTAGACTGACCTTACAAAGTTATTGAATTTTTTTAACTTCCTCTCTTTGGAAGATATCATTAGGCAAGGTGACTCTTTTCTCAGGGATGAGAGGAAAGACACAAAGCTCATCTAGCATGATGGCCTTGAGCAGTCTCCAGAGCAGGAGCAGCAGCTTCCAGTGTGGAGGCTAGGAAAGAGCAGCAAGCTCTGCATCCTCTGATCACAGATTGGTGGATCCAAGTACAGATACCAATAGGTCCTTCCACCACTTGGAGATGGAAGAAATGCCCACCAGTGAAAGCCATGTCATTTCATCCCATCCTTGCTCATCTTGGTCATACTTTGCGAATAGGAGAGAAACAGATGGCATGGGAGCTGAATCAATTTGCAAACAATTTCTTCCTTGACATCCGCTGTCAGATACCATGAAAACAAGATGGTAATTGACTCCTCACCTGCCCAAAAGGTGATGATGGTCCCTATACAACCCATAAAAGTTTATTCCATGTTAGAATCATATAGTTAAAAGAAGTAGCATTATACTGTATCACTTGCTCTCTCCCTCTCCCTTTCCTCACCCAGAATTGGTTGAAATAAATAGAAGAAAAATGAGTATGTGAGACCAACCTCTGGGAAACATATGAGATTAAAATCCTGTGTCCAGTCCTGGAGCTGGCACTTTTAAAAAGAAAACTTGGAGAAAGCTCAATGAAGAGCTGCTGGAAAGATTTATAGTCTGGCAAACATGCTTCCCAGGAGGAGAGGAAGGGAGAGCAATTTTTACAAGATAGCATATTGATTAACAGATTAATAAGTGATTAGGGGACTTATGGAGACCCCTAATCTCTGATATAAAATGGATCTTTGATCTAGAAGCCAGGGACATCAGAGATTCCACTGCCTGCAAGCTGGAAATCAGCAAAACCCACAGAAAAAACATGCAGCACGTTTCTATGCAGAGGAGAAATTCAGTGCAGGGAAAGCTGCGCCCCACGGGATGGCATGGATTTGCTCTCATTTGGAGCCATGGGTTGACATCTCTGGTTCCAGCCCAAAAGAACATGAAATATTATATCCCATGTTAAACAGACAGACAAGTAAACTGATGATAGAGATGTCTTCCAGACCATCATACTGAGAGGTCTTGCAGAAAGGATTGGTCACTGCCTTTCCTTCTGGTGTCCTGGCCATGTGACCACTCCAATGCTGAAGTCATGGAAGACATTCTTAGTACATATGAACAGAAAGAGATTTTTGCATGTTTGAATAGAGGGAAGGGACTGACAGAGTCACAGGGTAATGACTAAGTCTCTCCTAGATTACAGCTGGATCTAGTCTGCATGGCTGATTGGCCTGAGGAAGCTTCACAAGCATTTGGCAGATACAGAGGCCAAATCTGAAAATGCAAAGAGATAAATTATATGTAAAGCCTGCCCAATAGCTGCTAAATATGGCTAATCATGAGCTCCTTGGCTTGCAGAGCAAGGACCTGAGGCATTGTTCAAGTGAGGTCCTATGCTGACATGGTATAAGTCTTTGACTTAAGACAGTGATTTGCATGGGTTTGGGACCCCACTAAAGGAAATGAAAGTCATCTTTCGCTCCAGGGCATTGTCTTTAAGGAAAGATGCTACCAGGCTTAAGGTGAACTGCTTGAAAAGGTAAAGTTGAACTTATAGACAAAGATACAAACCAGTAATTTTCGAATAAGTGAAAGGGTAAAAGCTGAGCACCAAGAAAACTTTCTAAAAGTAGACATTATAATGCTTTCTATACATCCTGTTCCTTATAAAAGTAACGCCCTGAAGGATCAGAAGCTACCTGAGATTCATCTGTCAAACATGTCCAACAAATGGTGCAGGGGGCCTCTCGTCCTTAGGAAGCCTGTAAATCCTGCAAGGTTGCAACACTTACTCAGCCTTTAAGAAGAATGCGTGAAATTCCTAGGGCATTCCAGAAAAGCTGATTTGAGTAGAGACAGGCTTTGACCTCAGGATTTGATTATGCATGAGAATAGGGAAAATAATTCTTTAATTTGTGGAAATAGAGAGGAGACCAGCTTTTCCAGACTCCAATGAAGAAACTGAAAATCTGAATTTTATTCTAAGATCTGCTTGCAATCCCTATCCTCTTCTCTCACAGGTAATGTTAAAATCTGTACTAGTCTCTGCAAATGAATCACCCAGCAGTAACAAACCTGAGGCAGAAAGGAGTACTTAGGTGATAGACGAAGTCTTGAATGTCATTCCAGGATTTCAAAATGCAGAGACTAGATAGAAATAGAGTAAAAAAAATTGGGCAGAAGCCCTCCACTCCATATTCTTCTAAGTCTGGGAGGAAAAAAAAAATCCAAAGCCATTAACTCAGGATGCATTTGAAACCCTGATGATGAAGCAAAAGATTCACGTCCCATTGCCTTGCTGTGAAGCCTTCCTGTCCCTAGGGAGGAAGCTTTCTATCTAAACTGCTCTTCCCTTCTCTCATGCCCTCTCTCTCCTTGAGCTTTCTTACATGTCTCATGTTCCATGCGACTAGAAATTGGAATCATTGAAAAGAGAGCCTCCGCTTATAATAAAACAAAAAAGCCAGAGTTTGTTTAGTTTTCTCTGATAGAAGATCCGGTCATTGGCCATCCTTAGAAACTTGACGCTGGCATTTCCTTTAGGGACTTCCAATTTGGACAGAGTTGCATTTCTGAGTCTGTTCAGGCCAGAAGAAAGTGCATGACAATGGATTCAGGGACCCTGACCATGGCACAGGACAGTGAGAGGATACACAGTTGACTGATTCAGAGAGCCAATTTTGCCTTTTTTTTTTTCGGAGCTGGTAAACAGTTCCAGTAATAATTAAGCAAAAAATCTCAGAGACAGATTTTAACTTGTTTTTTTTTTTTTTTTTTTTTTTTCTCTTGGCGTCATACAATGTTGCTCTTGGTTTCATTCAATGTCAAGGATTGTCCCCAACAATCTAAACTAGGAGATATCCCAAAATCAGCCAACAGAAAGTGTGCAGTATAAGGGTATTTAACCCTTTCCTTGGAACCACAGTGCCTGTAGGATATTCTTCCTCTAGCAGCTAAAAACCTTCTAGGCCCCTAGGCCCCTTCTGCATTCGACAGAGAGTTCCGCACCTCTTGAAGCAATACGCCCTACCCAAAGTGAGCTGCTAGGGAAAATAATACACTTCTTTCTTTTGGCCTGCTAAAAGACAAGCTGACAGAGTAAATTGCTAATCTTCATTTTGCTGAAGTGAGCATAACTCCATTACAGTGCAAATATCTACTCTCAGTACCAAAATATAAGCGTAGGCCTTACAGAAGACTTGCAGAGATCTGAAGACAGAGGCCTTACAGAGGCTACACAAAATGAGAGTGACAGTGACAGGATTATTTATCATGAAGAGAAGACAGACAAAAGTAATGATGAAAAACCGTAGGGATGGATCTTACAGAGAGAATCTCTCTCCCCATTTCATGATAAGGGAAGGCCCAGCCAGGGCTACAACAAAGTGGCAAATTCATCTTGATCAAATGAAATTAGCGTTTCATTTTCTGGGGAAAGTTGGACTCTTTGCCACAGGCAGACTGCGATTATAAGTACTGAAGGTTTAAGCCAGTCCTCTAGCTATGAGCACCTGAAAACTTTCCCAGTAGGAAGGATGAAAGAGCTTGTCAGATTGTCCAAAAACTCTGGATTACATGGCCTCCCTCCTGAAACATCAGCTAAATTCACTGCTAAAGACATCCTCGTGTTTGAATAAACCAAGAGCTCCCTGTCTTCCCCTGACTTCAGTAGGAGGCACATACAAATGACCGGCCAGACAGAAAATGCCTGCCAGGCCTGTCAGGCAGGAAAGCCCTGAAAGGTCGCTTTGGAAATTCCCTGTTTTGCCGACCCAGAGTCCCTGCAGATCCTAGAGTTGGGATTATGTTCTCAGAGTGTGAAGGCAAGTTAAAAGGCGGAATATATCCTACAAGAAGACATAAGGGTGGGAGACAAACCTGACATTAATAGAAAACTTGGCTTGGATTTTCAAGAAACTCCAGAAATACCAGACATGCCGTCACTGAAATGTAAGAGAAAGAGAATAGAGAAAAAAATATATAGGTTTTATGGGGGATTTGGAATATTAGAAGAACAAATAAGCAACACAATGACTGGTTATTGACTCAAAGAATTCTTGAACCAGATTTGACTGGCAAACAGTCCCAGTCTGTATTTGCCAACTGCTTGGAATTGTTTGAGCAGTGACCTTGAAAAACATACAGCAGATTTAGGGACAGGGAAGCCAGAAGGCTTCACCACACTGCTCTGATCTGATCCTTTGCATAACATCATTCTTCCAATGTCACCTAGTCTCAATTCTTCTAATTTCTTAAGACAGCAAAAGTGGCTCAGCCACTTTAAGATATTAAGCTGGTTTAAAAAATTAAGTCCTCCTAAATCTTGGAAGCGGTTTAGCAGATCACGCTGCTCTTAAGACACTAAATTCTTAAACCACCTTAACTCTGATGGAGGAGCTGAGAGCTTAGGGCACCAGAGCAGTCCATGCCAACTTAAGAGTTTAAACTCTTAAGAGCCTTTTCACATGCTAAGCCAAATTCAGGATCAAGTACAGAAACACACACATTTTTGCCTGGTATCAGTTCAAATGTTCAGCTTACAAACATATCACCCCATGACATTGATGGGCACAGGGCTAAATGTGTGTTTTAATCCATTACCAGCCATATTGAATTGTTTCCCAAGACATTTTTGAATACCAGTCAATTTTATTCTATAAGGTTTCTCTCTCTCTGTAGATATGATTTTGATGTGGTCTATGGGGTGAAATGTTTTAAATCTAACTTGTGTCCAAAAAGTCTGATGATAAATATAAGATAATTTCTATATCAGCTCTAAGGCCTTAGAGAAGATAAAGTAGTTAGGAAATTAACTCGATCTTATAGCAAACAGCAGTCCAGTGAAGTTATCTTTCAGGCATAAGTTTTATAACCGTTTTCAAACTACCTTTCCCCTGAACATACAGGGTCCATATTTACAGCTTAAGAGCTCATCCTTCTTGTGCAAGGGAGAGGACATAGAGTGCAATTTTGCTATAGAAATGTTCTCTATAAGAAATAAGATAAGAAAACTTCCTAGCTAACTAGGATAAAGAAAAAAAAAGTTATTTTCCTGAAAGATAATATGTAATAACATGCAGTGCACTGTCAAGCTTGTGTTTTATTTTGAATGTCTCCACATTACCTAGAGTGAGTGATTTGAGCACGCTCTCTGAAAAGGTGATTCAGAGCAAAAGCATATTCAGGCTATATTTAGATTGGGGAATGCAAGAGCATACCTGAACAAATCCATACCATGTGGTTTAGAGAAAGTTGTGTGTGTGCATCAGACCTTATTGCAACCCCCGTACCATCATTTACAGTGAAGAAAATCAGGCCTGTGGGACAATAGGGATCCACAGTGCTATTCCTCAGGATGGTCCATCAGACAACAAGGACTCCAATGTGGACTCCTCACATAGAATACCCTGGAGTCTCCCTCACACATCTCTGTATGAAATCGGTACCATCTTTTGGAAATACTTTAATACTCAAGGGCTCTTGGGGCTTAGGATTAAATGGCAACTGATCTCTAGGCTTGTAGTTAGCCCCTCAGATGATGTATATTTTGGTCATGTATAGCATGTCTGAGCCACAGACCAGACCTTCCTCTATGGTTTGTGCTGTACAATGGCCTACAGGTCAACATCTGGTAGTGTGTGCTTAAGACGCAAGACAACAGATGGGAATAGAGAGGTGGGAAGCTCTCAAGAACAAGCATCTGGGAAGGTGTCAGAACCAAAAAGAATAGTACTAGTTATCCTGAGGAGCAATCCTTTCAGCACACTGACAGCTTGTTCAGTAATACAAAGCTGATGATCTGGCTGTCCATTTATTTGAATACAATGCTGATATACCTTGCAGACTTGATTAACAAGAGAAAAGTTAAAAGCAAGCCATGGTTAAAAGCAGCTTTGTTTTCCTGAGGTAACAGGTTTGCTCTGTACAAACAATAACTCTTATCTAATAGCCCTAGAAAGGCATGTAGCGTCAAGTTGATATTGTCTTCATGCTTGGCTTATTTTTGCATTTCAGCCCTGAGATATGCAGGCAACTTGCCATCAGCTGTAAAACCACAAACCCTGATCTGTGATGGGCACTGATAAGAAAAAAATATATGAAAACAGACTCCTTAGAGTTTGACTCCTTTCCAGGAGGCTCTGGACTGAGATCTGGCCTTTGAAAGTGATTGTTCATGCATAAAAGGCAACATTTTTTATGCTTCTTCTGAAAGGCTGAAGGGAGACTTACAGAAAAGAGAAATGCGTGAGGTGGAGGGGGGAGGGGGGAATCAACATAATGTTATTAAATTCCCATCATGACATTGGCAAGTGTAACACCCAATAGAAAAATGGCTTTAACGTGGAGTCTCCTTTTCTGGAGATCTTCAAACCTGCCTGGATGCAACCCTGTGCAACATGCTCTAGGTGTCCCTGCTTGAGCAGAGGGGTTGGACTAGATGATCTCTAGAGGTCCCTTCCAACCTCAACCATTCTGTGATTCTGTGTGATCTCCCAGTGCTCCCAGGAGCATTCTCCTCCGTTCAGAAAGAGGGAATATTATGGCAGTGTGCTGACATGATTTACAGAAACAGAAAACAGAATCCATAGGTGTCAGCTTCCACTCGATGAGCCATGTATCAGTCCATCTTTCACTTGCTTGCTTTATCTAAATGGCTACCTACTGCTTTGGAGTCTTTGAGATATCTCAGCCTTCCTGCTTCTAAACAGTGACAATAGGATATAGAAATTATGCAATATCCCTGAAATATAGGTTCCCAGTTGTGATATTATTTGTGTTCTATTGTTTCCTGGTCTATAAAATCACCCAAAGCACTGGAGTACCTGTAGTGGACAGTTTTTCTGTGTGTCTGCACCAAGCCTGGTACAAAACCATAACTGCCTGATCCTTCACTTACTTGTTTGTCAAACACTTTCACCTTGGGGATTTCTGCCTCATCTGGGACCAAGGAACTCTAGGTCTCTCTGAGTCTGAAAGGAACAACATCTGTTGCTGCCACTGCCATGTGAAATCTGCTGCCCACAAGGAAGTCCTGCTAGCTGTTGTTTTGCTGCCTCACTCTCAAAACACCAGGTTTGTCTGCAATTTGACCTAAGAGGGTATTTCACCACCTGCTTGCAAAGAAGGACCTAAGAAATGCTCCCAAGCTTTTGTACTGCTACCTCAGAAAGGGGAGCACCATCCACATGTCCTCCCTTGCTTAAAAAATATCATTCAGTCATTGACCCACTGCAATTCTTGCTCTTTGTAGGAGCAAGTCCTAGCCATGTTTCAGGAACAGACCTTCCACCTTTGCCGAACACCTATCCCAAGACTTTGCCTTTCCAAAGTCCTTAAGAAAACCACCTAGCTGAAAAGCAATTTAAGTGGATGAACAGCCAAGTACTCTAAATGGCTTATCTGATTCCCTGGTGAATCCATCTGGAGCTGAGAGCTTTTCCCCATCTGCAAAACAATGATTAGGCTGCTTTCTCACCCTCCTCTTCCATAAAGCCCTTTTAATACTCTCTTACACCCAACTTCTATCCACACAAGGACAGCAATTGTCTCTGGAGCAAAATCAGCTTGCTTGGGAGAGCTTTGCCTTATTGGGAACACACCAACCCCTGGTATTCGGCTGAATGGCTGCCATCCAAGCAAAACTACCAAGCACAGCTCATGCTCTTTCTCACTTGAATAAAACAGAGTTTTGCTTTGAGGCCACTGTGGCTGCACAGAAGTATTCCAAAGGTTATTACGATGTTGAAACTACTGCACCTACCTGGCACTATTTCATAACATCTTTTCCATAGACCTCCCCCAAATTTGAACTCACCAGTATATGGCTATCTTGGGACAAATGTGGAGGACAGACACCTTTTTCCCTCTATGGACTGCTTAAAGATGCTAGGGATTTGTTCTTCCCTACCCCTGCACCGTGGAGAAAAAATTATTGGCATTCCGGGCTGTATGGCTTCACTTGGTAGTTCAACACCTTCTACCTGCAACAATTCTGAAGGCAATTCTGGGGTGAGGAAACCAAACCTGAGGACAGAGCACAGAGATCAGAAAAAAAGGCTCTTTTTTCCTACTGAAGCATTTGCAGGAATGGCTGGAGCTGTCCAGTGTCAACCACAGCCTTCGTTTGGGCTGTGGCCATTAGCAGCAGAGAAGCCAAAGGAGGTTGCACAAGAATAGAGCAAGTGTGTAGAACTCTGCAGAACATTGTACCAAGCTCCTTACATTTCTGGCTTATGTACTTTATACAGAACAGCCCCTGATGGATCAAAGATCAGTTGTACAGATCAATAGCAGAGCGCCCAGATCATGCTGCATCAAGGAATTCCACAGTTTAACAACAGCTTATGTGAAAAAAAATCTTCTTTTGTTTGCTTTACAGCCTTTTAATTTGTATGATGTCCTTCATTTTTGCTACTGGTGATTTTTGCTTGTGCTACTTGACCCAAAGGAGATGCAGAAACATTTTTTAATTAGTTTATAGAAAATGATCAGCTTTATTTAAACACTATAATAAAAATAAAGACAAGATGTGGACTGATTTCTTTTTGAAAGACTCATGGTTGCCTGAACATTCTTAATCACTTGCCTTCACTTGGCCCAGATTTTTCTTATTATGATGACTTTCTGTCTTTGACTGTATATTGTTTTATTTTTCTATCCAGGGCTACCAAAATGGACTTGAAATGAATACGGATTCCCTGCTGATCTCATTTAGTTTTGGTCTTCACCCTAGAATTGAAAACATCAATGCCAGGGTGTGTTAGAGGTACACTTCTGGAAAGGTAATTATCCTATAAATGCTCAGCTGTAACTTATATAACAATTATTTCTTCAACCAATGTGCTTTTTGAAGTACTGTCCAAAAACTTACAATAGTCCCAACCCATGAGCATTTTGGTGGGGCAGGGAGACCGAACTCTGCACTCTGAAACCATTCTGCAGAGAATGTGGCGTGCGCTGGCATGAATAGAGTTGGGTCTCTCACATTAGGTGTTTGGAAATCCATCCACAAAGATGTATGCCCTCCAATGTTTGCTTTTGAAATATTACTTGGAAATGATATGATGGATGACTGACTTTTTTTTTAAAAAAAAAAAAAAAAACCCTCTTGGCTGAGGGCTTCCCTGGAACTTGAGACATGTCTCTGCTGAAAAAATTATTCAGTGTTATGAAGAACAAAAGACACCAGGAAGCTATTCAGTGCATTATGGAGTTTCACCTGAAACCCACTGGTTTCATGGAGCATGTGATCCAAGCCTCATTTCCATTCAAAAGAAGACTGCTTGTAAAACCCAAACTAACTTTCATGATACCAATTGTCTGGATTAGCTGATTAAATAATGCATTTATAATATGCCTGTTCATTCACAAAGGGTGAAGGGGATGGGTTGATAACCACTTGATTGGGGGGGGGGGCAATAATCTTTGGGGTTTATTTTGGGTACCTCCTTTTATTTCCTGAGAACACTTCCTTTCTATTCCTTCTCTCCCTGTCTGAAGTCTCTTCAAGTCAGGGAGTTGCTTTGTCTCGCTCCCACCTAGCCCATAGCACAAAGAACACTCCATAGTCTTTAGGAGCTGTGGCAGGCACTGACTTAATTTAGAAATTGTACTAGGCTGCAAGATTTGTTTGCTGACTTTGGTGAAGAGCAGCCATAAGCAGGAGGTTGTGCAGCAGCATGAAACTGAACAGCTGGAGCAAAGCAGAGAGTCCAGTGCTTTGAGAAAAGGGCTTAAAAGTATATGCTTAGAATTCAGAAAATATTCACAAAGGGGAAAAGGGGAAGGTCACGCTGGAGGTGAGAGTGCTTCCCTTCTATCAGGCAGATTTGCAAGCAGAAAGAATTTTAATAAGGTCTCCAGATGTGACTGAAGACCCTGTTTCTTTTAGATCAAACTCCTTCCACCTAACATCCCTGAATATCTCTCTCTTCTTCCTAAAATATCACAAGATCACATATATGTTTGTTTTCTAAGTCCTTTCCCCACCCACTGCCACCAGACTGGTTCACCTGTTAAAAATTCATTAGAAATTGTATCCATAGCGTGCCCGTTCAGATAACACAGGCGTGTGGTAAAGCCAGCAATCTGGTCCTTCTCAGAGTATGGAAAAACAATGTCTTTCAAACCTCCCTTCATCTGAAGCACACTGTTTTCTTTCCAAGACCAGCATATGATAACGAGTTCATGCATATCAAGTCACTGAAAAACTTATACATACATTTAGTTTCAGAGGCTCTTAAAGGTATAATGATAATAATAATAGGCTTTGAGTCTATTGCTGCACCCCCAGCTCCTTCTGTTGGAGAGAATTTTATTTAATGGGCTCAAATAGAAGAGTCACAATCAATTCAGTCACTCAAGAGTAATATCCTTCATAAAGAAGAGCCCCTACTGCTGTTCTTTGGAGGGTTCTCCTTTCCTGCTCCAAGCAGCTGTGTTGGTATTTAGACACAGGATACCAGTTCAGCCTCTACTTCTAGCAAACCCTCAACTCATATCCTGCAGACTTCATAAGTCCCCAGATGGTCCATAATGCTTGTGTTGTAGTTAGCCAGCCAAACAGTGCTTGCTGCTTATCTGGTGTATAACTCCCTGGAATGCGTATGCAGGGAGAATGAGAAAAAATGCCAGATCATCTTCCCACAGAACATTTCCTTTCTTGTCCTCAGCCTCCCATCTCTAAGCCCAGACAGAAACAAAACACCAGCTAGGGAATCGGCCACATTTGCATCGCACTGGACTTGATCCTTCGGTCTTTCCAGAAGCAGCCTGGTGTACTGTGGCCATAAGCCTTTGATGCCAGGGCATTTATGCTGATCTCTGAGCGCATGACAACCCATTTAGCTCGAGCTTAAATGACAACAGCAGGTGAAAGTCAGTACAAAGCATGTCCAAAACCAGCTATTTTCAAAATAATGGAAGTTTAGAGGATTCCTCCTAACAGCGAAAGTTTGAAAGGACAGAAGTGTAACAAGGGAGAAGAAAAATATGAGGAAGGGTTCCCCATGCTGCTGACATTCAGGAATCTTGGTGACGATCTTTTGCTAGATTACTCTTTAATTGCAACCCCAGTTTGGCTACTCCTTCACTATGTGAAGAGCCACACTGGTAGTTCACAAAGCCCATAGTTCAGTCCTTGACGCTGGCCAACAGACATGGTCGCAGTGTAACAGATGTTTTGGAGGTGAATAAATAAAAGATACCTTGGATGAGTAAGAAAATAAGTGAAGGAGTTTACAGGGCCAAGTTATTCTGCTTTCTCAGCAGAGTCCTGGGTTTGCCTACTTTATGTGGTTCTCAACTTAGTGGCAATGTTGGATAACTCCCATCCTGACACTGTGGGCAAATAAGGCATTCATTTCTTTTGCCAGTGTGGATCTTTTCTGGTATTTTCTGATATTAAGCTACTAAGATGGGCACTGGAGTAGCGCAGGGAAGCCAGAGGAGCACATCAATACATAGATAAAAGTTCTCATTTCAAATTCACAGCTTCAAAGATTCTCCTTTTGGACAAGAGGCAGCAGGGACAAACTGAAACAAAGGAAGTTCCATCTGAATATGAGCAAAAGCTTCTTAACTGTGAGGGTGACAGAGCACTGTAACAGGTTGTCCAGAGAGGTTGTGGGGTCTCTTTCTCTGGAGATATTCAAAAACCACATGGACACGATCTTGTGCAACATGTTTTAGGTGACCCTGCTTGAGTAGGGGGTTTCAACTAGGTGATTTCCAGAGGTTCCTCCTGACCTCAACCATTCTGTGATTCTGTGATTCCTTTAATGCAGAAAGGGAATCCTCTGTTCAGTGTGAAAAAGAAAAATTAATAAATGTTGCTGTTGTTTTGTTTTTA
The DNA here is from genome assembly GCF_059628265.1 of Tinamus guttatus. Taxonomy (NCBI): domain Eukaryota; kingdom Metazoa; phylum Chordata; class Aves; order Tinamiformes; family Tinamidae; genus Tinamus; species Tinamus guttatus. The sequence goes on along the minus strand of NW_028288594.1, from coordinate 5,354,253 downwards.
TGAACAACTCCCAAATTAAGAAAGTACTGGTCTTGAATGACATGTGTGGCTGAGCAAGTCGGGGTCAGCAATGTTACACCAATGTTACACCTCTGGGGAAGGAGATGGCCAAAGACCTTAAGGCTTTATATCCTCCAGTCCTCCCTGATAAAAGTGCCCCTCTTTAGAACATAATACCAATTATGCACAGTAGAGAAAAGCAGTGACAGAAGTTTCATATTTTCTAAGTGTGAAGGTGACAATATGTGCTGCAAAACTCGGGCAACCAGCCACCCCCATCTTCAAAGAGATAACCAGAATCTAAAGAAATAATCAGAATCATATCCATCCAGTCTCCCATTTCTCAGGCAAGTCTCTAAGGGAAGAGGTGTGACTTGTGCCATAAACATGAGAGCAGAATAGAAAGTTGTTCTCTGAAGCTGCCTGGGTTATGATAATTTCTTTAGATCTCTTGATGTGTTCATGTAATTGTGAGCACTCTGATGTGGTTCACATTGAGAAATTATGCCCTACACACTGGAAGGAAAGACCTGTCCCCGCACTGGAAATTACTGGTCGTGGTGGTGGGGCTGACCAGCTACCTGCATTCTGCTGCTTCTCACTGTGAGCAGAAGTGAAATGGGATTATTAGCATAAGGCATGTCCTGTCTTTTCAGGGAAGATGGAAAGTGCCAGCTGGGAGAGCAGTATGTTCTAGCCCAGGAAAGGTTCAGTTTAGGACACCAACTTCCTAAATCTTCATTATGTGGTCACAGTCTTTGTCTTCCAGCCTGTAATTCTGTCACAAAGCCAGATTTCCCTGCTCCAACTCTCTCCTGCCTGATTTTCTCCTTGTCATCTTCCCCTCATTCCTGTTTTGGGGTCTTTCTCCCTGTTGTCTCGGACCCTCACAAGAGCTCCCTAATAAATCCATTCCTTCTTTGCTCATTGCTGAAAGGCTCCATCAGTGTCAGCCCTGTCATGCTGTGCAGAGTCCTGTACTTTTTCCTGGCCTGAAAGGACCATATGACTCTCCATTTTTCAGATCTTCAGCAAAGCTCAGAGTGAAAAGCTCAAAGAACAGAAGCTGGCTATAAATTATATACCTATCCAGCACCAGTTCAAAAATGTCAGGGACTATGTTTTTCACTTTGGCATTGTTAGATACCTTCAGAGTGTGCACTTCCTTATCACTGCCTACCTCTGCACAGCCAAGACAACATAAATCACAATATCTAAAGACCTTGCTGGGAATGAGCTGCTGTATTTTGCACTTTTGATAGGAGGAAGATTGAGGGCTTGAATGTGGGCAAATAGAGCTTTCACTTCTGTGTTCAGTCTCCCCATGAGCAAAACTGTGTGCAGCATGCCAGGTGGCCATGAAATGGGACTTAGTCTTCGTTTCTGACCTTTGTGCAGGAAATTTTGATTCAAATTTACCAAGTATTTCCCATAGCAGGGTAATTATCTAAGATTATTTGGGAAGAGATGGAATATCAGCATTAATTTTTAGGAACAAGTAAGATACATGCCAAATAGGAATAATGAATCAAATGGACAGATGCTGTCTTGGGGCATAGTGTTGCCTCAGTGTCCTCCCAAGGTTCTTTCTAACTTTATCTTCTGTGATTAAGACCCTACATAAAAGGAGATTTGAGAGGGGTAAGGTGAACTGAAGCAGAGACAAAGAAGGATCATTAAAATGTCTGCTTTTCTTTTTCTGGTGCTTGGTATTTGTTTACTGTTACAGTTTGTTCATAGTGGCTCCTAAGTGTTTTCATAGGGTCACATCTCTTCCACATTGTTGTCTTCTAAACCTAAGACAACAGACAACAGAGCTGGCCAATGAGTGCTCTCTACTGGTTGCTGTAAGAGAAAAATAGCAGAAAAATGGTATTTCAAAAAGTAACTGATTTCGTCTCAACACCAAAGATGTAGGCATCTGACTAGCAGTTTCTCTCAGCACTCACCTAAAAACATCACACCAGCTTACACTACTGTGAAGACAATCATTTTGCCATGCTGTGCTGTCACCCTTTCGGGAAAGCATATTGCTTCTCCATTTTCCCTGAAAAGATTCCACAGACTGTAAGCCTCCATGAAGAAAACAGTGGGGGATGGGGGGGGAAGCATGACATTAAAATTCAAATGCCAAGTTCAGTAGCATGAATAAAAATTGTCTTAACCTCTCAAGTCAAGAGGTCACCAGCTGGAAGCGGAAAATCGCCACCAGTAAATTGCTGTGGGTTAGAGTGATGAATGCTAGTTAGTACCAGTGAATTGCAGAAGAATCTCAGCTGTAGAGAGACAGGGCATCTTGGAACAAGACTGAACAATTCCCAACTGTGTTTTGTTTCTTCTTTAGTCAGTCTCACACTCTTTCTGCTTGCACAGATTTCTCAGTTGGGGCAATAAAAGATTAAACCCTTGTGGGAAAGTCTTGTGGCACATAATAGGGGTGAAGGCAGTAGGATTCCATAAGGATTGAACTGGCTTGTAGCTAAACTGCTCAGAGATCCTATGGATGACAAGAGAGAGGGAAAGCACCCCAGTGCTTGAAATTTTCCAACCTGACTAGGGCACAGACACACATTTATTCTTCTAGAAAACTGCATTGCCAGGTATGCCAAGCTACAGACCAATCCTGCAACAGACATCCTGTGGCTTGTATGTTCTGCATGCCTTGAGCCCAAGGTTTACAGCCCTAGGCTGGCACAGTGCTGACCTGATCCCTTCTGTCTATCCAGCCATCTTCCTCTTGCAGGGTGAGCATGGATGTCCTTTGTCTTGGCTGGCCATCTATTGCTGTGCACATCGACTGCAAACTGTGCAACATGGACACTCCTTGGTCAGCATCTAGAATAATGCATTCTTATTCCGATCAGGGGGCTCAAAGCAGTGAAATAATACAAATAATGCAAGTCTATATAGAATATAAGATGAATAGAAGATGTGTCCAAATCACTTTGGCTAGTCTAAAATTCTAGGGCAGGAAGGTTTCCGGTTGAAGAGATCGGACCACACCATAAAATGCTCCAGTGATGATAAAACTCTCTATAACACTTTATGGGACACTTGAATATAAGCCCCTACTATTAAATTGGCTTTGAGGTTTTCATAACGGAAAGGGGCCATATTGCATTTCAGATGTCATTTGTGCGGGGGAAGTTGGACAAAAAGCAGAAGGTTGGCAGTGAAAAGTACCAAGCTGCTTTCTCCTTCCAGCCGCCCTTCTCCAACCTCTTTGGCTAACCCCCAAACCATGGCAGAAGCTAAACACTGCTTTTCATTGAGTGACATACCTGGCTGTAGAAGAACACACCCTTGTGGAATTGGCACCCAAACGACATTTCCATTCCTTCTGCACAACACTTTTCTTTAATGCCTTCCAAACTAAAACAAAACTTAGAGGATTTTGTACCATATTTTGCCCATTATATTGGGTTTATAAGGGTGTGGCACTTTCTTGTGCAATGTCAGGATGGATTTGTCCCTGAAACTTAAAATACAGTAGGGAATATAAAAGATAGGGAGCCTTTGGTCTTTCTCCATTGATCTTTTAATGGTTTGGGTTTGTTTCTTGAATATTTGCCCTTCCATGGCAAATCACAATCATTTACCTCTCTTTTCAGGAGGGTGCGCAGCCTGCAGTGCAAGAAGGACAGGGGATGTATCAGACTTCTGGTGTCCCGATGTGAAAAATACAAAGCATCCCAGCAAGCAGGACCTCCAGAAGTCACCTGTAACAACCACAGGACTGTTATAGGTGTGTCATTCCTAACCTCCTCTTCCGACTTCCAGAAATAATGACTGCACAAGTCCTGGTGGGCATATCTCCCACAACTGATGGATATGTCTCCCCAGGTCACTAATGCTCTTCTGTACCTCTCTGTCCTTTCTACTGAAAGTGGTTCATTCCTGACCCACTTTCCTTTTCTTCACTTTTAACCCGCTGTCTCACACTGTGTGCATTGACAGAGAGAACAGGTTGTTCCTTTTCTTGGCAGTTTTTGTGTGCACAAAGACATCTATCATAGGTCCCTTCAGTTTCTCTTCTCTAGACTAAACAATCCTACTTCTTTCAATCTTTCTTTTTAAATCAGGTCTTCAATCATTCCTCTTGCTCTCCAGCTGGTCCACATCTTTTCAGAAAAATGGTAACCAAAACTCACAGAATATTCAAATTGACCTACTAACGCCAAGACAAGTGAAAGAATTGTTTTATACCTACAGGCAGTTCTCCCACTTATCCATCACAGTATGACAGTTTTCTCTTTCCCAAAAGCACAATGGTGTTGGATTATGCCCAATATCTGACCTGCTGTAGGCAACCCTCTTCCAGCTCCTTGCAGCTCAGATGACCATTCTGCCTAGGGACAACATCCCACATGCCTCTTATCTGAAATGCATCTAATTTTCCCCCTACAAACAGATTCAATACAATTCATTCTAAAGCCAATTGAAATAATAAAATCTATATTATGTTTTATCTAATGAAATTTACATTATGACATGCAGTAAAGCTGTGACACTTGAAGAGACTTCTTCTGCGCAAGTGTTCTGCATAAAATATATGCTGCTTAGATAGCACCATGTACTAATAAGGCCATTATGCTAACATTTAGGTGTATAGGGAAGAAAGTCACCTTCTTCATCAGAATCTACCAGTCTGCTTTTGCATGGCACTTCATTCTGTAATCTCTTTTATGGACATCTGAAGCGCACTCCATTTATGGAGATAAAGGGTCCATAGGTCTACAGGAAAATTGTTTTCAGGGTCTGTGGACTACAAGACAGGTTGAAATAGTCCCTTGAGGTACTGGAGAGAATTCCTTTAGCAAATCCTTGAAACATGAGTCTCTCAAAGGATGTCTACTGATAGCAAGAATTTTGAAAATACATGCACAATTCCACATAAAGTTTCTGTTGACTTTATCACCTCCCACACTGAGTGACTTTGGGCAGACCATTGCTCAGACATACCCGTTCCATTTTCCAAGGAAGTTCTCCATAACTTAATGTACAAAAGATTCCTGGGTAAGAAGTTGATACAGGAAACCAAGAAGTTCTCTATTCCTTCATCTGGCTGAAGGCTTGGATTTAAATTGAAAGGTTTTTGTGGCACATGTTCACTGTGGTTCATGTGTTTTTCAGGGTGGAGCAGGTTATTCCAAACTCCCACATGAACAGAAGAGAGAAGTAAAAGCAAATTGAGGAAGATTGTTTGTTTTCCTAAGCTGGCATTCCTAATAAACAGCTGTGTTTGTACAAAGCTTTAATAGACACATGGCCAGGGAACAATGTAGCTGGAATGACATCATAGCAATATTGTCACCTTCCAGCTCCTCCATGAGTTAAAAGAATCCAGCATGCTCCATTGCTCTTTCTCCTTCCTTCTGTTCCTAAAAGTCTTGTAATGTGTTTCACAGAAAATGCCTTTTCTCTTCCTTTTGGTGTAATATTAATCTTGGGGGAAATAGAGAAGGGGCTGGGGAAAGGGATGTAGTATTTTGAGGTTCATATTCCCCTTGCACTTAATCTCTTTAACAAACCCCTTTAACAAATGAAAGGTCTGACAGGAGGAAGAGTCATTAAAATGAATTAAAATGCATCCAGGAGAGATTAGTAATGAAGCCACACTCACCAGACAATGCTCTTTTTCTTCCCTATGTTGACTGCTAGGAAATATCCCAGATTACAGAACAAAAAGGGCTTGCAGCTGAAACTGCTGCTTCCTGAAATATGTACCACATTCCCTTCTTCTTGCCTTGACTCCTTGTTGTGCACAACCACATGTGCATGCAAATAGGACTCAAGCTCAGTGTCCTCAAGGACAGGGGTAGAGGTTTTCATTTTGAATACTAATGGGCCAGTGAACTTAGACACGCAACAAGGACACAACAGCAGAGGATGGTCACAGGGACGTAACATGCTGGTGTGAAGGCAGCCAAACACCTGCTGCCTGCTCCTACCCACTAGCAGGGGAATTTCAACCACCTCCAAGGGATAAAGCTAAAGTGGAGAGGCAGGACAGGGTCAACAGTGACAATGTTGCACGCACAGAGCAGACAAATGTGTGCAGCAAAATGGGCAGGGGCGAAGCAAGAGCAGCTGCCTGTGCTCTGCACATGGATGGAATAGCTGGTGAAAAGAAAACTTGTAGGGGGAGGACTTGTTGGATTTTGAAAGTACCTATTTTAACACAAGCAGTGACCTTAGGATGGAGAATTCATCTGGAAACTCAGAGGAGGCCACATAGATCCTGGCTACTTAAAGGAATTTGTTACTGAGCAAACCACACTGGTTTCTGATCTCTCATGGAAAGTGTACCCAAAAGCAAAGTTTCCAGTGTGGCAACGCTAACAAAGACATGGGATGCTTGGCTTGGGTATTTCTGCAGCTACTGCTGAAGGAAGACCCCTATAATCCATCATGGGTGTAGGATTTCTGTTCTGAAGTGCAAGTAAAGGGTTTTCAACCTGTGACCCATGTGTGCATCTTACCATGAGCAGCAGTAAAGAGACAAGCAAAAAACCCATGGGCTAAAGCAACTCTTGAAGGCCCACATCTTCAGTGAAAGTGTTAAGGGCTTAGCAAATCAATAGAAAGTTAAAGTAACTCTCCTTAATGAAAGATAAAACAACAGCTAAATGCATATTGGACAACTGGAGGGAAATAACTATATTTTACAAGCTCTCAGATTTTTGAACATTTTTGCCTAATGGGGGGAGGGAAATGTGTTAAAAATTCCCTCTACCAGCAGAACTTTTTTTTTTCATATTTCTTCTACTTTTCCCTGGGGAAGAGATGCTGAAGTTCTCTGAACTGTCACCCACTACATTTGCAGTTTCTGCACACTAAAGCAAAGCAACATTTTAAGCTTTAGAAAATTTAATTTTGAAACACAGAAAGAAAAACATGTTTTGTTTTCAGTAGTTAATGTCAATAGAAAAAAAGGAAAAACAAAACAAAAACAGTTCATCAGCTGGCTTGCATGTCTGCATAGAAAATGGCAGCTTCTGTATTTCAATTCAAGGTTACTTGTGACCAAAGATTCCAGTCTATAGGTGGAAAGTCACTAGAATTTCCAGGGAAATGAAAAGCCATAATACACTACTCCGCTGACTTGAATGAAACTCAGAACTATGTCGGCTGAAACTATATCCCAAAGTCTGCTGATGACAGAAGAGCAATAAGGTAGTGAATTGGTGAGGGACCCATTTCACCTGTGGTCTGCAGAGTTATTATATCAAAACAAGTCCGGCAGAGTTTAATAGTGTCAGCATTTAATATTCAGCATAATGTCATTCCTTCAGACCAAGACAGACACTTCCCATAAGTAATTTATCTTGTACAAATAATTTAGCCATTGTAAGCAAAAGTGGATGAAATGTATTAATGGGGGGAAAGGTTGGGGGTAAATCATGCATGGAGAAACATTTCTCTGCATTAGTCCCACAAAATTACAAGTGAGTTACAGCTGATAGATTTAGGATAGTTCCTGTTGAGTAATTGTATTCCATGAGGGTTTTCAATACAATGTGATATTCATTTTCACTTTATACAGTAGAGACAATAACAGCTACAGGTGCAGAGGCTGTCTTGCTGGGAGGAATAAAACTGTGATTGTTTAACATCTGACTTTTCTCACACTGTTAAAGCCTTTATATTTGAGCTATATTTTGCACATATCTCAGACGTGGGTTGTTCCTTTTTTATTCCAAGAGTCTGGCTCTAAAAAATGCAGGCTCTAAAGACCCATTGTCAAATGAAACATGCTTCCCTCATTTGATTTGTTTTTTCCTCCTCTTGCTGTATCAGTTTTCAGCTGTAGAAATGCAGAGAATGCCTTATTTGGATAGACAAAGAAACTGCCAGCTCTTTCAGGATACACGGCTGCCAAACAGGGCTCCCAAAACCCAAGGCCCAAAACAGGAGCTTTTAGGTACTGAGCAGTTCAGAAAAAAATCAGTCATTCCTGTAAGGGTCTTATACCATTGCTTTTTATTTTGGCATTTGATCACAGCCCTACTATGTCCTCCTGGGGTTTTACTGCTCCCTCAAACAAGAACAATAACAAATTCAATGAGTCAAGCAAAGAGACAGCCTGAACTTGCTCCTGGAGAAGACAGTATGACTATTCTTGGTGTGTACCTGCCAGTTTTCTTGTGTGTCCGTCAAAAACTCTAGTCCCTTCTGCTCCCTAAAGACACATGAGGTTTGCTTATGACACGACTAAAGCTAACGAGATCCACCTGTCAATGTGACTCCCCAGTCTTACGAAGGACCCAGTATCTGAGCTGAAGGTGAGCCGGGAGAGAAACCCAGCGGCTCCTAGCGTCTAGCAAAAACTTACTGGGTATTTTTCTGTCCACCAACAATTCTGTTCCTATCTGACCAAAAAAATTATTGATTTAGCATTGATTTATTTAGTTATTTGATGTATTTTAGTTAACAAAAAGCTCCTCAAGATATTCTGTCTTCCTACTATTGATCACTGCATTATTGCTTCCTCCTACTTCAGAAAATATGTACTTAAACTCTAGTATTTTCTATTTTGCTGGGAATAAAGTAGGGGGAAAATCAAGTCAAGAAGGACTTCATTTGCTAAATGAAAAGTTACACTTCTCTTTTGACATAGCAGATTTTTTAAAAAAAGAAAAAGCACTCTCTCAAGTTCTTTGATTTTGAGAAATATAGCATTTCAAAAGATTTATCATTTTTAACTTGCTGTGGGTTAACTGCCTCTTGACTTTGCTGGTTTGCATCTCTCCAGGAAGAAAAATAAATCCTGGCAGTTTTGCTTCTGGGCTTGTATGGACTAGGAATAAAGCTTTCCAAACTACTTTGGTGGCCTGAAAATCTAAGTCCCTCTGCTCGCTTCTGGGGCTGAGCACCCTGAGTAACCCTCTGACCATTTTCCTTAGAGTTTTGTATTTTCTGTAAGTCTTTTTCAAACAAAACAAAGCAAAAAATGCAGTTCTGTAAGAGGTGGCATCAGTAATAACCATTTCATGTAATTTCCTCTCCTTCACTGGCCCGTAAGGAGCAAGTGCCCATCACCGTTTCCTATGGATGAGACAAAAAATCTTTGTGCTGTCTAAAAAGAGGCATCCTCATGTTCCAGCCTGGACCACAAGGAGAGCCTGCTCTCACCAACTGACAAGTTTTCTTAAAGTTCTTAAGGATGTAACATCACTCCTCTCCAGGCAGGAGACAAATAGGGCTCAGAAAGCCCTGGGAGTGGCACCATTGGTGGAACAGGCAGATGGATACACACATACGCAGGTGTGTCTAGACACCAAACAGATTAGCATAGGCTTTGTTTTTCTAGGAAATGAGGCTTATAAAACAACCAAAAACAACCCATGCACCCAGTGTAAATCATACAGCAGCTTCCACTCATGGTAGGATTTCTGGGTCCAGTGCTAGCTGAAGGCCTTGTTGCTCGTCTGAAAGCACTAAGCTATTCCCCTTATGAACTCCAATCCACATTTGAACCCGTGTATCCTGAACATAATGTGTCACCTTCCTCACTCCTGGGAAATGAAGTCCTCCAATGAGCGCTACAGGGATGAAATATGGGTTGCAGATGTTGAACCAGAAAAGGGTATAGAAACAAGTTTGTGGAGCTGAAATACAACTTCCAAAACCTGTTTCTCTTTGACATTTCGGTCAGCTGTTCCACAAGTCTTTGGGGAAAAAGAGATTGCTGTTTCTTTCCTTTTCCTACCCCCCTTTTAATTTAGTATTTCTGGACTATTCTTGATTTTCTTTTAACTTCGCTTACTTGTACTCTGTATTTTAACATCTGCACACATTTTCGAAGTCATCTCCAAAAGTCTGGAGTTGTCTTCTGTTGTTGAAATGTGTTAACCTTAAATAGATTTACTGAGGTTCAGACGGAAAAAGTATTGAGATTTTCTAGACCCTACTCATTTGTTTGCATTAACTGAAATCCATTTTTTGTAAGGAATAATTACAGAAAGATACAGCTGAGCGGGTATGGATTGTTTCCAAGCTAGAACAAGACTCCTGAGGTAGTCAGGTCTGCCCGCTCACACAGTCCAAAAGCAGGAGTCAAATTGAAGCCATACGAGCACAGTAGGCTCTGGAGCCTAAGTCAATCATTAGCAGTCTTTCAAATGACTTTGAAGCAGGTCTTTGAGTCCCAGTATTTTTTATATGGTGAAATGTGGAAAAACAACTAACTGTAGCTTGTAAAACTGAGGTGAACAAAGCAATGCTCATGTGCGCTTGCCAACCGCAGCTTCCCGAGCCCTTCAGTGTATGCAACTGCCTGGATTGTACCCCTCTCCCGCTTAACTCTAGTAATTTTCTGACCAATTTAAGCACAACCTGTAACTTCCTCTTTTACATCATTCATGAATTTGAACAGCTCCTAATATTTGCTGCACCCTGTAAATCCAATAGAAATGATTGTGTAATCAAAAAGTTTTGCACTGCCTCCCAAAGGAGCTGTTCCAGCTGTAAGTAATACAGTTGACACCAGAAATGCATCCATTCGGAATAAGCCTACAGGCATTCACCCCGTACACTGCATACACAAGGACACACTCACACGCAAAGCCGCTTGAGCTAAGACTGGACAGATAACTGAAGTTACTGGCATTACAAGCAGTGTTTGTATACATCCAGCTTCCATACCACAAACACATATTTTCCAACCTCTGCCCATTTTGCAGACAGTACTTTCAGGATACATTTTCTTAAAAAAAAATAAAATAAAAAAAAAGGATATGCGAAAATAATTCCCCAGATTGCAGTGCTCTAAAGGCTCCCCTGAACTAAAAAAGGCCAGGTCCAAGGATTGACACAGATCAAAGGGACAGAGGATGAAGGCACTGCCTTTCCGGCCTTGTGGCCTACAACGCACGAGCACGAGTGTCAGCAGTCAGCGCAGGTAGCTGGAGGCTGACGTTTATTTTGGCACCTGCTGAGGTGACTTTGTTGTTGGGATCAGGCCTTGGCCTGCTCACTGTGCTGGTAGGACGGCATCCAGACCAATGCAATAAGCCGTGTCTTGAAAGAAGCCAAAAGAAAAGACAAAAAAGACCACACACAACTCAAAGTTGGTGCCTGCATTTTACGGGAGGGTGTGTGGAGTTTTTCTTCCTTTTTTTTTCTTTCCTTATTTTTTTTTCTTTTTGTGAAAATACTTAAGAACTTGGGAAAAGATTTGAGTCATTACAAAAATGTAATTCTATATCATGATACAGCTGTAGTGAGCCAGAACAGCCAGGTCTGGGGGAGTCAGCAAATCAGGCTTTCTGATTAGGAAGCAGTGAGGCCTTTGGTGAAATTTAATAGAAATAGACTTGTTATATTTGGAACATTTTATCTGAGAACATGTTGTCTCTTTAATAATGTCTTATATGTGCTTGTCAGGCAGTGGAACATTTCCTGTGAGGGAGACACAGACTCTCAAGAAGACTCCAAGCTGCAGCAGGGGTAGGAACCATGGCCTAAGGTGATTTCTACCTAACACAGAACTTTGCCCAGATTGAAAGGAAAGGTTACATTTTAGGTGGTGAGAGTTGTATATGGTAATCTCTCCCTTCGATGACACATAGGAAAAATATTCCACTTGTCTAGTCTGTCAGCTAAAAGCAAAGTAAAACACACCCCTGTATATTTACAGGTTAAGTTTTGGACAGTGGCTAGTCTCCCTCTGCTCTCCAGTGAATCACTGCTATTGATTTAATGAGCTTTAATACAACTATAAATAGCAAAAATCAAGCCAGCCAAAACCACTGAAGACACTGGGAAATCCTCAGGTCCTTGCAGTGGCGATGGTAGCCTGAAACGGTGACAGACACCGACTCTCTAGCAGCCCACTTTGGAGTCAGATAAGAAGAGGTTTGCACAATACTAAATGACTATCTCTAGGCAAAGGAACAAAAGCCAAGGGGTCAGTGAGACAGTGGACTTCTTTAAATTATTAAAGTAGTCATTCACTTCTGCTCTTTACTCATGAGACTACATCCCAAGCACTTTGTACAATAATAGCTCCCAGTAAAAGAGGGATTTTGAGAAATTGAAGAGAGGCCATCCAAGAGATGTTAGGATGATCTAAGGTCTGCAACACAGCTTTAGAGAAGATGGAGCAGGACTCTTCTCAAATGTGCACAGTGAAAAGCAAGGGAAAAGGCGTATGTTGAAAGGGAAAGTCCAATTAGATGTTAGGAAAAACATCTTCGCACTGAGAGTGATGCAACCCTGGGACAGGTGGTCATAGACAAGGTCAAGTCTCCATCCTCATAGGTTTTCAGAACTTGGCCAGAAAAGACCTGATCAATCTGATCAAGCTAATGTTTAAGCTGGTTCTGTTTTAGACAAAAGGATAGACTGAAGATATCCACCGTTACATAAGAGGAAGACTAGTGAGCAATGTACATTATCCGGAGAAATCTGTGTTCTCACACTCCAAAGGTCCCCTTGGATGGATTGTGCTGAATTCCACTGAATAACTGTCAAAAAATAAGGATTTCAGTGGTATGGGTCAATTTTCCTTGTCTCATATGATAGATCCTCACAGAGCATAAATCTCCTACGTTTATATCATATGTTTAGCCAGAAGGCTTCCAGACCAGGCATTCAGTATCGGACCTGAGTAGAAGAGATTTAGGCTGTGAATTTCTCAATATTTTACTCCTCAGGAGTTTTACCATTTCTAAGTACAAACTACAGGACTTCTCTTAGGTTTTTGGAGTTTCTTTAATCTATAGTTCTAGTCACCTGTTGGGTTTTTAGTACTGTGTATGACCACACTGAGATACTAACAGCTTTCTCATCTTCTCTTTGCTATCTGTCAAACTTTGTCTTACTAGTCTGAGAGGTCTATCACCTGAGAGTGTAAAAACAGTTACTGATAAAGCTGAATGTAATTTTTTCCATCTGTGTTTCTTTCTTTTATTAAGACATTCTGCCTATCTTGGGTTAATTTCACTTTTTTTAATAAAGGACCCAAAGGACCTTGGCCTTTTGTGCATTTTAAAGCTTTTTTAAAGTAGTTTTATGCATATGGATTATACAGTATATATGGAAAGGAAATCATTGACTGAACCTGTCTTTGGAAGTCATCAACTCCAGAGCATATACTGCGATCTGAGTAGATCCTAAGAACTTAGCATTTCTATCTTGTGTTGCAACACGAGTACTACCATTTTTACACAAAACACCTACAGACTTAATCCACCCTTGGGTGAAATGAATTCTCTCATAAATGTGGCTTGGCCCTAATAATTGTATGCACTATAGATACTTGACACAGTGGAGTAGATTTAATAAACTGGAGCAGGGTAAACCATTCCTATGCTTTAGTTTTAAAATCTTTCTATCTAAAACTTAGGAAATGAAGAGTTAAAAAAGGAAATCCACATGTGTTTATAGCAACGCAAAGTAATGAATGTGTGAAATGAATTACCAAGGAAAGCCAGTGGTAAATAGAATCATGGACAGTCAAATAATAGACTGAGAAAATGAAAGACATAAGGTTCAGAAGATGAGAGTTACAGGCAGCTGAATGGCCTAAACCAGTGTCTGTCTTCCCTACAACAACTCACAGTTTTCATCTCAGTTTATTGTGTGTATCCTCTTAGAAAAAGAGCAGACCACCTATTTGATGCTGAACTTCCTCCTCCACGTGTGTAGATTCGCCCATACACTTACAAGCAGAAGGCTGTGTGGTCTAGAATTTCAAGGGGGAAATAAAAGCTAGAAGCAAGATCCTGAGTTTTAATCCCAATGGTTCCTAAAGACTTATTGCACCAAACCTGAGAAGGTCACTTTCTTCTACCTGCAATTAAAAAATACAAGACCTTTGGGGAGCCATATTTTCTCTTGAGTTAATCATTCTTGTTTCCTTGTTCCTATAGTCAATTATAAATGTACAACAATCCTGTTTAGATGGGTCATCTTTATGTTTCCATTCATTCATTCGTTTGTTTCCTTGCTTTGCCAAGTGGTCAAAGCCGCAAGGAAATCCATAAATAACAGCCTACTCTTGAGATCCTGAGAGCAATCTCAAAAATGAACAAAGAAAGATTTTAAGAGATACTTAAATTAAAGTATAATATCTGTTCGCGAAGATTTAGCTGTTGCTTCATATGAGCCATCCCCAAATCTGGCAAATTCTACAACCCTACATCATTCTCCTACTTTTGTGCCTATCCTGGGGAGAATCAGAGTTACTCAGGCAACGCCCTGGGCTCCTTCTTGCTGATGGATAAAATCTTGTACGAGTCATGGCTAAAGACAGGTAAGAGGCATCTATTACACATTTCTGCTAAGACAAGCAATTGTCTTCATTCTTCAGTGCTTTCTCCAAGCTAGTTTTGAGATAACTGAGGAATTCTCCCTGCAGATTTTAGGCCGCACATTGATGGATCTTCTTCCCTTGACTTAGCAATGTAGTCCTGCTATTCTAACCTGCTCGTGCTCCAACTCTACCCTATTTTTTTTTGAAACTGATGTCCTTCAAAAACATACAGGCAGCATTCCTGATTAACATGTTCTTGGACATGCTGAGGATGATTATATATGAGGGTCACACCAGAGGTTGAAATGGTGTCAGGTTTGTATCTGCTCTGGGGAGGACAGTTGTGTCTCAGGGCATTTTTTTTTTGCATCATGCAAAATTAAAATTTCTTCAAAATTTCCAGCCAAGGAAGAAAGAAAGTTTTTCCAACTAAAAACCTGAAAACTTTCCATGAAATGCCAGATTGTGTGATACAAAGCACTGATGGCCCTCTGGCCACAGCTGCTTCTGTTTAGTCATAGTGTGAGCAGAGACACTCAAATAACACATTTGCACTGGAACAGCCCTTGTCGTAACTTGCGTTGCTGCAGCTGGACTCACATCAAAACCTAATGCACTGTATGGAAAGCAATTACCCACTGCAAAATGGTGGAATGAAAAGCAGTCTCTGATATCCCCTTTCTTAATGGTGCTCAACCAGATCCAGCAAGTCAACAAAATATTTGAGACATTATTTTCTCTCTCTCCTCCTTCTTGTTCTCTTTTTTCACCCTTTTTTCTCTGTTGTTCAAGCTGCATCCAAAAGATACAACCAGAGACATGGAGCTAAGACAGACTATCACTGCCTTTATAGGCCCAATCAGGTTCATGGCTGCCTGTCAGGACTTTTGCTGCTGCTCATAAAACTGTGAAGATGCTAGTTAGGGACCATGCTGCACTAATTTGCAGGATATTTGTAGACATTGTAAGACCAAGCACGAGAAACAGGGAGGATTCAGTTAAGCTTCTTGCACAGACTTTGAGGCCTAGCTGGTGGCCAGATATAACCTAGCCACATAGTTTTGAAACTGGAAAGGGGTGAGTGGTAGAGCTGTGGGAGCAAGGAGGGCAGAACCTACAGCAGAAAAATTCATGGTGTGGAGTATGTTAAGAAGGGTGAGTAAATTAAATGTTAGAGATCCTGTTTTGCAAAACAGGTGCTTGTTTTTCTCCAGCAAAGCACATGCATGAGAAAACAAATCCCTGGGGACCAAAACGACAGCCTTGTGTTGCAAAGCAGGGAGTTTGTCAAGTCAGCTTTCCATTTGGGAGTCTGTCTAATGGGGTGCTTTATTTGGAGATGCAGCCCTTCAGGTTTAAATGAAATTAGATCATTGATTTTCTGCTGCAGGAGGCAAAATAAGATTTCCCAGCAATGTGGAAGGTGTTTTTATCATTATTATTATTATTCAGATTTTTTCTAGCTGTTTAAATTTATATAAAAGTATAGTATCATTTGGTTATCTGGTCATTTATAATCAATTTCTTTTTTCCTTTTTTCATGATTATCTTAGTTTGACTTCACTTCAGTGTATTGGCAAGAACCCCATTTGAAATAAAAAATCTCCATGCAGTAGTTTGGTGTCTTAGGCTCTTTTGCCATCTTTGATACTCTTTCCTTACCTAATAGCAGTGTGGAGGGCCCCTTTCCCACATCAAAAACCTGCTCACTTTGCTAGGTGATACGTGATCTAAACTGAGTCCCTCGCTCAAAGAGTTTGCTACCTGCCCACACAAGGCAAGCCTGTGTGAGTGGGCACTAATGAAGAAATAGCACAAGGAAATAGTTCTGCACATGGAAAGACATTCAAATCTCCCTCTCCTTCCTGTATTTTGCTGCTTTCAATCAACATGCACCATGAAAGTGCACAAAGCTCCCATCCAGCGGTGTCTGCTGCTCACCTGAGGATGTGTTAGTTTAATTCAGTCCTCTCCAAAGGGCAGCATTGGTAGCACATCAACCCAGTGGGTTGTTCAGAATATGTAGCACCAATCACAAGTGCTACCCTGATGGCAGAGTGATTTACTCCTCATCAACAGAGATGTGGTGCAAACATGAGGTAGAACTGTTTTTTTCTGAGCTGGTCTGACCCTGGAGGCTGCGATCATCAGGGTCAACATTAGGGATTTGAGAAGTGACTAGATGACAGCTACAGCAGGGCCAGCAATGCTCAGCGGTATCTGGGAATAAGGCACAGAGTGAAGGAACGGAGCTGCATTTCAAAAGCTGCATCTGAGCAGCTCTGCTGTAGTGAGCGTGCAAGGAGGTGGGGGAGGTTAAAAGGGGAGCGTGCCAGAAAAGCAGAAGGAGCTAGCGAGAAGAGCAATGAACAAGCACGTTAATTACAAGAGCAGCAAGGAAAATATGACAGGGAAAGGAGTCAAGGGGAAGCTGGAGGGGCCCCGTTAGCCTGCTGCTGGGTTGGGTGCAAATGATTTCAGCAGAGGCAGCTCGCAGCTGTACAGAGCAGGTGCAAGGGCAGACGGACGCTGCCCCGAACCTGGGGAGAAAGCTGTAGGCAGGAAGGAAACTGGTTTTCCCAAGCTCCCAACAACAGCACGCGAAACAGGGAAAAGGAGGGAGAGTAGCATTCAGAAAGAGGAGAAATAGTCCTGTCACTCTGCACTTCGAGAGCATGATGGGCAGATGAAAGATGAATCGACTTCAGCCAGTCCTGTCAGATGTTTCTGAGCTGTGGGACTTATCAGCTGTCAGACCAGAAAAGAATAAACTAAACAAAAAGCTTTCACAATCCTCATTCCCAAATCCGTGCGTCATAGTGTGCCAGGAAAAATGATTTCTGGCTTTTTTTTTTTTCTCCCTTTTCTCTGCTACTACTAAATACTTTTCCCTTTCTCTCACTGGACAGCTGGAGGGAATCCAGACGGCTGCTGTTCTTGTGGCTGCACACTGAATGCAACAGGGGGAACTTTGCAAATGGGTTTCCAAGTAGTCCAATACAATGGTGGCAAGAAACAGCCCATGTGTGGGGAGCAGGAGGCTTTCTCTTCACTGGAATGGCAGGAGCAATGGCAGTGTGGGTATTCAGGAGCAACCTTCACCTTCCTATCTTCATTCTTCCATTATCCATCTCAAAAGCCTCCGTTCCTCTCCCTTGCTCTACCTCCCTTCACGGGCCAGAGCGTTCAGATGGGCACTGCTACACAAAGACCCGCTGTCTCCACGCAGCAGTCTCCCTGGTGGATTCACTTGATGGCTTGGTCTAATTAATCCCGTTAAGCTGGAGTCTGGAGGTAATTGCCAGTCCAGATACTGTTGACTAACTCAAGTGAATACCCAAAACTGGGCCAGAACACAAGGATGCAAGAGCAGCTCTTCTGTGCCAGGCCAACACACCACTGATGCTCCACAGTCAATGACCACAGGATCCACAGGACTCCTGAGGTCATTCGTGAACTGAATTATGATGATCCAGAATTACGATGATTATTGTGACTGAAGATGGGCACTCTGCCTTTCTGTTGGTTCCCCACCACAGTTCCCCACCTTCCTTATCCAAGGGATTGTTCTGGGTGGGTGGCAGGGGAAGATTTGGTCCTGCAGGTTGAAAACACCACCTCCTGCTTTGCACAAACCCCAGTGCTTAGCCTATGATGTAAGGTGTCACAGACCTTCTGGAGCTGGTGGCAATGTGATAGTCAATAACCTAGTGGTCTGTCTGCAGCAAGGACCAGAGCAGGCTGCAACCCAGAAAGAGAGGGTTCTAACGTAGTTCAGTTATGATGAGGTTCCTTCTTCTCCAACCCACCAGACCTTGGCTTGTGCCTAGTAGCACTGATAATCCTCCTGAAAGTTTTCAAAGTCAATTTTATAAATTTCATAAACTATTATTTTTGTCAGGCTGGATGATCTCCTCCAAAGGCACAGTGAGCCCTCCATTCAAACATAGAGGGAGTCTCTGTCCTCTGAACCTCTTGTGATAACATCAAACTAAAAATGTTTCCTTCTTTTGATGTAATTTCAAGGGGCATCTTGGTTTTTATCTAGAATATCTCTCTTGCAGTGTCCAGGATCATAAGAGGAGGGATTGGTTGTAAAATAAGAAACCAGGTTAAAAGCTTGAGCTAAAGGTGAGCCTGGCTTGAAGGGAGCAAACAAAACGTGCATTCATTAGCCACATGGGACACAGTGCTTATGTTCCTGTGCAAGTTATCAGGGTTCAGGTGTTTCTATACATCACCTAAGCTGTTATATTGATTTACATGTGCGGACTTAGCTTGCAGCAAATGCAAGGAAGTGTGACAAGGTATAATATGCAAAAGAAGTGTTTATGCTAAGCTTCATTATCTTGTGCTTGCTTCAGACTGATAAGAAGCCCCTTAGTGCTTACTATGGCCCAGCTAATACCTGTTAACTTGCTGTGCTCTTTGTCATTTGATTGTGAGTTTAGTCCTTGAAATAATGACCATCACACTCACCCTGTGGACTTGGATGGTATTTTTCTTTCCCTTGTTTTCCTCTGCGCTTTGGCTGTGTCTTCACATCCTGTCCCTGGTTTGTTTCTATCAAGTCTTTAAACAGCTGCTGGGTTCTGCTCCAGAGGTGGCTGCGTTCCAGCAGGAGGGAATGTGACTCCTGACATATGGGTGAGCTAGTGCCGTACATCAGGAGCTGTGAAACTAAGAGATGCGACACATCCAGAGTCAGCTTGTCAGCACTGTGCAGCTCCAGGAGAGATCCTAGTTAGGACACCCATTTTATTATTTTCACATGATTGAGCTTGGCTCTTAGCAACGTTTGCTTGTGTTCCTTTCCCAGCCCTTACCCAAGTCACCTTCTCCAAACCTCTCAGCAGTTGCCATACATTGAATAAGCTTTACATTTGAAATCGCAAGCTGGAAATGGCCTTCACTCATCGACTGCAAGCAGCACCACTGAGCATGATGCTGGTGTCAAGTATCCAAGCAGCTGGGCTGCTCTTTGCTTTCCCCATGCTGCATTAGAAAGGGTCATGCTGCATTTGCCACGCTAGGTTGGGTCCCCATTTTCAAAATACTTTCTGGGCTTCTCAGGAATGTCCCTCTGGCTCCCTCACTCATGGGCAGGCTCTTCTCCATATCCCCCTGCTTTCTCTCTCGAGGTCAGCTGGTATCAATGCTCTCAGCAAAGACAGGCATCTCAGTCCATTCACTGCTGTTCCCTGTGTCCAGAAGACTCCAGTGTACCTTGGGCCTCCTCCTCCGCATTTTCTCAGGGAAGGAACTTGTCCTTGGCTCTGGAAAAAGGCATCCATGTGTTTTCTATATTCTCTGCTATTTCATGAGCCATCTTGCAAGTTCTCATGGACCAGCAATGGTCTGTGAGCCACCAGCTGAGAGAGTCTGCAGTAAATAATGTTAACTGTGACTTCTCAGAGCACACTGCCTTCTTTGCAAACCTTGGCCAGCACTGGTATCGTGAGCTCGCCACCCTGTTCACAAGGTGTGGACAGCAATGCTATCAGCATGGAGCAACAGCCCAGTATATTGGCCAAGGATTAGCTGTTCCAAACGGCCAAGAGCATAGTAGGTACAGCAGAACAAGTGGTACTTTATTTTACAATTGCCTTTCTTCTTCCCACTGACAGCAGGAACATGTGTTTGTAGAACTCCCACTTTTTCCAGCTGAGCAGCCTATGCCATGGTCTCTTTCTTTTAGCTAGAATACAGCCTCTGGATTTACTTCCCCTCCAGCAGAGTTCTTTCAACATCTGCCTTCAAGGACTCTCTGCTCAATCCTTTCCCCAGACAACTATCCTCAACCTCACTCAGAGCCCATCAGTTAAGCCTCAGAAAGCCTTGTTTTTCCTCTCCAAGAGCTGCATAGCCATTTCCAAAAACAAACATCCCCTCTGCACTGAAAAACTAGCCTTTAATCAGGCCAAAACTGTGATGGTATAGTAGCTGCTCGCCAATAATAAAGCTCAAAGCTGCACTGGGTTTAGGTTCGGGGTCATCAATGGTTGCTATATGGTGACTGTACATCAGTTCCCTGCTTGCTACAGAGGATTAGCCCCTTTCACTGAGCTCCTCTTCAAATGAGCCATCTCTTAGTCCTGGATCACAGGTTAGAGCAGGAACAGGAGATCTTGCTTAGCCAGAACCATTCCTTGGGAAATATCTTCAAGCTTCTCATATGATGAAACAGTGTGTCCTCTTCCCTTCTCATGATTCGGGCTCATGTAATACCTCTAAAAACTCTGCTCCACGCTTACTTGGCTATCCTCTGTGATTTTCTCCACAAGATGGGTGGCAAAGACCTAAGCTCCAAAGATAATTCTTGTGCCAAGGCAGTTAGACATGGCTATGTCTGAGGATGGATTTTTTTCTCCCTGTTTCTCAGTGTTGTTATCTGAATATTTCAGTGATTGTGGGGAGATATGATTTCTAACCCCTTTGTGAAATAGGACAGGGTTATTACTCACCTAGAGAAAACAAGGCACAGTAGAACCTATCCAAATTCCTCACACAGCACCTGAAATAGTCTTAAAAGCTTACCAGGAGGTCTAAGCTCAAGAACACAATAAAGACTTTCTGTTATCAAAGGCTTCTGGGCACTCAGATCACACATGGGATTGATAGAGGGACTAATGGCCATATTTAAGTCTCTCATGTCCTGACTTGATGTCCCAAATATGTTAGACCTGGAAGGTTTTTACCATGTCCTGAACATTGTTATATTTGAATATACAAAGAGAACTACAGCTTCAGGATGGTCAGAGATAAAACAAAACAAAACAAAACAAAATAAAATAAAGCAGGTACAAAGATAGAAAATAAATAGAAAATCAGAATTATTTGGAAGGTCTTCTGGACTGTAAGACAAGAGGCAGGATTCAGCACAGTCAGAACAACAAAGGGAATGAATGTGTCAATACAACTTAGCATTGGTCACAAAGTGGTATCAAAGATGGTCATGGCACAAATATTACACCTGCAGAAAGGGCAAGAAGCAATTGAACCTATCAGTGTAGATGCACTGCTGCTCCACGTTCTTTACAGCAATGATGAAAGCACTGATGCTGGGGTCACTGTTAAATGTATGCAAACCTTTGCAGGGTGAATGGAGAAGGCAGTGCTGTAGAGTGATGTACCTGTACTCGTGGTGGTGTAGATTTTTTTATCAGCCATGGGGGAACATGCTGTTTTAAAGAAAGGGATCAGAGGATTAACTGTGTGCACTTATTCCAGACCCTCTCAGAAAACTACAAACTATCACTCAATGCTATTCTTGTCTTGGAGCCAAATGGCAGCAAGTTCTTTGCTTGCCAATATATTCAGTCTTCCATTTACAGGACTGTTTTCTTGAGCCAGAAAAATCAAGCATGATAGTATGCAACCAAAGTGGTTTTTTTTTTTTTTTTTTTTACCTTATACTAAGCCAGCACAATAATATATTGCAGTTTATACATTGTTTTTCCTGGCTTGACTTTACCTTGGCTTATCAAATGTGGACATCATCACCTGCCAGGATGGAGAAGATGTTTTTGTGGGCTTATCAGCTAATTTATGTTATTATTTCCTAGATTCATGGGTTTTGGGACTGCTGCAATGAATTATTCCAGCTTCCTGAGCACTACAGACTAGAAACAAAAAAGAGTGTAAATTTTCGATATTGTCACACGTAACAAAAGAACATATCGCTACAACTGAAACAGAGTATTGCAGAGGTCTAAAAAGAGAAGATGAATGGAGATGATTGTAATTTGGCTCTCATAATGTAAAGTTGAAAGAGGACATCTTCAGAACAGAGAAAAGGAGGCGTTTCATGTAATTCATCATTGAACTATGGAACTTGGCCACAGGACATGGCAGAAGGCAAAAGCTTGCATGGACTCAAAAACTAAATGGACAGATTAATAGAAAAAAAAAATCCATCAAGAGCTCCTAACCACAAATATACCAGCTCTGAGCCACTGGAGTCTAGGGAGGATACCTGGCAAATGTCCTTCTTCCTGAGGCACCCGCTATCGGCCTCTGTCAAAGCTGGCACAGTTTATACAAGATGGACTTTTGTTTGATGTGCCTCAGTCTTTCTAACGTGGAACCACCGACAAGCCCCACTGTCCTTTCAGGGCTGTCCTGAGGCCGACACACATCTTTTTATCCATGCCTGTATCCACGTGTCTTCAGAGCCTGCCCATACAGTCTAAGGTCATCCTTCACCAAACCTCAAATCCCATGTGCCACAACAGCTTAGCTCCTTGCTTCCCTGGGAGGCAGCTGAACAGATGTAAATTAGGCTGATTGGGGTGCTCTTCGTTCTCCTGATCCTTCCCCAAACTACACTTCTGAGCAGTGTAGACAGAGCCCTGGGGAGTTGTGCTTCTTGTTTGAAGTGCAAACTCTTCACATCAGTTGTATTCTAGCCTTGGAAAATTACTTAACATGCTTAAGTGTGAAACCAAGCGAGTCTCCCCTCCATCCCTGCCAGGAAGTCCTCCAGAGGGGTGGAATTTGTTTTTCCAATTAGACTTCACGCAGCACGACCTTTGCCATGTCCAAGCCAGGTCGGGCTGATTAATGGGCTGTCGTCCCAGCACAATGAGGTCCAGAGGGGTGTGGGGTTGCTAGGATGTTCCTAACCGCTTCTGCAGGAGAATCACTTTGGATCGCTCTGCACCATTAAGCAGAGAACCTGGGGGTCTTTAATTTATCAGGTGGGAAGTGAGGATAATTACTTTTCAAGCAGCCGATATACCCAAAGTGCACTTACAGCGGAAGCAAAGCAGGGAAGTTGGGGGATTCAGACAGTGTTTACATTCCAGTGAAACTGGATCTCAGAGCTGTACACCAAGCTTGGGAAGGGAGTGTCAGACTGGGATAGAAAGGAGGACAGGCTGTTATATAGAGTGACTGACAGATTAATCTAATAGTCTGGACTCTGAGGCTACACAGGTGTTCAGACCAGTGGTCAGACCAGCCAAATTTGCAGACAATAAATCCAAAACCTGCATGGGGCTATCGTGACTAATTTTGCTAGGGGCAATGTCAGGTGTGTGATAGGAGATGGATCCCCCCCTGCAAGGACATACAGGATCAAGTGAATATTGAAAGTATTTTGAAAGACGAATTTCTCTCTCCTTTCCTATCTCTTTCTGGTTTTTATATTACACTTTATTGTCAGGATCTTTGGTCTTTACATAAACATAAAGAGAATCAAACCACAAAGGGAGAAGATACTTTTCCTTCTCCTGGGCAGAGAGATGGAATTGTTTCTTGTCACAACAGGACTGTAGTTACTGTATATCTAACTTTTATGGGAGGAATTGAGAGCATCTATGTCAGATGATAGTTTCATCAAAGAAAAAGAAAAAAAGAAAAAGAAAAACCATGTTTTTTACTTTAACCTAGGTTCTAAGACATTTTTGTGCTTGACCAGTGACTGTTCTCTGGAGTTGAGATGGGGCATCTACACCGACCATGCAATATCATTTGGGGCAAACATAAATAGTAGAGGATAGTGGATTCTTCGCCCCTAAATAAGGCTCTTTGAGAGGAAGAGCTATCCTATAGCATAGTGCCAAGATCATTTTGTGTAAGCAGTAGAGAGGAAGGTGTAGCTTCAGAAGAACATTCATCTCCTTGGTCCTGCCATCAAACACCATCAGAAAACATTCAATATGAGCATCTCTGTGTGTCTTTCTTCCTTGAACATAGTGGTATCACTGAGCAAAGAGGCCTTTCCCCTGTTCCAGACCATCCTGTGGGAGCCAAGCAAACATCATCTCTCTTCCAGTCTCATGGGGAAAACAACACATCAGTGATATCTTAATAATACTTAACAGATGCATTCACCCCTCCTGCCTCAATAAATACAATGGTGACTAATCTCCTAACTGTCTTAAGAGCACAAAATAAAGCATGGAAGAGAACAAAAAAATAAGCCCAGATGCAGAGCAATGCCCAACAGGATAAGTCTTGGGTCTCAGAGCCTTCTTAGCACTGAAACTGCTTGTGAGTGAAATATGTCTTACGTGGGGCAAGAGGTAAAGGCATGGTGATCTGTCAGCTGCTAAAAGGTGTCAGCACCAAACAGGAGAGGGAGCAGCGGACCTTGGGGAGACAGGCAGGGATCACTCAGCAGAACAGACAGTAATGCTAGCAGCAAAGGTGTTTAGAGAGGCCATCAATCCTCGTGTTTCTAGGCCTGGGCAGACCATCAGCTGGGATCAGGCAAGAATTTCCTCCCTTGCATCATACAGTGCCGGTGCCAAGGACCCTCTGAATTATGATGCTGAGCAGTGTAGGGGGAAAGGGCTCCATTTTTTGGAAATATCCAGCACTGATGTGTCATCAAAAACAGTGTAACACGCTGTGCAGAGCCTTGAGCTGATAACTCCCCATCTTGAAACAGCAGGATAAATGCCACTGGCTGTAGGAGAGTAGTACCTAAACATACCTCATGGGCTCTCATTGTAACGTCCCAACATCCTGGGAGGAAAGATGGGGGGTGGTATCATTATTCCTGTCTCTAGAGTAGCAGAAAAGGCCCAGAGGGATCACAGGTGCCCCTGAATGGCAAGGAAGCCCCTTCATCACTACCCTATTCTCCTTCTGTTCCTAAGGCTGCTGGAAAGAGTTTCTGATGTGTGACTTAGGTCTGTAAGGGCTCTTCAGCCCTTGCCGTGCTTCACCTTGTCTTCCACTACTGCTCTGTGCTCCAGATACTGCCTGTGAGATCTCTAGGAACTGGATGGTGGTTTTGCTTGTGTAGTGGCTAGCAGCTCCATGCCTTGTGCCCAGGGGCACTGGCACAATAGTACTGATAAGAGTAAATTACTGTAAGCACAGTGTAGTTTCAGTAAGGAATTCTCACCACACATGAGCATGGAGAATTCAATTTTCTGATGGAAATAAAAGGGTAAAGCAAAGTTCTTTAAAGCTAATGAAATTTTCCTCACTATCATCAGGGCTGCAAAAAAATTGGCTCTTCCTGTTGTTTTTCCTATTTCCTCAAGCCAGTAATTATTTCCTTCACTTGCTTTAAGCTCTCACATGTTATGCTAGTATTCTCTCAGGCCTCAAGGATCTCGCTCTATTTATCTGAGAGGAATTTTGACAAGGTCCATTTAAACTTGGGAAATCTCTCTGTAATGAAATTTATTTAAGTAAAAAGTGAATCCCTAGCACAGAGCCACTGGACAGGCATCTTTCACTCAGTCAGTCTTTCTTACTTAAGAACACTGTAATGAATTTGAATACGAAAGCCTTCAGTTTGTTAGCCTTTGAACTGAACTGAATTATGAAATTATATTCTGCAATATTTCTGCATGAAGCCATCTGACCCTTAATGCAGCTCATGAATCCTCATTATGCTGCATAAATTCTGAGGTTCAGCTCGTTATGAATTGTCAGTTACCTCAATATTATCTCAGCCGTTTCCAGATCCTTACCAGCCTATGAAGGATAGGGTAGGTGAGGCTGTAGTTTGTTAAAGAACCTCTCAGCTCTTTTCCTTTGAATGGAACAACCACCTGGTCGAGTCTAAAAACTGGCATGGGCAAAGAGCATTCAGAATGGCCATTAATAGGGCAAAACAGCCCTTGACAAACCAAGACAGAACCTGAGTTAAAGAAGGTGCAAAATGCCTGTAGCCTAGTCAAGAGCTTTAAGAGAGCAGATGGATTGATTGCCACACAAGCAAGTGAATTGAGACAGCTCCATTGCTGCAAACTTCTTAGAGGAACCTGCTTGCAACACTCAATGTGATGCATATGTTTCAATAGCACCAAGTGACCTGCAACTACACAAACAGAATTCCCTTTAGGGAACCATCTTGTGGCACTTGTCACAGATCCTTCTGATCCTCTAACACAAGGTCTAAGTGAAGAGATGGGGAATCTAACACCACCCACACATACCATCTAACCACCCAAAGAAAACACAGGCAAAGTGAAACCCTTCCAAATCCATGTCATCTACAACCAACCTGCCAGAAAGCAGCACATATCTGTAAATACACTGTGGAAAGGAAAGCACGTTGTTACTACATGTGAAAACATGCTTCCATGAGGACAGGGAACAGAAATGTGTTCTAGGGCAGCCAGAAGTGAGAGAAACTGCAAAGCATGTGCATCCTAAAAACCCCCAGTCTTTTCCAGTGCCAGAGTTCAGCATGGCTTCAATCAACATTGCCAGTGAAAAATCTGTTCCTCATCAACGTGCAGGTTTAGAGCAAGCCCATGCCTCGCCTTGCCTTTCTGTTCTGATGGATGTCAGCCATCAGCTACTAGCATCATGATAGCAGATCTAATTCTTTGGAAGACATTCTTTGGAATGAGGTTACCAGGGTCATTTCATTTGTGTGGGAGTTTTCCTGCACTCATCACTGGAAGAATGTGGATTTTTGAAATAGATTGTATCTTTTATTCTCTTTCTGTTCCTGGAATAAGTGCTGTTCTGACCAGGGAGGGTAGAATTTCACAGTCCCACTCTGAACCACTTACTCTCCAGTTCCACCTGTTAGACTACGAAATGCTGAGACGAAAAAACTCAATTTCTTTCTCTGATTATGTACAGCCTGTGGCACAGTGGGGCCTTGCTGATGATGAGAGCTTGTATGTGTTTTGCTAGGAGAAAATGCTGTAATATAATGCCAATATTTGCACATGGGAATGGTCTGGGTATTTTCAGGCTGGGATGCTGCTCGCAGATGTGGATCCTAAATACAGTGTCTACATGTGAGTGATGGCTTTAAGTTCCCAAACTTAACCAGTACTATCAGTATATGACCAGAGAGCCAGCCAAATTATCAAAATTAGGTGTCTACTCTATGTTTGTAACATGTACAAATATGCAGCTTAATGAGAAGAGAAAGAGGATGCAATCTCACAGACCTGTGGAAAAAAAAAAATATGGGATAGGTAGAGAGATGGCAGCAGGGTAGATCTGCCCCATAGAAGAGCTGATTCATCTGAGATAGAAGATGAAGTGCTGTCACTGTAAATAAGTAAAATCACACAGAATCACATAATCACAGAATAGCTGAGGTTGGAAGGGATCTCTAGAGATCACCTAGTCCAATCCCCCTGCTCCAGCAGGGAGACCTAGAGCACGGGGCACAGAATGACATCCAGGGGCATGTGGAAAATATGAGACATATTGACAGAAGAGCACCTGCCCAAGTATTTGTCCTTAGCACAATGCACCTCTAAAATCAGCTGTATAGTTGATCAGAAAAGGTGAAAGGCAGAGTTCATTGGAAAGGCAGTTCATTCATGACAGAGGATGTTAAGTGACTCCTCTGACTTAACCAGTGATGAAAAAAGGACACAAGTAAAGGCCATTTGTAGGCAACACTATGAAACGTGCAGGGGAACAGATGGAAGAGAACCCTCAGCCCAAATGTTTCCATCACCAACCAACCGACCAGACCAAGCCTGCAAGCTCAGCCTATGGAGGTGAGCTGTCCCTGCTTTCTAGAGACTCCCCATTGAGATGGGGAAAGCCATTTCCTCTTCAAGCCTCTTTGCCTGGTCTGTGAGTTACATGGCTCTCCCGGGATATCCATCTGGAATTCATTTGGTATATTTCTCCAGTGTTGCATTTGGCTCATGGCAATTGCTGTCCTCCTGAATCAAACCAGGGGTCTGTCTACCCCATCTGCCTGTCTTTGAGAACAGACAACTCCAGATGCTGGAGGTGAAGTTGCAGGAAGCCCCTGTGGTCAGGAGTTACAGGATATCCTACCGAGGGAGACATTTGCTTTCAAAAATCCTATTCCTGAGCATTAACGAATGGGCTGGAACGTGAGGTTTCTGCCTTCCTTAAAAATATGTGCCTGTGAGCAAATACAAGGAGTTACTATTTATGGGTTACCCTCCCTCAGCTGAGCTGCTGTAAATAACCATATATGCCGATGGCTTGCTCCTGCTGAGAGAGAAAATGCATTAGTTTAAAACTCAGTGAACTCCTATTTCAACCCTGGCTCTTCCCAAAGAAATAAACTGCAATAAAATAAGAGTTTGGCTCATGTTTGATCAGCTCCCTCCATCTGAACACACCCCTGTTCCTGAATCAAGTATGCACTGAAGCAAGATCATACTAGAATTGCAAGTGAAACTCTGAGACTTGACTCTGTTAGGTACCGCACTTTCACAACAGGGCATAAATCTTCTCTGAGAGCAGGAGGACAAAAGGACAGGTAAAAAAGAGAAGAAAAACAAGGTGCAGCTCTCATTTTCTGTACAGGACCCAGACATAAAATGTAAGCTTGAAGTCTTGACGTGATGTGCTTAGCTTTGTATTTTTGTTTTACAGAGTGAAAAAAAAATAATAATAAAGGCCTCACATTCCACAGCAGCAAGTCAGGACAAAGATGAGACTGAAACTGTGTCTGCAGGAGAAACTGCAAAGATACAATACTTACCAAGAGAGAAAAGAAGCCAGTGCTGCGGGGGTGTGAGCTGTATCTTTAAGGCTGACAACTGGGAAAATAAAAGTAATCTTCTGGTAAATATCTGGTCCATGAAAAAAGGGGGGATGCCTAAAACCTCTTGTTTACAATGATTAATTTCTTACTCTGCAAAAGAGCTGATTGAAAATACTGTGTTTGAAACAGACCGGAATTGCATCTCTTGCAACTACATAGGTTTTATCATTGAATGATGTCAAAGATAGCACAGTTACCACAGTATTTGACTCTTCATATCTACTCTTGAAAATTTTGCATCAGAACTGAGAGGAATGATCAGGGTTTCAGAGAGAAGCTAGAAAGATGAGCGGTCTGATACAGCACTGTTGGATCAAATCATGATTGTCTACCTGGGGCCAGTTCTGCTGAGGTAAAACCAAAGAGCACAAGTCTGTGAACTTTAGGATCTCAGCAAATGCCCCATGCTAGGCATTGCTGGACAGAGTCAGTTTAGTTTAGCCAGCAGGTAATGAGTAGCTAAGAAGGTCATTTGGCAGCAAGGATGACTGATGCATCCCGGTTTCCTATGGCTTTGTGCCTCGTGACTCATCACCCATCCCGATCAGCTGATGTTTGAAAAGAATGAGACTATGCCCTGGCTCTCCTCCGACATAGGCACTGAAAGAGTTTCCCTCCTCCAGCCAGCTGCTGTTCTCATAATGTGGTCCAGTACTCGTGAGATGATGCTATCATCTTATTGCTCTAGGAACCAGACTGAGAAAGATGCTGGCTCCAAGATGATCCCCTGTAAATAGTCACTGACTCCTTGGCTACATCTGAAACAGGGTCAGCTCTGCCAGCCTTCACCAGACAAACTCCCTGTCCTACTCTTGGACACCCCTGGTCTTGGCACTTTTCCAGATTTTTGTTGTTGTGAAGTTTCAGTGTGATCATGCTCACCTTAGGGGAAAAAAAAAAAAAGAAGAAGAAATAGAAGACTGGACTGGGCACTGAGTAACATAATGTAATTTTGAAGTTAGCCTTGCTTTGATTAGCAGTTTAGATTAGAGACCCCCTGAGGTCCTTTCCAACTTAAGCTATTCCATGACTAAAAACAAAATACAGAGAATGAAAATATGAAAATAGATATTGCGATGGGAAGAGAAATAGTGTAGAAAATCAGGCTCGGTTGCACTGGGAGAGAAGGAAGGAAAAGTTCATCCCTCTTCACCTCAAAGCGGACCGGTATCATTGGAGATGTGCCATGAGGTTCTTGCCGTCTGGATGCAATCAAGCAGCGATACGCTGAGCCTGTGCAGCAGTGAGCTGGTTTGATTGCTGAAAGACAGCTGCCTCCAGCGAAGGTGGAAAAGTCAGTCTGTGTTTGTTGGTTTTCTTTAATCCTTCCCAAACTTCTGCCAATCAACACAAAAGGGTTTCTCTCAGCAGAAGAAAAGAAAAGAAAAGAAAAGAAAAGAAAAGAAAAGAAAAGAAAAGAAAAGAAAAGAAAAGAAAAGAAAAGAAAAGAAAAGAAAAGAGAAAAGAAAAGAGAAAAGAAAAGGGAAGGGAAGAAAGAACGAAACAAAGAAAGAAAGAAAGATGAAATAAGCTCTCATTCAGAGGAGCAAACCATCCTGTCATCCTAACATTCGAAGCTCCTGAGGGCTACCTTGCATTCATCTCTCCCCTTGCCTTTGAGATCCTGGTTTCTCTTCCTTCTCCCATCCCATTACAACACCCGAGCCACAACATCTTGTCATCTCTCTCCCTCTTGCCCACCACATGATCCTCTCTCCAGCAAGAAGTCTCTCCTGCTGTAATTAAAGCTGACAGCAAGCAGGGACAAAGGTTTTTTTTCAGCAGAAATACATACACCTCACAGCTACATGCTTCTTGCTGTTGGCCATAATAAACTCTCCTGGCAGTCGTCAGCAGAATTAATGCATGTTTGAGTCCCCAGCTGGGGGGGCTGATGGCAGCAGCAGATAACACAAGAATGACTATTGTATTTCCAAAACAGCACAGGGAGAGAAGTCTTTCCATGTGACACCACATTGGAAGAAATCACATGGATTTTTGCTAATGTGCAGCCTCAGGGGATTATTGTTTGAAGCAGAGAGGCAATGGTTTTCTACAATTCTCCAAGTCACTTAAAATCATCCACAAGATGGATTTGGAGAAATCTGGGCAGGTTTCGGGGCATTCAGGAAGGAGATATTTCCAGGATGGGACCTAACAGGTACCATTTTTGAGACCAAATCATTGCAAGATGCCACAGCACACTGGGAACTAAGCCCAGCAGAAATCAGTACTGTTAATGTCTTGTCTGTTCATGGCCAAGATGACTGTGAGGCTGGATGCGCATTCCTCTTTTTTTCCTTTTCCCTTACAGATTGGAGGAAGAACTGAGCTACCACAACAACCACCTTCCTGAGAGAGCCCAGACCTCTTTTATATAGCAACCCTCTCTTCCCTGCTAGAGAGCAGGTAGATCATGAGTGAGAAACAGTGATTATCTAAACACAGCCGAATTTTATAGGCAAGAGATTAACCCACGGGATCAGAAATTATTTCTACAGGATTTCTCTGGGAAGAGGAGCATGCAGCTGCCCAGGCAAGAATCAGGCAAAGGCAGGAGAAGTCTTTCCCATACTTTCCCACAGTGCTCAGTACATTCAGGAGCTCTGCGTCTTTCCTCTGCAGAGAGTAAAACTCAGTCCCATGAATACTGTTAGAATATTGCTAGTTCCAGAAGTTAAGCAACTTTTGCTAGGTCTGTCTTCATGGCTGATTTTCACCCTCCTAAAGCGGAGCTCACACAGATCTGTGTTCCTGTTCACACAGTCCCCATGTTCTGCCCTTCCCCTTTCGTTCAAACAGCTGGAAAAGGAGGACTGTTTCTTCATGAGTTATTTGAAACTTTGATTATTTGATTTTTAGTTTTACAGGAGGACAGAGGGGGTGGAGATTAGACATTGTCCATAGCAAACTAGTAGTATTTCACTACGTCTGTGGTGAGAATGTTTCCAAAACCTTCATAATCTACTCATGAAAGAACACACTGACCATGAACTTATTTCTTGCAAACTCATTTGCTAGTTTTGACCCTAGTCCTTCCTCCTGGTTTAGGATATTGGCTGACATTTGGCTGTTGGGATTAATCTCTCTCTGTATATATCTGGAAAGGAAAATAAGGTTCACTTTATAGGGAATTAAGAAGTTTGCACCTAGAAGATAATTAGTGAGTCTTTTCTATATGCACAGCTGTGTCACTGAATTCAAGGCAAACCATGTGAGAACTTGAACCCCAAAAGACTAGGAAGCATAAAGCAATCTTCCTGTTAGAATCCGTTTTCCCATCTCTGTATTTTACTGGTTTGGCTGGGAGAGAAGGGGAGCCACAAGCAACGTGTCTCCGGCCATAGAGTGACTCTGCTCCAGATATGAACCTAAGAACACCCCCTCCCCTCCTGAGTTACTCAATCAGGACCACACAGTGTCCTTAGCTCGCTGACAGTTCCTCAGCAGCTGAGTTCCAGTTTATTTCTATAGACTTTTACAGCTGCATATATCATCCTGGGACAATTTACAGTCTAAGTATCATCAAGTTTATTCTCTTTGATCTGACAAATCCAGCCTCTTTTTTTCTTTTCTTTTCAACAAGCTTTGTGGTTAATCTTTTGCCCGCTGCAATGTTGTTGCTCTGCAACCATCACAGGTCAGGGAACTTAGCTGCTGACTCTGCAAATATTGTTGTTAATCATGATTTGATTGCTTTTCATCTGTAACAACAGCCAAGCAACCACGAACAGGAATCCTGTTCCATCCTGAGTTACCTAAGTTTGGATAGCTGCTGGATTTAAAAAAAAAAAAAGGAAAATCCACAAAGAGAACTGAAATGTTGTCATTTTACCCACATCAGCATACAACAGGGAGCTTAAGTTCAGCTGATCAGTTGAGTTCCCTTCTTTGCAATGATCCACTTCGCTCCTAATCATTTGTGAATCAGAGGCATCCTACAGAATTTGGCAAGAGAAGGAGTGCAAGATTCTTGGTCCAATCCCATTTGATGGACCAATGGTCCATTTTTCTCTCAGTAGGCCCCAATCCAGTAAAGCCCTTAAGCACGTGCAAAAACCCCCTTGACTTCAGTGGAATTTCTCACTGGCTTAACGCTAAGCATATGGTTGTGTTCATACCATTTCTTCAGCTTGCTTCTCCAACGGCTGTGCAATGTGCCCAGGAACTGGTAAGCAGCTGACACATTCCGCCCGGCAGCAGCTCTCCACTGCAGTGCAAAGTGATTTCTGCTTCAAGAGGGTGGGAGGCCCTTCAGCAAGATAAATGTCTTCTTGTTAAATGTCCTGTTATTTATTTCATATCTTTGTGCTCAGCCCTCAGCAATAGATTAATGTCATGGGGGAAGGAAGAAGGGAAAATTCACTGGTTAGTTTGCTTCTCCTTAGCTACCACTGAAGCAGGCTGCAGGGAGGGAAAAAAGAGCATATGGGCCTGAATAAAATAGACCAGAGTAGGCCCACTACGCTCAAGGTCATAAAGGTTAGAACAAGAGGAAGACAGAAAGACACTTAACACCATGAGGAAAAGTTATGGGGGAGCTGGGAACAGTTTGGAAGCTGCCCTTAGGATACTTGATCAACAGGTGAGGAAATGCACTCAGCAGATGACAAACCCATAGCCAACATTTCATCTCCCATCTTATTTTCAATGATAACCACCATGTTTTCTCCAGCTTCATTTTTTTTTCATCCCTTTTCCCTAAGGTCATCTTGAACTCGAAAAGTTTAAAGAGATATTTTTTTCTCCTTCTCTCCCATCCCCTGGCTGTGGTGGATGTAGGTGTGGAAGACCCAAAACACATAGCTTCAAGGCCAGCTAGGGAGATCCCTGAGGAAGTTTTGCATGGAAATTGCAGCTGCGATGGAGCAGCTAGGTCAGAATTCAGAACTGGTTACAGAGAAAGAGACTAAAAAGTTCTTCTAGGAATACCTTATTTTTAAAAAAAGTCAGTCCTTTTATAAGCCATACTGTTGTCCGTTATCTCACATTTCCAGTTCCATCACCACTAGTGGCATACTAAAAAAGGTCTTTATCAACCCAAACTGACAGGATTTGTTCAAACATTTCCTATGGGAGTGCTGAACCTAGCCAACTTCTATTACTCTCCCACCTGTCCCTTTGCCACAGGACTTAATAAAACAACTACCTTTGTGTCACCTTTCTTTGTTGACCTCACTGGATTTTACTGCTACAGTTCTGCTGTCCCAGCCACCTGCACACTTTGGCAGAAGGGAAATAACTTGAAAAATTTTGACATCTGCCCCCTATTTCCCTAGGGAGTTTGGAGTTAAACAGGATCTTTAATTTTAGAAAGCTGCAGGGGTAAAATTGATGACTGAAAAGCAACCTGGCTCAACAGGTAAAAAGTTTGAGCCAGAAGCATGGGGAACACTGAACTCTTGCCCTTGCTAGAAAGGCCACAGAAACTGAAGACACAGGCAAGCAAGTAAGCCTTTCTCCTATATCCTTTGCAGTATGTAGGTTTAAACTATTTTGTTTTGCATGAGAAGTCACCATTCCTCAATGCTTCGAAGTGTTTCTGTTTTCCCACTGCCCAGTTATTCCAGAAATTATTTTGAGTTATTAAGAATCAGCTGCCATTGGCTAGAATTAGCAAGGTAGTAACATGAATTTTGTGGAAGATTCCACTCTGCTTTGATGCTTCTACAGTCCAGAGGAGCATATTTCTTCATGGAAAAGAACTAAAGTAGGATAGGAAGTATCCCTTCTCCTGCCCCATTAATCCTGCTCAGAGCTCTTCTTGCACATCTTGGAGCTCTATCAAAAGGGATTAAATTGTGAGGAAAGGAGATAGTGAAATACTAGAATTGAAAGACTGATATGGGAAGTGCCAATACAACAGCTCCCAGCAAGGGAAATTTGTAGGATTCATTTAATTACATGGGGCCTTCAGGAGACTAAAGTCAAAGCTAAGAAATCAGATTTATCAAAAACCCTGATCCTGGCCAGGACCAGATCATAAATGTGTTGTTCCAATGGTTCTTTCACCATAATTCCAATGCCCAAAATGGAGAGGACATAGCCTGCATTGGCCCAGCAGATGTCATTCTGCATCAAACTATTTCCATTGACTCCCTCCTTTCCAGATGAGCAGATGAATGCAACAAATGTGATGGTCATGATACTCTTGACCAAATATCCAAAGAATTCCAGATCTTATTCATCTATACATATTCTCCAAAAATGCCACAAGTCTCTTTTCCCAAGTCTCTGCACCAGCGTTCGAAGAGGCAGACACTTGCTCTTAGAAGGCACACTAAATAGTGCCACATAACTGCAGGGGTAGATAGACATGGAAATTCGTATTTCAGATCCTATATTGGGGCCTTAAATTAAGACTTTCCAGCTGAAGATTTCAGTGTATAAAATCTGACAATACAAAGGAGGTGTTTTGCCCTGTGTAGGCTACTGGTTACAACTCACATGATGGACTGAAAGCTGCTGAGGAAAGGTAGGTGTGACTGTTTCTGCCATAAACATGTCTGACTTGGCAAGCACATAACTTCTTTATGCAATATAAAAGAATATAGAAGGATATTTTACCACAGTGTCTGCACCAGGATGGAAATATGTAGAAACAAAATAAATCCAAACAGAAATTGCCAGCTTGTCACAGCTGACAAGGAAATTTTTGGAGTGGAAAAAATGATTCTGTTGGTTGTTCAATTCCTTGGATTTTTTGTTTGTTTGTTTGATAACACCAACATGAGGGTATACAGTTTGGGCCAGAGGCAGCTAAATCTAAAGGTTGATCTTCATATGAATCCCCTCTGGAAAAAATATTTTCATCTGTCCTACTTACCGAATGGATTAAGCAGAAGTAGCATAGTGTGCCTATGGTACTCGGTAGTTGTAAAGGATCTAAGACAAACATCCTTAGGCTTAATGACTAATCTCAGATTTGTCTCCCAAGACGGAAACAATACTGGTCCTATTTTCTAAAACATTCCAAACTAAACTAATCATATAGCTATGATAATTAATGATTAATCATTTCAGTGGACAGAGGGAGTGGA
This sequence comes from Tinamus guttatus, assembly GCF_059628265.1. Classification (NCBI taxonomy): domain Eukaryota; kingdom Metazoa; phylum Chordata; class Aves; order Tinamiformes; family Tinamidae; genus Tinamus; species Tinamus guttatus. Next base: position 5,318,480 of record NW_028288594.1, on the reverse strand, counting down.
TGAGAAGATAAATAGCTTTATTACATCTCTACTTTGATATCTGTAATTTCATAGATGTGGTTCTCATTTTGAGTGTTCATCAAAGTAAATAATAATGCATTTTGAAATCATGTAGAAAAATGGGTAAATGTTCCGTGACCACAGGTCTTCAGGGGATGGCAGAAAGCAGCTTGCTTTCAAATGCTAGCTGCATATAATATAAGTTCAGATGATGAACAAGAGATTTACATGGTCACTGCGGCTTTTCCTCCTAGTAAATGTTCATGAGCAAAATTTCAGTATCCTGAACAGTGTTCAATATGGGAGATAACTTGTGGATTTCTTAACAAGCAAATGCTGTTCCACAAATTATAAATATTTCAATTTATTTTAGGCTTCTGATAAATTTAAACAATTTTGCTCACCCAAAACTCTGAATTACGTAAGTGTATATTGTAATACGAAAATAGAACAGATGGGAAGTTAATTTTGCTTCCATTCCCTCTAACTCAAACATCCACTAAACATCCACTTTGAAAGGGAGAATTTCACCTCTGAAGGCACCAGAACTTTGCCTTGACTATGGAGCCTAGAGAATGAGATAAGGCTACATTTGTTTAAAGCTTAGGATAAAGTGTTATGAAGCAAATTCCACCTGTAATTTTATCCTGTGTTGAATGTGGATTTGCACTGGAAGGTTTTTTTTATTGTTATTATTTTGTGGATATCATCGAAATGTGATTGCCCCTAACCTGTTTTAGACATTTGTAGAGTAACTTCCAAGAAAAGCTGAGCCTCCACAACTCTCAGCTGTAGAAGTCCTCAGTACCTCACCATATCAGCCTCTTCATTAACTGTTGTCCTCTCTTCCAGCACAATTGCATTTCAGTGTGTGCATGTCCACTTCTATGCCTAGAAATATAAGTAGCTATAGGGTTACTGTCATATTAAGCCAAGTCAACACAGACATCCAAAAGGCAATACTGGTCTCTTTTGTGCCAATTATTGTACAAATTCACACCGTGGATAGGAGAAAATCCTCTCTGTCTTCGTTGAATGATTACTCAAGAGGCATGAGGAATGAAAAATGTATTCCAAATACACCGAAACAAGAAGAGTGAAATTCTGGAACAGATGGCCTGGAAAGTTTGTGAAATCTCCTTCACTTGAGGATTTTAAGAGCAGTCCAGGCAAAAGTTGCCTTTAGTTGAGTTGTTACTGTCCTGGGGAAAGTCAAATGCATTAAACTACCTATCATGATCCTTCTCATCTTTGTTTTCTGTGGCTCTTAAATATCTCTATTCTGAAACAGTGTAGGTGCACTTGGATACAATAGCTGCCCTGCTGCCACCCTGTGCCAAGATATTTCCCAGGAGAGAGGCACAATCAAGTGAGTTTTTTCCTCACAGACTGCATTTTCTGAATGGAAAGCTGACTCTTTCCCTGGTGACCAAAACACAGCCGTTATCATAAGGGAAGCAGTAAAATCCAGCACAGTTAGGGCTTCTGGCTACCTCAGCACTCAATTTGAACTTACGCAGAACTGCATGATTTGCTGCGACAGGAGCTTTGAGGGCGACGAGTCCATGTGGGCAGGTCCCTTTGTTCTCCCTTCTCTTGAGGAAACAAAAGCCCAGAGCAACAACAACCAACAGACACCAGGCCCAGCCCCTGCCCGGAGAAGAGAAAGCAGCTCTCCAAAACAAGCACAGTAACAGGGTGCATGTTGCCTTCGCTTCAGGTAGCTGAGACACCCCAAGCTGCTTTAATAACTATCCTGGCCACAGAACAGTTAAGGAACAGCATGTTTCTCCTGCACAACAGCATGCTGGGCCTCTCCAAGATGCAGGCAGCAGCAATAGATGCTAGTAAAACCAGAGGAGACCCTCCATTCGGAGTCAGCAGTCCAAGGTCTCTCCATGCATCCTTTCTGCCCCAGGGCAGCCCAGAAGGGAGGCAACACCTCTGCTTTTAGTCGCTGCTGTTGCTGGCAGAGGTTCCTTTTGGTGCCAATTACGACAAGCAGCCTCTTGACCTCCTCAGGCCTGCACAGCCCCTCAAAGTTCAGCCTTCAATCAAGCCTCCCCCAGGAAAGCAGGGGAGGGGGCTATTTTGGAATGGCTCCTCCCCGCTGACTCTGTGGTTTCTAGACAGAGATCACATAGCAGCAGTCTCACTTGTTTGCTTATATATAAAGGGAGGGGTGAAAGGGAGAGAAGAAGGAAGAGATGGGAGAGATGAACAAACTTTCTCATTTTCAGGCAGAGCAAGAGCACCCTCTACAGCTTATTCCTCAGAGCACAAGAGGCTGCAGCCCCATCGCTTTCAGAACAAGATAGAAAGAGGCAAAGAACAGACTGAACCCCTGGGTCACAGGCATACGTCAGCCCAGTCTCCAGGCCCTTTGCTGTGTGCTCAGATCTGCTACACAGATGAGCTTAGCCTGCGTAAGGTCCATGTTGGCCTGCGAGTGCCTCCACAGCTGGACGATGCAGGTTCGAGGAAGAAGGAGGGTCAGTCTGGTTCACTGCGATTCCGGTCTGGAAATGGGTTTGTGCCAGCCCCAGTGGATGGGGTCAGACTAAGGCTGCTCTGAATCTTCAATTGCTGCAGTGTTTCCAAGCATAAATATAGTGGAACCTACTGTCCTATGCAAAGGGCCTTTGGAAAATAAAGGTTGACTTGGATGTCATGAGACTACACAAGAATGCAAACGGACATATTGGGTTTTTTTTTGGAATCTGTTGCGTTTTGTCACTGCCCCAGATTTTTCTTCCTTATTGCAGAAGTTAACAATCTGTTTTCTTTCAAGGGAAATGAAAGTGAAGAGCCCTGTCATATGAATTTCATATGAATCTCAAAGCTGCAGCTTTAAAAAAAAATCAGTCAGGAATGAGAAACACAGTTATTAAAGTGTTTCCATCCCCTTTCTATCTTCACTTAGGAGTATAGCTTTGTGTCCTACTCATTTTACACTGACATGGTGTTCTGTTCAGAACAAGCAAACAAAAGTCCTTCCTCCATCTTCTGACTCTATCCAACCCTACAGACAGTGAAGAACTTCACTCCCTACAGGTTTGCAGAGCCTCTGCTGACCATGGCAAAAAAAAAAAAAAATCAGCATATGGGCAGATATCTGCAGTAGTACGAGACATGAAGACACCTATTGTGTTATAGATTCTAGATCTCTGCAAAGGCAGGCCACCAAATCTTATCCCCTCCATAAACCTACCAGGATCCTTCATACATGGATATCCTTTCTGTGATGAACAAATTAAAACTTTTCATGTGCACAGTTCAACCCTTCCTATTGCTTTTCCTGGAAACAGGTGGGCATAGCACAGTTAATAAACTAACTAGGATGGAATATAGCCAATATGGTTTAAGAGCAACTTGAGAAAAAAAAAAAAAAGAGAATGGGAAACAGGCGGACAAAGTTGCAGCATTAATATTTGAATGAAAAGGCCCTGAGGATATGGCTAATGACATTTAAAGTGTAAAGTAAAAGAAGAACTTATTTAACATTAAAATTCTTTATAAGGTAAGCCTCCAATAAGCTGATGTTTAGCCTTGATACCAGCTACATAATGTGGGATGAAAATCTACAGAAATCCAGAGACCCAAAACTAGCATGGCTTTTCATTGAAATTGCCTGGATTTTCTGGTTGAATTCCATGAATTAAATGATTTGATATTGGGAGAGGAAAGAGGAAAGGACACATATGAGCAACAAACAGCTTTTGACCTTGAACAGAAATGGTATGGTTTTCAATTTTTCAACAAAAAGAAAGAAAAAAAAAGAAAAAAAAGTATTTTTTTCCAAAATGCCAAATGCAGCCCTTCCTGAGGAAAGCACCAAAGCCATTTTGCCAAGTCATACAACAACTACTGAGCCTCAGCTACACATCACTAGCGCAGCAAAAAAAGTTGTGTTCTTTGCCAGCAAATACCAACACCATTTTGCACCTGGTGATCTATGCACAAGTCCCATGAAATCCAACAAGCAATTTCTTGCAGTATCATTTCAGATATATTTCCTAGGGTAGTGCAGGCTAAGGATATAAAAACTAGGAAACCCATCTTGTGGCTTTTCAGAGCTAGTATTTGATCCAGATTTTCTCTGTCCTGTTATAATAGACATTTGCAAATGGTCTGATTATTTCTGGACTTTTCTTTCATAAAAACACAGGGAAACAAGCTGAATTTTGTTGAGAACTGAGGCCCAGTTGGCTTCTTCAGAGATCTGAACCATATTATAATAACTAGAAATGACAGAACTGCATCCAGGGACTCCAAAGCTTCTAAATTCTGGAATCAGACCCAACTTAAGAAGTTGGTTAGTCTCAGTTATAAAACTATGAACATCCCTTGCTCCCGCCTAGCTGAAAGCATAGGTTGACTTGAAAATGGACCAGATTCATTTGGTCTCATCATTTTTTTTTCCTCTCACCTATCAGTAAACCCAAACTGCTGGAGTCTGTCTTCTCTCCCAGCTGCAGAACCTCTGGATCTCAGCACCTGCTGAAAGGTCTATGTGACCCCTTTTTCACCTCTCCTCTACATATGCATTTTTCCTTCATGATGCTCCCTAGCGCACAGCTGCACCATATAGTGGCAATGACGGAGGTTGGGAGGGGGGAACATTTGCAATGGCTCTACACCCTCTTGAGGACAGGACCTTCACCACCACCTCACCCACATCCTATAGGTGCTCCTGCTGCAGCCCTCCCACTGCAGCCCTCAAAAATGCAGAAGCCAAGTTAGAAGGAATGGAGTAGATGATCTGAAAGAAGTCTTCTTGTTCTGGCAAGACAATAGAGCTTCCAAGAGGACACTGCCTAACGATAGTGGGAAAGTCAGGAGGCCCCTCTCACCTGGATGCTACAAGGGAAACACTTCGATATTTCCTGAGCAGAGCCTGGAACTGTCTTGTCTGTGCCAAGCTCATAGGCACCTTGTTCTCTTGCACACAGATAACCATCCAGCCCTACTTCATTTCCCATCCAACTTGGATTCAGTTTTCTCCAGCTGCCCCTGTAGAGGATTACGGGTTCAGAGGCAGACATGAGACCTCAAACCCAGTGGGAAAACTAATGTAAACAGGGATTCATTTCTTCTCTGGGGGACACTGGTTTACTGGCTGATCCTTCAGCTGGGAAATGCTGTAATCTCATTAACTGGGCACCCTGGTCACAGTGTATGCATGGTGCACACAGCCAGACAAGGTTTTTCATGATGAGGGAGCAGCCCAAACAATCCAAGCAGAGAGAAAATGGCTTTCAAGTCACAGGGCTCTGACTTTTCTTTTGGTTTAAATTCCATTCTCATTTTGCGTAAAGGTTCATTTTGTGTTTAAAAAGACAAGGTCTAGTCTTTCTTCTTGCGGGTAATTAGCTGATGAAATGCCAGAACTCCCAGCCTCTTTTTTAAGGCCAGTGAGGAATTATGATATTCCAGATAGAGCTCTCTGTACCTCTTTGTTCAAGTCAAAATACCCCTGCACCACTGGCCTTGAACATTTCATGTGGCATAGTCTTCTTGGTCTCTGCCTTAAATTCCAAACTGGGGCTAGTAAGTTGGCGATGCTCTACCCAGTAGTAGAGGAAGAGTAGCTTTACAAAAAAGGTAAGAATCCCACCACCACTATCCCTTGTTGAAAGGGAGAAAATGGTTACAGAGGTTGGAAACACCAAGCATCCCTGAGAGAGATTCTGCCCATGTCTCCAAACAGGCTCGAGTATGGTGCTGCCTATGGGCCTCACAGGTGGCTCCAAAGAGCCTGAATGTGGGGTCACGGACAGCAGCTACAAGTCATAGACTTATAGCAGAAGCTAACTAGTGTCCATATATGCCTCAGCTGCACTAAAATTGCAAGTGGGAGAGAAGTAGGCCCTTTCCAAAGACAAATCATGAGAAGCCACATTTCAGCTGTGCCTAATTTTTGAGAATATTTAGGCATGATACCCTGTTTCCAAAAGGAAGGAGCAAATCGAGGCAGTAAATTATTTTCCCAAGGGTATTTTACATTACACAGTGTTTCAAAGGCTAGCATTTTAAGTTAAGGCATAAGCTTCAAAAATGGGAGAAGTTTTCCCCTTCAAGTGAACAAGTGGCTTTGGCAAACCAAAAAATGTCGCAGCTCAAAAAAGCAACAGAACTTCTCTTACCCCCAACCAACAGTACAATGCTTCAGTCCATCCAGATCTTGTCTGAGGTATCTAATATAGGGCAGAACTGAGCATCTAGCATAGTTGAGCCACTACTATAAGTGCATCTTTTAAATCACAAAGAGTAAGTCTCTGTATGTTTCCTACTTTATGCAATTCTGATAGCTTCACTGCAATTATTTGAGCAATTAGACATGCATTTTGCATGCACAATTGCACATCTATACTGTCTGAGAATCTTGCTCCGGGCTAATGCTTGCCAGCAGTATTGGGCCATCAGCATTTGAGCAGCCTGCAATGTGGACCATATTGTAATATGTTTCTTGTATATGGATTGTTTCTTTTAAATAACCCCATCTGAACAGCAAAGCTATCAGCTTTCTGCAGTACACCTGTCCAAGAGATCCCCTGGCTCCTGATTACCCAAGGTAACAGACCTCTCTCTTATCCAGCAGCCCACTCAAAATGTCTCAAAATTTTGCTCTTGTTTCCTTAATGAAACTAGTGATGGGCCTAGATATGATTTTAGTCTGAAGACCCTCTTGTCATGGCCACATGCTCCTCATTTTGCATGTAATTTTTGCTTGCACAGACAGGCCTTTGTACGTGCAAAAGCTCACATTTGTGTTTGCCAGTCAAGCAAGACATTGTCCGTGTCATTTGTCTTTGTGCCTGCAGATTTTCTAGGGCAAATGCAAAGGCTGGACAGAGAAGCCTTTGGGACTCCCAATTTTCTTAGTGGCTGAAGCCAACTACATTTCTGTCTCACAACAACCTTGTCATAAACGTGAATGCAAGCACACGTCCGTCCATCCTAGCACAATGGTCAAAGTCCTGGTGCTTGTCAAAGCTGATGGGAGCCTTGCCACTGATTTCCAAGGGAGGCCTGAATTTCCCCTCTGTGCTTTTTTCAAGTCTCTGCCTAACAGGAGAGTTGTTCCTAGGTTGCATGTGCTCTGCCACTTGCGGTGGCAGAGGCAGCCACGTGATCCAAAGTAATTAAGGCACCAAGCGCTCAGTCCAGCTTGCTCTTGCATTCTGTTTGGTCACAAAAGAGCAGTCATGGGCTGCTTCGACCAAAACCAGACCTGAACACAGAGACTTCATTGTCCCAAGGCCAGAAGCGATGGCTGCTGGGAAGAATTTGAAAGGCATAGGTTTTTGCATGTATGTTGCTTTTCCATGAAACTATATACACTTTTGCAAATTATAAGCCATTTCCTGTCTATGTTCCAGCACTTTGGGCTCAAATTAAAATCTCCTTAAAACCGGATCAGCAGGAGGGGGAAGAAGGAGGAGGTGTTTGCTGGAGTTCTTGAGCAAATGGTAGGAATTTAAGGTCTTGTCCTCTCTAATTCCTCCTTTATAAAGGAACGTACTTCACCAGGTTGCCACATACTGAAATAAACTTGGCAATGGTGGGAGAAGCAATGTTTTCCTTCAGGTTTTTAAAGCTTTTGGCTTGGACTGCATTCTCATTGCTTCTTCCTATTGCATTCTCCTGCCTTTCCATCCAGATGCCACTTAGCACACTGTCCATTTTGCCCCAGGGTATGTCAATAAAAGAAACTGTTCCACCGGGCTGTGATATTTTCCTTCCCCTTTGCCATCGGTGACCAGCTGGCCTCCAGGCAGGAGGCTCTGGCCAGGGGATAGGTAATGTTTTATATGCCCCTTGCACGGGGCTTGCTCGCATACCAATTACAGCCTGGCGCGCCTGTGTCCCCTGGAGGGCTGAGAACATCTGGAAGCGATCACAGTCCAAGCACAATCTGGGCCAAATCCCAAAGTAGCGGAAAGAACCTATGTACTTCTAATGTGAAGTGGGAAGAGGACACTGGTTTTGCGCTGATGGATGCCCGAGGCTCGTTCTCCTATACAGCACACGTGCCTTGGTAATTCCCAGTCACACAAAAGATACTTGGTTCTTTAACACTGGGGACAATCTGCTGTCTCTGTTTATCTCTTGGGAAGCTCTGCCCCAGCTCTGTTTGAACTGTGCTGATCAACCCCCCCAACACACGCAATCTTGTTGGCGCATAAATATTGTTCCTTGCTCTTTCCACACACATGCAGCTTTGAAGACAGAGTGGCCGGTTGCCACTATAAATCCAGCCCAGGACTGGCCCAAGGAAGGAAACAGGCAAGCTGCGGGGGAGACTTTGATGTAACTGGAGTGCGGGGGGAGAATTTGGCCATAGGGAGCCTGGGAGACAGACGATATAAATCAGGGTTCGATTGTGGCTTCGTGTTTTATGTGGGGAATTTCATGGCAGTGGATAGATTTACAGCCTGGGAGACTGAGAAAAGTCCATTTATGCGGTCACCACAAGCAGGTACAAAACCCGCAACAACAGTATTTCCCCTTCCCGTGCTTTTTGACTTGCTTCAACTCTGCTGCCAAGGCCAAGCAATGCTGAGAACGAAGAAATTCCTTCAATTTTGCCAGCTTCAGCTGGAAGGCCAGAGGTCTGAGCTCAGCCAAATAAGCCAACTTTTGTAAAGCCGAATTTTATAAAGCAGGGAAAATAATACTGAGAGCATAATAATGCAGAGAGCATGTTGTGACTCTTCCTTGCCAGTTGCGTGCCTTCTCCTGGAAGACTGTGCAGAGCTTGGAGGATGATCCTTCCTACTCATCTATAATCAATTGTCCTGGGAAGAAAATACGACTCTAGACATGTGCCTGCTCCAGCCCCAGCTCCATGCTGACAACGAAGGAAATTTTAGCTGCAGCAGGCAATGTCCAGAGCTCCCCAGATACTCTTGCTTTCACCTTGTTGCTCTGCTCCTCCTGTCCATGTCATGAGCTCCTTGAGATCTGCAGTGCCAGTTCACTAAATTTGTGTCTCACAGCACCTGGATGTGTTTAGTGAGCCCCAAAGCAGTTAATGGCTCTACTGCAGAGCTTTCATTGCTGTATTTTGCTTTTTTTTCCCTTATACGAAGCAGAACACAAAAGCCTGCATTGAGAGACCTGTCGCCGAAAGGTATATTTTGTCTCTTATTAGGGTGCTCAGGAAAAGTACTGATGAAGCAGATTCTTGGCCTAATGGGGAGAAAAGAGAAGAGGTATGTTTTGGGGTGAATTGGGGAATGGCTTTCCATTATATTTTCCACTTGAGCAATTAAAACAAGGTAACTCTGGTGCAATATTTGGAGACTTCCTGATCAAGCTGGTTAAGTGTTACTTGAAACCAGTGCAAGTAGGGTCTCCTTTGGTCTTTCAGCAGTTTTTCATGCGCTGATCTCAAATCTTACAAGCAACAGTGGGTTTTACATGCGCGGCTGAATGCAGCCATGCACTTCACTGCATTTGCTGAGAGCTTCACGGTCAAGTCTGGTCTATGAATAGTCTGTGCATGTTACAGAAGGAGGAACCTCTAGATGTTCAAGTAGAAGTTGAAGAGAAACTTATTTAACCTGGTTAGACATCTTCTAGGTCCCTAATCATAGGACTCTAGAGACTTATTCTTTTGGGATGGGGCAGAATTGGTTAACGTTATACCTGTTTGTCCAACCTCTGTTTGTAGGCAGTGAGATCAGCATCTCCAGAGACCAGTTTATCCAACCTGCCTGTTCCATTCCTAAAAGGAGATGAACTGGGCTATCCAGCCCAATATCTATTCATTGATCCCAAGCTTGTGTATTCCAAGCATCATCATATTTCTCTACACACCTGCATTAAAAAAAAAAAAAGATGCAAAAATATTGGCTTTATCTTAATTTCCCAAAAGTGACAAGACTCCTTTAATATAGCTCCCTTTTGTCATGAAAGCAGAGCACAACTTGAATGTATCAAGTTTCAACCCACAGCGAGAGCTTGTGAGCTGGCCATAAGAGCCTGAAATAATACTCCAAGATCTATCTTTAAGAATATTACCACTGAAAGGCCCTCAGCTGAAAACCCTTCGTATAAGTCTTCATCAGAACAGCCAGAGGAGAATGTTAGTGTCTGAGTACAGACTGAGGAATCCGCAAATTCATTCAGAACTCAGATGCCAGCATTAGGACACAAATGGAAATAGGCCCTACCCCTTCTAATCTAGATGATCATGGGGATTGAGTTCCTTGAAGTACCCAGGCTTCAGGCAGACAGGGGATTTAGGCAATGGATGACCTCGAAAAGGCGGCAGTATAAATCACCATGCAAACCCAGGAGGGTGGGTCTGTTTTCTCCATATAAATATTTAAAGAACACTCATTTTTTCTAAGTGATAGATGACAAGCAGGTGGCCTAAAAACTGGAAATATTTTTACCATTTGTTCAGGGAGCTTTCTACACAGGTTTTGCATTTACTTCTTTATCTATTTATTTATTTATTGATGTTTTGCCATGTTACTCTCCAAGGCCAAGAGTTGGGTTTGGAATCTTTCCTGGAGAACGGCACTCCTGCTCTGGGATAGCTTTCTAAGCCTGGTTTTGATTTTAAGCAAGTGAAATTTGATTTCCCTGCTTTCCTCCAAGCTACCTTGCAGAATATGTTCTGAGTCAGCCCCTCAGCGCTCAGTCCATGGACAGGACTGTGCTGATTTCATTGGAGCACACATACGGACAGAGCCTACCAGTCCAATTTCTTTTCCTGGATACTATGCATTAACAGGCATCCAGTGAGGAATATAAGGACCAGGCAAGTGTGCAGTGGTGCTTCCTTGGGACACTGTCCCACCCTCCAGTGCTCAAAAGTAGTAGCTTTGCACTTAAAATTCTTGATTCATCCAACTAGGTTTTGAACATATGCCAACTTCAGTCTTTGCAATCAACTGTAGCTGGTGGGAGGTGAATTTTATATGCTCATTTGCTTGCTTGCTCATTTGCTTCCTTTGCACTGCTCCTGGCTTTATAGATCTCCCTTAGTCATCTGACTTCGTGGCTGAAGAGTCATAGTAGTCTTATTTCTCTCACTAAAGCTGTTCCCTGTTTCTGACCATGCCCATCAAAGAAGCATGAGTAAAAAGCTTTGTTGAACCAGATAGGAAATGCATTGTTAATTCCCACCACGTAATGCAGCTGGGAAGCAGGACAAGGTAGTTCGTAAGTCTGTTGTGGCAGGTCTCATATCTGTATGCACACAATGTATATCTTATCTAGCACAAACATATCTATAGGAGGATCCCCAACCCAGTGGTTTCACAGCCTAGATGGGAGCTGGATGGAACAATTCAAGAGCAAGATACAAATCATAAGGCAGAGAGCAAGATGTTTTCTCAGATAACCTGATGACTTTGAAGTTTTGTTTGCAGAGGAGGTTAATGAAATAATTACCTAAGGGATATTATTGTAGCACTAGTGGAGCTATCCCCCCAGGCCATTTCCTGCATCAGGGGATGGTTTAAGAGTGGCTTGGTGCTGTGGGGAGGTGAACAGCACCAACAAAACTCTCTCTGTGGACAGTGTGGTCCTGGAATAGGCCCTACTGAGAGACTGGCAGGGAGAAAGCAGTTCCTTTGCCTCGCACTCTCTTAGTTCACTTCCTCCCTCTCCTTGTTGATGTGAATAAACCCCCTCAATAACTCAAGGGGTTTTGTTGGAAAGACTGGTGGCAGGACTCCCATGACCCAAAGGAGAATGCGTGCAATTATCTGAATGAGTTAAGGCTGAAGAGAGAGATAACCAATATGAATAAAAGAGCACAGATGAGATCAGGCTGACATCATTCACCTCAGGCAAATTTTGGACGTTTGTCTGTTTGGAAGCTTTGCTAACCAGCACACTGGAAATAGGAAATTAAAACCAAGTCCCTGAACCATGAATTTCACCATTTAGTGCTAAGAACATTCTCCCCTCAAAGCCAAGGAGGAGGCCAAGTAGGCAAGAAAAGATCAGGTTCTGATTTATATCAGATTTATCTCCAGGTCCCCAGCAGTGTTTTGACACAGCTGAGTGGCTTCAGATGAGTCAAATGAATCACTTCCCTTCAGCCTCCCCTTCCAACTTTCCTCCACCTTGTACAGTTAGATATTGGACTTCTGGAGAGGAGGCTTACCTTCACTGCACATTCAGACCTAGCAATCCTGGTTAGCTAGGGCTTCAGTCTTAGCAATCTTCTGGAAGCAGGAAGCATTGCTTGACAGCAACAGAGTTAGTCAGCAGGATTTCAAAATGAGGAAACGAGGCCCAACAATAAAACTGAGCCTGAGCCTGTGCTGCTAACTTTTTTTTTTTCTTTTTTTCTCTTCAGTGGAAGCATGCACACAGAACATGGAGCTACTGGTCTCCCAGGGACTGATGTGCTTCCACTCAGCAAAGCCACTGGCCACATATGCATAGGATTGTGTCCTTCTTTTCAGTAGTCATATTTATAGATTTGCAGAATACTCTGTACAGTTTGCAAGTAGCTGCTTCATGCAGCTCTCTTCATCTTAAAGATTTTTATGATGTGGAGCCAATCCAGCGTCTAGACCAATAATGATAGCCCACATCTCAGCCAAGCCTTTTCTTAATTGTCCACAGGGTTGGCGAGGAAATATAAACAGTCTTACAAATGGCGACATTACTGAAAAGCCTTTGACCAGCTGGCATCTTTCCCTGCCAGCCCTGGGGCAGCTTCTTACTGTATATTTCCTAGAGCTCAATCCAGTCTGGTCTTAAAATAGCTCAAATGATGGTACTTCCCTAGAAAAGAGAGTTTCTACAGAAAGCCTAATGTCTAGAGACCTGCTTTCCACTTCTGTCTGTTGAGGTAATATTTTATTATTTCTTTATCCAAATTCAGACCTTTCAGCTTCTTTTTGACATAGTGTAGCGGGGTCAGTTTTTTCGGGTGTCTGTTGGGAAGGTCTTTCCTTCTCCCTGTCCCCTTCTCAGCAGAATGAGGTTGCACATCAGGCAATCAGAGCCAGGGGCTTCCCAGTGCCAGGTACAATGTGTCCCTGATCCCACGCAGGGTTTTCAGATACTATCATGATGCAAACAACAATTAACAGATGATGATTAATAGAAGAAGCTTGCTTGTGTCACCAAGGAGTATGGTAGCCTTTCTTTAAGCTCTGTTCCCTCTTGGCTCCTCAAGACCTCCTGAATAATCATAGAATCATTATGGTTGGAAAAGACCATTGAGTCCAACTGTAAGTCCTTCAACACAATACCTGTTAAATTATGTTCCTAAGTAAGTGCCTCATCTACACGTTTCTTGAACACTGCCAGGGATGGTGACTCTACCACTTCCCCAGGCAGCCTGTCCCAATGCTTGACTACTCTTTCCATGTAGAAATTTTTCCTAATAGCTAATCCGAACCTCCCCTGGCGCAACTTGAGACCATTTCCTATTGTCCTATTGGTAGTTATTCTGGGAAAGAGTTCGATCCCCACCTCACTACTTCTTTACAGGTAATTGTAGAGAGTGATAAGGTCAACCCTGAGCCTCCTCTTCTCCAGGCTAAATAACTCCAGCTCCATCATCCTGCATCTTCCATTATGGCACAGTTTTTTGTTTTCTCTCTCTCCAGCCATGTAACTTGATGATTTTCTTTTCATTCTTCCAGGTCACTTCCTGCTTTTTTCAGTGCCCCTGACTTTTGCAATGCCCCTTTGCTAAGGAAGTGTTGGAGGCAGTGTTGTAACCCAAGTCTGGTTTTACCAGCAGTCCTGAAAAATCCTTACCTAAAATTCTCCAAGACCAAATTGCTCCCAAATGTCTTTATGAAACCTTGAGATCACACATTCTTGGCCATTGTAGCTCTCCATATCCACCATTATTTTCTTGCTTTAGGTTGTAAGCTTACTGGTGCCTACAGTTCCTCTTAATTTGGGGACTTGAATAGTACCAGGCAAAAGGAGGGAGGAACGGGGAAGGTACTGAATCAGGCTCCTCAGTGTTTCCCCAGAGCAATGAACACAAATAAAAAGGACTCCCAAACTTCCGATCTTTGTTGTGCTTCTGGTGGATTTAGAGAACCCCATCTCTCCAGCCCAGACTTTGTGCACCCCATCTCAGCATGGGGCTAAGCTTCATTTCAAGTCCAATTCAAGCTATACTTTGTGGCATTAAGTGGAAGTTAAGTATCAAGCAGACTTTATGCGAACTCTGGGCAAAGAGGGAAGTTTCACCACAAAAGCACTATCAGAGATTGCTGACTCAATCACTGCAGCACCTCATTTTCAATTACAAGAAAGCTGTAAGAAACAGACTCGAATGTTGAGGGGCCCAGAGTTTCGTTTGGGGCCTATGTCCCCATCCAAACTACCCGCTGAGGATACGAGCAAGGCTGTGGGCTGTCATGTAACCTGAGACATTTTGCTGCAGCCTGGTTGGGGTTTTAAAATAACATGATAGCATGCAATGAGCAGTAGAGGAACTGAGCTAGAGAGTGCCACTCTACATCTTGACTGCTGGGAGCCATCAGCAGAGCCAGGAAATAAACCCACAGCTCCCAAGACCCGGTCTAGTGGCTGAGCCACAGGATCATTGCTCCTCTTCCAGTAATTACAGCAACTGCCTCTCCTGAGGGCCTGGAAGCTCCTCAACCTACCAGGCCCTAGCAGGCAGGAGAGTCTTCCAAAATGCCCCTGAAAGCTGAAGTGATGCTGGGACTTGTCCCCATGACATAGAAAAAGCACTCTCAGCTACACAAGACAACCACTCTGCGCAACAGTCTGCGGCAGGGCCTGAGAAAGGCCGGAATGCCAGGCCTCAGTTGCTTCTACCTTCCTCTCTCAGAAATGAGAAACAGTCTCAGTTTTGCCATCCCGTAAAAAGGATCTTCTCACATCATAGAGAAATGCAACTTGTCCATGTACTCAAAGAATGAACGTGTCAGCCTGGCACAGCATCAGGTTGTCAACAACACGGAGAGGTACAGAGGGAAATAGTACCTTGGATAGGCTGGGCGAGTCTATCCAAGAAGTATTTTCACCACAGGTCACCATGTGTTTCAGTTCCTGGTAATCTATCAAAAAACGCTTAGCGTCCATGCTGAGCACTCATCCTGTAACTGAATTCAAAGGAAGGTGAGCTCTGTCCACTGGGCATCAACTGATGCCTGGGCCCTAGAAAAGAGAAAATAAACAAACATGTGTACACCCTTATATCATCAAGTCATTACAGAGCATGCCCAAATCAAGGTTGCACAGGAAGCCTTTTTCTAGATATTTCTGAGCTTCTGCATTTTTTAAGTTTGCAAGCAGAGCATTCTGTTCACTAAGTTTTTATTTGGTGCAATACCAGCAGAGTTCTTTCATGCCTCTTACTCAAAGGATTGTGCCAGCTCTTCTAACCGCTTTATTGTGCTAGGAATGTGTATTCAGCTCGACAGTCACTGTAAGCCGTATGTCTTTTGCATAGTCACCATCTTTGGGAGAACAGCTTTCCCTTTTCCTCAGAATTTGTTCTCTCTTCTTTGTTCATGGATTATATGACCATGTATGTGGCCTTTTTAAAACCCACTTCCACATGCAACTGACTATCACTGTTCAGCTGGTTATTAGGAGCCTCAAGGGGTTGAGCCAGATGGACACATCACTGCATAGTTGTGGTAATGACAACATTGTCCTGGCACATAAATGATAGGGTTTCTCATCTGCTATGCTTCATCATTCCCTGGAAGTTCAGGTCTCCTAGATTGCAACCTGGTGCTCTAGGTTACTAGAGGCATTAGTGCTACAGAAACAAAATAAATGGGTGACTGGATGAGAGAGAGACACCAAACCAACTGAAACAGCTGAGCAATGCTATAGCTTAAGCCAAGAATGTCTAACTTCTAAATGCTCAGGGAAGCATTTAGATCTTGTATTCCAAGCCAGGTCAATGTATTCCATTCCAGGGACTAGGCAGAGGCAGCCATGCTAGCTACAACTAGCCTACTGCAGCAGCTATCTTAATAAAGCCCACCAGATCTAACCTAGGCCTTCATTGACCCAAAAAACATCTCCAGTTAGTAGATCTGTATGTGAATGGTATATTGAGGTCTTTGGGATTGTCAATTAATCACCCTTAAACAATGTAAACAGAAAGTAAAAATGAGATACAACCTTTATCTAAGTCCCTCTCATGCTGACAATGTCTTAGATAAAAACGGCGAAGCTCCCCAAATCCATAAATCTTTTCAGTTTGTAAAAGCACAAGGCAGATAATATGCATTAACCAGACCTAAACTTCTTTAGGCATTGATTCCGCACTAAAACTCTCACATTTGTAGCATGACATCAATTGGGCGCAATGGTGACATGAATTCCCATGCCTGCATCTCTTCACTCCTCTGTATTTCCTTGGGTTATTGCTCACACATGATCTCACATTATCATTCCATGAGGAAAACAGAGTTAGGGCATGGGTTTTTCCTCCCTGAGGCTAGAGGCAGCTCTAGAAGAAATGATGGAAAAGTGGCCAGCCAGTCAGAAGAAGGTACCAATTTACTCACAGTTAGACAGGAAGTCTTTGCCATAAGCACAATGGAACACAGCCTCAGATCCCTGGACATGCACCAAAATACTTCAGTTGCTTTGACACCTCATACCAGCAAGAAATATCAAATTACAAACTGGTAACAACATACCAATAGCTGAAATCAAAGAGGCAGATTCTTACATGGACACCTTCAACAGTATTTCTGAAATCAGGATACCTCATTCTTATTGTGAGGTTAAAAAAATGCACACATGTCTGTATACATTCTTTTAAAATTGTAACACAGATGTAAGCTATGGATAGCTCTGAGTTCTCCAGAGCTCTCAAAGAAATGCTATAGTAATCCTAAAGGCAGGGCCGTGGGATGGTCTTTGCTATAGCCAACAGCAAAATACTAATTTTGGTGACTTTCAGGCTGCAAAATGCAGATTTCGAATACAATACCCTCACTTCTGGAATAACAACATTGAGGCTGCATCTTTCGGACTCTTCAGATGAAGATGGAAATGACCTGCTGTTGATGCCTCATATGATCACTATACACACTTTGTATCCAAGTAAGTGAAAAAATCTGGTCATCTCCTCTACAGAACTATGATATCCCTGGATCCCTATAGTCAATGAAGAGAGATAGTCATGACAATGAAGTTAGCTAAAGTCGTTGGCTTGAGATTATTTGTGGCTGCCTTGCTGCATGATAGGCTTTGGCTTCCCCACAGACTGGTGGACTGAATAGAAGAATCATAGAAAAGAAATACACAGGACTTGGCTCATTTACCAGATGTCAAGTTTGATCTTCATAATCATCCTTCCAAATCTTACTGCTAAGGGACCACTAGGATAAAAATGATTTGGCGATTGCTGAGCAGTGCCATAGAAATTTTCAGCTTCAGAAATGGCAATCAGCTAAAACTTTATAAGCGACTGTTTGCTGGTACAATAGCCTTGGCTTTTTAGCTGGCTAAGGATGCTATGATGCATAAAAGCAGAAAGTCAAAACATCCACTTCTCACTTCTAAGGAACGAACATATCCAACAACTTACTGGTCTGCCCCTACTGGAGGAGAGGCGTTTTTTTCATCCCTCTACTCCATCTCACCATTATGAACAATCACCATGGCAGGAGCAAAGCTATTTCCCTTTAATTTCCTTCCTGCCCAGCCTAGGCCCTGGCTTTTGTCATTGCTGAAGCACAAGATCACCCTTCGTCTTCGACAAAGAAAGGGTTAAGGAGGGTTGAGAGTGCCTTGTAAACAGACTCAAAGTGTAACCTTTGCTTATAAATCATGTGTTCAGCCCCAGAACACGCCTTTAATCCTGTAATTACATTCAGAACTTGCTGTTTCAGTTAAGGAAATATGAGCTCCATTCCAAATGGCACCAAGGTTGACCTTAAATGATATGTTAGCTCGATGAAATGCCCGCAAAGCCCTCTGGCTTACAGTCTGTCATCCTCAGGCGGCAGGACTGGGAGGAGTGCACGCTGCCTGTGTGACCCATGGCTTTGCCGAAACAAGCCCACAGGGGCCCTGCCTCCAGCCAGCAGTTCCCCGAGAGAGAGAAAAACTGCCGACAGGCATCGTGTTGGCTTAGCAGCTGTGGCTGACAACAGTCCAGATCCTCAGTGGTTTGGGAGCATGCAGGGCATCAGCACGAAGGCCTTTCCTCAGGGAAAGGGGACAGGAGGCTTCTTGGTAAACTGTAGCGGCCTCACTGGATTGGGGCTTACAGCTTACCTGGACTGGTGGCCAGACTTGTGCAGTTAGCCCTTGCCATTCCCCGCCACCATAGCACTGAAATCCCTCCGTTCCTTCTCAGTCTTCTGCTGCAGCTCTCCATCTTAGGACACAGAGGACAATATCTCTTTTGCACCTCTCTTCCTCCTTCAGTGGGCACAAAGCAACCCATCCCCATGGTCACTGCTTGCAATGAGTGGGGTGAGGGTGGCTTGTCACTTACCCTTCGGGTCACAGCTGCTGCATCAGCCGCTTCTCTGACCAGAGCAGAACTGCAGCTCTGATTGTGCATGGCCTTGACAGGCCACCCTACTCACGAGGCCAACCAGCCATGGTGTGACCTGAGCCTCTCAATTTCCAGGTGCAAATGAAAGACTGGAACTTAGGAAGAGCTATCTACTATCACAGCAATGAGGGCAGCCAATCAACCCTGCATGAAGCAGGAACTGGACTCCCAGGTGATATTGCCTGTGGTTGCCAGACCCAGCTGGACTCGATTACACCGAGGAAACACAGTAGGGCACAACTCTGGCCTATGATGACCCACACTGTCTAGTTCCTCCTAAGCCAACAACTGCTGCTACCACTTATTCTCAGGACATCTGTATTATTTCATTTGATTAACCCCAGGGTTATTTTCACCTTGATTCACCTCCTTTCCATGTCTGTATCCTGCAGAAAACATGCATCAGCAGTTTTTTACACATGCTCAGAAAGGTAGGCTTTTTTTCCAGTGATTTCAGAGGTTCTGTGGGTGCATCATGTGGGGGAAAGAGGAAGAACTAAAAGGGCAGCATGACCTGCAGCTCTCAGCTGCTCTGCCCTGAGAGAATTAGTTGAGCCAACACTTAATGAAAGTTTAGCAAAGCTTTGAGTTTTTGCTAGAAAGTGAAGCAGAGCTGCTTCTCCCCAGGCCCATTTACTTTCCTTAGGCTATAGCAACATGCTGTCTCTGAGACATCTCAGATGGAGAAATAAAACAGGGAGCTAATACCTCCAAAGAATGGCTGGCAAGATCCTGGACTAAACAGATGTTCAGCCAGCACCTCCTGAATCTCTGGAACTCTTAAAGTAGTAAACAGGGTTATCGCGTTGCAATAAACTCCCAAGATCTCTCTGGATGAGATCCATTTTCCATCCCTTTCATGGGGATGATCCAGTAGCTGGATGATTCATTACAGCCGCCAGCCAGAGCATGCAACACCAGCACACCTCTTGGGTTTTTACAGAAGCATTTGTATTGTTCTCATTGCATAAATCCTTGTATATTTAAACTCCCAGCTTCCCCACTGCTATACTTTGTAAATCCTAGTTTGGAAGATCTTCCTCTTATACTTGTTTTGCCAAGAGTTTGAAGGGTGGGCAATACCCCAGGCAATGCTGGACAAGCAGAAGAGAGTCTCTTGTTGGTGACACAGAACAACAGAGAACGTTACTTTGCGAAGCATGCATCCATGGTTCCCCTCTATCAGTGGAAATGTGTGTTCTTCATACTGGACAAGAAATTCAGATATGCACACCCCTCTCTCAAATCATCATCTTCAGGGAGGATATGATGTCTTGACTTCTGAGATTTCCAATACATCTGTAGGAGCTCAGGTGAGTCCTGAGACACAGAGGCTATCACTGTTTTTCCCAAGACAATGAGGCTGCATAGGTAGCTTCACTGTTTACAGCTATTAGGAGACTGCAGTAGTCTTGTTGGCCTAGATGGAAAACCAAACTCCTGGACTATTCTGTTTTGGACATAAAACGAAATCACTAGGGGTAGAAGGTAATACAAGCTGCAAAAGGCTGGTCAGTGCAGTGCTGTAGAATGGGCTGTTGAAATGGTATTTTTCTTTCAGAACTTGCTGATGACACTTCTTGCAACTGAGCCAGTTTATATCAAATTTTCAAGTCCTAATCTCTAGCTCGGTAACTAGGAATTTACTCCCTTTCTCTTATGAAGCCAGAGCACAGCAAATCTGCTACAAACCTGAATTTACGAATAAGTAATAAACTTCCCTTTTCCCTTACAGTCATGTTATTGACTGTAAAAGCCTTCTTCATCTTTTTCAACCCCCCTCTAAATGCTTTTATTTTCTCCATCCTACAATGGCAAAATGTTACCATCAGCACTATATCTGTTTAATTCTACGAACACTTTGCAGATCATCTTTGAGGCCTGACTTCTGCACCGAACAACATTGTTCAGAACTCATCTGTCCCCTTACCCCACAAAAGAGATTCCACCTATATAGTCATTTTCAGTGATATTCCAACTCTTTCCAGGCCAGATGTATTCAGCCCTGCCTGAAGTACCAAGAAAATCTTCCATTCTGTGCATTCAAGTTGTGACTGCCACCATGTTTCTGTAATACCCTATCTAAACCCATCTTCCAGGTGACAGCAGGGCAAATTCAGCCTATTTAATCCAGGTAAAGGAAAAAATAACAACCCTTTCATTATTCTAGGGCCTCCAGCTCCTTACGACTCCTCTCACAACATACATTTTCACAGGAGAAAGTGATCTCTGTTGATGCTTTGTGCTTCTGGGACAATGCCACAATAACCATATCAATATACAGGCAAAATCCTGCCAAACTTCATATATGGTGATACAGCAGAAATACTGTAGAACCTCCTTTAAGAGACAAAAGGAATGTGGTATGGCTTTAGAAATTGCAACTTTTTACAAGGCCTCAACAAGAAAAGACCTTCTCTTCCCTCTAGGTTTGCTGTGTGATTTTGGCACACATAACTGCAGTATCAGAGGCAGCAGGCCTGCTGAAGGTCTCACATACTGGGATTTTTTTACCATGCATTTTGTGGGAGGCTGAACCAAGCAAAAGGAGAGCTCAGACTCCACTCAGACTCGTGGATGGGAGTGGAAAATTGGCTGCAGAGCAAGAACCGTCAGATAATTCTCAATGGAATCCTTTCTAAGCGGGAAGGAAGTTGCTTGTGGAATACCACAAGGATTAGCACTGGACCTGCACAACTTTTAATTATTTATATTGTATAAATTAGAGTTGGGGAGCACTTGGAAAAAAAAACTGCCTAGCAAGCCAACTCCTCTTCCTCCACACTCAGCTTTCTTTTTATGCTTACTCTCCCTTTCCTTCTTTCAGAACTTCACTCACCAGCAATGTCCACTTCATTTTTACTTTTTACCTTCCCTTGCTGCAAAATTATGTGAAAGACTCAAACACTCTCTGTATATTACATAGATATAGATTATATATTATTATTTAAGAATCATTTGCCTTTCCAATCCCACCAAAAACTTGTTATTCAATTAAAACAAGAAGAGATAAGAAACCTTTTAGCTCCTGTTGTAGAACTGTGGTCTGAATCATTTGCTAGCACTGTCCCATTTCAATCATAGTTGGCAGCAGAGATTCAGGTCTGAACATGAGCCACCTGCAGCTTTTGCTTATCTGAGGAGATATGACTATTCATAGGCAATGGAGTCTACCTCTTTACAGGATGAAGGGACAACTGAGAGGAAAAGTCAATAGCCATGAATGTTGCAGTGAAAAGGGCAACATCATCTGAGCACTCATCTGACTCATCTTGCATTTTCCCAGCTATATTTTTTTTAAGGTTGAACTAAAAGCACATGTCTCTGAGAAAGAGGTAGAGAGTCTCGATTTAGGGGATACATGAACCACTTCCTTCACATAAGAATAAAAACAGCAGTAAACTTACTGGCTGGGACTAACTTCATCAGTTCCTATGCGGTCACATCAGGACTGAATTCATTGAAATAGGCAGGGAACAGGAAAACAGGCAACTTATCACAAGCCTGAATCCTAAATGATGACCCTGCAACATAAATGCAAACATTTTTCATGACAATGGAGCTATTTCAAAACATTAGAATCTCTGTCAGTTTAACTTTACTCTTTCTTATATCCCCCACCAGAAGCCAAAGAAATTCTACTTCATAGCTAAGGAGGCTAACTGGGACCAGACAAGGACAGAGGTTTGTGACTGCTTTTCCCTGGGCTCTACAAGTACTCATCCAGCAACTAGACAGGTAGAAAGTGATGGGGTAGACATGAATGTTCCCCTCAGACTGACCTTTCCTGGGAAAAGTAAATTCATTCAGGCAAAAGCTTTTCTGGCTCCAGTACATTCTTATTCAATGATATATTGGAGCTTCCACTCACAGGAATGGCAATTTCCATCCCAACCCAGCATGCTGATATCCTTTCTCTGATGTCAGCCAAAACTTAATGCCTCAGAGGAAAGCAATAAACTGCCACAATGCACCTGGCCAATTTTGTGTGGCTGGAAGGAGCAGAGGAAGGGGCTAATTCCTTCCTGGCTCCCAGGATCATCCCTCTGCTGATGCCTGAGATCTCATTATTTTGCTCTTTCCTTGTGCCTCTCCAAATGTTTCTGACCCTATATTCATCTTGTCACACTGCTGAACTTGCAGCAGGAATGTTGGGTTGAACTAAGTGAATGATCTCTTCTTCACATATGCTTCAAGTATGGGATCGTCTTAGAGAGGATAGATTCTGACCTAGTTGTGCCATCTTCCATCTCCAGACATAAGTCCAGTTCAAAACTAAGGCTGGCACTCTACAGATCAATAGCAAAATTCCCTTGTCAATGTCCTTATGATCTTGGATAGGATCCCAGAAAGAACAGAGGAGGGACATGTGATCAGCCAAGGCCCAGCAGTAGAGTCAAAGCAGCTAAGGAGGAATGAGAACCAGCCAGCTAGCCCTTGGCATGTTCAATACTCGGCAAGGGTTTGGGAAGTGGCTTTCAACTATGCCTGGAAGTGGTCCAGAAGTCCCTTGGGGAAAAAGGTGTTACCCATTTCCATCTGAGACATATACTGAGCTGAGGGCACAGACAGTGCCCATCTGTTTTGAATGCCACACAGATGCCTGCCAGATAGTTTGATCATCAGCATCACTGAGTGAGGCGATCAATATGGTTGTCATTTGGCTGTGGGAACAGTCTGGAGAAAACTGAGGCAAAGGCATGTTTTAAAAAGAAATGTCACCAATGAGACAGTAGAAGCAGCCAGATCATGAACAGAACCCAACTCTCCAGATCATTCTCAGTCCAGTTCTGGAGCCAAAAGATTTCACATCTTCCTGTTTATACATGTACAGTTAAAGGTTGTCTCAAGAACCTGCCAAACATGTCAGTACAAATTCCAGTCCTCCTTATATCCTGAAGATCTGTTAGTTACATCTCTGAAGCACACTCCATCCCAGTGGTCATAAGGCACAGACATGAACCAATCCATAATCGCAGATAGACCCAAAGGAGAGGCTGTGTATTCAGACATGCTGCAATGTGTTTGCAAGCCCCTGTCAGGTTATATGCAGAACATGCACATCTGCAAATCAGAACCACTGTGTTCTTTAAAGCTTCTGGTTTCTGCTTTCTGTACTGCATGCAATGCAAATACAACTTCACCTGCCATCATCAGCCACATCAGTCAAACTTGTAATTGTTGAGGAGGTCAGAATTAAAGTATCCCATGCTTCCTTGTGGACAAGGAGCAAACAAAGATATCTATGGCTTTCTTCTGTGCCCAGATCTTCATCACATTATCTTGAAGACCACAGGAGTGAAGTCCATGGAGCTCAGAGCTTGGTGCTCATGATGCATCACGCACTCACAAGCTCACTTCCTCTGTCTGTACCTTCCGTTCCCCTAACTTCCAAAGCAACATGACGTGCTTCAGTTGTGTCTGCTATGTCGCAGGTAATTGCTGGTAAACATCGGCAACAACCAGCTGTCCAGTCTCGATAAGCTTTGAGAGAAAGGGAGTTGTTGCAAAGACAGTAAATTTCTGCAAATTCAACAAAAATGTGCAGTGAGATTAGGAAAAAATATCCATTCAGTTGCTCACCTCTTATTCAATGCTATTGGACACAAATGAAGGCATCATGAACGGAGGTGCATCTGCCAGGTGTGAAACCCACACCACTAGGCACGGGAGCTGGAGGCCAGGTCTGGTCTGGTCTGCCTAAAGGGCATATAACGGGAGCTCAGCGACATGCAGTCTCCTATTTATCACCTTGAATTGAATCCTATCCTCAGTCATGAAAGGCAGCTGGAAGCAGTTCAACCCTACATAGCCATCAGAGTATCTGCATGAGATATGTCTTTTGAAAGACCTCAGCCATGGGACGAGTTTCATCAGGAACTCACCCCTTCTGAGAAACCAACGTAACCCACCTGCAAGAGGACAGATATCCCTCCTCCTGCCCTATTTCATTCAGACATGGAGCCGAACAACCTGTTGCTCAGAAAAAAGTTAGATAAGGCAGAGTACGGGAAGTGGCAGCAGCATCAGAATATACTCAAACAGTAAGTCAGAGACATGAATGGAAGGATGCTCAACCTGCCTTTATATAATTCAATCCAGGCACTATAAAAAGGCAGGTTCGAAAGGATCGTTTCAGACAAGCAGTGAAAAAGCTTTGGCTAGAAAAGGGAAAAAGCTTTCATGTGGGAACGTAACTACACACATGAAGCTTATGACAGGGGCTGGTGAGGGGAGGAGGCAAAGTGTTTCCATCGAAACAGTAACAGGAAGGAGAAGTTCTCGTGTCCCTCTTCTCAGGATAAATGGGGGGAGGAGTGTAAAGGACTAATATTCTATTGTTTGCTGACAACTTTGCTTCGTATTTCCAAAACCAAGCAATCAAGGATTGAGCTGCCAGGCTGCCTGCAGACCCCACCTTCCAACCCCTCCTGTTTTACAGTATGCCTTTTATTTTTAATGTGGTTCCCTAAAGAAATGGGGCTTATGTGATCTCACTGTCTGCATGTCACGTTCTCTCCATCTGTCCCTGTCTGAAGCTTTGGAACCCACAGGCCTTTTTCACTGCATTTGCTCCAAGGGCAGAGTTATCAAACACAGGAAACTACCGCTGGACTTGTGCAAATAATCATCCAGACAGAAGACACAGGCTTTATTAGGCAGCCTGCTGCAGGATAGGATGAGCGACGAACTCAATCGTACCAATCCCCATGGAGGGGCATCATTGCTTATGGCTTTCAGGACCTAAGGACAAGATGCTCTGTGGCGCAGACTCACAGCCTTGATCAAAAGTAGTAAGAGCTAATATGCAGCCAAGTCACAAAGCAGGGGCACATGCCCAGGCTCCCCACAACATTTGTGGTGCTGCACTGCTCTGAATGCAGACACTGATTACTTCGGAGATGTTTTTCAGTTCACTCAACTGAATGTAAAAGGAGTGTGCTGGAGAAAGATGGCTATCAGGAACGTGCCAGCAGCCACAGTCCACCAAAGCACACTCATAGCCTGAAGACTTCACCTTCAGTATCTCAGCTACCCTGCTAGGGTTGGTCTTTCCCAAAAAAGAAAGGAAGAGCTATCTACACCCCCCTACAAAGAGCTGGTGTCTGTTGTCCTCTTTGAGAGAGCAGAGCAAAGACTTTACAAAGCCTTTAGGCCCAATTTTAGGCTCTGCTTTGGAGTCTGTTTCTGGTGCAAGTCCCTGAATGAGGGGAATAAAGACCATCTGCTGAGAGTTCTGCCCTAGCCCCTAGGAAACAGTTGGTAGTAATGTCCCTCACAAACTGGTTTCATCTGCTTTTATCCTGGGGCTCTTTCTGATGGTCTCAGTTTCTCCAATGAGAAGCAGGTCCCCCTCTCTTCCCAGCAGGAAGACGAGATGATTCCATGTTCCCATCATCACCAAAGGAGAACACAACAAGCTGCTACACTGATCTGTGGCTCAGCTGGACTGCCAGCTACTCGGCCAGAGGTCCTGTACTCTTAGCAGCGATTCACCACCAGCCACTCCTGATGCATTTTTCCAAAATTCTCTGAATCCTATTGCTCCAGCAAATGCAATGCTCAGATCCCAACAACACTGGGATAGACATTGCTAGATTTGTTACAGCCTCTCTCATTTTGCAAGACTGCTTCAGGCACTCTCTTTGGCTTTGGGAACATTTCTGATGTGCCCAAATAAAATTGCCAGCTGAGATCAAGTTTCTCAAGCTGCCACCCCTGTTGCAGCTGCAAGAAGCTAAACAAAGTTTTGGGGAAGGGGCCAAGCCTGTCAGCTTTGTGTAATGCCACCACAGGCATGCAAAGCCAAGCAACCCAGCCCTTTTCTGGCAATGCTCCAACAGTTGGCATCTCATTTTTTTCCCGATTCTTCCTCTTTGCCACCCAGACGCCGTTTCCTATATTTGCTTTCTGTGTCTCTGCCTCATTCCCGGCTGTGCTGAGGCTCCTCCATCCGCTATCGGGCAGTAGAGCTCACCACAAATTACTGGCTCTGTGTGTCTGCAGGAAGCATGGCCCGTCACTGGGGGTGTGGGGGAAGAGGAGAGCGGGCGTTCGATCTGTGCCAAACACACACATGCCGTGCTCCCTCCAACTGCCATTGTTTTCCCTCCAAGGCCGCTTCGGCTCCAAGGAAAGCTCCCTGAACCCACAGAGAAACTACCGGCTCAGACAGCCTGACTTCAGGGTCTTAAGTCCAGCTGTGGCTCTGTCCTCCAGCCCCTGTACTCGCACACACTTTCCACTTCACACAGATCTGGCCTCAGGATGCCACTCAATTAAGCAAAGGCCAGGCTACCGGAGTCAGAAAACCTCCAAAGGGAGACCACAAAGAAAAAGAGATATTGCTATTTGCTCTAGGGCAAGCAACCACCCTGCCTTGAGGACATCTTTGCAAAGAGCCTTGCCCAGTGCCAAGACGCCTCCATAGGGACTCCCAGTCACCATATTGCCAATGGCACAATTCTAGAGCAAACCTCCATCCACAGATACCTTCTCTTCTTACACCAGCTCCAGAGGAATTTTCTATTCCTTCCAACATTTAATTTTCTTTCTCTTCCTCCAGGACAGCTGAATCCCCCTTTTTGTTTGAACAAAGGCTTGACCGGCTGAAGGGTTGACACAGGCTGATAGGATAAACAGCATGAATCTATGGGTTTAGCACCTGATTAAACACCAGGGTTTAATCCAGTGCCAAATTCATCTTTGCAGTAACGGGTAGAGAAGCAAGAGACCTGGGCTTCTCAGCTGTGTCACACAGAGGCAGCAGGGTCTCACCTCTGTTTCCTCACTTAAGGAGTAATGTGGATGTACTGACATCCTCTGCAGTTGCATCTCTGTCCTCATGTGAAAATTCAGTCTGGGGGTTGTGTATTTTCTCAGTGATTCCTCAATTTTCTCACCACCAAAATGTCTGTGGTGCACCTATGCTCAGACTTCCTGATCAGCAAAGCTGCACAATGCTGCCCAGAGGTTTTAGAGTAATCATTCCAAAGTAAATGTGCACATTGATAACAGCATCTTTTGAAGACAATCATCCCCTGCCTTGCCCATCCAAGAGCAGCCCTTACAACCAAAGCTTTTATTTTGTGAAGCATACTTCCATTCTGAACTCTGAGCATGCGGGCAGGGACCGATATGTCATCTTTCTCCTGAAAGGAGTTCTGCCCTCAGTCTTAATCAGGAATGACATGGTTCGACAGGGACAGCATCCAGTGCTGGGAAAAGCAGATCCTTTGACACAGCCCATTTGAGGTTTGGAGTGAGAAACAGTGGTGGGAAGGAATTAAACACCATAAAAATGCAGAAGGAGCACTAAAGACAGACACTGCCATTTAAATAGGTTTGTGTGATTAAAACCTGATGTGTTTTAAGATCTTATGGGCATCTCATTAAAAAACTATTACTTAAAAAACACAGCTTAGATGGGAATGTTGTTAAAGGGCAGCTTAAAATAAAACTGACCATCTGGTCCCTATTAAGCAATTGTCTATAACCACTGTGTTATTATAAAATCTACTGTGTGCTCCACATCTGCTTATCTCCTGCCTACTCCGTGAAGGGTAACATCAGCTCAGATTCAAAATCTGGAAATGGCATGGACAGGAGGATACCCAGAGGGTCTATGCTAGTGTGATTTTAGCTCTTCCCATGACACCATGATAAATAGATTAATATTTATTCATCTATGAATATTTATTCATCTGTTTATCAACATGACTTCCATCCACCCCTGGCATTTCTATGTTGCAATAAACACTGTTGCCTTGGCTCCCTACAAACACTGATCGTCTCTACACACATCTGATGATTGTCTCTTTCTCACTTTCAGGCTTGGCCAGTATGCACAGCACTCGTAAAGCATGCACAATTCTCAACCTCAGTAGGAACAAGGAGGCCAGGTTCCTTCTCCCATGGAGCACTCCATATGAATGTGCTCTTTACAGACAAGTGGCTATTCTTTGAGTTATTCCCACAGGAATGGACTGACGTGATCTTTCTTGAAAGGGCTTGAAGAAACTCAAATTCCCACCTCCAAGCTCATAATAGCATTTGGATGCATCCATTTGCCTGTACCCTGGCAGAGGGTGGGGGGCTTGCCACAAAACTCTGGGCAGGGGTAAGCATCCCCTACCTCATCATGACAAGACAGGAGTCTTTATTGCAACTATAACTGTCTTTTCATAAGGAGCTTGAGGGCGCTTCTTCCTCTCTCTAAAAAGAAGCCTTGTGGACTTTGGAAGGTGATGTGTGATGTATATACCTACCTATAGGCCCATCCATGAAGAAAATGACTTGCCATGCCTGAGAAGTTCAAATAAGAGGTATTTCTGAATGAAATCGAACTTTAGTAGTACTAAAGAGTTGGTGAAGTTTCCTGCTCTCTTTCTCCTCTCCCTTCTTCCAGGCTTTCCCTCAGCTTGCCTCATCCAGAGCATCTGCTTACTTGACCCAAAATGAATTACTGGAAGTAGCCTATGGTCATAACGTGTGAACAAATGACCCCTGGGACACATTGCCTATCAATTGCACCTGAAGTGATGTAGGGATGGCATCTCAGCAAAGAACCAGGCCTGCTGGAGAACTGGCATCCAGCTTGTTCACAAAGAAGGAAGGAGAAAGACGTGAAGGAGAGCAGCACTGGCTCAATAACAAATGGCAACTATAGGAACAGCATCCCATTCCCATTCTGTTTTAGAGGTGTGGGAGCCAAAAAACAAGTTTGCCTTGTTTTTTTCTCTTACCTCTCCCCACAGAAAAAAAAAAAAAAAAAAAAGGCAAGAAAAAAGAGGATTTGCAGTTTCCTCCAAGTGTTCACTACAATACAAGCATTTTGTGTTTATTGCAAACATACGTCTCCTGCCTCAGGGCTCTGCAGAGCAGGGTCACATGCCATTTCAGGAACATGGTGTGTGTGTTTGTTTATTTGTTTGTTTGTCATTGGGATGTTGTGAGGGCTGCTTGGTTTGTTTGTTTCTTAAATCTCCCAGGGGAAATTTCTGGCAGAAAGCACCTCCTGAGCAAGCTTGGACTAGGGTATGATTTGGCTGGAAGTTGAGGCGATCTCCATATGAAGAAACAAGAGGTGAAAAGGAGAAGTGTCAGGCCAGGGGGCTGAGGATTTGGATTTGCTATGTAATGTGGTCAGTGGACAGGGACAAAAACAATCTGAAAATGAGAAACTATCTCCTTCCCCAAAAGCTTTACCCAAAGCAGAATTCAAATCTAGTCAAAGTCAACTGGAAATTACTTGCATTTAATATTTTGTCATCAATGGGCCTCCTGTGTGTTTTATATGGTAGGGGCTATTCCAGTTCCTACTTGAAGCAGTGGGAAGAGGCCTAATTTAGGCTGGACTCATGAATCACCTGTTCGGAGAGAGAGTGAGAGATTTTGGTTCAGCCAATCATGTCTCAGAGATGTATTCAGAAACAAATCCACAAGGCTCTA
This sequence comes from Tinamus guttatus, assembly GCF_059628265.1. Classification (NCBI taxonomy): domain Eukaryota; kingdom Metazoa; phylum Chordata; class Aves; order Tinamiformes; family Tinamidae; genus Tinamus; species Tinamus guttatus. The sequence goes on along the minus strand of NW_028288594.1, from coordinate 5,288,515 downwards.
GAATAAGCTTGATGGGGAACTCTCCGGACATAAGAGACAGCCAGAGAACTGTTTTCCTGGTCTTGCAACAGTTGAAGAAACTTGCCCTGGGACTGTTGGTCTACAACAAAGCCACAGAGCAGAGGTAAGCTGCAGGAGTAGGCAGCAAGCTCCCTCTAGGCTGTCTTGAAAGAAAACTTAGCTGTCTATATGACTGGGTTTTAACTGGATGGACATGTGGGGGAAAAAAAAAAAAAAAAAAAAAACAAGAAAAGAGGTACCTTTCCTTTCCAGGGTTTCCAGGGGGATAACTGAATATTGCACAGGTCACTATAAAGAAATCTTTCTAACATGATGCCAGGACCCATCTGCTCTGGGAGAAATCACAGTCCTGCTTTCAGAAATGCTGATGGAAGTAACAGATCATATATTAATGATCCTAGGGGCTTTTAGACAAGTTTACTTAGGAAACCAGGCTTCTGAGATTACAGTGTCTTTTAGGCTGCCAATACATTTGTCTGCTCCTTCCTAATAGCTTTTTAACTCTCAGGCCAGTTTCAAGAAAATATAATGAAGGAGTATAAGACTTCAAATTAGGAAGTTTCTACAAGTTTCATGAGAATTATTGGCAACTGGAAAAAAAATAGATCTAATAAATACTGCTGCATAAGTTCAGTCCTTTACAAAACTTTAAAGGACTTTGCTCACCTTAAAGGTGCATCAGAAACAAAGGTTCCTTAGCTCATGACACATACATGATTTAGGGCATTTTTAGGCTACAGGTATGAGTAGAAGGCTTTGCCAGCCCCATTCTCATGCTGTGCATGTGTTGGGTAGAGATTGATCAAACACTAGCAAAAGGTTTTGAAATAAATGCTGGACATATAAGGCCATAAATAGATAAGTTTATGGAGACCATGACAGCAGCTAGGGAAAAAATCCAAATAATTCTTAAACCCCAAAAGAATGATACAGATTTGGGCACACTAGTCCATTTTTTTTGTGTTTTGATTTTGTTTGCTTTTCATCCCACAAACTTTAATGTAAAGGAATCCATTTGCCTAAAAAACATGTACTTATATATTCAATGCAATTTCCTTTGGAACAAAAAGCAGTGTTTAAAGAAAGCAATCTAAACTAGTTTGAAAAGGGCTCCCAAAATGGATGCTGCAGGCCACCATTCTCAGAAAGGCCATGCCACCTTGCCATGAACACATGCTCACGCATGCACTTTGGCATCTAATCTACCCATCTGCACATGTGACCCACCAGACAGGCAGATTTAGGATAGCAGCCTCCTAATTAGGTCATCTGAGCCAAAGCTAAGTGATGTCAGTTCAAGTCTTGATGTCAACACACACTCATTTACTACAAGTCAATGGTATTAATGGTTCTCTAGATACTGAGGAAGGAATGGTGGAAAGGTGAGGAAAAATTGCAGGTCCCAGAGCCCAAGGGATCAGCATGGTGTTAATTACTTTAGCTGGTGCTAACACAAGAACACTAAAGCAAAACTCTTATGGTAGCATCTGGCTCTATATGCCTGGGGAGGTGCCAGAGTACTAATACTAAACAAAATTCTTTCCTTGTTTTAGTAACAGCCATGACCCCCTCTCTCTTCTTCTTGGCACCCCTTTTTCTACCCATCAGATCTTTAATTAGGAGTACAGGTTCAATTCCTTCAGAGGCTGATGCAAGAGGAGACCCACCAGAATCAGCATGCGGCTATATGCAGCAGAAGGCTTGTTTTCCTCTTCCCACCTGCTGCTTCTCATCACACACTCGATCCTCCCCACGTGTTAACATCCAAAATGCCACCGCTGTTACTTTAGCCAGGGCTTCCCTGCTCAGCTATGTCAAATGTGGAAAGCCTTTTTCCTTCCCTGATCTCTTTCAGGGTCTGGCACAACAAATGTGCTGAAAGCGAGAGAGAGATGAAGAGATTTTCTTGCCTTTGTTTTATATCATTTAAATATTTTGATGATGAAAGAAACTGCAGATTTTTGGCAGTTTGTGCCAAAGTGTGGGTGAAGTGTTATGTGGAGACAGCTATGAACAAACAGCAAGCTGCGGTTACTGCCCCTGGCCAGCTGGGAATTGCACATCTCCTATTATATCTGTTGGTCACTCACCTCTGTCAACTCCCCCTTCCTACTTAGGCCATCATCCAGCTATTCTGTCTCATCTTTTACATCTCTGGAATATGAAGAGTCAATTAGGATAGTTATAGCCATGAAGGAATCTTCAGCTGCATCCTAGCATACATATTTGTAAGGATATTTACATGTTATTTTCCATTCAAAGGCACAGTCAAACTTAACTTTGTATGCTAACATACGTAAGCAGAAAGATCTACTCAAGTTTCATTTGCCCAAGGAGCGTAGAGTTAGAAAGCTGTAAAGAACAGATTCACAGCACAGGCAAGGATGCATCTGCGGACATATTGAGTGTCTAGGGATGAATGGATCAGCCTGCATGTGTTTTAGAAAACTCTCTGAATCTTTGTGAAAATATCCTGACTTGGATATTATACATGGATGTTATACATCGAAATCAGACAAGAGGCAAATTCCTGAGGCAACTCAAGGAAAAGATTTACCTCACTTCTTACAAGAGCTATAAATAAGATAGAAAAGCATGCTGCAGATTGATTCCCTTTCAACCCAAACAATCAACCACATTTGGGACTTTTATCATTGTCTCCTTTAGGGAAATTGATGATGCAAGAGCAGTATGTTTTAGATATTCTTTTCTGAAATATTTTTGTCCAAACATTGTGTAAGAAAGACTACTTCTCTTGAGCAACAGTGGGTTCCAATGCACTTGAAGTGCAAAAGGAGTTCCTCAGCCTAGAACCTGCTTGTACAATCTGTTTGTGAAGCATCAGGGTGTCTTTTGATCTTGTTCTCACAAGCTCATTTCAGAGATTGCATAAGCACAGGGAGGATGCTCAACATTTGGCCATACATGAACATTCCTCAGAAACCCAGGAGTAGGGGACCAGGCAGAAATGATCTGTCTCCATCACTGCTCTTATCGTGTTCACAAAACAACCCATTCTCCCAGGCATTGCTTGATACAATTGCCCTTCATGAACTGCCCAGGTCTCTTCTACAAACTTTTTCCCATCTGTCTTCTTCCTGTCCCTTCGCCTTCTCCGAGAACCAATTCTACTCTGCCCCTTTCTGCCTACCCAGCACATCAACTTTGAGCGAGATGAACTAGTATGCACTTGGTGGAACAAGAGTCTAATCCAAGTGAAGAAGAGTCTCACATGGGGGCAGCCTCCAATTCATATTTGGCCCTTTGGCTACTTCTTTTTCTTTCTGCTTCTGGGCCCACTGTATTCCTACAGCTTTCTCTGACCATCCTGGAAGACGTAGAGGAGTAAAGGGAAATCTTTTCTTCTGTCAGTGGTACTCTGGAAGATGTACTGTGCCCATTCACTGCTTTCCCCTCCCCTGCTGCTATCCCTCCCCCAGGGTTGCTCCTGGTGGCCACAATAAGAGGTTAGCCAGCCTATTTCAATTAGTGGCAAACCATGTGGCGTGACTCCAAGGCCTCCATATGTTCATAAGTATATGCAACCGCACTTTCCTTGACGCATTCCTCATTCCAGGGAAAGGCCACATCTCCACAGCTTGCTGGCACAAGTCAGATAGGCAACTGCAGAAGAGATGGGATAATAAATACACGCTCACATATATATACACACACACATACATAGGAAAACTTGGCACCCTCCCACCCTCTCCCGTGTTGCCTGCCACATGGTCCCCATCAATTTTTGTCAGAGCCAGCAAGTCAGCCAGCCGCTCACGGATGCTGACAAGGCAAACGCAACAGCTGAAGAGACTACTCCGCTTTCCTCCCCCAGCCCTAGGATTTAAGTTTGTTTGGTTGTTTGGTTGTTTGTTTAATTTAAAGGCATCTGCTCCTGGCAGACATTTCCCAACCATGGCATTGGCGGTTTCCCAGGTGCTTCTTGGTTAGGGTGCCCTCCTCTGTGGTTGTGGCACAGCAGGTTCCATTCTGCCCTGTGTGAGGATAGGATGGGGTCTGGAAGCTAAGATGTCCCTGTAATAGGCCATCTCTGTTACCTCAAACATCCCCAGAGGAGATTTAACCCATTTCTGGCCCCAAACTTTCACTCAAGTTGCTGCCTTTTCCCTATATCTGTTTTGAAAGAAGGCTGCAGATTCCACTTCCTCTTCTTATTTCTAGCTTGAAAGTGCTTGTTATCCTCACAGTCTTCCACACAACCATCCCACCTCTTTTGCTAGCCACCCGCCTCCTGATCTGCAACAGTTCCTCACCCCGTGTTCTCCTTTCTTTAATCCACAACATTACTTGTACCCATCCTTCTGTTGTTTCTTTAGCACCTACCCTTGAAGGGCTCACACTTGGGCTTTGCTGTGCAGTGTGATGAAGAGCCCATGCAAGAAATTCTCATTCGTCCACATGAGTACCTTAAATCTTCACCTCTTTGGGACTCCGAAGAGATTCACCCAGCTCAGCAGAGCCACTGTGTTAATGCACCAACCAAAGACTTTGGCTGAGACAAAGATCAACATTCATGAACTGGAAGGGCTTTCCATGACATGGGTCTGAAGGCTTTCTGTGGAGAGTTTTGCCTAGACTCAAAGACTGGGCCTAAATTAATGTAGGTCTCCATAAAGGCCTTTGGGAGATCTCTACATGTTCACTAATATCTAGTAACACAACACATGCTGGAATGACCCTTAGGAGGAATGGCGCTCAAGAGAAAGGCGAACAGACTTGTGTAAACCACCCCCCACCATATCCAACCCTTTCTCTTACTTTCAGCCCTGCCCCTGATCAGCAGATGGGTCTGTATTCAAAATGACGTTCAATCCAGAGAAAAATCACCCAGTCAGGCACCACTCCCCAGCCAGCTGTTTGCAATCCAGCTGTGGGGCTGCATTTTACTAGCAAGAATGTGCTACTCATCCAGATGCCCAGAACCATCTGTGCAGACAGACTGTGAGACACATAGACACATGGTGGGATGGGAAGCAAGGGGAGAGAAGGACTAATGGAACTAGAGAGGGACAGAAGGAACTATTTCAGATGAGGAAGCAAAGTTCTGCAAATTGTCACAGCTTAGGTGCACAAGCTGGTCTGCCAAGACTATCCAGCCAGCACAGAAGCATGGAGTGCCAGGGAGACTGTGTGTGGGGGGAAGACCCCAGATTTCATTCTGTTCTGTAAAAGAAAACCATTACCTGCTCCCTCACCTCTAAATGCACATCAGAGGCAAGTAAGCCCTCATCTTGTGGCTGCTCGTGTCAACCTTCCCACTGTTCTCTCTCCAAGAGATCCACTCATCTGGAGCCACACTGGAGCTGGTCACCACAAATGCAGACGGGTGGTTGGAGCAGGCTGTATATGAAAAGAATCTGAAACAAGACAGCTTCTCTGCATGGGTCCTGGAGATTTCTCTCATGCTGCAATCCCATAGCCATAACTGGATGCCGTGGAGATACTGTGCAAGAGACCTATCTACCTTCATTCCTGACATAGCAGCCAGTGTAATGAAGGTAGCAGTGAAAGTCCTCTTAGGGGGAGAGAAAAGCCCTGATGCACAGGGCTGCAACAAAAACACCGGCTGGGATGCAGCCTGTCCCCACTCCATGAACAGGGTGAAAGAAGGGACACAACTAAGAAATGCCATTTAAAAAAGCCTGGTCATAGTAACATAGAATCATAGAATCCTTAGGGTTGGAAAGGACCTCTAGAGGTCATCTAGTCCAACCTCCCTGCACACGCAGGGTCTCCTAGAGCATGTGTTACAGGACTGCATCCAAGTGGGCCTTGAAGATCTCCAGAGAAGGAGACTCCACAATCTCTTCATAATGTAATTAGACAGGGAGACATGGGCACATTTGCAAGCCAGCAGCTCATTCACTGGCAGTTTTCTCTCCTTTTTCTGGTGTCAGTAATAGAAAAGACAGCTGAAACTTCTCCTCTCATTGACAGATGTCAGGTTATATTAATCCTTGCCATGCAGATGAAGAAACCATGTCTCCGAGCAGCACCGTTTCTCAGGTCTGAAGGCAGCTGAGTCAAAGCTCTTCCTCAGGAAACATGAAGTTCAGTGAGTGACTCAGGCCCAAAAAGGGTCATCATTAAAGTCAAGGCAATTAGGAGGAAGTGCTCTGACCACAAGACCTCACTGTCTGTCACTTTCACTAAGCAGCACATCTTCTGACATGAACAGGGATCTTGTTAGCAGAACAAACCCTGAAAGTAATCCAAAGCTGACAAACCTTTTCCAAACCACTACCCTGAGTTCAAGATTCAGCATCATGGGATTTCCCTATACCTATATTATGGTAGGGCTCAATTATATGCATTATGATATTTTTATTCCTCCCTCAGAAGCTCTGAGTGTTGATTACAAGTGATGACAGGAGAGTAGGCAAAGATAACCATTGACTTGCTGCATGAGGCTACAAGCTTCAAGAAGCAGGCTAGGCATCCTAGCCTAAGTGAGCAAAATATTACTGCTTCAAAAGACGTGCAAAGGGAAAGAAGAGATAAGATGCTTGGATGAGCTGAGGGGTTGGGAAGCTTTGCAGTACTCTGCATTTTGCTTCACTATTTTGTTACATCTGTTTTAGGGCCTACAGGATCCCCTGAACTAAGCTAGGATGTAGAAACTTGGTCAGGCAAGGAATGGACAGTACGACCGGAAAAGGAGTTGAAGGGAGAAAGCAATAAAGATCTTGTCAATGAACAGCACTTGGATATCTCTCCCAAGCTCTGGTAGACTGCCCGATATTGCCATAGCAGCCTCAGTGTAGCCAGAATCAGGGACATCCACTGTGATTTGAGGAGAACAAATGGGACAAAAGAATAGGATGGCTATCCCAAAGAGCCCCAGAGAATGGGAAGAAGTGCCTTTTCCTCCTCCAACAGTAGAAGCAACTTGCCATTCCTATGACAAATCTTGACTTCCAGATCTCTTCCCGAGGGTGCTACCTGTACTGGAAAAGAGAGAGATTCCAGGTTAACCCAGAGAGCCCTGTGAGTAAGGTAAAATGATGCAGTACAGTGGAGTCAGTCCCCTGTATCATATCTTTGGGATGCTCTTCTTCTACAACCCTGCCTGCATACTTGGAAGGACTGGAAAAAAACGTCAGGAGAAACTAGAGGAAATTACAAAGAAAATATAGTTTCTAGACTAAGTCCAAATGTATAGGGAACTATCACCCATATTTCCAGCTTACCAGTGAGTTGAAGAGTTTCCACATCTCCGTCTCAATGCCTGGGATGAACACTTCCTTCCTCATCACTGCCCTGCAGTTAAAATGAGACACGCTATCCAAAAAAGCGCAAAAGGGAGAGTTTTGCTGGATCCGAAACCTTTTCCAATGGGTTCTGTAGCACTCACATCCCTTTGGATCACAGCTGACAGGAAAACATTGACTGCGGAGAGAGAAGCAAAAGACAAGGAATTTCTTGATTTGTCAATCAAACTAATCTAACAAATCTCTAACAACTAATCAAACAAATCTCTTCATCTGACTGAGAGCCAAACCTTATCATCAGCTTGAAATCTTGCTTGCTGGCCCTCTCGGGCTATCTGGAACCACACAGGGAACAGGGACATGCAGACAGATGGAAAGACCTCCAACCAGAACATAGAAAAGATCTAGAGTTTCACTCTTGGTTGAATGAAATGAGCTGATTTTGCCAGTTGTCAGGCAGCAATCACAGCCCTGATGAATGACAGAATAAATCAAGTTTCTTCTACAGCCAAATTCCATTGACACCTCCACAGAGTTGGCTTTCACCATCCATCACGACATCTGCTGAGGTCCACAGGAAGGGGAGAGGGTGTAGCTCTCTGTCCCACCCTGGGTTATTTTTACAGCTGGGAAGGAGGTGGTGAACCTGGATGAGAAGGTTGAAGGCTTTTCCAAGGCAGTTCACAAAAACTGTGAAACCAGAGCTGGAGCTCACAAGGCCCCAGATCCCCAAATCAGCAACTCCAGATGTGTCACTGGCACTGAACCTAGAAAGACCATGTGCCCCAGAAAGGAATTTTACTCGTTCTGCCTAAGCAGAAATTTTCTGCACTCCCGAAATGGAAGTGCAAAGCTCATAAATATCTCCATCCACTCTGTGGGGCACAACCTCAGGAGATGCAGGCACAACAGTGGATGCAGAACAACCATATATCACAAGCAGTTCTTTCCTCTGCCCAAATACAATACTTATGGAAAACATCCCAACCAAAAAAAGTGCATGGGGCTATGCTGATTTCCATTTAGATGAAGGATGAATCCCTGGAAAATCAGTTCCAGGTGAGCTATATGGAGCATCCCAGAAGTTGCTTGGTGCTTCCTCTCTCTCTCTCTCTCTCTCCCGCATGTTCCTTGATGCCAGAAAATGTTGAAGCTGAGGAGCCACAGACAACACAGAAGGGTTCCCTCAGGAGGAGCAGTTCCAGCACATGCCTTCCCAATAAGCCATCCCATCAGAATGGCAGTGTTTAGAAACCAAACTGGTCATCACTGGCAATTGTAGAAATGGACAAAAATAGCAAAAAAAAATTCACAATTTCCTGCACATTTTTTTCTGATTATTTCAAAAAAAAAGTTGGGTTATCTAAAAGAGAATGGTTTTAGCAAGTAAAACAAAAGCATTCACCTGCTTTGCTAAGTATTTGCAAATACCATTAACTGGTTTTCTTAGTCAAATATCATTCCTTTCCACCACCATCACATTCTCTCCCCCAATTACTCACTGTGACTAATAGGAGAGGAAGGAGATTGTTGCTTTTATTTTTCCAATGGAAAAAAAAGATAATTTTGAGTAATACAAAAATTTTCATTTTTGTTGTAAAGTACTTGCCTCCTCTTTGCCTCCTAGGATGTGTGACACCATTGCATTTTTGTCACAAAATCCCCTGGCTTTGGTCACTTAAACATTCAACGGTAGAAGACAGCATCTTGCTAAATCTCCTCTGGCAAATTGTCAACAGTGCAACAAGTCCCATTAAGTTGAAAACATTTGTCCAAGACAGCAAGGTTCCTGGGCATATCCTTCATCCAATTCTCAGTTTTGCTAATTGAGCTATCAGAGTGGGGGAGGCAGGAGGAGGGAAATGTTTGTGTTTGTGTTTATTTCTTTCTGGGTTATAGAAATTGCCAGTAGAGACTTAAAAATAAGAAAAGAAAAACCCTCTGACTCGCTGCCCAGAAACTCAATCCCAAAAGCCTCCTCCCAACCTCTGTTTACAAAATTATAAGCTTTCTTTGTCCCAGCCATTTTCCTGTTACAATAATATTCTTCATCTTCTATCTGACTTCTTTTTTTTGGTGCATGGAAAATATGATTTCATTGTGAAAAGATTTCTTATGAATCAATGCAGCAAAGGGAACACAGAGATGTTTGCAGTAAATCACCCTTGAAGCAGAGACATGTAGAAAATGAGTTACAAGAACAAGTAGATAATCCCAGGCCATTTCCAGATGGAAGGAGGTTATATTTTCCATACAGTATATCTGTTTTTTGTGTCACAAAACACACCGGTATTTATTTAAAGTATTTTTCTCTTGTAACGTAGAGTTATGATTACATGAAATGAGTTTCTAAAAGTTAAAAAAATTGGCCTCCTTTAGGAAACAAATGGAAGAACTGACATACTGGGTTCAAATCAGCGAAGTCTCAGCCCCTTTTAAAGACAAGAGCTGGGCCCAGGAGCAGAAGGTTGACTTCCACCCAGCGAAGTTCCTTCTGTTTCTGGGATGGTCATTACATGTGCAGAGATCTGATTTTCCAGGGTTTTGCAGTTTCTTTCATCCACTTCTCCATAGCTGGCAGGGACCACACTTGGAGGTAGGCTAGCTTCTCCGTTCCTGTAAAGTGAACTCTGTCATCACCATCTCCTCGGAGAAGGTTTGGCAGGCCTAAAAGCCTGGCGACTTTGGAGGAAGCCGCTGGATTGCAGAGTTCTTGGAAGTGGATGGTGGGGGGAGCAGCCTGTCTAAGCCACGCACTGAACTGGGTGTTAGGTACCACGCTGTTGTCCTAAAGTAGAGACATCTGAGGGCCATTTAGCAAGCATCTGGAGGGAATCAAGCCTGGCAGCTACCCAGGGGATTCAGGCACATCACTTGAGCGGTTCATCCCCTCAGGGATATAAAACTTAGACAGGAAAATCTAGGGAACTACATTTCCTTTCCAAAAAATCTTCGAGACCTGAAAATCTGATAATAAATCACCTCACGGGCTCATCATCAACCTGCAGTTCCTGACCACTGCTGGTGTGTAACATCTTGCAAGGCAGCTGGGAAGCCAATGACCGAGACAGATACCCCTCATATACTCAAGCAAACAAGCAACCTGTGAAGAAATAAAAGTGAAACAGGACTTCTCAGAGCTGAGTCTAGATGTGGGCAGGCAATACACAAAAGTTCTTGGGTAGACATTTGAGGGTCATATTCCAGGAAGGGGAGAGGGTCCTTGAATTTTTAAAAACAGTGAGCAAGACTGGTGTGTGTTAAGGCAAGCAAAGCAGTGTGGGTCTGGGGCTGTCTACAGCTATGCCCATAGCCCATTTCCAACCAGCTCAGAGGATGTCTGAGTCCTGGCAGAAGAAGCCACTAGTGGTATTGCTGGCATGAATTATACCTCAGCATATCTTAGTCCTTTGCTCCCCCAAAGCAAACCAGCTGTGTTGGGTTTATCTCACATGGTGTTTGGATAAAGGGCCTAGAAGAAGCGCTGGGGCCATGTAAGCCAGCCAGACTGGAGAGCTGCAGTAGGAGTAGCTGAGGCATCAAAGCTCCTGTCTTTCACTGTCCATTTAATGCAACATCAAAGCAGACCTATCACCTGCTGTTTACAGTTTTCCTGAACTGAAAAAGGACTCCAAGTAATATATGCAGTTTAATTGTAAATTGCCTTCACCAGTACTCTCATCAGCAAGAGACAGAATTCAATCCAGCCGCAAGTTGTGCCCAGCCAGCTTTTCCCCTTACTCTGTGGATGGACAGAACTGAGTGAAGCAGGAGCTGGATCTTCATCAATGCCTGCAGATGTTGCCATGATGTGAATTCCTGATCGTAATTGTACGGACAGTGGCTAGGACCCAGACTTGGCTGGTTATAAATGTTTCACACTTAATGCAAGATCCTGAGGGTATGACGAGAAGTCTTTGTTCCCTGTGGGTCACCAAGAAGTAGGGGAGCACTACCAGTGCCGAGGCTCGTCTTCATAAGGCTGAGAATGTCTCTCTTCATCTTGCCAGTGCCTGGGGTTGGTGTCTGAGGCTGTCAGAGCTCTGGGAGCACTGGCTGTCTGCTTGAAACTTTTTTTTTCCAGGAAAAGCTGGGACTTCAGGTATTCCAACACTTCCCTGCCCTTAAAGACTTGACATTCTTCTAGCGTGTCAAACACACCAATCTATAAGGGGAGCAGCACCAAGCCTGGAAAGCTGGCCTGGGCCCAGGAGAAATGTCAATAGGAGAGGAAGTATCTGTCACTTAGACACACACACGAGTCCATCAGCCAAGCTATTTGAAGTCATCTTTGGCCTGCTACCCTATTCTCTTGCTTTTAGCAGTGCCATTGCTAGGGACCGGCCGACCTCTAGTGGTGTGAGACCACAATGCTGGGAAACGATCTCTCCTTGGGCACAAGACTATTAATTCCAGAGCAGAGGGTCTTACATGCACAGAGTTTTCTCTCTTGAATAATAAAAGGCCTCCCGCGACACATTACGGGGGAGGCAGGAGAGGCCATCAGTGTTTCTGCGGCAGCCTCCTTCCTAAGGCTGACCTCCCACTGACAGCACTGAGCTCAGTTCTCACTACCACAAGTGGACTAACATAACTCTTCAGGCTCAGTGTCAGGGCCAGGACCTCCAGAGACACCAGAAAAAGGGAGGAAATGAGGGGGAGAACAATGTTAAGGGGGCAGAGCGAAGCAGGCACTAGAGCTCAGAGCACCAGCCTTGTCTTGGGATTTGCATTACCTAGCCCTGCAGTATCCCTACCTGTGTTTCCTAACATCTGGTGACTCTGAAATGAAACTGGGTCAAAATTAAGTTGAGGGAGAGAGTAGCAATGGCATAGCACTACCCTAACCTCAGAGAGGATTTGTGAGGCAGGGTGGCCTGGTGGTAGGGTTCCTGAGGTCATGCCCCACTTTCTACACAGTCATTTTCTTTTCCATAGTGAAGCAGTTTCCAAAGTGTCTAGAGAGGGGCTGTCTTCCTATTTCCCAGTGGTGTGAGGAGGAGGATAGCAAGTCCCCGAAAAAGCTGGGAGGCGAGTAGTTTCTCCTTGCTGGAGGGTATTTAGGATCTTCCTCTGCACCAGCTGAGACAGGAGCAATGGGGACATTGGGAATGAAGGATAGCTGTTGCATCTCAGCTGGCTGAGGCTGACAGCAGCCTGCTTGAGCAAGGCTGAGGTTTCTCTCACATGGAAATGTGAGTTATAAAGACGTGTGAAACTTTATCTCCATTGCTATCTATATCAAAGGGTTCAAAGGGGGCTGTTTTAAAATAGGACCTTGGCATAGGTTCCTGATTCTCCTCACATCCTACCAAGTGGCACTGGGCCAAAACGTCAACTTGGCTGCTCCACATGTCCCAGGCATCCTAAGCATGTCCTACAAACCTTTCCGGTGCTTCCAGGGAGATTGCTGTCTCCTCAAACAGATTTCCTCCCTCCTCTCAGCTTCGGAGAGTCCCCATGGCCCTGGACAGCATCTCTCCAGCTGAGGAGCAAGAGAAGCATCTTTCCTGAGGTACCAGAAACAAGGGCCAGGGAGAGGCATGAAGGGGACAATATTGCCTAAACAGTGCTCATGGACACCCTTTTTACCCTAGCAAGTGAGTGTACAGGATCCACGGGAAGCTGAGGAGCACAAGATAAAGCTGGTGGGAGTGAGCCTGACTTTCTAGTGTCAGCTGACAGCTTTCAGCTGAGATGGATGTGACCATGCATCTCCAAGGTCCCTATATGTACCTGAAAAGCCAGGCAGAACTGTGGCATTTTGGAAATCACTCCATTTGTATAATCCATGCAGCCATCTCTCAGAAGCCATCAAAAACTCCAGCAAAGCTCTAGAAGGACCAGGTGGGTGAACCAAAAGGTGGGTGAATGTTTCCTCTCTGCTTTCCCAGCTGGAGAGCAGACAGAGATGAGAGTAGCTGAGCAATGACATCCATCAGCACTGGAAAAAAATGAGATCTCAGTAAAGCCAAAGAAAAGGAACATTTGACTGATCAATTTTCTTTGTGAATTAGAGACTAAAATATTTGCTAAACATCTCATATTAAGAAAAATTGCTTTCACGCAAACTGCCCTTCAGGCAGGAAAGACAGTGAAGTGTCTGGGCACTCAGCTTCAACATCAAACAACGTTTCTGTTCCCCTCCGCAGCTCTCCCGAGCACATGTAGTGCACCCCAGCAGCACTCTGCTGCACCAGAGTTGAGAAATCACTGCTGAACTCATTGCTTTGATTCAAATGCAATCTCCCCTCCCACATATTGTTCTCATTAGAGTCCAGTTCTTCTGGCAAGGGCTCCGTGCACAGTCACGAGAAGCTGTTCACTGGTGGCTTGTTATATACGGTTGTTGGAGACTTAAAACAATGAGCTTGCAAATATTGCATACCTCACCTTCTCTCTTCTTTTTTTTTTTTTTTTTTTTTTGAGGGTCCAGGGGGAAGAAAAAGAAAAGATAGCATTGGAGTTTGAGGTCAACAGGAATGGGAGAAAAAAAGATGAGAGGGGCATTTTTGTCCCATAGTGAATACACACGTATGCAAGGGTATCTCTGTGTGCACGTGTGTTCCTACCGGCTCTCTCAGGGGGCTGACTCAACAGGCGGACAGACTTCCCACACACATTGCCCTGATGCAAGTAACAGAGCAGGCCCGTATCACCACCACCACCAGCAAGGTGCAATACAGGACATCCCGAGGTTGATGGCGCTCACATTGTCTCCTTCCAGTGCACTGGGGAGGGGAAGGATCACCACAAGGATGTGCACCTCTGCCATGTTTTCCTTTTTGCTTTGCTGTTGCAAGTTAAATTCCAGGTGTGACAGTCCAGGAGATAACTGAACATCCATCCCTGAAAAGTCCTGCCAAGGCAGGGGAGGTGTCAGACTTATTTGGGGGATGAAGTGTACAGGGTGATCTGCATCCTACCCACCTGTCCAGAGGCAGTTCTTGATGCATCCCTTGCCAGAGGGGCAGAAGAGTAATTGTGGCATCCACCAGTCCTGACAAAGCCATACTGCTATCTCAGAATCACCGGGAAGGAGACACCTGTTCCCCCTCTATCCCGAAGGCAGAAACATAGAGAGGAAGCACCTTGGAATCCAAAGGGGTGAAACTGTCTTTTCCCTGCCATTGACTGGGAATTTCCTGGTGGGATCATCTGCTGATATGTCAAGCCCCAGGTGACATTCAGAGAAGTCTTGGTTTAGACTGGAGGTGAACTGCAGGTCTGTTTCTGCTGGACACTGCCTGAGCTTCACGTAGCAATGAGGAGGAAAGGATGGGAGGCTGAGATCCATTTCTTCACCCTCCCTTTCCCCCAGGTTCTTGGAGAATGTGAGGAAAACTGGAGCTTCCTTAGAACTATTTCATTCTCTTATCAAAGGTCACCCGGTACTTAAATCTTTCCTCCACTCACAGGATGGAGACTCGGGCCACTGCAATGGGACAGAGGAAATAGGAGATGGGAGCCAACAGAAAAAAATGTGTGAGTGACCCTGGGAGCACACTTGCTTGAATTATCCCACGACTAGGACACATAGGCACGTTTGGCTAGAGGTCATCAATATTGTGTAGTGTAAAGCAGACCACAAGCAAGGTGGGAAATAAAGGACCACTGGGTGCATTAGAAGAAGTGACTTAGCCTTTGGTAGGGCAAAGCACTGTGGGCCTGCAGGCTGCAGGCAGGGAGATACTGTCTCCTACCCAGCTGACCGGGGTGTGCGTCAGTGCTAGGCCTCCATCACTTGGAGGCACATCCCTGTAGATGGAGCTAGATCCTCACAAGGCAGGACAGCCCAGTCCTCGCTTCCTGTCCCTGCTCCAAGGAAGGACTCACTCAGTCCCTCTGTTCCCTGCCCTTGAACACATCCTGGGATTCAGCTCCCCTCCCTCACCAGGGGCACAATCACTGAGTATCATATTGTCCCTCTCAAAAAGCTTCTCCTATCCAAAGCACCCATGCATGCACTGTACATTTCCATTCCCCTGCATACAGAAACATCTCCCCTCAGCAATAATGAGGCTCCTAAGGGTGTTTCTGGGAAGGCTTTGCTCACCACCAGCTTCTCCCGCCTGTGGTGGGATGGATGTGTCCCCTGTAATTGCCCTAGTCCTCCACCAAGGTAAGAGCTGAAGGGAGGCTTCTAGGTCCAGAGAAGCTGACTTTTTGCTTAACGTCCTAATTTCCTAATTACTCCTGCCAATGACACTACAGCTCCTAAATTGTTCCAGGAAATGGAACACAGGTATTTTGAAGGCAGTGATGTGGCGTCAGCTGGGTCCAAGAGGGTGAATACCTCAGCCTTGGTGCTCTGTATGCTGCTGTAGCAAAGGGTCTAATATGGACTGACAAGTAATTCATGATTGGGGTAGCGTGGCTTCAGTGGTTGCCATGAGATGGGGACAGGGCCACCATTTTCCAAATAGGATGAAGCTACAGTCAGAATTTGCCCCTAGCTTTCGTGGGGACTTACAGAGTGCATTCAAGTGCCCATGCTGAATGTTTTCTGCCCTGGAGAGGCTATATGACTATTTGCCTTTGCCTGACTTAGGATCCTGCTTTCTGCCCTCTTGGAAACACTTATGAGGGAGGCCCAGCACTGTTGAGGAGCTTGGGAGAGAGGAAAAGTGAAAGAATAGGAAATGGCCCCATCCCCACCACTATGACCCCATTTTTGCCCCAGGTCTGAGGGATGTTTCTGGTTTAGTCAATGGAGACTGATGCTGGCAGCGGTAACAGACTCGCTTCCAGGCATGCCTGCCCAGGAGCACCCCTCCTTCCTGGGCTGCCCCTGGACTCAGCGAAGCTGCCCTTTGCTGTGGGGCTGCCAGCAACATCCTGTAACCCCAAAACCCAGTGGGTGCCCAGGGCCACATTTTCAAGCAGATCAGTTAGAAAGATTCAGCCTCAGACAGGCTTAGCACCCCAGTCTCAACTCATGATTTCCTGGCTGCTTTTCCACTTAGCAGTGTGCCCAGCTCTTCCCTTGGGAGGCTGATGGCAGAGGAGCAGGAAACCTCAGGGCCTTCCACAGTCCCACAAGAAATACTCCCTGGGTGGCCCGGAGCCCTCAAGAGCAGGGGCTGCATTTAGAAGAAAATCCCTGATTTAGGAACCTGAAAAGGGATTTGATAGGCATGGGGGGATGCAGCAGGGAGACCAAGTTTCCCAACATGCAGCTGGTGGGACCCGCATCTCAAGTGCCTGTTGATGCAAGCCTGGCCTGGGGACTGCAGGAAGCTGCAAAGGGGGAGAACCCACCCCAAAATGCCCGCACTGGGAAACCCAGAGAGGGAAAGCGGGCGGCAGATAAGAACATGTCGAGGAGAAACACAAACCAGAAGCTCCTGAGGAATTTTGGAAAGGAAATAGGGAATTAACTACAGAAAAGGCAGCAGGGGGAACCAGGGAGGGAAGGCAGGAAACGCACAGCAGTTTATGGCTCTCCACAGAAGGGTCTTGTCTGTGTCCTGCCACCTCGTCAGCCACCTCCACTCTCCTCTGAGGGGACACCCCAGAGGGTCGGCCGAGAGCGGTGAGCTGGGGACGCGCGGGCAGCTGCGGCTGCTTCCCGCTTGCCAAGGAGGAATTCGGGGAGAACAGCAGGGAGACAAACGAGCACAAGTGCAGCCATTTCCTGCCTAGCTGCCATGACGAGGGGGCCGTGGGTCTTGCCTCGCTGCAGCAGCGAGGGGGGCAGCGAAGGCCCTGCCAGGCAGGCACCACATACAGGCCGAGCTCCCGCTGAGCAGCCCGGCTTCCTCAGGGCCACGTTCGCCACCGCTTCTGGTGTCAGAATCCTTCCCCTCGCCTCCCCTTCCTTTCCCCCCTGCCCACCTCTTGCCTTAGTGTCCCCCCACGGCACGGGCTGCCATCACAGGCCACCCCCTCGGCCTGCTCCTCGCCCGGGAGCTATTTTGGAGAAAGGCGGGAGGTATTTTTAGTGCTCTGGGCTCCCAAGAGGAGCTCTGAGCCCCCGAGCCGCAGCAGCGCTGGCGCCAGGGAAACTGCCGCTGCTCTGACTGATACTGCTTTTATAATTAAACTCAATCCATCCCGGGGGCCGGGTCTTGGCCACCAACTCAGCAAGGAGGGGAAGGAGCAGAGCCAGAGAGCTGGGGGCTGCGGGCTCTGACAGATGCTGGGAATCCATGAGCAGTGGAAAAAACAGAGATGAAGCTTTCTGGGAGAGCTGGTTTCTTTTGCTAGGCATCCGGGAATGGGACAGCTTCGAGTTGGGATTGAACCCCTCCAGCAAAAATCCAGTGTTGCCATCAGCCCCATCCCACTCCCCCAGAGAGGGACAGGCGGTCTCCAGGAAGATGTCCAGGGCTGGGCACTACATGTCAAGTCCATCAAGAGAAAAGGGATGGGGACAACGACACTCCCTGGCTCTGCAGGAAGCAGGTTTGGATGGAGGATACCATCCGTTCATGCCCCTTCCATGCCTAATGGCAAACTGGGACCCAACAGCAGGATTCAAATTGCTCCCAGCCCTTGCAAGGGGCCCAGCAAGCAGCAGAGATCCCCCATCCAGAGCCGGAGCCGCTGGAGAAGCTGCTGGGCTCTTCGCTCCACAGCCATCTGGCGAACACAAGCTGCGGTCCCAGGCTGACACGCGGAGAAGCCCCTGTTCGTTCCCACGCCCGCCCGCGCCTCTGTCCTGGGGCCCCAAATCTGCCATCAAGGAAAAGACGGCTGGGAGAAAACACGGCAACCAGCGTTTTCCTTTTGTTTTTTTTTTTTTTTTTTTCCCCTGTGCAAAAAGAACAAAGCATTTATTCCTGCACTCCCTTAAATTTCAAGATACAATTCCAGCAATTCAGACACCAAGCTGGCATTCCAAGCAACAGTATATTTTATATAACTGATTTTTGTTTTTTACCACTTTATAAAGCCATACAATGAACTGCAAAGAATCAGACCTCTGTACAAAGGGGAAGACGAAAGCAGAGTCACATTCGCACATGGACATGGTGTGACCAAAGTCATCTTTACACACGCGACCACGTTACGGGCACAAAGATACAAAATATAACGTATTTTTCCATCTATATAAATACACAGAAATGGGAAAGTCTAAAAGTTTTAAACTGTTCATTAACACTGATTAGCAAATAAATCTGTAACGTTCCCAAAGTAACAAAGACAACAACAAAAATAACACGTGTAACACGGCGGCTCAAGGTCCGCCAACAGAAACATCGGGTTGCTTCCTTTTCCTTTTTATTTTTTCTTTCCTTTTTAAGGAAGAAAAAATAGTAACCCCAAACCAACCTCACAATTTGCAAAACAAACGAACGAAATCAAACAAGCGCCTGCGGGCTCCTTTGCTGTCTGATCTTCCTGCCTGCTCCAAGGGGAAGGTTTTGCCTTCTGCTGTTGCTGCTGCTGTCTGGGTTTTGGGGCAACTGCCTCCTCCTCCCACCCGACCTGATGGGTGGGAATTTGCTCAGCCCCAGCGCACTTTGCCCTTTGGTTCAGTCTTTCAAAATCGATGAAAAAAATCACTGCCAGAGGCTGGGCTGGGCCAGCACGCGGCCCTGGGCTGGCAGAGGGGGCTGAAGCCAACCTGGTCCTCACCGTGCTCGAGGGTGGGAGATCCAGGTGGCAATTGCTGCATCTAGAGCAACCCCAAGCGTTGCACAACTCATCTGCTTGAATAACCCCTTAAGTCCACGACACATCCCTTCAGCACGCAATGACACGGATGCTCTCTCCAAAAATCGTTTGCACATGCTGTAGCTGGAGGCAAATGCTATGAACAGGAATCCACATTTCATGTGCCATGGGCAGGGCCAGGCACTACTTGCTTTGCTGGTCCTCAACTGATGGGATCCCCCCGGCTCTGCCATAGATCACCCACTTTTTTGGGACACACAGCAAACAAACCTTCGTTGGGAGCGTTTCTGGCAGCAAAATCAACAGCAAAGGAAGAGGAGTGGGAAAGGGGTTCTCTGAAGAACAAACCAACACAAAAATGGCACGTACAATAAATTTACACACGCAAAAAAATATATATATATGTGGGGAAAAGTGCGTTTTAAGGATATCTTTGGCAAGAATATATGCAGTTCTTTGTGCATGAATGAGGGATGTGTCTGTGTGTGTGAGAGAGAGATAACGTCCGGCTGCTGAAAACGGCAGTGTGATTACAACGAAACAGATGCTGGGCTTAACTCGCACAAGCTCGAATCTCAAATACCATGACTGCATTTAAAACCAAAGAAAAACCAAAGAATCTTTTCTGTCCCTTTCGTAAAGAAAAATATCAATATAGTACTAGGTCCCCACCGGTCCCAGTTGGCACAAGAACCTGGGTGATCCCTCAACACCAGCTGATGGAATTGGAGACAGAAAGGGTAGTTACACATGGTAATGTAACTTTTAAAAAAAGGAGATAAAAGAAGAAAAGTGCCTTTAAAAGTAGCTGACAAACACCTGGCTATGCCACTGGAAGGTGATTAGCTCTGTGTTAAAAATATATATATATATATAATCGTCGGAAGATTTTATTAGTGTGGGAGATTTGGACGTGGTCTAAATCTCTGTCTTCAGCTAGTGAGTTAGTATTTAAGCTGTGAGCGGGTCACAGCTTGAAGCAGGCGTGATGTTATTGGCAGGTATCTGCTGTGGTCAGTTTAAACATGACATCTCTGGGGTGCTTTAATCTGCTTCTCTTTATGGGGAGAAAAAGACGAATAGGAGTTTCAAGCACCGGATTCCGAGGCAGCAGATTAAAATAAAATTACATTATTATTATCTCTTCTTTAGCGGTGAGAAAATGAAGTCTGAAAAATAGAGACTTTCAAAAATATATATTTATATATCTATAAACACAGTGTTTCTCTAATTGGTTAAAGGCAGGGTGAGGAGATTACGGGTGAGATTTCTCTTTCCATCTTACTTGAATTTCGCAGAAGGAGGGAATCGCTTTTGAAACGCCAAAATTAAAAGATCCTCACGTCCGTGCGGATGGGGAGCAGCGTCCCCGGACCCCCCTCGTCCTGCCGCCGCCTCGCGGCCGGCTCCCCGCTCCACATCCCACGCTTTGTGACACGTCTCCAGCACCAAGAGCCCCCTCCGCGCGCCCACGCCGCCCGCCCGCTCGCCCTCTCGCACACGCACACGCACACGCTCACGGTCACACGCACGCCCGCCCGCCCGCCACGCTCGCGGGTGCCGCAGCTCCCGGCGGGAGCAGCTCGGGGCAGCCCAAAGGGGAAAGGGGGGGACGCGGAGGGCCCCGCGCCCGGGACGGGCCCGCGAGCCGCGGCTCTGCCCCGGCTGCGTTTTCCCTGCTCTCGATTTTCTCCCAACATGCAGGTGCTCCCCCGGGGCAGCGGAAGGAGGGAGGCAGATATCATGGGGGAGATCTGATATGCGGAAAGCAATATGGCAAAAATAAATATTTCTGGAGTGTAAATTTAACCTTTTTTTCCTCCTTAAAATTTCATTAGCTTACAATATTTTATCAGTATAGCTCGTATATATATTATAGCTATTGAGGCTGGGGAGGCCTGAGGGAGGCGAGCTCTCTGGGGCTCTGCGGGGCTGTAGTGCCATTTCAAACATTTGTCCCCAGCCGCCTATCTGGGCCACTTTGCGCTGAAGTTTTCTCCAAAGCAGCTCTCGGCTTTTGCATTTGCCTGGCTCCTGTACCCATGCAGCGTGCCAGGAGGCTGGGATCCAGACAGCATGGCCATATGGCTTGGGGGCTTCCAAGTGGAAGCAGGGGGCTCTGCCCTTGTTTTCAATAACCCAGCCATTCTTTCCAGACTATTCCTCACGCCCCTGGACTTGTGAGCGGGATGCTCTGTGCTCCCTGCGTCCCCACCGCCAGCCAGACCCCACCGGGCACTTCAGCAGGGCTGGGGACCTCCACCTGCTCCCCCACGGCTGGAGCTGGCGCCGTGGCTCTGAGGCCGGGGGCTCTGCTCGTCCTTCGCCCCCTCTTGCCCTGGATGAGCCTCGTAAAGCAAAGGGAAAAGCCGACAGCACCCAAGTCCCTGCAAAACGACAGGACTCTTGGAGGTGCAAGCCTCCAGCATGCCAACTACGAAGGGTGCACTGCCCGAGCAGGCTGGCTCTCAGAGGACCTATTACCTCCCCACCAAGCCAAATCTGCCCAGTGACTGCAGGTTCTTATATTTTTTTCCCTTAATTTTCTTCTTCTTTTTTTTTTTTAACGTGGCCTCCAAAATAAAATGTAAAAAGCGCCTCAGTTACTTGTAGTCATTTGTCTTTCGTGCAACTGAACGTCCATGCAATTTAAAAACTGCTTGCATATCTCCAAAGAGAGAGATAGGGCTAGCCACGGGTCCATTGCCTTGCACAGAAAACCCATCTGTGCTAGCATCCACTATTATTATTATTATTATTATTATTATTACAATATTTTTCTTTCCTTTTCTTTTTGTTAAGAGAACAATGTGACAGGCCGCAGAAGAAAACTGCCAAAGAGGACTAGTGACAGAAGGGAAAAGGGGAAGGCAGGACAGGAGGCAACTCTAAATCAACCCAGGAAGTTCCCAGTGTGCATTTGCCTTCTCCGAGACGCCGGAGAGACGGATCACCTGGACATGATGCCGCGTGCCGCAGGCTCGTGCCTGAGCACCAGCAGGCCTGGGGAGCGGTGTGGAAATGCTGCAGCTCTCCCTCTCTGGGTGGACTCACTCTGCTCACCTGTGACCAGCCCCGGACTCTGGCCGGGCTCTGGGCGAGCAGCCCAAGGCCGAGCTCCCAGGGGTGGGAGGATTCAAGACCTCACGTGTCCCACCAAGTCACCAGGTGCCCTGCAGGTCTGGGGAGAAGTGCAGGGGCCCACAAAGATCCTCTGCTGCAGCCGGGCATGGGAAGGTTTCCAAGATCATCTCCTCCGTTGTCCTGCAGACCTGGCTTACGTGCTGGCAAGGTTTCATTTCCTATGGGTTGTTTCAAACATGCAACAGACCTTTGCAAATGGAGCTGTGGGAACGGAGCTTCTCCGGTGGCTTCTTCATTTTCAGGTGGAACATGTCAGGCATAATCCTGCATTCAGTCCAGAGCGAGCATCACCACTTGGTCCAGCCTCAGGACTGCAATGCCAAAAGCTGGGAACGCACCTCTCGCTGCCGGCTTTGCTTCAGTCACCTTCCCTGTGATGGGACATGCATCCACGTCCTTCCCCCTTTGGCAAGACTCTGCGGCTCTGTTACATAGGTGCGTGGCTTTGATTCCTCTATGTGTGTGTTTGGCTTGTGTCGAGTTCTTAGGGGTTTTGTTGTGATTTTTCTTTTTTTGTTGTTGTTTGCTGTTTTCCTCCAAAATTCCAACCCTTTCCCCCCCCCAATTCACTTCCCTCTCCCACAATGCACTTCCTTGCACTCCTTCTCGGACCGGCTCCAAGTCCTTCTCCAAAATTCAAGAATCACCCGCGAGCACCGGCTCATCTTTTCTGGCCGGAGCCGAGCATGACCCTGGAGACAAAGTTGACGATGGCTGCAGCTGGCTGGTCCGGATCCAGCTCGGCGAAGAGATGGCAAACGTTGTCCGTGGTGCTCCCTTGCTTCCTGGCCACAAAGCCAAAGAGCCTGGATGGAAGAAGGCAAGAGGTTCAGAGAAGTCCTGAAACAACCCGGGGGAGGCGCAGGGACTGCTGAGGGTAACACGGGAACTCTGATCCCTGGTGGGGAGCCCGAGGCTCCCAGGGCAGCTGTGTGCAAGCCCTTCTGCCTCAGAGCTCTGCGCAGAGCCCTTCCTGAGGAGCATCTCACAGGTTGCCCAGCTCTGCTCACACAAGGGCGATACTAGACTCTTCCTGCATGGGCCACTCCACCTTCGCCCTCTCAGCCTCCATCTCACACGACACAGTGCGAGACATCGTTGACAACCAGCCTACATGAACACTGACCTACCTGTCCCTTTGCTGCACTTTCTCTGAGGACCAATACTGCATTTCCCTTCAAACACCTCTCCACCAACCTTCCTGGCTCCTTCATTCTGACCATTCCTATCATCTTCCCCAGGTTGTCCCCAGGAAAGGACCTTCCAAATGGTCCCAGCACTGCCTCCCTCTGGGTGAAGCCACAGATGTGTGACTGGCCAGTCGTTAGGTAGGCACTGAGGAGATCCTCTAACACTGGAAAGGCCATGCAAGGACATGGGGAGAGCAGACCCTTCTGCTGCTGCACACAGAGCTGGGTGAGACCATGCAGTTATTCCTGTCTGTCCTTCCCATAGTGAATAAAATGTTCCTTTTTTAATTAGAACGTGAAAACTCAAGTTATAAATACGGAGGAACAGAATGTGAGACAGGCCCAGGCCATGGCATTTCTAATTGCAGAGGGAAAATATCCCAGCAGCTGGGCATCCTAATAAAAAACCCTTCACTAAGATAATGGCTAAAATTAGTGGGAATTGACCCCTGGAACTGGGCTCAGCCAACAGCTCTGTGCTCCTGCAGTTCAGGAAAAGGAGGAAGAAAAGAAGGGAAGAGCCAGCAGGGTCACCATGGCACTGCATGGATCACATGTGGTTAATGTTACCCTGCCATTCTGCTCCATGAACCAGTCTCCCACTAACAGAACCAGGATGGTTTCCAGCGAGTCCAGTTCAATGTGGTCCATACCTGCTCCAATCAGGAATTTGGGGCCAAAATATGCTTACTGAGTCCCTGGGATCGCAGTCACATGCTTGCATGAAACTTTCCTCCAGCAAGGGGCTGAGCCTGTCCCTTGAGGGACAACCTCTCACAACCCCAGAGTGGGAAAGCCAGTCACCATGTGGAGTCTCTAACACAGTCATTTACTGCCTGCTCACATCCCCACAGACCTCTTCTCACCCATCCCACTGGCCTGTCACACATCCTGGGTGCTTTTCCCTCCCAAGACAAGCTAGCAAAGCCCAGTGAGTGCAAAGAACCTGGTCTCTCTGTTGGCATTTGCTGCCCCAAGCCCAGTGCCCAAGGAAACAGTCCTCCACAGAGGGTAATGGGGACACCAACCCTGGAAGCATCCCTCTGTGCCCTGGGGCAGTGCCTGCCGGAACAGCCCAACATACTTGCGTGCAGGAGACAGGACGTATAGCATCACTGTGACAGGCAGCAATCCAGGGGCCTGCCATGGCTGGAGAGGGGACCTCATGGCCACCCAAGAGTACCCCCTGCATAGAGCATCCCCAGCCAGGGCTGGAGCTAATGCTCAAACACAAGCCAGGGCCACCCCAGTGGAGGCTGGGAGGAACTGAGCTCAGAAAGTACTCACTTGGCTGGGCCGCTGCCATCAGTTTTAGTCCACCTGCAAGGAGAAGAAGAGATGTGAGAAGTCGCATCTCCTGCATCCTGCAGAGCAAGGAGGTAGTTTTCCAGTGCCATCTCCACTGGGGTCATCATGAAGACATGGGGATGGTCTGGACTTTTCACAGGTTTGGTACTTCAGAAAAAGATGGCAGTCCTGGGAGGGTCTGCAAGTAGGCCCATGGTCTGCAGCCATGCCCAGGAGGGGTGCACAGAAGAGCCTGTGCACATTATCTGGATGGCCTCGCTCTCCACAGCATCTCCCTTGCAGCGACCCAGAAGCATCTCCCTTGCAGTGACCAAGAAGTCACTGCAAGAAGCTGGCATTTCCCCAAGGTATCTGGGGGCACCCTCCAACCCTACCCTCCTCCAGGGAAACGGGGACTGAGCAAACAAAGATCCTGCACCAAGCAGCTCAGGAGCCTGGAAGGAGGAGAAGGGCCTGGGCATGAGCTCCTCCTGGGCTAGGGCACTCACTTTCTTTCCTGGGGATCCAGGTCACAGAAGGTGACAGTGTTGAGGGGATAGTGTCGTCGGAAGAACAATCTGAAACACAAGGCAGGGAGCCACAGTCAGCCAGGTTCCTGATTCCACCCCATCACCACAGTCCCAAGCAGGACCAGCCCATCACTGCTGAGCACCCATCTGCATGGGGGCCGTTTCCCTAGGTCTCCTCTGGGATGTGCCAGGAGCCAAGGGCAGAGCTCATCCCTGCCAAATAGCAGCCTAATGCCACCCCAGGGAAGTCCTTTACCAATGGAATCCTTGGGTCACAGCTAGTCAGTTCCCAGCACGGTACCCAAGTCCCACACAAGCTTGGGCCCTGGGGACTCAAGGATGCGGCTCCAGGAGCTCTTACTTCCTCTGGTTGTCTGTTAAGGTGATGCCTTGCGCGGAAACCTTGAAGTGGACGATAGTAGCGGTGGGCGTGGGGTCGGCGACCAGCGTCTCCGAGACGGCCTTTGCTATGGCCTGGGGGCCCGTGAGCGACTCCATCTCCACAGAGTTGATAAAAAGGACGTTGCAGGCTGGAAAGGGAGACAGAGCAGAAACAGGGTGTGTGATCGCTCCCAGCCATGTTCACCCCATGGCAGCGGGGCTCCGGGCAGCCCCTGCCTACTCACCCGCACCCTGTTTGAGGAGGTCCGTGGCGGAGTTGGTGGCTGATGCAGAGTCTTTCTTTTCCTCAGTAGGATCTAGAAGAGAGAAGATGTCACTGCTTCCCTCTGCTTGAAAAGTGACCCCTTTCTTGGCAGCTGGGCTGTGGGGGCAGATGCACTATCCCCCTTCCAATCACTGGTTATCTCAGGATGGATGCTGCCTCCCAACATGCCATCCCGAGGGAAGAGCCCAGCCTGGATCTGGGCTGCCTGAGCACAAGGGTGGAAGGGGAACAGTGGAGAAGCACAGTCCTCAACATGGAGAGCAGAGGGATGTGTCCCAGGACTGGCTCTGCTGGGGAAATACAGCCCGGAACGTCGCTCTGGCTGGCAGGGGAACCAAGATCTCATCCCAAGCTGCAGAGGGGCAATGCTGCTGCTTGGCTCCCTTCTGAGCATGACTCTCACCTCGGTCAGGAATGACCAGCTTGCAGGGCAGGGCCAAGGGCATGATGGAGTGCTGGTACACCAGAGCCGAGAGGCACCCTGCAGAGAGACAGGACACAATCATCATGCAGCTGGGGACACCGATTATCCTGCCTCGGAGCACATTAGCCACACGATAACTGGAACAAGGGAAGTCTCCAAGCTCCCCTCTGCCCAACAGCATCATTTCTCTTTCTCTTGCTGTGCACTTCCAAAGCTGAGGATCTGTGATACACTTTGACAAGGTCTGTGCAACGCTGTGCTCTGACTTGCACACAACTGCATGTGTGTGCATGTGCAGGAGACCAAGCAGCATGTGCACTTTACGTTCAGATGTGCGCACACGCACACATGTATAGACATGCATTTTGGTGCATTTGTGTGCATTTATTCATGCCATATTCATGTAGATAGAGGGCTCTTCAGTGAAATTTAGGCATGCGTAAAGGTAAGTACATCTATGTACACATGAAGTGTGCACATATGTGCATACATGACACCAGAGGCTTCTTAAGGCCCTGCAGGATTCAGTTATGCAAGAACAAGTGGCAGAGGCAGGGGCCCTCCCAGACACCTGGTTGCTCTGCTTTGATAGAGTCCAGCAAAGCAAAGATGTTCCCAGCCCTGCAGATAGGGAGGCACAGGGGAACACTCACCAAAATTGGGCTCATTGGGGCATCCTTTTAGTTTCACGCCCCGCGGGCTGGTCTCGATGAGGAAGTGTCTCACCAGTTCATTGGTGATGTCTCCTGGGAAGAGATGGGAGGTTTTCACACCGCAGCCACCCTCCTCCTCCCTGTCAGCTGCACGTAATCCTTCATCTATGGGAGCAGCCCCCACCTGGACTCTGTCACTCGCCTCCCCAGGATCCCATGGGAATCCAGCACTCCGTCCCTGTCCAGCTCAAGGGAGGGGGCCCTGCCTTTCTGCACGCCTGCCTTGTATCAGCTCCTTTGCAAGGGGCTGACCTCGAGTCAGGCTCCCCTGTTGCTGGGCTGGGGGGCTGTGCCCACTCCTCCATGCCAAGGACCAGTTGCTAATGCCCCCCAAACCCTCCCAGCTCAGGGCGGACAGTGTCCAGCGTTTCCCCATGCCACCGGAGGGATGGATGAAGGAAGAGATGGGAGGGAAGGAGGGGTGCTGCCGCCTCAGCACATACCCAAGGGCACACCATGCTCAGCAGCCCCGGCTGCCCGCACAGTGGAAGGCATCTCCGCGTGGGAAGCAGCAGGGCACACAATACCTTTCTTGTTCTGCTGCATGACCGTGGGAGGTGGGGACGCAACCTTCATGGCGAGGCCGTAGGCTCCCCGGAAGGAGTGGCTGTCGCGGATGATGAAAGCCCCTGGCTCTCTGTCCTTCAGCAACGTGATGGCTGCGGAGAGAGGGAGGCAGCTCTGAGACCCGTCTCAGCAGTGTCCGTGCAAGACGCGGCTGCTCCGCACGCCGAGCTGCACAGCTCCGCTGCGCGCTGGGAGAGGCTGTGCTCAAAGGGAGGCTTGGGGAGTGCAATGCCTGCAGCTGACTCGGGCCTCAAATCCACTCTCCCACAGCTCCAGCACCCCCACCCAACTTCACTCCCTACCCAGCCCCAGGATTTTCCCTCAAATAAATTCTTTCTAGTTCTCATAATCCTGCAGCTCTCTCCAACTCCAGCCTCCAATACAGTGGTACATCCTGACTTTCAAACATGGCTCACTTGGCTGAAACTTTCACCTCAAGCCATTTACCCAGGAGTATTACCCAGGAGTATCCAAGCCATCTCCAGGAGCATTCACTCACCCTGTTCCCTGGAAATGTCCGGTTTGTACCAGTACTTGGAAGTGTCTTGGACAAACTTGACATTGGCACGAGTCTCAGGGCTGATGTCTGCAGGAAGGAAAGGTGAAAAGGAAAAAAAGTCAAGAGAGACTCTAAATAAAACCCTGTTTTTGTTTTCAACAGTTGCTGCCTGCAGTGAAGCATTGCCAGCTGATCTTCAAGAGCATTAATATCTTCACCCCATTTTAGCCCAAGTATATTGCCTTAACCTCTGGTCGTGGCAGGCTCCATCCAAACACAGGCAGGATGATCTGCACCTGGAGCTGATGGGGCTGCACCTAAAGTTAAACCCAGGCACAAGCCTTGAAAAGCTATGCAGGGAAGAGCTTATCCTGCATGTATGCTGAGAAAAAGAAGCCATTCATTATTTAAAAGTTGGCCAGACAGGTGAACAAAAGCTGTCTGAGGAAAAGAATGGAATGTTCAGAGCGTGGGGAGGAGATCCCCTAACCTTGGAGGATCTTCACCGCTCTCCAGAGCTGTATTGTTCATAAATATAAATCCCTTGCCTTATCTTAGCTCCATGCAGAGGACCCGACAGGCAGATGCTCCTCAGGAAAGGCAGCTGTTCCCCAGCCCCAGAGCAGCCCGACCTTGCCAGGCTCTGTCTGTGGCACAGCCCCAATGGGACCCAGCGCTCCTGTTATGAAACCTGTGCTTTGCTCACTCCACGTTTCTAACCACCTGCTTTTCACAAACAGACAAGTAAACAACCTGCCAGGCCGGGTCAGGTAACGCCTCAGGCATTATCAGCCCTCTGCAATCTAGTTGCCTGTGGAGAGCTCGCTCTGGTCTCCAGCCCCCTCCCTAATTGCTACGGTTTCACACTTGCTCTTCACAGCTCAGACACATCCCTCCTCCCTGCGGGCCCGGAGGTTGGCAGCCCACAGCAAACGAGAGCGATGCGGCCAGGGCGCCCACAAAGGGCTGCGAAACCAACCCGGCCGCTGGAGCCGCTGCTCCGCCGGCGCTTTATTCCTCTTGTCCTATCAGCCCGATCTTGGCGTCATGGAGGTGTCTCCTAACAGGAGCAGGGGGACGGTTCCAGGCACGCTGGCACCCTGGGCATGGCTTTGCAAAATAAGGAGGCCACCGGATGTGCTGCAGCAGGGTCCCTCCGGGGCAAAACTAGCAGGGAAAGGGGCTCTGGGGTCAGCGAGTCCCCACGGGAGAGAAAGGTCACGCGGATGTGAGCGGCCTCCCGGGACTTTGATGTCCCCGTACACAAACTCCCGCACTGTTTATGCCAGCATGACAGCAAGTTTGCTTCTGATGCTAAGTCAGTATTTTCCTGTTTGGATTCGCTGCTTTTAAAAGCAGAAAAGCAGGAAGCGGCCCATGCCCCAGAAGTGCCATGGGTTTCTACACCGACAGGAGGAACAAATCAAGTCACAACCTGACCTCCTCTCTGCTCACCAGTGCAGAAGAGGAAAGAGCAAGGGGTAAAGACAGGACAGGGAAGGGAGACTTGAGACATCCCGTCCAGGAGAAGCCAAAGCTTCTCCTATGCCTTTTTCTACGTTCTTGTCACCGTGGAAGGGGGCCCCTGGGCATCCCTTACCTGGCATGGAAAACTTGGAGAAGTCCGGCAGGGTGTGGGAGAAAGTCACGGCGCTGCTGCCGCTGGGGCTGGACATGCCGCTGGAGAGGGGCGAGGACATCTTGCCGTTGACGGTGGCGTAGTTGGGCAGGCTGCTGGAGCGGTCCCCGGCCGACATCCTCCTCTTCTCGGGCAGCGCGGGCTGCGGCGTGGGGCTGCCCTGCCGGTAGGCGGCCGAGTCGGGCGAGGAGGAGTGGGGCGTGCTGGTGCCGGGGTAGTAGGCCGGCGAGACGGGGAAGGACGGCGTGGAGGGAGGCTGGTAGCCCGAGGAGCTCTGCCGAGACAGCGCGGGGCGCCTCTCCTCCGGGGCGGCGTAGCCGTACGCCGGGCTGCCGGGGGGGCCGCCCGCCACGGCCTGGTGCCTGGCCAGGCCGGGGCTCCCCGGCGCCGCGGCCAGGTTGCCGTGGGCTGCCACAACGTGCCGGCCCAGGCCAGGGCTGCCGGGAGCGCCCGTCACGCCGGGGTTGACCGCTCTGCGCCCGAAGCCCGGGCTGGGCGGCGTGTTGGTAGCCACTGTCCGGTGCAGCGTGCGGGGGCTCCCCGGCAGCGTGTGGACCCCCACCACGCTGACCTGCGGCTGCGGCCGGGCTTGGGGCTCCGGCGTGAGGCCGCCACGGCTGTCGGGGTAGTCGGGGCTGCCATACGCTGTGCCCGGGGCCCCTCCTTGGACCGCAATGAAGGAGGATGGAGACGAGTTTTGGTAGCTGCTGTGAGCAGAGGGCACTTGGGAGGCAACAGGCGACCGGTAAGTAGATTCGGCTGAAGCGTGGGGAGGCGTAACCGTGCCGTGGGGGCTGCCCTCCGACGGGTAGCTGCGGATGGAGGCTCTGAGGAGACATGGGCAGGGGAGAGGGATGTAGCTGCTGGAACTTGTGGCTGCTCACTGGCCACGTCTCCAAGCAGCGCACAGGGAAACTGAGGCAGGGAGTCAGCAAGCCACTGGGTTGCACAGTGGCAGCAAGCAGGACAGCAGTCCAAGACCTGCCAGCCACACAAAAGCAACAGGAGGCAGCTTCAGGTCCTCCCACACACACCAGTTTCCACCCAAAATATGTCACTTGCTGGAAGGCTCCACAGCACAACAAGGGATGGACGTTCTGCCCAGCCGCAGCAGTGTTAACACAGACCCAATTCCTCCTCCTGCCCCAGGGACTATGTTCCCAGCGAGATGCTGCCCAGGGCCCAGTGACCACCAGTGACCCAGCTCTGTGCCCTTGGGGAGTGTCATGTCACAACCACCTCTGAAGGTGACAGAGGGGGCCCCCAGTTTTGCCAGATGGTAAAGAAGGACGCAGAGCCGCAAGGAGATGCCCTCTTACCCGTCCACGCTGTGAATGGGGCTGCTGGTGGAGATGGGACTGGGGGTGGTGAAGGAGTTGGGGAAGGCACCATTCCTGGTGGGTGCCTCGGTGGTCTCTGGCTGGACGGTCGGCAGACTCCCTCCCCTGCCTGTCGTGGCTGTCCGTGCCACTGACTCAACGTAGCTCCTGGGCTCTGCAGCAGAAGGGAAAGGGAAACACATGAGCCCACGGCTGGCGCTGGGGTCGAGAGTGCGGGAATGGTGCCATGCTCGCCCCAGTCACTCCATTTCAAGCAGTGAAGGTGCTTGATCTGGGCTCCTCCAGCTGCATGTTTCTCCCCATGCCTCTGCACCACCATTTCAAACAGCCTAAAACAAATCCGACTATCTCCTTCCCCCATCCCCAAAGAGTTGTGTAAAAACAGACAGGATGGGCCTTGTACAGGCTTTAAGGCTACTCCAATAGCTCCTGAAGGCCCAGCAAGCACATGGGGAGCCAGGACCGTGCCCACCCCTCCCCAGAGCAAGCAGGGCCATGGTCCCCTCCTGCAGTGTGACTTGGCTTCACTGCAGGCTCCGACTCCACTGCCCCTCCGCCCTGCTCTGAATCAGTGTCCCTCTCCCGCCAGGATGCCAAGCAGCACACGTTGTGCTCCACACTCATCCTACTCCATAAAAATAGAACGGGTGGCCCGGCCCAGCCCGCACTGACTCACAGCAGGACTGACAGTAGCGCCCCGTAGCCTCTGCCCCGTGCCACCTCTGGGGCAAAGACCAGGGCAGCATCCCAGCTATTTCGCCTGAAGCATTCAATGCTTCCTCCCCATTCCTGCAGGCATACTCAGAAAAAGTAATTTTCCTCTGGAGCCTGGAGACTGTCCCCACCCCCAGTCTACCCCCACTGGACACACAGCACCCAGGGGACCCTGTTCCTCTTCAGGACTAGGGCTGGCAGCACCAGGCACAAGACGAGCGGGTCCAATGACATTTGTCTCCTGCTACTTCCCATACCCTCTTCCCCGCTCGACCACATCGCTGGACTGCCTAAAATGCTTTGGGCTGAGCATCCTCACAGGTCCCCTGCTCCGCCAGCTCTTTGCACAGCCAGCTCCAGGCTGGCCATGCCCTGGGCGGCTCTGCAGTAGTAATTAGCGCTACATACGTTATTATTATCATTACTCATAACAACCAGGCTCTGGCTAACCCTGCGGGCGAGACGGCCTGCTTCCAGCCAGCAGCACCAATGCACAGGGCTGTGTTCAGAGCTGAACCCAGGGGTGTTGCAAGGAAAATGACTGTCACAGCCCTCTCTCCTTCCCTCCCCACACTGCTCCGTGAGCAGAGAATCAAAGCAAGTGCCCCATCCACAGACGGGGAGGATGAGTCACTCTCCTGGGGCTGAGCTCTCTGCCCAGCCCCGTTCAGCCATCCCAGGAAAGATCTGAACAGAAAACCCAATGACGACAGCGTGGGCTGGATATCAATGGATGAGGCAGGACACAAGGCTTGGAGTGACAGGGACAGGGCACTTGGCATCCAGAGGGACGTTCGAGGCAGCTGCAAGAAACTCAGCACTGCTTAGGTAATTAAATTAATTTCCCAGCTACACACATCACCCCCCTTGTCCCCACCCCAGCCTAAAATTAGCCAGACAGTACAAATGAGTCAGTCTGCAAGAGGTTAAGATGAAATGGCTGTGAATACCAGCCCCTCCTGCTAATGCAGGGAGACTGTGTTGAGGCAGAAGCCAGGGGCTTAGCAAGAAGGGCAAAGGGAAGGGAAAGCCCATGCGTGGATGTGCAGGAGCAAGTGCAGGTGGGTGGGCGAGAATAAATATGTGACAGTAAGGGAGGGTGCACAACTGTGGGCACACGTCTCTGGGGGCTGGTTCACTACATGAAAGAAAAAAACAACTGGGAAGTTTGAGGCAGGATTTTTTTAGAATGAAAAATCCAATCTCGCTTTCTTGTGTTTTCTTGGAAGAGGCTCTGGAGACAGGAAGATGGTGAGAGAATAGAGAGGCCGTGAGTCATCCAAGGGTGGGCAGTTATTTGGGAATCCCTTCCAGAGAGGAGCTCCCTGTGTGCCAGACCCTCCCCGAGTCCGAGGGGGGCTGCGCTCCTGGCAGAAACAGCCCATGCCACAACTGGGACAGGCTCTTCAAAGGCTCCTTGGAGGCGGCAGCCAGGCTCTAAACTCATGCGCTGCCAGGGCAATCTGAAAAGCAGCCACCACCTCCTTTATGCCACGACAACGTCCCTGCTCAGGGCTGCGCACCGAGCCCCACTAAAGCCACTGCATTATCTCAAAGGCTGAGAGAAGGAAAGCGGTTTTGCAAGAGGTTGCTGGTGGCTATTTTATCCCCACCAGCACTGGGTTGCCCAAAGCCCTCACCCGGGCTAAGCATCACACAAGCAGCAGGAGAAACATGACACCAAAGAAGCTCCTTTCTGTCTGACTCCTGAGAGCTTTGGTGGGAAGGAGAGGAGATATTTGGGTCTTTGGAGGGCAAAAAGGTGAAGTTTCTGGGAAACGTCTAGAAGGAAAATCTGAGGGGAAAGTCTATTTTTATCTCTACTTTTCTTCCTTTAAGGCCTCCAAGAAGCCATCTGAAAAATCTGGAAATTCTGGAAATGGAAGAACTTTTGTGTAATTTTTTTTAAGCAAACTCTTTCTCTGGCACCTTCAAAATGTTCATGTTTGGGCTAATATTTGTATTTCAAGGAATTTCTGTGGAGAAACACTAACTGTTCCCACGGGGCACGGAAAAACGTAGCAAACATACCGAAAAGAGACATCACCAAAAAGGATTCTGAACAAATAGTTTCCCATCCTGGCCCCGAAGGCCTGAACTTTCATTAAACAAGAACACAAAACCACCCAACAACGATTAGATAGAAGCCGGCACATTGGGTAATTGCAGGCGCTCCCAAAGCCTGTGCTGCCCGGGGCCACGCGCCGTCCCAGCGCCACGCAACACCTCCGAGCGGCAGAGCCAGCCCTGAGCCCACGCGGGAGCCCTGCAAATCCCCCTGCATGACGGAGCCGCGGGCAGGGAGGACACCGAGGACGTCGCAGCTCAGCCCGTGCCACAGCGTCCTGTCGGAACCGTAGCCTGGGGACGGGACAGGAGGCCGCTGTGGGAATTTGGGCCACCTCTCCCCACGGCTGCGCCAGCCGGCGGCGGATGCGCGGCGGCTCTCCGGGCTTCGCCGCTGCCCAACAGGACGGGCAGGCGCCCAGCTGAGGCAGCGGCATGTTTGCGGCCTTTGCGCCTTGTGACCTTTTGTGCTGCTCTTTGGTTTATTTTCGCTCTCCTCCAAATGGCAGGAGCACGGCCAGAGGGGGAGGGAAGGATCCTGGAAACGGGGCTGTTGCTCGCAGCTCCCGGGCACGCTGATTTGGTGGTGGCTGAGGCGTGCCAGCTTTCGCAGTGTGTCTCCAGCGAGGACATCACGCGCCACATTCGCAGACAAAGAGCTTTCAGCCTCCTTGGACCATTGCCACCCTATGCGATGGACCTCTGCGTGCTTCCTGGGACAAGGTGGCTACAGAGCGAGGTGCGCAGCCAGGAGAGACTGCAGCGACCACACAGCTCCTTGTCAAGCACCTTGTAGCGGATTGACCCCACAGAGAGGAACTCCAAACACCAGGAGCTGGAAACGCATCGGCCCCTCTTTACCCCACACATCAGAGACATCAGAGAATCCAACCACATCACAAGACACGTTTCCCTTCCCAAAAGGGCATGGGATCATCAAGACTCAGGCTCCTAAATCACTTCTAAATAGTGACTTAGAGGCCCCTCCAGTGAAGGGAAACCTGCTATCTTAGACAGGTTTAGCCTTCTCTGAGTGATGGGCCCAGAGAGTCGGAAGGAGTGGGGAAAAAAGATACAGAGAAAGAAAAGCCTTTCTTACCTTCAACAGAGTCAACTCCCGCCTCCCCTTCTAGCTCTGAAAGATGGAGGAGCAGGGGAGTGATGGGATGTGGGGAGAAATGGAAGAAGGGAGGTGTGAGACAGAGAGAGAGAGAAATCAGAGTTTAGAGGCTTTTCCTTGCTTTGATGAGGGCGCATGGAGAGCAAAGGAAGGGACCTGCACCTTCCTCACCCTGCACCCAACCCATCCCCTGCACCGCAGACACAGCTCTTTGGGGTGACTGCAACCAGCTTGACATCCTGGGGGTGGTTTCCAGACCTGAGAGAGCTGCTTTGGGGTGGGGAAGCGGGAGAAGACTGGTGGAAAGAGACTACGAAGGGCAGCTCTGAAAAAAAAAATCAGCAAGCACCAGGGGAGCAACATCTAAGCTGTTTCCCCCAGGGCGCAGCAGGGTCTCAGCTCTGAGATGCCCCAGCACGGGCTGGGGGCTGGCGAGCCGCAAGGTGTCTGCCTTAGCCCACAGCTCTGGGACGCATCCCCAGCACAGCTGAGTGAGCCCAGCATGGGGCAGCTGTAGTCCTTGCACTCAGGAACCTGTTTTGGGGATGGAGAGGGCTCTGGATACTGTCCTGGCTGACAGGCTCCGCTCCTGAAAGGGCAAACTCTCCAGCTGCACTGGAAGGAGGGGGAATGAAGGGAGCTCTGCGGAGGAGACAGGACGCAGCCTTCTTCAGCCTCTGCCAGCAAAGACTTCCAGTAATGGGGAATTCATCAACGCAACCACTCATCCTCTGCCATATGGCCCTGCTGGGATGAGCACCCCACGGCAGCACTGAGCTCCCACATCGGCAAATGGTCCCAGATGACTCAGGGGAAGCTGCAAACCCTCTAGGGCTGCCAGGCCCAAGGCGGGAGGCAGAAGTGCCCTCTCCAGCCAAGGGAACTACCAGGCATATCCCCATGGACATCCCCCATGGAGAACCATCTCCAGCCCCGGCCCCGCGCTCACCTCCCACCGGGTGCAGCAGGATCTCAGCTGGGTTGTGGGGTTTCAGCCCCAGCGCTGACAGCGGCGTCTTGGCCAGGCCAGGCGGAGAACGCACTGATGGCACAGGAAGGAAAAACAGCAGCGTTA
Organism: Tinamus guttatus; assembly: GCF_059628265.1. Taxonomy (NCBI): domain Eukaryota; kingdom Metazoa; phylum Chordata; class Aves; order Tinamiformes; family Tinamidae; genus Tinamus; species Tinamus guttatus. The sequence goes on along the minus strand of NW_028288594.1, from coordinate 5,252,664 downwards.
ACAGAGGGAGGGCAGATAAGGCTTCAGAAAGGCCCATGGTGTCACTGCTTGGGGGTTTGCCGCCCCCACAACCTTTTCACCCCACTGGCTGCAAAGAGGCACTCAAGGAGAAGACTCAGGGCAGGGAGCCAGTCCCCATCAGAGGTGTCACCCTGGGGCACAGCACCAGCACCAGTGTTTGAGGACGTTCCCAGGGCAGGAGGTGCCCAGAAAGCAGCAGCCTCTTCCAGGAATGGGAGGCCGGAGGGGAGGGTCAGTTCCTGCTGAGGCAGCCCAGACCCCTTCTTCCAGCAGTGTTCCTATACGGAAAGGGCCCTACCACAGGTGCAAGCCTCTGCTGTCACCCCTATGAGGGCAACCACCTCCCCCCATCAGCTCTTCCATTCTGATCCCCATCTGGCTGTGCTGAGGCCGGGCTGGCCCAGAACAGCTCATTACACCCCACAAAACAGGCAGCAGAACTGCTAAAAAATCCCACATCCTTCAGAACAGCTCAAGAGGCAGGTGAGGATGGTCGTATATGGCATGTTCTGAGAGCTGGAAATGCAGATGTGGTCTGTGGTGTGTATCCATACACACATATACGACAGAGCTGTATATGCACGTATGGGTATGGATATGGATGCACCGGCAGTACTGGGGTTTCCTGGTGCAGTGGGAGCGGTGGATGAGCCAGAGGAACAGTCGCTCTCTCCGAGCTGACCGCGCATCCTGTCCCACCCCACCCCACAGGGTTGACTCCTGTCTCCTTAATGTCGCCTTTTAGCCAAGCCACAAACAATCCCGCTTTCTAACCCATCGGAGGAGACCTGAGCCCCAGGGTGGCTGGAGGCTTTGCGGGGAGGCGTTTCGCCTCCAGCAGGACGGACTGGAGGGAGTTTTGGGGCATGGTGCTTGCACGGCCCCGCTTACAGCCGGGGCGCAGCGCCCGGGGCTGGGAGGTGGCGGGTGGTGGGGGGAAAGCCAGACCCCGCAGAGGCCGCGTCCTCACGGCGGCCTCGGGCTGAGGCAACCGCGCAGCCGAGTCACTGGGAAACCAAGCAAGGGCGAGATGGCAGCCTGTTCCCTGGCCCTGGCGGGTGTTTAATTTCCCCAAATCTGGCCCAGCCACAAGCCATGGCATCAAGCTCACGCCTCCACTGGCTGATGAACTGTGGGGTCTTCCCCTGGCTGGGAATTCCTCCAAGGACTGCGACCTCCTCATGGAGGGGAATCGCTCCCAAATCCACCCCACCGGCACTTTGGCTAAGCCTGAAAGGTTCAGCTACAAACTTCCCAGGCCTCCCCGGCTGGCGCTGGACAAAGCACACGGCCTCAGGGGCGCTTCTCCAGCAAGGCCCTTCCCGTCACCTCCCTGAGTGACTCATCCCCAGAAGGAGCCACTGTCCCCATGCCAAGGAGTTCCCATCCTGGGGCCAAGCTCTCCATGTCCCCCTGGAACAACAGAGCCATTTTCCAGCTGCCAGATGCCCTGGGGATGCTCCCACACTCCATCCGCTGCATCCCATGAAACAGGGCTCAGACATTGGCATGTCGCAGATGAGAAGCAGCAGCAACACAGTTGGAAACAGCCTCGCAAGCCCATCTGGGCAAGCTCCACGGTTGTCCACAGTGACCAGTGCTGTCAGAATACGGCATCAGAGCGGGCTGCAGGCAGCCCCAGCATCCCTAGGGCCAGAGCATCCCTCAGAGCTCATCCCACAGAAGTTCGGGGGGAATTGCCATCTTTGTGAGCCGCCTTGCTGTGTTTCCCAGGTGAGCGGCTGCTCCGTTGCTCTGCTCCAGCCCCAGTCCCGCCGTGCTGACGTGCTGCTCCACGTGGGGCTTTGCCGCTAGAGCCAGTCAGACAAACCCAGTATGCACAAACCACCGTGACTCAGGTCGGGGTTAGTCAGAAAGGAACCAGAGGAGCAGAGAAGTATCTCATGCAAAGAACCCCGCTATTGCAAATACCTCTCAGCCTTTCGGCCCCTCCTGCACTGGAAATAGTGAGTGAGAAGTGACAGTGCATGAGAAACTGCCCCAAGCACCTATCCCAGCTGCTATCCCCGCTGTCCCGCTGCAGCAACGTCCCTGGGTTTATGCTGTGCAATTAGGGAAGATGCAAAAGTGCTGGAGCAGTCTGAGGAGAGCGATGCTGCCTTGCACCCTGTCGCCCCTTTCCTGTCCAGGAGGATCCCTGCTGCGAATTGCCCCCCGTGCACGGAGGACAGGGAAAAGCCAAGAGGAAGGTGCTGGGTGTGGGATGTTGCAGAGCAGCGGGAGGCACTGGGCAGTGGGTGGTGGGATGCGAAGGGGAGGAAGGAGGAAAGAGAGGAGGAGGAGGAGTGATGCACATGGTGGTGGGTGCCTGGAGCCGTCTGACCCTCGGCATCTCTCTGGCTTAGCCGCCTGCCGAGCCCCTCCACCTCCCGGAGCCGCGGCACTTACGGGGGTCGGAGTAAGGGGTTTGTGGCGAGACGGGGAGGTCTGGGGTGGGGGGAGAAATCTCACCGCCGCCGGCAGGTGGGCTGCTGGGGGAGGCGCCCTCCAGCTCCTCGAAGGCTTCCTTGTAGCTGTGGAGGTGAGGCTGCGGGAGAGCAAGGGGAGAGGTCAGTGCCAGCCCACGGCCCGCTCCGCCGGGACACCGGGAGCAGAAGGGGCAAAGGGAAGGGTTTCCCGGGCTCCCTGCTGAAAAGCTAATCCCTGAGCCTCCCGCCAAGGGAAGCTGCGGAGGCTCCCGCCTCCCCCGCCAGCCGCCCGCCCGTCGCACCTCTTTGGGCCTCCCTCCGGGGTTGGCCGCGATGGTGCTGACCACCTCGGGCGAGACGCTGTGCACCGGCGAGCGGAGCGTGGGGCTGCGCGGCGAGCCGGGCTCCGGCGAGCTCTTCTCATAGCGGCTCTCGCTGGGCGGCCGCTTGCGGGCAGGGACGGCGCTCTCGTCGGGGGGCTTCTCCCGGGACTGCGCCCCTGCGGGGAAGCAGAGCGCGGGCGGCGCATCAGGAGACACCAGCTGAGCCGGCACCGGCAGGAGAACCCGCAAGGGCGGCAGATTCGCCTGTCCCCGTCTCAGGGCAGCACCTAAACCCCCGGCACGGCCTGTTCCAAACCGGATCAGATAGTCCCGAAAGAAGTGGCCCACAGTCCAGCAGAAAGGCAAGCACAGCTTGCTTTTTTTCCTGTCGCTAGCAGCTCGCTGCTGCAGCCTCTCCAAGCACCACCTGGCTCTTCGATTCAGCTGGGCAGAGCATCCCCCAGCAGCACCGTACCGGGGCCTCGAGCATCCCCCGCAGCCCAGAGAGCCACGACAGCTGACAGCACTGCCCGCCTGAGCCCCCAGAGCCAGGATGTGCCCCCAGGGAACGGGTGCTTCCCGGGAGAGAGGGCTAGTTCCCGCCATGCTCATGGAGCATCTCTGTTTGGCCAGAAGCGGCTCCAGCCACCGCAGCAGCAAAGGTGCATTTCTGCAGCAAGGTAGAGGGGGCACCCAACAGGTGGACGGGTCATGATGAGATGGGGCAGGGAATCACAGCACCCTCCAGCTGCCACCCTGCCGCCCAGCAAAAGCTTTTCCAACATGGGAGACCGGCCTTTTCTCTCCATCTCCCTCCACTTCCCCCCTTTCATGCCCCCAACAAGAGGAGGGCAGCGACAGTTATCATAGGAACGATTCAGAGCTAGATACAGTCCCTCTCCTCGCTGGGAGAGCAGTGAGGCCACCCCTGACCCCAGACCCACTGCTCGCCCTGTCCCAGAGAGGGGTTGACACCATCCCACAGCCTCAGAGCGCAGAGCAAGAGCAGCAAAGCAGCGGCTGGCACAGGGGACAGCACCGTCCCCATAGCCCTTCCTGTTGACCCAGCAAGCGCTTATGATCCTCTCGGCTCCCCATGCCAAAAAACTAAATAAATAAATAAATAAAAGCACAGTATCATTCTCCAGGAAATGCACTTTTCAAACACCAACTCCTTTCCCACGGGCTCACAGAGGAAAACCAGCCATCAGCTGCTTCCCGGCGCTCGCCGGGGCTGCCTCCTCGCGCCTGCTGACCTCTCCTCCCCATCCCCGCTCGCCAGCAGAGCCGCGCGCGAGCGGCGTCAGAGTTTCCCTGGCCCGGGCACGAGCTCGGAGCTAGCGAGGGAGGTGGACGCATTTCTAAACAATCAGTGCAGCTAATGGCAACAACAATAAAATCACCGCTCTGGGGAGAAGCGGCCGGGCTGAGAGGCGGGGGCCGCGCGCCAACGGGGCTGGCTCGAGCCGCGGAGGCGGCCTGGAAAATTCCACTAAGAGCGGCTTTGAAACACGACTCCCGATCCCATCTGCAGGTGCTCAGCGGCTCAGCCCGGGGGGCAGGGGCAGCCAGTTAAAAAGGCCATCAGAGAGGACAGGAGGGCAGCAGAGGAGCCGTGATGCCGACCGACGTGGTGGCCGATCGGGAGTGCTGTGAGTGGCCATCCTAAATCTTTTGCTCAACTTGTTCTAAGCAAACGAGCCCCTAAGTTGCAAGCACAAGAAGAAAAGGAATGGGGAAGAATAAAGCAAAGTTCTGCATTTTCTTCTCTCGGCTTCGTGCGCGCTCGTGGATCAGCACGGGCTGCAGCAACAGCACTGGGAGCATCCCCTGTCCTGTCCCGAGGAGAGCAGCAGAGATTCGGCACCGCGGAGAGGGGGCCCGGCCGGCTCCCTCCGCACGCTGCGTGCGTGCCCACTGTCTGCTCCTCTAGTTCAGGAGGCAGCCAGGGCCCCCAGCGCCTGTTTGCAACACGGGGCCTCTCCAGCACAGGGACAGGCCACGGCTCTGTGTCACCTGGCCACGACGCACTCAGGTGTCCCTGAGCCCACGCAGGCGGAGAGGGGCCAGGCAGGGAGCCCGTGGCCGGACACCCCAAGGAGAACGGCTGAGAGGAGGTGGGAGCAGGGGGCACACGGGGATCGGTGCACAGGTCTTGGACATAAAGTGCTCAGCAAAGGGAGGCAGGAGCCGCCGCAGCTCCTGGGAGCAGGCAGCGCTCGGCAGCGCCGGCCAAGCGCCTCTGCGGTGCTGAATCCCCCTCTCTGTGCCCGGCGCTCAAGACAGCCATGAGTTCAGTGGACTTTTGCTTCTCTGCTCCCCAGAAATGGAAAACAGATGGAGACAGCAGCAAGGGGAGGGAGGAGAGGAAAAAGGAGCTCATTGTTCAGGAGCCCGGAGTGGGAACCATCGCAGGGCGCTTGTAGCAGCCCCTGGAGGAAACCCAGGCTCCGAGCACAGCTCCCACCGACCCCCAGGGGATCAATGTGCTGGAAACGATGCTTGAAAATTAAAAACCTCATTCCCACACGGGTGCCCCTCCTGCGGACACCAGGCCCAGCGCAGCCTTGGCAGGGCACAGTGTCCCCAGCAGCACGGCGCTGCGCGGCCCCGGCCTCATCCATGCCACAGGCCAGGGCCACGTCTACCTCTTCGCTCATCCAGGGCACTTTGCTGACACGACCATCTGTGTTTCACCCCAAAACTAGTGCAGCAGGGCTGAGGAACAGCCCCTGATGAGAGAGATGTGCTCCAGGCACACCAGGCTCAGCCCTAGGTTAAGCCCAGAAAAACCCTGCCAGAGTTGAATGAGAAGCAAAACTCAGGGTGGACAGAAGAGTTCACATCCATAGGCAGGTGCTTCCCCATCCATTGCAGGAGCTCAAGGTGTGTGGGAGACATTGTCTCCAAAGGGACACATTGAGCATCGCCCTGCTGAAAAAGGGGGTCAACCTTGTGTGGATCTCCTGAGCCTCCCCCCATCCCATGTCCATGCAACACACAGAGCACTCGGCATGCAGGAAAATGATGAAGTATGAAAGATGGAGGAAAAGGAAAGAGGAGAAGGAAGGAAGGCAGAGGATTCAAGGAGGAAGGAGAAGGAAGGAAAGAAGGAGGAAAAGGAAGGAAGGAGGGAGAACAGAACAAACCAGAGGAGGAGAAGGACCGTGGCTGGTTCAGAGGAGGACGGGGGGCTTTGTTGCTCTTGCAGAGGTCCCTGAGCTTGGCGTTGTACTCTGTCAGTGCCGCCAGACAGGGGGTGCAAGGGGATGGAAGAGAGGGTTGGAGACAGACGCCGTCCACCACAGGGAAGGGGGTGGCAGATGGACAGACAAGACGTATCACATGGACAATGGGGAGAGAGAGAAAAGAAAACAAGAGAAAATATTAGTTGGACTCCCACAGCTGGGCCTGCAGTCCAGCCCCCTGCACTGGCTCCAGGTTCCTTTTCTGCTCCCAGCGGGAATTGGGCAGCTCCCAGCCATGTGCACCCTCGCAGCACACCACAAATGCCCAACTGATGCTCTGCCCCGTCCCCATGGGACACCGCGCAGGTCCCCTCCACCTCGCACCAGCCTCGCACGCGCTGGCACAGCCAGAGAGCGGCTGCGGAGCGAACAGAGCAGCAAACACCACGATGGGGAACCAGGGACAACCTGCCATGGTCATCCTGGGCTTTACATCTCAGGATGCCGGGGCCTGACATGGCCCAGGGCCCTGGGCACACAGAAGGGAAGTCTATCTAGGAGGCAACAGGGACGTGAAGAACCATCCCTGCTCCTGCACGGCCCAGCGGGAATCCGAAGTGTCAGTGCTCCCCGTCCTGGCGCACGGAGGAGGTGCGAGATGCTCCTCATTGCTGCCCTGGGATGCACTGGGCAATTTATAGCAGCGGGGAATGTAAACACACGTAGGCCCGGCTGCCCAGCCGCCTGCTCCCGCGCCAGCGCCGCCCCGGGACGCCCCGTTCCCGCTGCAGATCAGGTGCACGTCCCACCGGGCGCGGACGCGCTGGCTCTGCCGGTGACAGCTGGACGTGGGTGGGCACCAGCCCCCGGCTGCTCCGCTTCCCGGCAAGCCCGGAGCTGCGGGGGGATGTGTGTCATCCTGGAGCAGCCGCCAGGACCCTCTCCCAGACTCCTAAAGTTGGGGCAAGAGTTTTTGATGGACACAAGCAAACATCCATTTCCAACCCACTGCAAATGGCATTGCCCATTGGGATGGTGCCAGGGACTACTAACTGGCCCCTCCATGCTCACCTTCTCTCTGCTCTTTTCCACCTCTTTTTTTTTACGCCTCCTCGTAGCTGCTAGGAGGATTTTGTGGTTTGTTGGATTGCTTCTTATTGCAATATTCAGTCCAGAGATACACAGGGGTATCTGTATATCCTTGGCATTTTTTAAACCCTCTGCACAAGCTCTTGGGTCCCTGAGTACTTCTGTCATCTGAATCACAAAGACCGGGTTCGGATGGATGCAAGCTGCCCACCGCCACCTCTCCAGCCCCCAGACCCTGCCCGTGTCACTCGCAGCCCTCCTGCCCCCGAGCCCAGTGCCGCAGTGCCGCAGTCCGGGACCTGGTGGGCTGGGACTGCTTGTACTTTTCCAGCCAAGCCTTTTCCCCCTCCCTCTAATACCGTGCGAGTTTCTGGACTGAGCACAGAGCTGGAACGGACGGAGCTGCCAAGCCTCAGCATCATGAGCTGGCCCCGAGCCTGGACACAGCCCCGAATCCTTCCCAAAAGTCGCTCCACTGTTAAACAACTGCGCATTCAAACGGCATGGAAGGAGGGCATCCACATTGCTCCAGGGTCATGGGAGCCCATTTCTGGGAAGGGGCTGGCACTCCCCTCCCACAAGTCTCCCTGAGACAGATCCAGGGGAGGGCAAGAATTTGGAGCACACAGTTTTCCTCTCAATGGCATGGAACAAACACCTTCAGCCAGCCATGGCACCAATGCTCTGCATTGCACAGGGCACACCATGCTGTTCTTCCACTCCAGATGGGCTGGGAAATGCCTTCCCACCACCCGGTTGCCCCCGCATGCACCAGGCCCATTTCCCAACTTCCTAGGGCCAACTAGCTCAGTAACTGGGGCAGAAGACTGAGCTGAGGAGCCCCAGAGAGCAGGACCTGAAGCAGGACAGGGGATGCTGTTGCCACCCTGCACCACATTTCCCTCTCAGACGGCACCCAGGCTGGGCATGAGCCCCAAGGCCAGCACTCAGAGGGGAAAGGAAGAGTCTGCAGCCAGAGAGGAGCCAGCTCTATGCAACACAGGGCGCATGCTCTGCACCTTAAACCAGAGCAGCCTGGTTTAAGATGCAGAGAGAGAGGCCACGGAGAGAGGCACAGGCTGCCACCCTCGGCAGGCTCAGAGCCGCCCCACACTGGAGACAACATCCCTCCCGTCCCCCCAAGGAATCAAAGCATCCTACCTGCCACCCTGTGGGCTACCAGGCCCTCCAGGTTCAAGGGCTCTTCTGCTGATCTCGACAAGTCTTCATAGCTCTCAAGCCCCTTGAGGGGTAGCTGGGTTTGTGCTGGGACTGTAGGGGAAGGTGGGGAGGAGACCAGGAGCTGCTGAGATCCTGTGGGGCTGTACGAGGTGCTGAGCGAGACGACGCTCACCGGGGCACTGGCCGGGGCATGGCTGTAACTCCTTGGCTCTGGCACGGAAGGCGGCTGGTAGCTGTAGGGCGAATAGGTCTCCCGGTAATCCTGCACCATGTAGTCTGGCTCCCCAACACCACGACCCACAGGAGAATAGGCTTTGGGCACAGGTTCAGAGACTGTGGCGCTCAAAGAGGTACCGAAGGACCTTGGTTGGGCCACCTGTAGAGTTGACTGGCCATAGAGACCTGAAACAGGCTGGGCTGACAGCGAGGAGACCAGGGGCCCCGGCTTGTCTTCACGGGAGGTCACGGGCACACTCTGTGACTTGTGCACGGTGGGAGCGAGGTCAAGCATGAGGACATCGAGCGCTTCGATGGACTGCTCGATCTCACGGCGGGACGGTGCCCGCGGGAACTCGGGCATGCTGTGGCTGTGCGGGGGCACGAGCTGCAGCGGGCTGGGCTGGGGGCTGCAGCTGGACACGCTGGGGCTGTGGCTCTCCAAGGCACCATCCTGCTGCCGGGAAGGTGGCCGGCTCCCACCTTGCTGCTGCCAGGAATTCAAGCCCCTCTGCACGGCCTCCCGGCTGCTGGTGCTGCGAGCTGGGGCCTGGGGCAGTGCGGGGTTTGTCTCGTACTTGGCCAAGTCCACCGCCGGGTAGGACTGGGAGCGGTAGGCACCAGGAGGGTCGTAGCTGTACAGGTAGGGCTGCACACTGGCCAGTGGCTGGGGCTGGAGCCAGACCGGGGATGACAAGCCCGGCTGCCTCTGTGGGTAGCCGGCCAGGCTCTCCTGAGCGGATGCTGACGGCCGCAAGTGAGACAGTGGGTCACGGACGTGATGCCCCATCAGCGTGTTCTGGTTGTTGTAGGGGTAGCCACCATTGGAGAGCAGCTCCGCATCATAGAGCCCTTCTTTGAGCAGCTTCTCGGTGCCGTTGTAGCTCGAAGGACCATTGGGCAGGGAGGAGAGGCTCCCTACGCGGGGTGCCTCATGGTACCCAGCCTCGCTGGCCGTGGTGGTGCCATCCAAGGAGGAGAGCGTGCCCAGGCTGCCCACGCTGTGCCCGTCCTGGTTGGGCAGCTCGTCATCTAAGATATCTGTCTCCCGCTCGGCCACCAGCGGCGCGGCGTTCCCATTGACGTGCACCTGAGCTGGCACCACGTGGCGGCCCGTCATGGTGGGCAAGCGAGTGGGCACGGGGCCCGGTGCGCGGTTGTGCATGGGCGCCGTGCTCTCCAAGCCGAAGCCGACAAGGAGCCGGTCCAGCTCCCGCTTCTCCTCAGGGCTCAGCACCGTTTGGCCACTGGGCGCCCCGGATGCCCCTGGCTCATCGGTCCTGTCGGTCTTGGTGGAGGCGGTGGAGTTGCCCGAGTCGCTGCTCACCGAGAGCGTGTGCTCGACATGGTTCGGCGTTGCCGAGAGCGGGAGGCGGGTGGTGTTGACAGCGCCGGTGCTGCCGTGGAGGGAGTCTTTCTTCTTCACCTTAGCGTAGAGGCTCCCGTCCAGGGGCCCTTGTGTGTGCCCAACCTCTGCAGGGGGAGAAATGAACACGAGACCCGAGATCAATTGCTGGCTGTCTGCATGGAGCTAATGGGTCCCATTAGCCGATGGTTTCGATCTCTTCCGTGCCGCCGCAACGCTTAACTACCAGCACTGCCGTCTCCTCGGCACCCTCCGCAACCCCACAGGCGCCACCATGCCCTGTCCCTGGGGCCAGACCCCCCTGCCCATGCGCCGCGGCTCCGCGTGCTGCCCGGCTCCGCGTGCCATCCTTCCTGCCAGTGTCCTGCTCTGACAGCACTGCGTGCTCTGGAGCCAGCCAGCACCAACCCCCCGCTTCCATCCAGCGTTAACGGCAATTTTCCTCCAGGACCCATTGATGGAGACAGTGGGGACTGCTGACAAGGAATCAGCTTGCACATAACAGTGTCCCCACTTCTCCACACAGCTGAACCGAGGGCCACACAGCGCAGGGGAGACTGCCAGGGCTGTGGCCGTGCTAAGGACGGGAGCGATGCCTGCACAGGCATTAGGAGCACAGGCTGCAGATCTGCCTGTGTCAGCTGCATGTGCTCATCCGTAGATGGAGGACAGATGAACTCGGGAGCCACCTTCCCACCCAGCCAGCCACCCAGCCTTGACATTTTCTTCCCTGGCTACAGAAAAGCTCCCACCCTTTTAGTGCTCTCCCTTCCCTCCTTCACGTCGGACAGATCTGCTCGGCTCCTTTCCTCCTAGGCAGATGCTCTCCTGCCACACAAGCAGCCTCTCCTCGCCGAGGAGGCACCTCGCGCCCCGATGCCACAATCCAGGGCCTGTGCAAGCAGCCAGCTCCGCTCTGCAGCCAAGCCCCGACGGCTGCCCTGCCACGATACAGCAACGTCACCGCCTTGCCCTCCAGCAACCTGGGCAGGACTCCCCGTGCTGCGGCTCCCCCGGCTCCCCCTCCGCTGGCCTCCCGGCCCTCTCCAGCCATCCAAGCACCACCCGGCCCCGGCAGCACAGGCTGTGCCCAGCACCAATTTCCCAGGGGGTCGCACAGCCTTTGGGTGCAATGAGGAGCCGCAGGGACCCCGGCTGCCGAGACGGCAATGGGGCCGTGCCCGTCCCTCCCCCCGAGCGCGCATGCCACCGGCTGGGCTGCAGACTCTTGTTTTTCCAGCTCCCCGCCGAGGTTTCCTGGAAGGGCCTGCGAGCAGCATTAAACACTTTCTTTTGGAGGAAAAAATGACTCTTCTTTGGCCGGAGGCCAGGCGGCTGACTCAGGAACGGAAGACGGCTCTAATGCGATAGTGTGAAATCAGAGCACTCCTATCTGCGAGCAAAACACTTCCGAAAGCGAGTCCCCGCACGGGGGGCACCGGCGCGGCGTTAACCGCTGCGTGCCCGCTCGCTGCGCCGCGCGCCCGCCCCGACGCACCCACGCGCTCCCGGCCCCCCAGCAGCTCCGAGACGCAGCCGCCCGACCGCCCTGGCAGGGAGAAATAACACCCAGCACACAACAAACCAAGTCAGCTTCTCCCTGCTCTCCCTCGCCACCGATCTCCTCTCCTGAATCCCTGACAGCAACCGGTGGTGTCCCAAGGGGGTGGACAAACCTCAAAGACCCTCCTGAGGTGACGACGCGCCGGGACCCCGCGCTGGGGCAGTCCTGGCAGTTCCCTGGCGGTTCCCGAGCACCCGGGTGCGGGAAAGGAGGTGAGGATGGGAGTCCACAGTTTCTTCTGGAGACTCGGAGAAATTTAATCCACCCGGTTTAGGCAGGAACCCACAACGTTTGACTCAGCAACACCTCCCTCACCAAAGAGAGGGGAAAGAGGGAGGGAATCCCTACTCATGAAGAGAGAAGGGAAGAAGCAGTGAGCGTCCAGGGGCGACGTCAACGCCCAAGAGGCTGAGGCATCGCTTGGAGCCGGGACATCGCCTGGCCCTCCGTGCAGGGAGGCAGGGATGGGCGCTGGCCGGTCCCGGGACACGCGGCAAGAGCCAGTGGGGGAGGCAGGGATAAATAGGGCACAGGGAGGGAAAGGAAAAGGGAATAAATAAAAATAAATGAAAGCACATGGCTCCAGGGGGAAAAAATAGATAGGAAAGGCTTTAAATAGACTGTGGGCTGGGGATTACCCCAGGGCCAGGAGAAACATCTCGAAAGGGGGGTCAGCAGGGAGCACGGTGCAGCTCACAGGAGCGCCTGAACACACCAGCCCGCCTGCTCTCTGGGGATGTTTGGTGGCCCCCAGCCCAAGGGCACTAGCCGGGTAGTGAGGAAGGACACGGGCTGCAGCACTTCCACCCTCGGCCAGCTCCTTGTCCCCTGGTTGCTGTGCTGACAGCCCACCCTGCCCCCATCTCCTGGGCTCTGATACCAAGACCAAGCGTCTGCTACTCCCTGACACCTCCAGGCCCCCCGTCATCACTAGACCATGCTATCGATCATACGGTCATCAACCATTTGTCGCCTGAGAAGGTAAATAAAATCTCACTGCTCCGAAAAATAAGAATGAAGGAAGGTGGCACAGGCTGTCTTAGTGAAAACAACCATCCCCAAAACAACAAGATCCCAGGCTCCCATTTGCAGCACAGTTCCCCAGCTCCTGGCAAGGCCAGGTTTCAGCCCGAAGGTCAGATCTCAGGTACAGCCCTGGGCAGGGCTCAGTCCCAGTCTGGTCGTATTGCCATGCTTGGGAGGACTCTAAACTCTGGCTCGTCCTGCCCCAGTTACTGTTAACTGCCCCCAGGGGGGCAATGATTTGCCCTCTCCCTCCCCATCACCTTGCGGCTCAGCCCTGGAAGAAAACCTGGCCCCATGTTTGGCAACAGGACATGGGGAGAGGCAGGGGGGGAGAGGAAGGACACACGTCCCCAAATCCCAGCCAGCTCCCTTGGCGCCAGCAGCGCCTGACCACCCAGCACCTTGCGCCAGCATGAATCCAAACATCGGCATATATGGGAAAGTTGGGGCATCATCATGTTTTTTCTGATCCTGCCATAAGCAGCATCCCACCTGCTCCCTCCGCTCCAGGACAGACAGAGCACTGGCCCTGGAGCATCTCCAAAGCATGAGACAGTGGGCAAAATCAAAGGGTCCTTGGGTCCTTCACAGAGCGAAGGACCCAGGCTGAGACTCCATGGGTAGAGCTCAGCCCCCCACAGCTCTGGTTTCATCGTGTGTCCAGACATGATGTCAAGAGAGGACCCAGGCTCTGAGCCACGGTCATAGACTTCCCATATCCTCTGCCCCTTTCCCCCCATCCCATCACACTCAAAGAAAAGCAAAGTCAGGACTTACCCAAAGGGGATGGGGAAGAAAAGATCCCAGGCGAAGAGAAGGAGTGGGTGGCAAATCCCCCTTCCTTCACTCCTTCCAGCACCAGAGCTCTCCAGGGGACCTGGCACGACGGCAGCTCAAGCGGCGTCCGCAGCCGGCTCCGTGTGTCCGTCCAGGACGGGAGCTGCCAGCCCGGGGCTGCCTTTGGCTGGCGCTGGTCCCCCTGGCTTTGCTTTTCTTCTCACGGAGCTACTCCCTCCTCATCGGCCAGCCCCGGGGGGCAAGCGAGCGGGTCCCCGCACCGCGGCGGCAGCAGGCGCTACCGAGGGGACCCGGAACAGGGATCCCAGGCGGCTCCCGGGAGGGACACGGGTGCAGCGCCCGTCCCAGGGGCAGAGCGCCGGAGGGGAGGATGGAGGAGGGAAAGGCGGCGGGAGCTGGCGGAGATGGGCTGGAGACAGAGGAGGTGCTGTTCCCTTCCCCTCCTTCCCAGACCACACAGGGACGGGAGCGCTCGCGGCCGGAGGGGAAGGCGAGAGGCAGCGGGAAGGGGGGTTCGGGGATGCCCGCGTCTGATTTCGTGACGACAGCCCCAGCCCCAGTTAACCCCAGCGAGGAGGAGCGGGGAGGCTGAGCGCCAGCTGCCATGAAGGAAGGACGGCTTGGCCGGACAGACAGCTCCCAGCCGTGAATATTAACTACTTCCTCCGCAGGCTGCGCCGCGTTAACCATTTCCTAGGCACGGAGGGAGCCGGCCGGGGAGGCGGGCGGGCGGTCTCCCCTGCCCCAAGAAACCCCCGCACGACGTGCTGAGCTGCTGGGGTGATGGCCCAGCCGCGGCCACCCCCCAGCTCGTGACCCCCTGGTGCCGCCACACACACATGTCACATCCGTCCGCAAAGAGCGATTACACGTTCTGGGTGGGAAGAGGGGATGTCCCCTCAGGCAAGGCGTGATGCTGTAAGTGTGCTGGGAGGAACAGCCAGAACTGCAAATGGAAGTGCCTCCATGGACACTTGAGTTTCTCCTTCTTAAATAAATACACAGTTCAAGAAGAGTGGAAACCACTTGCGGCCAAACCGCCAACGCCTTCTGAAGGCCACGGCTCTCCATGTTGGCTCTCCCAATGCCATTTGCCAAATCCACTCCATCTGCACAATTCCTTTCTGTGCCCTTACCCCCATCACCCTCCTCACCATGAGCGATGCCAATGACCCTTGCCAGAGTCACAGCGAGAACACGGGAGCACTTGATTAGACCACGGTGCCCATGGCCCTGTCCCAGAGCCGCAGGCACAGCATGACACACATCCACCCAGGAGCTGCCTGGCACTGCCCTACCTGGTCCAGACCAAAATCTGCACTGGGAATGTGCTGACCAGTCCAGGTGACTGTGGGCCAGCGTGCAAATCCGTGTCCTGGTCCTGCTCGGAAGCCTAGTGAGGTTAATCCACTTTTCCCCTAACCTCTACGGCTTCATTGACCCAAAACACACAGCAGAATTGTGCATGCATTTGCAAATATAAATTGCATAAGGAAAGGCAAAACTGCCACACTACTCCCTCCACAGTCTAAATTTCCCCTATTCTGGTCCATGCCCACAGGGAGCTAAGAAGAGCCACATTTCCAAGGAACCCCCTGGTCCAGGGCCCTCTTTGGTCCAAGCAGTGAAAAGCACCAAGTTAGCATCTTCACAAAACCTGCCTCTGTTCTGCTTGCTTTATTTATTTATTGGTTGTTTCCCGTTTACAAAGCTCCTGGCAGCCTTGGGCACCTCACGGTCAGGCCGAGCGGCTCCCCCACGCCGTGGCTGACAGCACTGGCTTCCCAGAGGCAGCTCCAGCTGGACACATGTGCTTTGACTTCAAGGGAGGTTCAGAGGGAAAGGGAAGGCGCTGAGCTGTCGGAGCGGATAAGCCTGTCCTTCTCTCCCTGCCTGGCATGCCAGCCCTGCCAGGTACCTGCATCCCCAGCCCGTCCCAGCGCTCCAGCATTTTCCCTACAGGCACCAACCACAAGAAACAAGGAAAAACTCTCCCGGTTCAATGCCCTGTGGAGCCTACTTGGTTCCAGCAGCTCAGGAGGAGGTGCAGAGCCAGCATCCCCTCACCAGGCCCTCCGCACCCCCGGAATTCCCATCCCGTCAAGCCCTTACCTTGTCACAGCCAGAGCGGACAACCACGGAGAGGTGCGGGATGGGGAGGGGGAATCGGATTCCTTCGGCTTTAGTCAGCTGGTGAAGGCGAGAGGAGAGCCAGCGGCTCCCTCCCCGCCGAGCCCGGCCAGGGGACGGAGCCAGCCGAAGGGGGGAGAGCAGCAGCTCGGCACTGCCGGGAGCTTCGGCAATGGCTTTAACAGCTCCAGCCTGGCCCGTCTTGGCTGGCTGCCTCCGGAATGCTCGTCCGCCGCCTCCGCGTGCCCGGCCTGCACACACGGCCATGCACTGGTAGCCTCGGTCCTGGACACGTGTGACAGGACGCGTCCCCACTCAGTGAGCTGCTGCTTGCCAGGACAGCCACCACCCCGTTGCGGGGACCTTGCATGTCGGGGGGAACCGCTGACAGCCACCCTGTCCGGGGAGCTGCCCCCAGCCTGGGGTCCCACTGGGGTCCCACTCGGTTCGGTGCCCTGAGCCCCGGCAGCTGCCGCGCGGCGGGTCTGGCCCTGCCGGGGTGAGGGCATCTGCCAGCTCCGCACCCGGCCACACGCCCGTCCCCGCCGAGCTCCGCGCCCAGCCCACGCCGATGGGTCAAGCGGGGCCGGCGCTGCGCGGGAGGAGCGGCGGGAGCGGCGCGGCCCCGGCCGAGGGAGACGCCCTGGGACGGGGTGCGGAGACCTGCCGGTCCTGCAGCACGGCCAGGGGCACGGGGCCAGGCCCCGGCAGGCGGCGCGGGCGGCGCAGGCTCCCCGGGCAAGCAGGGAGCGGGCAGGTGGTTGGGGAAGGATGGTGGAGCCCGGGCCGGAGGAGGAAGGCACCAACACCAGCCAGGAATGTTTCACAGCCCAGGCTGACCTGGAGCACTGCAATTCCTGTAGGCCAAGCCGGAGATCCCCATCTCTCCCCGGCAGCACCAGCACCCCGGGACAGCAGGGACGTCCTGGTCGAACGGCACCGAGGGAGGGCAGCGCGCACGCGCCTCAGCGCAGGCGAGCCCCGCGCCAGAAGCATTACTCAGGTGGGGATTTAGCAAGTCTCCAGCAGATGTTGGACTTGGCCAGGCCTCGATTGCCTCTGTTCCAGCGTCAGCGAGACCTTCGGCACAGAGCGCAGGCACGCAGGGCCGGCCGGCAGCGGGGACGGCACGGCCGGGACGTGCGGGGCAGGCGCGCAGGCCGGACACAGGGACGCGCTGGCAGAGCCGAGCGACGCGGACGCAGGGAGCTGCTCCACTGCGGACGCGTGCCCGGCCCTTTCGCACAATTTCACACTGCTGCAGGACAGCGGTCAGGACAGAGCCCAGAGTTCACCCTCGCCAATGCTCCACTGTGCTCCAAACCCAGGAACAACCCGCCGGTCCAGCTCTGGGCAAACCCTAACCCCACACCCTGCATCAGCACTGATTTGCTCAGCAAAATGTAAACAACAAATGTCCCCCTTCCAGCTCTGTCCACCAGCTCTGTGGCACCCCAAGAAAGTCTCTGCAGGGATCCTGGCTCCAGCCACAAACGCAGCAACCCCACAGCCCTCCGGCTGGGAAAGGCCTCCGAGGAAGCAGCGCGGGGGGCAAAGGCTTCCTGCAGCTCGGCTCTGCGCCCCACGTGCCCCTGGGGCTGGCCCCGCTCACCGCTCCCTGGAGAGCAACCCACCTGGAGGGGTCCAAAGCTCCCTCACAGTAGAGAGTGCCTAAAAAACAAAGCATTTTGCACCCCAACACTCGGACCTTGCTGGTATCCCTCCATTGGAGACCATGCAGTGTCCAGGTAGAGGGCTGCAGTCTTCCCTGCCCATGTCCCTAAGGAGGAGAGGCACCAGGTGCTGTTGCAGCATCTTTCGTTCTGCTCCACCTCGGGGAAGACACATCTGAACCCCAGGGCAGCTGAAGGAAGAGGTACCCCCATCCCCAGCCTCCAGAGCCAACCACTCAGCCAACCGATGGCAGCCGCAACTGCAGGGAGATCCCACCACAGAGCCGGCACCAGTCCCCAGCTCCCACTGGGAAGAAGGCAGGAGGGGAAGGGGGACCCGCAAGGCACCTGGGGACACAGTTTGTCCCGCGCAGCGCAGAAGCGGACGGCCACGGGTGCTATCGCAGTGCTCCCTGCTCTCGCTACCAGGGCTCACCTTGCAGCTGGGGAGCATCTCGAGCCTGCTGGAATCCCTGCTCCAGCAGCCCGCCCCAGCCGAGACCCCTCTGCCCAAAAGGGAGACGAGGGCTCAATCGGCAGGGCATTCCTGTCCTATCCTGCCTGTGCTGCAGCTCAATTTTCCCTTCCTCCAGCCCCTGAAAATAAGCAAACTGGAGGTGAGGGTGGCACCGAGGCATCGCCATTCCCAGCGATTTCCCCGGGAGACCCCCTGGGAATCCACCTGCACCTCTGGTTTTAGGGCTACCTTCCCCTTGGGGGTCACCCCAGGCCGTTGGGCGCCCATCTAGCTCAGCAGTCCCTCCAAGCCTGGATGGGACCCGCGAATGGAGCCGAAGCTCCCAGGGAAAGGGCCCTCCACCCCGCACCAAGGGCTGTGGTGCCCAGCCGCGGCACGGGGGCCAGCGGCGACACGGGGCGGGGGGAACCCACCGGCTCACAGCAGCTCCCGTCTTCCCGCGGCGCAGCAGCTTCTCCGGGGAGCCTCCGGCGAGCCGCGGCGAAGGGCAGTGGCACAGGCGAGGAGCCGCAGCTGATCCCAGCCCGCGCCGGTCCCCGTGCCAGCCTCACCCCCCTCCGCCCCCGGCCGCCGCTCGCTCGCGCCTGCCGTGCCAAAAATGTGGCGTGCAATTCCCTGACCAAATAAGGCGAGAACATCCATAAACAAGGACCCCCTCGCACAGCCTCCTTTTCCGCCTCCCCGGACACCAGGGCCCCGATCCCGGCCCCTCTGCACCACACGCCTTGGTGCTCCGCAGCCCTCGCCTGCCCGCTCTCCATGGGGTGCTGGAGCAAAAGGCCAGGGGAGAGCAGAGGAGGAAGGAAACGGAGCTGGTAAAGAGGGAATGTCTCAGTGCAGAGGAAGGAAGCAGAGAGCTTGAGCCCCTTTGCCATGAGCCTGCGGCGACTCTCTCCCCACCACAGCTCCAGTGGCCTCAGGCCAAGCGAGGCAAAACGCAGCAGACCCCACAGGCAGGGGACGGCAGGGAATCCTGTGGTGTCCTGCGCTCCCGAGATGAAGCACCAGTGCAGGGCTGGGGACACCACTCTGCACCCTGCTGTCCCATGGACAGTTCCTGTTCCTCTTGGAAACCCACATTCGGATGCTGACACTCGCCCCAGGCAAAATGGTGCGGAGAGGGGCCCATCAGGACAGAGCCACCAGGCACCTAGCACGAGGGCCGGGACACAGAGCAAGGTGAAATACACGTATGCCGAGGCCTAAAGGGGGTGCCAGCCAGTGCCACCAGTGTGAAGCAGAGTCAGAGCCTGGGGACGGGTCCGTGCTCGCGCAGGACGCGCCCCCTTCCCTAGCCCTACACCTGCGGCTCCGCGCGGGAGCCGTTTGCTCGGGCCGCGTCCAGGCCAGAGCTCTCCGCACCTTGGCGCTCGACCAGCAGGGAGCCCGCTCGAATGTAAACACTGGCGCTGCCCACCGCTGCCCCCAGGAGAGGCCGTGCCGGCACCCGGCTCCGCGCGGCAGGAATGGGGTCACCGCGGGTGCCTGCGGCGCCCGCCGCATAGCTGAGCCCGCGCGTCACGAGCTCGCTGTTTACCGCCCCGCGCCAAGGCGGGCGCCCGTGCCAGCTCTGCGCAGCCGCAGCGGGGCCAGCCCTGCGCTCGGCCGGGCACAAGGGACTCCCTCAATGTCCCGGCTGCCCGCAGGCCCCGCTGCCCTCTGCTGCTGAGGCGGCCGTGCGCGGCGGCGGCGGCGCCTGTGACCTTCAGGCACTCGCAGCTGTCCCCGCCTCACGCCGCCGCTCCAGCGACGCCTGCCCGGAGCGGCTGCACGGACCCGGCCAGGAAAGTTGAGGCATCTGTTGGGCCGCAGGTGGTTTCCCCGCTGGGACTTGGGCCCGACGCGCCTCGATGGTAAGAACGCCCTGTTCCTGGCACGTGGGCAACGGCGACCAACACGTGCCACCCAAGCGGGCGCTCCAGAGCGTCCTGGTCTTCGCGCGACAACGCAGTCTCCCAGCGCTAGCACGGTGTCCTTACCCCCAAGGGAAACTGAGGCACGGCTACGTCTGTGACTTTGCAATGCTGGCACCACCAGAAAGGATCTGGGAGACACCATGGCCCCCTCTGGCCATGCTGAGGGCCAGCTCCTGGCTCCCAAAGGGCATTTAGTGGGGCTGGGATCCTGACATGGTTTCCCAAAGCTCTGGGAGCAAGCGGCATGTGAAGCGAGGCTAAATCCCGCTCTGAGCAAGCAGGGCTGTGAGAGCAAGAGTCTGAGCTCCAGCCACCGTGCAGGTAGAGAAGTCAGTAAGAGCCTCCCACCAGAGCTCAGCACCTCTCCTTGGCACCTCTTCCCATATTCACCTCTCCAGGAGGGTGAACCTGCAGATAACCCCACAAACTGCCCACAGCCCTAACCTTTCTCCAGGTGTTTGCCAGCCAGGGGTGGCTCGGCCCAGGAGCCTTCCACACTGTCCTCACGTTGGATGTTGAAGTTCTCGTAGGAATCCCAGCGGATGAGCGGGTCCGACGTGTTATAGTCCACAGAGACACTGGGCCCATTCTCCAGATGTTCCATGCCTGGGAAGATGAGGGACCGTCAGGCAGGGGGAATGCAGAGCCAGTATGGACGGGATGAGGAGAAGAGGCAGAGAGGAGAGGCAGGCAAGGCAAAAGGGGGGCCAGGGAGGAGAGTCAGCATCATAGAACAAGGGACAAGAGTCATGTATTGACCCTTCTGCAGGATTTGGTACCCTGTGAGGGCAGGACAGGCACTGCAAGGGATTTCCTGATGGACACACAGAAGAAAGGGGATAGAGCCAGGCAGAGAGGGCAGGAGGGTGTCCAGGGCACTGAAAAGAAACAGAGAGGCTAAGGGACAGGGTGAGGGAAAGCGCATCAACACACACGGATAAGGTGTACAGGGCTGGCTCGGGTTTTGGGTTGCCTAGGGATAGGAAGGGGGCCCATAGCAAGCAAGCCTAGTGCTGGAATTGGTTTTCTTAGGGGAAAAGTCTCCATTCCCAGGTGTCCCCTCCCTCTCTTCCAGCCCATCAAGTGTCCTGGAGTGCAGCTTCCCCAGGGAGGTGCTCCCAGAGCCATGCTGGTGCCTGGCCCCAAGGACCCCACCATGATCAGGGGGCTGCAAACAGCAGAGAGGAGCAGCACAGGACAGAAACAGGGCAGCAGGGTGTTGAAGGGGTGGGGAAGAAGGAGAAGGAGAAGGGGGCTGGCATCCAGCCTGCCCCTGTGGCAGAGCAGGGAGAGCCAGCCATACCTTGGATCTTCTCGGGGCCATAGGAGAACACAAACTCCACCTTCCCGTACTCAGGGAAGCGGTCATCTGCGAGAGAGAGAGCAGAGCAAAGGGACCATCTCTGTCTGTCCCTCTGACAGCATCTCAAACACATCCACCCAACACATGACCACCCCAAACACATCCAGAGCACAAGGCACTGCCCCGGCCAGCTCAAGAACAGGGAGCTGACACCAGATATTCCAGCATGAGGCAGTGCCCCAGCCCTCCACAGCCAAGAGCTGGGCAGGACACAAACACTGGCAATACCAGCATGAAGATACCAGCATCTCAGCTCAGAAACAACCACAGGGCAAACAACTGCACTTTATTGGTGCAAGATCTGGGCAATGAGTTGACCATACCATCTCCTGTCCCTGGGGTCCCACCCTGGGGTCCCACCCTATGCTCCCATGGGTACCCTATGGAGCAGCAGCATTTTCTTCATCTCTACCATGCCAGTGCAAAGAGGTAACACTTGCTCATTGTCAAAGCCCTCCTGGCCCTGGTGCATGAGCAATAAGGGGAAAAGCTGGTCTCAGGGCCAGCCTGCCTAGCACGGATGGTGTTTCCAGGATCTGTGAGCTGCACTGGGGTGACGCTCCCCATCCATGGGTGCCCAGACATCCCAGCAGTGGGAGCAGCATCAGAACTGAAGAAGCACAGAACCAGAAGGGCGTTAACAGGAAGAAGACACTGCAGACACAGGCACATTTACCTCTGAATGCTTCGTCCAGATCCTCCTTGCCAAAGACAATGTCAAGGTCGTGCACAGCGCACGTGTGGAACTGCACCCGAAAAATTACATCCCGGGTTGGACTGCGAAACTTCTTGTGGTAGCATTTCAGCTGTGGAGAGGAGAGGAGCAGAGACGGGCTGTGAACACTTGCTAACCCCTATGAGCCCCCGGAGCTTGGCAGGAGGGGAGCTCCAGGACCCCCAAGCCGAGGCAGGATGCTCCAAGCCCCCTGGTCTCCCAGCTGCCCAGGGCTCCCTGCATGGGAAGCTGGACTGGGGACAAGGCTCCTTACCAAGATATCACCCTTGAGGAGCAGGCCAGGCTCAATGGTGATGCAGATGCCCGTCTGGCTGTCCCCTTGCACATTGCTGTGGAGAGGGATGGCAGGAGGACATATGGCACAATGCAGAAACCTGGCAGCAGGCAGCAGGGAGCAGCTGCGAGAGCTCCCCCCGCAGCATCCGTCACTGCCTCCACCAGCCCTCTCCACCCAAAATTAGCTGGGAAAAGCCCTAAGGAGAGGCTGAAAGCATGGAAATGCCTTCTCTGAGGATAGAGGAGGGTCCCATCCCCGGCCCCAAGAGCACCTCCATCCCAGGTGGGAGGCAGACAGAAGAGAGAAACTGAGGCACAGAGCCAGTTTGGTAAGGGCGCCAAAACCCTGTGTCAGATCAGGCTTTGAGCAACAGGACTAGGTTACCATACCATCCACCCTGCTCCTGTGTTTCAAGCAGGATAGCGAGGAAGAAGCCTTAGGGACCTCAGGCCTCTCCTCTCTTCCCTGCCTCAGTTTCCCTGCCGAAAGTGCTCCTTCCCCAGCACGCCAGGGAGCTGCCTGCGAGCTGTGGTGTCAGCGTCTGGCAATCGGGCACAAGCGTGGGGGGCGAGGGAAGAAGGGAGTTGGATTTCACAGGCAAGATAAACCTGGAGTTTATTACCAGCGTCCCATAAACAGTCTATTAAAAGCTGGAAGGCGAGGCCAGGATGGCAGTAAATCTTGGCTAACGGGGACATCCAGCCGGCGGGAAAGGGAGTTCCCAGTTCAGTGGGGTTAAGATGGGAATACCCCAAAGATGAGGGCACAGACACAGGCTGGACAGGGGAGCAGAGGGATTCAGTCTGGGATATAGCACAAGGACTGTGTCTGGAGACACCAGCTCCTACTTTGCCTTTGACAGCACTAAAAATCCTGGAGACCCCAGTGCGGGGTGCAAACCCAGTCCAGGGTGCTCGGACTGGAGAAAGGTGTCAGGGTAAATTGTGTGGAGGCTAAACTGGGGAGGGAGGTCCCTTTCAGAAGGAAAAAAAATAGACAATTTAAAGGGGCTCTGGGGAAGATGCTCTTCAATACCCTTTTTCCCCAATTTACTCTGTAACTCCAAGAATGGGGATACAGGCTCAGGGGCAGGCAGGTTTTAGTCCTATCAGGTACATGATGGTACCCAGGAGAGGAAGAACCAGCACGAGGAGAGCATATCTTGGGAGAGAGTGCTTGTGAGGGACAGGGATACAAGGGGTTTTATGTCTTGATCAAAGCTTTCCTGGCAGGAGGAGCAGCTCTTTGGCCAGAGAGAAAGGAAACGCCTCCATCCCCATCGGAGGGAGAGGTGTCCCCCGTCCCCTGCGCCCTGCCTGGGACAACCAGCTCCAGGCTCCCTCTGCTGATGCACAGAGTCACTACAGCCCTCCCAGCACGAGCGCCCAGCGCAGTCTGGGATAGCCCAGCACGGCCAGGCATTGCTTCCAAGGGAGGTGGATCCCCCATTTCAATTCCCACCAGCCCTGGCACAACAAACGGACTGGGCATGGGACAATGGGAACCACCAGGGACTTGGACCTGAATCTCCATCTGCCCCCTCACAAAAGCCCCCCTGAGCTGCGTAATAAGCCCAGGACCCCATGCAGAGAGGAGAGAGAGAAGATAGTTACTAGATCCCCGAGGTGTAGACGGGCTGCATGGCCTGGTAGATTTTCAGGAAGGGCCGACAACCTGGAAGACATCAATGAAGGGAGAGAAGGCGCCTCGTTAGCCGGCAGGGCGGAGGGGCCAGGGCAGGGATTAGTCACGGGGTAGCAATCCAAACAGCGCGGGAGCCAAGGCAAACAGCCGCTCCCCACCTCGGCCAGGCAGCTCGGCGAGGGAGCCAGCCGCGGGCAACATCTGGAACGGCTTCGGGGAGCCGAGATGGGCCAAAAGGGACGCGCCCCGGCCGGACAGGGCTGCACGGGGAGAAGCCAGGACCCCCTGCAGCCCAGCCAGGTCCAACAGGACCTGTGCCAAAGGTGGTGGAGATAGGATAGAGCAAAATGCCTCCTCCCCCTGCAGCCCTGACTGCTGCGTTGCAAACCTCAGCACAGGAGCAGTGCTGCACAGGGAGGCATCTCTGTGGGAAAAGACTCATGCCCTGCTACTAGGAATAATCAGTCCCAGAGGTGGAAAGGGAGGAAAGAATTCAAATTCCC
Source organism: Tinamus guttatus (assembly GCF_059628265.1). Taxonomy (NCBI): domain Eukaryota; kingdom Metazoa; phylum Chordata; class Aves; order Tinamiformes; family Tinamidae; genus Tinamus; species Tinamus guttatus. The sequence goes on along the minus strand of NW_028288594.1, from coordinate 5,228,742 downwards.
CACCAAAAAAAAAGGAAAAAAAAACCTACAAAAACAAACAACCCTCTTAGCAAACAAACAGTCCACCAGCATGGGGTAGTGCTTAGGGCATGGGAACCAGAGCAGAGGGAAGGCTCAGGGGCACCTACCGCCTTTCGACTCGAAGTTGGGGATGCCATGCATGATGACGTGGTGGAGGAAGAGGGGTTTGTTGTTCATCTTGATAGTGCCGGACAGGAGGCCACTGAAGTAATGGATGTACCTAGAGCAGGGACAGGCAGGTCAGGGCAGGACCCACACTGGAGCAACCCCATCAGCTTGCACCCAACCTCTCTAGAGAGCCCCGAGGCCAAGGGGGAAGAAACGAGGCTGCGATGCAGACCACGACCCACCTCTTCTGTGAGGGCTGTCCCACCGGCACCACCTTGTCCTCGTAGAAGCGCTTCATGGCAAACCTGTCCAGAGCCTGGTCCGCACTGCAGGAATGAAAGAGCACATGAGGGGATGGAAGCCTTCAGCACCACCCTGGGCCGCACCAGGGGCTGCAGGAGCCTGGGCGAGGTGGGTGGCGGGCAGCAGGGAAAGAGGCAGCCCTGGAGTCCCTCTCACCTGGCCGAGATGTTGCTGTAGTGCATGTAGGCAGCCACGACAACCCCCAGCCGGCCACGGTTCCCCTGCGGGCAAACAGCAAAGGGGCATCAGGGAGGCAGTAACGCACGTGAGCACCAGGCAGGGCTGCCCTGCGCGCGGGCACACGCCAGCCTCCACATACCCACCGCACACCGCAGCTCCTACGTGCACACACCGCACACGCGCCAACCTCTGCCTACACCCACATCATCCCTTACACACAAACATCGCCCACACGCTGACCCCCTGCATACATCAGACCAACCATTTCATACACATCAAACATGCACCCAACAACCCCATGGAGACACTGAGCCACATGCAACCCCAACCCCTACAGGCACATCATGCCACACACAGCCCTATATCCGCATACCTTCCACAGGTGCACCCCAACCCTTACATAGATACACCAAACTAAACAGATTCCCTGCTCCTGCCGACCCATGTGGCTGCTCAGCTTTGTCGCCCCCACCAATGCCCCATGCACCCTTGGCTCCCCATCCTCCTGCACCCCTGGAACGCGACGGGGCCCAGCGCACCTTGTTGTGCAGCACCACCACGTTGTGAGCTGTCGCGTTGAGCCACGTGTCCATGGCTTTGCAAATGCTGCAGATCTTCTCCAGCGCAGGGGTGTGCAGGTCAGGCCAGCCGAAATCCAGCACCTGTGCAGAACGGGGAGCAGCAGGGCTGGGGGGTCATGTCCATGCCTTGTTCTGCCCCTGCCAGAGCCCCTCTAACCAACCGGTTTGCAAAGCTCAGAGCATGTTTCCAGGGTGGGCAATGCCACCACATCACCCTGAACTGCCCCTCAAAGCCTCTCCACAAAATCTGCATCCCACTGCCCAGACCCCAGACGAGCGGGAGGAAGGTAAGGCCCAGATCTCCGACCCCTGGGTCACTCACAGCTTGGCTGCCCAGAATTCCCCAACATTTGCCTGGACAGGAATGATGCTTTAGGGGAAATCAAGGGGAAGCCACCAGGAGGGCTCCAGCAGCTAGGTTTGCACCAGTTAGCATTGAGCTGAGACCCGGCAAACTCATCAGGAAGTCCCACGCTTCCAGTAGGCTGCTAACCCCTTGGCCCTACACCAGTGAGGCGCAGTAAATAAATAGAGTGGATTTTCCTCCCTGACCAGCTTGCAAGAGGGAGCATGGCCCAGAGTCAGCTCTATCCACCCCTTCCTGAGCTCTCCACCCCCTCTCCCAGCCCCACTGCTCACCACAAGTGCAACCCACCTTGGGGTGAAGTTTGTTGATGTCATGTCTGCTCTCGGAGAGATTGAAAAGCTGAGGGCAAGAGAAAAGCCAGTGTCAGGAGACACCTTTCTCCCCTGGCCACTGTCACCCTTCCACCCCTTCCCCACCCCAAAGGCTCCCCAAACTCCCAGGAGAAGCTTCCTGGGGCATGTTAACATGGGCAATGCCTCACAGAGCACAACAGCAGCCCAAAATTCCCACAGTCCAAGAGAGACTGGAAAACTTCAAAGGAGAAAAAAGCATTCCCTGTGCAAAGACCCCTCCTCTCCGGCTTGGAGACCAGCAGAAGGTAAAGATACAGGATCCAGCACCCTGTCCCCAGCCTTGCCAGCACGGGCTGTGTCCCTCACCACGTAGCTGTCCCCGTGCTTGGATCTCAGCATGTGGGCCACCTCGCGGAGGTTGCTGCGGAAGCTGTGCTCCTCGGCCGCGCTGGGGTAGGAGACGGCGATGATCCGCTCCGTGATGTACACCAGGTCCAGCTCGCAGCTGCTCTCCATGGCCGCGGTCACGCTCATGCTCCTGAGCAAGAGGGGGCCATGAGCAGGGCGCAGCGTGGAGAAGGGGACATGGGTGACCATCCCAGTCCTGCCCAACTTCGGGTTAGGTGACCCAGGCTGGGACATGTGGGCACGCACGGCAGGGCACGGCTGCCCGCAGCCTTTCCTGATCCAAGGGCAGGCTGCAGACGGTGTTTCCCTGGCCTTGGAGAACGACCCTGCCTCAAGACAGCCCTGCCAAGGTGCAGCTTTGGGGACCCTGAGGTGGGGACAGTGTGTTAGCAGCCAACCTGGCCCATATGGGGAAGGAAGTATCAGGTGGGGCCAGGCAGGGCAGAGCTTGTCACCAGAGGGGGAAACTGAGTCACACAAGCCACCCCGTGTGCAGCCCCTCTACTATGAGCTCCAGCCATAGCAGGAACACTGTCCCTCCGTGCACCGTCCCCACGCGACCCCTACAGCAGGAGAGGCCTCTCCACATGGAGCTGCCGTCCCGGACAGGGGCAGGCTGAGGTTTACCTGGACGTTTTGTGGCGTGACTGCCCACTCCTGGGGGATTTGGTGGCATCCTAGAGGATGAGAGAGGAAAAACGAGTCACTGCCACAGGACCCAGCCAGCAGCACCGTCAGCAGCTGCATTGTCCCTCCTTGTCCCCAAAACCCACATGCCACCGCTCCAGGAGTCTCCACAGCACCGTGGACCACATCAGAAAGGAACCTTTCTGCTTGCCTTCCCTGCCCCTGCCAGCCATGCAAACACGGCACAAGATGCCAGATGTCACGACAGCACCTAGCGTCACAACAGTCCTGGTAGAGCCAGGTGCTGCAGGAGCATCTCCTCTCCACGCACTGCGCTACGCACCACAGCATCCCCAAAGCGTTGTTGTCCCCCATCATGGTCCTGCCGAGCAACCTGGCGGCACTGAAGACCCTGGTGATGCTGCCCTTCTCCTACAGCCAGGGGACTACGGGGACCAAAACCAGGGGACACAGCTGAGCACTAACACCGCCACGGAGGGCCTTTGAGGAGGGCATGGCTCGCAGGGAGACAGTCTCAAGCACGTCTCGAATTCCTCTGGTCTCAGCCAGCTGTTGTGTGTGCACACCTGGCCTGATAGAGCAGCTTTGTACCTGCCTGGCACCGGCAGAAGGGGCAGGTTACGGCCTGGCAAGCAACGCCCGCTCCCAAGCAGCGCCGAGGAGCCAGCGAGGCACCAGGGTTTGCTTTGGCCGGGGCTCCGCGGAGCCCAGCGCCGGGAGGAAATGTTTGAGCTCTCAGAGCAGGAAACTTCTATTTATGCATGTTCCCCGGCCTCAAGAATTTCATCTGCAGCCGGTTTGTTCGGTGACTTTGTGACCTCAGCCGAAAAACAAAGCCGAGTTTCCAAAAAAAACCACTAAGAGAAAACATACTCACACCTCATTAGTTTTAGTATCTCCAGCTAACAAGCAGGAGTATTTTAAAGGCTCATCTTGCACGAGCAGCACACCCCAATCCCTCAGAAGGATCCAATCCCGGTTAAATCAGGTACGTGCTTCCCAGCCAGCTCCCACGGGCACCTTTTCCACCCGTGGAGCAGCCCTGGAGTTGCAGGACTTGCTGCTGCCGCAGTGAGTCTCACACCCAGCACACGGAGGACAAGGTGGGACAGATTTCCACAACATCCTTCCCCCACCATCTCTCACCCGTCATGGTCCCCAGCTCCGTGCTCGACCGTGCCGTGCGCAGCCAGTGTCCCCTGCCGCAGTGGCTCCCGCTTTCCACCCGCCCCGCGTTCCCCTCTCAAGGTCAGGCTGCCCAGCGGAGCAGAGCCATGAAGCAGTGGAGCTCGGCAGCGCTGGGGGAGCCGATCCGGTCGGGATCCTTCCAGGCCAACCACCTCCCTGCCCAAGTGAGAGCCGTGCCAGGAGACTGCGGCCACGGGCAAGGGCTGGGGGGTCTGATGCCAGCAACGTTCCCCCTTCTCTGCAGTGCCCCCAATCCCCCACTCAGCCCAGAGGTCTCTCAGACAGCTGTGAGGCAAAAATGAGTTAAAAAAGAGCAAAAAGGGAGGGCAACACTGCCACAGGCAGAGTGGGGGATACAACAGAGCAACCGTGAACCCAAACACGGGTTTGGGGTGCCCAGGAGAGGCTCCCTGCCTGGCTGTGCTCTGCCTAAGCCCTTGCAGTGGGCACATGCAGGGTCACCAACACGTCTCCAAGCAGCCAGTGGAGCCCCGCAAGCCCCCTTTACCCCACAGCGGCCCCCTCGCAGGGCAGAGATGACGAGGGGAGTTGGCAGCACTGCCCTCTCCCAGCGGGAAGCAGGCACGGGAGCGCAAGCCGGGCCGGGACGCGAGAGCCCCGCTCCGCAGCGCGAGCCGACCCCGCGCGCCCGCGGGACGCGCCTGCCCGCGCTCGCCCTACCTTGGCCATGGCGAGGCCCCTGCTAATCCACTTCCAGGGCATGGTGGCTCTGCTCCCGAACGCGGCCGGACCCCTCCGAGCGCCCGGCTCCCACCCCGGCACCAGCCCTGGGGCTCGGCCGTGCGGGCGCGCGGGCGCCCGCTCCCTCCCCGCGCTAACCGCAGCCAGCGGCACGAGGAAGCGCCCGGCAGCGATCAGCTGATAGCAACAAGCACTCGTGTTGTTAAACACTGCTGCCCGCCGCCGGGCTCCGAGATGCTGCAAGGGTCCCCTCTGGAGAAGACACCCTAGAGGTCCCACTCAAAGCTGTATATCTGGTCTGGCACAGGGCAGGCTGGGTCAGGCTGGTCCCAGCCTCAGTTTGGACCGGTGTCACTGATCTGGGGGGAAGGGTCCACCCAGGGCTATCAGCCTTTGATGTCCCACCCCAGGCCAACTCGGCATGTCCCCACACTCTAGGCACTGTCTGAACAACACAGATCCCTTCTGGCTCCAGACAGGGCAATCTGAATCACGACACAGGATGGAGAAATATCAGAGATGCCCCCAAAAGAGAGCAAAGGCAGCCAAGGGGGTCCCTGACACCCCACTGCATTTTCAAGCTCTTGGTGCTCTTCATCCACCTTGGAGATGGCCAGAAACACACCTGGACTGCCAAAGAGATGAAGCAATGCTGGTCCCTAGGCAAGAAAGACCCTCAGCTCCACTTCCTCACAGGAGCCACTGTCCCTCCACCCTGGCTGGGGACGTGCTCCATCCCTCCGGCCCCGGCTCCGGTGTGCAGGGAAGCACGGTGAGCCGGCGGCGGGGCAGGGGGAAGCCGTCTGCGTTGACTTTGGCAGGGCGTTTGTCTACACTGTCTTAGCAACTTCATGTCCTGGGATTAAATAACATCTCCCCAGCTCTTGGACAGGAAAGCCGGCTTTGCAGCAAAAGCCCCAGCCTCCTCCAGGTCCCTGTTCAGCTCCGATGCTGCCTCTTCCAGCGACCCTGGGCAACTCCCTCAGCCTTCAATTCAGCCCTCATCTCAGCCAGGGATGTTTGCTGGGGGCCTGGAGGGTCTTGCTACAGTTGGGGGACCACACAGGTCTCAAAAGAGGCAGACTGAGGGATTTAGGCTGCAGGTGTCCCTCGGGGACTTGTGGCAACGAAATGGGCACAAATCACTCCCAGTAACATCTCGAGGTCGAGACCAGCCTTCCTGGCAAAGGCCTGGGAGCAAACACTTACCAGGGTGTCTACCTGCTTCGGGATGCTCTCCCCCTGGGAAGACTGTGGGCAGACAGGCAAGAGGAAAGAGAAGGCAAGAAAAAGGAGAGAGAAAAAGGGAGAGAGAGAGAGAGATTGAGAGACACACACACAAACGGCAAAGGCTGGGTTCAAAAGTTCCCCCTGGCTATTTCTGGCCCTTCCTAGGAAATGCTCCATGGTCCCACTTCCTTCCCTGCCCAGGTCCCCATGGGAAGGATGTGTCCATTCTTCCTAAAGGTCGGGAATCCCTCGAAACCCAAGCCTGGAGCAGGGCAACTTGGAGCCCCACTCGGGTACCAAAGGCATTGCCATGTGGCCCTACAGCCGAGCACGAGGGCGGATGGAGAGCGCTCAGCTCCTCCTGCACCCACCGCACTGTGGGCACCCAGCGCTCCCAGGACCCCTCTGGATCCTCCGCTGGCAGATTCACGGTCATGTCCCCTCCGACCCCAGCAGACCCCAAAAGGCAGCGGGGGGCCTCTAGTCCTCCATGTTTGAGGCATCCCGTGTCCCTTCTCCACGCAGCAGGGCCCAGTGCGCTGTGGTGATTTGCACCAAGGGGAGCACCCCGGCCATGCCCCACACTGGGCGCTGGGTGCTGCAGGACACGGAGCGTCCTGGTAAACAACCGAGCGTGTCCCGCGCAGCCCCACACCCAGTGGGGCCGCTGCCAGACACAGCTCCTGCAGATAAACCCAGCTCCCCCAGGGCTTGCAAACGTCCCCAGGGCTTCTCACCTCGACCCCGCGGCCACGGACAGGCACCGCGAGAGGAGAGAGAGGGTCTGAGATGCTGGAAAAAGGGGCAAATGCCGTGAAATGTCTCCTGTGGAGACGGACAGCACTGAAAAGGTGTGAGGGATAGGAATAAACCTCCCAGTCCTCAAATTTAGGGAGCAGGAGATGCCCCATGGCTGGGAAGGCTTGGAGGGTGGCACAACTGCGGGATCTGGGGGTTCCAGTCCAGGGACCAGGGGGATGCAGGGGTCCCAGGGACCAGGCTGTGCCCTCCTGTTCCCATCCCCGGAGCCAGGCGAGCGGGGCAGGGGCTGCCATTTCCAGCCGGCGGGATGGGGCAAACCCCTGTCAATTTCCTCCCGCAGCCGCAGTAACGGTCCCTGCTCGAAGCCAACACGTTTTTGCTGGCGATAAGCGCCGCGGGGCGGGCGGGCAGGCTGGCGGGCACGGGCACGGGACGGGGTGCGCGCGGAGATTAAACGCGGGCAGATAACGGCCGCGGCGGCAGGCAGCGCGCTCCCGCGCCGCCCCGTGCTCGCTGCCCTCCTGAGCTCGCACGGGGCGCACGGAGCCTCCACGCGCACCCTGCACGAGTGTCCTGGCTGCACCTAAAGTTCTCAAGGGCAAAAAAAAAAGCCCAGCTGGGGCCAGGCCCTCTCGCTAACCCACTCCACTTAGGGGGGAACCCTGCCTTGCTCTCGGGCGCCCTGGTCCTGCATGGGGCACAGTTGCTGCCAGGCTGCTGGCAGCCAAGCCAGGAGCCGACATCCCGTCGCAGGCTCCGCTCCCCGGCGCCTGCCCCAGCACACGGAGGCCTTGGCACACGCTTGGGGCAAGAAAGAGCAGCGGCGCCCGCGTCCCAGGGCCATCCCGCTGCCCTGCCGGCCCCTCTGCGCCCCACAGCAGCGCGGGGAGAGCCCAGCCCCGGGCAGGGAAGCACGGCCAGCGCCCCAGCCCCACGGCCCCCCTGCCCCAGGGCTGCCTGGCTGTTTTCCCCATTGCCTCCTTCTGGAGAGGATGGGCTGGGAAGGGCCGCGTGTTACCCCAGAGGCTCCGTCCAGCCCTGTGCGTTTCCGGCCACTCATTAAAGATTCCCAGGAGGGACAAAACAAGGGGGCCACAATAATAAGGGATGCTAACGTGCAGCCTCGCGCGCCCAGAGCCAAAGGCACATCTGCTAGAGCCATCTCCGGGCATGCAAGAAACTGTCCCGGCTCCAGCTCAGGGAGGGGGGACATCAGCTCCCTCAGCTGCAGGGGACACCAGGGCTGAACAGGGCCCTGACCTGCACAAAGGAACCACAAAGTCTCTTCTCCCAGGAAGTCCCCGCTCCAGGAGCCTGGGACAGCTGCGCTGATCTGCTCACGCTGCACAAGCACAGGAGCACAGTCCCGAAATCTGGCTATGACGTTAAGCCCCCAACAGGAGCCCAGGGCTGCTCTTGGAGGGGACACCCAGACTCCCAGGGCAGTGCAGAGCCAGTCTGGCCCCGGAGGCTGCGCACGCGGGGCCAGCGGTGTCACTCACCAGCTCATAGCTGACCGGCGGGGAGCACGGGGTCGGGGCCTGCAAGAAAGCAGAAAAAGGGCGAAGATTAGTCCCTGTGGCCTCGACACTAAGCACAGAGCACGGGAAGGGGCCTGGCTGCTGCATCGCCCACACAAGGCATGGGCAGCAGGAGGAAGGGACAGCAGCGGGCAACTCGTGCCCCGCTGGGCCTGCTTCCCGGGGAGGCGGACGGGCCCCTGCGCGACGGGAGCCGGCGCGGGGCCGCCCTGCGCTCTCCGGCAGCGGCCAACGCCGGGGCGAGCAGGCGGGGGCAGCCCCATGCCAGGGCACGGCGGGGCGGCCTGATGCCAGCAACAAACCCAAGCTCCTGGAACAAAACCCTGCCCGGCCTCGTGAGCTCCTCTGCAGACGCCAGCTGAACAACTCGGCTATTGTTACCTTAATTACCAGGAGCAATTACTGACAATTAACCTTGGGTTTTGCGTGCACCCCAGTCCACTGGGAACCAGCAGCACGCCACGGTGAGAGAGGCAGTGCTCTTTTTTGCGGGAGGCACCAGGAATAGCTGCTACAGCCTCACAGCCCTCAGAGGCCCTGAGAAGCTGGGGGCAACCCAAGGCTGTGACCGAGCACCGCTCGTCCCCTCCGAGCTCCTCTGTGCGACCCCATGGGCAGCAAACCCCAGCCAGGCATCCCCTGCCTGTCCCAGCCCTGCTGCACCAAGCCAGCGCGCTCACGGCCCGGCGCTGCTCACGGGCTGATTCCCCACCTCTGCACCCCACGCTGCCTCCCCTGCCAGGGGACAAGCACGTTTCACCCTATCCCATCCCTCTCCAAGCACCCCAGTCCCAACCCATCCCAGTCTGGGCACTGCGGTGCCCAAAGCCTGTTCTCTCCCGGGCCTCCCGGCTGTACCAATCCCGCCTCCGTGTTTTGTTCAGGGGTTGTTCCTCCTCCTCCCGCTCCCTTCCCTTGCGCATTATTATTATGATTTTATTCTAATGCAGAAACGCTTCCATAAAAGGCCCCTTTCCCTGCCCCGCGGCGCTGGCCCCGCGCCAGCCTCCCTGGAATGTTCTCCGGCGTTGAGCAGCCTCGGCCGGGGCCGGCGAGGACCGCGCAGAGCCCCGCGCGCCCCCGCACGCAGCTCGTGCGGCCCCGACAGGGCCCCACACCGCGGCCCGGGGCCTGGGGAGCTCCTCCACCGTGAGGATGCTCAAAAAAGGGCCCATGAAAGAAGCTCCCTGAGCCCCGGGGGCCACCGAGCCCTGGTGCCAGGGACCGGTGACAGGGGGAGCTGCTCAGTCTCCCCCTTGGGACACAAAGGTCCAGCGGGAAGATGGGACCAGCACCCGGCTCCTGCTTTCTGCACCAGGACCCTTGTAGGTTCCTGCAGCTGGAGAAGGACAAGGTTGAGTTCCCATGGCTGTCGCTTCCTACCCTGGTGGATTCTCTTATGTCTAATATGGTGCTGTGCTCACCAGATGCCTCTCCTCCAATCCACGATAAACAGTAGCACAGGCTGGGTGTCTCTCTCTCTTCTCAGAAAGGCAATTTTAGGAATCTTTGGAGAACTTAACACTTTTTTAAGCTTTTTCCCCTCTCTCAAGCTTGGCAAAAATTAGCCGCAGTGTTCACAGAGACGAGGGAAGACCCTGACCCACAGTGCACCCATAGCAGGCTTGTACCCAGGTGTGCAAGAGCATCCCTCCTGCCCAGAGGAGAGGACAGCACGGGGCTGAGCTTCAGCCTTTCTCGGCATGGGGGACCCCAGCTCTCCCAAATCCTTGCCATGCCTTGCGGATCACCAGGGTGGCCCAGCACCCAAGGGCACGCCAAAACCCAGCACAACGGTCCTGCCCCTGCACCAGAACAGTGCAGATTACGGGGGAAGCTGGGCACAGCACGGGTGACAAGGGCACCGAGGCCTCAGCAGGGCCCCTGCTTGCAGGTAGCTCAGCTCTGCTCCCTTCCTCCATCGCTGCCACGGGGAGGAGACGGAGGCCCCTCAAACACCCCCAAAGCCCCGGGGGTGGCCAGGCTGCCGCGAGCGTGGCCGCGCAGCCCTCACCTGCCCCGGGTCGCCCTGACTCGCCGGCGGGGAATGCTTTGGGCCAGAAACGGTGTTTCACAACACTGCTCCTCGTCTCCCCGTCTCTGCCGGGGTGAGGAGAGCGCCGGGCACCGAGGGGATGCGGGGCCAGCTGGATGCATTGGGCAGGCGAGACCCCCGGCACCGCCGAGCTCCCAAGCCGGCCCCGTCCCAACAGAGGAGGACGCTGCCAGGAGCAGGGGGTTGGCTCCTGGCAAGGGAGGCCGCTGGGGGGGCTCCCGGGCCCACCTGCATCCGCCGGCCCCCGCGCTGGGCGAGCGGCAGGGCCGCGCGCCCCTCGGGCGGGCTCTGCGGCGCACACTGCGCCCTTTCTTCTCCCGCCGCTCCCGGTGTTTGCATTCCTGCCGGCCGGCTCCCACCGCCGCGACCCTCCGCCCGGCGGCCCTGCCCAGGAATGTGCGGAACGAGGCGCAGCGGCACCGCCACGGCCCCCCGCCGGCCACGGCCCGGCGCCCGCCGGCCCCACACGTCGCCGCTCCGCCTCTGCCGGGCGCCCGCGAAACAGAACCCCCCCGATTCCTGGGGGTCCCCGGCTGCTCCCGCCGCCAGGGCTCTGCACCCCTCGGCCCCATCGCTCGCATGGGACAACCCATCAGCCGCTGCCCTTAAACACGGATTTTCCTTCAAGGTGAAAGTCAAGCAGCAAAGCCCATGCATCCCAGTTCCCACATGAGTCCGTATCTGCCGCTGTGGGCCTCTGTGGACTCTCTGATGTCTTATAAAGGGTTGGGCACACACTGCAGCCTTCCCTTTGCTGAGGGGCTCTCCCTCCTCACCCTCCTCCTGACCCAGCTATCAGCTATCGCGATGCCTGTGGCAACTTCATATCCATCCCTCTGCCAAGCTCAAGCACCTGGCCAGTCACTGCAAAGTCAGGACTCCGCCGAGCCCCCCGATGCCTCCCCATGTCACAGCGAGTCATCTGGAGCGACCCCTCTCCACCAAGCTGCCCCCCATGGCCCACAGGTGGGACCTGCCCGGCCCAGGTTGGGACACCAACCTCGGCACAAGGGCCCGTGTCCACAGGGCAGCGGGCGGGATCCATAGGGCAGCGGGCGGGATCCGCAGGGCAGCGGGCGCGCGCGGCACAGCGGCTTCTCCGGCCGGGGCCAGGGCGAGGTGAGCGCTGGCCCGTGGCCCGGCCGGCCCAGCTGCCGGTGGGTTGCACGGGCCCATCTCTGACGCATATCCCTTCCTTTGGGTGGCGGGTTTTGTTTTTCCCTTCCCCAGGAGCTCTGATAAACATTCCTGAGCTGTCCAGTATCCGGGCCGGCGCTGACCCTTGCAACGCCAGGAGGGCGGCGCGGGCCGCCGAGCCCTCGCGTGAATCCCGACACACTCAAGTCACGCGAAAAGCAGATCCCAGCTACGGCCAGGGCCGGAGCAGAGCCCTGGCGCTGCCACGGGAGGCATGAGAAGGGCCTGGAGGCGGCTGTCGACCCACGGCAGCATCCCACAAACACGAGGAGGGGGGAGCCCGGCCGAGGGGGTGTCTGCGCTGCCCCAGGGACGCAAGTGGCCGCTGAGAGGGACCGGGGCAGCGGAGGCAGCGAGCGGCTCCCAGCGCCGCGCGGCGCTCGAGCGGCCCCAGACGTTTGGCTCTGTGGTGAGAGGCGCCGGTCCCATCCCGAGCGCCAGCGCGTCCCCGCTGCCCACAGCGAGGGACGGGGACGCCGCAGGGAGCCGAGAGCGCTCGGAGCCGCGACGCGCCTGCCAAAACGGACCCCCCCGGCCGCACGCGGGGCGGAAAGGTTGGAAACCACTCCCGGCCTCATGGACGCAGGCACTGCCCCCCTGGCTTCTCAGCCCAGGAGGGGCCCCCAAAGAGCAGAGCAAGGTACCCAAACACCGTCAGCACTTCTGACCCCCAGAAATGGGTAGAGAGGGACAGGGACAAGAAGCAGGACCCTGACGAAACCGTGCTGAAGAGCGGAAAATTCAGTTGCCAAAGAGGATGGTGACTCAGCGGTACATTCAGTGCCCAGCAGGACGATGCTGGGGGGGCACCGACACAGGCTGCGTGCTGAGACGCCAGCGCGGCCGCCCTGAGCCCGCCCCACGTCACCACAGCCCCAAGACCCCCTTCCACAGCCCCATGCCACCCCACGGGGGACGCCTTCCCTCAGGAAGGCCACCAGAGCTTCACCCCACGTTCCAGCTGGGCCATGCGCCGCCTCCCCAGGCTGCCCCACTGCTTTCTGCTCGCTGTGAGATCCCACCCCAGGCAAGGGGGGATCCCAAAGACAACCAGCGGCCATGGCTGGCTCCTGGGGGCTCCCAGAGCTCTTCTCTCAGGCCCCACTGCTGCAGCTGAGCTGCACCAAAGCCCCTCGCACCATAGCATGGAGGAGCCAGGGGCAGCAGACGCTTTGGGAGAGCAGGGCTGGGGCCGCCACGCTGGGGAATTGGGAAAGGTTGTCCCCCTTCCAGCAGCTGGCAGACCAGCCTTGCCCAGCAGGCCGAGCCCTCCTGGCCCCACACTGCTGCTGGGGCCCCAGGAGCTCCCCAGCCCTGAAGATGAGTCTGGGCAGCTCGGGGAGAGGCCGCAGCAGCGTGTCCAGCAGCTGGCAGCTCCCAGGCCGACCCCAGCGACAGCTTCTCTGGCCACCGACCCCGCTCTCTGCGCCGGCGTCGGCCCCGCTGCCACCCAGCGCGCTGCCTGCTGCCTCCCCGCTCCCGGGCCCGGCCTTCGAGCCGCACGTTCCTCGCACATAAATCTCCTGTTTATGCAAGAAGTCCCTCACGGGAGGACAGCATGTTTCCCGGCGCGCCGCCCGGCCCCGCGCGCGGCTCCCCCCGGCACGATCGCAGCGGGGCCCCACTGTGCGGCGCACGGAGCCCCTCGGTCCTCGTCACACAACGGGTCCCCGGGGATAGGGCCGGGCGGGGGGAGCCCCCGGCAAGGAGGCGGCGCAGCCCGTGTTGCTCAGCGGCTGACTCAGGGGCTGGAGCACAGAGGTCTCGCGGCTCCCAGGCTCGCGCTCCCCTTCCCGTCCCGCTGCTCCCAGCGTCCGCACACACCACGGCCCCGGCGCCATCCCCCCGGGAGACACCCCGGCGGGGGCTTCTCGCTGGGAAGCCCCAGGCAAGGGGGCCGTTCACAGCACTGCAGGCCAAGGGCAGAGCAAGGCGCTGCGGAGCGGCCGCCGTGTCCTGGACAGCGTCCGCAGCAGCCCTGCCTCTGCTCAGCGCTGACGCACGGGCGCCTGGTTAAGCTCACGGCGGGACGTGTCCCGTGCCTCGCGCCCCGGCATGCGGCCCCCCTCCTTCCTAAAGCAGCCCTCGACGCGGACCCGGGGCCGGGCAGGATCTGCCTCCTCCGCAGCAGCCCGTGGCTCAGAGCTCCTTCACTGCCCGGTGCCTCTGCTCACAAACTCCCTGGCGTCTCCCCAGTCCCATTCCTGGGCACTTGGATAGTTCGGGGCGGATGACACTGTGCAGCTGCACGCAGGTTGGCAGCCGCCTGCAGCGCCCAGAAGCCTCCTTTGCCTTGTGAAATAGCTGCGGGCACAAGCCGGGGTCCCGGCACCCCACGGAGCCCCTGCCCCACGGCGCGGAGCCCAGCCAGGACGGCCTGCTGTCCCCTGGGCTCTGCCCCCCTCCCGAAACACCTCGGGCGCCCTGCTCGGGGCCCTTCCCCGCCAGGAACGCGGCAGCAGGTCAAACCAGCGCCGCGTGGCCGAGGGAAGGCACCCGGCGCGCTCGGCCCTGCAGATGGGACGGGAGATACGGCCAGGGAGGGCGCTCCGTGCCCCGGGCTGCCCCGCGGCACCCAGCAGCCGGCGGGCGGCCCACGCGGGGTCCCCTTCCCCAGACAGGGATGCGGGATGGGTCGGACCGGACGGGATGCGGGACTGCTGGACAGGAGCCGTCGCAGCCAGGAGGGCCTGAAGCAGGAAGGCGACACACAGGGGAGCTGCAGGGCCTCCGGCTCCGACTGGTTTTGATGGAACCAGTGGCACCAAAATAGCCCCGGTTTCAACCCAAATAAGGGCAGCTCCTGGCTCCAAATGGGTTTGAGCAATCGCCCCATCGGCTGCAGTGGCTGCACTGGGGGAAGAGGGAGAAACCAGCATCACCTCTGCCCCAGGGTGTATTTTGGGGGGAAGGGGGTTTTGGGGAGAGTGGTCACGGGGCAAAGGCGCCTCCACGTGCCTGGACACGGGGCTCAGGGCAGGGCGGCCTCCCGCTCCCGCCGGCGGCCTCCCCGGCGCGCTGGCAGGGTCGGCACGGGGCAGGGACGCGCCGCGCTCCAGCACCTAAAAAGGCAACGTTCCCAGCACCGGTCCGGCCCGGAGGCCAGCGCGCGCCTGGCTCCGGCCCCAGCCCGGCCCCACAGCCCGCGGAGGCTGCCGGCCCCGGCACACGCCACCAGCCCTCCATCCCTCTCGCCCTCCCTCCATCCATCCATCCATCCATCCCTCTGACCTTGCCTCCCTCCATCCCTCCATCCCACGGGAGCCGGCCCGGCCGCGCTGCCCCCTGCGCTACCCCAGGGCAGCCCCAGCCCCTCCGCCCCGGGATCGGGGGCTGCATCAGCATCGGCCCATGCCTGGATTCTGGCACCGGATTCATCAGGGCATGGATTCCGAGGGGATTGGCCCATGCCTGGATTCTGGCACGGGATTGGTCAATGTGTGGATTCCAGCATGCGAATGGCCAGCACATGGATCCTCAGAAAGGGACTGGACACAGCGGGGATTCCCATGTGGGGCTGGCCAGTGCCCAGGTGCCAGGGGGCAGGATGGGCGCTGCCCCCAGGCTGCGCAGCCCCTGCCCTGCGGTGCCCCTGCCCCATGGCACCCCTGCCCATGGTGTCCCTGCACACCGCGATGCTGGTGGGGACCCAGCCCCTCTGCAGGCTCCCAGCTGCCCCATAGCCCCAGGACCCGCCGTGGGGCCATGACCGGCCTCAGGGAGCCAGGAAGGTGCCCCGGTGCCGCAGCCAGGCCTGCAAGCCCGGAGCGCTGGGAACGGCGCGTTATCTGCAGCCGGAGCTGCCGTGTGAAACCCGCCGAGGAGCAGCTGCTCCAGAGCCGGCGACTCACACCCAGCTGCGCCTGCCCCGGGAGGACGAGGGGGCCCAGCCGGCTGCTGGGGACGTGGCCTGGAGGAACGGAGCCATCCCAGGGCTTCTGCGGGAGCAGGAGGTTTGGGGACCCCAGGGGACTCGGCCCTGGGTGCCACAGGATGGGGATGGGGTGCACAAGGCTGGGGCACCGCTCAAGCAGGCAGCAGGGCGGCATGGGGCAGATTTCAGGGCTCAGCCTTGCTTCAGCAGCCCCCTGTCCAGGCAAGCGCCGCGAACAGACCCCGAACGCGGCGCGGGCCCCGGAGCCGGCGGCACAGAGGGGCTCTGCGCAGAGGAGCCCGCGGGCGGGCGGGCGGCCAGGGCCCTGCAAAGCGTCACCCGCAGCCCTGCCCTGCCTGCAGCACAGGCGGCCCGGCCGGCCAAGGCTGCTAACGGGGAGGCTTCGTTAGCGCTGACGGCTGCGCTCCTAAGCCCTGATGGGGTCTGTCCACTCAGGACCCATCCACGAGCACCAGGGCAGCTCACCGGGCTGGGCGCTCCGCGCTCCGCACAGGCTGGCACCAGGCAGGGGGCATCAGGCCACCTGCGCGCAGCAGGGCTAAGCGTGGGGGCAGAGTGGGCACCGCCTGTGCCCGGGCCTGGCGGGCCTGGGGCAGCGCTGGGGCACAGGGACCCCCCAGCACAGGGCGCACAGCACAGCTGGGGAGCAGCTCTAGGATGCCGAAACCCCCAAAATCCACCCGCTGCAGGGGCATGGGGTGACCCCCAGCACCCCAAAACCTGGCGTGCCGCAGCCCCCAAGCCAGATGCTACCCAGACCCACCGCGGGTACCCCAGGAGCACCAAAACCCCCGGCCCTGCCCGCCCACCCCCGCTGCCCCACAGCAGCCCCACAGCCACAGGGGCACACGGCGCAGGGGACGTCCCTGACCCGCTGGCCAGCAGTGCCCAGCCACCCGGGCCAGCGCAGTAGCAGCGCACCGCGAGCGCAGCAGTTTTCTTTTTGTTGTTTTCCCCTTAAAAACAAAACGGCGATGCCTTGCTCGGCCGTTTCCTCTCCTAGGAGCACAGCCTAAAAACATCTGCGCAGGGACCTGCCCTGGCGAGTTTAACCCCCTCGGCCCCGGCCGGCGGCTCTCGCTGCCCCGCTCTGCGCCCGGGCACCCGGGCTGGCCCCGGCCGAGATTTGAGGAGCTGGCTCCGGCCGCGGGCTCCTCACAACTCATTAACCGGGTTTAACCATTGACTTTCCCGCAGAGCGGGGTGGCGCGGGGTTAACCCTCGGGCTGCCGCAGCCCCCGGCCGGCGGGGCTCTCCGGGACGCACAGATGTCCGGACACGGCCCGTGCTGGCTCCCGTCTGCAGGGACACGGCTGCAGGGGGGCTGCAGGGGTCCCCTTCCCCACACAGCCTGGCCTCCCCTGGGACAGGTTTTCCCACGCTGCAGAGTGGCGCAGACCCGGACACGTGTTGGTGTCCCCACGGGGACACCCCACAGGCCGCCTCGCAAACGGGGTGCAGAAGAGGACATGGGGGGCACGGCCCCCCTGCGGTTTGCAGGAACGCAGGCCTGGCTCCCACCCCAAAACCTGCCCCCGCGAAGTGCGCGTTGCCCCTCCATGCACCCCCTGCGGCACCCACAACGGGGAGCCCCTGCTCCGGGGGACGGCGGGGGTCCCAGCGACAGTCTCCAGCCCCAACGCCCTGGTGTCACCCCCGGCACCCCACCACCCCAGGAGATGCCGCCCCACACCGCATGTGTGTGCCCCCCCGGGGGACCCCTGCACCCCTCAGCCCAGCGGTACCTGGTTCATGACGCTCCCGAAATCCATCCGGGGTCTCTCCTGCCTACATCCGCGAGGGCCGGCGCCGCGGCCTCGCTGGGCCGGGGGGCGCGCGGGGGCGGCGGGGGGCGCCGGCGGGGGCCGGGGGGCCGGCGGGAGCCCAGCGTGGCCCGGGCGGGCAGGCGTCAAGGCGGACTGCGGGCGGCCGCCCCCTCCCTGCCCGGGACCAGCCTCGAGAAGGAAGGAAGGAAGGAGGGAGGGAGGAGGCAGGGCAGGGAAGGAGGGGGAGAGCCCAAGGGCTTCGCTCCCCGCGCGCGGGACCCCGGCGGCCGAGGGGCTCCCGCCGGCCCCCCTCGCCCCGCGGCACCCCCAGGGCCGCCCGGGGTCCGGCGCTGGGGAGCCTGGGGGCCGTGCGGCGAGGGGGGTGCGGGGAGGAGGGGGGTCCCGGGTGGCTTTTTCCACCGCCGCCCTCCCTCCCCTCGCTCCTTCGCTCCCTTTCTTCTCCTCTCGCCTCTCTCGCAGCCGCGCCGCGCGCTCCAAGCCCGACGCGCGCACGCCCAGCCCCGCTCCGCTCCCCTCGCCTCCCCCAAAACGCCCTTAAAGGCAACCGGGAGCCGGGCCCGGGTGGCGGCACCAGGCCAAGGGGCGCTGGCGAGCGGGGCCCCCATTCCCCCGGTCCCAAATATTCCTGCCGCCGCGTCCCGGTGCAGCACCCCCCACGCGAGAGGCCCCAGGCCGGCCGCGGGGCGCTGCAGGGTCTGCGCCCCATGACGGCCCCCGTGCCAGGGGGGGCAGCCGGCAGGGCTGGGGGGCCCTTCTGCTCAGCACCCACTGACAGCGGGTGGCCTGGCCCCACAGTAGGTGCTGCGGGGTGTCTGTGCCCCATAGCGGGCTCTGGGGCGCACTGGGCCCCCGGCATCGCTGCGGGGGTGGATGGGGGATGCAGCGGGGGCAGCGTGGAGCTGCAGAGATTTACTGGGTGTCCCGGCTCTCCGCAGAACAGCACAGTGCAAACGACGGGAATGGCCCAGCTGGGGGAAGGGGGCTGCGGGGTGTCCCCTCCTCGCACCAGAGCAAGGGTGCCCCACAGCACATAGAGCCCTACCGGCCTGTCCCAAAACCATCTCCTCCTCCCTCCCATCTCCCTTCGGCCTCCTCCTCCTTGGTCCCCTTGGCAGGACATGTGGGGCTCTGCATGGCCACGGTCCCCCTTCCTCTCCCGCCACCCCTCTTTGCTCACCCTGTGCCCTCAGGGAGGCAGCCCAGCCCTGGCTGCGGGCGCTGGCAGCTGCTGTGCGAGCAAGTGGTCAGTGCCAGGAGAGCGACATGGAAGGGACATGCTGCAAAAAGCCCCTGCCGCCGTGGGGCCGGTGCTCGAGCCCGCCTCACAGCGGCCCACAGGAAGGCAAACAGGCTGGGGAGGCTGCGAGCCAACCACCAGGCCCAGCACTGTTGACATTTTCTCACCCAACACCTCCCCGTTCCTGTTTGCATTTCCGACCTGGTGCTGTGGGCCCAGCCAAAACAGCCCAGCCGGCTCTGCCGGAGCTGCCGTGGGGCAGGATCCCCAGGGAGCCCTTCCTGCTCATGGCAGACGGCACCTGCCTTTCCAGGAGCTGCCAGGTCCCTCCGGACAAACTGGGGGCTCTTCCCCCCAGCCCGCGCCCTGACGTGCCCTGGGGGAGAGGTCTGTGAGCCGGCCCAGCCCTGCAGCCCCTCTGCGCCTGCCGCCCCCGGCAGCGGGGGTGCCGCTGGTGTCACAGCACGGGGGAAACTGAGGCACGGATCAGCTCAGCAACCCCCGCGAGGCAGGGGGACCGGGACACGGCGGCTCTGCAGGGATTTGAACCGGCCCTTGAGATGAATCAGCCCTCGGAGGTCAGGCGCAGCCCGGCAGATCCTGCACTCAGCCCGGCACGTCGCTCCCTGCCTCAGTTTCCCCCAGCAGACTGGGCCACACGGTGCCCCTGGCAGGGAGCACCGAGGGGTACCCACGGGCCCTGCCTGCCGCTGAGGATGGAGCAAAGGGAGCCACGAGGTCCCCGCGGGCACCTCCCCATCCTCCTGCAGGGCAGCACCAGCCCCTCCGCTCTCCCCCTGCTCCCCAAGACGCAGGGGCTGAACCCCATCCCCCCCATAGCCACCAAGCAGGGGACACAGCGGGGGCAGCAGCCCCTTCGCCAGGATCCCCTTGCGCCTCCCGCAGGCTCCCAAATCACGGGTGTCCGGGTGAGTCAGGCTTCCTGCACTGCCCGCCCGGCCGCACATCTGCCTGGGCTGCGGTTACGGGCGAGGAGCAGAGCGGGACGTCCCCTCCCGCCAGGGCACCCGGCCGGGTGTCACACGCGGCAGTGACATGGGGCTGACGGGGCAGGAGGGACAGGGAGGGGTGTCACCACAGGGGCACGCGTCCTCCCACCCGCCAAGGAGCACGAGGGGCCCCTCAGCTGCAGCCCCAGAATGGCCCGAAATGACAACGTCCCCCCGAATTGCACCTCGTCCCGGCACGGTGGCCGCTAAGGGGTTCGTGGGCAACCGCGGGGCCAGATCTCCCTGAGCATCTCCCACGGGTTTCCTGTCCAGCCCAGGCTGTTTCCTCCCGGGGCCCGGAGCCAGGCGAGGGCTCAGCTCCAGCACGGCGCGAGGCAGCGCTCCCAGGAGCAGGGCTGGGCCCCGCTGCCCTGTCCCGTCCCCATCCCCATTCCCGTGAGCCGGGCACGCTGCTCCAGGAGAACCAGGCGTCTCCCAGCAGGAAAAGCCCCCCCTGCCTTCGCACGGCTCCGAGCACAGGGAGGTGGCCGGGAGCGAGTCCGTATCTCAGCCCGGGACCACAGCCCCATCCACAGCCGGCTGAAGGAGGGACACAAACCCCCGCTGCCGCTTCCCGGGCTCTGTCGGCCACTATTCCTTGGGAAGTGAAACGACCCCGGCGGGACAGCTCCCGGAGCCTGGGAAACCCCAACGCCGGAAAAGCCAGGGACCACATGGGAAAATCACAGCGGTCGAGTGGGAGGTGGAAACGAGTGGGCGAGCGAGGGGCACGGACACCAAGTCCCTGACACCAGGAGCTGTCTCAGGGGATGCGGCAGGAGCTGTCCCTCAAGGACGTGACACATCCCCTCTGCGGGACACGGACTGAAAAGTCCTGAGGAGATCCAAACGCTCCGGGGGCAGCAGTGCTGACAGGGCCCAGCTCCCGGGCAAGCTCCGGAGAGGGGAGACAGAGGCCGGGGGGCCGGCGCTTCCCGCTGGCTGCCCCGTCGCGCCACCTCCCCGGGCAGCCTGTCCGCGGCCACCAGTGCAGCAAGCGCGGGCGGCCTCAGCCACCACCGCCCCCAGCAGCAGCACCCCGAGGCTGCGGGAAGGGCCCCAGCTCCTCGGAGTAGCCGAGCCGGCCTCCCCCCTCCACCGCCAGAGCTGTGACAGAGGCCGAATATTTGGGCGGTGAGGTAAAGAAGAGGAAAAGGGAAGCAGCAAGAAAAAAAAAATAAGAGCTCCTCCGCTCCGGGAGCCGCTGCGTAAACACGGCCTGGCACCGCGGCAGCCCCCAGCCCAGCACCGCGGCCCAGGCCAGGGCCAAGGACACGGTCCCGCAGCGCTCCCCACCCCGCGCCTGCTCTCCTGTGGGGACCGGGGGTGTTGCTGATTATCCGCCTCCAAGCGAGGGGGCTTGAGCAGGGACGGGGCACACGTGCCCGGCGTCACCGCCTCGAGGCGGGGGCCCAGCGGGTGGGAAGCACTGCCGCATCCCCAGCACGAGGCCGGGCACGACATCCCCTTCCCGCAGGCACCGGGAAGGCACAGCCTCGGGATCCGGCTGTGCCGGTGCCCCATGGAGCCATGCAGGCTGCTGCACCCAGCATCGGGTCCACAGGGCTCCAAGCGCTCCCTGCCTCAGTTTCCCTTCCTGCCCCTGACTCTTTTGCAAAGCCGGGGGTCCCCAGGGATGATGGGGAAAGGGCAGGATGCCCGTGCCGCTCTCCAGCACCGCGCGCCCATCACGGACCCCCCTGCGCTGCCCCCTTGGCTGAGGATCGCTCCGCGTGCCGGGGTGGCAGGAGGTGCCGCGGGCACCGCGGGCGATCGCGCTCGCCAGACGCGCCTCACTGCGCAGCGCTGGCCCCGCTCCAGCACCCGGTTTAATGATGGACAAACTGCCCCGAACTCCCGTTGCAGAGGGGGCACTTGAAAAACAAGCTGGGCCTGGCGCCAGGCCAGCGCGCAGGGATTGGCGCAGAGGCGCCCGCTGGGCCTGCAGGAAGCACACGTGTGTGAGCGCACACACACGAGCACACGCACTAGTGCCTGCACGTGCAGAGCCGGGCACGCATTCCTGCACACACATGCATTCCTTTGCACACACAGGCACACACACGTTCTTGCACATACATGAATATGCATTTGCAAAGAGCTGCTCACACACAGGCACGCACACACACGCTCACACACGTGCCTGTGCTCACACACACGTGCACGACACCGCACGCTCAAGCTCGCCCTGCCGCGGCTTCCCCTTCGCAGAGCCACCTGCCCAGCGCCCCGCTGTGCCAGGAGCTGCGGTCCCCTGCGCCATGAGGGGACAGGGCCACCGGACGGCACAGCCCAGCTCGCCTCCCAGACCCCCCGCCACCGATCGAGGGCAGTTGGGCAGCCAAACGCAGCCGCTCCTCCCGCTCCCCAGCCAACCTGGCCGCCACGCGCCAGCCTCCAGCACCAGCAAAGAGGCTCCCCACGCCCGCGGCACCGCAGCAAAACCCGGTCTCCTGCAGGAGGGAGCCCATTCCTGGGCTCCCTCAGCCCAGGGCACAGGGAGACGCAGGGCAGAGCGTCCTCCCGGCCCCGCCGCCCTCGCCAGGGAACCTGTGTGGGACACGGCCATCAGGTGCCATCAGGTGCCACCATGGGCGCCAAGAGCATGCACCCGCACACGGGCTCCCCCGTGCCCAGCAGTTGCTGCAGGATGCGCCATGCATGGGGCTGGGGCACCCCATGGCCTGGTGCCCTCCGGCTGGGGCTCCAGGTCTCAGTTTCCCCACTTGGAAAAGGAGGATACACCTCCAACACCTTCTTTGGGAGAAGAGGCTCGAGCAGGGAGGGATGGGCAGAGGGGGCGGGATGGGGGGGCTCACACGCGTGCCAGTGTCCGTCTGTCCGTCCCTCTCGGAGGGAGGGAGGGAGGGATGTTTGCTAAGCAAGGAAAAATCCCTGCGCGGAGGGGCCGGGCGCGAGAAGGGCCTTACATGGGCATGGGAACGGCTCCGTGCTTCCCAGATGATGTGAGTGCGTCTGCCCCGGCCCCCCCGGTGCCGCCCACGGGCCCCGGGCGCCCCGCCAGCACCGCCTGCCCCACGGGGCACCGGTCGCTCCGCTGCCCCCTGCGCCGGGGCACGGCGGGAACCCCCCGGGACACGGCTCTGCCCAGCATCCCCAGAGCGTTTGGGGAAGGGGGCTGAGGGCTCCCCTTAGAGGGGTCAGCAGCCGGCTGGCGGGGGGGTGCTGTGGGGACGGGCATGGGGCAGAACAAGGGGTCGGGGCAGGTCCCAAGGGGGTAAATACACGAAGGAAGGAAAACACGCTATGAATAGCATCCCTGGGCGGGCTCCGACGCCAGGGACAAGCTGGGGGACCGGGCGCGTGGCACTGCCTGGGGCAGAAGGGGAAGTATGGGGACACAGGGCAGCCAGCACCTCGGGGTGACCCATCATCGCAGCCTACCGAGGGCACAGGGTTAAATGCAAGGGGCTTCGGGGGACAGGACACGTTTTCCCGTGCGCGACCCCCCTCGCCACCCGGACCCTCCCTGCGGACCCTGTGATAACGAGGCGGCGCGTGAGTCAGCTGGCCACTTGCCCGGCTAGAGGAGCCCCTCCCCGGGCACCGGCCCAAGGAGCCGCGGAACCGGCCCCTATCCCCGGCCCCATGCACGCACCCCCCCAGCAGCTCCCCCTCGGCCCGCCAGCCCCACAGGGGGGTCTCCGGCTGCCGGCGAGCGTGGGAAGGGTGACACAAGTTAATGAACTGCAGCTGGCCATGGGAGCAGGCCACGGGCTTCCCTTGTTTACCGGCTACCCAGATACAGGGTTCCTACTGCAACCCCCTGTCAGTGCACAAGCCCATATCAGACATCAGAGAATCCCCACTGGGCCTGTATCGACCAGCGGGCACATCTTGTCACTCTCTCCCGCCTGGAAGCCCCTGGCAGACACTCTCTGCCACCGTGTCCCTCACTGCGGGCAGACTGGCACCTTCCCAACACAACAGTGCTGGGCCTCAGGGTGACATCCACGCTCCTGACTTGGTGCCTAGGGAGGGGGTCCTTGGTGTCCCAGCCAGCTGAGGAGAGTGTGGCAGTGGGACACAGGACACCTGGGTCCCTTCGGCAGCATGCAGTCATGGAAGCAAGTCACCCCTCTGCGCAGCGCCAGGGCATGGCTGGCCCAGGGGCCCAGGGTGGCGCAGGGTCCCCAGGGTGGCGCAGGGTCCCCAGGGAGACACAAGCCAGTCACTGTCCCGCCCGCTCAGGGCCCCAGTGTGCCCTGGCAGCCCCCAGCTCCCCGTGAGCCCTTGTGGGGCCGGGTGCCAGGGCTGCACCCCGGCGCGCGCCCCACACCACCCACGCCACGGCACGCGGCGCAGCCCGGCGCGTGCCCGGCCTCCGGCACAGGCAGCTCCCGGCGCGGCCGCCCCCAGGCTCCGGGGCCTTTCCTCGCCCTCCCTGCCCGGCCGGGCACGGGCACGGGCACAGGCACGTCCCAGCCCGTGCCGCCTGCCCGGGGCACGGCAGGCTCTTCCCGCCAGAGATGCCAGCCCGGCGCTGGCTGGCACTCATCCCCTTCCCGAAGGCTTGGAAAAACGCAGCCTCCCCGGCCCCAGTGGCGCAGCGCAGACGGCGGGCGCCGTGCCCACCTCCACCTCTCCAAAGAGCCGGGACGAGGGCCTCAATCCCCGCAGGCAGCCCCCGGCGCAGCGCCGGGCGTGGGGACAGCGCAGGCTGCCGCTTCGCCACGGCCTCGGGGCAGCGCTGGCCAGTGCCGCAGCGCCGCTTGCTCGCCGGGCTGCCGGGCGCCCTTGGCTCTGCTCCGCGCTGTGCCGGGAAGAGCCGCCCCGGCTGTGCCAGGGGAGCGGGAGAGGCGCCCAGCGTGCGTGCCACGGGCACACGGCTGCCGCACGGGTACGGCGCGCCCCGCTCACCCGGTGAAGGGCACCCCGAGCAGGGCTGCACCCCCGGGCACAGACGAGAACGCACCACGGGGTGGCCGGCACAGCCCCCAGGGACGTCCCTACAACGTGTCATTGCCCAGTATGCGCATCCCAGGGGATAACCCATGGGAATGCTCCTGCAGGGCTCTGAGCCACCCTCAGGTGCAAAACACGCCCAGGTCCCCTCTCCCAGGCAAGGCAGGCAGCCGGGCACAGGTCTTACCTTGGCTTGGCACTTTCTGTGGCAGGAGAGCTTGCAGCCTGTGGCAGAGGAGACGGGGAGGAGGTTAGTGGGGCGCAGGGGGAGCCGATGCCTGGGGCTGGCATCCCGCAGGGACGTGTGCGGAGCAGGTCGGCACCCGGCACACACCACACGTGGGCGCACGCGACCGCCCAGGTACACACGTGGGTGCACCCACGCAGGCGTGCGGGGAAACAGTGGGACCCACAAACACCAGCACAGACGCGCAGATGTGAACACACGCGCGTGCACGCGCACACCGCCCCACAGCGGCGCGCGCCCGGAGACATTGCCCAGGCGCCCACACTCGCACGCACACCAGCAGGCAGCCTGGCACACTCAGACGGACACCCCCTGCACACGCGCGTGCACACAGACACCTGGGGGCACACGAGCGACGCACGCGTCGCACACACTCAGATGCGCCCTGCCACATGCACCGTGCCCCTCGCGGCCCCCACGGCAGCGCGTGCCGCTCAGCGGAGAGCAGGAACAAACAGAGCTCCAGAGCTCTCAAACACACAGCTGCGCGCACACGCGTGTGGCAGGCTGCCCCCGCGATGCAGTGCTTGTGCACGCCTGCCCACGCACGTTGGTGAGGTGCTCCTACATATCCACGCATGTGTCCTTTGCACAAAAGCTGCACAAAAACACATGGTGTTGCATGTGTTTGCACGTGCGGCCAGGCCTGCTGCTGTGCCCGCACAGGGCAAGCTTGCACAGAAGTGCATGCACCCAGGACTGGGGGCACACGTGTGTTTGTGCATGACCACGCGCGCAGAAACCTGCTGGGTCCGTGCGTGCATGCACATCCCTGCGTGTTCTCACGAAGGTGCCCACCTCGGTGTTTCTGCACACGCACAGCCGTTCCTGTACACGTTTCACACGCGTGTCCCTGTCACGAGCTGCTCCGCTCTCCCTGCGCCCTGTGGACTCCCCCCTTGCTGGAGGACTAGCAGGGGGCCCAGCCCCCTGGCACTGCCCCACGGTGACAGCGCAGCCCCTGTGCCAGCACAGCAGCAGCCAGGCCAGCTGTGCCCCCCAACCCCACAGTTCTACCTGTGCCATCCCAGGAGGACACAGGGGTCCCCATGCAGCGTGGCCCTGGACACAGCCGCCACGCCAGGTCCTGTCCCCTGTGGGGTCATTTCCTGCGGCGCAGGGAACACAGGAAGCCACATTGTTCCCGCTTCCTCCCCCCGCCGCCCTCGCACGGGGCCCGGCGTCACCACACACGTGCGGGGGGACACGTCACCGCGTGTGTCCCACCGGGACACCCCTGCCTCGCAGTGCCACACACAGGGGCAGAGCGCAGCCGGGAGCACTCGCACACGTGTGCGGTGGTGAAGGTGCACACGCACTGCACACACGTGTGGCTGGCATGCACGGCCGTGTTGCCCATGCAGTGACGTGCACGTGCCCCTCTTGCCTCGTGCTTGCATGCAAAAGCATGCACACGCTTGCACACGTGCTTGCCCATGCACAAGCGCCCACGCTGACATAGGCACACACGCGAGCACACGCTTGCTTGTGATCCTGCCTGCAGCTGTGCACGCACAGCCTTGCACATGCACAAGCTCCTGCCCTCACGCAGGCACACCCGTGCCCGTGCACATGCTTGCACACTCACCCTTGCACACACACAGACAGGCCCCTGCATAAAGGGGCACTCACAGGCTTCGGTACTTACCACCCCCTACACGCGCGTTCACTGCAGCGCACACTTGCCTTGCAGAGCCCCATCACTCACGCACGCCTGTGCACAGCCACGGCTATCACACCACGTTCACGCACGCACTGGACACAGCCCACTGGCACTAACACACCGGGGCACCCGCGCGTGGGCTCCCCCCGTCTCGTGCCACCCTCCCGGCGCCCACACGCACGAGCTCCCCCGGCAGCTCCCCGCTCCTCGCGTGGCTGCTGCGATGCCCGCTCACCTCGGCACGTGCTGCCCTCGCGCGTGATGGCCTGCCGGCAGATCCCGCACGCCTTCACCTTCTTGAAGCTGGTCACCTTGAACACGTGCGCCGGGGGCGCCTCCAGGTCCTGGGGCTGCGGACACGGCGGCTTCGTGAGCAGAGACCCCGCGACCCCCCGGCCTGTGCCCCGCTCTGCCCCTGGGCAGGGGGTCCCCAGCGTGACCCGCCGCCTCCCACGCGGGGCGATGCTCCCGCCACGGGCCGGGCTGCCCCTTTAAGCAGCCTCTGCCGCCCCCTGGCGGT
The DNA here is from genome assembly GCF_059628265.1 of Tinamus guttatus. Taxonomy (NCBI): domain Eukaryota; kingdom Metazoa; phylum Chordata; class Aves; order Tinamiformes; family Tinamidae; genus Tinamus; species Tinamus guttatus. The sequence goes on along the minus strand of NW_028288594.1, from coordinate 5,201,872 downwards.
GCCCGTGGGCGCGGGGCGCCGAGCTCGCGCGTGTGCGCGCGTACGGCAGCGCCCACGCGTGTCTGTGCGAGCAGGTGCGCGGGAAAGCGCACGCGTGTGCACGCGTGCGAGCGTGCCCGGGCGCACACAGTGACCGCGCGGTGTGTGTGCACACGCGTGTGTCGGTGTGCGTGTGCACACACGTGTGTTGGTGTGCGCGTGCACACGCGTGTGTCGGTGTGTGTGCACACGCGTGTGTCGGTGTGCGCGTGCACCCGGGCAGGGGGTGTGCAGGGTTATGGGGCGCGCGCGCTGTGCGGGGGGATGTGGGGGTGCAGCGTGTGCGTGGCGTGCGTGCAGCGTCCCCGAGCAGCGTCCTGGGGCACGGGGGGCCTGTGCAGCGTGTGGGGGGCTGCGAGCTGCGCCCAGGGTCTCCCCATGGCCGTGCCCACAGCCGAGGACAGCACCCGGGGGGCTGTGCAACGTCACCCGCCCCTCAGTCCCAAGAAAATGCCCCTGGGGAGAAGGACCGGGGGGCAGTGGAGCCAAGGGCATGGGGCATCCTGGAGCCAGGAGCACCCAGGGCTGTTCCCCTCTTTGGGGGCAGCCACTGCCCACCCCTCGCTTTCCCCATGTGTGACAGGGCTTGGGGGCAGATAACGCCCACAAAGTGGCAGGGGGGTCCATGCCTCCCCTGTCAGAGCGCCGGCTGTGCCCACCCACCCGCAGCCAGATGAAGACGTGAGAGCCCCAGAGAAAGCCATGAGAGCCCTGGTCCTTTCATGGCAAGACTAATGAGATTAAGCAGAAGCCCTGCAGCCTCCCCCTCGCCTGGACTCCAGGGTTTTCTGCTGTCCTCCAGGCAGCAGAGAGCTAGGTGGGATGGTGCCAAAGCATCAAGGTGCCACCCATCCCCTTCTATTGCATCGCTGCCTCAGTTTCCCCAGTGCACAGAGCACACAGGGGTCGGGGCATCAGACCCTGCTGCTGCAGAGGCAAATGGGGCATGCACAGCAGATCCACGTGTAACTGTGCGCACACGAGTGTGGCCCCTCTTCCCTGGGCTCCTGCTCCCCGTGGGGCACCTCCCTGGTCCCTCCCCAGCTCCTGGCCCTTGCACAGCCCCACGAGGGAGCAGGATATGGACACACGGGGATGCACCCGCGCACGCGTGTGCACACCAACATCACACCAGGCAATATCACAGTCACAGTCGTGGGAAAAGCTTCCCTGGCAGTGCCCAAACCCCCTTGGCCTCCCACCCCGCCGCCTGCATCCGGCATCTGCCACGAGCGGCCGCAGACTCTCACGCCGCAGTTGCTGGGTGACAGCGAAGGCTAACGATGCCATGAGCTCGTTTGCATATGCAAAGCGGCTGCCACGCTGGAGGGCCGCGGGGTGCCCCGGGAAGAGGCCTTGGCGCGCGCTCCCAGGGCAGCGGGACAGGGCGCCCGGGGATGCCGACGCGTCTCGCACACGCACGCACCAGGCCCCACACGGCAGCCTTGGCGTGCTTCGTTAGCAGTAATTATCCGTGTTGGGAAAGCAAAGCCCCCCCCATTCCCACCCCGCAGAGCCGCCCGAGCTTGTCACAGTGCCAGCATCATCCCTGTGCCGGGGGCTGCTGAGAGGGATGCCTGGATCCCAGCTTCACGCTCCGGCCTCTCAGCTTCTGGCAGGCACCATGCCCGCCCGGTGCCATCGCCGCCTGCACTGCTGGCAGGGTGCAGCCGGCGAGCGAGCAGATCCCATGAAACAACTACATCCCAGTTCCATACTGGCAGGATCCCAGTCAGCCTCCCTGCCTCCAGGACCAGGAACTGCAGGGGGATGAGGGGAGGGGATCTCTTTGGGATGCCACCCGCAGACCCACGGACACCCCCTAGCAGAGGCCTGGCCCCACAGCGCTGGCAGAGGGGAGAATGGCTGTCCCTGGCCATGGGCCTCCCAGGACAAGGAGCCTGGAAGGGGACCCAGGTGTCCTGGGCTGGAAGAGGCACCAGTGAGGGATGCCAGATTAATCAAGGAGCTGTGACCGCCCGGTTCATTGCCCAGCACTGCAGAGAGGTGCAGTGGGGGGGTCCGGCTCCCTCCGGACAACCAGGACACCTGGGTTCTCTGCCCAGCTCTGCTGAGGCTGCAAAGCTGGGGTGGGTGAGGGGCTCCAGGACGCCTGGGTCCTGCCCCGCTGAGTGGCCTAGAGCCCACTGCAGGACAGCACCTTGCACCCAGCTGCGCCCCACAGCCCAGAGCACTTCAATGTCTAAGGGGGCTGCAGGGCCCCTGTGGTATCCAAACAGCACAGAAACCCCCACAAGAACCACCCTCCTGCCCCTTTGTGCCCGGGAAGGGGCAGAGTGGGTCCCCAGGGACAGAGAGGGTCCCTCAGCCGGTGCCCCAGCTGTAGGACATCAGCTCCAAGACCCCCCCGCGGCAGCCGGGTCCCGGTCCCCCTGTCCCGCACCTTAGCGGGCCCTGGTCCCGCCTCACGCTTTCCCGACCCGGCGCGCACAGCCACCGCTGTCCCGCTCCCGCTCCTGCCCCCCGGCTCCCCATGCCCCCCGGCTCCCGGCACCCTCTCCCCGGTGCGGTCCCCCCATCCCTACCGCTCTCCTGCTGGTGCCGGTGCCAGCGCGGGTCCGAATCCCCCAGGTTTCCCCCGCGCTCCCGGTACCGCTCCAGCCCCTCGTCCCCCCTCCCACTGCCCCGGCCCGCTCCTCCCGCCGCGCGGTACCCGCGGAACCCGCAGCACCCCCGGTGCCCCCGGTAGCCCCGGTGCCGGCGCGGGGCGGCCGTACCCAGAGCAGGCAGGAGAGGCAGAGCCCGGTCATGCTGCCCGCGGCGCGGCCCCGGCGCCCGCCGAGCCCCGCGGCAGCTCCCGCAGCCCCGGCCCCGGCGCCGGCCCCGGCGGCGCTCGCTCCGCCCGCCGGCCCCCCCGGCCCCCCCGGCCCGCCCCCAGCCCGCGGCGGGACCGGCACCGAGCGCCCGGCCCGGCCCGGGAAGGGGAGCGCTGCCCGCCCCCCGCCAGGATAACGCGGCACCCACGGGCCAAGGGGGCCGGCACCCGGGCCAAGGTGCCCTGGGGGGAGGATTGGGGGCTGGCAGGGCCCCAGTTCCCCCTCCCCGCCGAGGGGCTGCGGATCTGGGCCCGCTGCCCGGGAGCTGTGGCACGTCCCTGCCTCCCCCCACAACATTTGGGATTCATTTCCTCCGCTCGCACGGAGGCGGCCTGACCCGGGGGGCCCCCCACCACCCACGTCCCCCGGCCCCCCCAGCCTTCCTCCTGTTCCAGCCTCTATGGGGTCCTGCAGGAAAGTGTCCAGTCCACCCCCCCGAGAGCAGCCCGCCAGTGAGGGCCCCACTGTCCCCTGGGTGGTCCCCAGCTCCCACCCCTGGGTTGAGAGATGGGGAGGAAGCAGCCCAGTCCCAAGGACATCCATGCGCCAAGCTGGGGGGCCTCAGCAGGGGGGACAGTCTCCAAGCTGGGGAGGGGGGAGGCGGAGCTGGCAGCCCTTGGATTTCATGGGAAGGATTGGGTGGATTTGGCAGCCCTTCCTGGGGGGCTCAGCAGAGGGGCAGCACCCCCGCCCCCACCCCAGCTCCAAGCGGAGGCGGCGGATGGTGATTCTGGCTCCAGCCTGGAAACTTGTGCTCAGCTCCCTGGAACCATGAGGCCGTGAGTCAGGGTGGGGGGACCAGGGGAGAGGACGAAGGCGCAGGCAGCACGAGCGGTGCTCACACAGGAGCACGAGCACGAGGGGGCTGTGGGCACCCTAGTCCCCCCTCTATTCCCCGTGCCTCAGTTTCCCCATTCTGCAAGGTGCCCTCAACGCCTGGGTGCACCCTGGTGCTGGAGAGCCCGTCCACCCCCCTCCAACTTCACAGTCCTCATTAATCTGCCTCGTTACTGCTCACAAGTGAAAGCCGATGTGGCGAGGGGTGTCCCCACCCCCCCCATAAATCACCCTGTCCCATTCAGCGCTGTGACAAGCCCGGGCCCCTCAGAAGGGCAGGGAGCAGGGTCATGCGACTGAGATGGGGACAGGGAGGACTCATCGGGGAGCACAGATGGGGGCCCTTGGCACAGGGAGCCCCTTCCCATGAGTACCACTGGTTTGGGAACGTGCCCCCTTTCCTTGCACCCTGCCATTTAGGAGAGACGCCCCTGTGCAGGGCTCCGGTTGGCAGGAGTCCTCCGTCCCCCGCCTTCCTGCTCCCCGCAGGGGTGTCCCCACACCGCCCCGGGTGCACGGGACACCCGTTGCGCTCGTTGCACGCGCGCTCTGCACACACGCCGGGGCGCACGGCGCAGCCCTGCGCAGAGACGCGGGCACCGCGGCTGCCGTCCGCGTCGCACGGGCATGCACAGGCCCTGATGCGGCCCCCACGCGTGCGTGTGCCCGCGTGCCCATGCGCCCACCCGCCGCGCGCTCCTGCCTGGCCCACGTCTCGCGCACACACCAGCTTGCTCATGCTGGGGAGCCCGACCAGCTCGTAGCAAACGCCAGCGATGCTACGGCCAGACACACGTACACCAGTGGACGCACACACGCACATGGTGTGTGCACAGACGTATGCCACGATACACCCCCAGAAACACCCTGGGAACCCTTGTGAGCTCCTGTTCACGCTCACATTCGCGTGTGGACGCATGCACACACCTCATGGGGAAGGAGCACCCACGTGCATTGCAACCCCCAGGAACTCCAGTTCACACACATGCATCAGGGACACATGCACACGTGCCCCCAGTGCACATGAGTGACTGCAGGACCGCACAGCCACAGCATCCACATGTGTCCCCAAGTGGTACCACCCCAACCGCTGTGTCCCCACGTGCTTGAGGGTCCCCACATGACTGGAGGCATCTCCCTCCAGGCCAGCTCCCTGTCCCAGCCCCACGCTGGCCTGTCACCACCCCGCAGTGACACTGCCCTCCGCACTGCCCCACACGCCGTTGGCACCCGAGCTGCTGGCACAGTCTCATAGGCACGATGGAGCCAGCGGAGCGGCACACGCCAGCCTGCTCGTCTTGGTAGAGGTTAAGGAAACAAATGACGCCGCTGCAGTGGGACCAGCCAGGGCACGAGGGCTGTGACCGTCCTGGAGCCGCTCTGCTCCCTGCCTCAGTGTCCCCAGTACGGGCACCAGAGGACGTGTCCCTGTGCCAGGCATAGACCGGGATCCCTGTGCCAAGCATAGACAGGGATCCCAGCGCCAGGCGCTGCAGGGACACCACGATCCCCCCAGACCCCTTTGCCTGGGGCACTGTGAGCAGCCCCCATAGCCCCCCCCGCCACGCACTGCAGGGGCAGGTGGACGCAGAGGGTGGGGGGGGACCAAGGAGGGGTCACAGTGCCACTCTAGGGGGGCACAATAGGGACCTGCCCCCACACCGGACAAGCACCCGCGTGCTTGGACCCCGCCGTGCCCGCAGCGGCACCGCCAGCCTGCACCCCCTCCTCATGCACCCCCCAGCTCTGTGCCCCCCGTGGTCGCTGACCCCCGGCCGTGCCTGCTTACCTCCCGCTGGCGGCACGCGCGGAGGGGCAGCAGGCAGGACAAGAAGTATTTCCCCCAGCGCACCAGGGCGGCGAAGCACCAGCTCAGGCGGGTCATGGTGCCGCTGGCCCGTGGGGCGCCCAGCCAGGGGGTCGCGGGTGCCCCCCCGGGCCGAGGCCGCCGGGCGCGCGGGGCTCCGGCGCGCGGGACGAGCCCGGCAGGTGCCCGGCGGCGGGGAGCCCTGCGCGCCGCACCGGGCCGGGGGGCTGCGCTCCCCCCGCGCCGGGTCCCCCCGGTCCCCCGGCGTCGCCTGCGCGCTGGCAGCCAGGCAGGGAGCACCGTGCCCGCCCATGTCCTGCAGTGCTTGGGTGGGAGCCAGCGCCGCCACGCTCCCCCGCCGCCGCCTCCTCCTCCTCCTCCTCCGCCTCCTCCTCCGCGGCTCGCGGGGCCTCGGCACCCCCGGGCCGGCGGCTGCCCCGGCACTCGCGCGCTCCCCGCCGCGGGCTGTGCGCTAGCAGCCCCCCAAACGCCTCCTCGTTTGGGGGCGGAGGCGGCCGGCGCCCAGGATCTAGCACAGCTGCTCCAGTGCCCCCCAGCTCTGCCTCGGTTTCCCCCTGACCCCCAGCACGAGCCCCCAGGGCGGTACCTGCCCACAGGGGCTCCCCTTCCCCTCGCTGCCGGAGCCACCTCCCGGCGCCCCAGCCATGCCTGCCCCCTTCCTGGGGGGTGCTCCCTCCCCACCTGACCCACATCTGGGTCCCCACCACAGCTGGGCACCCCGACCAAGGCAGGGTGCCCTGACGAAGGCCTGCGGTGTCACCCAGGAGGGCTCTGCGCCACAGGGCACCCCAAGGACACCCCTCGCCACCCACACCAGGCTTGCACGGTGAAGGGACCCGTCACCCCTCGCCCATGCTGCCGCAGGGGGGACGTGACCCTCCTTCTGCACCCCTGGCCCCAGCATCACTGCCGGGAGTGGGGGGCAACAGCATCTGCAGCTGCCCCCCGGGATGGGCCGTGCCAGGCGCTGTGCAGATCCAGCAGGATGGGACCAGGATGCCGTGACCCGTCCCCCGAGGCGGCTGCGGAGCGTGGGCAGCGGCTGTGCCAGGCCTGGGCACTTTGCTAATTGCGTTTGCCCCCCTGCCCCCATAAGCTGCAGCACCAGGAAGGGGTGCCAGGGCAGAGCGGTGCGGGGGGCCGGGCAGAGAGAGCAGTGTCACCTCAGCAGTGTCACCCTTGTGCTGCACGGCAGCACAGGGGGGCACAGGGGTGCCAGGACACGGCCCCCTCCCCGAGCACCAGGCAGTGACATTAGCGCTGGCTCCACCATGTCCCCCCCCTTCAATTTAATTAGCAGATGGCCCCCAGAGGCGGGAGCCCCCCTCGGCAGGGATAGCGCCAGGCCCGCGCAGGGCCATTAGCTTTATTGGCCGCGTTGAACACGGGCCAGGCCTGGCTAATTGAATTGCGCCCGCGCCAAGGACAGGCGGGCGTCTCCTCCCCAGCACCCCTTCCTCACCCCCGACTGCGACAGCAAAGGAGGTTCCAGGGCTCTCGTCCCCCTTCCTGGTGACAAGGGGACACCCGCAGTGCAGCACCGGCCAGGGGCTCTGGGGAGGCTGTGGGTGCCAACCCGGGGGTCACTGTGGGCGCTGCCAGCAGCTCCCCCCATGTCCCCGCGTTGCCATGGGGCACCCGCCACCCCGAGCCCTCCCCAGGCCCGTGCGGGAGCCGGGCGGACACGCGAGGCCCCGGCCCGGCACCACTTCCTGCTTTCGCTTTGGTGCCGAGCAGCGGCCTGGGCTGGGGGTGGCGGGGCCCCCGGCCCGGCAGGCCCCAGGGGGGCCAAGGTAGGGGCAGCGGGTGCTGCCGAGGGGACAGGGTGGCCGGGGGTGGCGGCCAGCGCTGGGGGAATTCACCACACCAGAGTCCGGGAGTGGGACGGCACCAGGTCCCCGATCCCAGCGCTGCAGGCTGAGCTGGCATCACCCCCGCCAGGCTCCCGGGAGCGGGTCCCCCCCAGCACCCGCAGGGCAGGCTGGCACGGCACGGGGGGGGCGGGCACAGTGACAGAGGGACATTCTGGGGCTGGGGGATCCCCGGCCAGGGGGAGCCTCTCTGAGGATGAGTTTTTCACCTCTGTCTCTGGGCACAGCCCCAGACTCGAGGGCAGACCCCCAGACTGGGCTCTTGCCCCTGCTGGGGGGAGCTGCTGCCCAGGGGCTGCTGCCCGGGAGGGGGTCTGTGTGCCAGAGAACCATTGCTGCACTGGGGCTGCTGCTGGCTGTTCCCAGCTGGGTACAGACCCCGGATCTCCCAAAACCTGGGCATCCCACAAAGCATTCCTAAGGCAGCTCCCTGCAGGGGAGGGGATTAGGGAGCCCTGGGACCCTGCGGCCCTCCCACCAAGGGCAGTAAAGGGGGCAGAGGGGCCTGGCTGAGCACCCAGCTCCTCCCAGCCCTGCCAAGCAGGGGCCAAGCGCAAGGGGCAGAGCCGCAGTGCCTGATGCGGCGAGGGCGATTCCTGCCGCCCCAATCCCATGCACTTCCTCCTGGCCAAGGTACAAAAGGAGAAGCAGCCGGGCGCAGCGTGGGCGCAGGGACGAGCCGGGATCCAACAGGGACACAGCAAGCAGCTGGGGGCTCCCCGCGGCTCACCGGACACAAGTAAGTGACATCTCTTCCCATGGGAAAATGATATATGGGATCAGGTGGGCACACGGGAAGATGGGGTGCCCAAGGTCAACCAAGGGTGCAAAAGTAGACACCAGGTGCCCAGAGGTGTCTGCAGGTTCTGATCCTACCAGGCCCCTCATGCCACGGTGATGTTGGGTGGCAGGGTTCATCCCAGGTATTGCTGCAGGCTGGCACTGGGGGACAGTGCCAAGGGGAAGGGGGGGACCAGGACATTTGCACAGTCTCGGGCATGCTTGTGCACACACGCTCCCATGGCTCCTGTGAGCGTGCGCACACACACATGCACACACGCATGCACGCGTGCCCTCCCCATGCCATGGCCACCACCACCTCTGCTGGCAGGGGTTTGGGGACCTGCGTGCCGCTCGTTCCAGCCCCCCTTGCCGCTTCCCAGGCTGCTCGTGGTAAGAGCACGGGAAGCGAGAGCAGAAGCGAAGGCAGCACTTCCCCCACGCCAACTCCCCACCCTGAATCAAGGGAAAAGGGACAGGGACAGGGATGCTCCAGGGGCTCAGCCTCAGCAGCCTCCTGACAAATGGGGCTGCGCCGCCCGGCAGGGCAAGCCTGGCATGGTACAGGGGACAGCCCAAGGGCTTTTGGCCTCTTGGAGTGGGCTGCATGGAGAGCTAAGGGGGCACGAGGTGCACCCATCAGGTCTCATGCCTGTGGAGGGGAGGGCATGGGCAGAAAGGGTGCCCTCTGTCCCATGTTGTTTTATCCTAAGAAAGAGCAGCTCCATGGTGGGGCTGGGTCGAGGGGGAAGACCCTTTCCTTGGGGCAGAGAGAGACCAAACCAGAGTTCTGGGGTGCCAGGGTCAGTGCCAGGCCAGCTCCCTATGATCAAGGCCTCTGTCTTTGCAGACCCCAGGAGCAGGAGCCATGGCAGAGGATGGGGAGCTCAACCGCGTCATCAAGGATTTGCAGAGTGAGTGTGACCAGCACATCCCTGCCGCGGTGCACAGGCACCCTCACCTCCTGCCGTCTCACCCCAGCAGGATGGACAGACCTGCAACCCAGGCACCACGTTCCTTCTTGTACCCACCCATGGGCAGCAGGGAAGGGCTGTGTCACCCGTGTCCCAGTGCTGCAGCAGGGAAGGAGGCCTCATCCCCATCACGGGTTCCATTCCAGGACCACCCGCCTGGAGCAGCCCCATCTCCCCCTCATCCCTGGGCCACTCTTGGCTGGGGAGTCATCCTAGCCCCCATCCTAGCTGCCTGTCCCGCGACCAGCCCAAGCGCCTGGGTGGAAGGGAGCAGGTGCCGGGCAGAGCCTTGCATGTACCTGCTCCCGCTCGCACTCCCTCTTCCCCCTTTTCATCTCGCCGTGAGTTCCTCTTTCATCCACAGCAGAAATCCCCGGGGCTGAGAGCCTGGACATGGTGGGGAGGGTGTGGGATCGAGCACAGAGCCTGCTGCCCGCTAGGGCTGGCCAGCTCATCCCTGCCGCCCCACAGAGACCATCGCTGAGCTGAACCGGAGCTACCGGGAGCAGAACCTGCCGGTGACGGACGGGAGCCGGGAGCTGCACAGCCTCTGCGCCCAGCTGGAATTCCTCCTCCAGGTACCAGGGAGGCTGCCCCCAGCTCCCTCCCTGCTTTAGTTTCCTCCTGGGTGCCACCAAGAGCTGAGGGTACCTGCACCAGCCACTCGGTGAGTGGACACCTTGGAAGAGCTGGATGCATTGGTGCTTGGCACTGCCAGGCCCTTGCACTGCCCAGCTTTGGGGGCATGGAGGAGGTTTCTGAAGGGAGGGCTGAACCTTGGCACGCTCAGATGTGGTCAGTGTTGTCTGGCTCAGGGCACTCCTGTCCATGCCAAGCTCTCCTGCAGCCAGCAGATACCCTGCCCAGGGCTTGTCCTCTTTCACACAGGGAGCTAGGGGTTATTCCCCAAGCCACAAAAGGGAAACTGAGGCACAGAGCTAGCCAAGGGTCACTCTGCAACTCTGCTCCCCCTGCCCCAGTGCAGCAGGCCACGCTCGGTCAGGGGACACCAGGAATGGCCATGCCAGGGTGTCTGCTGGGAGCTCAGGGCAGCTGCTGGCTCCCAGGCCAGACTAAGGGGACAGGGGGCCTCTCCCGGTGGGACTGAGCCTGTGTCTCTGCCAGTTCGACCTCAAGGAGAAGAGGAACTTCTTTGGGCAACGGAAAGACTATTGGGACTTCCTGTGCCAGGGCCTGGCACGGCGCCGGCAGGAGCACGAGGGGGTTCGCTTTGTCACCTCGCTGGACAAGGTGGGCACAGCCCCCGTGCGTGGGCTCACGAGGGTGCCCTGGGGAGGGCACACACACACGCTGGTGCATAGGCATGCATGGTTGTACGCACACCTGTGCAAGTCAGCCTTGCACATGCACGTTTGCACGCTGGTGCATGCATTTGCGCCCAGGCACACGCGCTGGAGGGTGTTTGCACCCATGCAGACATTTGTGGACACCCACGCAGGGTGGCAGGGGGGAGGCCCACACGAGGGCTGGAGCGGCCGGGGTGGATAAACCCCTCTGCCCACAGCTCAAGACCCCGGTGGGCCGGGCCCGGGCCTTCCTGCGCTACTGCCTGGTGCACCGGCAGCTGGCCGAGTCCCTGCAGCTCTGCCTGCTCGACCCGCAGAGCCTCAGGTGAGCGCGGGGAGCGAGGAGAAGGGAGGGCCGTGGTGGGCACCCCGCTGCGCGCTGGCGTGGGGGTCTGCAGAGGAGTGCGCGAGCCTGTCTTGTGGTTGCAGTGAGTGGTACTACGCCCGCAGCCCCTTCCTGAGCCCGCAGCGTCGGGCCGAGATCCTGGGCAGCCTCTACGAGCTGGACGGCGTCACCTTCCACCTGGCGCTGCGCCGGGCGGACCTGGACACCGCCTGGCCCATGTTCTCAGAGTGAGCACAGAGGGAGCGGGGGGCACCGGGGCTGGCACCGCCAGGTGGGCACAGCACAGGCCCCTGGCGGCTCCCCAGTCGGCCCCTCGGTGTGTGCGGCGCCTCGTGGCCATGTGCACATGTCCGCCCCTCCTCACCCTGAGCCCCTCACCGTCCTCTCCAGGACACTGCCGCGGGCCAGCCCCACACCCGCCAGTGGCCCAGAGAAGATGACCAACGGCAGCAACGCAGTGGGGGGCCGCCTGGTGCCTGCCTGTGACCCCATTGCTGCTCTCTCCCCCTCGCCCTGGTGCGCTAGCGACGCAGCCAGTGCCGACGAGCAGCCTGAGGCCGGCAGAGACAGGGAGCCCAGGACGTGCCTGGGGCAGACGCCAGGTTCCCTGGTGCAGGAGGAGCCGGTTGGGGAGCTGCGCCGGGCACACGCTGCCCTGGAGCGCCTGCGGGCCGAGGTGGCGGCGCAGGAGGCGGCGGTGCGGGCGCTGGAGGGGCGGCTGGCGCAGGAGGAGCAGCGGCACCGGGAGCAGGAGGCGGGCAGCGCGCGGCGGGCCGAGCTGCAGGCGCAGGAGGCCGAGGCGCTGCGGGACACCAACGCCTTCCTGGGCGCCACGCTGGCGCGGCTGGGCGCCGAGGTGGCGGAGCTGCGCCTGCGGGCCGAGCGGGCCGAGGAGGCTGCCGCCAGCCTGCAGCGGGGCCGGCGCGAGCATGAGCATGCGGAGGTGGCCGGCCGGCAGCTGCGGGCGCTGGAGGCCGGGTGGCCGCAGCAGCCCTTGGAGAGCGAGGCCGAGGCGGCCGCGCCGGGCGCTGCGGCCCTGCGGGAGGCACTGGCGGCGGAGGAGGCGCGGGGCTGGCGCGAGGCGGCGGAGGCGCGGGCCGCCCGGCTGGCCGCGGCGCTGGCGGAGCGCGCGGCCCTGGCCTCGCGCCTCGAGGCCTCGGAGGCTGCGGCGCGCGAGCAGCGCCAGGAGCGGGAGCAGCTGCGGGCGGCGCTGCGGGCGGCGGAGCAGGAGCGCCGGGCGCTGGAGCAGCGGGCCGGCGCGGACGCCCAGGACGCTGCCCATCGGCTGGTGGTGGCCCAGGAGGAGGTGGCCGCCCTGGAGGAGGCGCTGAGGCAGGCACTGGAGCGGGTGCAGGAGTCCCGCGGAGAGGAGCTGCCGGAGGCCGGTGCAGAGCCGGGCCCTGGCACAGCCACCGGCCTGGTGATGGTACGGGTGACCTGAACCGCGTCCCTGTGTGGCAGGGGATAAGCCTCCCTCGTGAGAGCCCCCCAAAACCGCTGCCTCTCCCCGCAGCACCTGGCCTCCCTGGCCGCTGCGGCACAGGAGGAGGCTCAGCAGAGCCGGCAGCAGCTCCGGGCCCAGCGGCAGGAGGTGGAGCGACTGCAGGAGCAGCTGGGCAGGTGGGCAAAGAGCCCTTTGGCGTGAGGAAATGCATAAGGGATTGAGGATGGATGGAGGGGTGAAGAGGGGTGGGGATGGATGAATGGGTGGAGGGGTAGGTTTGGAGTGAGTAGATGGATGGAGGGACAGATGGGTGGGTGGAGGGAGAGTGAGGGGTGGATTGGAAGGAAGTGGATGGATGGATGGAAGAATGGATGGGCTGGCAAAGAGATGGAGGGATGGGTGAGGGAAGGATAAATGAATGGCTGGAAAACAGCTGCGTAGGTGGATAGATGGACCGGTGGGTGACAGATGGCTGTGGGGAGGCAGACATGGATGGGCTGGGGGATGGATGGGGGAGCACGTGGAAGGATGGATGGAGGGATGGAGGGCTGTCGGATGGGTGGGATTCCCACCACGGCCCCAGCTGTCCTGGCACTCCGGGGCTCAACTCAGTGCTGTTGTTCCTCCCTCTGTGCCAGAGCACGGCAGGATGGAGAGCGCTGGGCATCAGCCCTGCAGCGGGCACAGCGCGAGGCCCTGGAGCGGGAGGCCACGCGTGGCAAGGAGCAGGCCCGGCAGCAGGAGCTCATCCGCGACATGAAGGGGCGGCTGCTGGAGCTGCTGCGGTGAGAGGCCTGCACCCACCCTTTCCATGGCCACCACGGCCGGGCGGCTTTGTGCCTCCTGCAAATGAACCCTCTCACACCCCTCTGCCCAGAGGAGGGCACCAGAGCCCGGGAAAATCCCCCTCACTGTCTCAGAGACCAGGGTGAAGACTTGGGTGCCCGCACTGGGGCTTGGGTGCCAGGCCTTCGCCCAGACCTCTTACTGCTGGGCTAGCGGAACGGGGGCAGTGGCTCTATTGGGGATGTTACCCCAAAGGGCACATGGATTTTTGCCAGGTCTGTCACACATGTGTAAACCAGAGCGCGCAGTCAGCAAGCAGAAAGGGACTGTTGGGTAGGAGCTTGTAACGCCTCTGGGTGCAACAAATTGGACCTGCCCCAGATACGTTCACCCACCTGTCTGTGCATGACCTGTCCGGGCCATCAGGCTCTTGTGCACACGCACCCCCGTACATGAATGTCTACGTGTGAGGGTATTCACGTGTGCGAGTGTCCACCCAGCCACGTTCCAACACATCCCCGTCTGCTGCAGGAAGGGATATGCCAAGAGAGACAGCCAGCCCTTCCCTGTGCACCCAGGGGGTCCAGCCCGGGGGTAACCCCCTTCCTGAGGGTGCTGAGGTGCTCCCGAAAGGCTCCGTGCCTGGGGAAGCTGACCCAATCCCTCTCTGCAGGGAGAAGGATGCACTGTGGCAGAAGACGGAGGGCATAGACCCGCAGATGCCCAGCGTGGCACCGCACAACATGGGGCTGTGTGCCCGCTGCCGCAAGGATTTCCGCCTCCTCTCGCGACGATACAGCTGCAGGTGGGGCCTGGGGCAGGTGGGGAGGGCATGAGGCAGGAGTGGGATTCCAGGAGGACAAGGGGCATGGGGATGTCATAGCCTTTGTGCATACAAGCCCATGCTCTCTCCGCAGGTTGTGCCAGGGCAAGGTGTGCCACGCGTGCTCTGTGGACGTGGGCAAGCAGGGCCGTTGCTGCCTGCTTTGCTACCAGCAAAGGCAACAGCAGGCCACGTGAGCCAGGACCGGCTGCGTCGCGCCGTGCTTGGGACACCCCCTCCAGCCACAGCCTGCCCTGACTGCCTCCTCACGGACTCGCATGAGCCAAGGACCCAGGCATCCAGGGCCTGCTGCGCAGGTCCTTCCACTCAGAATTTAGGGTTTGCGACATGTCTTTCACGTGGCTGGTCCACGGAGAGGAAAACAACCCGTTCCTGCTAACTGTGTGGCTCCCGTGTCATCTGCTGGTCATCACTTTGAATCCTTGGCCGGGACATGGGAGGCGAGCGATACAAAGGGGGACAGCCCTCCGTGGGGGAAATATGTCTCAGGAATAGGTGCCCGATCTGAGCCTCTGCCTGCCCCCTGCATCACCACAAGGTCCTGCCAGGAAGACAGCAACAGGCAGGAGAGACAGCTGTTAGCCAACAGCTCCCGCTTCCTGACCACTTGCAAGGAACTGCTTGGGTAAGAGGTTTCCAGATACAAAGGTGATGGGCTGCCCCTGCCCAGCTGCCCTGCTGCCCCTGCCCAGCCCCAAGTCCCAAGGTGTGGGACCCCTGGGCCCCTGTCCTCAGCCCCTCACCACAGCACGCGGCAGCACCGCCAGTGCCTTCTGCATCTCGGACCCCCGGCACCCCAGGGCAGGGGACAACGGAGGAGCAGTACAGGACCTCAATGGAACAGCACCTGGGCCTGCTGGGACAGACTCTCTGACACAGAGTGTGGCAGGTGGGACCCCCACAGGGTCACATCCCCCTCTTCAGCCCCTCTGCCCTGTGCCAGCCCCAGTTGCCCAAGCAGGGGCGGAAATGCTCCCTCCTCCCCTGCCCGGTTGTGTAAGGGGCAGGTTCCCAGCCCTTTGCACAACGACTGTCCGGCACTGCCGTGGGGGCAGGAGAGGAACTGGTACCCTTGGCCCACTGGGGACGGAGCTGGTTCTGTGACAGCAATGGCAGGGAGCAGTTCCAAAGGGATCTTGCCCTGATTTGTAGCCTCAGGTAGGTTTTGGGAAAGGGATTCCCAGCCCTGTTCTAGGCAGGACTAATGGGGTGTGGAAGCCCCCAGGGCAGGCCAAGGCAGGGCCTGGCTCCGTGATGCAAAGCATGAGACCTGCTGCAGACGCACAGGATGCAAAAGTGTCTGCAACAGCCTCTTGGGTAATGGCATTTTCCTGGCTTGGAAATGAGCATTACGGTGTATTACAGCACACCGCAAGGCCAAGCTGTCCTGGACACCCTGAGTGCAGCCTTTTCAGCACAGCACACAGGGCAGCAAGGAGGAAGCCTGCTGGGGTAGGACACTCAGGACCCGCCATCCCAAGAAACACCGTGGCCAAGGGGCTCCCCAGAAGTGTGCCCTGATCCCTGTCCCACCATGCCCATCCCTGTCCCAGATCCCCATGGAAAACAGGAGCCAAACACAGGTGACAACCCATCAGCTTCTTTATTGCTGGATGGCCACCAGGTGTGAACATCATTCACATCCCATGGCCCTGGTGTGGGGTCCCCGAGTGTCACAGGCTCTGTGCCGAAGAGAGGGAAGGGAGGACAGCATTAGGCATCTCTTCTCTGGAAACAAGGCCAGGGTGGACCATACCCCCTCACTACCCGAGCGCTCTTCCAGCTTGGGCCCCTTTTCCAGCAGTGGCCTCACACATCACCCTGGCATCGCTGCGCACCAGTCCTCGCTGTGTCACCGGGGCTTGTTGACGGTGCCGTAGGGCCGCTCCATCCCCTGTGTGTCCCAGGCTGCTACCTGCACCCCAGCTCACTGCCTTGGGCAGAGGCACACACCTCCCAGGGCACCCACGGCCGCACACACAGCCCTGCGCTCCCCCATCGCGCACACGGTGTCACGGTCACATCGCTCACACTTTCAAACATACACTTGTGCACACCCTTGCATGAACACACTCACACATGCATCAGCTTACAGATGATCACATAGTTGCACACACTGACATACACATGAATTTAGGAACAGCCAGTAGTGCTTGTGCATGTATTTGCATGTGAGAGCATGACTGGGTTCTCACATGTAAATGCTGCTCACATGCTCACCCGTAATCGCACCCACATTCACACAGGCACGTTTCAGCTATCACACACACACAAACACACACATGCACACACACCGCCCAGGCACACATACAGTCATACACATACAGTCACACACACTGCTGTGCACTCACGCACAGGCACACGGCTGTGCACATTCACACACATCCTCACACAACCCCACCTACACAACACTCCCCACAACACCTACACAAACTCCCACACGTACCTCGTCACACCATGACTGTATGCACATCTGATCACACGCTCACACAATTGCGCCCACACAAACTTATCCTCACACGCGCAGCATTGCACACACATGCAGTCACATGCAGCCCTCCCACGCACGTTCTCCCTGTGACCAACACGCAACGAGCACAGACCCTCTTGGCACCCATCTGTGAGTGGGGAGCCCCGGAGGGCTGGGCCTGGCATCCACGCTGTGTCCTTGGAGCCTGTGTGAGGGTGCCAGGGTGTGCGGGAAGGGAAAGTTGGGGTGCTGGGGCCTGCTGCAAGCAAGGCAGACCAGGTCCTGGGGGAGCAGCAGGGCTCAGAGGGTGGTGGAGGTGTTGCCAGAGGAGGAGGCGAAAGAAGGGTGGCCGTAGCGGGCCACAGCATCCTTGCTGATGAGCCCGCGCTGTGCCAAGATCTTGAGGAAGCTGTTGCGAAACTTCTGCCCGATGAAGGCATAGATGATGGGGTTGATGCAGCTGTGGGAGAAGCCCAGGACCTGTGTGATGGAGAGGGCCGTGTCGATGCGGTTTCTCCTCTCACATGTCTCAGCAATGGCCTGTGTCCTCATGAGGGTGTCGCTCACCAGGGTGATGTTGTAGGGCAGCCAGCAAATGAGGAAGACCAGCACCACGGCCAGGATGACCTTCATGGCCCGCTGCTTCTGGGCATTCTTGGTCTGCAGGAGGGTGTGCACGGTGACGCCGTAGCAGAAGAGCATCACCAGGAGGGGCACGGCGAAGCCAAAGGTCTGCGGGAGGATCCGCAGCACCAAGCGCCACTTGGCCGTGTCCTCGCCGCCAATGCGCTCGTAGCACACCGTGCCGTTGTTGGGTGAGTGGAAAGCCTCACGGAAGAGCAGAACGGGCAGGGAGAGCAACACCGAGAAGACCCAGATGCCCACGCAGACAAACTTAACCCAGTGCCTCTTCTCGGTGGCGGCCCGGGTGGCATAGACGATGGCCAGGTAGCGGTCCACGCTGATGCACGCCAGCAGCAGGATGCCGCTGTAGAAGTTGGCCTCCTGCAGCACAGAGATGGCCTTGCACATCACGGTGCCGAAAACCCACTCGTGGGCCCGGTAGACAGCCCAGAGCGGCAGGCTGAAGGCGAAAAGCAGGTCTGCCACGGCCAAGTGGAGCAGGTAGACGTCAGTGACAGAACGGTTTGTGTGGCTGGATGTCACCACCAACACCACCAGCCCATTCCCTACCACGCTGAGGAGGAAGACAAGGCAGTAGATCACCACTACCAGGTACTTATTGAGGGAAGAGCTATCAGGCCGGCATGGGGAGGAGGAGACAGCCACACTGGGCATAGCAGTGCTGTAGTCGGTGTAGTTGTAGAGTGAGAAGAGGTCTGTGAGATCCCCATTGAAAAAGATTGAATCCATTTTGCCTGCAAGGCAAAAAGGCATCAAGAGTACAAGGTGGGAGTATGGCGGCCTGAGACAGAGGTGGCAGCATCTCTAGGGCCCCCACATCTCCATCACCAGCAATACCACTCCATCGCTCCATGTCCACGCTGTGCCAGGTAATGGACAACACTACACGTGGACACTGTCACCCATGTCACCCTTTATAAAACACTCCTAGGCCCCTCTGGTAGCTCAGTTCCTTCCTGCCTTCAAATCTTTCTCCTGGAGCAGAACCTGACCCACCATGTCCTCCAAGGCCACCTCTGCAGCTCCCAATCCATGTGGTCCCAGGGTCATGGAGCTGCCAGGAAGGGTCCAGTTGCCCCCAAGTCAGACAATGTTTGTGTGTCAATTCCACACCAGAAACAGCCCAGCACTAGGAACAGGTCAGTCCTCGGGAAAAGAGCAGCCAAATCTCATTCCAACCCTGCCCCGCTTCATTCTCCTTTCTGTCCAGTGGGGACTTCCCCACTGCAGCTTCTGCTGGTGCCTCTCCACAAGAGCCCAGCTCCATCTTCTCCATAATCCCCCTAGGAGATCTCCTTCACCCTCTCTTCTCCCAGTTGGATGAACCTACCTCCTTCCATCTCCCCTGTGCTCCAACCCCTGTGACTGCTGCTGCTCCCCTTTGTCACACTCGCTGCTTTACCAGGAGCCCAGAGCTGGATCCAGGGCCCCGCTGGGCTCCTACCAGTGCCCATGGAGGGACAAACCCTGTCGGCTCCCAGGTCCCTCTCCATCTGCCTGGTGGGCTGCAGCCCAGGGCATTGCTGGTGCCAGAGGGGAAGAGCCCTGGCCCAGGCTGCTGCAGGCTCCTGCACTGGGCAGAGCCAGGCACCCGTGCTCGGAGTAGAAGAGACAAGCTTCCCCTTGGGGTATTTTTGGCTTCTTGTTTTAACTCCCTCTCAAAATCCCTGCAGTTCCTCTGGAGAGCAGATTTCCCCGCACCCCTGCTGTGGGTATCACGCTCCCAGGCCAGCCCAGGGCCTCTCAGGAGAACAAGAAGCAGCCCGTTTCCGCCCCAACCTGCCCGCCAGCCAGCTGCACCCGCAGGTCCCTTTGTGGGGGGAAGGAGAGACAGGGCAAGAAAACTGGTCAAGTGCAAGGGAAACGGGGGCAGGTGCTTTCCCCTCAGCACGTGCCCTCCCGAGCCCCAGGGAATGGGAGGATTTGCCACCCGCTCGGGAGCCGGCCGATACCCACCCCAGGCTCCCAGGCTTGCCCTCAATGCTGGCTCCCTCCTGCCCTGGCCAGCCGTCCCCTGCAGGGCCACCCGGCGTGGGGCAGGCGGCAACCTAGCCATGAAGCACGAGGGCTGGCAGAGCAGAAAGAAAATCCCGGGCTCAACTCGAGCATCCTTGGGGACTCACCAGGCACTTCCTTAGCTCAAGTCTGGAGCCTTCCACTCTTCCCTGTCCAGTTCTTGTGGGAAAACTCCCCGGGGTTTTGCCAGTCCTTTCTCTCCAACCAATCTGAATGCCACCTGCAAGCAGCTCCGGCACGGACCCTCGCGGGAGCGCAGACGCTGGGGCGCGAGGTCCACGGAGACCCGCCGAGCTCTGGCTCCCCAGCCCCGCCAGGAGAGCTTGGAGGGTCCCTCAGCAGCACCGCCTGCCCGTGCCGCGGTCCCCTCGCGCCTCTCCGCCGCTGGACGCTTTATACCACCCAGGGAGGAAGCGAGGTTGCAAAACCACAACACAAAGAGGAACTGTTGGCCAGAAGTGACCCTCTCCCAGCTTCCCGGACCCCCTTCCCTTGGGCTAGGGGGAGCTGGGCAGCCCCTCGTCACCCCCGTGCCCCGTGGCGGGTGGTCCCCCCGGTACCGCAGCGCCCTCATGGCCCAGCCGTCGGCTGCACGGGGATGCGACTTGAGGGACAAGGTGTCCAACCTGCAGGTGAGCCCAAGGGCCTGGCTCCAGCTCGCACGGTCCCGCCGCAGCGGGCGCGTGAGTTTTCCACTCGGGGCTTCCCGGGCACCGCAGCCGCCCTGCCAGACCCCAGGGCGCCTCGCCAGCCCCACGGGGAACGCTCGTCCCGGTCAGCGAGCCAGAAAGAGGACGTGGCTCCGCGGCGTCGCCTCCCCCCGCGGTGCGGATGCGATGCCAGGATGGCCGGCGGCAGGAACGGCGCTGCCTGGGTCAGCACTTCCCCACCCAGCGTTCCGGCAGGGCCGCGGGGACCCTGCCCCGGGGCGCAGGGACAGACGCGGGCCTGGTGCCAGCAACAGGGGAGACCCGGAGCCCCTTCCCTGGCTGCCCGCAGCCGCTCTGCAGGGAGGTGCCCTGCAGCCACCCTCAGCCGCGGCGTCTCAGGGACACCCCTGGGTGACACAGCCCCCCGCACTGGCAGGACCCCCTGCCCAGCCCCACAGCCCGGCACCCCCTTTGGTGCTCCCAAGCCCTTGGCATGCCCCAAAGGCCTCACATCTGCCTGGGGCACCCACATGTCCCCCCTCCCACAGGATTGCCCCACACTTTGGGGGACCCCAGGGCACCCCCACGCTCCCTTGGGGCACCCCATGATTTGGAGACACTTTGGGGTGACCCTTGGCCCTGGGGGAGCCCTCAGACTTCATCGGAGCTCCTAATGCTGGGGCACTCCCCACCCCCACACTTTTAGGGGCACCCTACACCCTTGGGTGTCCCCCAGCCGCCGCGGTACCCCGTCCCCTGACCCGCTTTGGGGTCACCCACTTGCCTGGGGCACCCCCAAACATGTGGGGGCCCCTCCCCGCGCCATGCCCAGGGGCACCCCCGTGTCCTGTGGCCCCCCATGCCCAGGGCCCCCCCCATGCCCAAGGTCCCCCCCCCCCCCCACTTTTTTGGAGGGGTTCCCCCACCCGGGCAGCCCCGCCCCTCGTATCCAGTGGGCGTGGCCGTCGAGCCGTGACGTCACGCTGTGGGGGGGCGAGGCGGGGCGGGGCGGCAGGAGCGCGCGCGCGCAGGCGCCGCCGCCTACCGGTGGCTCGGCGGCCGGGCCGGAAGTGACGCGCGCGGCCGCGAGCGGAAGCGGCGGCGCAGGCTCGGGCGGGTCCCCGGTGCGCGCAGCGGGCTCGGCTCCCTCCGGCCTCGGCGCCGCCATGATCCTGCTCGAGATCAACAACCGCATCGTCGAGGAGACCCTCACGCTCAAATTCGAGGGTGCCGCCGCCGGGTAGGGCCGGCGGGGCGCGCCGCTGCGTGCGGCCGGGCCGGGCCGGGCGGCGGGGGCCGCATCCCGCGCGGGGAGGCGCTGGCGGGATGGGTGGGGCGGCCGCGGGGGCGGCGGGGCCGGAGGGACGCGGAGCTCCAGCGCGGGGCGGAGGGCAGGGGGCAAAGCGGGGGGACGGGGCTTGTGCGTGCGGGAGCCGCAACGAGGACACGGGGCTGCGGAGCTGGAGCGGGCGCGGAGGAGGCGGCGGCTGTGAGGACTGAGTTGCTGTAAAGGCAGAAGACGAGATAAGGCTGAAAGGAAAAGAAGGGGGTTGGTGGCCTTGCAGGGCTCAGGGCGGTGAAGGGAGCGGGGATGGTGCAGGGTCTGGGAGGACAAGGCAGGAGCGGAAAGGGGGCTGTGGGCGCTGGGATGGGAAGCAAGGCTGGAGAGCGGGACTGACGACAGAGGGAAGGGCAGGATGGATGGGGCCAGGACTGGGGCAGGGAAGGTTGCTCAAGACTGCGCTGCACCTGGGGAGGAGGCTGGTTTGCAGGGATGTTTGTTCTGGAGCTTCAGCTGTAATCTGATAGAGCAGCCTGTGTCACTGCAGGCCCCACTTAGGCCTGGTGAGTGTCCCAGCCCCGAGGGGAGCCTGGTCTGCACTTGTGTCTCGGGCTGGGACGCTTCAGTCCCTGAGGAGCTGGGGTTGTTTTGCTGGGAGTGTAACAGCAGCCTTAGTGCAGAGGCTGTAAAGGTGCTTCTGCGAGCGCAGTGCAGGCTTGGAAGACAGTCACTTGATACAGACTTCCTTATCTTTAGCTGAGCTGCCTGATCATGTTCTGGCCGTGCTGTGTGCTGCTATGGGTAGCGCTGGGCACCTCTGTGTGCACACAAAGCCTGGACAAGCCCAACGCAGCAGTGTCAGCTCTGAGGTGGAACCTGTGCTCAACGGGAGAGACCCCTCAGCAGGTGCCTTGTTCTGTGCCACTTTTTCCTGAAATTGCTTTTGAAGCTCTTCAGCCTATGGCGTTCCGAACTTTGACAGGAGCCATTTCCTTTGATTTTCCCTTTCAGCTGATTTCTGTGTTGCTTCTTGTTGCTTTCCATGCCCCCCACCCCTCCATAAAATACCCCACATTGCAGGGCAGCCTGCGAGGTTTGCTGAGCTGTTGCGTCGCTGCATTCAGGCTCTCTGCTCTTCCTGAGCGTGCTCACTTAACGAAGAAGTTTCTCCAAAGGCACCACCCTCGCAAGAGAGACCTCCCAGGTGACCCTGCTGCAGTTTTACAGCTGTGTCCATTAGAAAATATTATGTATGTGGAGGTTAATCCTGTGTCAAAAATGCTTGTTCATCACAAGTCCATACCAATGCACTCTTCCTGTTGGAGTTGCCTGTGTCCTTAGGCTGATCTAAATGCAGCAGTTGCAGTAGAGGTGGCAGTTTGCAGCCATCCACAGGCTACATGCACCTCAAAATCCTGGCTTCGTGCAGCTAGAACTGGGGTTACTCATTCTGCAACAGTTTGCAGACCGGCAAAGTTTCCCTTTTGCTCGACAGCAAAGCCTCACCTCTGCATCACCACACTTGCCTGGCATCTGAGTGCCCTGGAGTGTCTCCTCATGGCTGCTGTTGGTGTGGCTGATGATATTCAGCCTCTGATTCACCTACAGGTTGTTCTTTTGTTTAGAAAAAATAACAAACTGGGTGATGTTTCTGTATAATTTCTGTGCCTTGGGTATGTTGCTGCACGAGAGGAAGTTATTTACTTCTGCATTTTCTTTTGTGCTTGTGCTGAGGCCCTCCTGTCCAGGCAAGTGCAGGGTAGAGACAGAGGTCTGAGACGTGTAGAGAGGTGGATTTTTTTTTTCCTCCAGGTTTCAAGTCTTCTAGCGAGTGTGTATTACTCAGTATTTATGCATGTGAGATTTCTTCTCCCTCCAGCCACAGTTCCAGGGTGATTCCTGTGCTGCTGGGAATAGAAGCTGTTGAGGATGCACTATATTTTGCTCTTTTGCTGATTACTTTCTTGAGGGATGTCTTGGGGACAGATGCAGGGGACCTTAAGGGATACAGTGATTGAGAAGAGTGAGTTTGGGCAACCAGAGTTGTTCCTGGGTTATTTGCTCTAAAATGTGAATTGGGTGGGTGCAATATGCAGATTTGTCTGTAGCGGTTATCTTAGGTAGCTTGGTGGCTTCAGCACTGGCTTGGGAATCTGGCAGAGCAGGGTGTGTTTCCAAATCCTTTGCCAGAAACTTGTTTTTGATAAGGGCTGTGTCACTTACCTCTGCTTTTCCTGGCCACACCATGGAGATGATTGAACAGCCTCCCTCCAGAGCATTTCTAGACCTTCAGGTGAGAGAAGCCTTGTATTTCACCATATTCTGTAGAACTAGGTCACGTTTAGAAGTCAGAGCTAATATGTGCTCATAACGTTACTGTTATATGTGACATTTCACTAAAAGGCAGAAAATCTGCTCTGCATGGAGGTCCATTAGCTGTCTCTGAAATTCCCAGCGTAGGAGGTGCCTTGGCACGCTGCAAAATACAAATTAACACTCCAGGCAGGGCCTAAACTGTGCACTGGAAGAGTCCTCCCTTGACAATGTTCTTGAGGGTTGATGGCATCCGCCCATGCATAGGGTAATTTCAAAAAGGTGAGTTTGTTTCTATGGCCAAAACCCATGGAAATCTCAGCCTCTTGGACAGCCAGCACTGAACATTGATATTTAATTCCAAGTGGTCACAGATAATGGACTTCAGTGCATCTATTTTAAAAATATTTTTAGTATTGCAATTTCTTGTTTGGAATCAGCTTCCTTAAAGCAACCACAATTTTAAATAATAGCTTAAAGCTACCAGAATCTGTTGAAAAAATTTGAGGTAGGAATTTGCTGCTGAAAGTGTAAAATGTCAAACTGCAGGCTAGAGTGTGGGGGGAGGCAGTGTCTGCTCAGAACCTGGAAACGAGTGTGTTGAAATGATTGCGCATCCATTGGCATCATCTGAGCCTTTTGCAGGGTCAATAAAGAGTCTGCAAGAAGAGAATAAGCTCTGCCCTAAGCTTTTGACTAATTCCTTGCGACTTGAGAAGCGGCCTAAAAGCTAAAGTCACACTCAAGTTTTTTCCCATTTTTGAGACAATTGCAGTGTGAAGAGATGACCTCAACCAATTTTACAACCTGGCAGATGGTCCTGATGCCCACTGCTTTCCTTTGCTAACTGCACTTTAAACAGGTTATTAATTTTTATCTGTGCAAAGAATATTGATAACTGTCACCTTTTGTATCCAGTGATCATTTGTTCGGTTTAATGCATGGGGGAATTGCCTCCTAGACAGATTTGGTCTCTGGTTTAACGGATTCAAGTGGTGGTGCAGCACAGTGCTTGTGTCCCTGGGTTCTGTTTTCCTGCCCTATGCAGCATGCTCTAAATCACCACTAAATTAATCATGTATCTCAAATTGTTGCTTAGTGGTTCCCGCTGTGAAAAAGAAAACAAATTTGCATAAATGGAGAACAGTTTGCCCGTTGGGGGGCGAGGGAGAGAATGTCAAATTAAATGTATTATTAAAAAAAAAAAAAAAAGAAGCCTTTAATCTGTACAAATCTGCAGGGTTTCATGACTATCAGCTGCATAGGAACATAACTGAAGCTTCAACTTCCCTGGTGTATAGTGGTTCCTGTAAGCTGGATGGCAAGTTTGGCTAACTTAAGTTACGGAATTTCCCATTTGTGGTCATTTTGGTGCTGGTCTCCTCTAGAGCAGAGCGCTTCGGCCTTAGAGCCCTGCACAAGGAGGTCGAGTGCCGAGTGAAACTGGGTGACGTGAACTTAGTGTTTGTGATACGTGAAGTGAGTTCACCCTGGGGAAACCGCAGAGAGGCGGGAGGTTCTGAGCCAGGCTGGGCGCAGAGGAGCTCCCGGCGAGAGCAGCCCCGGCACTTGGGGGCTGCAGCGCTGCAAGGGGCTCCGCAGCGCCGCCGAAACAGAGCGCGTCCTTCTGCCGCCGCCTTCCTTCTGGTGACACGAGCATTTATATGGCTCTGAGGGAAACGGGTTTGGGGAAGTGACCTCGGTCAAAATTAACTAGGCGAAAATGGGTATTTTTAGCCCACATGAGCTTCCTGGTCCTGTTCATTGTGTGTGCACTGCTGACAATGGTGCAGCAGGGGAGCAAAGAAGACGGGTCTCCTTCCTTCAGCAGCGGTGCCAGGTGCTAGTTTGGTGTCCTTGCAAGCCCAGCTTTGTGCCTGTCCTCCCCTGTGGCAGAGCAGGAGGAGGTGTCTGTGTCAGATACCTCACCCAATTCTATTCAAGCAGCTCAAACTCCAGCTGGCTGACACCATGGTGGAGCAGATGAGGAGCACCTGGGTGATGCTGCTGGCAGAAGGTGGGACCCTGTCACTGCGTGGGAGCAGCAGCACAAACTTTCACTGTTGTGTATTGAGTGTCTGCATGTGCCACAAGTGTCGCATGGGACAGTGACACAGCAGCAGGAAGAGGAAGAAGAGGGAGTGGCAGCCCAGGTCTGCAAAGTTCTGCCATCACTTCACGCTTGGCCTTCATCCCAGGTTCCCATGAGGGGCCTGCTCTGTGTTAGCCTGTGGTGGGAATAGTTCCCAAGTGCCCAACACCTGCTTTTTTTTGGTGTCAAGCTCCAGCAGCTCCTGGTTGCAATACTACAGACTCTTGGTGACTGATAGGTCCAAAAGGAGGCTCTTTCACAGAGACCTGCCACAGGGCTGGCAGTGGATTACATGGGAGTACTCATGGGGATTGCGGGCATCTTCTCGGAGGGAATGAGGATGTGCAGGGAGGTGGCCTGAGCAGGAATATAATGACCCATACTTGTGCTTTGTGTGCTGGGGACCTCAGTGCCTTGCTACCAGCAGCCTCCTCCAGATTCCTGTGCCCTCTGCAAGGGGGAAGCTCTGGGAAACCTTGCCGAGATGGATGGGAGCCCCGAGCACCCTGCTCTGGCCACCTGGGCCTTCTCCTCAGGAGCTGTGAGCCCTGCTCTAAGCTGGTCATAGCTCCACAGGGCTGCTGTGTTTGGAGCTGGGAAGCTTTAAGCTTTGAAATATCTTTCTCTTTGTTTTCTTTTTGTCCTCTGAGGCAAGAAGCAAGAATATCTGTGAGCTTGCAGCTTTTAAAATAATTGCCATCCTCCTTTATTGGGTACAGGCGTTAATTGTGGTGTGGGAGATGCTTTAGTCAGCTATCGATATGGTTGTCGGCCAAGTTTGCATTTGCGCACAGGTCTGCTTAATTCGGAAGACGAGGCCTGCTGTATAATTACAGTCTTTGTTCTTCTGTTCTTAAATTTGTTGGAACATATGGCTAAGAGCCTCTGCGGCCTCAGAAACGAAGCAGGCAAGTTTGGAAGGTGTCCGAGTCAAAATTGAGGAAATGCTGTCAGAAAGAAAAGGTTGCTGTTGCTCTTAAGTGCTTGTTGGCTTCTCTCCACAAGCTCCGTGGCTCTTCTTGGACATTCTGCTGGGGTGAAAAATTTGATTAGGACCTGGCTCTCTATTAGATAGACTTGGTGTAGGGGCCCTGTGTGAGAGCCATTTTGGAGATGAATAGGGGTGATGTGAGCAAGAAGACATAAAACCTGTCAGGGCCTTTTATTGTTATAAGCAGAAGGCAGATGGGATTTAAGTGAATTTGACTTCAAACCTGGTAAGTGCTGTCAGAAAACGGACAGCTGCCTCTGCCTGGAACAGCTGCCATTTTAGCTTCTGGGTTCAGGCAGGGTTTTGCAGGCAGGTCTGGTTTGCGTTCAGTGCAGGAAGCAGCCATCTCAGTTATTCTTGTATGAGACCTTATTGTTTTTATAGTCTGTTTGAGGCAGACTGTAGCAAAAAGGGAAGGTCATGGCAGGGAGAGCTGCGGTTCAGGTGGGGTTGCCCAGCTCCCCTGTCTGGGAGCAGAGGGGTGTGTTTGAAATGCTCCGAGCACGGCAAGGCTCTGGCTCTGGGAAGCCTGAATCAGGGGTGGACATGAAGAAGCTCCAGGTTGCACAGCACCTTAATTTGAAGAGTCTGGCAACAGGAAGAGGGCGGCAGGGATTTAGGGTGCTCTGTTCCGAGACGCTGAAGCCTCAATTCTCACAAAAGCCATCAATGAATCACACATTGGAGCAAAGGGCCCCGCAGGTGCTGGG
This sequence comes from Tinamus guttatus, assembly GCF_059628265.1. Lineage (NCBI taxonomy): Eukaryota > Metazoa > Chordata > Aves > Tinamiformes > Tinamidae > Tinamus > Tinamus guttatus. The sequence continues at coordinate 5,174,810 of NW_028288594.1, read as the reverse complement.
CAGGGCTGCAGCCTGCGCCGTGCAGGCCGCGTCCCCGTCCCAGGCCTGCCGTGCTGCACGTGCCCTGCCCACAGCCTTGCTTTCGTGGCGGCGCGTGGGGAGGATGTCGCGGTGCCGCGGCAGGGCTCGCAGCCCGGCCCCGCTGCTGTTCCTGCGCGCTGGTCGGCGCGAGGCCGCGGGGAAGGCCCCAGCTGAGAGCTCCTGTCCCATCGCAGCGCCCTGCCAGGAGCAGAGGGGACAGTTCAGCCTTAATCCTCACTGGGGGGCTGCTTAATGGGGGCAAAACAATTGCGGTAGCCCAAAGGGATGCTTCTGTCAAGTGTTTTAAGAATGACTTTGGTGGAGAGACTAGACACTTTAAACACATTTGGTTTCTAATGCTGAGCTGTGAAGGTCTAGAGGTCCCTCCAGCCTCGGCCACACCAATGATGCAGCTTCCCGACTTCCCGGGAAGGCCGGGATAACTTAAATGTGTGCCAGGCACGGCAGAAACCGCACCGTGGAGCAGACAGCGCCGTGGTGGCTCTGAGGAGCTCTGTATGCGCTTCACGTGAGCACTCATTTCACTGAGGCCCTCTCAGAAGCTGTTGAATATTCAATACCTGAAAGTCCTGCCTAGTTACCTGCTTCTCCCCTAAATATCTTTCCTCTCCCCAAGATAAAAACTGAACTGCTTAGGAAATCTGTGTTAAAATAAGTTATTGCAGGATGAAACGTTGGGAAATCGCCATGTGTCAGCATTCACCTTTTGTGTGCGGAACAAAGGCTCTCGTGCAGGGCTGCTGACTGGCTTGGGGTACGTGGTCTTGCATGGTTACTTAAATAATGTGACAAACTGTCTTTCCACAGCCTCTTGAGGCACACAGCAAATGGCAGAGGATGAACATACTTCCTAGGCAAAATCATTTCATTGCTTGCTGTCTGTAAGTGTTTTTCTCTGTGATTTTTCTCAGCAAGGTGCTGTATTTGGAGGGTCTTCTCAGAGTCAGAGCTGCAGGAAGCGTCAGCGATGTGTGCTTGCAGAATGAGATTTGAATGGTGTAACTTAAAGATGGAAACGAGCGTGAAGGATGCGTCCTTTTTAATATTCCTAGCTCTCATGTGCCTGGCTGTGCTATCTTTAAATCTTCCTACATAGGTTTCTTTTTTTATAAAATTGATACTGCTATCCAAGCTGATTCCCAAGTCTGATTGTGGTGCTCTAAAAGAAGAAAGTGTCTACATCAACTGACCGTGTGGAATTTTCTTTCCTCTGAGCTTCAAGCAGCACTCAGTGGAAACTGCTTGGATTTGACACTGGGAATTGCTCCCCTTTCCTAGAGCTGGAGTTAAATATGCAAGAGCCCTCATAGCTTCTGCCTCAGACCTAGCCGGAAAGCCAAGATGAGTGACAGAGGTCACAGGTAGCTGGTACAGCTCTTAACTGAAGGATCTGCCTCGGGTGCTGGCGTGCTGGCGTGCTGCTGCTTTCAAGTATGTTTTCATCTTCAATGAGGCAGCACAAAAGACAGAGGTTCGCTGCTCTTTATTTATTTATTTAAAAAGAAGCCTGTTACTTTTTGTAGGCAATTGTTACGAGGTAACAACACCTCATCGTTTCCCCTTAAGATCTCTGATTGGGGGTTAATTTCTCATCCCTCCCTTTCCACCTCCTAAAAATATTGCTGACTCAGTGAATGGTCTGAAATTGGTGCCTTCGTCTCATTGCATGTCTGTCTTGAGTTTCAGCATGTCTTGGTCATTCCTGGCTTCTACCTCAGGACTGGAAATTGGGCCATCAGCAGAGAAGCAGATAGAAGAACAATATATTTTACAGGAAGAAAAATCTTTGCAAAATAATATGAGGGAAAACAGATATGGAGATCCTCCCGCACCCATGTCCTACTTTGTCAGTGCAGTGGCACACGTGGTACTCGATAGCATACGTTTGGGTGGACGGTGAATCTTGGCAGAATTAAGTTGGTTTCCAAGCTGTGGCAACCTAGTCAAGACCGCAGGGTTACCTCTGCCCACTGGCTTGGTTTGTGGAGTTATTTCAGTGCTTTTAGATCAGGTGGGTGTGAACAATCTCTGAGATTTTTATGGCCTTTAAAACAGGAACAGCATCGTTAGCCTCCAGTCTGCTTCGTGCCAGCTGTTTTTGAAAAATAGGAGGAGATACACTGTGAAGCAGGAGCTGATTCATGTTTTCACCTTGTTTTCATTTTGCACCTCTGCCGTCTGTGGTGGAAGAACCATTTCATTCCTTCCTACTGGAGAATGACCTATTAATATAGTTCCCCTGGAGCTGTCAAGGTGGTTTTGTAGTGCCATTCCCAACAAATTCATCCTTCAGATGTGGTTAGATCCTTCACAGGATCTAACTCTACAATTCTTGGACAAACAGGCAAGTTAGTTTGGTAGGATGTTATTAAATCTGCATGCCTGGAGTGTAAAGATGGGTCTTTGGTTTGAGAAATGGGTCACTGGTTTGAGATGTACTTTTTGCTAACTGGGGGTCCCAAGGAAGATGCCGAGGGCTGTGCTCACCTCTTGCCTGCAGCAGCAGTTGCCGTAGTGCTGAGGTATTTAGGAAGGATATGAGGGGTCAGGAGGAGGTGCACATCTGAAATGCTTCCTTCTGTTGCCCGCTCTGACCTCGAGACTTGGAGAGTGGGGTGTTCCTGCAAGTTGGTGGTACCACAGTGTTTGCAGAGCTGCTGCTGGTGGTGAAGGAGGCATGTGGGGAGGGACTGCTCAGTCTCCAAGTCACTTCCATAAATTGGGGCCACCTGAACCTCTATCCTCTGAACTTGTGTCATAGCAGGTCTGTACGGAGAACGTGTTTGTTCAAACATGCTCTTCAGTGACAGGTAGCCTTCTCAGACATTTCTAATAGGAAATTTGCAGACTGTGATCTCAAATCTATTAATAAACTACCAATAATAACGCCAGCTTTGAGGCCTGTTTTATATCATCTCTGATGAAATTGGTGCTTGTACGAACGGGGAGAAGTCTTAAGATTTCTTGTTGGAGGTGATCTGCTATTTGAACAGCAACAGAGAGAGTTAGTTGTGGGAAATGGCATTGGGGATTTATCCTCTTTCTTCACAGCTTGATGGAGGCTGCTGTTTGATTTCTTATTAACATCTTTGTTTTCTTTCCTTTTTAGAAATAAACCAGAGGCAGTAGAAGTAACATTTGCAGGTAAGTTTCACAACTCTTTGGGCTCCATTTCCTTGTGGGGGGGGAAGCTCTGGCTCGAATGGCTTATCCATGTTTGTGTCTGATGTGTCCCAATTTCTCCAGCCCCACCGAGGGAGGAGAGCAGCACAGGGCAGGCAACACTCCTTGCAGCGTTCCCAGGCCGTGGGGAGGGGAGGTTGTGCTGCAGGAGCAAATCGGCCCGTAGACGGCCCTGCTTTTTACTCTCAGGTCTTTGCCCACAGCAAGAAGCTCGGTGATGACTACTTTGGTGTGTGCACTACATGCCTCTGACTTCACCTTTCTCAAGCTCAGCACTTGATGCTGTTTAGAGTTAGGTCTTGAGCACCCTTTTGCTAGGGTTGTTAGAAAACTGGCTCAGGATGACAGATGAGATATGTTCATAGCCTGGAGTTTGTCCTCTGGAATGAGGAGTGCCAGGGAAGTACAAATTCTCACTAAGAGTGTGCGTGTTTTTTTTTTTTTTTTTCTTCCGTTCTCAGGAATCTATGCAAGCTGCAGAGCTCCATAGGGAAGTAGAAGAGCTTGCTGGGTAGCTGGAGAGTTAATTTCCCCTCAAACCCATTCTGCAGTGAAGTTAGAGCTGTTTCAGCCCTTTGAGCGATAACAGGTCTCCCTATGTGATGCTGCCACTTCCCTTAATTATGGGTCTTTTGATGTATCTGTGAGGGCTGGAACAGGGGAACCGTGTCACTCTATGCAGTTCCTTGAATTACACAAAGGGAAAACCTTCTTCAGTAGTAGAAACTTGTTCCTCTTGAGTTCCTCATTTCTCTTTTGCTTGCTTCCTAGACTTTGATGGAGTCCTTTATCATATTTCAAACCCCAATGGAGATAAGACAAAAGTGATGGTCAGTATTTCTCTGAAATTCTACAAAGAGCTCCAGGAACACGGTGCTGATGAGGTGAGTGAGCGTCTTTGAGAATCCTGGGCTTTGCACTCACAAATGCTTTTGGAACACAGATCATATTTTTGCAATATTACTGGGTCTCTTGTTTAGAAAAGCTTCTGTACTCTACCTCATTTTGGTCAAAGGAGCAGTCCTGTGCCAGCCACAAGTCCTGCTTTGTTCAAAATCGTGTACAAAGCCCGCTCCCATTTTCTTGTACAAATAAGAAGTCATCTCATACCCTACAGTCTAGAGGGCAAAAAGCACCACTAATTTTGCAAGTCCCTCCCAAATGACTGTGAGGCCTGACCAGGTAGAAATAGTTTATTTGACTAGTGAAGAAAGGCACTGAGATGAATCTGGAGTCTTACAACATTGCTCCTCTGACTCCATCCACACGGAGAGTGAGCGATGGCCTCCCGCTGGGCTTGCAGGCTGTGATCTGCAGGCTGCCTGGTTCCCTTTTCGCTGCTGCTGTGTGAAGTGCAGGTTCAGTTCCTGTTGAATGGGCTCAGGCCATGGAGGGCCATTTATGGTAGAAAGAAGGAGCCTCTCTGAGCTGTGGTTGGGTCACGAGGCAGGAAGTATGACTCAGTTCCTGAGTCAATTTTCAAATCTCACATTAGCAAATGGGGCTCACCCAAGGCTCTTCAGGAGGCTTTTGCCTCAGCTGTCTGTCCTTGAAGGGGGAAAAAGGAAACTGTTTCATGAGCCTGTTGAGTTGAGCTAGAGGCGGTAGTGGTTCTTGCTCCCAAATTGAATTCCTGTGGGTTGCTACAAGACTTTCCAAAGTCAGAATAAGGGGCTAAATATTACCCTGCTTTCCTGGCTCCTGTGTGTAGATCTTTGCAGGAGCAGGCTTACCTTGTAAGAAACAGGGCAGTGAGACCTGCTCAGCCTCAAGTACCGCTGCTGGGAAACGGGAGAATTGAGTAGCCCAAACCGTGCAGCCGTCCCAGGACAGCAGGACGGGCTGGCGTGGCACGTGATCCGGACAGGAGGGCGGTGGTGGCAGCGCCTCACAACTCGCTGCACTGTAACAGGGTGCAGGGCGCTGCACCGAGCGCCACTGCGGTGATGGCTGCACAGGAGCAGTTCCCTTTGACCCTGGCTGCTCTGTCAGACCTGTTGATCCACAGAGCGTGTTGCTGTGCTGGAAGTGGGGGCGGCTCAGCCACTTCCCTGGCTCTTGAGGCTCTCTGAGGAGACTGGGATCTCTGCATGACTGTCTTGGGAGTGTTGACTAAACCATAATTGAGTTCTAAAATAGGTGTTTAATAAACTGGTTCTTTCTGTGGCCCAGTGGAGAAGGTGGCATTTAGTCTCTGTGAAATGTCACTGTGAGAAGCACAACGGGGGATCCCTAGTTGGGCTGATCCATCTCCCTGGGCTGCTGCTCCCCTCTGCTGAGGGCAGGTTTTGGCAGGCAGAGAGCTGTACGTCCTCTCTGGGTAGCAGTGGGTGTCCTCCCGGGAGGGCCAGTTCTGCCACAGGACCATTCTGTTCTCTGTGAATTACCTCCTGTTCCCGGCCCCCTCGTTGACATGGAGCTGTGGCTCAGCCAAAAGCTGCCATTGATGTAAAATTCAGCAGTGATTATGTTTGAGGAAGGGTTTTGGCTGTGCTGTGGGTGGCTTTGCTTCTGGGAGATGCCCAGGCTGCCTGGCAGTTTCCTCTCCCTCCCCATCTGCTCTGTGGAGCAGGCTGAGGCAGGGTGGGCGGCCGCTGCGCCTGGCCACGGCTTTGGACTTGCCTCCTTGTGAGGAGCAGGGCAAACCTGGCAGTGCCTTCTGCATCCCTGGGGTGGGAGCACCGTTGAGATGGGAAGGAGGGTTGCAGGTCTTAGATCTGTAGTTTCAGGCTCTGCTGACAGTTCTCCTTCAAAAACGAGAAACGATTTCTGCCCTCCACCCCATGCACAAGACTAGTAAGAACTTTAAAAAGCTCCAGTTTTGACTCCTGCAGCACATCCCCTATCAGTGGAGTTCAGGAAGCTCTGCCTAGAGTAGGAGCAGCCAATAATCCTAGAGGCTCCTGACAATTAATATTTGTCCTGTAATTTGAGGCTTCTAAATGGAGACCAAACACAGCCTAGACTGGGAAGAAATGACTCTGATAGCTTGTGCTCTCAATATTTAATTTCTTTCTCCTAGGTATTGAAGAAAGTCTATGGAAACTACTTGGTAAATCCTGAATCAGGTAACCCTGCTGTAACACTTACAGTGTGTGAATGCAACTCCAAAATGACTTAAGTACCCTCAGAAATGCTCAGCTGAAGGTTGCAGTTCAAGAGCTTGCTAAGTGTATGATGAAGTGCATTTAAAAGGGTTTGGGTGCAGCAGGGCTGAAGTAGTTTTCAGCACAAGATTTAATTCTTGATGCCGCCCTCCTCTGTTCCTCATGGTTGGGGTTTTTGTTCTTCTCAATGATGCTTCCTGAGATGTAGGAAAACCATGGTTACCTGTGACAGCCTCTCTTCCTACTCACTGCAAAACTTGGGAGCAGCTCAGCCCGCACGTGTGTTCCAGCTCCGCAAGGAGCCCCAGGAACGTTGCCATGGCCACGTTCAGTGCCTCAAACGTGGCTTCTGGTGGCGATGTGAGTGGGAAGCAGCACCCCCGAGGCTTTTGGAAGGGGTTAGGGCAAAGGGGTGACAAAGTGTGGCAGTGGTGCTTGAGCTGTAGGTGCTTCTTTCCAGAAAATGTCTTTCTGCATGGATGAAGGTATAGATTATTAAGGTTAGCTGCTATCCCTCCCCAGGTTACAATGTCTCTCTGCTGTACGACCTGGAAAACCTTCCCGCAGACAAGGACTCTATTGTGCACCAAGCTGGCATGTTGAAGCGCAACTGCTTCGCCTCTGTCTTCGAGAAGTATTTCAAATTCCAGGAAGAGGGGAAGGAAGGAGAAAAAAGAGCTGTCATCCACTACAGGGACGATGAGACGATGTAAGTGTTCAACCTGAGCAGCACAGGGCAGCAGCTCCCAGCTGGCTCTCCGCTCAGAACTGCAGACTGTGATGGAAAGCCTGGACACCCTATTGCTCCATGCTTTGGCTGGCTGTATTAGGGGCCTGTCCTAGGCTGTCAGAAGCATCCAGGGAGGGTGGCGCTTGTCCCTCAGGCTGCAGCGATGTTAGACAAGTCTGAGTGGCAGCACCTGTGACTGTCTGGAGGGAGGGGAGGTTTCTGGCAGCCCTGCCTGCGTATGATTTCATCTACCTGACCTTGTTACTCCATTGCTTGCTCATCTGGTTGCTGTCCCTGTTCACATGAGGGTTCTCCTCTTTCCCCCATCTGCAGGTATGTTGAGGCAAAAAAAGACCGCGTCACAGTTGTGTTCAGCACGGTATTTAAGGATGACGATGACGTCGTGATTGGAAAGGTGTTTATGCAGGTATGGAAAGGGAAGTTGAGGGGTGTGATCCTCAGTTCATATGCCTGCTCGCTTGAAGTAGTGTCGTTGAACGAGACTATGGCAATAGTCTCCCAATCTGCCCTGGGATGGAAGAACCATGTTAACAGGCTTAGGCAGTATCTCTGCTGATCCAGGCTCTTGCACTGGCCTCTTAATTATTGGTGGTCTTGCTAGTGTGAGACAGTCATATGTTGCGTGTAGCAAGTGAATAAAACATAAAAAATAACTTCAGTATCCACCTTGAGGTTAGCTAGCAGTGGTGAAGGAATCGCAGGGCAGCAGAGGAACTGAGTGAGGTGGTGGGTGAAAGAAGTAGAGGGGCAACGTTAGACTGTGCTTGGGCTGGTGCTGAGGATGTTTTTTGTCTCTGAGGTTATTGCCACTAATGCTGAAATGTGAAGAGACTCAGACAGGAAACAGCTCAGCGTGACTGGTCCTGTGCTGTGATGGGCTCTTGAATCTGAGCTTTTCAAAACTATGAATTAGTTTTTGCTTAGTCTTGAGTACTGTAATCAATTGCAGTAGTGCCAAGTAGGTCTGAACTCGGCTGCCCTTTGCAAGAGCTCACTTGGCTGGGAAGCATTCAGAGGCCAGTAGTAAACAGTTTGCATGTCTGTGGAAGGCTGTTTGGCCTGTGGAGATTAAGACTTTTGCTTCCAGCCTAGCTCGCTGCCTGCCGAGAGCCCGGGGCACCTCCTGGGCTGCAGGAGGAGCTTTGGCTGGTTTGCTGCAGGGTGCCAGGCTGTGCTGCTGGCTGGGACAGCTGACAAACAGCATGTCACTGGGGCAGTTGTTCCCCGCGTGCTAGTTTACCTGTGTTAGGGGCCATCAGAATAGGGTCTGTTGCAGTGACACTGGTGGCTGTCTTAGCTCACAGCTTTGCTCTCTCTGTGCTTAACTATGGGCTGCTATGGGTCATCTGCTCTGGCTCTATGCTTTTCCCCACAAGCACATCCCACTGCCTGAATTTCAGCCCTGTTAAACAGGGAAGGAGGGCTGAGGTGAACAAAAACAGGTTTGTGAAGCTCCCTAGAAGGCAGCAGGGCTTCAAGGGAGCGGCTGTCTTGGAGTTTGCACTACTCAAGTTTCTTGGGTTTTGAAGCATCAAACCCTATTCCTGCCCAGCCACAAGAATTTCCATTCTGAGTCACGCTGGCTCCTTCCCTCCAGCTATTGCTGTTATGTAACGCAGCGCAGCCTGGCACGGCGGCTGTTCAGCTGGGCTCTCATGGAGAAAATCTGACCATTAACTGGCTGGTGAAGCCCTCTGAACCATTTTACCCTCTGGCATAAGCAGGCAGAAGGCAAAGCTGAGTGTTTCCGTATGGAAATGCCGGTGAACTACTTGGCTCTCCCAAAGGGGCATGGATGCCCCTGCCCTTCCTGGGGTGAGCTGTGCTGATAAGGGAGGAGAGGCTGGGAAGAGCTGGGGATGCATGTGCTGGGCTGGGGGGCAGCTGGGCAGATGGGGGTTGTTCTGCCGTCGGGAAAGGCAGTGGTTCTTGGGACTCTCCCACCCCCGTTTAGGGACAGTTCTGTAACTTCCGAAGCGCAGAGGTGGCCTCTGAGAGGCTCCTGGGTGGGAACGAATCTCCCTGCCTGTAGGCATCATTGCAAAACTTGCAGAAGAGCTAGGAGGGGCAGGCCCCACACAAGCTGCAAATCCCATAGATGCCCCTTAACCCTGCAGGCCTCTCTGAGCACGTCTGGGCTGATGAGCACCGCCTGTCTCGCTGGTGCCATCGCTGGCGTTCCCTTTGCAGCCGGAGCTGTGCTGTCTTTTGTGCTCCCTCAGTCTGAGGTGTGCCACAAAATACTCCCACATCCCATGGCAGGGAGGGTGATGCAGAAAAGTGCCCCAGCTGAGGCACTGACCAGGGCAGCTTTTCATTCTGCTCTGGTTTTGCTGGCAGGCAGGATTGTTTTCCTGGGAACGCAGAAGCTTGGCCTGACGGAGGTGGCCCATGCAGGGGGAGCTGGGAAGCCCCCTGCTCAGCGGCCCCGTGGGAGGAGGGGGCCCCTCACCATGCAGCGCTGCCCGCCGTGTCGCGTGGCACTCACCTGGGCTTTGTCTCACGCAGGAGTTCAAGGAGGGCCGCCGGGCCAGCCACACAGCCCCCCAGGTGCTCTTCAGCCACAGGGAGCCGCCCTTGGAGCTGAAGGACACAGACGCGGCCGTGGGCGACAACATCGGCTACATCACCTTCGGTAAGCGGGGCGCTGCGGGAGCGAGGAGCTCGCTGCTGAGCTGCCTTGGGCCATTGAGGGTCTGCTCTGGGGTAGCTGAAGAAGGGCTGTCCTTTCAGATAAAACCTGGAGGCAGAGCACGAGGTTCAGCGTTGGGAGTTTTCAGTGGAATGGGGACAAGCAAAGTAGCGCAGTGGTGGTGATCTGATTCAGATTCCCCACTCCCTGGTGTAAGCGTAAAACTTGCGCTAAAGTTTTGAGAGGAGCCAGCAGGGGCCCAGGCTGGAGATGGGATGCTGCACTCTGATACTAACACTAACTGGGGGAGTGACATGGGAAAGCACCCGCTGCCTTCAGCTTTTACCCTGCCTGGTGTTGGCTATTGCTGTTGGTTTTGGAGCATCCTGCATCTGTGTGCAAACTGGGGAAAAAAAAAAAAAAAAAACATTTACTTTGCTTTCTGCGCCTCCCCTCTGTGAGTCTTCGGGGGCTGAAAGGTAGTCTGGAGTTGAATGCTTCCATATTTTGCCCTCTTTGCTCCTGTGCAGAGGTGCTGCCCTGCTAGCTGCAGAGTGCCCCCCAGCAGCAATGCTAAGCTGGGCTTCCTTTGCTGTTCCTGCCTTGCTCCTTCCCAAGGCAGCAGCTGCTGACTGCTCTTCTGTCCCACTGCAGACTGGACTGTCTTGAGTTGAGGGGCCCAAACCCCTTAGGCTTCAAAGGGAAAGGGCCATCCCAGAGGACTTGGGGACCATGGTGGGGTCTGCTTTTAGGGTCTCTCGCAATGCTCCTGCAGTTGGGATCTCGGAAGCAGAGCATGGTCACTGCCGATAAAGGTGAAGTCACACTGCCCTGCACCCGCGCTGGGAATGATGCCTCAAGGGCAGCGCAGCTCATCAGCAATGCAGTAGCTCCCCGATAGCAGGTCTGGGACTGAGCAACATCTTGGTTCTTGTCTAGAAGCAATTTTTCTGTTACTTGATCTGACCTTCCAGGTGAGATCACCAGTGAGCCCAAAGGTCTTCCAGCCCTTAGCACAGCACCCGCCTGTGCGAGGCACGAGCCGCTGCTGGGGCCTCGATCCCTGGCAGCAGAGTGGCCCAGCCTGGCTCCAGCGCAGGCTGCCGAGCTGCCGGGCTTGGATGCGCTATCCCATAGCAGGGAAAATGCCTCCCTGATGGGCAGTGTCCGAAGGCAGCGAGTGTTCACGTGGAGCTGAATCCTGTGCAAACGGAGCGCCCATCCGCAGGGCAAGGTCACCCACTCTAGTTGGCCACTATTGAGCTCCTCCTGCATTAACTGACAAGAGCAGGGGGAAATCTCTTACGAGGAAGAAAAATACCCTTTTCTCTCTTGTTGGGAGGCCGGCAGGAGGCTCCAGTCCCCGCAGTGCCTTGCGGGTGCCTGAAAGGCGCAGAGCAGCCTGTGCATCCCCGTTTACCTCCCAGCTCTCCCCCATTCACTTATTCCCAGCCCTGGCGCGGAGTCCCGGGATGCTCTGCAGCGCCGGCACCCCCGGGCACGCAGCCTGGCCTGCACAGCGGCGCCCGGGCTGCTGTGGGAGGCTGCGGCGCGTGGCAGCGAGCATGGAAGTGCTGCTGAGCCCCGAGTGTAAAATCCCACGTGCTTTTTCGTCCTGGCACACTGCACGGAAAAGGGCTCTTTGCAAGGCAAGCTTTTGAGCAGCGCTGTGTCCGGCGCGCGGGCGCCTCGGGGCTGTTCTGTAGCCTCTGGAGGCCCTAATGTTTGTGTGGTGCCTTTTCTTGCAGTGCTGTTCCCCCGTCACACCAATGCTGCTGCCAGAGACAACACCATAAACCTGATCCACACATTCCGGGACTACCTGCACTATCACATCAAGTGCTCAAAGGTACGAGAGGACAGGGAGGAGAGAGGGGAGCTTTGGCCTGGCTAATCTGGGTGCTGCTAAGGAGAATGGAGCAGAGGGCCTGAGAACTGCCTGTGACCCAGCTGGACTGGGACTCCCATCCCAGTTATGCAGGGATGGTAAATGATGCATCATCCCTTTCCTCTTCCTAATCTTTGGCACTTTCAGGGTCAGCTTGCTTCCCATCATAGCAGCAGGATAGACTTTTCCCTTGAAGTCTCTCTGGATTTTTCTTTCTTCCAGAGAATGGGAATAAGGAAAGCTGCTCAGAGAAGAGCTAGCTTTGACCAGGGCTCAGGCAGTGATCTGAAGTGCTGACTCCTAGCAGTAGTTAACTCGCCCTCTTGCTGCAGGTTGAGGGAGGTTGATCACCCACTGTGGCCAAGCTGAGCTACCTGCTTTCCCAGGAAGGAGCAGAAAGATAGCTCTCCTCCAGGCACTGCCTGTGGCTCGTGTTTCCTAGCGCCCCAGCTCCTGGGGAATCGGGCTGTGAGTGTTTCCTTGCCATCGTGAGTAGCATCCCTAGCTGGGAGAGTCCAGAAACACCAGCCAGTCTCTGTACTCGTGCTCCAAGACCAGCCCTGAGTGTCTCAGAGCTGTAACCCTGGCCAGCTTCAGGAGATACCTGAAATCTGGGCCATGAGGACAGGACCCTGAGGTGTCCCCATTTTGTTCCAATGAAACACAGGCCTATATTCACACGCGTATGAGGGCAAAAACATCGGATTTCCTCAAGGTGCTGAACCGTGCCCGTCCAGACGCAGAGAAGAAAGAAATGAAAACAATCACGTGAGTAGCAAAGCGTGACCTGGCAGGACCCCTGCCCTCTTCTCAACACAGTGTGCTCTGGTCGGGGGAGGATCAGGGTGCTGTGGGGTGGCCAGATTGGGGCATAGCGTGCTGGGACCCCATCTGATGAGGAAAGGGGGTGCTCCCTGCGGAGGTGCTTGCCTGTGGTGCCTCTGCGAGTGAGAGACTCAGTCTGGGTGCACTGGCCTCCCAGGAGCGCTGCGCTCTCCCCGCCGCACTCGCTTACTGCCTCGCTTGTTCTTTGCAGGAGCAGCGTCCGTGTCGAGCTCTGTGCTGGCAAGGCCTGTGCGAGAGCCGCCTCGCGCAGGGCGCAGGGAGCAGAGCCCAAGGCAGACAGGCAGCGCAGTTGAGGCCCAGAGATGGGACAGCCGATAGGTACCACGGAAGGGCGCCCGTCTGCCGGCCCTGCCGGGCCCAGGCGGGGAGGCTGCGCTTGCAAGGAGGGAGCGTAGGCAGCTCCGGCGTGGTCGGTGTTGAGCCAGCCTTGCCGAGGCAGCCCTGCAGAGGGCTGGTTTTGGGTGGCAGAGCCCTGCTAGCGTGACTTGGGCAGCATCTCCTTCCGCGGCGGCAGGGAGGGCGCTGCGTGTGGGCGGCAGGGCCGCGTGGCCTGGCAGGGAGCGCGCGCCGTCCCTGCGGAGCCGGGCAGGGCTCCGTGCCAGCCGCTGCCTCCTGTGTCCCGCCAACGTCCGTGGGGCTCTTGCCTCGTTGTCCTGCACGTAGAGCAGCTGCCCAGTCCCTCGAGGTGGTGCCGGTTCCCCTTTGGCCCCGAGTTCCTGCTTTGTCTCCTTACTTCTCCATGCTCCTCCACAAGGAGATGCCGTCTAGCTTTGCTGCCCATCCTTAGGCTGGAGCCTAGGTGCAAAGCAAGGGAGTTTTGTGCCTGGCTGAGCTGTGTGTGGGATCAGGCAGCCCTTCAGCACAGTCCCAGTGTGCAGGCCCTGCTGCTCATGGGGGCCAAGGAAGCTGCTGCCAGGCTGCAGCGCAGAGCTCCATGGGCATGAGCAGCCCTGCTGTCACCCACGGGGTGGGCAGGGGACGTGTAGCCGGGGGTGAGCGCTGGTCCCATGTGCTGTCCTGGGGGGCTCCTGTCCTGGCAGCTGCCGTCCTGCCCTCTGAGCTCCAGGGCTGCTGGCGCTGGTGCAGCTCCTGCCTGGGGGGTTGTTACTGGTTCCTGGCACCTGCAGGTGGGTCCGGAGCTCCTCAGAGCCCCTTGCTGCCCTTGGCCAGCAGCTCCTTGATGCCTCGGCCGGGCGGCCTTCCCTGGTGCCCTGCAGCTCCCTTGTGTGAATGAAGCAGCCTGGAGTGCCCAGCCAGGGGAGGTGGTGGCAGGAGCACGTTTCCATCGTGCACCTCAGTCTCCATGCTCAGCCCCTCTTGCTGCCCTCCCTGTGTGTGTCTGGGTGCTTCCTCCTCGCTTGCGGCTCCGGGGGAAGGAGGCCGCCCCTCCGCAGCTCCCCCCACTCCCCGTGGCCTCGAGTGCTTCGTGCCCCGACCCACCAGCGCCCCCAGGGCTCCGGGACCCGGGCGCCATCCTGCAAAGAGCCACGTAGCCACCCCGGGTGCCTGGCATGGACGGATGCAGCGGGGAGCAGCACCGCGGCTCCGCACTGACCTCTCTTTGCATCCCTGCAGGGGGAAGACGTTCACAACCCGTTAACGGCAGGGTCACTGAGGCTGCCTTGGAGGACGAAGGTTGGGGCACTTGCTACCCGATAATCGTAGCTTTTAATGTCGCACCTCTGTGGGCTCATAAGGAATTCAAGCAATCGGGGTCTGTTTGTACGACAGTTTGGGGAGTAATCTGCAGAAACGAGCTGTGCTTGCGAGGACTCGATCGTTCCAAGAAACAAAACCTTAATCCCAATTTGATTGACTTAATTTCTTTCCTTTTTTATTTTTTTTTTCTTTTCAAGCTGTTTCGCTTTGCAATATGTTACCGGAAATGAGTTGCAGTATTTCTTATGAAAATAATGCAATATTAACTTGTTTTCTTCTGAGTATTTGAGTTCAAAACTCCTGTATCTGAAGAAATACTGTTGGGGTTCATTAATAAAGGAGATCTTTCTATCTTAAGGGGCCGTATGGGGCTTGTTCAGTTCATGGGGTCTCATTAAAGAAGGAACATTTGGAGTTGCAGTCACGGTGGGGAGTTGCAGCTACTTGTGAATTACTCAGGGGGAATGACTTTTTTCCTGGTAATTCCAGTCTTTGGCACTGAACTGTGACAGTGGTAGCTGTGTGATAGGGCTATGGGTGAGCTCCCTCTCGGGCTTCCCTTCCCAGGAACGGGGAGGCTGGAGCTGTCCAGCCTCCCCCTGGAGTTCAGGCCATGGGGCTGTAGCTTTTGCCTCCCCCCAGGTCCCTCTTGCTGGCACAAGAGCCTCCCTTTGCAGCTGGCTGGGAGCAGAGCAGAGAGCCAGAGCTGAACTCAGGGGCTACCCCCCAGAGCAACCTTGATGAGCCCTGAGGAAGGAGGGCAGGAAGAAGAGGATGGAACCTCCAGCTTCAGCTTTGCTCCTCTACAGGGGGGAAGCAGCTACCACAAGGTCCCTTAAGGCCCGTAGGCTCGTGCCTGACATCCCCTCCTGCAAGACAGGTGCATTGTCCCTTCATGCAAATTAGGTGCTGCTGTCACCTCAGGCTGTGCAAGGCCTGGTCCCTAACGGACTATGACAAGAGTAGGGAGTAGGGACTTCTACCCCCCTTCCTCCTGCCCTGCACAGCCAGAGCCCTGGGTTCCCCTGATCACGGCTTCTTTATGACCCCTTCTCTCAGGAGTTCCTGTGTTGTCCAGCTGGGGACAGGCAGATGGGGCTGTCTGCTGGAGACGGGGGGCACTGGAAGCCTTCAGCCATTCAGGGAAGTGATCATGTTGATGGGGTGAGATGGGAATTTGAGTCCTATACCACCATCTACCCCCTAGAAGGGGAAGAACACCCCCCTTCCCTACATATCAGGGTGGATAAGATCCAGTTAAGTGAAATAATTTATATAATTAAAAGACATTTTTCATACAAAACCCCAGGCTCAGCACCCCCCCACCCCAGAGCAAGGGCAGAGGGGGCAGGCTGGAAAATTACAAAGCACACGCTGGGGAAGGGGGGAGGCCCCTGTCCCCGTCCCGCTGTACAAGAGCCCCGGGCAGGGCCGCAGGGCCCTAGCGGTCCGGGCGCTGCACGCAGAACACCTTGGCTTGGTGGTCTCCGGAGGTCGTCACCACGATGGAGGCATCCCTGGGGGAGACACAGCTCAGAAAGGGGCTGGGGGGACCCCTCACCCTCCCTTTCCCCAGCTACCCCAGGAGGGTGCAGGTGTCAGCACAGCTCTGCCCCCCGCCCGGCTTTGGGGCTGTTCCCTCCGCAGGCCCCCACGACACCTGCAGGAGATGCAGCTCCAGCTGTGAGTTCCCTCCTCGCTTCCCCTCCGCAGCAGCAGCGGCAGCAGGGGGGTCCCCGCTTACTTGTTGACGGCAAAGTCCAGGATTTCGGCCGCGTGCCCCCGGTACTCGCTGATCATCTTCCCCGAGCGGGCGTCCCAGAGGCGCACGGCCCCGTCCAGGCTGCACGTGTAGACCACGGCCGAGCTCTCCTCCCACAGCAGCTGCACAATCCCCGACTGGGGCAGGGGCAGCGTGAGCGGGGCAGCCCCTCAGCACCCTCCCCACACGGGGCCCACACTCTGAGTGGGGCTGTGCCCAGCGAGCAGCGAGAGCCACCCCAGGGGCTGAAGGAGAAGCGCAAAACGGGGAACTAGTCCCAGGCCCGCTAGGAAAGCCCCTGGGCTCCCAGGGAGGCACCGCTGAGGCCAAGATGAGGGCCTGGGGCTTGCGGACTTCTCCTATAGGCCTAGAAACCCCCAGCCGGGGGGAAAACATCCAGGGCAGTACCTCGTGTTGGCATTTATGTCTCAGACTCTGCGTGGTGAGGTCGTAGATTGCCAGGGTGCCGTCAAGGTAGCCCACAGCAGCCAGCGGCATCCTGCAGAGGGGGGCAAAAAGAATAATAATAGAAAAAAAAAAAAAGATGTTAGGGTGGGCTCATAGCAGGAATGAAAACGTGAAAAGGAAGAGTGAACCCTCAACACTGAGTGTGCCTACAGCGCCTCAGAAAGATGGACAGGCTGCTGCCCTAGAAGAGCTGAGGAACGGGGCTGGAGCCTCGGTGCCCCACTAAGGAAACGAGGAGGACTCACGAGCCACCAACTGGCCTAAGGCTCACCAAGGACAGGACCAGATCCTGCTGGGAAAGATCCCGAAGAGCCATATCCAGAGGGGATCCCACCCAAAGTGCAGCTCCTTAGCACTAGCCCAGAGAGACCCAGGTGATGTGGTGAGGAGTCCAGAGTCACTGCCCCTGTCCCCCGTGTCACAGGTTAAAGCAGCTGGCCCAGGGCACACACGGCTGGTGCAGGGGAGGAGGAAAGTGCTGGAGGGGACTGAAGCTACATCAGTTTGTTGTAAGGTCTGGCACTGGGTTGTGCTGCACGGCTTCCCTCAGGGAGAGGCTGGAGATGAGTAGTTAAAGCTGTGCAGGTCTCCCCAGCTCCTTGGTGGTTCCCGGGGAGAGGAGGGGGTCAGGGTAGGCCCCTAGTAGCAGGGGGAGGCATGAAACCCCCAACTGAGGGGCCATCACCCCACTGTGTCATATGCCCCCATTTCCCCCCACTCACACGTTGCAGAATCCCAGCGACTCCACAGAATTGGACTCGGGCTCCTCGCCCTCGCCAGCGGGCGTCTTGGGGGTGACACTGTCCACCTTGAACACACACACAACCTGCAGGGAGAGGGGATCAGTCCCAGGGCAGGGGAAGGGTCTCCCCAGCCTCACAGGGAGGCCCTGTCCTTACCCAGGACCTAGAACCCCAGGCTATGGAGGCCCAACGCGAGAGCCTCTGCCCCTCGCAGCAGAGGCCAGGGTCCCTTTGGCCTAGCAGTCTGCCAGGTGCCACCAGGAGCCCAACCGAGCCCCCCGTCCGGTGCCACCAGGAGCCACCGCGGCAGGAGGCAGCTGTGTGGGCCAAAAGCGCCTCCTGCTGGCTGCTCCTGGCACTGCGGGCTCGCTCCTGGCTATCACAGCCAGAGCCATCCTTGCCCCACCTGGGGCCACCCACCGGCCCCAGCAGCCTGGGAAAGGGGCCTCAGAGCCAGGGACCCCCTTTCCCTGTCCCCTAGGGCCTCTTCATCTGGTCCCCGCAGCAGGGCAGGCCGAGGCAGGCACAGACTCACCTTGCCCGTGGCAGAGTTGATCAGTTTGGCGTGACAGTCCACAGAGCCCGTCAGGATCAAACTGCCATCCTGGTTGCTGGCCACGCACGTCAGGGGGTCCTGGTGGCCGTCTTGGCCTGCAGACGTGAGCAGAGGCAGCGCGAGCTCCACGCACCCTCCCAAGGGGACCCGATGTGCCATGAAACCCACGCGCATCCCCGTGCCCATGGTGTCCAGCACCCCCGTGGCAGGGACCAGCCTCCCAAGGGGACAAGGGTAGTTCCGCCAGCACACCCAGTGCCAGGCCTCCTCCGGCGGCCCCTGGCCTCATAACGCGCTCCCTCTTCCCAAGGGCAGACATCAGAGCCCACTGGAGCTGATTAACCCCTTTCCTACCTTTCAGGACATGCAGCGAGGTTCCCTGCTTCAGGTCCCAGATGCGCATCGTCCCATCTTCATATCCCACCACTGCTCTCTTCCCTGGGTGAGACAGAACTGACAGGTACAGCCAGAGCCTCCCTCACCCCTCCGCCTCCTGCTGAGCCCTGGCGGGACAGAGCTGGGCACCCTGGGGCACCCCTGGCTCTGCAGAAACAGGGTGGCACGTGGTTCCCCCAGGATTCGCAAAGGACCTCGTAGGCAGAGCGGGTAACGCTCCCCGCCCCAGGCAGCCTCCGTGCCTCACCGTCAGGCAGGATCCTGCCACACGTGGCTGGGCACGAGGGGCCCTGGAAGGTTTTGCAGTCCCCGCTGGGGATCTTCCACATCCAGGAGTTGCCATCAGCTGTGCCCGCCAGAAGGACATGGGCCTGAGGATGCCACTCCATCCACTGCAGAGAGAGGGACAGGCAGTGTCACAGGGTGGGCTTGGAGGACTCCCCATCCATCCCAGCCAGCCAGCTGCGAGCAAAAAGGAGAGGAACCAGACCTGCACACCATGCACCAGCCCCGTAAGAGCCAGGGGTTCTGTCACTCACCTCCAAGTCCCCCACTTCAAAGGACCACACTTCTTCCTTGGAATCCACCCGCCACACTTTGATGAGGCCGGACATGTCGCCCGTGGCCACAAACACGGAGTCATGACTGAAGCCAGCACAGGTGACCGAGTCCTTGTGTCCTGGAAACAGGAGGAAACAGAAACTATTTAATTACCGAGCTGTGGAAGATGATGGGAAGTTTAGCACTAGGTTGTGGGAGAGCATATCTGGAGAGCTGCTGCTGGGAAGGGATATACCATAATTTGGCCCCTATCAATCCCCCCAGTGCAGAGGATGCTCTGGCCAAGCTCACCTGAGCATTCAAACAGGAGCTCTCCGTCACTCAGGCGCCACACGAATGCCTTGTCGTCCTCCCCGCCTGTCACCGCCAGCGTGTTGGTCTTGGGGTCGAGGCTCACGCAGAAAACAGAAGCTACAGAAGAAAACAGCTACTGGTCCAGACACTCCTCACACCCCGTCAGACATTGCCCAGGGCTCCGCACCACTCAGCACCAGCTCTGGATGAGATGCCCCCCAGACGGACTGAGAACCCAAACCCTGGAAGTCAGTTCTTCCTACTAGGCAATGACTGGGGCCCCGCCAGAGCACTGCAGGCTGCGCGCTGAGCTCAGCGATAGCTGTTAAAGCCAAGATAGGAATCCTGAAGTCTGACTAATGCCTGGACCAGAAACTCTGCTCCTGACAAGAAGCATCCCCAAGCCTTGCACAGGAAACTTCTCTACCACAGTGCAGGGAAGAAATTAGCAAAGCTGAAAGCAGCCGGGTCGGAAACTGGCCCAGAAGCAGCAGAGAGACGGCAGCCTGGCAGGGCCCTGCCTGCCCCTCGCACATGGGGAGGGGAGGCAGAAGGGGGTCCCAGGAGTCGCCCCGCGGACGCCGCTGCCCGCCGGAGCCGCCACGCACCCGAGTGCAGCGCGAACGTGACCTCGCTGTCGTCCTGCGCCTCCATGCCGTCCTCCACCCCTTCGTCATCCTCCTCCGTCTCCCAGGCCTCGGCATCCGGCTCATCCGCCGCCTCGTCGCCGAAGTCCACGTCCTCCATCTCGTCGGCCAGGTCATCTGCAGAGAGCCGCGCTCAGCGCCGCCGCGGCGGCACGGGGCAGCTCGCCGGGACGGAGCGACCCGGCGCGGCGAAGGGGGCCCTGGGCACGGGGCAGCCCCGGGGCGGCCGGGCCCGGGGAAGGGGCCGCGAGCGCCGCGGAGCGGCCCCGGGGAGGCCGCGCGGGGCGAGGGGAGGCCGCGCGGCGCGGCCCGCGCCAGGCCGCCGCAGTGGGGGCCGGTGCCGCCGCCGCGGGGCGCCGCGGCCGCCTCGTCTCACCCGGCCCGGGCGGGCCCAGCTCCACCACCTCGATGATCTCCTCGTCGCCGTGGAAGCCCAGCGCGCCCGGCTCCTCCGCGGGCTCCATGCCGGCCTGCGCGCGCAGCCGAGCCTGCTGCCTCCGCTTCCACCGCCCGCCCCGCCCCAGCCAATCGCCGCACAGAGGGCCTCCCACTCCGACCAATCCCCGTCCGCTCCCCCTCACAGACTCCGCCCCTCCCCACGCCCACCAGCCAGCAGGGTAGGCTGAAGCCGTCCCGCGCGGGGCGCCCTGGGAATTGTATTTTCTCGCGCTCTTCCCGGGCAGTGCAGCCTCCCGGCAGCCCCCGCGCGGCAGACTACAACTCCCGGCAGGCCTGGCGCGCGGGGCACGCCGGGACGCTCGCTGCGGGTGCGCGATGGCGGCGGCGCTCGCCGGACTGCGCGGTAACGGGAGGCGGTAACGGGGCTGCTGGCACCGGGGCGGGAGCGGCGCTGCCCCTCGCGACCCCTGCTCATTGCGTCGCCCCGCCTTGTCCTGGCGCCCGCTTGCTCGGGTGGGCTTTGGCCACGCCCCCGCTGCTTTGGCCACGCCCCTCACAACTCCCATCCTCTAGTGCTCCGCTCCTGCAGCCACGCCCATAGTGGCCACGCCCCCTCAGCATCATGGCCACGCCCCCTCAGCACCATGGCCACGCCCCTCACTCGTCACGGCCCCCCGGCTCTGCAGCTCCGGCCCTGCAGCAGCGCCCGCCCGAGGCCACGCCCCCTCTCGCCCGAGGCCACGCCCCCTCCCGCCGAGGCCACGCCCCCAGGCGCCCCCCGGGAGCGGCATGGCGGGCCCCGGGCGCCCCGTCCCGCTCGCGCCGACCCGTCTCTCCGCGCAGGCCTGGCAGCTGCGGGGCGCGCGGCCCCCCTGGGCTCCCGGCTCCTGCGTGGGAGCTGCGGGCGGCCAGCGGAGCCGCGGGGCGGCCCCGAGCCCCGCGGGCAGCTCCCCGAGGGGGTCGAGTACATCCCCAGGCGCAAGGTCAAGAACCCCATGAAGATGGTGGGGGTGGCCTGGTGAGTGGCAGCGGTGCGCGGGCCAGCAGACGCTTCCCCTGCGAGGGTGGCATGTCCTGGGACGGGTGCTGGGGGTTGCTGTCCGTGGCGGGGACGCAAAGCTGGGGCATCCCAGGGCTGCCCCACTCTGGTGCTGGTGATTTGGGGAGCCCCGATGCCTCTTTCCGCCGCTGTGGTGGCAGCTGTGGCCCTTCCGCGGGGCTGTGGGTCGGGACTGGAGTCCCTGGGGCTGCCCAGGGCTGCAGCACTCGGTGGGGAGTGTGTCCATCCTGTCCCAGGGTGTCCCAGGACCCCCATTTCCCTGCCAAGCCTCCCCATGTCCTGCCTCCTGGCTGCCTTGCAGGGCCATCGGGCTGCCCTCGGGCATCGTGCTCTTCCTGCTGACCAAGCGGCAAGTGGACAAGAACCGCGCCGAGCAGCTCAAGATCCGCCGGAAGATGATGCGATCCAACCAGGGCGAGTACGAAACAGAGCGATACAAGAGCGTGGTCAGAGGGGCATAGCCAGGCTGCCCCTCGGAGCCGGGCTCCCAGTGGGGGTAGCCTGTGGCCCTGGAGGGACTGCCCAGGGAGCTGCTTGCCCCCCTGCGCATCTGGGACCTGCTCTCTACCCTCCAGCACCAGTGACAGTTGTGGGGTGCTGGATGGTGGCAAATAAACCTGGCCCTTGGGGCAAGGTGAGTGAAACAGCCCTGGGCCACTGTCATCAATCCCTCTGCTCAGCCCCGGGCTCTGCCTGCACCCGCCTCCCGGGGACGGTTCCCAGCTGTTCCCGGCACCCTTTGCAGGGTGTGCGCAGCAGGGGCCCGGCCCTGCCTGCGGGGGCGGGAGGAGAAGGCAGCTGGAACAGCTCAGCCTTGGCTTTATCACCGCCCGGCAGCGTTGGTGGAGCCATGAGCAGCCGCGTGCCCTGCTGGGGCGGCTGCAGCTTCCCGGGGAGCTGCTGCTCCTCCACCCTCCTCCCAGAGCCCTCCGATCTCGGAGGGGCCCCGGGGCGGGCAGCGCGAGCCCCCCCACCAGCGAGGGCTGCGCGAGCCCCGATCCTACAGGAGCAGCCCGGGGACGCGGGCGAGCAGGGCGCCGCGCAGCAGCGCTGCACGTGGGCAGGCCAAGGGGCTGCTCCCTGCCCGCAAGGAGAGCTCTCCCCGCAGTCGTTACCTTCCCTGACGGAGCCGCCAAAGCCATGGTGTCCGCTCGGCACAAAGCCAGCACCAGGAGCACTGTGGGGACACAGGCTGAGGTGACACGTGCACTCCAGAGCCACCTGAGGATCCCCTACCCTCCTGCTCTAGGGCACAGCGGGTGGAAGTGAGAAACAAGGGAGAACGGAAACAAGTCCCTGCTTGTTGTGGCAGGAGAGTTCCCTCCTGGCTCACCTCACCTACAAGAAAGACACGGAGGTGCTGGAGCGCGTCCGAAGAAGAGCAGCGAAGCTGAGGAAAGGGCTGGTGCACAGACCTGAGCAGCGGCTGTGGGAGCCGGGCTTGTTTAGTCTGGAGAAGAGGAGGCTCAGGAGAGACCTTATCGCTCTCCACAGCTACCCAAAAGGAGGTGGTAGTGATGTGGGGGTTGATCTCTTCTCCAGAACAACAACCAATAGAACAAGAGGAAATGGCCTCAAGTTGTGCCAGGGGAGGTTCAGGGGAGGTTAGACATTAGGAAGAAGTTCTGCATGGAAAGAGTAGTCAAGTACTGGAACAGGCTGCCCAGGGAAGTGATGGAGTCACTGCCCCTGGCCATGGTAAAGAAGCATTTTTTCTTAAAGAGGCACTTAGGGACACAGTGCAGGACAGTTTAACGGGCACAGTGTTGAGGGGCTTGCAGATGGACTCGATGATCTAAAATATCTTTTCCAGCCACAATGATTCTATGATCCAGCCTTGTCCGATACTCGCAGCCCTGCTGGGAGAACCGGGCCTTTCAGCTAAGGCCTTCTGCGAGCCGAGGAGCTGGGAGCCCCACGTGCCGGGCCGGCCTTGGCACACCGCGTGGACTCACCACACAAATCACTCGTCTGTTTGGAAAACTGAAGTGTTTTATTTAGCAAGTGCAACTTTGGCCGCAGCCGAGGCCCGGCGAGCCGCGCCGGTGGCTGCGGGTCCTCTGTAACGCCAGCTCCCTACACGTGACCCCAGTCCCACCGGAGGAGCCTTGGCCACCTCCTGCGGAGCGACACTGCCGCAGCGCGGAGCAGGACACGGCTGGGCCGGGCGGCTGAGCAAGCCATGGGGCAGCCACAGAACAGCTGCGTTTAAGGCACTGAGTGAATGAAGCTGGGTCAGGCCCTCCGTGCGACAAGCCAGGGCCCGGCCCGGTCCCGGGGCTGACACAGCAGCTCGGACTTGTGTCCAGCTGCGTCTCCGGCCCCAGCGCGCAGGCAGCGACGGCAGCGCCCGCAGGCACAAGGCTCTGGGGCGGCCCTGCCGGCACCACGCGGCGCCTCGGGGCTGCCTGAGCGCTGCTGCCCGCACCCAGGCTCCGGAGACTGGCGGGAGCCAGGGAAGCCCTTTCCTTGGCAGCCTCTGTGTAGGGGGATGAGGCACCAGGAGTAATCTGGGACCAGGCTGAACGCCGGTCATTGGCCACAGAGCGCACACGGGCACTGGCGGTGCTGCTTGCTTACAGGCTTAGGGAACCCCCTGCCCCTGGGCAGAGCTGCCCTTGCGCCAGGCCCCGGCTTCTGCTGCTGCTTCCAACCGTGCGCCAAGCACGGGCAGAGGGAGCCCGCGGATCGGGACGGGGTGGCAGCCCTGCCCAGGCACCGGGGCCCCCTCTGTGCTCGAGCCACACGCGCCCTTCACTGTGACGGTGGTCGCAGGGGCTCTGGCACCGAGCACAGCCCCTTGTCCCTGCTGTGAGCGGCAGAGGGGCCTGGGACAGCCACCTCGCGGGGCACCGAGCCGGTCTGCAGCAGCGGGAGGGCTGCAGGGCCCGGCACAGGGGCCATGGGCACCACCAGCACCAAAGCGGCCACTGGGGCACTGACGGGGCCGGCAGGAGCCCCGTGACACCAGCCCAACCCGGCCACGGGCCAGGCTCCTGGGGCAAGGAGGAGATGGGAGAGGAGCAGCTTTGTGGAGGAGAGAAGCGGAGGTCAGCGAGGAGGCAAGGCGCCCGGTGCGGGGCAGGGGCTAGTCCCGGCCCACGATCTGCAGTATGGAGGTGAAGATATACATGATGTCAGTGTAGATAGTCAGGGCGCCATACACGTACTCCTCGGGGCTCAGCGAGTTCTTCCTGTTCCCCAGCACCAGCTGGGTGTCGTAGGCTAAGAACTGGGGAGGACACGGTAGGAATCAGCCACAGATGCCGGCGCCCTCCCGGGGGCTCTCCCCACTGAGGGGCTGTTTGGGGGGCACAGCCCGGGCACTGCTGCTGGTTCCGCACAGGGGCCCGGCCCAGCAAGGGGGGCGCTTGAGCTGCCAACTCACCAGGGTGAAGGCGATGGCCCCGATGGCCGCGTACAGCATGTGCAGCCAGACGACCTGCAGGCGGGCGCACGGTGACCGAGAGGCAGAGCCCCAGCGCTGGCACAGCCGCCTGGGCACAGCCTGTCCCACGGGAGCCCGCGGCCCCCGCTCCCCGCCTGCCTCCCGGTGCCCTCCACCCACTCCCAGCGCCATTCCCGTCCTCCCCGGCGCAGCTGCCGCGCGGTGACCGCCAGGCGCTCCGCAGCCCCCCGACTCACATATTTGAAGGAGAGGACGATGGCCGTGACAATCCCCGTGACCATGACCACGATGCCCAGCACGCAGAAGAGCCCAGGACACGATGTGAAATCAACCTGCCGCGAGGGCAGAGGTATCAGGGGAGAGCTTGGGACCTGCTGAGTGCACGGGGGCCACAGGGCACCCTGGGGGGACAGTGGTGTCCCCAGCGACCCAGCACCCTGAAGCTGCCCCCGTGAGCAGGGCACATCTGCACCTCACCTTGGTCTGGAAGCAGAAGACAGTGACAATGATGGCAACGATGGCTGTGATGAGCATAGCGATGAGGACGGCGTTGGTCTTGTACGTGCTGCGGATGGAGAGCACACCAGAGTCACCACCAGAATACCCCAGAGGGCATTTATAGCCCCATGGCCCATGGCTATGGTCTCTCTGGTAGGGAAGGACCCCACCGGGGCCTGGGCTGCCTCATTCAAGTGGCTCAGGGTGATGGGACTCTGGGCATTGAAGGCAAACACTGGCTCCAACCCCTGCGTCTCTGCTCAGATCTGCGCCCGCAGCTCCTGCCCTGAGGGACCGGGACCCCCGCTGCCTACCTGGCAATCGCCCCCGTCATGAAGCCCATGGCCAGCGTCTGCAGGAGAGAGGAGAAGGGCTCATTCAGCGACGCAACCGGGGGACAGATTCACCCTCTGGGGACATGGGTCCTGCCCCTTCAGTGGGAACTGCTCCCCACCCACGGGGCAGCTCCTGGCGGCCCCCATTCCATCCCATGGGAGCATCCTCCTCCCACCCCATGTGCCAGCTGGATCCCACCCCTGCCCTGGGGGCTAAGAGCACAGCAGGTCCCATGGGGCAAGGGGGCTGCTGACGGGCACCCCAGGCCCCCTGGCAGCCCCGGGCCCACTCAGCCACTCACAAAGATGCTCAACAGGATGATGTTCCAGGGGAAGCGTCTCCTGGGGACGACACCAGAGGAGAGAGGTGAGGTGATGACAGCGTCTGTGTGCGTCCCATGCGCGTCCCCCACACAGGGACCCACATCCCAGTTTAAGGGGTGGCATCCAGAGCCAGGGGACCCCCCAGGGTCCCAGTGACTCACCGGGGGCCCTGGCAGCAGGCCAGCACCAGGTAGGTTACCAGGAACACGGCACTGCGGAGGGAGAGACGAGGTGCTCAGCGCCGGGCTGCAGAGGCCTCGGCTGAGAACCCAGCCCAGGCCGGGCACGGCCCTTCCCCACACCACCTCGGTGCCCCGCACTCACTACGACGTGTAGTAGACAGCGATGTTCCTCTGCACGAAGGAGGAGACAGGGTCGCTGCAGGACAGGAGGGCCCAGCGTGAGAGAGGCCCCCGCAAGGGGAGAGCCCCGGGCACGGCTCGGCCACCGACCCGCTCCCCCGGCCCCAGCCGTGCCCAGGGGCTCGTGCCGCCCGCGCAGCCCTCCCACCGCAGCCCCACTCACACGAAGGTGAACACGGCGATGATGCCCACTGTCACGAAGAGCTGCAGCGAGATGATGGCGTAGACCTGCGAGAGGCGGCGGGTCAGCCCGGGCCGGTCCCCTGTGCCCTGCCACAGTGTCCCGGCCGAGCAGGGGGTACCCTCACCTTGCGGATGAAGGTGTGCCGGACCTTCTTGTCGTCCCAGTTTCCTGGCTGGAAGGGGGTGCCCTCGCCTGCGCCCTCACCATAGCCATCGCCTGGAGGGAGGGGAGGCCTCAGTGCACCACGTGGGGCAGGATCCAGCCCCATCCGAGAGATGCTCCCTGCCCAGGGTGCTCAGAAATGCTGGGAGCCCCTTCCAGCACCACTGCGGCCCCTGCATTGAGGCACATCCTGCCCCCAGGCACTTCCCACCCACCCCATATCAAAGCTCCCAGCTTACCAAACCGCATGGGCACGGTGGGCATGGCCATCCCCGGCTGGGGATACCCCCCTGCCGCCGGGTAACCTCCTGCTGCCGGGTACCCGCCAGCCGCCGGGTACCCCCCAGCCGCCGGGTACCCCCCAGCCGCCGGGTAGCCCCCCGGCTGCGGGTACCCCCCACCATAGTGGTGGGGCTGGGGGTAGCCCCCCGGCGGCGGCGGGTACAGGGGGTTCTTGTCGTCATATGGAGGGGGCGCGCTGGGCTGCGACATGTTGGCTCCGAGTGTCTCCTGTGGGAGGAAAAGAGACGGGGCGGGCAGTGCGCCCGGCACCTGGCAGGATTGACCCCAAACACAGATGCGGACACACAGCAGGTCCCCAGGGATCCGTCAACAGAGCCAAAAGCCAGAGGGGAATGGGGACACAGGGGACGGACACACCGCAAAGTGCCTTCCTGGGAGGGCTGGAGCCAGCGCAGAAAATACCCTCCCACTTTAATAGTCGCTTCCACTTAATGAGAGCCAAGAGACGTGCAGGGCTGGCCTCCAGCAGCACAAAGAGAGCCAGGGGACCTCCTGCCGCCGTCATCGTCCCTTGGCCATGGCCACCCGCATTCCAGTGACCTGAGTCCCGGGGACAGCGTCAGACGCCGGCCGCGGGCAGCGCCCGGCCACGCGCTGACTCAAGCCGCGGCGAGCGCCGAGAACGTGACCTCCCTCGCCTCCATACGGGGCCCTGGTGCCCCCGGGTGCCGCGGGCACAGACCTGAGCACCGACGGCAGCCGCACGGTGCCGGTGGGGAGACACGGCACAGAGCTGGGCAGGCGCCTGGTGACGTGGGGCAGGTGGCGCTGCCCTCTGCCCTGAGGACGAAGAGCGGCAGGTCCTCAGGCTGGGAACCCAGGGCTGGAGCCAGCGTCACCCCACGGCCCCTGCCCCCTGCTTTGGGGGTGTCCCCACCTCCGGGGAGCAGCTGGCCTGGCGGGCAAGTGTCACCTCCCGCCTCTGCAGAGGCCAGCGTGTCCCTCGGAGAAGGGAGCCAGGACCCCCAACGCTGCTGTGAAGGCCGAGGCCCCTGTCAGAGCCCTCGAGCAGCTGCTGGCCAGGCTGTGCGCCGGCCCCGCGCCAGCGCCGCTCCGGGAGGAGGAGGAGAAAAGCCGGATCTCCGAGCACAGGAAAACAACAGCACTGCCAGCAGCTGCTGCCAGGGCTCTGCCCTCCCACCATCCCCCGCCTGCCCTGTCGGGGTTTAACCCCCTCACACCAAGGCAGGCACCAGGATCCCCCCTCCATGGCCCCCCTCTCCAGCCCTCAGCACGTCACCTGCCCGGCACGAGCCAGGGAGGAGGGATAAGGTCTGACCCAAATGGGAATCGGGGCTGGGAGGAGACCAGACGCTTCCCCCTCCTTACGCCAGCGCTTCCCGGCACCAGAGTGGGACAGGCAAAGACGTCAGGGGGGTTGGCACGGCCAAAACACCCGTTCCAGCGCTGCCCTGGCACAGCGAAGAGCTCAGCTCCCGCCGCCCCGCGTCTCTCTGCCCGCCCGGGCGGCAGCGGTCCTGGCCCAGCGGTGGCCGCCCGTCCCAGGGCCTGCCACGGTTTCACCATCGTGATGACAATGCTGCCAAAAATAGCCAGGCCACATGGTGACCCCCTAGCCGGGAGGTTTTGCCTTTGCGGCTCTGCTGCCCGTGCCCCTGACACCCTGGTCACCGGGGCGCTGCACTGAGCTCAGGCAGCGCCGCCCGCTCTGAGGGGACCCCGTCTTCAAAGCTGTGATGACTAAAACTGGGAGACCGACAGGAAGGACAGGCCTAAACTCTGGACTGGTCTCAGGCAAAATCTGTGCCCGGGCAGGGGACACATCTGTCCCCCGGGAGCAGGTGGGGACCCATGTGTCCGGGAAGAAGTAGGGCAGATTCTGCCCGTGCAAAACTGCTGTTGGAGCTCCCCAGCGCTGGGTGTCCCCCCTGTGCCACAGCCAGCACGGGGGGCTCGGTCCCCAGGCCACCCCGGCAGGGGATGCAGGGTCCTGTGCCCCCAGCCCCCTCCCCGCTGGGGCATCCCAGCGCAGAGGCCAGCGAACCAGCCCGACGGGTCCCCGCGGCTGCCGCACCCAGGGAGGAGCGCGGCGCCTGCGCACGGGCCCGGAGCCGGCAGAGCCGCAGACCCCGGTGTGACCCACACCGGGCACCAGATCAATCCTGGGGGGCCAGGGAGGGTCATCCCCACCCCCCAGGACCCCAGTGCTGGCAGGGAACAGGACCCAGCCCCTGTTGCCCTGGTGTCACTTCCTCTCGCTGCACCACAGCCACAGGCCACAGGAACCCCATGTCACTGCATCGGTGACCCCGGCACAGACACACCGTGACTCAGCACCGATAAGGGCGCCGCGCGGGGGGGCCGAGCCCCAGCGGGACTGGGGGGCCGCCCGGTGCCCGGGGGCTCTGCCTCGCTCCCCGCTGCCCCCTGTGCCGCCCGCCTGCCCCAAGCGGCACCCGCACCCCGCTCATCTCCTCAAGCGGGTGCCCCCGGCCTCGCACAGCCCCTCGTCCCAGCGCCGCGGGGTGCTGAGCAGGGAGGGCACCTTAGGGAGCAGGGCTTGGGGACAGGGCTCCTCACTCTCCCTAGGGTTGCCCGGGCAAAGCTGCCTTGGAAATAACTTGCCTTCTCAGAGGCAGCTCAGCACAGCCCTCAGGGCATGGCGTGGCCCGGCACAGCCTGGCACAGCACGGCACAGCTCAGCGCAGCCCAGAACAGCACAGCACAACTCAGTGCGGCCCTGGCCCGGCACAGCTCAGTACAGAACTGCATGGCCAGGCTTGGAGGGGCAGTGGGATCCCCTGCCGGGGCCATCGGGGGCTCGACAGCACCGCTGGGCTCGCTGCCCCTGCCCGGCTGCCTCGTCCCACATCGCCCCAACAGGCCCCAGCCTCTCCCTGCCCCAAAGCTCTGCCACGGGGTGCTATGGATGGCAGAGGAGCACCCCGCCACGGGGGCCAGGCTCCCCCACGCCACCACACTGGGCCGCTCACCCCGGGCCAGCCCCGCGCAGCCGCGGGCTGTGCCTGGCACGGGCTAGCACGGCAACAGGGACCACCCCGGTGCTGCGTGGTCCAGAAAGCAGCACCAGCCCCACGCTGGCCCCGGCTGCGGGGACCCCACGTGGCCCTTCTGCCTCCTCCCGCCATGGCAGGCAGCTCCTGCCCGGGCGGACTTCGCCCCGGAAAGCTGGATCCACAGGTTGCCCTGCAACCTACGGCAGCGACACGCACATCCCGCCAGCACCGGGAGGGATCCCAGGCCCACAGTGAGAGGTGGCGCGTGTCCCCATGCACAGCCACCCTGGGGACAAGGAGCCGGGGGGGAGCCAGGACAGCGCCCAGCCCCAAGCCCTGAGCTCCCATCTGCTCTAGCAAAGGCAGAGGCAGGCAGTGGAAGGCAGTAGGATAGTGCCATACATCACGGTTTGTAGGGGGAAGGGAGGACATGCCATGGGGCACAGCTGTGACCACGGCTCGGGAACTGGACCTCCCCCCCGGTCTGGTTCATGCCACCCCTGTTGGGACACTCTGCCTGGTACAGGGACCATGGACTGTCACTCCCCCAGAAGGGGACAGGATTGGAGGAATGGGGGAACAGGGCATCAGGGGCGGATGAGGAGGAAGGCAGGGAGCTAGGCTATGGGGTCAGGAGGAACTGAGGAACTAAGGAGGGGGGGACAGGCTGAGGCGAAGTTTGGATGGGGTTGAAGGGTACAAAGGCAACCAAAATTAGTAACTGGGAGCGGGGAAGGATTGTGGGATCCAGACTGGGTTAGTGGGGCAGCTTCGGGGAAGGTTCGGCAATAGGAGATTCGGGAAGGATCAGGGAATCCAGGCTGGGTTAGTGAGTCGGGCAGGGCTGTGGGGGTCGGGAAGGACCAGGGGGATCAGACTGGCTTAGTGGGGCGGGTTGGGGGGCAGCTTGAGCTGGGATCGGTGGAGCAGGCGGGGGGAGAGGGGGGGAGGGGAGGCAGTCCGAGCCGCGGCGGGGACCCTGGGGACAGCCCCGACGCGCCGGCACCTCCGAGCTGCGGGCGACCCCACGGGGAAACCGACGGGACGGGAGCGGGGATCGCGGGCCCAGCCGGGCCGCCCCTACCTGCTGCGCACCGGGCTCCGGGCTGGGCCGCTCTCCGGGCTGGGCCGCTCCGCCGGGGCGGGCGGGCCGGACGGGGCGGGGAGAGGCGCTGCCCGCCCCCCCGGGCCCGCCCCGCCGGAGCCGGGCCCGCCGCACGCGCCCCCCCCGCGGCCGCTCCGCGCTAGTGCACGAGGGGGGCTGGGGGGATCGGAGAGACAGTCCGGGGGGATCTGGGGGCCCCACCGGGTTGGGGGGCCTTGGCGAGCATCGCACCGGGTTGGGGGGTCGGGGAGGGGCCGCAGTTCTGCTGGTTAGGGGGGTTTGGGGGAGAGCGGGTGGGGGGCCCGGGGGATCCTACTGGGTCAGGAGGAGCCCAGGTGGGACTGCGGGGAGTGACTGGCCCCAGCTCTGAGCAAGGGACCCTGGTTATGGGCACCAGAGCCCTGGGGGAGGCAGCCACGGGGCCAGGGATGGCTCTGAATGGCTCATGGCCTGGCGAGCAGCCGGGTGGTCCAGGGGCTGCCTCGGGTGGCGGAAAGGTGCTTTGTAAAGGGGGGCCTGACGGGGCCTTGAGGGACTGGCAGGGGCTGGGGTGGCCAATCCAGCCTGCATATCCGAGCAATGGTTCTCCCAGCTGTCTGTCCCACAGCCTCCCAATGAGCCACCTGGATGGGTACACTCAGCCCGTGAATATGCAGAGCACCTTTCCCAGGGCCGAGACATCTCTGGCAGCATCCACAGCGGCTCCACATCGCTCCGGGTCCTACAGGCTCTCCCGGGGCCTCAGGAAGGGCCTTGGGAGCTGAAACGTTTTAGCACGCTCGCCTGCTCCTGCCTGGGGGGCTTCCTTGGAGTGGGACATGCACCCAGGACAGGCTCCTGTCCCCAGACACCATGAGCTGTTGCCCTTTCGTGTGACAGCAGCCCTGCTAGCAGAGGTGGCAGTGCCTGCCTTGCGACTGCCCTGCGCTGCCAAAGGGGCCCAACGGGGCCCCCGGGGGCCTCACAGCCATTGCCCCCCATGTGACAAGCAGTGACCAGCAGGACGGGCCCCCCCTCGCTGCCGCCCTTGGGCACCTCCCTGTCCCAGGGTGATGTCAGCGCAGGGGACCCCCCTCCCGTGAGGTGAGCGGGCTGGGAGCCCCCCCTTCCTGCAGTGACCGCAGGTGACCCCGCTCCCCCCGCCGTGACGTGCTCTGGCGGGGGGGGGAGGGGGGAATCCCCTTCTTCCCGGCGATGACGTAGGCGGGGGACCCTCTCCCTCCCCCAAACAGCGCGGGCCACGTGTCCACCAGGCGGCGCCGGAGCGCGCGGCGCGGGGGGGCGTGGCCGGAGCCTGGCGCCGCTCCCTATTGGCGGGCGCCGTGGCGCGGCGCTGGAGGGGGCGTGTCCGGGGGCGTGTCCGGCGGCGCGGGGGGCGGGCGCGGCCGGGCATGGCGGGGCCGCGCTGGCGGGCGGCGCTGCGGGCGGTCGGTGCCCGCGCGCTGGGCGCCGCCGGGGCGCTGCGCTGCCCGCCGCTCCGCCGCGCCGCCGCCGCGCTCATGGCCCTCGCCGCGCCGCTGCTCTTCCGCGTGGGGTGAGTGGCCGCCGCGCGGCTCGGGGGCGGCGCGCGCCCGCCCCGCTCCCGTGGGTCGGCCCCCTCCGCCGTGCAGCGTCGTCCGCGGGACGTGGCCGTCCCCGTGGCCGGGATCGCCACCTGCAGCTCTTGGCTCTGCCACAGCCCCTGGCGCCCGCCGCCGCGTGCGGCTCCGTGGGACAGGTGGCAGCGCGCCTGTGTGCAGGTGTGCATGGCGCTGGCAGCAGGGATCACCCCCTGGTGCAAGGGATCTCGTGGGACAGAGGGATAGAGTGAAGCGGCTCTGCGTGGAACGGCGGAGGGCCGGGGGGAGAACCCGGGGAAGGGGGCTCGGGTGATGTCTGGGGTGGCGCCATGGTGGAGGGGGCACTGCTCTGACAGCCGGGCGCTGGGGCCAGGTCAGCGGGTGCTGAAGAGCCGGTGGAGGAGCAGGTCCTTCTGCACGATGCAGGCTCGTGTGTGGAGCTGTGGCAAGTTTCTCGTGAGCTTGTCCTCCATGTGCAGAAAGCAATGGGGTGGGAGAGGCAGCCGGGGTGGTTCAGGTGCCTCCCCTGCCCCAGGATGGCTGCTGCAAAGCTGCTCTCCCGGGGCTCCCCTGGCCCAGGCCCTGCAGCCCTGGGAGGTGTCTCCAGCCGGCTCCGCTCCTCATGTGGTCTCTTCTCTGGGCTCTGGGGAGCTGTTGGGCTCCTCCTTAAGGCAAAGTGGTGGCATCTCAGCTGCTCTGCTAGAGCTTTAAGGTCTTTGTGTCTCACATTGGCTCCTGCTAAAGAGGATCTTGCCTCCTAGAGGGAAGAAGGACTTTCCTGTCTCTCCCCCACTCCCTGAGAGCCTTGGCTGTGGCCCAGCACAGCTGCAAGGTGGTCCGAGCATCCTCTTCCCCGGTGCATCCCCCGCAGCTCCGCAGGATTTTTGGGAAGAGCCTGGGGAGGAGGTCTGCCGGTGCAGTGGGGCCAGCTGAACCCGTCTGCCGGCCTGCAGGTTCGTCACGTGTCCCTGCCTGCATCCCAGTGGGCAGCACCCCCATGTGCCGGGTCGGGCACCCGGTACCAGCAGGGTCTGGGCTCGGAACCGGTGCCTGAGTCGTCCACAGGGAGCAGGGAAGCTGAAGTCACTGCTGCACCCGCCAGCTCCTCTCCTTTGTTCTGCCTCCAATAATTGGAGGAACAGCAAATCTTCCTCTGTTTGTGCAGCGCCGGCCAGGAGCCACCCAGGGAGGAATTGCACGCGGCTGCCCACGGGAGCGCGGCTGCCTCCTCCTGTACCGTCCTGCGTCAGGAGACGGGGCCTGGGGCTGCGTGAGCCGCCCCCGGCGGACAAAGGGAGCCCTTGTGAGCGCTCGCTGCCGGGCCGGCCGCGCTGCCCGGGTCACGCTGGGAGGCTGCGGCCGGGCTGGGAAGCAGCCGGGGCCTCTGGTGTCCCGGCAGGCGCCCTGAGCCGCTTGTTTTGCTGCAGAGGGTTTTGGACTTTTCACTCTTGGCGAACGTCGACCGAGCCTGTTGTTGGGGTGTAATTATTAACCCACCACTTGTGCCCCAGCCTCTCCTCTCGTGCCTCTCTGGACGTGGCCCCTCTGGGCATGGGCTGCCAGTGCCAATCCCTTTGTAGCACGGCACAGGCGGTGCCAGATTGCTGCTTGCTGGCAGGATCCCATGTTTGCTGAAAGCCCCGCGAGCCACCACAGCCCGGCGTCGGGATCGTGCGTCCCTCAGAGGCAGAGCACATCTGGCTCCTGGCACGTCCCTCCCGCAGCCTCCCGGTGCGCCTGGCACCAAGCTGCGAGGGGAGGCAGAGATTCCTCCTTTGGACCCTCTGTGCTGGAAGCAAGGCAGATGAGGAGAGGATTTTGCACATCTCTGGAGATGTTTTTCTTCCAAGGAGCAGTTGCTGCCTGGGCCAGGGGCTTTTGGGGTCCTGAGTGGAGAGGAAACAGCACAGGACACCTGAGCTGGCCATGCACCCACTGCTGCTAGTCAGGGCAAGCATCAGGTTGGAGGGAATACGTGCGCTGTCACAGCCCTGGACAGGGCAGCGGGGACGGAAATGACCCTGAGGCCAGCAGAGCTGATCCAGCCTTGTGGTTTTAGTCTCCTGCTCCTACTTTCTCTGCGTGTACATACCAGGGCCACATGAATCATTTAATGATTCAAGGAGATCTTGGGGGGGCGGGCAGAGAGAAAGCCCGAAGTGGCCAAGGTCTTTGCATGTCCTTCATGGCGTTGGCTGGTACGTCCTGGTACATCACCCCTGTCCCCATCTGCCTGCTGAGTCCCGAAATGTTGCTGTGTAAAGTGGGGTGGGCAGCACGTGTCCGCACTCCATGCGGGACGAGCCTCCAGCATGCGTCTCGCTTCCCCTTCCTTCAGCCCCTTCTGCTTTCTGTGCCCTCTGTTGCTCCACAAAGGCCTGGGAAGCACAAGGCACTTCCCCCTTCTCCCAGACCCAGTGGCTGTTGCACACAGAGGCAGAGTCTCTTGGCGCAGGGCCAGCCTTGGGCATGGGCCTCCCACGTGGGAGCCAACCCAGCCGGGGATGCTCCGCTGCCACAAGCCACAGCGAGTGCCGCCTTTGGGGCCGCTGGTGCGGGCAGAGCCCCGGGGCTCAAACCCTCCCTGGAGGTGAGCACCGCCTTGCTTTGGGGGCGGCAGTGGAGCCATCTGGCCCCCGATGCAGCAGGAAGGAGGCTGGGATCCTCTTTGCTGTTGTCTTTGGATCGGTTCTTCCCCTCACCGTGGGGCACCGACCTGCTTTTCCGCTGACACCAGGGTGCCGTGTGTCCTGCCATAGGCAGAAGGACAGAGGATGCCCAACACGGGGAGGGGGGCAGCACAGCCGGTAGCGACATCCTCAGGCCGGGCTGCCGGGAGCAGCCTGGGGCTGGTGTATGGATCTTCCCGGGACACCTGCCCACAGCAGGCCTGAGCCGGGGGAGAGGGAACCTGCCTGGGGATCCAAATCTGTCCTCGTGCAGATCCGGAGCAGGTGGTGGGGAGAGACTGGAGAAACAGCCTTCAGGCCCTGGTCTATGGGAAAGAGACCCCCGCGCCCCCCAGCAATGCCCCAGGCCTGAGAGCAGCCCCCTTCCCAGGCAGGGTGGCCGCATGGCGCGCACGTGTCTCCATGTGCTAAGGACATGTGTGACAACCCGCCCGTGCGACTTTGGGGAGCTGGCTCGGACGCCCGGGCTCCTGGCGGGAGCTGCAGGAGTTGGGTTAATGCAAGGAGGCTGTGGCTGGGCGTGCTATTGCGTGCACAACACCCTGCTGCTGGTAGCCCCAGTGCCACGATCCTGATAAGACCCCCCCGCACGCCTGCTGCTCCCGATAACGCGGGTCTGGCAGCCAGAACCTCGCGTGGATCCCGGCCGTCCTGGCCCTGCTCTGCCGCTAGCACCGTGCTCGGGGCATCACCCTCACGGTGACAGTGGCCCCATGGTGGGGTCCTCACCCCCGTCCCCCACCAGGGTCGGGAACAAGGATGCGTCTCCCTGAGTGCAGGGGGCCGTGTCCGCTGGGCTCACCCTGCCGCCGTCCCCAGGTACAGCCTGTACTCCCGCACCCGCCTCGGCTACCTGTTCTACAAGCGGCAGGTGAAGAAGGCCCGCGAGCGGTACCCGCACGGCCACTCCATCCCCCAGCCCGTGGCCTTCGGTGGTGAGTCGGGTTTGGGGTAGGGAGGTGCCGTGCCCAAATTGCCCAGAGTTTGTTTGGTTTAATTTGGGGATGGGGTAGCTGGCTTTGTCCCTCCAGCCTGGAGGGCTGCAGAGACCTTGTGTCCTGATGTTTTTCTGTCTGTCCATCCCCCAGCGGTGAAAATCCTGCCCATCCCCGTGCTCTCCAACAACTACAGCTACCTGGTCATCGACACAAGCTCTGGGCGAGCGGCTGTCATCGACCCTTCTGACCCGC
The DNA here is from genome assembly GCF_059628265.1 of Tinamus guttatus. Lineage (NCBI taxonomy): Eukaryota > Metazoa > Chordata > Aves > Tinamiformes > Tinamidae > Tinamus > Tinamus guttatus. Next base: position 5,138,717 of record NW_028288594.1, on the reverse strand, counting down.
TGGCTGTGCAGGTGAGACCCGCAGAGTCCTGGAAGGGGTTCCCCAGGCTGAATCCATCGTCTGCCCCTTGGGAGGAACGTGGTATTGGCCAGGGGGCTGGGGGGATGGGAGAGGCCTCTCCGCAGGGACGGGGAGATCCAGCTGCTCCCATGGGACCCCCAATGGACAGACAGAAGTTGGGGAGATGGAGGGGGCTATATGGCTGATCCCTGTGGGCGCATCCCTGTCTTGTCATTTGCCACAGTCTTTGCCTCTTCAGTCAGGGGAATCTGCTTTTGGGAGGCAGGAGGCAAATGTGTCCCTAATCTGTAGCTCTCGGTGGGGCAACCTTGGGCTGGGGCAAGGACAGGAAGGATCTTGGGGTGGGGGGCTGCAGATCTGCTGCATCTGGCACTGCTGGGAATTGGCCTGGGGGTGCTGGGCCGGTCCAGAGTGGGGATTTGGGATCAGATGAGTGCTGAGAACCTGTCATAGACCCCACACACACCATGTGTCCCTGCCCCCCACCTCTCCCTGCAGGCTGTCATTGAAGAAGAGGGGGTGCTGCTGGAGGCCATCCTCTGCACCCACAAACACTGGTAAGGGGCAAGCAGGGGCCCTGGGGGGCTGGCGTCTGCCATGGGTTAATGCTGGAGGTCCAGGGGGGCACATCAGGATGGGCACAACAGCACTGCAGGAGGAGGCCGTGGTGCCCCGGAGCAGAGCCTGGTTCCTGGGAGGCGGAGATGTGAGCTCCCCTGTTCCCGGGGCTCTCCGTTTGTAGCGGGGGGTTGTTGAGGGCAGTGATCCCCCAACGTGGGGGGAGACGCCTGGGGGTGCTGACTTCTCTGCCCGCAGGGACCACAGCGGGGGCAACGCGGCGCTGCGCCAGCAGCACGGTTCCTGCAAGGTGTACGGCAGCGCCCTGGACGCCGTTCCGGAGCTCACCAAGTAAGGCCGGGCCGCCAGGCCCCCTCCGCGGGCAGAGGCCCGGCATGCTCGTGACAGCGGTGTGCTCGCAGGGCTGGGGCGGTTGTGCGGGTGCCGCGGGCCGGGGGGCTGCCCTGACGTGTCCCCTCGGCCGCGCAGCCCGCTCGCGCACAAGGAGAGGCTGAGCGTGGGCTGCCTGCGCTTCGAGGCGCTCGCCACGCCGGGCCACACCGTGGGCCACGTGGCGTACGTGCTGGACGCGGCGCCCTTCGGCGGGCCGCCCTGCCTCTTCTCCGGAGACCTGCTCTTCCTCGCCGGCTGCGGTGAGCGCCAGGGAGGCGTGGGGGGCTGCCGGGCACCTGCAGGGAGCGGGGCTGAGCCCGGCGTGGGGAGCGTCGTGCCCCCGCTATGGGGCAGGACCTGCATTTGGGGTGCCCTGAGCTGGGTGAATTGGTCCTCCCTTCGGCATGCTTGGCAGCCGGTTTGGGGGGTGCAGGCTGCGGGCCCACGGAGGGGACCCCAATTCCCACCCCCAGTGACAGGCGGACGCGTGTGGGTCCAGGCAGGCTCTTCGAGGGCTCCCCGGAGACCATGCTCGCCTCCCTGGACGCGGCCGTGGGCCTGGGAGAGGACACGCTGCTGTGGCCGGGTGAGCGTCCCTGGGACATCGGGTCCCTTCCCTTGCCCATGCCTGAATGCCCTGGCCACGAAGGGCGCCCACCCGGGCTTCCCGTGGCGCTGATGGCCCGTGGTGCAGGCCACGAGTACGCGCTGGAGTGCCTCAGCTTCGCCCGCCTCCTGGAGCCCGACAACGCCGCGCTGGAGCACAAGCTGCACTGGGCCACGCAGCGGCGCCAGGACATGAGGAGCACGGTGAGGCCCGCCGGGCCCGGGGGTGCTCCCGGTGCCCGGTGCCGTGCTGAGCCCCGGTGTCCCCCGCAGTGCCCCTCCACCCTCGGCGAGGAGCAGAGCTACAACCCGTTCCTGCGCACGCACCGCCGGGAGCTGCACGAGGCGCTGGGGCTGGCGCGGAGCAGCGGCGAGTCCCGCGACGCCTTCCGCGCGCGCGTCCTCAAGGAGGTGCGCAGGCGCAAGGACCTCTACAAAGCCACCTAGCAGCCCTCCGGCTGGGGGACCCCCGTGCTGCTCGGCCCCCCAGGCCCCTCTGAGTGTTTTGCTGTGAATGCCCTTGGCTGAGGCAGGGCCCGGTCCTGCCTTTGCTCCCAGCACCTGGGACTCCACAGGTGCCATTCGGAAGCACTTGTCTCCCCCACTTTTCCAGGGGTCTGTAACCTCCAACCAACGCTGGGGCTGGAGCACCAAGGGCTTTTCCTCTGCTGCTCCCACCCCGGGTTTTCTGGGAGTCCCCAACACCCCCCAGCACTCAGGAACATCTCCACCTTCCTTGAGGGCTCCCAGCGCTGTGTGTGTCCTGGAGGGATGCCCAGATGCCCCAATTTTACCTCCACGTAGGCAGCTCTTCCTTAGGGCCCCGTGTCTCCCTCACCCTGGGCTGGGCCCCCCCACACGCGCACCCTGGGACGGGACCCAGAGCCTGGCCTGGCAGGAGGGAGAGCATCGCGCGGGGGCAGCGCGCAGCGTGGGGCTGCGGCGCTGGGTGTGCGCGCGGGGGACATCCACCCCGACCCCAATAAAGCCTGGATGTGGTTTGTAGCTCCGCGGCCTTCCCGGTGCTGGCGGCTCCCGTGGGGCTGCCCCCGCAGGCACAAGGCAGCCCCGAGCAGGGGGGTCCTGCAGCCTGATGTGGGGGGCTGCAAGGGGACGGCAGCAGCCGGGGGGGCCTCTCTGCCCCCCCCCCCGTGATGTCGCACTCATCTTCCCGGGGGTGCGGGACCCCCCCGCCCCACGTCCCCGCCTCGTGCCCCCGCCCCGCGTGTGCGGCCCCTTTAAGAGGCGGGTCCGGCCGTCGCGTGGAGACGCTGGATGCTCCGGGCCGGTGAGCGCGGGGGGGCCGGGGCCGCTCCGGGGGGCGCGGGGGGACCCGGGACCGGCCGGGCCCCGGGGCGGCTCCGGGGGTCCCCAGGGCAGGAAGGGGCGCGTGGAGGAAGGTCCGGGGTCCGCCCGGGGGCGGGTCCGTGACACCCGGGGGCGGCGGTGGCTGCCGGGTTAGGTCCGCGCTCCACGGGTCGGGAGGGGGCGACACTGGCGACTGCGGCTGGGGGCACCCGGCGGGGGCCGTGGGGGGCAGGGGGAGCCGACCTGGGGGTCACTCCCCCCGCGAAGCTCAGTGCCAACAGCAGGAGCCCCCAGGGCGCCATGGAGCAGCCCCGCACGCCCCGGCAGGCCGTCCTGGCCTGCATGGAGGGAGCCGCCCGCTTCCTGAGCCTCGTCGGTGCGTCCCCGGCGCCCGCACGGCTCCCCGTGCCCCACATGCCCCCGTGCCCCACGGCTCCCCCGTGCCCCACATCCCCCCGTGCCCCACATCCCCCCGTGCCCCACAACGCCTCTGTGCCCCACGGCTCCCCATGCCCCACATCCCCCCGTGCCCCACAGCGCCTCTGTGCCCCACAGCTCCCCCGTGCCCCACATCCCCCCGTGCCCCACAGCGCCTCTGTGCCCCACGGCTCCCCCGTGCCCCACATCCCCCCGTGCCCCACATCCCCCTGTGCCCCACAGCGCCTCTGTGCCCCACGGCTCCCCCGTGCCCCACATCCCCCCGTGCCCCACAGCGCCTCTGTGCCCTACAGCTCCCCCATGCCCCACATCCCCCCGTGCCCCACATCCCCCCGTGCCCCACAGCGCCTCCATGCCCCACAGTGCCTCCATGCTCCCCACAACTCCCCCGTGCCCCACATCCCCCTTGTGCCCCATAGCGCCTCCATGCCTCACATCTCCCCCATGCCCCACAGAGCCTCAATGCCCCCCACAGCACCCCATGCTCCCCACAACTCCCCCATGCCCCACAGCTTCTTGCCCTCCCGGTTCCTCCTGCCCCTGCGCCACCTTGGTGGCACCGTGCCGCACACTGGGGTCCCGGTGCAGGGAGGGTGCCACGCATGCCAGGAGGAGCCCGTGCCCCACAACAGCAGCAGAGATGGCGCTCCTGGTCCCTGGGACCCCCTGGGGGACGTTGTGGGGGGCAGATCCCTTTTGGGTTGTGTTTTGGAGCTGCCTCCGTGTCTGCCCAGCCCAGCGTGGCCAAGGGCAGCAGTGGAGCTGGCGGGGGGAGCGGGGCGCCGGGGTTGCAGCCGGCCCCGTCGCGACTCCCCGGCACTCCTCCCGTGTGCCCCAGAGCCGGCGGAGCTGGAGCGGTGCCTGTTCGCGGAGCGGCTGCCGGCGGCGGGCGGCGGGGCCGCGGGCGAGCTGTGGGTCGCTGCGAGCCGGGCCCCGTACGCGCCGCACGGCGAGCCCGAGCGCGGCTGCCTGCTGGTGCGCGCCGGCTCCCGCGGCACCGTGCACGGCGTGCCCTGCGCCACCGCGCTCCGAGGTGAGGGGGGACACGGGCCCGTGGAAATTTCAGGGTGCCGAGGGGGCATGGGCTGACCATGGCTCTGTGCTGCCAGCCTATGTGTCCATGCAGCTGGAGACCCTGGAGCAGGAGCTGGAGGAGCGCATGGAGGTAGGCGGCTTGGGAAGGCAGCGGGAGGTTCTGTTTGTCCCATCCACAACCCCTGTCCTGGGTCTGCTCTGGGGGTGCCTGGGGGGACGCTGTGCCCTGTGTGAGGGCAGGCTGGGGACACGGCCGTCCCCCCGGCCCACATGCCAGGAGCCCAGGCAGCACTTGGGAGGGGGATTTCCCACATGCACCTGGCCATGGTGCCCAGGGGGGTCACAGGAGCGGGACAAGGATGGTACCAAGGGGGATGCTCCCTGCTACCCTGCCCGAGACCGAAGGGGATGTTGAGGTGAGAGGGGATGTCGCCTCAGAGAGCAGGTGCCCTGGCTCTGTCCCGCCGCCCTGACACTGTCCCCTGCTCCCCAGTTCAGAGCACACCCCATAGAGAAGAGGATCCACATGGTGCGGCAGGGGCAGGAGCTGGTGGTCAGCAGGACCCTCCAGGAAGGGCAGGTGAGGCTGGCTGGGGTCCCTCCCGTGCAGGAGGCCCTGGAAGGCACCCGGGCAGGGCGCGCGTGCCCCGCGGTGCCGCGACGCGGTGTCTCCCGCAGGCGGAGAGCCTGTCGGAGCGCTCCCGCCACAGCGCGGCCCGGCTGCGCGGGGTGCTGGCCGAGGGGGCCGCCCTGCTGCTGCTGCGGGTGCTGGCGCTCCGGCACGCCGTGCCCCCCGGCCTCGCCTTCCCCACCTTCGACGCCGACAGCCGCCTCTGCACCTCCAGCTACGTGAGCTGCACGGGGGGCAGAGCGGGGGGCAGAGCGGGGGGCGGCCGGGGCTGAGCGGCGCCCGGAGCCGGGGTGAGCCGGGCTCGTCCCGCAGCAATCCCTGGGCATCCAGCGGCAGCTGCTGGGCTCGCAGGAGCAGGAGGTGTTCGTGGTGGAGCGGGTCCTGCACCCCGGCGCCGGCGTCCCCGTGGCCTGGCACCTCAGCTTCCTGCAGGACGGGTATGGGCACGGGCACGAGGACGAGTTAGGGGGATGCTTTGGGGGTAGCCCGCCCTGGGGGACGGGAGGAAGCCCCCTGCCCTGCCCGTGCGCAGGCTGGCACGAGGAGGGCACCGTGACGAGGGTGGCCGTGTCGCTCCCGCTCCGCAGGCACCTGGCGCGGCGGGTGCAGGTGGGCTGCCCGCTGGTGGTGCTGCTCCCACGCATGCCCGTCCTCATCGAGACAGGTATGGGGCAGCGGTGGGGGGGGTGCCGGGCCCCGCATCCCCAACTGAGGGGGGCCCTGCCTTGCCTTGCTGCCCCCAGACGAGGCCGAGCCCCAGCCCGAGTTCCCAAAACAGCCCCTGGTGTGGGAGGAGGACGCCCAGCTCTTCTCATTCTTCCTGGATAGGAAGGTGAGCGGGAGCTGGGGAGACGTGGGGCACAGGGGGCCTTGGGGCCGAGCCCAGTGCGGCCTCCCCACGGCACCGGGGCAAGGGGGGCGGGCGGCTCCGCCGGGCTGCGAAGGGAGCCGGGGCGGGCCGGGGCGGCCGGCGGTGCCCACCGTGCCCCGCGGCGCCGCAGGAGGAGCTGCAGGCGGCCCACGCCACCTTCGTGCGGCGGCACCCCGAGCTGCGCGCGCTGCTGGCCGACTTCCTGCAGGCGCTGCTGCTGCGGCAGCCCCCCGACCCCGTCGCCTTCGCCGCCGAATTCTTCGCCCCCTTTGCTCGCCGACGCCCCCCCGGCGCCCGCTTTGCCGCGGCCTCCGACACCCCCGGTGCCCCGGGGAAATAAAGGAGTCAGCGGGTCCCATGCACCGGCCTCTGCTGCTTTGGGAAACAGCGGGGGACTGTGCGCCAGGTGCCCAGGGACAGAGCTCCCAAGCTCTGTGGGGCTGGCAGGGGGACAGAGGAGCAGCTGTGAGCGGAACACACAAGTTTGTGTCTTTATAAATAAGGGAGTTCCCCCATATTCTTTGGCTGATGAGCGGGAAGAAGGAGTATAAACAGGGGGAGACTGAGCAGAACCATGAGTGAGTGGGACAAAACAGCATATGGAGCTGGGTGCCTTTACAAATTAGAGAATTCCCCCACATTCTTTGCTGATGAGAAGGACAAAGCCGGGGACACTGAGAGGAGCCGTGAATGAGGGGACAAAAGAGCACATGCCAAGAAGGAAATTGCTCCCCTTCTTTGGCGAGGGGGCAAAGGAGTCAGGCGAGCCCAGGTGAGAACAGGAGGAAGGAGGCAGGGAGCTTGCTGTAGGCAGGCCGGGGAGGCTGTAATTTACCAGTACCTTGGCCAATGGGGGAAAGGAGAGGGCATCCCTGGGTCGGGAAATGGGGATAAAAGGGGGCTGTGTCCTCCAGCAATCCGAGAGACCCCACAGGGATATGCCAGGTGGAGTCTCACTTTATTCAAAGGCAGTGTTAGGACCCCTCTGCCTCCTTTTTGGGCATTCAGTTCTTGACAGCGAGATTTCCCGCACAGCTGGACACAACCCGGGCGCCCGCGGGTGAACCCGGCTGTGCCCCCAGAAGGGAGCCAGGTCCTGCCGGCAGCCGCAGGGGGTGCCCCATGGCCGGGGCGCAGCCTCATCCAGAGCAGGATGGAGCCCCCTCCTCCGGGACAAGGGTCGCGCTGGTCACGGGAGCCGCGAGCGCCGGGTCCCGCCGTGCCCAGCGCCACCCCCCAGCTGAGCGCGCGCTTTGCTCCCGAGCTTGTGCAACCCACGCCTGCTTCCTCCTCGCTCCCAACCTTTCCCCCACCGCCGCGGCGCCCGCGGGCACTCGGGGCCGTGGAGACGCCTGTCCCTGTCCCCCGGCTGCCCTGTGCAAGGAGCACGTGAGGGGGGCACAAGCGGACAGGCTCCCGCACCCGGGGTGCGCTCCGGGCTGCCGGCAGCGGCGCGGGGCCCTCGTGTTGGCACCCGTGCGTGCAGCAGGGGAGATGCTCGCAGTCCCGCGAAGGTGCCGGGCTGCCCTGCTCCATGCACAGCGTGGGGTGCGGGGGCTGAGGCTGCGCGCGCTCGTGTCACCCACCCCCTGCAGGGAGCCTTCGCTCCCAGCGCGCAGGTCGGAGGGTGGGGAAGAAGCACTTCCTCCTCCTCCTCCTCCTCCTTCTCCTTCTTGGGAGGCGGGGGAGCCAGGAGGGGACCTTTAAGACAGGCCGGTCCTAGAGCTCAGTGCCAGGGTTGGGGAGCCCCAGCACCACATCCGGATCAGGTCCAGCCATGGCGATGCTGGAGCCAGGTGAGTCCCTCTCCTCTTTCCTCCCCTCCTCCTGGACACCTGGGCCCTGGCCCCTGATGAGCCCTTCTTCCTCTCCCCCTGGGATGCCTGGCTCTGCTCCTTCCCAGTCTGTGGGAAACTCACATTTTTTCCCTCCCACTCAGTTCCACTTCCCTAGGACACTTGGGCTCCTTCTGCTTTGGGTCAGGTTCAAAGCCAGCTTCCCCTGGACCCCAAGCTGTATCCTGTGTCCCCCAGCCCAGATTCCTGGGGTGAGCCCTGCTGTTTGCTCTCCCTCTCTTCCCACAAGCCCTACGGTGATTCACTGATTCCCTGCCTGGTCCTGGGATGGAGCAGGGGACTAGGGGGACTGGGGACAGACCCTGGGGACAGATAGATTCCCCCCCGCCGCCGCTTCCCACTGCTTGCCAGGAGTCCAGAGCAGGGCCCCATTTTGTCCCCCCTGCCCATAAACACACCTGGGTGCTCTTAGACTGGGGAAGACTGGGGTGGGACCAGGGCTTTTTAGGGTCATTCAAACTGCAAGTGACATCCAGCCCCAAGCACAGCCAGCCTCATGTTTCCCCCAGAGAAATGTGTGTCCCCCCCGCCTTGGGCCAAGCCCCCCAGCTGGGGGCTCAGCTGCAGAGCAGGGGCAGGAGGGCTGGGAGCAAAGCTGGGTCCCATCTGCAGAGCCCAGCTGGGACCAGAGTGCTCCCCGCTGAGAGGGACCCGCCGGTGTCCTCGTCCCCCAGCAGCTGCCACGTCCCGTCCTCCTCTTCCTCCCGCCCAGGCCTCACCGGCACCCTGAACCGCGGCCAGAAGGGCCCCAGCAGCTGCCCCATGGCCTCACAGCGCCCCAGCACCCAGGATCAGACCTACCTGAACGAGCTCATCAGCATCCCCAAAGGCAGCAGGGTAAGGGCTGCCCCCAGCACCACCTGCGCGGAGCGGGCAGAGATGGCAAGGGATGGCACCACACGGGATTGTGGAGCCTGGGATGGGGGTGATGTGCCCGGGACACTGGGGCTTCTCAGCACAGCCTGGATCAGGCACCGGAGCGGGGCAGCCTGGCCAGGCTCCCGCGGGGCAGCCCCAGCCCCGGCCGTTCCCTGCGGGCGGAAGGGAGAAGAGGAAGGGATGGAGGTTCCCCTGCTGGAGTGCTTGTGCAAGCAGGGTGGGCAGCAGGATTGCGCAGGGCTGCAGGCACCGTTCAGGGTGCGCAGCGGCCCAGGGCTCCCCAGGAGTGCGGTGCCCCCTCCTAGACCGTGCCCAGTTTATACCTGTCCTCTTCCCAGGCTAGCTCGGGGTCTTGGAGCCCCCAGCACTGATGAACAGAGGCTGGGGATCAGTGTTTCCCTCCCTGCATGGTCAGAGCCCCAAAACAGGGGGAGAAATGGCCCTGGGACTGTCCAGCGCAGAGTGAGGAGCAGCTGGGGAGCTGCTGGTCTGGGATGGGAGCAGCCAGAGGAGGGGCTTCTCCCGCACCCTGCTCTGACCTGCTGCCTTCTCCCAGCCCGGCTTCAGCTTTAGGAAGCTCTGGGCTTTCACGGGTCCCGGCTTCCTCATGAGCATCGCGTACCTGGACCCGGGCAACGTGGAGTCGGACCTGCAGTGCGGGGCCGTGGCCGGGTTCAAGGTGAGCCCCGGGCCGGGCAGCCCCGCGGGGCAGGAAGCGGCCGAGGGTTTTGTAACAGCTCCCGCTGCAACGGCCGCGCGCCCGCCCGGATGCCGCGGCCTTTCCCTCGCCCGGGGCGCGGGACGCGCGGGAAGGGCCGGGTCAGCTCTTGGGCATGGGGTGGCAGCTGGGGGGGCGGGACACCCTGAGTGGCTCTGCCCTGTGCTGGGCACCTTCCATGTGGGCTCCTGTGGGGGGCAGAGCCCCTTCCCCATCCCCAGGCAGACGCCAGCCCTGGTCCTGCTGGGGAGGATGGGCTAAGGGCCAGATCCTGCCCGGTCCTGAGCCCCCATTGCCTCCCTCTGCCCCACAGCTGCTGTGGGTGCTGCTATGGGCCACGGTCCTGGGGCTGCTGTGCCAGCGCCTGGCCATCCGGCTGGGCGTCGTGACCGGGAGGGACCTGGGTGAGATTTGCTACCTCTATTACCCCAAGGTGAGCAGTGCTGGGGGGCACTATGAGCTGCTGGGGGGCACAACAGGGGGATCCTGGCAGGGACATAGGGGCAAGGCTGTGGGGAGATGCTGTGTGAACCCCTTTACTTCCAGGCTCTCCCCAGATTTCCCTGGTGCCCCCCAGCTCAGAGCCACACGTCCCTGCTGCCACTGCGGGGGGGGGTCTCCAGGTCAGGGGGTTCCCAGAGCGGCCGCGTCCCAGTCCCAGGATGGTTTGGGGACGCGCGAGTGTGTCCAAGCGTTGGAAGCCGCGGGCAGGTCGGGTCCTGCCCACCCCAAGCTGCTCCCTCCCTCCTCCGGCATCGGGTGCCAGGTCCCTGCAGCCCCCCCGGCCCCGTTGGGCCTTGGCCCCCAAGCAGAGCCTCCCCCCCACAAAGCAGAGCCTGCCCCGGGCTCCACAGCTGCAGGGACAAGGCCGGCGTGAGGGCAGCGCTGCAGCCGGGGACGCACGGCCCAGATGGGCGAAACGAGCCGGGGGGCATTGGGGGCAGGATCAGATTGCAAAGGGGGGGCCTGACCAGGGCTGGGGCCCATGTGGGCGGCAGGACGCTATGGGTGGAGGATGGGAGGGATGAGCAAGGAGATGTTGGCAGGAGGAGCAATCCCATATCCCTGCCGCTGTCCCCCTGCCCCAGCACCCCCAGGCAATGTTGGACTCAGTCCTTGGTGCCCCCATGGGCAGGGATGTGGGGGTATGTGGGAACGGGGACTGCAGGCTCTGCCTGCTGGCTGCCCTGGGGTGCTGCTCTGCTCGGGGCTGGCCTGCTGCACCCCAGGGAATGGGGACAGGGGTCCCGGTGACACAGGGGGCCTCGGTGCACCCCGGCCCCCTGCCCTGCAGGTGCCCCGGGTGCTGCTGTGGCTCATGATCGAAATAGCCATCATCGGCTCGGACATGCAGGAGGTCATCGGGACAGCCATCGCCTTCAGCCTGCTCTCAGCCGGCCGGTAACTCAGCAGCCAGCTCCTCGCAGGGGCTGCCGCGTCCCCAGCCCCAGCTCTTGCCCTCGCCCCGGAGTGGCCCAAGCGTGACAGAGCTGCCCCCTCCCGCTTGTTCTGGGGGACGGGGTGGGCACAGGGACCCAAACCCCCAGCCACCCTGATGGCCCCAGGCCACCCCGTGGCTGACGCTGCGGCTGTGCCTGCCCCGCAGCATCCCCCTCTGGGGTGGGGTCCTCATCACCATCGTGGACACCCTCTTCTTCCTCTTCCTGGACAAGTATGGTGAGTGCTGGGGGCCGGGCCGGGGCAGCGGCGGTGCCGGAGGCGCCCGCTTTCCCGCTCACCGGTGCCCCTGCCTGCTCCCACCCCGGCTCTCGTCCCTTCCAGGGCTCCGGAAGCTGGAGGCTTTCTTCGGCCTCCTCATCACCATCATGGCCCTCACCTTTGGCTATGAGGTAAAGGGAAGGGGATGCTCGGGACAGCTGTGCTGCCAGGTCAGGGTAGCAAAGCCAAGGCACCCCCATGGTACCAGTCTCCGGAGGGGACCTCAGCACCCAGCTCACGGTGCCGCCTTCTCCCGGCCCCCAGTACGTGGTGGTGAAGCCGGCGCAGACAGAGGTGCTGAAGGGGATTTTCCTGCCCTACTGCCCGGGCTGCGGGCGGGAGGAGCTGCTGCAGGCCGTGGGCATCGTGGGCGCCATCATCATGCCCCACAACATCTTCCTGCACTCCTCCTTGGTCAAGGTGAGAGGACGGCAGAGGACACCCCCCCCCCCAAGTCCCTGCTCCTTCCCTGCCGCAGAGGCACCAGCACCCTGGGGTGTCTCAGGGGATACAAGCGGCTGCAAGGTGCCCCCCACAGAGGGGAGCAGGGCTACAGAGCCAGGGCCTGGGGGCTGCAGGGCTCGGAGAAGGGGCACCCACCTGAGCCCGCCGTGCCCATCTGTGCCCAGACGCGGGCGATCGATCGCTCCAAGAAGGAGGAGGTGCGGGAGGCCAACATGTACTTCCTGATCGAGTCCTGCGTGGCCCTCTTTGTCTCCTTCCTCATCAACCTCTTCGTCATGGCTGTCTTTGGTGAGGCCTTCTACCACCAGCGCAACGAGGATGTGGTGAGCACCGACCGCTGCCCAGCTCCCTGGGGACGGGGCCGCCTTCCCTGGGGACACCCTGCTCGGCCGGCACCCCATGGCCCCGGAGAAGGGCAGGGCGAGCGCCCCTTGGCCATGCCAGGGGGTGGCTGTCCCCGTCCCCACGGGACAGGGCTGCGAGGGAGCTGCCACGTGGCCACCTCGCCTGCGCCGCCATCTCTTGCAGCACGACAAGTGCGTCAACAGCAGCGTCAGCCAGTACGCCGGCATCTTCCCCGCCAACAACAAGACGGTGTCTGTGGATATCTACCAGGGGGTGAGTGGTGCTGGGCTGTGCCTCGTGGCCAGCAAGTGTGGGCAACCATCCTGTGGACATAGTGTTCCCCTGGAGCCCCATAGGCACCCTCACAGCGACCCCCCCAGCCTGAGGATGAGGCTGGGGCCATTACCCCACTGGGAGCCCGAGTGCAGATCTCAGCACCCAGCGGTGGGGAGATCAGTTCAGTGTCCCCGCCACCATCAGCGTGTCCCCCACAGGGTGTCATCCTGGGCTGCTATTTCGGGGCCGTGGCTCTGTACATCTGGGCCGTGGGCATCCTGGCAGCGGGCAGAGCTCCACCATGACCGGGACCTACGCGGGGCAGTTCGTCATGGAGGTGAGAGATGTGGTGGTCCCCAGCACGGGGACACTGTGCAGTCCTTGCACCCCACCGTGCAATTTCCACACCCCATCCCACTGCCCCGCCATGGGCCTCACTGCTCCCTGTGGCTGCAGCCCTGCCAACACTTCACTAATGAACTCATTTGCTTAATGAGCAGGAGCTGACATCTAGCGGGGCTCCTGCATCCTGCAAGGGCCTGCTCAGCAGAGCCAGGCACCTGCAGGCCCTGGGAGGGGGACAAGGGGGCCTGGGCCCCCCAGCTCTGCTGCTTTCCCTGTGTCCCCCTGGCATGGGCAGGACATCGCGGGTCTCTGGGGATGCGCAAGCAGCGGCTGTGCCCCATGGGACCCCACAGGAGGGTTTCCCGAGGCAGGGGCCAGGCTGCCAGCACGGTGTCCCTCGGGCGCACAGGGCTTCCTGCAGCTGCGCTGGTCCCGCTTTGCCCGCGTGCTCTTCACCCGCTCCTTCGCCATCCTGCCCACCGTCTTCATCGCGGCCTTCAAGGACGTGAGCCACCTGACGGGCATGAACGACCTGCTCAACGTGCTGCAGAGCATCCTGGTGAGGGGCGCCCGGCGCTGCCTGCCCCACGGCCACCGCCGGGGCTGTGTCCCCTCACCCCGCTCTCCTCCCAGCTGCCCTTCGCCGTCCTGCCCGTCCTCACCTTCACCAGCCTGCGCCCGCTCATGGACGACTTCACCAATGGCCCGTGAGTTCTGGGGGCACGAGAGGGGCAGAGCAGGGTGCCCCAAAGACAGAGACCATCCTCTTGGCCCAAGGACCCCCGGGGAGGGCACTGGGGCTGCTGGACGGGTGGCAGAGCAGGGTGGCATGGGGGGACGGGTGCTCTGCTCCACACTGACACCTGCTCTGGCGCCTTCAGTGTGGGCAAGGTGCTGATGACCCTCATCACGGGGCTGGTCTGTGCCATCAACATCTACTTCGTGGTGGACTTCCTCCCCACGCTGCAGAGCCTGGGCTACTACATCCCCCTGGGGCTGCTGCTCGTTGCCTACGTGGCCTTCATCGCCTACCTGGTAGGGCTGGGACCAGGCGAGGGATGGTGAGGAGGGGGCCGGAGCCCCAGGGGGTGCAGGTGTCCCCGGTGCCACATTCAGCCACCCTCCTTGTCCCCACAGGTCTGGACGTGCTGCATTGCGCATGGAGCCCGGTTCCTAGCCCGGGGCCACCACAGCAAATTCAGTTTTGGCATTTCCATCAATACACCAAGCCCAGCAGGGTCACCGTGATGGGCTCTGTCCCTTATGACTCTCACTCCCTCCGGACACCAGCTCGGGCTGAGGGGATGTTGAGGGCAGAGAGGCGCCTGGCAAGGAAGGAGTTAACAGCCTGGCTGCCCCCCACTCTGTTTGCGCAAACCCCCGGCCCGGGGCTGCCTGCGGGCGCGGGGGGACAGTGCAGGGTGTCCCCAGTCCCGGCACTGAGGTCTAAGTAAATTAGCCACCCCCAGAGACACCCCCGGCAATTAGTGCCTGCGGGAGCGCTAATGGCCCGCTCGGCTGCCAGGGAGGCCCTGGGGGCCGCCGGGGACGGGTCCCCAGGGCAGGGCGAGCCGCGCTCTCGGGGCAGCGGTGCCGACCGGCCCGGCCGCAGGCAGCGAAAGGGGCCCCGAGCCCTCCCGGTGCCGCCCCGTGCCCGGGGCCGGGGGGAGTCCCCAGCCCGGGGCGGCTCCGCGCAGCCCGGCCCTGGCCCCGCGCGGCTCCGCGCCGGGACACGGGGCTTCCGCAGCGCCCGCGGGCGGAGCAGCGGGACGGGGCTCCCCGGCGCGGGAGGGCGGGCGGGCCGGGGGGCTGCGGGGCGGGGGGCTGCGGGGCCCCGCCGGCGCCGCGGCTCCCGCCCCGGATGCCCCGTTTCCCGCCTCGCCGGGCGGCCGGATGCGGCGCGGGCCCCGCCGGGGCGGCCGCGTTCCCCGGTGCCGCTGCCGGGGGGGCCCCGTGGCCGGGCCGGGGGGGGGCCGCGCTTCGCCCCCCGCCGCGGCCCGCACTTGCGAGACGCTCCCTGGCTGTTTCAAGGCTCCCCCCGCTCCCAGCACCCCCCCCCTCCCATCCCAAACTCCCCCTCCCCGAACAAGCCCGTCCGGGGGCGGCGGGGGGGGGAACGAGGGGGTCCCGGACCCCGATGCCCCCCCGGGGGGGTCCCCCCCGCCCCGCGGCTCCGCGCTTGTTTATGTGAAGAATTTCCCCTTCCTTAAAAGGGCGATGGCCGGCGCGCTGGGGCGGGCCCTGCCCCGGCCGCGGCTGGAAGGAGGAGCCGCAGCGCTGGCGGCCGCCGAAAAGCGGGGGCACCTCGGGGGGCTGCCCCCCCCCACCCCCGGGGCTGCAGCCAGCAGCGACCCGCACCCCCAACCAGGGGAACACGGGGGGGTCCCTGCGGCTGCCCCCCCCCCCCGCCCCGATTGCAGAGCAGGGAGGTGCTGGGTGCCCCCCCGGGGGGCAGGATAAAAACTGGACCCCAACCCCGGGCACCGCGGCACCCCCCACCCCCATCCCCGCTGCCGTGAGCAGCGGCTCGGGGCTCCCCGGGGCGGGGGGCAGCCCAGGGCCCTTTCCCGGGGCTGAGGCTGGTGCCACTTGTGCTGCGGAGACCCCCAGGTGCCCCTGCCCCAGGCAGGGAGCTGAGAGGAGCCACCGTGAAGCGGCCCAGGGAGCTCTGTGGGACGGGGACAGCGCGGTGCCCCGAGGGGACGGGGACAGCGCGGTGCTCCAAGGGGACGGGGACAGCGCGGTGCTCCAAGGGGACGGGCCCACCACCTGCCACCCCCACCCTGCTCCCCCGGGCAGGATGAGGCCTGTGTCCCCACAGGCCAGGTGTCCCCAGCTGGCCTGGACATGATGGGAGAGCTGCAGCCCTGGACCCCTCGTTGCCATTGCTGCTGCTGCTGCTGCTGTGGGGACACTGGTGGCCTTGATGGCTTCCTAATTACATTAATTAGAGGCTGGACAGAGCCTGGATGGGGCTGGACCTAGGGAGCCTGGTGCTTGCAAACATCTGGGCAGGGCCAGGGGCACCAGGGGAGGAAGAGCAGGATTTGGCCAAGGCCAGGGCAGTGGCAATGCCACGGCCAGCAGCCCATGCACCCCAGCAGCTCGTGCTGCAGGGTCCCGGGGGCAGCTCTGCCTGTCCCTGCTCTGGGCCCACACACAACGGACCCGGCACAGCTCCCACACGTGTCCCCTCACAACCTAGAGCAGTACAGATGGCCCTGCCTTCCCAATGGGCATTAGCCCCACATCCAGCTGCGGCCGCCGGTTCCACCTGGACAGAAAGAGCTGCAGGGATCATCCCAAAATAGAGCCAGGAGGAAGCACAGCCTCTTCCTCTTCCTCCAGCTGGGGAGAGGGCGAGAGGAGGATGCTCCAAGGGGCAGGGAAACCTTGGCACGGGGCTGGCCCTCGCCCCCACCGTGGCAGGAGGATGGGGCATCCAGGTCCCCACCCGAGGACTGGGACTCCCTGCAGCTCATCGTGGCACCCCAGCAGGATCCAGGCTAGCGGCTGGCATTACCAAGTGGCTTCAGTCCCTGGGGCTGTGTCCTCAGCCCTGCAGCCACCCTGGGCTCTAGTGGGTCCTGCCACCACACGTGGGCTCAATGATGGATCTGGCAATGCGCTAAAAGCTGGGCAGTTTGGGCAGAGGTGGCCAGGGAAGTTGCTGCTCCTCTGAGGGTCACGGTGCCGTTCTGTGCCGGGAGGGACTCCCAACCCCCTGCCCCCCTGTGCCGCGTTTGCACCCTGGGGCTGCACCGTGGGGCAGGGGGGTGAGGCCGAGCTCCGCGGTGCCCTCCGAGCAGGGCTGTCTCCAGCCCCCAGATGCTCTCCCGCTCCAATGCCAGACCCTGGCATGGGCATGCGCCGGTGCCCGGGAATGGCAGCAGTGGGGAATGTGGGGATCTGGCTCCCCGCGAGGGGCTGCTGCTGCCTCAAACTCCAGGTCAAAGCTGCTCCTTTTGGAGCGAACCTGCAAAGAGCCCCCCGGGGGGACACGGTGAATTCCGGGGGAGGACAGGGGAAGCCGCGGGCTGCAGTTCAGCACCCCCTGCCCCACGGCATCGCCCCGTGGGGCTCCCAGAGCCCAGAGAGTCCCCAGCGAGCGAGCGGGGCGGGGGGCGCTGCGACCCCCCGAGCCGGGAGCCCCTTTGCGCCTCCCCGCGGCACCTTTGGGTGCTGCAGGGCCCGGCCCCGCCGCAGGCCCCAGCGCCCCCCGCCCCCCGCAGCGCGGGCCCCCCCGGCGGCACCGGGACCCCCCCCCGAACCCGGGGCCGCCTCTCGCTGCGGGCCGCCCCCCCCCGCGACGGCGCGGGCCCGGGGGGGGGGGCTGGCGTTGCCCTTTTAAGGGGTTCCTTGAAACCGCGTCCGGGTTCCATGTTTGTAGCAAAAATTGTGCAGAGGAAACTCCATGTTGTAACAAAGTTTCCTCCGCGGCGCCCGCTCCCGCCCGCGCCCCGCGCCCGCCCGCGCCCCGCGCCCGCCCCGCCGCCCCCCGCTCCCCCTCCGCGCCGGGGGGGGCCGAGACGGGGGGGGTCGGTGCGCGCCCCCCCCCCGCGCCCGCCCCGTCCTTCCCCCCCTCCCCGCGGCGGCCGGGCCCCCCCGGGCCCATGGACCACCAGTCCATCATCACCCAGGTGAGCAAGGAGGAGGCCGCCGCGCCGCTGCAGGAGAAAGGTAACGGCCCCCCGGGCCCGCTCGCTTTTCCTTTTGGCGGGGGAAAGGAGGGAAAAATGCCAAATCCGAAAATAAATCACTGCCCCCCCCCCGCCTCCCCCGCGCGCGGGTATCTGTCACTGCGGGGCGGGGGCGCGGCGGCCTCGCGTGTCCCCCCACCCCCTCCCCGCGGTGTGGGGCTCCTCGCCCCATAGCTGCGCCCCGCGCTGTGGGGGGGCCCGTATCGCCCGCCCGCCCCCGCCGGGAGCTGCTCGGGACCCCGCGCTGCGCGGCGGCCGCCCCGGGGCAGGGGGTCCCGTGGGACCTGCGGGGCCGCCCACGGGGTGTGCGGGCCCCCCGGGGAAGCGCCGGCGCGGGGCGGGCCGGGCTCGGTGCCCCGGTGCTTCCCGGAGCGGGTGTTGGGCTGCGGGGGGTCCCAGGCGGCCCCCGGGCACGTCCTGGCAGCGCGGGCGAGCGGGGACCTCCAGCGGGAGCAGCGGGCGCGGGTCACCCGCGCGGGCGCCGCTGCTGCCCGCGACCAGGCCGCGTCTCTGGGGGCCGCTGTGGCCCCGGCGCTGGCGGTCTCGGAGCTGGCCGGGCACGGGCACGAGTGGGGACACTGAGGCGCTGGGAGCTGCAGCCCGCGGCAGGGCCCAGCGGGGCCGCTCCGGCAGGGGGCTCGGGCACCGCTGTCGCCTTCGCCCGTCACCTCAAAACAGGCACTGGGTGCCCGTCCCACTGCCCGGGCAGGGGGCAGCGCCGCGGCTCCCAACAGGCGGCTGGAGCAGGGGGCCCGCGTGGAAACCGGCGCCGTCGGCAGCGAGAACGTTGCCCCACGGTCCCACCACGCCTGTCCCTGCCCGTGGGCACCCCGACGGCCGGGTTTGCAGGGCCCGGTGCCTCGCCATGGGGTGCCCCCCGGCTGCAGCCGTGGGGCGGCGGGGCCCACTCGTGGCTCTGGGGCTCGCGACGTTGTGGGGCAGTGCCCGGGCTGCCCGCCGTGGGGCCCGCCCGTGGCTCTGGGGCTCGCGATGCCGGGGGCAGCGCCCGGGCCACCCGCCGTGGGGCAGCGCTCGCCGGGCCTCAGTTTCCCCCGGCGCTGGGGGCAGCCCCCTCGCCCAGCCAATGGGGTCCCCGCGAAGGGCGCCGAGGCGAAGCCCTTCGTTCCCATTGGTCCGCGCCTCTGGCGCACTCCGACCTGCCAATGAGCGCGCCGGCTCGACGGCACGGGGAGGGCGTGGCAAGCCCCGCCCTTCGCGGCGAGGCCCCGCCCACGCGGCTCTCCACCAATGGCGTGCGCGGCGGCAGCCCCGCCAGGGCCAGGCCCCGCCCCCGCCGTCCCGGGCGCGCGCGGACGGGGCGGTCGGGCCGGGCTCCCCCCGCGCCGTGGGGCGCCCCAGGGGACCGGGCTGCCCTCGGGGGTGACCCCCATCCCCAGGGCGCTGGGCCGGGTGCCACGGAGGCTGGACGGGGTGTGAACACCCGGAGACAGGGATATCCCTGCCGTTCTGTCACCCTGCATCCTTGTGGCTGTGCCCCAGGGGACAGGGAGTCCTTGCTGGGCCACCCCTGCCCGAGGTCCCTTGCTGCTGCCCTGGTGCTACAGCTGTGCTGGTGGGGTGGCACACGTGGCAGCGAGGTGACACACATGCTGGTGCGGTGGCACGCAGGACAGAGGACCCCACGTCCTCCTGCTGTCACCCTGATGCCACGGAGGTGTTTGCCTGCTGGCAGGGCCATCGGGCTCATGTGGACGTCGGGAGCTCTGCATCCCCGGCCGCGGTGGGAGCCAGCCCGGGCGCAGGACCGGCCCATGTGCATGTCCCTGGCTGCTCCTCATCCCTCATCTGTGCCTGGGGCCCGAGGCGATCGCTCGGCAGGGAGGGGGCACCCACGGGGTTAAGTCCAGGTGCCCATTGCCATCCTGTGAGGACCCCAGGGCAGGCACAGACCGGACTCTAAGGCGGTGCCGCTCTGTTATTTTAGGGTCTCCTGGCAGCGCTCAGGATGGCAGGAAGGTCCAAGGGGGTGCTGAGGGCTGAGAGCGCCGTGGGCGAGAGGCTGCACGAGGCCTTAGGCCTCCGGTGGTGTCTGTGGGGCTCAGCAGGGCCGTGCCGGGCAGGAAGGGTGGCCAGGAGTGTGCTCGGAGCTGTGAGGTGCCCCAGGAAGGGGCCTTGCAGCCCTCCCGTGCCCACCCCTGTGCCCAGCAGCCCCCAGGGGGACGAGCCGCCCTGACGCGCTCCCCCTGGCCCCTGCAGGTGGGCCACGGGCTCATGGTCCGTCCTGTCCCTGGAGGGTCCTCCTGGGTGCCCTGGGGTTGTGAGGGCTCGTGGGGAGGTGCTGAGCTCGGCTGTGCGGGGCCACTCAACACGGAGCAGGGACGCGGTTTGGAGGTCAGGCAGGGGTGGCAGGAGTCCCCCTGGGGACATCCTGGCATCTTGCTGGTGCCACCAGCCCATTAACCCCCTCACGGCCCCGCAGGAGCCCAGAGCCCGTCGTCCGGTGCCAAGAAGCCGCGGAGCCGCAGCATCTTCCAGTCCCTCTTCTGCTGCCTGTGCCACGATGACACCGAGCCCTTCTCCGTCAACAACAACGCGCCGCTGCTGGTGGAGGAGAACGGCACCGTGCCCAAGGTACCCCAGCAGGCCCCTCCTGTGCCGGGCAAGGGGGTGCAGGGGGCAAAGGGGAGCTGCCCCCACCTCTGCCGGCAGCTCCTCGCGGTGTCCCCAGCCCCACACACGTGTCCCTGCTGCAGGCTGCCATCAAGCACCTCCTGCCCGAGATCAAGCCGCAGGACGCCAGCAAGCTGTGCGTGGTCATCGACCTGGATGAGACGCTGGTGCACAGCTCCTTCAAGGTGGGAGATGCCCAGGCGCTGCCCCGTCCCACCTCCCTGTGCCCCAGCCCTCCCAAACGAGCACCCCAGGCACCTGCAACCAGCCCTGTGTGTCCGGCTGTGCCCGGCTGTGCCCTGTCACCTCCCGGCTCGGACGGGGTGTCCCGGTGCCGGGCTGGTGGCTCCGGGAGGCAGCAGTGCGGAGGCCCCAGGGCTGGCGCGGGGGGTCAGGGGGGCGGCGCTGGGGCAGGGGTGGGCGCCCCGCACTGACCCTGCCGTGCCCCCCGCAGCCGGTGAACAACGCGGACTTCATCATTCCCGTGGAAATCGACGGCATCATGCACCAGGTAAAGGGCACTTGCCCGGCGGGCAGGGCGCTCGCTCCATGCCCTCTCCCCCCGCCGTGGGTGCCAGGAGCCGCCGCACGCGGGACGGGACAGCAGGGCAGGAGGCGGCTCGGTGGGGCAGGCCTGTGCTGAGGGGGGCAGGTGCTCTGGGGGCTCGTGGCAGCGCAGGGAGCAGGCGACGCGGGATGCCCGATGGATGCCCACCCCGCAGAGGCTGGCGCCAGCTTCAAGTAATCCAGGATAGGCTGTGGTCTTGGCAGTCAGCCTGTTCTAGGTTACTTGGTTCCGGAACCTGCCGGACGCTTCATCCCCGCGGGGCCACCAGGGCTGCGGTGCCCCCGGCTCAGCCACGAGGCCGGCACCGCTGCATCCCGCTCCCCAGCGCCGCGGCGTGGGGCAGGCGGCGCTCTGGGGCCAGGGGCACGGTGCCCATGAGCCAGGGAGCACGGGGGCGCCCGGGGGGTGCCCATGGGGCTGCCGTGGGGCATGGCGCGGTGGCCGGGCTGCCCTCATGCTGCCCCTTGTGCCCCAGGTGTACGTGCTGAAGCGGCCGCACGTGGACGAGTTCCTGCAGCGCATGGGCGAGCTCTTCGAGTGCGTGCTCTTCACCGCCAGCCTGGCCAAGGTGAGCGCCCCACTTTCCCACCCCCTTGGGCACTGCTGGGCACCACTGCCCCCCTGGTCCCTACAGACCCGGCCCGGATGCCTTTGCTCACCTAGGCAAGCTGGCATCGGCAGAGAGCTGGGGACAAAACCCAGGCCCCATGGCCCCCACCATGCTGCTCGGAGGGCAGCGGTGGCTCAGGGCTAGGGAGGGCTCTGTGCCCCACTGACCCCCTCTCCACCCCCAGTACGCTGACCCCGTGGCCGACCTGCTGGATAAATGGGGGGCTTTCCGAGCCCGGCTCTTCCGGGAATCCTGCGTCTTCCACCGGGGCAATTATGTGAAGGACCTGAGCCGCCTGGGCCGCGACCTGCGCCGGATCATCATTGTGGACAACTCGCCCGCTTCCTACATCTTCCACCCCGACAACGCGGTACGTGGCCGTGCGGGACGCGGGGCGGGCTGGGGCGGCACCGGCGGCCATGGGAGCCACGGGCTGGCACCGGGGCAAGAGAGGGCAGAGCTATCAGGTCAGCGAGGGCCAGTGCGTCCCGAGAGGCGTATGGGGTGACCACGTCCTGGCAGCACAGGGGTCTCCAGGCACTCTGCACTGGGGGGTCCATCCCACAGCTGCCACTGGTATCCATGTCCCCATGCCCCCCGCTGGCAGGTGGAGGAGGGCAACGGGCACCGAGCTGTGGGGCAGAGCACGGGGGCTGGGGCCGGCCCGGGCGCCTGCTCAGCGGAGCCCTGCGCATGCCCGCAGGTGCCCGTGGCCTCGTGGTTCGATAACATGGCAGACACGGAGCTGCTGGACCTGCTGCCCTTCTTCGAGAGACTCAGCAAAGTGGAAGACGTTTACACAGTGCTCAAGAAACACCGGACTAACAGCTAGTGCCCCCGAGCGCCGCTGCGCCCTTGGGGCTCGGCGCCGGGCCGGTGCCGCCCGGACGCAGCGCCAGACTCCAGCCCGATGGGCACTGACGGTTTTTCCTATGCTGGGGGGCACCGCGGTGACAACCAAGCGCCTTACGGGGGGGAGGGCCCGAGATGGCCCCGCTCTCGTCCCTGGAGCCGCTGGGTGTCCTGGCCCCGTCCCTGCCCGCTGGTGCTGGGAGCCGACGGGGCAGCAGCCCCTGCCATGGGAACTGGGTGTCCCTCTGCTTGGGTGCCCCCTCCACTGCCCTCCCCCAGAAGGGGGGCCCAGGGGTGACTCATGGCCTTGCTGAGCGGGGGAGCTGCTGGGGAGGTTCCCGTCCTCCTCCCCTGCTCCCGGCCCCTCTCCCTAAACGGTTCTCAGGTCCTTCCCTCCTCCGCGCCCCGACGGGGAGGGGGGGTTCAGCCACTGCTGCTTTCCACTGCCTTTGGGGGCAGAACCCCTGGCGGGGCCGGCCCGCTAAGCGGTGTCCACAGGGGCCACCCCCTCCCCTAAAGAAAGGGGGGTCCAGTTAGTGTTGGAGCAGGGGGGCCATTTCCACACCCCTAGCTCTGCCCTTGGTGCAGCTGATCACCCGGGGAGGGGACGCCTGTGCCCCTTCCTTGTGCCTTCCAGTGCCCCCACCTGCAGGGACAAGCTCTGGGGCAGAGCTTGGCCTCGGGGCTGAGCCCCTGGCTCTAGATGCCCCCCACGTGCCTTGGGACGCTGCGTCTCTACAACCCCCCACAGTCCTGCAAGGGCTGAGCCGAGAGGGGCTCCTAAATCCCCCCCTCAGCCTCAGGTTATTCCCAGCAGGGGTAGGGGGGCGTCTGGATGCCCCCCCAGCTCCCAGCACTGCCGCATTAATGGGAGCCCCATGTCCCTCATGAGGGGGTCCCCTGGCCCCCAGCCCTTTGCAGTTCCACCAAAGGCTGTGACTGCCGGGGGGCACCCCAACACAAGCCTTAGTGTGACCCTCCCCATACCCCGTCTCCCCTCTGGCCTTGCACCAGCCCTGGCCCCGCGTCCCGTGGGGCTGAGCCCGTGCCAGGGTGTCCCCAGCCCTTCAGGGCTGCGACTCTCAGGGAGAGGGTTTAAGGGGGAAGGCTGAGTTCAGCCAGGTGCGTTTTAGATACAGACAGTGTCTCTATATTTTTTAGGGGAAAAAAAGCAATGGTTTCCTGAAAAGTCACAGGTGCCTTTTTACCGCTGTGCCAGGGAAAGAGGAGGGCAGTGCTGGAGGGGGGTAGCGGGGGGTTGGGGGTGGGTTAAACTCCGTTGCAGTCCGTCCGGCTCCCGCGGGTGCTGCCCTTCTCCAGACGCTGGGTGCCCGGCCCGGCGCTCTGCCGCTGCGGGCAGGGTCCCCGTGTCCCCTGCCCGTCACCCTGCCCCACGGCAGGGCTCGGGGCGGGGGCGCTGCGGAGCATCCGCCCCAGGGACCCCTTCCCGAGCCGGGCCCGGGGCTGCCCCGCCGGGAGGGCCCCACTCAGCACTTTATTCGCCAAGTCAAGCGGCGCCAGCGAAGCCCCGTGCCCGCGGGGGGCCTGGCTGTGGCACCCGTGGGCGCCGGGCAGCGTTTGGAGCGGGGAGAGCAGTGCTGCCCGGGGGGCGTGTGGCACTGGGGGGGCGGGAGGGGGCTAGGGGACCAGATCAAAGTGCCTTCGTGTGATTAAAGCTGTCAAACCACCTCAGAAAGGGGAGCCGTGCTGTGACCCCGCTCGGTGTGCGTGTGTGTGTGTGTGTGTGTGTACGTGCGTGCGCACGCTGTGCCTGCACGCGGGTGTCCGTGCCCTGCGCCGCGTGTGCACGTCCCCACGGGCTGAGCCCTGGGTCCTGGCTGCCCCCACTCCCTGCAGGGTCCCCAATCGGCCTGTGCCCCTGTAGGGCTGGCCCTGGCCAGGGGGTTGGTTCTCCCCGACTTGTTCCCCTGAGTTTGGGGCCAGCCCCCCGACACAGGGCTGTGTTTTGGTGGGGGTGCTGACTCCTGCGGTCCCCTGCTTCCCGAGGGGGCACCCACAGCAGGCACCCCCCATCCTACCCCCTTCCCTTCTTCCCAGAAAGGGGACCCCAGGGTCCTACCCCGCAGCCTGCAGGGTCCCCTGGCCTTGGGCTCGGTGGGTCCGTGGCACCACGAGTGCTCCCTGCCTCAGTTTCCCCCCTGCAGTGTATTGGATTGCTCCCCTCCAGGCAGAGGGGGGACAGATTGGGGACAGCCCCCCCGCCCAGGGGGCTGCTGCCAATGCGCAGGGACTGGGGTGCCATGGGGGGGTCCCTGCTTGTCCCTCCTCCCGTGCCCTCGCTGGCCTTGTGCCTCTCCTCATTAGTGAAGTCCCTGTCCTCTCCCATCTCGGCGCTAATTACTGAGTTCATTAGTGGCCCGACGTGCCTGGCTGGGGGGCCCCGAGGAGGGGCTGCGGCTGGCGCAGTGCCCCCCACCCCGGTGCCGCAGCGGCTGGAACAGCCCCGGGACGCAGCCACGGAGCGCGGAGCCGCCGTGGGGGCCCCCCAGCCCCACACAGCACCCCAGCCCCCCGCCAGCGCCTGCAGCCAGGTAAGGGACCCCTGGGGCTCAGCCTGCCGTGGGGTGGGTGCTGAAGTGGGGGGCCAGGAAGGGGCTGGAGGGCACAGGAGACAGGGAGGTACCGCAAGAATCCACTGGCCCCTGGTGCCAGAGACCCCTCTTGTTTGAGCCTTCCCACCCGACCCCTGGCTCACCCACTGCTACCACTTTGTGGGGGGCAGGTAGGATTTGGGGTGAAGGAGGGTGCCCTGAACACCCTGCTGCCTCCATCCCTTGTCCCCCATCTCCTCTCGTCCCCCCAGCACCCTGTCCCTGCCAGCGAGCCCTCCACCAGCCCCTACCCCGAGACCTGGTGCGGGCACCCTGAGCTCAGCCCTGCCCCAGTCCTGCGGCCTCCAGGCTGGTTGCTCTTTGGCAGGGGAAACACAGCGAGGGGCACCGGCCCCCATTGCACCCCGGTGCCTCGTTTGCCGTGAGCTGCTCCCAAGGGGGACCCTGGGGACAACTGTGGGGGAGGGAGGGGCTGTGAAGCATCCCCAGCAGCTCTGCCACAGGGACAGCCACAACCCACCCCCCAGCAGCGCGTTTGGGGCTGGGGGTGAAGCTGGGCCTGCCCTGGGGGGCACATCCTGCACCGCGGCAGCGCTGGGCGCAGCCGGGCTGCTCAGCTCCTCTCCACGAACCCTGAGCAATGGGGGAAACTGGGAGGCTGCATCCGCTGGCACCCGGAGCCGCTGGCACCGCCCCGGCCTGGAGCGGGGCCAGCTCCAGGGTGTGGGATGCCCACGGCGCTGCGGCACCAGGTGCTGGCTCAGCAGGGCAGGCGAGATAAGGCTGGGCAGTTCCGCGGGGCTGGGAGCGATAAGGCAGCGCGGGAGAGCCCAGGGGCTGCTCGCCCTTGCAAAACCCCGTCCACAGGTTTGTGCAGCCCCCAGGCATCCCTCAAATCCTGCTGCTGTGCGAGGAGCCGGCTGGAGAAGCGGCCACAGGAGGATGGGCGGGATGGGGACAGGTCACACTGTGCTCTGGGGCTCTCTGCACAAGTGCCAAGAGGCAGCAGCCAAAGCCAGCAGGAGCTGAACTGGGATCCTCACAGCAGGGAGCTCCAGGCCAGGCGCCCTCTCTGGGGGCTCGCAGGGACCCCAGCCCACCCACGGCCCAGCGATGGGAGCTTTCCAGTACGGAGCACGGTCCCTGGGTGTCCCCTGCAGCCTCCTGCCCCTGCGGTGCTGCAGGACGAAACAGAAAGCAAGTGGCAGCAGGGACAGCCCTGCGGAGAGCCTGACACCCGGGTGCCTCTGCCCGGCACTTCCTGCATGAGCCTGAGCCTGAGCCTGAGCCTGGGCCTGGGCCTGCGCCTGCGCCTGCGCCTGCGCCTGCGCCTGCCCCTGCCCCTGCCCCTGCCCCTGCCCCTGCCCCTGCCCCTGCCCCTGCCCCTGCCCAGCCTGCAGGCAGGAGAATGAATCCAAGCCTATTCTCCCACCTCTTCACTTGGGTAAATGTTTGACAGGCTGGAGGGTTACCAGCTGCAGCCACTGATGAGCCCTGGGGAGTTTCCCCCGTCTCCCAGGGGCTCATAAAAGCCTGGCCCCCACTCTGAGAGCTCTTTCCATCCCCATTCCCTCCAGGTGGCTTCATCCTGGTGCTTGAACAGCCCTGTGTCCCCAGCAGTCCTTACAGGCAGGATGTCCTGTCATTTAGCAGATTCTTTGGGGCAACTCAGGTGCTGCACAGCTCCAAACTGCCCTGATGTCTCCAAGCCCCATCCTACCGCCTCTTGCCCCAGCCCTGAGCTCTGTGCGCCAGCCCCATCCCGCTGCTCGGCTGCCCGGGATGGTGTCTCCGTGCGCGGTCCCTTCCCAAGGCCGGCGCCTGCCTGCTGGCCTCGCTGCAGGTTTATGGCCCTGATGCAGCACCTGGCCACACATGGCAGGTACCCGCGGTGCTAATCAGCTCCACCAGCCGCACGCAGACACCAGCACCCCTCCTGGCCAGATCCATACAGGTACTGATGCTGTCTGTGCCCTTGCTGTTGTCCGGGGAACTGCCGTGAGCCTGGCATCCCCTCCACATCCCTCTCGCCACAGGCTGTGCCAAGGCTGCACGGGGAGGGATAAACCTTCTGGGCAGCAAGCAGGGAAATGGCCCCCTAGCCAGGGGCTGATGTGCTCCAGACCCCCAGGGACTGGCAGGGGACGCCCCAGGAAGATGACACGGGAGCGTTGGTGGGTCTGACCTCGTGATGCTCAAGTCCATCACCACCAGGTTCGTACCTGCAGCTCGAGGAAGGGTGGCCGATGCCGCACGGGGCAGAGCGAAGCTGCAGCCGGGGAGCCGGGGTAGGTGGGTGCTGTGATAGCACCGGGGGATAACCAAGCCATGAGTAACGGGGCTTTGTGGGTGCCAGGAAGCCTTGGAGGGATGTGGGGACCTTGACTGGAGGCTGTTCCTGCCCTTATATGGAGAACACGGGCTGGGACAGGAGGGGACAAAGGTCTCCTGGGCGCTGGCACCTGAGCACTTCGCCTAGGTACGCGGCTCGTGCCCAGCTCGTGGGGAAGGTGAGGGGCTGGGGCTGGGGCAGGCGGGGGCCGCACGGCTCGCAGCGGCCGGGGCTCCTGGCGCCGGGGTGGCCCAAGGCAAGGCTTGGGAATGGACCAGGTGTAGATGTGATCCCAGGCCCGCTCCAGGCCCTGCGGCGCCAGGGCACAGGGCGGTGGGTGTTCCCAGGCCGGCGCTGCGGGAACGTCGGGACGTCCTGGGGGGTCCAGCATGTCCCCATGACCCCCGTCACAGCTCGCTCTCCCCTGCCCACCCCCACTGGGGACACGGAGGCCTTTGCCCAGCCCGGGGCGCCTGGTCCCGCTGCCTGCGGGTGAGCGCGGCCGTCCGGGTGGGCTCGGCCGCCCGGGTGCCCACCTGCAGCTCAGCACAGACACCGCCTGCTCCCCACGTGTGACACTGCCGCGCGGGAGCAGGCGCTTCCAGCACGACAGGGGTGCTCCAGGCGCCTGGGGCTTGTCCTCCGGGATCAGGGAGAGGGGATCTCGAGAGGCTCTACTGGGTGTCTCTGCAGGCAGCCAAAGCCCCAGCCCCTGCAGCCCTTGGGCAGGAGGCTGCCCCGTGTCCTTGTCCCGCGTGGGGCCAGGCTGAGCATGGATGGGCCTGGCAGGCTCCGGGGAGGAGCGGTGTAACCCAGGCGTGGCTGCTGTGCCTGGGCGCTGAGGACACCCTGCTCATCTCCCAGCCCTGGGAGCAGCTGCTGCTCCTGGGGTGTCCCCTTCCCATCCCGTGGAGTCCAGAGCACACTGCTCGGTCCAGGGCTTGCAATACCCACTCACGGGCTCAGCGTCGAGCAGGGCTGGCCAGACGTCAGCCCCACTCCATGCTCCACAACCCTGGCCTCGGGGTTTCGCGGACATCCCTACCCCGGGTGTCTTGTGCCCCTGGCCCGGGGCATTGCAGCCCGAGCAGCTGCCTCCGTCTGGGCTCTGAACCACTCCACCTGCATTAGCAAAAAGGAGGCCGTGGCCGTTGTCCCCACAGGTCCCCCTGCCTGCAACACCCTTCACCATGGTGGAGCTCAGCAACAAAGTCAGCAAGACGCTGAACAAGACCACGCCGGGCATCCAGATCTGGCGAATCGAGGTGGGCATGGGCAGGCTGGCTGCGGCACGGCCAGTGCATTTTTGGGGGGCCTCTTCTGTAGGGCCCCATGGTGGGTTCAAGGTGCTGCCTGCGGCACCACCGGAGCCTGGGCATCCCCAGAGGCAGCAGAGCCACCAAGCGTGGGCTGTTTTGGGGGATGATAGGAAGGGGGATCTCCACTTTGTATTCTCTGTGACTCGATTTGGGGGCCTTAATGCAACACTGAGGGGTTAACACCCCTCCCAGGTTGGGGGCTGGGCACTGGAGGGTACATGGGTTTGGGGGGGGTCGCTGAGGGATGACCCACCTGCTCCTTCCTTTTACAGAGCATGGAGATGGTGCCGGTGCCCACCAAAAGCTACGGCAGCTTCTACGAGGGGGATTGCTACGTCCTGCTCTCGGTACGGAGCTGCGGGGTCCCCGCGGGGCCAGGGCTGGTTCTGCAGGGAGGGGGTCCCGACCGGACTGGTGGGGTCTGTGGGGTGCCCCCCCGGGCTCTTCTAGAGGGGCTGCTCGCCCACAGACACGCAAGACGGGGAACGGCTTCTCGTACGACATCCACTACTGGCTGGGCCAGGAGTCGAGCCAGGACGAGCAGGGCGCTGCGGCCATCTACACCACGCAGATGGACGACTACCTGGGCACCGTGGCCGTGCAGCACCGCGAGGCCCAGGGCCATGAGAGCGAGACTTTCCGAGCCTACTTCAAGCAGGGCCTCATGTATGTCCCCACCAGCGCACCCGCTCCCCTGCGCGGCCTTCCCCTGCGGGCCCCCAGCCCTGCATGGCCCCGTGTCGGGGACCTGCTCTGCCCTGGGGAAGGTGACAGGGGGTCTTGGTGCAGCCTCGTGCCATTCACTGCTTGTCCCAACGGGTGGGAGGACACCTGGATCCACAGCTCATTCCCCTCTGCGGCCATCCCCACTGCCAGGCCCTGGGTACGTCCCCCAGCACCTCCGTGTGCACGCGGGGACCTGGCTGTAACAGGAAGGGGTGACCAGGGCTCATGCCGTGTCCATCCATCTCCCCAGCTATAAGAAGGGTGGAGTGGCCTCGGGCATGAAGCACGTGGAGACCAACACCTACAACGTCCAGCGCCTGCTGCACGTGAAGGGCAAGAAGAACGTGGTGGCAGGAGAGGTGAGTTACGAGGCGGGTGGGCTCCCCTCATCTCACCCAGCCCTGTCCAGGCTCACCCGTGATGGGTGCAGCTCCCTTGCACCCACAGCGGGGTTGCAGCCCATGTGGGTTGGGTGCTGTCTACCCAGTAAGACCCAGTGACCTTTTAGCAGAGATGCTTTGGGGAGTCATGGCCGTGTCCCCATTAGGCCCTTTGGGAAAGGCCACCAGCCCTTCCTTGAAGGCGGCTGCATTTCCCAGGCAGCCCTCCCCCCAAGAGCACCCAAAAAGCCCCTATCAGGGCAGGGAGGAGAAGTTCAGCCTGGTGATGTCAATGAGAGGATGTCCCTTCTAGGTTGGGACAGGCATTGACTGTGGAGCCCTGGGCCTAGGAGTCCTACCTGCCTTCAACTTTCCCTCCTGCCACAGGTGGAGATGAGCTGGAAAAGCTTCAACCGAGGTGATGTGTTCCTGCTCGACCTGGGCCAGCTCATCGTCCAGTGGAACGGCCCCGAGAGCAACCGCACTGAGAGGCTGAAGGTACGACTGGGGCGCTCGGCCGCTCCAGACCCCACGGCCGGAGGGACGTGTGGCTGCCTGGCCCCCGGTAAGTCCCCTCTGGGCAAACTGGTGACCCGCCTGCGGGCTGACCCACGGCCCTCTGCCCACGCGCAGGCAATGACTCTGGCCAAGGACATCCGGGACCGGGAACGCGGCGGGCGCGCCAAGGTCGGTGTGGTGGATGGCGAGGATGAGGACGCCTCTCCAGAGCTCATGAAGGTCCTCGTGCACATTCTGGGTGAGAAGCCGGAGATCAAGGCAGCCACTCCAGACGAGGTTGTGGACCAGAAGCTCAAGACTTCCCTCAAACTTTACCAGTGAGTTGTGGGGATGGGGGTGCCCATGGGAGCATCTTCTGGAGCACAGGATGCTGTAGCATTTCTCTCTACCAAATCCCCATGCTGAAAACCCAGTAGCAAGGAGTCACATGGCTCCTGTCCCCACAGGCCACTTTGGGGGACAGGTCCGTGTGGCCAGAGAAGCTCTCACTACCAGTGGGGTTGGTACCCAAAGGCTGGTACCGAGATGCCTGTGCCAGTGTGACTGATGTCTTAGTACACGGTGTCATGTCCCTGTTTGGCCTTTCCCATCTGAGCAGCTTCTCCCTCACCACAGCTGTGTGCCCTGGGAGCAGGGCAGGATGCGTCCCTGCTCTGAGGCAGGCCAAGCTGTGAACCAAGTGCTGACCATGGGAGGAGAGCAGGGATGGAGAAGTGGGGGGGATGAGGCTCCAGAGAGCATTTTCCCTGTCTCTTTCCTAACCTTCCCTCCTCTCTTTCCCCTAACCAGTGTCTCTGACGCCAGTGGGAACCTGGTCATACAGGAGGTGGCCATTCGCCCTCTGACTCAAGACATGCTCCTGCATGAGGTGCATCACCCATCCCGGGGCTGGAGACATGCCCACTTTTCTTGTCAGCTTTAACCCTTGGAAAGCTGCTTTGGTGTCCAAAACAAACCAAAGTGTCTTTCAAAGGGTTAAAGCTGCCCAAGGTCCTAATTTTGCTTGTCATTCCCCCCACCTAGGACTGCTATATCCTTGATCAAGGGGGACTTAGGATCTTTGTGTGGAAGGGAAGAGACTCCACCAAGGAGGAGAAGCAGCAGGCGATGAGCAGGGCCCTGGTGAGTGATGGGGATCATTTTGGGGTGACTCCAGCAAGCCCCAAGGGGCTTCGGGAACATCATCTCTAATGCACAGTCTGGTCTGCCCTCACTGTACCTGGCGTCGGGGGTTCGTGTTGGGAGGTGCTGGGAATCCCCTTCCTGGGCTGGGGCACTCCATGCCTGAGTGTGGGGTCTGGCTCCCCCAGGGCTTCATCAAAGCCAAGAACTACCCAGCCAGCACCAGTGTGGAGACAGAGAACGACGGGTCCGAGTCATCCGTCTTCAGGCAGCTCTTCCAAAAATGGACCGTCCCCAGTCAGACCAGTGGTCTGGGCAAGACACACACCGTGGGCAAAGTGGGTGAGTGGCCCCAGCTGGGCAGCCCTAGGCACTGGGCTTGAAGCATCCTGACTGCAGCAGGGAGGGGTCTGGGGGTCCTGTGGGACCCACCCAGGCCAGGTCTGTCAGTGGCCTCAGCCCCTGCCTTTGCCCACAGCCAAGGTGGAGCAGGTGAAGTTCGATGCCACCACCCTGCACGCCAAGCCCCAGCTGGCTGCCCAGCAGAAGATGGTGGACGATGGATCTGGGGAGGTTGAGGTAGGGTGGCCAGCGCCGAGGCTGGGCCGGGTGCTGTGGGCACCACATGGGCATTGGGGAATGAGGAGGCCACAGCTCTGCAAGGCTGCGGGATGCCCTGTGTGCTGGCATGTGATGCCACCCCCATCCTTGCAGGTATGGCGTGTGGAGAACGGGGAGCTGGTGCCCGTGGAGAAGCGGTGGCAGGGCCATTTCTATGGCGGGGACTGCTACCTGGTGCTGTACACCTACTACGTGGGGCCCAAGGTGAATCGCATCATCTACATCTGGCAGGTGAGAACCCAGGCCACATCTGCCTCATGCCTCACCCAGAGCCAGTCGCGCAACATGTAGGGGCACGTGGGCCCCTATGGGAAGGGCGTCACTGCTTCACCACTACCACCTCTCTGCCCCCACATCGTGTCCCCCATTCTGTGCATAGCAGCACGGCTCTTCCCCCACGAGAGAAACTGAGGCAGGGTTGGCTCTGAGCTGCCCTCTGCCCTGCGCAGGGCCGTCACGCCAGCACGGATGAGCTTGCCGCCTCAGCATACCAAGCCGTGATCCTGGACCAGAAGTACAACAACGAGCCGGTGCAGGTCCGGGTGACCATGGGCAAGGAGCCGGCGCACCTCATGGCCATCTTCAAGGGCAAGATGGTGGTGTATGCGGTGAGCACCGGGTGGCTTGAGGGAGTGGGTCCAGCGCGGGGCTTCTGTGGCGCCTGGGCTCAGCGTGCAGCAGTGGTGGTGACATCCCATCCCCGTCCCCCCTCTGCTCTCCCCAGGGCGGCACGTCACGGACAGGCGGCACAGAGCCTGTGCCCTCCACCCGCCTCTTCCAAGTGCATGGCACCAACGAGTACAACACCAAGGCCCTCGAGGTGCCTGTCCGTGCCTCCTCCCTCAACTCCAATGACGTCTTCGTGCTCAAGACCCCCAAGAGCTGCTACCTCTGGTATGGGAAGGTGGGTATCACATCCACCACGGCTGCCACCAGACTCCAGAGCAGGCCCCCCAAAAACTGGCCCCCAGAAACAAATATCTCTGTCTCCTTGCTGGCACGGGTAGCTGGGACAGGAGAATGGGGGCTGGCAACTGCAACACACGGACTGTGCTTTTGCTGCAGGGCTGCAGCGGGGATGAGCGTGAGATGGCCAAGACGGTGGCTGATATCATCTCCAAGGCGGAGAAGCCAGTGGTGGCAGAGGGACAGGAACCATCGGAGTTCTGGGTGGCCCTGGGAGGCAAGTCCCAGTACGCCGACAGCAAGAGGTACCAACTCCTTGTCTCCTGGGACCTGGGGCAGCAAGGATCTTGGGGTGAGGGGAAAGGGGGCACCTTGCCCCCACTCACCTTCAGGCATGTGATGGGCTTCAACTCATCAAGTGAGACGAGTCCTGTTCTCCACCATGACATCTCACTCCTCAGGCTGCACGAAGAGACCTTCTCTGTGCCCCCCCGACTCTTTGAGTGCTCCAACAAGACAGGCACCTTCCTGGCCACGGAGATCGTGGACTTCACCCAAGATGACCTGGAGGAGGATGACGTTTATCTGCTGGATACATGGGATCAGGTGGGCTGCTCGAGGAGATTGCTTTCATTCTGCACACTGGCATCTCTGAGGGGATGTAAGCCCTACAGCAACCAGAGGAGCTGGGGGGTCAGAATCCGAAATCCCCTCCATGCCCCCAGCATCTCCTTGTCCCACCACATGCTCCAGGGTGGCCTCCCAGGCACAGAGTTATTCCTTGAGGATGGGCCTTGTATGTCCCCAGGGCCAAAAGGTGCCTCTAGCAGTGGGATGTAGATGTGGGACACAGTGGCCTTGTTCCAGGTTTTCTTCTGGATAGGGAAAGGCGCCAATGAGTCAGAGAAGGAGTCAGCGGCGGTGATGGCACAGGAGTACCTGCGGAGCGACCCCAGCGGGCGTGACCTGCAGACCCCCATCATCGTGGTGAAGCAGGGCTACGAGCCCCCCACCTTCACAGGCTGGTTTGTGGCCTGGGACCCTCTCAAGTGGACCGTGAGTCACGGAAGGGCTGGGGGTTGGAGGGATCCTTTGCAGATGGGGGCCAAACCAGCATCCTGGTGGCAGGTGCTGCTTCATCCTTGGCAGCCACTGGTCCTGCCCACGCCTGTGGGACAAATACTGTTGTTCCTCCTTTGGCAGGACAAGAAGTCCTACGAGGAGCTCAAGGCCGAGCTGGCAAATGACGGCGGCCTGGGCCAGCTTACATCAGTACGTGCCATGGGGAGCGGGTCCTGGAGCCTGGGAGGGGACGCACCGCAAGGGCAAAGAGTTCGTCCCCCATAGCAAACAGGAGCCACGGCTGCTCCGTGGGGGACACCAGGCTCCGCTGCCTGCGGCCAGGCTGGCACCTCCATGCTGGGTGCGGGCTGGCTCCAGGGCAGGCCCTGACTCTGTGTTCCTGGCCAGGAGATCACGTCCAGGCAAGAAATCTTCACGGCCACCACCACCCTCGCCCCCAGCAAGCTGGAGATCTTCCCCCTGGACGTGCTCCAGAACACCTCGGCTGAGGACCTGCCTCGGGGAGTGGATCCCAGCAGGAAGGAGGTGAGCCCGGGTGGAGGGAGTAATGGCACGACTGGCTGGGCCTGAGCTCAGGGGGGTGCTTGGGGCACCCCGGCTTTCGCTGAGCCTCGTCTCTCCCCCAGGAGCACCTCTCCGAGCAGGACTTCCAGGTTGCCTTCGGCATGTCCCGCTCTGCCTTTAGTGCCCTGCCCTTGTGGAAACAGCAGAACCTCAAGAAGGAGAAAGGACTCTTCTGAGAGAGGAGCCCTGGCCTGGGCACGCACCGTGCCCCTTATTTTTGTTAAATAAAGGAGTTTGGAGAGCGGGGCTCTGTCTTCTGCCCCAGTAGTCTTGGGACTCAGCTGGGGAGGAGGAGATAGGGCTGTGGGGTTCATGGGACAAGTTAAGGATGTTTGGGGGGACATGTGGCACAGGGCCGAGCTGGCCAGGGATGCTCCGGGCCTCCCCTGCAGCTCCTTCCCCTCCGCCCTCTCCTTGCTTCCACCCCCTGCACACGCAGCAGCAGCACCTGAGCAGGGGCCTGGGCACGGCCCCAACCCGCTCGCTCGGGTGACGGTGCCCAGGCCCGTGCCGGGGTGAGGGGCCACGCGGGCGCAGGGAGCGCAGCCCCGGGCCTGGCACGGGCGGGAGTGTCACCGCTCCGTGCCAAAGGTCCCCTGCGCGGGGGAGCCGCTCCCTGTCTTATCGCCGCCCCCGCGCGCGGCTGGCAGTAAATACTCGTGGTACCAAAGGTAAAAGGAACAAGCCGCAGCTCGCAGGGATGGACGGTGCGGACAGGGCCATGGGCTGTGGTAGAGCACGGGGACGGCCCTCCCGGGAACAGGGCATACGACCAGGCAGAGCTGGGCTGCAGGCAGAGCAGCCCCACGGCAGCTTTGCAGGAGGTGCCAGTTTGGTCCTGCACCCCTGGCAAGGGCATTTTGCTTTGCCTGGGCTCCGCAGATGCAAACCGGGGCAGCAGCCCCAGGGCTGATGGTGTGGAGCAGGGGGCACGGGCACCCTCAGCTCGCAGGGGCACCACGCGGGCTGCTCCTGCAGACAGGCCCGCGGTGGCCGGCGCCGGGACGCGCCGGAAGCAGCGGCAGGAGGATCCCGGGCGCCAGAGCAAAGTCCCAGGCGGTGATAAAAGGGAAGAGCAGGAGCTGGACGGGGCCACAAGGGTGGTGCTGCAGTGCACGGGGTGGGGAGGCAGCGCAGGCGGCAGGGAAAGAAGATCTCAGACCATGAGAGGGTTAATAAAGAGGTTTTAATTTCACAAAAATCTATCTACACATCATTTAAAAAGGGGAAGGGGAGAACCCAAGAGCAAAAACTGTAAAGAATAGAGAGGAACAGGTCTGCTAAAACACAGAGAAAAAGTGCTGCTCCCTATCAACAGTGTAATGAATCGAATCAAAGAGTCACTCCCAAGGCAGAAACCAGCGCTGGCTCGTGGCAACCCCAGCACCCCCAGGGCAGCAGGGCCCTGGCAGCTGTCAGGGCTCCCGTGCCCCCTTTCTGTCTTTAGCAGTGGCTTATGGGGACAATTAGCTCTATTAAAACAGAGCAGACCTCTTCCTTCCAGCCCCTCACCTTCTTCGCCACAGCGAGGCGACGTCACGGGTGGGCGAAGCGGCGAGCGGAGCACGAGGTGCAGCGCGTGCCCCATCCGGGCCCTGCGAGGGGCAGGAGGGGACAGCGGCGCCGGCTCCGCGCGGCCCTGGCTCCACGGAGGCCCTTGGTGCAGCCCCTGCCCGGCACTGACACCAACGTCCTTAGGGGTGGAATGGAGTAAACCAGGACCCAACCGCCGCAGTCAGAGGATGAAGGGGAGAGAGGACGGCAGGAGGGGAGTTCCTTGTGTTTAGGCGCTGCTGAGTCACACTTGGACTGAACTAAGCTGATTCAGGAGCAGGAAAAGGATTAACTGCTGCTCCATGGTTAAGGAGAAGCCCAAGAGGGTTTGTAAGGGGCACCCTGCAGACCGCCCCGGCCTCCAGCGAGGGTCCCAGGCGCTGCCGCCGGAGCAGCCCCGTGACGGCGAAGGCGCCCGCGTGACGGCGGCTGCCGCGGCGAGGCCAGGCCCGCTGCTGCCGACCTCCTTCGGGGGCTGCAAGCGCCTCCCGAGCTCCAGGCAGCCCCACGCGGGCCCGTCCGGGCCAACCCCACCACATCCAGCCCTGCGGCGCAGGGCACCGCGCGCCCCTCTTCCTCCTCGCTGCGCTTGGACAGAAGCCGGTTGGGGCAAACAAGGCTCCACGGACACTCCTGCCGGGGGGAAGGTTCAAGCGAGCTGCCATATGCCAAAAGAAGCTTAAAGTAATTAACAGATGTTTGCTAATTCTCAATGGCTAGAACAAACACGAACTTTGTTTTCACAAAGCGAGGAAGGGTGGTTTCAAGCATCAGCTTTCTCACCTTGATCCAAACAAAGACTGGTGCGCTGAAAACCTGGGCAATGTTTGTTTTTATTATAAATTAACTGATCTGGAGTGCAGTGCCTTGGAAAACATCCTTGCCACCCAAAACAGCAGAACTGACTTCTGATACCGCAAGTATACTGGTTATGTACAGCACTAGCATGTGATGCACTCGGGAAAGACAGCTTTGCCCTCTGGACGGAGCAGTCCCTCAGTTTCCAGGGGCAGGGGCGACCAGTTCAACAAGGGGTGATTCCCACATCACATCCTCTTCCCGTCGCCCGGAATCCTACCAAAATGAACATCAACAATATAAAAGTATAATGCTTTGTAATAAATTAACATATACACCCACTTGGGCTGCATCTTACAAGATAAATGCTTTCTCACGTTTACAACTAAAAGTTTTCCCTAGCTTGGAAACCACAAAGATGTCACTCCGACCAGATCCACCCGGCTCATCCCGCACGTGGACCGGAGGGTCGGTCAGTCTTTTCCTCACACCGGGGTCCCCACGGCACTTTGCTGGCACAGGATTATCCGTGGCCACGGAGGAGGCCCCTGAGGAAGCCTCCCGGCGCCAGCCTGCGAGGGACAAGCTCCGGTGCAGAAGCGCCCACCAAAGAGGTGCTGCTGCCTTCTGGACTGCTGCTTCTGCCTACTCTGCTTCACTTCTTTTATTCCTGAGAAACTCCTAATGATAGCTTAAAAAACCCAAACTATCTTGACAGCCAAAAAAAGGTTTGGATGTGATTTTTTTCTTTTTTTAAAGCAAGTCTTTTCACCTCTAAAAAGCAAGCTGCAAAAAAATCGGAACTAGAGGCCAAAACAATAGCAACTACTCTGCTTAGTAGCAACGATTTCTCTGAACTGAGTAAATGCCAGCTAAAGGAAACATCTGCCCTGCTAAACAAGTGGAAAGGTGCTAAAAAAGAGTAAGTCACTCGGCTTTTTTTTTTTTTCACCTGCTGAAACAAGTTATAAAACAAGCATCAGGTCTCTAAATAGAATAAAACGTAGCACCTCTCCCTAACTGCGTTCTGTTAATGTTGACCTTGGGCTTTTCAAGAGCTTTCCACCTGGTTTAGTTCTTCCCACCGCGCTTCTTAAAAAGGTGCAGTAAAAACCATCTCCCGGGGCAGGAGACAGCCAAGGCAAGACCACGGTTCAGTCAAAGAGCAATTCAAGTACCAAGCAACACCCCACAAACCCCAGCCTTTTTCCACAGTTCCCGTTTCAGGATGACCCAGACACACACAGAAAGGGCAATGCCAGAACACACTCATCCTCCTGGAACGCAAGATGGGAAGGGGGTTGCTGTTCACCCCGTTACTGCTCACAATCTGCTCCACGTGTTCACCTACCTCCACAGCATCTTCAGTCAGAGTTAAAGCAAAACAGGCCTAAGCAATGCAACCTCAGTGCAAAACACTGCACGCTGAAGGAGAGAGGCCTCCTCTCCACATGGTACTTAAGCAACATTGCTATGAAGAAGATGCAAGCAAATAATAAAACTTTTAAAATAAATCACATATATAATCTCATTTCTAAAGGAGGATGACAGTGAACGGCGTAAAAAGACAGAGCTGCCACCAGGTATGCAATACATTCCACAGCACCAACAGTTTGTTTCCTGGAAGGGCATGTAAATAGCAGAGCACTTACAAACCCATGAATGTCAAAATGCATCAGCTTGAGTGAATCTGAAATGCCTGTGAGCGAGATGATGGGCAAGAGCATACGCAGTGATCGGGGTTTCCAGTGAATATTACTAACACAATACACGCCTGGTTACAGAATCTATTGCTTAAATTGCTCTTGGAGAAAAAAAAATGCCAAGTGATATGTTTATCTTCCCCACTCATGTCTCACAGGTGAATGGGCTTTTAAAGTCGAGTCTCTTTTTGCACTATTGTTTTATCAGTTTATGAGCAGCTGTAGTCTTGTGGCTTGATGCAACTCTTTAAGGCTC
Organism: Tinamus guttatus; assembly: GCF_059628265.1. NCBI lineage: Eukaryota > Metazoa > Chordata > Aves > Tinamiformes > Tinamidae > Tinamus > Tinamus guttatus. The sequence goes on along the minus strand of NW_028288594.1, from coordinate 5,100,436 downwards.
CATGCTGACAAAATTATTTGAGAAACAATAAAAACTTCACCACAGGAGGATCGCTCTGGGACGTCAAGGTTTAAAAGCGTGGTCCGGGCCCAAGACTTGCACAGATGGTTCAACAAACTGAGCGTCCCATATTTCTACCTTTTGTCTCTTGTTTTGGCCCTGAGCTGTTTGTTACTCCTGCGTCTGGCACAAGTTCAAAATCTGCCTTGCTCCTGAGGAGGAACAAGGTGTTTTTCTCTTCACAGAGGCTGCCGAATTGATCTGCCTACTTCCATGCTAAGTGGCTGTGCATTCTTCTCTGTTTCTAGCAACTCATCGAAGATATCCCTGTAACACAGACAAAAGCAATAGTGAAACATATTTAAAAACACACAGGTACATAAAACTGCCCTGAGGAAAGTGACTGGAGGTGGGGAACGCCCCTCAAGAACTGGATATAATAGACAAGCACCATGGATCCTGGCAGAGAAAGGTGACTTCTCTAGCATCACAAAGCAAGGCTCCTTGAATCCTGAATCTTCCCCTTCTCCCAAATTATTTTGATGAATAAGATCACTGGCAAACCTCAGAACAGTGACAGTAGTGAAAATAAAAGTGCTAGTAAATTTTGACACTGAACCCGCATCTTAAAAGATGATTTAATACATCTTGTTAAAACCTTATATAATAGGGATAGACAACTCTATGCCACTGAATCTTTGCAACACTTCAATTTTGTCGTTCTTTCTAAAATTTTTGCTAGAATTTTGACTAGAATTTCCTCTAGCAAATACATGGAGATATTTTCATCTCCACCCAAGAGGACTAGAGGAAGAGATACGCACAAATAGCAGACAATTACTGACACCAAAATTCCCCAAGATACCTACTTGTGCATATAGAAGAAGATGTAGCCACTTCGGTCTCTGTCACACTGAACAGTGGCCTCTAGAGTTCGAGACACTTCCAGGTCATTATAGGTGAACCAGGACTGCTTCTTGATATCGTAGACATCACTGATATAGTGACCTTAAAAAACAGAGAATGCTGCCAGTTCAACTAGTCAAGCTGCTTTTAGACATACAGGGCCAATGATCTATTTCAGATTTAAATGCCAAAACACCCTGAAGCCCTTGGTTCCTCGGCCTTTCCTAGTCAATGAATTGATAACAAATCACAAACACCTACGGGGATCTCACAAGCAGTACTTTGTGCTCTACAGAGTGGGACCATGACACCCTCCCATCAGCAAGAGCCTATGATTTGCCCTGCTGTCTAAGTTACAAAAGCTAAATTAACATTCTTGCTCACTAGCATTAATTATAAATGTAATCTTAACATCATACCTCTCTGCAAACAATCCTGCTATATTAATTTTGTATCACAAATTTTAATCTAGATTAAGATATGAAGAATGAAATATATTAAATCTTTTACCTGAAGATGATGTGCTTCCAATATGACTGACAATGCTGATTAGACGATAGGAATGAGGAAGCTCTCCCGTCTAAAAATAAAGTACAGTTAAAGCTTTTAGGCATTTACTTCATCCCATGTACTTTACAGGCAACATGATTTAGGGGCTCTGACTACTGTACTCAAAGGTGCAGGTCAATCAAGGAACACAGAAGCAGCCTGGGTCAAATGAAATGAAGATTCCTCTGAGAACCAGGGGCAGCTTCCTAAATGACCTAATCTTTCAGCAAGCCAACAGTACTATAAAATAAACCACTCGGACCATATGTAGTCATGAGCTCCATACCACAAAGTTTTCTAAACAACCATTTCCTGAGTAACTTCCAGTAATGTCAGAATCAAATCCACCAAACAAACATAGAAAAACAAACAGAGAGCACCACACTAACCTTAAAAGATTAAAAATATATTATTGATAATGGTATATAAATGTAATATCTAAGCCTTAGAATGTGGCACAGAATCTCTCGCCCTGCACCTGTAATGCCCACAGACAAGGCCCTCTCTGCATGCAGGAAGAGTGTGCCCTCTGTTCAGGCAATAAAACTAAGAGATAGCAATTAGTTTTTTAGTTTTTTTTTTTTTTTAAATCTTCTCTAATCAGAAAACTCAATTAATACAACTCACTGACAATACTTTTAAAACACAGCTCTTGATTTAAGTGAAGAAGATTGGTAAGAAAACAAGAACACTGCAAGGAAACTGCACTTATAAATATATCAACCCCTTCCACTCTGCACAGCTTTCCTTCCCATGAGTTTCTGTGCAACTCTAAACACTTCTGGGTGTGTTACCAGGCAGGCAGCAAAACCAGGTCTGTGGTTACATTTCACCCATGCAAATAGGAGTTTTGCTACAATTTCTTAGTTTTGGTGCTCTAGGATCCATAAGGCCATAGCATCATAACTAAGCTACTACGCTGGCTAAAATACCCTTTAAGTAAACAGTCAGGCTTAGTGCTTTTCATGTAGTGCAACATTTCTGATGAAACTTTTTTTTCTTCTCTTTGTTACCTACATCATCTGAGAGAAACTTGGAGTTTCTGTCCCCCCCGCACCCCTTTTTTTTTTTTTTTTTTTTTTTAAAAACACAATAGAGCAAAACTTCACAGGTAAGATGGTCTGGCCAACCATTTTTCCTCATAACGGGTTTCTCTAAGACAAAACAAGTATATCTTCTCTGTAATAAAAACCTCAACTGCTGAACTGCCAATATATAGGGAGATATAGCTCTCAGTTAGTTCTTGAAATCACAGATCACCACCTCAGCATTTCTTTTAAGCTCTTCTGTTTCAGCTTCCGAGTACTCCATGTCAAGGACGTCCTCGTTCCCAGAGTCTTCATCAGAGCCAACACTGTCCAGGAGAGAGCTGTTAAACTCTAAAAAGGTTGGAAACAAGGATACAAAGTGAAAATCTATGGCACACACAGGAATTCACAACAGGTTGGGATATATTCACCCACATAAAAAGTGCAATAAAGTGCTGAAGTTGAAAGCTTTATTTCTAAGCAAAGCAGAGCATGCTGGAGTTTCCAAATGAGAACTCTTTCCTTCCCTTCATTTCTCCAGCTTGTCAGAGCATTAATTAAGAAAAAGACCTCAGACTATGGAATTTATTTATATCATACTTCTGTAAATGGGCACTATGACCATGACAGCTGGATGATAAAGGTGTGATCAAACACCCTGTTGGCTGTGACGTGCTGGTGGTCTGCAGCCAGAACCTGCATTAAAGGAATTACAGCCACTTGGGCCAGCAAACTGTAAGTTTCTGCAGGGAAAAGCTACGAAGCCCAGTTGTAACTATAAGCTGCATTAACAAAGTGCATTTTTCTATTAAAACTGGCATCACATTGCTGCTGCTGGCAGCAGGCATCCTTTTATTGTTCGAGATGGTAAGAAGGCTGCTCACCGCAGGAACTTCCAGTTTGCTTGGCTGAGCAAAATGCAGGCAGCCTTCTGTAAAGGGCCGGAAGGCACCACTGCTCCCTGTACGCACTGTTCCAAACTTCCCGGGATTCTGCAGCTACCCAACTAATTTAAGATTTTGTACAGCACTCATTAGAAGTAGCAGCTCCATTTTCACCAGCTAAATTAAAGCTGTGAAATCCTGGGTGAATGAGAACTTTGGATTAACACAACACTGCTCAGATTGGTTTTGGTATTTTGAAAGACACAATCATGCCGGTTAGGATGGAGATGTTTTGCCAAAGAGATTCTTGCTGCTTCCTCTGTTGAATCACTAGATGCTGGATTAGTTTAATCTTCTCAGGAAGTTTACAGATAAATCCCTTTAACTGAGAATATTTTACTGCTGGCTTCCATGCACTTCATTCGGGCTACGTAAACTAGACTACAGGCAGGAAAGCCAGCGATTTAAGTAGGTCTCTGCAAGAAGCATTTGCCACAGGTACTGCTAAACCCCACTTCACCATTGATTATTGGACGACTAGTGGTTTTTAAAATACAGCACTGTGAACCTAAGACAAACACCAAGAATTTTATGCTAAAGATTATTGGCATCTCCTGCAACAAGTGCCAGCTGATGCCACTGCAAGTGACATGGCAGCCAGCTGAACGAGTAAGGCAATGTTCGTGCCTAAGTAAAGCAAACACAAATGAAAAGCACCAGGATTTGTAGCCTTGGATCCTTCCAGGCACCGACTGGGGAAGACTCGGGGCACCCCAGGCTGCTGGAGCTGCTCACGGGATGGGAACTCGCAGCCAGCAGGCTGAGCTACAGCTAAACACTATTCGACTCGTTCCTGCAGAGGAGTGGACACAGGTTCACCCAGGAATAACTAGGAGCCTTTAAGAGCCTTTAAAGGTGGCTCTAAGAGAGCAACTAAGAGTGTCTTAACACAAAACTTCGTTACCACTCCCTCTCCCTTTTTGGAGTAGGAATTTTCTCTCTGTTATGCTTTGCTCTGCCAGGTTATATGAAATCACTTGCATGCTAGTCTCACACAAATGTTAAACAGGGCCTGAGGCTCGTCATGCTGTCTGGTTTTGGAAAAGACAGAGTATATTTCGGGTTTCCCCACCCCGCCCCAACAGCTATACCTTGCAATGAGGTCCTTTTCCCTCTCATTCTGTATCAGAGAGAGAGAGCACTTTTTCATTTTCCTGCACAGGACCAGTACATTAATCTGCACTAAAATATCAATGCAAACAAGAAAATAACCCTCATATTGTGACTAGAGCCATTAGCATGCTGACTTCTGCCAGGAATGCAACATTTCAAGATCCATTTCACTATATATACATACATATATATATAACATTAAAAGCTCAAAGAACGAAAAAAAAAAGTCATTTTTCATTCTAAGAGTTTGTCCTGGCATTTGCCTCCACAACTGAGCAAGACAAGCTGACATAAGCAAAGCCAAATACAATTAAGCACACGCCAAAAAAGCATGAAATCCCAGCTGTCTTACAGACATTCAGGAGCTGCACTCACACACGCAGATCTATTTTCCCTCAAAAGCAACATACTGGAAGTTAAATAAGTTTCACCTTGTAGGCTTAATTCTGTGGCTCGTTTAAGGTCATCATCCTCTTTTTGTTCTCGTGCCTCCTGATGGGAAGAGAACAAAACTTAGCTCATTGAGACACTTCACTGTTTAAAATTCTTGCGGTGCTCTTTTTCCATTGAAACTCTGCTGCTCTGGTTTCTACAACAAACCTGACATTGTAAATTAAAGGTTCCATGTGAAGGAATGTTTGCAACCAGCGAGAGTCCAATGTTCCAGTGCGACAGAACCTGGGACAAACCTTCATTAAGGGCCATCAAAGCTCCTGAAGTTTGGTATGCAGCACAGCAAGTCTCTAGCAACACCGAACACTTTTCCTGGATCATTAATTTGAAAAGCATCTGAATGAACTTGCAAGCCTTTGCTAAGGAAAGCTGTCACTTGCACACAAAACTCCTCATGCTTTGGTAAAAATTGAGCTTTTTCTGCTCAAAGCTAACTGAGGACAGCACCTTAAATCAGGACACTTTTTATTATTTTTAAGCCATTTGAAAGTAGAATCTATTGTTCAGTGTAACATGTGCAATTCACAAGGGCAGGATTAAAAAAAATACACCACTAAATACTAGGGTATTAAAAATATTAGCATGAACAAGGAGCAAAGAAACCTCAAGTCTGCCAACAAACCCTTCCAATTTTTGGATAATATCATGGCCCTGTTCCTCCCACCGCTCCCGAAAGCTTAGGGCTACAGCAATCCAGGCAATAATATTTAACGAGCTAGCTTTTTAATTGAGGATTTGAATGCACCTGAACACAAAACCCCCTAACTACACATTTCAAATAAAGATAACCACAGCTACCACATTTTCATGCCTGGATCAGCAGAAGAGCAGATTTCCATTTCAGAACTGTACCAGAACAGCACATAAAGGGCAGTTTTACACTATTAACACAAGGCCTTTTCCCTCACTATTTCTAAAGCACTTGGGAATCTTTGTTAAACTTTAAAGCATAGCTGAAGCAAAGCTACATCTGGCATGTAGCACACCAGCTAGCACTTCATTTTAAGTACAGAAACTCCAAAACCCAAGGAATTCCAGATCTCACAGGGAAAACCATGACAGCCTTAGGATTAATAGAGAGCAGATGCAGGGGCTTGTTTAAGAGAGAGACCTGGCTAAGCATTTGCTTTATTTTGCAGGCTTGAGCTAAATTTTTAGTACATCAGTTAAGTTTTGGAATTCAATTGGAATACAGATGCTTAGCACACTACCCACGATCCCAAATCTCTCCCAATATTATTTAAAGCACTGGCTGTAGTCAGAATGATTTGTGATCATTTTTCTAATTTAACTTTGAAAAGTATCATCATATCATTGCTCTGTTCCTTTACTAAGCACACCTTGTTGACTATTAACAAAAATAAGGTACTGGGCTAGACAGATCTTCAGCCAGACCTGGTGTGGTCTTCCTCACCCTCTGCTTTGGAAACTGCTTCTCTCACTTTGACTCCTGAGAAGATGCTGCTTGCCTGAAGACCCTGCAGCAAGTCACAGGGAAGCTGAGGGTATCAGTTCTAGACGACAGCTAGCAAGAGTTTAGTTTATCATCAATTTTATATAACATTGCAGGCACGATAATGTGCAAGAAAAGCTTTAAGAAATCTGGAAGTTTGTGGTATGGTATGGTTTTCAAAGCACATAGAAAATACACCTAAGTGTATCCCCCTTACTGTATAAACACAGGGTAACTTTTCCTTCAGCCATGAGGTTTCCAGTGTCAGGGAAGACCGGGAGCAAGCTGGCATTCTTACTTGTTCTTGAAGGCTCTGAGCCAGTGCCTGCTGAAGTTCTTGTTCTTCCCTCTCTCTCTCCATATCGTACTGTTGCAGCCAGTCAACCTCTCCCTGGGAGCCTTCCGGAGTTTTGTTTTCCTTATTCTCATCAAAATCTTTAGTTATCTCAGTGAAATTGGCAGGACCTGAGGAAGCAGAAAGTACAGTTATGCTTTCCTGGGTCCTTGTTTGTTACCAGCTAAATCCTCTTTAAACCACCACAATCACTGCAGCACAGTGACATCTATTGACAGGGAGAGCTCCCTGGCCTTATAAAATACCCCACAGTCAAATGAGAAAAGTTCCAAAAGGGATTCTTACTGTTATTTTAGAAAGTGTAAGATGAATCATTTGATTAATCCCATCTTTATACATATGCTGAAAAAGAGCAACTTTACCTAAGTAGCTGCAGTTGTGTAGCTGACACCTGTCATGGTTGGAAATTACTGTAGAAGGAATCCAGGATTAAATAAATCATTTTGCTTTGCACATTATATTCCTGCATGCTTTGATGAAGCTACAACTAAAGCTAAATCATCTTTGAGAAAGCAGAAAGCGTAAGTCTCAAACACTGTTTAGATTTGACAGCTTTTTCCTTCAGTTCATAACTCAGTTTCGTGAATAATATCTATAGATTTGAAAGTGCAAGAACGTTTAAAGTTATAGTCCACCTTCAAAGTAAATATTTTTTACAAGGAACCAGAACAAACATTTGTGCATGTGTCTTCCCCAGTTGCAAGACATCAATTCCTCTGTTTGCTTATAGCTGAGAAACACTCAGGAGCTGCTCCAAGAGCTATCACACACCAACATGAAACATCCCATTTTGGCGCTGCAGTAGAAAAGCAGACTTCAGCATCTGTCCCGTGGTTATTGGGAAGACCTGGAGTCTCTTAAACATAAGTCTACCAGAACTGGAAGTCTAATCCATCGATCTAACCCTCTTAAAACATGGGGAAAAAAATAATAATAAAAAAATAAAATAAACCCACCACACAAGAACGAGTGTTATGTGACCTTTCAAGACTTTCAGTTTTAGAAGAAACACTCTTGACCCTCCTTTGAGGGTCACACAGGAAAAAAGACTTTTGTCATATTTAAATTAGCCTGGTCTTATCCTCAAAGCTTTTTTGAAAGCAGCACTAACTATACAGTGCTCACAAAAATACCTGATTACTAGCAACAGCAAAAATGGATTAAGTTATATTCATTGTATTTAGAATCATCTTGTCTCATGTAGCAAAGCATCCTTTGCAATTAAAGTTTCCTCTAAATAGAACACAGGATTGTGAACTCATGATGTGTAGCCTTCATCTGCCATAAACTGGTAACTCAAAATACGGAGATATGTATTTTATCTGGATCCCAAACCATATGCTTGGAATAGTCATGGGTTGGTTTTGGCCATATACATTCACTTACAGAAAGCTGAATGCAATGTGGAGTGTTAGACTAATTTCTTCATTAAAAATAATTCTAATAAATGTACACTCCTTGTGTCACATTACAGCCTTCAAATAATTACAATATACTTTTCAAAGAAAATGTATATATACATGTAATATAGGTTGATACCTATATTTAGGTAGCAACATCCTCACATCTTCCTTTTACGCAACAATAAGTAATGTCAGAGTACACATAAGAGCATGCAAACAAGACTAGACACAGAACTACTTTTCTTGAATGCTCCTTTCCAACAGGAAAGTTTTCAAGAGTTGTCCAGGGAAACAAGTGCAATTTTTGAAAATAATGATTTTTATTGTTGTTAAAAAATTAACTTCCTAGTTCTTAAAAGAAAAGGATATTGCTTGCCTCTATTACTAGTCTAGTGGAAAGAGAAATCTGATTGAAAGCATGGAGCACACCTCAAATAATAAACACCCAAATTTTTTCAGTCAGCTAAAGAGAGAATCATAATTCCCCATACTGAAGATCAGAGACTCCACGTAGCTAGCTATGCTTGCAAGTCAGAGACCATAATTTGGAAAAGCAGGTAGAGTCTCTGTGCTGAAAGGTCTACCAACACATTCAAAATGTTATGAAAAATACAGCGATGGAGCTCAATTCATCAGAAACTAAGGAAGAAAACCAGATTTATGAAAGAACTCTAGTCTTATCTACTGTAGATCAGCTGTTCTGTACTCCCACAGACCAGCCACCTGAACACTGCTACCATGATGCTTGGTCTACAGCAACTATAGTGTTTAAAAACTCTCTTGTTATGCTGACAAATCTTAGTAATTTGAATTCTCTAAGAAGGAAACCAGTGGAGGCATGTGCAGAAAAAGGGAAAGGACCTCCTCAGATGACCTTACCTTTATCAGAGAGATGACAGACACCACATAAGAAAATGTTTTTACAGTTCAATGAATGAGCAGATTTATACACGGGGAAACCCTAATAAAACTCTGAGCAGCTCAGGCAGTTTCAGCAGTACATTTGCATCCAGCTTCTGCTATCACATATTATTAATCCACTGTCATCAGTGACCTGCTTTAACTCACTGGGGCCCAAGGTAAGACAGTTGCTTCACCTTACCCGATTCTAATGCTGCTTTGGGTTTCTCCACCTCCACAGATTCCAGGTTTTCTGGCAATTCCTGAATTTCATCCTCTCCAAAACCAGTGTCTGGGCTGCTTGTGGGCTTATCTTCATCATGGCTCAGAGACAAGGAAGCTTCCCTTTTGCTAATCTCTAAGACAGCTGCTAGCAGCTCATCTTCACTCATCCCATCAAAACCAGCATTTCCTAGCTCCGGTTTATCACACTCCATTTTACTTCTTTTTGAACCCTAGAGATGAATGGAGTTATGATTAAATACTTGAATAAACAGGTATATAACATAAGCTTTGCATTTCTGTGGAATTTTTTTTTTGATTAACCCTAGGGAGTGGGAGTTTGGCTCTGTCAACATTAAACAGATAGTTATAAGACTCAATGGAGATGCAACCTTTGTAGCTACATTCACTCCAAGGAATTATATTTTAATTATAAACTACAACCAGTTTTTACAGGCCCTGTGGATTAACATATACAAGCCAACCCTTCCCCTCTCCTTCCTTTTCTTCAACACGTGTGTTCCACCTTCAAGTTCTGATGAATCCTCAAGCCTTTTGCTGCAGATTTGCCATGAGAAACTGGGGGGCAGAAGAACTCAGCAAATCAGATCAGAGAGATGTCAGTTGAGGAAAGGGGGACTTCTCCCCCCCCACAGAGTAAAAAGACTTTAAAATAGAAAATGGGAGAAACACTTTAATCTTGAGTGCATTATTCCTGTTTTAGATATTTTCCCAAAGCAGATGCTTATGAACTATTAAGCCATATTGATTTGCAAACAAACACAGTCATTTAAATCAACCTGATATTAATTGCTGATATGGAAGTTAACCTTCATGCATATATATATACATATAAGCAAATATACTGGTTATAACATGCTTAGATTTATTTAAAGTTTTTAAAGAGGATATATTTATCTAGGTCTTATTTCAAATACATTTGTATGGAACTCAATGTAGTGAAAGTAAACAGAAATATGTCCTTTTACTGCTACTTGTTACTTATATATAACAAGATTTCATGAGCAGAACAAATCTTAAACAGCAAACACTTTGCATTAAAACTGACTTATCAAACAATATTACCAAATGAATTAGCCAACTAAATCACCTATTTCTAGCCATCATGCCCTTCAAGATTTAATACTGATAGATTTTAATCTCTCTCCTCACATTTATTCATGCAGTGTACAAAGAAAGCAGAATAGCTGCTTTTTAAGTTTTCTGATTTCTCGCTCTGCACCTGTAGAGGAAACAACTAACATTAAAACTGATTTAGCTCTTCAGTAAACTCTAGTTCCAGGCACTCTGCCAACAGCTACCACTAATTCAGTGGATGGACTTTAAAGGCTTGGCAGCAACTGTACATTATTTGAATATGACTTTTCTAATAGAAATTATTTGCATAGGGTTTAAGTAGATTAGGTTCTAACATGGGCTGCTTTAAATAAGCATATTTGAAAAAGTACTTAAAATACTATTTCACCTGCAGAGGCCAGAATCCCAGAAACCCCAGTTCTGTCCACATTAGCTTAGTAACAGCTACTGCCCTGACAATCTAGTGTCACTGCTGCTGCTCTCCTGCACGGGGTGTCACTGGGTACACTGGCTGCACACAGGAATTACCAGGTCCCTAACGTGGGCGTACACAGAGCAGCGGTCAGAAGCAGAGCAGTGTCACTGGTGCAGCAGTGGCAATGCCACTTCCAAAGACCAAGGCCAGGTCTGCCCAGCGCAACACAGAGAAAGAGAGAGGATATGGTTAACTAGAGACTGCAGGACAGGTCTGTGGTTGAGGAGTGGCTAACGTGGACAAAAAAAAAAAAAAAAAAAAAAAAAAAAAAAAAAGTAACGTATGTGGAATTGTCACTACCACTGTCTCCTTCCCACAACAGTCTGGGAAGAGTATAATTTGTTAGTCAAATTAATATACTTTATTCCCTAAACCTCCTCACAAAAGAACTTGAAGAATCCTCTAAAGCAGTTTGGAATACTTCTCTATACAGAGAAGGGACTTCAAAAGACAAGCTAGTTAGTTCTCCCATCAGCCAGCTATAGATATGTCACTCAGGAAAAGTCCTTTCTATTCTTCAGGCAAAGGGTTTTCTATTTCATATCCTTATTATTATGAAGTTTTACCTAGTGTTTAGTCTAAAAATTACTGACTACACTTTAAATCTATTGCCTCTTGTCCTATCCATCACAGACAAGGAAAACAATCCCAATGCTTCCAACTATTTCTTTCACTTCCTTCAAGATAAATATCCTGCACTGGTTTCTCCTTAAACTGAACAACCCAAATTCATTGCTTGCTGTCTCCTCAGATATCTGCCATTCTCTCCCTGTTCGTGTTTTATTTTCATTTTTTTTTTAAATCTGATCTCTCTCCATTTAATCTATAACTTTACAGGAATCTGAAGCTCAAAGCAGCATACAGAACTCCAGCTAAAGCTCAATCCTGAGGAAAAAAGAAGGGCTGTTTCATGGACTCTGCAGGCTACGCCTCTGTCTATACAGCCCATAACATTTGACTTTCCCAAGCAGTCGGACACTGCCATCCCGAGCTCCTTTGGAAGTCCCACCACTTTGCCAGCTGTTCCCATCCTGCATTTACACAGTTGATTAGTCCTGCTAAGATTAGTACCCTGAGCTTGTCCCTGCTGAAACATCCTCCTATTTTTAGACAATTTCTCAGATTCAAGATCATTCTTAACTGTAGTTCTCAGCTTTAACATACTTGCAGTCCTCTCCAGTTGTGGTTCTCACACAAATTTAATAAACATATTCTCTATTCTCTATTCTATTCTTTATTCTATCATATTCTATGATTTATTCTATGATTTATAAACACTGACTGGACCAGGATACTCAGTCCCTTGGTTTGTTCTTCCTATTGGATTGGAAACTGTGGAGTGTTATTCCTCTGAGCACTGCTGTCCAGCCCGCTTTATGCCTGTCCAAAAGGCACCAAGATCACTTTTCCCTACTTGATTGAAATACCCCATGAGTATTGTAAAAAGCTGTACAAAAGTTGGGACACAGGACTCCCTATGCACCAGGCCTGCAGCCCTCCAATAGAAGAAAAATAGTACTGCAAAGCAAAATCCTTTATGATTCTTACTTGTCCTTTCATGTCATCATGCTTCCCCAGAGGATTCATCCACTTGCTCATATATTGCCCTGATCAAAGCTCCCCTCTGCCCAACCCAAACAACCAAATCCAACTCAACCCCCCCCCCCCCCCATCATCATCAACACTGGTCACAACAAAAAACTCTAAAGAAGTTTGAAGTTAATTATGCCCTAACATCAGGCAACAGGATCTTTGCACACTCGCACATGCCCCCTTCCCGAAACTGCTGGCTTCAGTTTCTAAAAGTTTTTGAGAAGACCTACTTGAAAGGGGACACAGTTTGTGATGTGCAAGAATTTACAGCAATTATGGATATGGCCCAAACCAGCTTGCAATGGCTCTAATTTAATCAAGAGCTTTACTGCATAATTCTATTATCGACAGTCAACCATATTTCAGTCTGGAAGCATCGTTAATGAAAGGTACCCAAGGGGCTCACAAAACCACATAACCTGAGGAGTTAAGTGCAGCTGCAACACAATTACCTCTGCTTCCAGGGGAACCCAAGACAACTGTACAGACAGGTCAATTAGCTGGCATGGCAAAGCACTCCCTTTCTGCATCACAGTGCTAATTAGGAGAAAAAATGATCTTCCATCAGTTTTACTTGCAGTCTATGCTAGGGAAAGCACAGGCCAGAGGTGAGCACATACAAAATTTATGTATAAGAAAGGCTCTATTTTCCCCCTTACCTTTTCTTGCTCTTCTTGTAGTTGCTGCTGATCTCTGCTCTGTATGGTACACAACCTTTGACTGTGAGCAACAGAGCGTTTCAATGGCTCATCATCACTATCAGAATCTACATAGAGTGCTGTGGAGCTCTTCGACTTGAACGTGTATTTTCTGTGAATTAAAAACATGTCTATAAAACTTTATAGCACTGTACAATTCTGTTTTAAAAACAAATCTGTTAGACCGAGCATTCACGTTGGAGGGCAGTAGAGTTTGGGGAGCAAAGGGCAACTGGTGACAAGTTTATTGCTATAGCAGGCAGGGGTTTTAGAAGAGAGATCTCTTGCTAGGTGGACGGACACAGCTTCCTCAAGCCTGAAATAGCAACTTACATCCTCAGAAGCTACAGCTACCTACTTTCCCAACAGATAAATTTACCAGACTACTCTACTTGCTGGTGTCCCACGTGTTACCTTTTGCTTTCACAAGGTATTCATTTCAAGAACTAGCAGAAACAAGTCCACAAGCCAAGAAACTGCACTTCTATATTGACCAACAAACGTGGACTATATTCATTGCATTGAGAACATAGTAACATGTAAAACTCATTACTTGGACACAGGATTTCCAATGTTATTATTAGGACATAAACATCTCAAATTTGCACTATTCTTGCAGGTTTCAAATTCAGCCTTTTATTGTGCTAAAATTACTTCTTACTTCTATAAAAGCTAAAGACAAGGGAGTCTGGGTTCATAATTTCTGCCAAATTAAGAAATCTGGTCTACATGCATTCCACAATGCAAAAATACCCAGCACAATTATCACATTTTCCACTGTGTCAAAAACAGGCCTTTCAAAGGACCTATAAAAATAATCCCCTCTCGTCTTTTACAAATAAACTTGAGGAATTAACCACCTGTTCCCAGAACACTCATCAGGACTCCATAAATAAGAAGAGAAGAAAGAACTAGGCTGCAGAATTAGAAAACACTTTGCTTCTTTAGAAATGACTTGCAACTACAAATGCAAGCCAGCTTAAGGTGGTTGGCAATGTCAAACTGTCTGAACAAACTATATCCAGTTCTTTTGGCACGCACTTTCCTCTTGGAAAATGTAATCCTTGCTTACTTAAAAGCCTCCAAAAGTTTAAGAGAAATGCTAATGGGATCATGTCAACTAACCAGATTGTGCCATTAATCTTTGTTTCAGCTAACTTGTAATACCAATAAAATGCAGATATTGAAAAAAAAAGACAGTAGGTAAAAATTTATTTCAACAGAAAAACTAAAAATAAAAGGAAAGAATAAAATTTGAATTAGAAAATAAATATCTTAAAAATGACTCCACCAAACCCAAAGCCATGGCTATTTTAGAATTTTAGAGCTATAACTCACCTACAAGGTGTGGAAGTGCTTACAGTACAAGAATTCACCATTTGGGAGGCTTTCAATGGACGGGAACTATTAAAAAGGAACAAAGTATTAACTGCAGCAGTCACAGGCTTCAAAAAGATAAATGTTTACTTGTCTGCTGTGCATGCAAATTTATGGCCAAAGAAGCAAGTAGAATACCATTATGTACTTGCTAACTGCTTAGATTTAGTGTAGTAACTCTATGATGCTATAAATATACAACAGCCTTTCAAAAACACATGTAATCCTTTCAACTTGATTCATTTCTTAGTGATGTACCCTTAGGGACAAACTCAAATTAAAGGCTTTGGACTCCCATGTCAAGACAACTCATTCCTCCTTTTTTCCCACCAACACTTGAGTTCCTGCTCCCAAACCACAGTCTCCTGTTGCTGTCTGGATTAGCCGGTTTTCCGACATGTCCCATGTCTCCGTTTCTTCTCCCTTGCCTAGATTCTTCTACACAAGCTTCCTGCTCACTTGATCTTCTCATGGGCTCCTCCAATTCCATCACTATCTCTACAGATATATCCTCCAAACGGATGCTTGTGCAAAAACACCTTCCAATCTTCCCCTCAAACCAGGGCTGCTGTTCTCCAGTCTTCTCACCCTATTCCACTCTCTGGATAACCAAAATAGTTCAACAACTAAAAAAAGTCATTGAAAATCTGTTCCAAGCATATTCTAAGCTATTTTTGTTCTGGTTAGTTTAACATGCTTAAGAGGTACAGATTTCTATAGTTCAAGCAAACTGCTAGAAAACATTCACATGTCCTCAGATGCAGCATAGGAGGAAAAAAAAAAAAAAAAAAAAAAAAAAAAAAAAAAACAGACATGTGTGAGGTGGAAGTGGAAGGTGGGAAGGTGGCTGGTAAAATTCTACCTTTATACCTCCTGAGCAGAGTTAAGCACACTGTGAAATGCAGGTTACCTAGATCAGACAGAATATTTCCACCTTACTGAGTAGTCTTCTCATACATCTTCCTAACACTTCCTTCCCATATGGATTCTCATGCTGGCATCGTTATGAACTAGCACAGCACAACAAAAGTACTAAATTAAATATCAAACTGTGGTGCCTGTGAAGTTCCCAGACCTCATCTGGAGTACATCTGATCACTGCTCATCTCATAGCATATGCTCTTCACCCCAGGAATAGGGCACAGATCAACCACGAGTCGTACACTTACACTGCAGAATGGGCACTCCATCCTAGCGTCAGGGGCAGCCGAGTGCTTTCCGTACAGTGCGAAAGCAGCGTTAAGTATCTTGGAATAACCACCTGCTGCCCAACTTTATGATTGAGAGATAATGCTACATTGAAGCTATATCTTTTTAGATGAAGAATCAAGACCCTGAAAGATATAAGAGGTATAAATGGCAACATTATGCCCAAGGCAGAAGTCAGAAAATCTACTGAAAATCCAAATAGCCCTGTTTACAAAATATATTCAACTAATTTTAGAACAGATTATTACTTGGGGGGAAAAAGCGTGATCTGTCTCCTGCCTGAGAAGTGACACTACTAGTTAACCATCCAACCTTGTGAGAGCGGTTGTCCCCCAACCAGTCATGTTTCAGGGCATACAGACTGTAGGCAACACAACACAGCTGTGATGGCTCCTGAATGCCAGGAGTGCAAGCACAGCACACTTTCATCAAGATCCTTCTGGGAGACAGCTGTGGCCAGTAAAGCTGTCTAACACCACAGTCATCACTTGTATTGTGCTAATAACCAAAAACTGTGAAAGCGTTTTACTCTGCCAGCATGGTGCATATGCTATTCAGGCAAAATACAAGCTATGCTTTCCAGTAAACCAAGTTACTGGGTTCAGTATGAATATTCACAGGACAAGGACACAGGTCAGTCAAAAATCATCCATAGCTGATCTCTACCTCCAGCACTTCCAATCCAAGTGATGAATTAAACCCAGACACAAGGTTAGAAAGTATTGAATAGGCCATTAAACCTCAAAGTGCTTATGAGACAGAAAGAACAAGCATCAGCACAGAAAGAAGTAACCAAACTAAACTCTCTATAACTTTGTGGTAGTAATAGCTCCAATTCAATTCTGGCTACCAGGTATATAGTGTATAAAATACTAAAATCCAGAATATGCTTATTGCCTCCGCCTTCCCCAAGGCTCCCTCTGCTACCCCATACCCCAAGAAAAGTGGAAGGAGGAAAACAAAAGAGCTCCTTGTGGAATGACAGGGAGGAAAGAAGTGTTGAAAAGGTTGCCTGGGGGGCAATACAGAGCTTCTTTAGAGGAAAACGCAAGAGCAGCACGAGGAACCTGTGCCTACAGTGAACTGGGCCAGGAAGAGCAGCTGTGCGTGCCTCTCATGTTGACCACTCCACATATCACCCTGCTGTTATCCCAGCCTTCTTCTCTGAAGCAGGTTTATCTGTACTTTCATAATTTGCATTTCCACACACAGGAAAGAACCAAAAGATGACAGCGTTTACCTGGGAAGCCTATTGAACTTATGTGTGACAACAGCAGACTTTCCATTGCATTTCTCACAGGAATACTCAATCTCCTCTGCCTATTTAAGAGAGCATAAAAATGACTAGTGAAACAAACAACAAATATCAAACAGAGAAAGCACATCACTTTTGACTGTCAAAGAAACTCTACAAGACAGAAGTTGCTGTTAAAACTATGCTAATCTTCAACACGACCTAATAAAGGGGCATCTGATAAGAGAACAGGTAGCAAAGTTTACAATTTAGTAATAGTTAACAGGTGGAATGAGATTGTGACAAATATTTTCCCCAAAAAGTCTACTGCCCAGACCATTGAGATAGCTGGTAAAATGAGACAGATTAGCTTCCAAAGAGAGAAGACAAATTTTGAAAGGTTTATGGTTTTCTCTCCCCCCAGTTTTCTCTTTAATGGACTTTGGTAGATGACAATTTGCCATTAAGCTTTTCCAAAGAGCTCCAACTTTTTTCCTGAAAAGCTATCCTCATTTAAACATTGCCACAGACATGCAGTTCCGGAGCAGAGTATTGAACAAGCTGCAAAGGGAAAAGAATCACTGTGCTGGATTTATATGACCTCAAAATCAAGTATCTAGAGTCTGTTTCTTCAAATGTGAGGGCAAATAACAACACTACTACCTTAGTATTGAAAAAAAATAAACAAGCATAAAAACCCATCAGTTTTCAGAAGCAGCAGCACATACATTATTCTATCTGTAATGGGACTAAGAGGAAAAACAAATAAAATCAAGTTTTCTCAAGAAAAGAGTTGATTTTGGTGACTAACAAAATACACCACCTAATTCATTGGGTTAGGGTTTAGTTTTTGCTTTCAAAAACCCTGTGTTGCAAGTCTACTTAAAAGATGAGCATCCACACACGCTACAAGTACTTTTTAGTTAATATACCTGTATGACCATTTTCCCCTACGCCAATTATACCAATTATACTAGCAGTTGAAGCATTCTAGCCCAGGAGGAAGCAGCAATTGAGTAATTATCTCAATTTGATAGTCTTCCTTCTCCTATTTGTTTAAGCCTCAATTTTTCCACCACAAAATGGATAAATTTACCTATTTTCCAGCAGTATCCTAAGGATTGGTTGATGCCTACAGAGCATTTTAAGAAAAAAAACTTCGCCGTACAGTTTATGTTCAAACCCCACAAAAATACAGTTATTTCAATAAACCTGTAGTCACTGCTATAAAAACTATTAGTGAGCTACAAGGGGAGGAAAAAAAAAAAAAAAAAAAAAAACAATAACACTGAAAAGAAGTAAGATCTAATGTACCCGAAAAAAGAGGTCAAGGGAATCCTGGATTGATCGAGATGGAAGTAATTTCTTCCTTCGAGGAAGGTCAATGGAAAGGTCATTAAACTGCTCTCGTTTAGTGACCGTTTCACCACACCTAAAAATGAAAAGAAACATGAAGAGAAAAGGACATCTGATAAACATACTTGAAATAAATACAATATTTTTTGTAAAGCGTCAAGCAACTTCACCTCTTCCCAGTAAATATAAGCATCTTGAAAAAAAAAAAAAAACGTATTTTACTCATCAAAAGTCTATGAGAATTGTGACAAAGGATAATTTGGAGATTTCACTTTGATACTTTGAGTTGAAAGAAACATTTACGCAAGACCAAGAGTTTTAAAAAAAAAAAAAAAGGAAAAACAAAAAAAAAACCACACACACACCCTTGACTGAAATCTAGTTTTAAGAGACCAAGTGATGAGGTATTCAGAAATCAAAATGACTGCTGCATAGCGGAACAAGCCTTATTTATTCACATTCGTAGGAGGAAAATAAGTCAGTGCAATCTCAGAAGGGAAAGCACTTTTAAAAAGAAATCTCAGTTTTACTGTGTTTTGGGACAGAGAGAAAAGAAAACATCAGTAATTATTATTTGCATGCAGTTTACATATAATTATTTTAGGGGACTAATGCAGCACCCTCAAGTAATACTCAAAAAGATCTGTGCTCATGAAAACTCTGTGGAATGAAAATATTCAACAGTATGTGCCTCACAGGCCACAACAAGTGCAGCAGAAATACCAGTTTGTTTCTTTTCTTGCAATAACAGAGATATTCTCCCCTCCCAAAAAAGAACACTTTCCCATGTTTCCTGGAAGGTCTTAGAAGAACAGGGGAAAACAAAAACAAAACACCCCAGCCCCATCTTCCCTTCCCTGAAAGGAAACATTGGCCAGCACCTCTTTTCATCCCTATTCTTGTTCAATTAGTACAAAAAGAAAAGCACAGAAGTATTACACTGAATATATAATGAGAGGTATAAGATTGTTTTTAGAAGGTGTGTAGCAGTAAGTAGTGTGATTTGTAGTTTACAACCTTTCTAGACTTTGGAATATTTTCTAAATACCTAGCTTTGGAGAAAACATACTTGCTTCTTGGTTCTAGCTGTAATCTGCAGATGAAGTCACAGAAAATTTCGCATCTTTTTAACACAATTATGACGAACAGAAACTCTCAAACTTACTTACATTTTACAAATGATAGAATGCTGAACCTCAAACTCTAAGTTACTGATAACTGGACAAGTATAAACTTTGGTAGCTGAGAGGTCATCAGAAGCCCGTCCTGGTGAGTTATCATCATTAGGGACTGGCTCACTCTTCCAAGTTTTGTTTAACTTTTCCATGTCTTCCTTCAGCTGATCAAGACACTGGCTCAAGAACTCATGTGCATCCTAGAAAGAGGGTAAACTCATGAATTTCCAGCTGAGGTTGGCTTGGACTGCACTGTAATTCTGTCAATGAACAAAATGGATTCTTTTCTAGAGACTATGGTACTTACATTCTGCATGTAACCAGAAAATCTCTCTGCAGTAGCTGAAATGGCACTTTTCACCTTCTTCAGCAGCTCTTTCTTAACTTCAGGGCTGCAGACATCCTTTTTAGCAAGGAGATGGGCAAAACGTCTGCAGAAGTTAACACAATGAAATACTCACTGACTTTCCAAGATTTTAGAGAAATAGAATAAAATTCATGATATTTTAAGGTTCTAAAGGCTTTTCTGACATAGTAAGTGCTGTAGGAGCTTGACATGAAGACATCCTAGAAATTGGAAAATAACCTTACATATTTTGAGTATTTTGAAATCTCATTTGAGGCCATCATTGGAACAGGACTTGAATAAACAAAATCCCACAATCTTCTAAGATAAGGAAAGGACTATTAGAAAGGTGTCAGAAAGTGAATTTTACCTGATAAGTGCATTGAGTGGAATTTTTTTCCATGGAATACCCTGTTTGAGCAAATCATTAGCAAAAGACTGAATTGAGAACAAGGACTGTAAGATGGCATTCATGTAGCAGGTGTTTCCCAAGTTTGAAAACCTGGAAAACAGAAGATATTATTAAACATGGCATTACTAACATGGAGGACATCCACCACTCCAACCATTCCCACACAATTCTTCACTGGAACAGTTTGTCAGGAAAAAAAAAAAGAAAGAAAAACTCATAGCAGAAGGTATTTACCAGGAAGACATCTATGAGAATTTCCACAATAAAAATATTAAAATACTTGTGGATATACACACACGATAGAGAAATGAATAAAGCAAGTATATGAAAGGAATGCAAGTAGCTTGAAATTATTACGCCACTTAAAATTTTCAGGATATGAATTAAGAATATGTATTTTCCACACCCGAAACAAAGTCCTCCCCGTCTCCGGGTTCACTGTTTTCAGGACCCTTTTTTTTTTTTTTTTAAATTAAATGAAACAAATAACAAGCATGTGCACATTCTAATGATGAAATCATGCACATCATTAGAAAAAGAAAATGCAACCTACCCTTGTAACTGTTGCTGCGGATGAGTAGAAAGGGGCACTCGGGGTTTGTTCCACCCTGTATAATCTTGATTAGATCTCATTTTTTTAACAGAAAGAGGTGCAGGCTGAGAAAGAAATCCCAGGCTTCTTTTGGCTGAGGAGGTCTGGCTGGATACACTAGACCTAAAAACATAAATGGATAATAAGCATAAGATTTCTAACGTCCTTCCTTATAGTCCATATTATAGCCCAGCTATAGTAATGACACCAGCATTCTACCCCTACAGAATAAAAGACCTAGAGAAGCCTCAAGACAACTGGCATGGATCAGAATATAAAGCAGATATGATGGATTTTTTTTTTTTTTTATCCAGAGCACTTAAGAAATGCTTTCTTTGGTTAAATCTCCATATAAACACAGGCATGCATGCAGAATAATCAAGTCCTTTGTTTCTTAAGGCATTTAACAATTCCTCATGCAGTATGATAAGAAGAATGATTTTGTAGTACGAGACCACAAATAATGCAATTTGTTTAAAAATCACATGTAGGCTAAGGTCTTCATTTTCGACCTCCTGATCATGTAATCTAATCACCCGAGACCTCAATTTTTCATGTATAAAAATAGACAATGCCTTTTTATTCCTTGAAGTTTTATTTCATCTATTAAGGGTACACACTGACAGTCTGATTGTACAGTGTCTAAAACAAAAAAACGCCAACCTATGTGGAACTCTTAGTATTACTGGAATACAGTCCCATATCACTTATCGACCTATGAAAAAATGAAGCTACTATCATTTTGATGGGATTTAGTCTCAAGTTCTAGATATCACACCAGCTAAACTATTAAATGTTCCTCATTAAGTTTGATTTTGATGCCAGATTCTTCCAAAACGTCTCAAGCAGTGGTGAATAAGTGTGGAGGCTCTCAAGCATAGCCAGGCTTCTATTGCATAGGAATGCATTTCTGTGCTAAAATCTTGAAAAAATTTCTTTTTTCAGAAGTTAAGCTTTTCTGTTACGAAAAAGGTATTTAAAACCAAACAAAAATAAACGCACAGACTTTGAACAAGTCACTTTCTTTGATGAGGCTCTGCAAAATGTAAGAGCTCCAGTGGTTTTAGATTCTTACAACTTTCAGTTCTTAAAAGCAACAGCTGAAATACAGAATAGAAAAAATAAAATATACACATTTTTATGCATAAAAGCTACACAGATTGTCTGCAGACAATCTGATAAACAGGAACCTGAACATCCTATTTCCCAAGAAGGAGTTGTCATTTATAGCTCATGCTAAGCAATCAGTCCTACCTGTCCAGGGTGGAACTGCCAGTGGAGTACTCTTTTGATGAGGACCTACTGCCATAAAAGGATGATGACTGCAGTGGTAAAACACCTTGAAAAAGAAATAGAAAGGCAGGTCATTTTGCTCTAGTTATCTCAGCAATTTGATTCAAAGTATTCAGCCAAAAGGTTTAGAAACCTTCAAATATAATTTTCTGGAATTGATTTTTAAATAAAGCACTAAATCAAATATAAAAAATAAACATGCTGGAATTTGAATAAAGTTTGGCATCATAATCCACACCATATGCAAATTGCAATATATAATATTAAAAAAAACTCAGTAATGATTTCCAATACAGTGGTCTCAAATTCAAGGTAAATATTGAAAAGTGAAAACAGTTTCTCTTCCCACTACAAATTCCGCAGTTAATTACTATAGCTGGGGCATAATAGGATTGTTTCAGCGTTCTAACATGCTGTTGTCAGATCCTAAGAATCTAATGTCTCGGTGCCAACAGAAAAAAACATGGTCCCAAGGGTTAAAAAGATCACATCTGTTAAGGTGAATCACAGCACAAATTAGGCTGGACAATGAATAACCACTTCCTTCCATGCCAGCCTGAAGCTGTTTGAGCCATACAACTTTCAAACATACAGCCATATGAGGGAAGTCAACAACGCTATTAGCTGCCTTGCAAGTATATACGTTCCAGATTTTAATTTTGACTTTAAAAAGCAAACCAGATTTTCATTAAAAAAAAAAGTACCTTGCTTGCACCTCTAGCAATATTTGTGCCATCTGAACTGGCAAAGGAAGAGACTCAGTATTTGAAAACATAACTGAAGAAGTGTGCTGCTTACCAGCTTATGAACATACTATCCACATTACTGTAATGCCTATATAGCCTTGTCACACTCTAGAATTCAGCAGAATTACTATAACAAAGAAGAAAAGTTCCAGTCCCAAAGAGCTTCCCCTTCTGAAAATGCTGGAGAAAACATAAGGGAATGCAAGCAAACTCTAAGGCAATACTGCAAAGCAAGCTGTATTTGTGTTGGCATTATTAGCAAAGGAGCATTTAAAGGATTTAAAAAAAAAAAAAAAAAAAAAAAAAAAGAGTGTGGAAAGGAATTCATTGGACATTTACAGAAGTCCTCTCCCAATGGTAGGCGCAAGTTAGGGGAAAGCTCGTTGAATTTCCAAGCAAGAAGACACATGGGCTGCCATCAGCGGATGGATTCAGGGGTGAGGGTCACACAAAGTGAGTAGTGAGAAGTCAGCCAGAGCAGGCTTGAAAAAATGGAGGGAAGTCATTTGCATCTCATATGCGGCTCTGTAAGGAGCAAGAAATTTGGTGGCACAGGGTAAGCAAAAGGTTAAGAAAAACTCTGCAGCTGCTTTCTGAACTGGTATCAAAGGAACAAAACTGTACTGGCCAAAGCCAGGTTTAATCTGTTTTTTTGTTTGTTTTACCTGATGTCCTATTTTCCTCTGCCTGCTTCAGATTCAGCTGTTTCTCTCTGCTACTATTTAAATATTTCCATGCTGGATCACTCAGGGCTTTATTATTCCTGCAGATAAACACAAATGGAAGTCAAGAGCAGTTATAGAAAATACAGGATACTCCTGGTCGATACTTACAACTTATTTTAAAGCATTTCCCTCCTATTATCTCTAGTACTCAACTATGGAACATATAAACTTGAAATCAACATTCTGACTTGTGAAGAAATGTGAATGTGCACAAAAAGAGTTTATTTGCAAACAGCAGTTCTAGCCTGTATGAGTTATGAGTTTTGCCTTGAAAAAAGGTCAAAGCAAGTTCAATGAAGAGCCTACCGGTTGTTTTATATATATACATATATATATAAATATATATATATATATATATTTATATGTGTGTGTGCGCGCGCGTGACAATTCAAGAAAAGCTGAAAAAAGAAAACAGAAAATTTGTGCTTGCCATTCTTCGGTAAATCAATTAATATATCATGTTATACTTCCCCCATTAATCCTGAATGCAAATCCTATTTAAGCATCCAGTATGATCTGACTTTTATTAGTGGCTGGCCTGTATATTGTCACTGAGGCAGAAGAAATACTGAAGCTTTCTTTTCAGAGCTATTTTCATTTACTATCAAAAAACCCACTTTAAATTACAAAGCAAAAACAGCAGTTACTTACGTGGAAGAATCATTCTCTTTGGGATAATCCTCACTCATTTCTGAACCAGGAGGTTGTGTTCTTTTCCTTTTATCACTAGTGACAGAAAAAAAAAAAAAAAGAATGAATCACTCTTTCAGAAAGACTAGTAAATGGTCCTCTTTGAATTCAACAGGTCTTTTCAACGCTTTCTATGCATTTTTCACCTATCTTCCACAATATCCGGTTTTATAATATATACAGCGTACAGAAGAAATTCTTTTTCTAAGTTTTTCATAAAGTTCAAATGCCAGCACGAGCCAGAGGCTAGAAAAGCACATATTAACATCCTAGTAAAAGCAACAGCAGAACCATAGTAAGTAAAATGCTACTCCTAAGTGCAGTAAGCTCAGCCAAAGCTCAGCAGCATGTTAAACTTCAACAATACTGTGATAAAGGAGCAATATTCTTACCGATTCTCCAATAAGCCTGTTCTGTGAGGGACTGATGATGCTGGAGAAGCTGAAATGTTAACCCTGTTGCTAGGTGTTCCGGTTCCTGGGGAATTCTTAACAGATGTTCTAGCTGGAGTTCCCAGTACCTTTCGAAATGGATTTTCATCCTTACTTTCCACAGTCACTCTTTTGGGAGGAGTCTGCAAAATCCAAGGGGCATAGGGGGAGAAAATGAGCCAAACAATTAAAAACATGATCATATTCAGTCTAAGTTAGTACTTAGTACACTGCTGCTTTACTTGCCACACTATAAAACCCGAAAACAAAATGTTGCTTGCAATAAAATGTGAGAGTTTAAAAACTAGACATGCGTAAAATTCGGACAGTACAAATGCAACTCCTAACCATGAAACCTGCTATAGTATTCAAATCCCCTTCTCATTTCCTCGTGGTAAGTCAGGCCTCTGGACTTCTGTTTTTGAAGTCTTCTTTACATTTTTTTTTTTCAGATGTAAAGGCAGACAGCATGATTTCTAACTACCCTTAGAACAATTCCAGATAATATTAAATACATATACACACACATATGTGTATGTGTGTATATACACACACACGCAAAAACCAAACACACATATAAAATCCAGACATTTAGAACAGTGCCCTAACAGCTTTGGCCCAAGCCAACATCACATGTAATGCAACAAAAAGAGCTGATAGCTGGCTAAGGAACATTCATAGATTTTACTCTTGAAAACTATAAATGTCTAAATTTTATCCTGTATATATAGTCTTGAAGTTTTTACTATGAGATTCCTTTAAGCAACATGTAAAATTTGTTTTGGGACAACATCAAAAGAACTTTTCCTCAGAGCTGTGATAAAAGTATATTTACAGAGATAATGATGTAAATTAAAGCCTGTAGGCACCCCAAGAGATTTATATTATGGAAGGAGAAAAAGGATAAACAGAAGTAGTTTCAAGGAAAGTCACTTTTGGGAAGAAGTCTGGGACATCTACATGAAAAACTGGGCAGAAAGGCATAAATTCAATAACTCTATTTTACAAAAATGCAGCCAGAAGCTTTTGAATGTATACATTTGGCTGAAATCTGCTAAACGCATTACACTGACTTGGACAAATCCAGATGCAGTCCATTTTGGCTGTTCATTATAAACACAAAGAGATATTCAGAACTCCGCGAGACAGACGTCTCCAGCATGTATTTTCCCCTCTATTTCTTCTTTGCCTGAATGATTGCTAAGTGGTCTTCCACAGATGCTGACTTCCACAGACGTGCAGAATAGGCGACCCCCTGTTGCCACAACATCCCATAAACATTTCCAAATCCTCTGGATTACAAAGACTTTGAATGAAAAACGAGTATTTATGCTGATGTTACAACGTACAATAAAAGCATAAGAGGAAGAAATGAAGGGAAAAAAAATGAAATTAAATAAGGGGAAAAATGTGAACTTTAACAGTTTAACAAACCTGGTTTTCTATATAGGAGAATTGTCTATTAGCTTCCTTCTGTGTGGTCCTGCTGCCCAGCACACCTCCAAAGCTGCCAGATCCCTGAGAGGGTTTCCCAGCTGACAGCAAAAGCACACAACATTTAGTTTGTTGTTTAACTGACTGGCATTCTTATTTGCAAGAACGTTATTTACAGTTGAAAGACACAGCAGATTTCCAGACAGTACCACATTCTGAGAGTACAGACATAAGCTTGTTTTTATGAACTGTTTTTTTTTATTTAATGGGCACTAGAGTCCCTACCTTAAAAGATAAATAAATGAGAAAAAAAATAAAATGGAGAAGAGTCTTTGTACATGCAATAAACATGTATGAGTTTTTCAAATACGCATGTGTTTACAGCATAAACAATAGGTCCAAGCTGATTTTCTGCTCGTTGTTGAGTATGACAAAGGTATATCAAAGAGAAAGATACGTAACAAATATTTGGGTTCAGGGCCAAAAAGAAACACTTATATAAATATAACATGCAAACAAAGTCAGTAGGACAGGGAGGACAAAATGGCTAAAGGTGAAAAAAGAAAACACAGCCTTCACCTTTCACCTGCCATTAGTATGATTTCTAACTGTACTTACCAGTATGAACCCTGTCCTGAAGGACTGCATCCAAATACATCCGCATTTCATTTGCATCTTTAAATGGTACCTTATCAATTGTCAGGAAGCTGGTATCCTTTAGTGTTAGCATCAGGCAGCACAGTTTTCTACCATTTGGTCGTAAGGTCACAGTTTTAATATTATGGCTTAACTGAAAAGGAAAAGCAACTATAAACAAAATCCAATTGAAAAAGACCAAAAAGCTAATGCATTCAAACAAAACACTTCACATCAAGAGAGTAAGAGGTACTTGCAAAGAAGTGCCCTCCCCTGCTTCTTTTTGAGCAAACATTAAGCCTCACAGAATTAATGCAATCAGTTATTCTGGAAACAGACAGAAGCAAAAGGACTCTCACTATAGCTGAGCAATCTCTTTATTCCTGGTTAAGCTTTCTGAAATTTACTATGCTGTAATGTTTCTGAATGTAAAGGGGTAAGAGCTCCATACAGCTCCACTTAACCATCAGTCTTCTGTATAAAGTTTGAATTATTATTTAAGATGGTGAAAATTTAAAAGTTTTGAGTTTCAAATATTAAGCACAAACTTCCACTCAGCTATAATTTGCTCTCGGGGAAAGCAGATTTGACATGGCTGAAATAATCTGGTTAGGAAATAACTCAATAAGAAACATACTTAGTCTATATGCTGCATTAAAACAGTTAAGTGATTATCAACAGTTTCATGGTTATTGTCAATCACAAGAATAATTTTTACAAAAGTTTGTGCTCCCTAATACCACCTGTTACTTTATTCTATAATATTCTATATAATTGTTACTTCCTGACAAGTCACCTACAAGAAATTGGACATTTAGTAGCACTTCTATCCAGGCAGGTTAGGGAAACCCTTAAAAGAGAGGAAGTGAAAGAGTATGTTATATCTGCTGGATAAATACAATTTTCATGAATATAGCTAAGCATATTCACATGTTAAATTCCCTTGTCCTTCTTCACTTGATTCTTCATTTTTCCTAGTCACTTCTTTGGCCTTGCCTAAGATTAGGCACTAAGCTACACAACGAGCTCCATGCCAGTTTATTGCTCTCCTCACACAGTGTTCCAAACAAGCCTGGAAGCCACAGCCAAGGTCATCGACAGCCTTTTACTACATCTGTGCACAGTGACCATCAGACGGGAGGCTTCTTCTAGCTCGGCTGTCTGCATACTGCCACACCATCAGCACAAATAATGATGCCGAATTAATAAAGCCAAGGAAAATCTCACGCCAAAGTTCTGCTATACAGTGTGCTAGAGGCTGCTTCTTTCAAAAGGTACATTTTTTTTTCAAAAAAAAAAAAAAAAGAAAAAAAAAAAAGGATTCTTGATTTTTGTTTAAAATTGTTTCAGTAAACAAAAGAAAGAATATAAGTAAAATAAGTAAAATGCACACCACTTCCACAGCAAGATTCCCATGCACCCAAGATCTCTAGCTCATTGGGAAGCCGATCTAGATCTACTAGCAGTTTTTGAGAGGCTGCAAATCCACCTCAATAAGAAATTAATGGGTTTACTTGCTGGGAAAATTACACTTCTGTAATACTTTTTGCTCTGTTCTTTGTCTAAAAAGACAAAAACACTTGCGAAAACTCAAGAACTGAAAAGGGGCTTCGAATTTTTTTTATCCTTACTTAAAGTATGGAGCCTACTACAAAAGAATTAGAGTCACTTCACCATCCCAGCACAGAACAATCTATTTCAACTCAAAATGCTGTCGTGAAAGGACACTGTATACTCTCTACGTACCTGCTATGGCTCAATCAATGTCATAAAGTCGTGGGAGGTAGTGGTAAATGAAAGAGTTCTTTTAATACTTATCTAAAATATCTGACCAGCTTATGCTAGATGCTAAATGTCTGTAAAATACATCATCTTATGTAAGAAGTTTGATGATACACTAGTGACTGCGGAAAGAAATATATCCCTGCATCTATCCAAATGTTCTATTACAGAAACTAATTAAAAAAAAATAAGTAGAGAAAGGGCCTATTGTACTCCCAGAGCAACTTGTCAACAGATAAAGAATACATCTTCTAAAGCAGATTTAGAGGTATTTGTCACACCTGTACCAGCACATGAGAACACACTGATGGACTGGAGCTCACAAACTCCAGTCAAGGGGCAGTCTGCCCTCCCTGTCTGCTGCTCATTCCTGCATGTGCTCTTTTCCTCACATTACTGAGTGTGCCATGCAAACTGTGCCGGATCAGAAAGCAGATCCAGCTGAAAAACAAGCACTGCCCAAACATAGCAAGCTGGTCTAAGGATGGTGCTGCTCACTTCCTCCTCCTCCACCACATTCTTAGGTGGTCCATGTCGCCCCTTCGACCTCAGCTAGAGGTGCCTCTAGATCTGGCACATTGTTCCTTCCCTGAATTAATCCAAGTGAAAACCCTCTACTTATTCTGAACTAGCTTTCTGCCAAGTGGCTCCCGGAGAGATCTGCCAAGAGCCAGAGCCGACAGAGGCTTAGTTAGACTGTGCCCCTTAGGCCACAGTTACTCGTTCCAGAGGCTGGGCCTTGCTGCAGAGCTGCACTTCCAGCCACCGCGATGCCAGCCTAGCGCTTGGCCGCGCGGACAGCAGCACGTGGGAAGGAGCACCCGGGGATGGGAGCGGCCAAGAAATGACTGCTCCTCTCAGAAGCAGTGCAGTCTAACATTGGATTAAAGCAAATGTGCAGTCACAGCATCTTATGTGAGAAGATAAACCACTCTTAACGTTTTCCGGTGACAATAACAGAGGTAGCAACTGTCCAAAGTTGTTCACTGTCTTACGCCTTGATTTGAAAGCAACACAGGCTGGTCTACCCGCTAATTGTCATGTTAGATTCTTTGCTGAGGCTTTGCAGCACATGAAAACAACAAAATCCGATCTTTCAAAAATAAAATATTTTTTCAACAAGTCCACAAACAGAAGTGGCTCAGAGAAAGGTCTAATGAACACTAGAGCTCAAAGATCGCAAGAAAAAGCGGAAGCCAAAACTTAGGTCAGTTAAGGCTGTTACAACACAGTAACTGATATGGAATTTTTTTTTAAACTGCTCCTTTCCTTTTTTTAAATTAGATAGTTACTTCTTAAATAAAAGAAAAACCTAGGAGAAGTGACATGAAAAATACAACTTGACTACTATAAAATGAAAGGATGAAAAGAAAAAAAAAAAAGTGCTTAGGCTAAACATTGGAAGAGAATCCGTAACACTGATCTACATCAATTCCGCAGTAAGGAAAACACATTGTCTGGCACAGCTGAGACCTAAAACTGGGCAGGACTGTAAGATGCATCTAGTACGACAGTCTTGCATAAACAAACAGAAAAGCTGCAAGTACTTTAACACTGATATTCTTCAGCTGGGAGAGCTTCTAGCACAGGTGCATCCCATAAGGCTTACATGGAGCTTCACCTCCACATCCTGCAAACCTATCAGTAAGAGAAAGGCTACATGTCCCAAAAATCTAAACACGTGAGACAAGATACTGAATAATTTGGTGATCTTTCCCCTCTTTTTCACTTCTTTCTATTCAATCGTATGCTCTGTGCTGACCTCAGCAGATCCTTTAACAACACACCTGAATAATTCGCAGGGGAGTTATACAACAGGATTAGTGTTCAGGAAATGGGGAACAAGAAACAGTGACAGAGGGAAGTTTATGTGACTCTTAATAGACTCAAAGAGAACAGCTGTTCACAAAAGGACACAATCTACGCACTGTTCAAACAAAAGCCCGAATATTTGGTGTACCTGAAATGTCTTTGGAATTCCTCCAACATTGTAGTGAACCACTAGACTCACTTTGTTGTCCTTCTCCACAATTTCAAAGCTCCCTTCTTTCCATTTTGTAATCCCAGTCTGCATGCTGCGCATCCGGACAGGTCCGTGCACCTTTAACGGAGCCATGCTTGCCCACAGGCAGAGCTAGTAGGGGATAGTGTACTTCACTTTAAAAACCTGTTAAAAAGACGAGTATTAGAACTAGCTAGCAATAATCCCTGCAGAAAGATAAAGACATGGGTAAACATTTTTATAGAAGTTTGGGAAAAATAAGTTTTGTTAGGTCTTTAACACACCTGAAGAAAATGCACAGCAGGAGGAGCTTTCCCCGTTTGGACAGCAGGACACTGGCTCCTGCACATTGAACGTGCCGAGCAGAGCCCAGAGACACAGAAGGGCTTTGATCTCCTTGAAACTTTCCGGAGATTTAAAGAGGGAGAGGGTGAGACAGAAAACGGCAACACGAGGTAAGAAAGCAGGAAAACCGTGCACACCTGCGTTCGGGAAGAAAGCGCCATACGGCAAAGGGCGAGAAAACAAAGTTTCGAGGAGAACCGCGCACGGGGCTACTTTGTTTCGGCGGCGCCGCCGCGGAGGCCCGGGGCTACCTCGGCCTCGCGCGCGCGGAGCGGCGCGGGAGCCGCCGGGGAGCGGGAGCCGCGCGGAGGGAGCGCGCGGCGGCGACAGCGAACGGGGGTGCCGAGACGAGGGCCACGAGAGCTGCGAGCGGCCGGCGGGCGGGCGGGAGCGGCGGGGCCTGGGCCGCAGCCGGGGATCTGGCCCGGCCCGGCCCGCGCTGCGGCCGCCGCCGCCGCCACCGGGCCCTCATCAGCGGGAGGGAGAGGATGAGGAGGGGGCTGCACGCGCAGCTGCGGGAGACCGCGGGGGAGAGGGGACGCGGGGGGTGCCCGGTACCTGCGTCCCGGCGCGGCGGGCGGGGGGGGAGGGCGGCGGCGGCGGATGGCGGGAACCGGCCAGCAGCGCCAGACGCCGCGCGACGCACGCACGCACGCACGCACGTACGTCAGCGCGGGGGCAGCGCCCTTCCCGGCGCGCCCCGCGCCGCCCGCATGCGCGGGAGGGCTCGGGCTGCGTTGCCCGCGCATGCGCGCTCGTGCCCTCCGCCGGCCCGTGTGGCGCGCGGCGGCCGTTGGGCGCGCGGCGGCGGGGTGAGAGGCCAGGGGCCAGCGGCCCCGCCGCGGCCTCGTGAGGCGGGCCCGGCCCCCGGCCGCCATGCACAGCCTAGCCACGGCCGCGGTGAGCCCGGCGCGCCGCGGGAGCGCGGGGGGGCGCGAGGGGCCCGTCCCGCCGCCGGGCCCTCCCTGCGGGGCCTTCCCTCCTCGCGCCGGGACGGACCTGGCGTTAAGGGCCGCGCGGGGGAGCCTACCTGGAGCCGGGCGGGACGCGCGAGGGGGAGGCCGAGCTGCGGGGCTGTCGGGTTTTATGCCTCCCGCGCGGTTCCGGTTTTGTTTTCGATTCGGGCACCCGCGCGGTTCCTGCTTTGTTTTCGATTCTGGCGGCGCGCGAGGGTCTCCCAGAGGCCATTGAGCGAGCGCCGTGCGCAGGGCTCGGGGGTGTCGCGGGACCAACAAGCGGAGCCCTCGGCACATTCGCTTAGCGCAAGGGTCCGCTTGGACTGGAAAGCAAACGAGGCCACATAAAGTATTTATGAGCAGGAGTTGAGGGAACTTTTAAGTCTTCCACTTTACTTAAGTGCTCACAATTGTAAATTGGTTCTTGAAGTGCTGGCAAATGATTATGTTTTAAAGTGATGCTTTCTGGAGCACAGAAGGGCACACAAGTTCATCACAAACTCTCCTAATCAGCACTTAGATTTTTTTAATAGCAACGTGATTCATATGTGCATGTCCAAATCCATGAGGGATTGCTGTATTTCTCATTAAACCTCTATCTGTATTCTAGTCAGCTCTAGAAGAGTTTTTTTTAAGACAATTTTCATAAAATAATCTGATTCAAGAGTAGAAATCATGTTTATTTTGGGCAGTTGCTTAAATGTCTCTTTAACTTGTATGTAGTTCATGAAACCTTATAGTTCTGTGTTGAGATAGTTGCTGTCTCTGTCAGTTTGCGTATAGTAGAGTGTGATCTAGAGGAACATTCATGTCTGCAAAAGTGCTTGGGAACTGCAGCAAATAACACTGTTGTGAGTTGGCACAGGAATTCCTTTGAGCATTGAGAACATTACCGTGATAAAAGCGTGGTGAGCTGGAGTATTGGTCTTTATCTAGTGATGCTGGAGGCAGAGATGATGCTTAGATTTTAGATCTGAGAATAGCTCAGCATGAAGGCTTGAGACCAAACCCAATAAATGCAGCTTTAATTAGCAGCGAGGCAGTGCTGCTGTCTGAACTCTGTGAACATCTGACTGCAACTCACTAATTCACTGCTATTTAAAAAAAAAAAAAGTTCATTTTGATATTGTGGAGTTGGTGATCTATCAAAATAGTTATAAAAGCTCATGCATCCTATTAGTCAGTGTTTTGCTTTCTCCATCACTATTTTTACCAGCATACCTAGCAGCAACTACTTACCTTGGAAAATAAACCAGTTACCTAGGATGAGTCTGTTATGTAATTGTAGAGGAAATCTGACAGGAATGTTGGAGGTCTCTCATGGGCAGAGGTGGCCAGTTCACCCTATGTATTGTTGATAACTTCTCCTTTCCACATGTGCAAAGGAAAGTCTGCTGGGCAGGGTCTTACCTTGGAGCCTCTAGAGTTTTCCAGAGTTTTAGGCTGGGAGTATGTATGTGAGTTAAACAGCAACAAGGTGAAATTAGGAGAAAAATTAGGGAAATTAGGAGGAAAAAAAAAAAAGTTAAACTAAGATATGAGAGGAGCAACTATAGGGGCGTGTGGAAAGCAGGTGGTACTTGTTCAGACAGGTGTTGGACATCATAAACTTAATTGTGTGGAAAATCTACTTCATGTTCCCTAGGGATCAGAGGCATGTGGTTGTGCTTTTAAAGGGTCGTTGTATTTAAGCTTACAGGAACTGAAACTTCAGTGTGTCTAGAAAAATAGATGGAAGCTTTAGATAGTTTCAACAGCGTCATTGCCACACTGCTTGTTCCCTTGACATTCTAAACAAAACCTAATGAGCTGTTTGCTCTTCTCCTCTTTCTTAGCTCTAGTATAGCAGATATCATGGGAATTGCACTTTAGTTCTTAAACACATTTTTTTTTTACTATCTTTGTGGGAGTCTTGGGGAAAAAAAAGACTTGAGGTGGCAAAAGGGGAAAAGGGAGGAGTAGGAAGAAAGATAAAGAGTTAAAAGTTATTTGAGGTACACAGTATAAGGAGTGGTATTTGCCCATCAGCTTAGATGCAGACATTTAAGATGACTAAAATGATGGAAGTGAGTGGGAAAGAGAGAAATTATGGCTTCTGCTCAATATAAATCCCATAGCTGGGCAAGAATCTGTTAGGGCAGGGCTGCAGATATAATATGTGAATAAACTGAGGAGGGCTCATAGGTATGGATGGCAAGCTCTGGGAGGGCTCGGCCTGGGAGGCTACTCCTGCCCTGCAGTTTCAGTTTTGCTTCCAGTTGATTTCAGTTCATGAACTTTCTCTTCTCTGTGGTGACTCGGTGCTGAGCGGCTTCGCAGCAGTGTTGCTGTCTACATCCGTTGTGGTGAGCACAGGCAGGGAGGGAAAAAGAAACACAGTCAGTTCAGAACTGACTCTAGAAGTATTCAGGCAGGAAGTTTTCATGTCCAAGTTTGTCTGCTGTGAAGTTTTTGATGTGAATCACTGAACTGCCTCTTCAGGAACCCTGCTCAGCATTTTATTGCACCTCGAGTGCTTGTTATGGCAGCAGAGGCATGAGACAAGCTCTCACTGAGACTTGCTCTGCAATTTCACTGTAGCCATTTCTCTTCCTTTCTTTCCTGGGTCTCCCCTAATTTTTTGTTTGTTTTTGACCTTGATTTTTTTTTGTCTGATGCTCCAAGAAAGCCAGAGGAGGAATTGTAACACATTTTTCCCAATCAGTAGTAAATATGTCTTAACTATCAACAGAGATATACCCTTCTCTGGGTATATACTGAGCAGAAGTCACGTTGGCCAAATCACATTGGTGGGTCCCAGCATCCTCAAACATTTTAGAGAGGAGAAGGTAGCATCTGCAGTTACTGGTATTTCCTTGTTTGACTTTGTGCAGGTGTGCATTTGGAGCATTAAAGGCAGGGGGAGCAGCCGAGAGCTGGCTAAAGTATGTGTGACCCCCCAGGAGCTCTGCTGGCCCACACATGCAGTTGCAGGGCTCCCTTGCTGCTGAAGGAAGTTACTGGCTAATGTTTGACAAGAGGATTAAAAAAGACCGTGCCTAACAAGTCAGTCCAGAAAGTAAAACATTTGCCATTTAGATTGGTGGAATAATAGTGCTAACCTAGGGAAGTGATCCACGTCCAAGTGATACACGTCAAGAATATCTTAGTTTATTTTTAGTTCCTCTGTCCACTAGTGAGCTGTTTCTTGAACCCTTTGTTGCTTCTCTGTCAGGCTGTGGGAAGGGTTTGGATGAAATTTGGATAAAACAGCAGGACTCCAATTGTACTGTCTCCTTCCAGCCTGTGCCAACAGCGCTGGCTCAGGTAGACCGGGAGAAGATCTACCAATGGATCAATGAGCTGTCCAGCCCCGAGACGCGGGAGAACGCGCTGCTGGAGCTGAGCAAGAAGCGGGAGTCTGTGCCTGACCTTGCCCCGATGCTGTGGCACTCATTTGGCACGATTGCAGCCCTCCTTCAGGTGGGTAGGATTGACAGTATCCTTATTCCAGGGCTCAGCATCTGCGCAGTGCAGAGCTGCTGTCCGTGAACTATATCTAGGACACCCTAATGAGGTCCCTTATTGTTGCTGGGCATATGGTGTGTGGTGGGGAATGTCGGGAGTGGCTGATAGGAAATCTGTATCTAGTGTTTGCCATTAGTCATCACTAGCAAGACCATATTTGTAGGCACTATAAGAGAAATCTGCATAGTTGGGAAGGGAATGGATGAGCTGAGATCTCTTTAGATTTTACATCAGCCTGAACTTGGTCAGAAAGCGGCCCATACCCTTCCCAGCCAGCAGGAAGGATAGGGAAATACTGCTCCCTATTTCAGAGATCTCTGCTCAAAGTCAACTGTGCAGCTCTTTGCTGGGCCAACATCCTCTACAGCTCTATTCTGTTGACTGGCCACCTTCCAGTGCAGAATATGGTCAGAACAATAACAAATGATGCAAATAATTGCAAAAAAAAAAAAAAAAAAGAAGGATTGAAAATGGTGCAGAATGTAGTCAATTTAGATGAATGATGGAAAAGCAGTCAGAATGTCAAACTGCTTTCAAAGTGACCTGAAAACAAGTGGAGAAAATTAGAAGGGAGTTATGGTGGAAAGTAGGCAGATTTCTGAATTGGATTTCTCACCCTCAGCTGCTTCCCCTGTATTGAGGGAGAAGAGCGCCAGCAGGATGAATAGACTCGGGAAATTCAAACAAAACAGTTCCCTACTAGCAAAGAGACAGGAAATTAGCTGAACTGTTCTCTTCCAAAATTAAGGTTTAGCTGCATCCCTCGTGACTGCTCATCAAATTGATTCTGGCCCAGCTTTCCCCTTTCTTGGGCAGCACGATGGCTGCCATGTAACCTGTCTTGGTGAAAGGGGACTCTCATCTCTTGACACCATCCTTGTTGGGCAAGTGCTGTTGTGCAGCTTGCCGATGGCTTTTCTCCCTTAAGTTTTCTTCATCTGTTAATTTTTAGGAAATTGTAAATATTTATCCGTCAATCAACCCTCCAACTCTGACAGCCCATCAGTCCAACAGAGTCTGCAATGCTTTAGCTCTACTCCAGTGTGTTGCATCACATCCCGAAACAAGGTGAGTGTTTCCACATGCATGAGCTTTCTGAGAAGTTAATGTTGGCAGCTCCATCAGTCTGGCTGCAGAAGCAGGTGAGCTCCTTTGTGCGCTCTTACCAAGAGAAGTGGAACAGCACACAGAGCTGGAGGACAGGCAGCTGCCTGCTCCTTTCCCTTGTTTGTACAGATAACCAGGTTGACAGGCCGGCTAAGCCAAAATAAGTTGCCAAAACCCAGAAGATGATAACCCAGAGAGCCATGATCTCACATTTCTATTCCTGCTGAGAGGAAGGGACAGGGTAGCTGAAGCTGCTTATCAGCTGGCACAAGTTAACGTTGAACAGCAACCCTCTATCAGACAGTGACTAAAGAAACAGGCTAATTTTATACTAGATGTCTTTATAATTAAAGTTGAGAAGGTAGATAGAAGAATGTTGGATGTTTATGCAAGACAGTTAGCATGACAGTCTCCAGGTTTCTCCATGCAGTCTCTGTTTTTCTCAGCTGTCAGAGAGCAGCGTGCGGGCTCTTTGGGTAGGTGAGTGAGCACCCTGATGTTTACACAGTGATAGTACCTAGAAACCAGCCTGTGTGTATTGAATTCCTTTTGTGCTGAGACTATGCGCAGGCGTCACAACTAACTGCCCTGTGAGCCCGTGAGCTGCAGGGGGATATGTCACTGTGGGTGGAATGAGCCATGACTCTGCATGGCAGGAGGAGGTAATAGCAGTAATAGGTCTATACCTGGTAAGCTGGAAGCAGCTGTGTAAGGGACTGGCCATTTAGGCATTAGGTTTTGTGCTGTGCACAGTGCAGCAGTTCCTTTTCATCGGAGAACAAACTGTTACCCTCTTTTGAGGAGCGTCAGCAACACTGTCCAGGAATAGGTTTACGCTGTGTGGTAATACTGGATTTTGTGCTTATATGACTTTCCTTGTGTCTCACACTGGCTATTCTCCCTTTCGTACAGGTCAGCTTTCCTGGCAGCTCACATCCCTCTCTTCCTGTACCCCTTCTTGCACACAGTCAGCAAGACGCGGCCGTTTGAGTACCTGCGGCTCACGAGTCTCGGAGTGATTGGTAAGCAGCCAGGGTAGTGCTGCAGCACCCGTTTCCTATCGAGTTGGATACATTTTGTGCTGTGTGTGTAGGCATCAGCATGACCAGAGTCACAGGTCTGTTTTTACCAGCATCTTCTGAGTCCTGTAGTATTAACAGAAGGATAAGCTTTTTTTTTTCAGGCAGTCACCCTGGCATGTTCCTGTGACTGTGTAGGAAATTGATTTTCAGCAATAACAAGTTGTGGTGCCCAGCTGCATTGCCAGAAATATCTATCTGCCATGAATGGAAGCAGCAGCAGTCTGTTGTGCCTTCACCCTCAAAACAGACACCTAGATGCTGGGCTGCTGGGTGCGGATGGGAGTTTCTTTGCCTTTTTACCATTCATTTACTTGGCTGTATTTTCCATCTTCCTCCCCCCCCTCCATTTTTTTTTCCTCACCAAAACATTTCCGCCTTCATGCATAAAATGAGGGTCTTGAAATGCATTTCCTCTTGCCAGAGGTTGCTGCTGAATAACTGATAGGAATGATCCTCTTGTGTCTGTGTTATTGCCAGGGGAAAGCCAAGAATGTGCCCCTTTTCTGAGAAAAAAAATGCCCCCAGTTGAGCATGATTACCTTTATGCTGCTGAAATGATCTGCTGCAATATATTCAGAATGATTTTTGCTTTGCCCACTATCCAGATCTAACAGTCCTTGGCAAGGGCACAACACAGGATGAATGATGAGATTATGTGGAACAATTTGTCATGTTTTGATTTTTCTTTTCCCTTCAAGGGGCGTTGGTGAAAACAGATGAGCAAGAAGTGATTAATTTCTTATTGACAACAGAAATTATCCCCTTATGCTTACGTATCATGGAGTCTGGCAGTGAACTCTCCAAAACGGTATCTACTATTTGTTTTAATTAAGACTTGTTGTTGTTTGCCTCCAACAGTTCTGGCAGACAGTGACTTGCAGGCTTGGTTTGTGTCCTGTCCTCAAAAAACACTGCTAAGCTTTGAGCTGGAAGTTCCTCAGTTGGGTAGTTCTGTGGGGCAAGATCTTTCTGGCCTTAACAGCCATTCCCTCCCCTATAGCGCTACAGTGACTTTCAACTTTCTTGGCCCAAGAGAGCAAGTGCAGTAAATAGACAGCGCAGAGGAGAGTTCATCAGGCTGGAGCAGGCCAGTGTGACCCCTGGTCAGGGTCCCCTGTGCAGCACGAGCTCAGGTCTGTGCTCAGTTTGCTCTGGTGACCTGGGTAGCACAGGCCACGGATTTTGGTCTGGGTGCTTCTCTGTGTTGAAGGGTAGTGACGCATCTGAATGGAATTCACGCAGGAAGTCATTTATCTTGTGACCAAGCAGTAGTGCTCAGGATGAAAACTAAAGTCTACTGTGCCATAGAGGGCAGGGCCAAGGAACAGATACTTCTGGTTCTTTCTCTGTGACTAGAATAATATGGCTGTGACTCTGAAGCTGTTTTGAGAAGCTCAGTCCTAGCTACTATCTGTTGCAGCCTGCACCCAGTCTTAGTGTAGGCCCTGCTCTGTATCTGCCTCTTTCCTTAAGTCAGAGATGCCAAACACTGTGTAGTGTCCCGTGTTTCCTTTCAGCTTCCCTTCAGCTTTCCTTTCAGTTTCCTTTCATCGAGTACAGCATTAGCTGTCTGTTAAAGGGCCTTTTAGCCCTCAGCCTGCCATGATGAGAACTCAGCACGAAGACTGATCCCTTTCAGGACGGATGGGTTGTTTATGAATTCTGTTTTCTGCTTTCTCCCTGTTCTAGGTTGCTACATTTATTCTCCAGAAAATCCTCCTGGATGACACAGGACTGGCATATATCTGTCAGACGTACGAGCGATTTTCCCATGTTGCCATGATACTGGTAGGATTTTTTTTTCTTAGAGAAAAAAGCCCCTTTTCAGCAGCTATTTTACTGTTGTCTGCCTAGAGCAAAGGCAAAGTTCTTTCCTTTTGCATGATGTCAGAGCAGATGAATTTCTTCCATGCTTCATATGACATTTTGATTTCTTCTGTGTGTTGTAAAATGTTAGTTTTCCTTGGTTGCAGCCCCAGAAAGATGCATGTTATAGTAAGGAAACACAAAAATAAAATCCAAAAGCTGCCTTTCCTTCTGAAATGCCTATGGAATTTCAGGGGTGGAACAGAAGTCTGTTTTCCATAACAGGTGGAATAAGATGCCAAGGCATGAGTAAGAACAGGACAAAGGTTGGATTTTTCTGGACGCAGTAGTGAGTTTTCTGTATAGTAACCTGGACTTTTCTCCAAGTGTTTGTCTTCCCCTTGAAACCATGGAATCTTTGTGCATCCATGGTGTCCTTTACCAAGGAGTTCCATGGATTTCCCATTTGGTGCCTGGAAGGTCCATCTCCTTTTGTTTATTTTGGAGCCTGATTCCTGAGCTGACCACAGTTCTTGTACTGGAAGCCACAGAGCAAATAATTCCTGTCTGTTCCCTGTCCACTAGGAAGGAGAAGTTTTGATACGCAAATTCCATTCGTTCAAAGAGCAATAGCCCCAGCTTGAGCATTGTCTCTGAGCTTGCTAAGGGGAATATAGGTTTGCGCAGGAATAGCAGATGTTCTGCTTTTTGTCCTTTCTTATTTCTCTCGAGACTGCTCTTAAAATGCAGTATAAATTTCTGTGCTTACCACTCCTGATTCTGTGACTAAATACTGATGCTTTCATGGAAATGTTTGTTTATATATCTATTTTCCCAAATCTGAAGAAAACTTATTTATTTTCATTCTAATCAGTTTTACCCATGAACAGCAAAATAGGAAAGCTTTAGAACTCATGTCTAAAATGTCCATTGTAATAGGATTTTGCAGTTGCTAATGGGATCAGCTGTGGATGAAAATACATCTGGCTTGGGGCAAAGGGGAAAAAAAAAGCAATTAGAAGCTGAAACCATTGGGTATGGAAGGGAAGGAAAACGAGGAAGAATTTGTGGCAGGAAAGAGCATGAACATGGAGGGCTGTGAGCATCTCATGCTCTGTTAGCATGGAGGAACCCTAGCTGTGGTATAATCCCACTACTGGATGGAGTGCTGACATGATTAATATTCCCTAACGCTCTGAAGGAAGATGGAGATGTGCTGTAAGCATTTCTATTCTGAATTTCAGAGAGTCAGCATAATGTATTTCTGGTTTGTGAGGATGATTACTTCCTAATCCACTGGTACATGAATAAGATGTTAAGTAAGTATTAGAGGCTTTAAAAACAGTGGATTGGTAATTCTTGTCCAAGAGATGTCTAAAGTACTCTCTGGCCTCTTGCTTATTATTTTGGGGAATTCTTGAGGACTAAAAGCTTGCAAAAGGATAGGCGAGATGACCTCATTAATTGCTATCTGAACTGAGTAAATATCTGAAATCAGGTAAATATGGCTAATGGGAAGTGGTTAGTGCTGGTCCGTATTTTGTGGGGACAGGAACTTGCCAGGCAGATGTGATTCAGCTCTTGAACAGCAGCCGTCGGATCTGCGCTGCCCGCCACGCTGGGTACGTCCAGGGTGACAGATTGGCATGCAACCGTGTGCAGAGTCCTAGAGAATCTGAGAAACAAGCCGGGATGGGGAGATCTGCTCTGATTTTGTTTCCCAGGATCAGCTTTATGTGAGTGGTGGAGCAGAAAGTGAAAAATACAGCTCTTGGGTGTGTAATAATACCAGAATGTGGGTCTAACAGAGTGGGTGAGCCCTGGTCTTTAGAATGGCTTTCCAGGCCCTTAGCAGAGTTTTAAAAGGGTGGTGAAAATGGCAGTGCAGATGAGAACATGGATTATTGCTGAGGGCATGAACGTCCCTCGTGGGCTGACTGAAGCTGAGCTTATCAGAGTGTCCGAGATACGTTTGCATTCCTCTGTGAAAACAAGAATCCAGATTCCCTGTAACCTAGCAGAAATTTTGAAGCGGGAAGCATTTGCAAATAGAGGAAACAAAGTAGAGAGGAGCTGAGCTTTCCCACCAGCTGCTGAGACTCCTTCTCCAGCTGTGGCTAGCTGCCCTTCTCAAAGGTGTCTTGGCAAGTGAGGTTCTCCCTACAGGGATATCTGGATGAAATATAATGGGCTGTGGTGAGTAGGAAAACAGAGTGAGTGGTTTAATGGTCTTTCCCAGTCTTCACTGATTGTGAAGCTATTTTTATAAAGACTTTTTTTTTTTTTCTAACTGCTGGCACTGGCCTCTTTCAAACAGGGTAAAATGGTCCTGCAGCTTTCCAAGGAGCCTTCGGCACGGCTGCTGAAACACGTTGTCCGCTGTTACCTTCGTCTGTCCGATAACCCCAGGTAAACATCTTAGGAGTTTGAGCAGGGGCTTCTTCCATCTACCTTGCAAACGCAGCCCTCTCCATCGCGCCCGCTCAGAGGGGGTCAGAGTTGCTGTCTGTCCTTGCATCAGCCGTAGCTTAGTGTAGGTAGTGCTTTTTTTTCTGCCACTGACACCAGGAGTTCTTAGGTGGGGGAAGCAGTGACACTCTAGAGCTTTGCAGGTTTGAGCTTAGCATAGCTGTAGCTCGGCTAGGTACAGGGGAGCCCTGAGGTGGAAGGTAGGCCGTGCCCTTCCTCTTCTGCGTGGTGGGAGCCGTTAGCGGAGAAGCCAGTAGATGACATTCTGGTACAAAATCCATGTATTTCCATGGCTGACCAGCAGCCAACTCTTGCCCGCTCTGGAATCGCGCTGCTGGCAGGTGTCAGGGCATGGGGACTTGCTCAGTGGGCCATGGCCTAAGGGATGGGAGCCGTGCTGGCTGGCAGAGCCCTGCGTGTTGGGCTGCTCGGTGGTTACCTCCTGCCAGGGAGACACCCCCCTTCCCCTCCTGGCAGATGAGCGTTGTGTTCCCAGTGGGGTTCGCTCCCCTCCTGCCCCTGTGAGTTTATTTGTTGGGCCCCTGTTTCTTGTCTCTTGATGTAGGGCACGTGAAGCTCTCAGGCAGTGCCTTCCTGACCAACTGAAGGACACCACCTTCGCGCAGGTCCTGAAGGATGACACCACCACGAAGCGCTGGCTGGCTCAGCTCGTCAAGAACCTGCAGGAGGGTCAGGTCACTGACCCGCGGGGCATCCCTCTTCCTCCGCAGTGACTGCTGGTGGAGGTGGTGGATCAGGGAAGAAACAGCTCAGGTTTACAGAGAACCAGGAACAGATGACCTCTTCCACAAGAAACTGGGCATGCCAGCTGGCGTCCAGCCTGCCAGCTTGTAGGACCATTCCACCCAGGCAAAGGGCTGCTCTGTAGCAGTGCAGCGTGCCTCTGGGGATCACAACACCAGCAAATACTGACATTGCAGCTTGAGAAATCAATAAAAACAGTTTGTAGAGATCCCCGTCTCTCCAGAAGGCTTGGCTGGCATCTGTTCCTCCAGAGCCAGGCAGGGGATAGAGCAGAGGCCTACGCTTCCAGCTAGCTCAGTCTCCACACGAGCAGTGTGTGGCACAGGGTGCATGGTGTGTCCCTCTGGTTCCTTGTCACTCCGTGTTTACAAGTCTGTTCAGATGATCAAGCTCAATAAAAGCTGGTCCAGTTGTAGCCGCTCTTCAGCCTGCTCCTCCGCTGCCGG
Source organism: Tinamus guttatus (assembly GCF_059628265.1). Classification (NCBI taxonomy): domain Eukaryota; kingdom Metazoa; phylum Chordata; class Aves; order Tinamiformes; family Tinamidae; genus Tinamus; species Tinamus guttatus. The sequence continues at coordinate 5,057,323 of NW_028288594.1, read as the reverse complement.
TAGCCTGGGGACTCGCTCTTCCCTGCGAGCACATCCTTGCTCCAGGCCACACGTCCTGCTGGCACAGGAAGCTTCTCTCTTGCTTTTCTCTGGCACAAAGGCAGCAGCTGGAGCCGGGCCCACTGCAGTATTGGCCCCAGGAGGAGGGTAGATTACTTGCAGTGAAGCCATGCGTCATAAGCTGGGTTTTCAGGGCGCTGGGGGAGGAAGAGACAGCAGGACTGTGGTTCTTGTGCTCTAAATAGTGCATTTCCTCAGCCTCTGCCGCTCTCGAGCGGCATTAAGCAGGGGTCCAGCAGAGCTCCTGCGCAGCAGGGCTGCTGCCTGGCTTGTCAAACACGGCTCAGCAGTGGGCAACCTGCCTGCCAGGGGCCGGCAATCCACGTGCTGATGCCCCCCTGCCCCAGAGCGCTGCATCCTGCATGCTCCAGGTATCCCAGCGCCTGCCTTTCCTGCTGCCCATGGGGCCTCTCAGTGCTGACCCCTTCCCCTTGCTCCACAGTTCACCAGTGCCAGCCAAATGCAGCCGTTCCAGCCCTCCCTCAGCCCCGCTGCAACTGAAGGGTCTGCGCGAGGAGCCGCGCGCTGCCCTGCTGCGCTGAGGGGCGAGCGCGGGGCCGGCAGCGCCTTGCGCTGGCCCTTGGCTGCAGGCAACCTGTCCCCCCATCCCGGTACATAGCGCCGCTGCCTGCCAGCTGGTGCTGCAGATCAGTGTTGTGCCAACAGTGTCTTAAATCCCTTCTGGTTTCCCCTTCCTCCTCCCGCGGAGCCTTGCATAACCGGGGCAGAGCACGGCCTCCCTTCCTAGCCCCTGGCTCCCCTTTTGTAACTATCGCTGCCGCATTTTTCCGCCTCTCTGCCCTGGCGGTGACAGGGTAGGATGTGAAAATGCTTCTGTTTTTGTAAATTCAGATTAATAAAAAATGCAACCCCAGCCAGCACGGATTGCTCCCCGCCTGGTCTCTTGAGGAGGGGAGTGGACAGCGAGGGGTGATCACTGCGCATGGGATGAAGGGGGTTGTGCCGGCTCCTCCGTGCCTGTCCGCTGGCGCTGGCGGGCACAGACCCTGCTCCCACAGAGCTTCCCTGCGCGGCAGCGCTTGGCCACAGTCGCTCCCAGAGCTGTCACCTCTGGAAAGGTAACAGGAGGGGTCTGGGGAGGAGGTGCCCTCCTGCAGCAGCCCCTGGGGCTTTGTGCTGCTGCTGCTGTCTGCCCTTCTGGCTGTTGCCCTTGGGAAGGGCCGGATCTCCAGGGTGAGCTCTGCAGCCAGGTGTGCCCGGCGGCTCCCGCTGGCCTCCAGCACCCCAGCCTGCCGGGGCATCTGCCCTGCTTTTTGGCTGCAAAGTGCTGGCAGGCGACCTGTGTGGGGACACGTCCCAGGACAGGGACGCTGGGGGCACCCCAAGGCACTCTGTCTGCCCCGGCTGTCGGGGCCTTGGTGCGGGATGAGCAGCAGTTTGGGGCTGCGGTGTCAGGAACAGGGAGCCCGGGGTGGGGGACGCAGAGGGAGGCAGACCGGGGCGCACGGGGGTCGGAGCCCCGAGAGGCTCCTGCTCCCGCCGCGGGCCCTGGAGGAGCGCGGAGCCGGCGGCGCGACCTTAATCCGGGCTGACCTTGGCCGGCGGCCGTGGCCGGGACTGGGACCGGGGCCGGCGCCGGGACTGGGACCGGGGCGAGCGCGGCGGCCTCCGGGGGTGCCGGGCGGAGGAGGGGGCCGGGCCGGGCCGGGCCGGGGCGGGCTCGCGTCGTGCCCCTGCCAAGGGGCGGGCAGCCACAGCCCCGGCCCCGAGCGGCCGCAGTCGGCGGAGCAGCGGGAGCGGCGCGGCCCCGGAGAGGCGGTACGGGCCGGGAACGGGGCCGGTGCGGGCCGGGAAGGGGGCCAGTGCGGGCCGGGCGTCCGGGCTGGGGGAGCGGGGCGGGGTGGGCTGCGCCCCCGGCTGGGGCAGCACGTCCCGGGGAGAGGAGCCGCCTGCCTGTCCCCTCGGGTGTCCCCGTGCTCGGGGGCCCAGCAGGACCCCCACTGCCCCCCAGGGCTTCGCTGCCCAGCGGCCCCTCTCGGCGGGGCAGGCTCCGTCCCCGGGGGCCGTGGGCTGTCCCACGTCTCACAGCCCCCGGGGCAGCCTCCCGGCTGTGCCTCCCCTCCGAGCTGCCCTGGATCTGTGGGGCACGTGGCCGTGGGGCAAAGCAGAGTCCCCAGACACGGTGGGGCAGTGGGGGTGTTGGGGAAGGGACTGTGCCTCCCTGCCGGGGCACAGACCGCCCCCCACGGTGGCATTTAGCTCTCCTGGGTGTCTGAGCTGCTGGGGAGCTCTCCACACTGCTGTCCCCGCGGCGCTGCTGGAGGGATGTCACCGCCGGCTCTGTGGGGACACAGTGAGCACAGCTCCCCGCAGCCCCTCTTGCCACCGCCTGCCCGGTGTGCGCTGCAGCCCAGGGCCCACCCGGGACCACCGGGTGGGTGGGGGGCCCTGCGAGTCCCTGGCAGGAGGCAGCTCCTCTGCAGTCACCCTGGGCTCAGGTTTCCAGCAGGAAGGGTCTGGCTCCAGCCCCTGGCTCCCATCCTGCTCTCGTCTCCATCTAACTGTGATTCAGGCTGGGGCTGCCCAGGCTGGGGATCTGCGCTGGGTGACAGGTCTGTGCCACACTCAGGGCATCGCTCTCCTGCCGGGAGGAAGCGAACGGCCGCAGCTCTGAGTCCACAGCTCCAAGTCTGGGCTCGCAGCAACTTCCCAGCACTGGAGAAGCTGCTACCTCTTGGCTGTGGGCATGGGGAAGCTGAGGCTCCCAAGCCTTGGGCAGGGCTTGGACACCTCTGGGCTATGTCTGGAGCCAGGTCTATGTGGATATTTGGTTGATGCTGGGGGACAGCCAGTTTAGCTCCAGAATCTCAGCTCTCAGGGTGGCCCCTTCACGCTGCCACGTTGCACAGGTGGGTGGCAGGACACATAGAGGCACCAAGCTGCTCACAGCTCTCCTGCTCTTTCCCACAGGGAATGGCAGATCCCTGCCCCATGCCAGCATCTCTCCATGCTCCTCCAGCCTCAGCTTGGCCCCTCTGCCTCCACGGAGGCTTCCTGGAAGCATCAGGAGCTGCCCCCAGCTCTGCTGCCTGGGTCACTGCTGCACTGTGGGTGCCCAGAGCAGGCGCTGCCAGGATGCAGGAGGGTGGTAGCAGAGGGGTGGCTGCATGGACGAGGTTGTCTCCCCCTGGTTCCCTGCAGACCCTGGAGAGGGTGAGAGGGTGCTGGGGGGTGGCAGGAGCTGGAGGGCAGGCAGAGCAGCCTGTTGGAGCACTTAGGGGATGGGGCAAGACAGCAGCAGGGCACCCGCTTTGCAGACGCCAAGAGGAGCATGGTGCCCCCTCCATTTGTGGGTACGGACACCCTGAGCCACCATGGGGAGCTGCTGCCAGCCTGTACCTGACACATTAGGCTAGGGAGGGATGTGCAAGCACTTAAGTGAGCTTGGCAGCCGGGAGCGGGGCCTCGCTGCTGGCACACGCAGTGCTTGTGGTCTGACCCCTGCAAGAGGAGCTGGTTCTGGGAACCGTCAGCATCAGTGCTGGGCTCTGCTGGGAAAGAGCTCAGCGGGGGGACCTGGGGGCACCTGGGGCAGCCCCTTGGCCCCGGGCTGTGGTGCGTGTCCCTCACACAGTGTGAAGGGAGCCGTGGGCGAGGGCAGAGTGGAGGCAGGCCCTAGGGATGGGGCTCTGCAACACCCCAGCAATGGCCCATGCAGCCTGTCCCCGCTGTGTCCCTGCTGCCACGGCACCCCCAGCCCAGCCCGGCGCAGTGTGGGGCGCAGCTGGCAGCCCTCCCCTCGCAGGGTCTCCCGTGCCCTCCTCGCTGGGGGGCAGTGGGTGCCCGGGGTGCAACGGGAGCTGCGCCGGGCCGGCAGGTGTCGGGGCTGGCAGCCCGGCCCGGCAGCTGCCTGCGCGCTGACGGCACCCGCTATTCCCAGCCCCGCGCCGCCGGCGCCCGCGCTGAGTCAGCCGTGGGACATGGCGGCACCCCGGGGTCCCGGCAGGGCCCTCTGCCTCGATGGCCGGGCTGCTGTGGGGATCCTCCCCGGCCTTGCGCCCAAATCACAGCCCCACCAGCTGTGGCATGATGTCCTCAAGGACTGGGTGTTGGTGACAACAGCCCAGGTGAGAGGCAAATCCAGCGATTTATTGTCAGCTTAATTAAAAGTCCTTCCAGCCTAATGAAAGACTTATTAGTCCAGTTATGATGACAGTGGCATAGAGTCCTATTTACTGACTTCCCACAGTGCATTCCCGCAATGCCGCTGTTAATGCTGTTGTGCATGAGTCGCCCTTGTGTGGTCTCTGGGCACGCGGGGGTGCCTCTCCCCCAGGAGAAGGGAGATGCTGTGAGCCCTCAGCACCCCGGGCAGGGCAGCGCTGTGGGTTTCCTCCTCCTGGCCCCTGTGGCACTCTCAGTAGGTCACCCTTGCACAGCTCTTCCTGCTCTCACCACCTCGGCTCCCCGTTACCTCCAAGTTTTCCGTCTGGGCGATGCTTCCCATACAGGACAGGCTGCTTCTTTGCTCTCTCAGGTGCAGTTTTACCCATCTGCCAAGGCTGCCTTTGCCTGGAGAGCAGTGAGCGGCCACCAGCAAGTCCTGCAAGGCACCGGGGTCTAGCTCCCTCCTGGGCTCTTCTTTGGGGGCCCCTCTTCCCAGCCCCTGCTTTTCTCCCACACCTCTCAAGAAGCTCTGGTTTCCCGAGCACACACTGAATATTTCATTAGCCCGGTGCTAAGCCGAACTCGGCGCTTCACGAACACGGTGACCCCGCGGGCGGCGCGCGCAGAGGTGCCGGCGGCCCCGCTCGCCCCAGCCGTGCCCCTGTTCCCCGCAGGCGCCGCGGCGGCGCGGAGGAGGCAGAGCCATGGCCTCGCTGCCCTGCAACGCCCGTGAGTGTGTGCCCAGGGAGGGGAGCGCCGTCCGCGTTCACAGCGGGAGCAAATCTGGCCCTCGGCCCCCTCGGCGGGGTTGGAGTCCCCTCCATGTGCCCGGGGAGCTCCCCTACCTCACTGTGCCGTTGGGAGGGGGATCGCCAGCGCCAAGGGTGGACGTGCGGGTGGGCTCTGAAGGGCTGGTGGGGAATCACCCTCCGCCTCTCCTGCGTCTTGGAGGCTGCTCCTTCTTCACCCCAAACTCAGGGTCCCTGGAGCTGGAGGGAGCCAGGGAATAGAGCATAGTGTCCCAGTGATGCAGCCCTCTGTGTCCCCAGGTATCCAGCTTACGGAGCAGCTGGAGCAGATGCAGCAAGGGACGGTGATGCGCAAAGTCAAGTCCAAGAGCTGGAAGAAGCAGCGCTGCTTCAAGCTGCAGGAGGACTGCATGACCATCTGGTACCAGTCCAAGAGGACAGGCAAAACTGAATCTGCCTGTGAGTACTGACTGCTGTGTGCTGCCCATGAGGTGATCATTATGGTTCAGAGTGAACAAGGGGGCAGATTCTTGTTTGTGAGGGGTGCTGGGGCACTCAAGAGGCGCTGCATGTGTGGGTAGACTGTCCTCGCCCACACGTCTCCCTGCAGCACCCTGCCTTCCAGTAGCACCCAAGGGTTAAAGGCTGAAAAGAAATTGCTACTGGACACAAAGAGGAATGGGCACATGGACAGAGGCATGGATGGGTGGATGGATGGATGGATGGATGGATGGATGGAAGGAAAGGGGGGTGGGGGGAAGGACAGCAGTCTGGGGGCAGTGCCCCCTGCCCTGCAGACCTTGTCCCCACTAGACAGACCTGCCCTCCCTCAGTCTCCATCAGCGACGTGGAGACGGTGCGGGAAGGGCACCAGTCCGAGGTGCTGCAGAGCCTGGCTGAGGAGTTCCCCCCTGAGCGCTGCTTCACCATCGTCTTCTTTGGCCGCCGGGGCAACCTGGACCTCATCGCTGGCTCGGCAGAGGAGGCGCAGTGCTGGATCCAGGGCCTGCGCCAGCTCATTGAGGTGGCCACCAGCATGGACCAGAGGGAGAAGATAGACCAATATCCTTCCTACAGGCACCTCTGGCTGCTCCCACCAACTCCTTCCCACCTGGTCCTGCCCCGTCTCCTGCCATCCCCTGCACCCTGCACCTCCAGCGTGTGTGTGGCTTCTTTGCACCTCAGCCTGTGCACCGGAGAGCCACAGCACAAGGAAAAGAAGCTCTTTGACATTCCCCAGCCCCTTCTGTCTCAGCACGCCAAGGTCCTTTTCCTTAGCATCAGTCCTGGGGCTTCTCACATGGATTCGTGACTGGTTCCAGAAGGCCGACAAGAATAAGGATGGGCGCATGAACTTCAAGGAGGTGCAGCGCCTCCTGAAGATGATGAACGTGGACATGAACGAGGATCATGCCATGCGGCTCTTCCAGGTAAGCACCACACCCGCAGAGGAAGGGCTAGAGGGCTGCAGCAGGCTGTGCAGCCCCTCCTCACTGCAGGAGGACGGGATCACATCCATCCGTCCGTCCATCCATCCATCCATCCATCCATCCATTTGTTGACCCAACTGCCTGTTTATGCAATGATCCATCCATCTTTTTATCCATCACCCAATGCCTACCACTGCTGCCGGGTCTCCGTGGCCTCCCCTGGGAGCAGAGACGCGATGCTGCCGAGGAGGTGGCTGAAGCCATGGCCTGGTGCTGAGCGAGTCCCTTGCAGGCTGCTGACAAGTCGGAGTCGGGGACGCTGGAAGGGGAGGAGTTCGTGCTCTTCTACAAGGCTCTCACGCAGCGCGAGGAAGTGCTGAGCCTCTTTCAGGACTTCTCCGAGGATGGGAAGAAGCTGACACTGCTGGAGCTGGTGGATTTCCTGCAGCAGGAGCAGCTGGAGGGCGAGGGCACGGAGGAGCTCGCCATGGAGCTCATCGACAAGTATGAGCCGTCGGAGATGGGTGAGATGCTGCTTCCCACCGCAGCTGTGCCCATGGGGCCCAGGAGCCACGAGTGGCCCCACTTGTCCCCATGCTGCCCCAGGTCACGGGCAGTCAATGCGCTCCCCGTGTGTCTCCAGCCAAGGCTCGCCACGTGCTGAGTGCTGATGGCTTCCTCATGTACCTCTGCTCCCCGGAGGGCTCCATCTTCAACCCGCAGCACCGGGCGCTTTGGCAGGACATGACCCAGCCACTCTGTCACTATTTCATCTCCTCCTCTCACAACACCTACCTGCTAGAGGACCAGATCCGGGGCCAGAGCAGCATCGAGGGCTACATCAGGTAAAGAGCTGCTCCCCTCTGGTTGCCTTCCCAAAAGCCCTCCGGCCCCACTGCCAGGCCCCGGGCAGCTCCGTGGTGCAAGCCAAGCAAGGGGAGATGCTTCCTTTGGCCGGGGGACAACTCTGTGCCTTGGGTACCCAGGGGTTCCCCCTCCGTGATGCAGCTCCCTGTGGCCCAACCAAGGGGGTCCCTTTTGGGAACAGCCTGCCCAGCTCTCCCTGCCTCCATACAGCAGCACCCCCATCACACCCACATCAGTTGTCCCTTGTCCCCAAGACTGACATGGACCCTGTGGGAGGGGGCACACACAGGCAGAGGAGAAGAGGGGCGGTATCAGGGGGTCTGGTGCCCTGGCCGGGCTTGGGGTACCAGGGCTGCTGCCCACCTGTAGGGCTCTGAAACGGGGCTGCCGCTGCCTCGAGGTGGATTGCTGGGACGGGCCAAATGGGGAGCCCCTGGTGTACCACGGCCACACGTTCACCTCCAAGATCCCCTTCCGGGAGGTGGTGAGCACCCTGGGCAAATACGCCTTCCAGGTAGGGCAGCCTTCCCGCGGGCTGGGGCTGTGGGGCGCGGGGAGCCGTGGCTGTGCTCCGAGGCCGCAGTGGGTCTCTGTCTGGAGGGCAGCAGGGCTGGTCCCACAGTGAGGAGAGAGGGTGGCCGGCGCCTTTCCCTTCCGTGGCGCTGGCACCGTGGGGACCGACCCGCAGCCCTGTGCTGTGTCCTGCCGGTGTGCATGTGGGCACAGCCTGCTGGGGCAAATGGGGTGGGATGGGAGCTGGGGGGCAGGGGCAGGTAGGGGGTGTGATGGGGGGCTGGGGTGCATGGGGGCGTGCCAAGGTCTTGGGAGTTGCCCCAGATAGAAGCCCCATGTCCCTGTTCCCCTGTGCTTCCCCCTTGCACGTCCGTCCCCAGGCCTCGGACTACCCGGTGATCCTGTCACTGGAGAACCACTGCAGCGTGGAGCAGCAGGATGTGCTGGCCCAGCAGCTCAAGAGCATCCTGGGGGAGCAGCTCCTCATGGCCACCACCGACGGGCGCATCCCCACGCAGCTCCCATCCCCGGAGGTAAGGCACAGAGCACAGCCGCGCTGAGCATCGCTGTCCTGGGTGGGAGTGGGATGAGGGGGTGCCCTTGTCACCACCCCCACTGACCAGGTCCTACTCCAATAACTCCCTGCTGAGAGCAGGGGTCCTTCACCAGAGATCCCAGGGATGTGGGAACTTCCACCCTGAGGAGAGGCTGTCCCTGCCCCAGCAGCATTCTGCTCCCCTGAGGGGCCAGAGGCACACGGGGCTCTTGGGACAGGGTCTGGCACCCCGTGGTCCCCGCGCAGGGCCACCCCTCCATCCCCAACCCTGCAGGAGCTGAAGCACAAGATCCTGCTGAAGGGCAAGAAAATCGGGCGGCTGGAGGACACGCTGGACGGGCCGGGGGACGACGCACCCGAGCTCTCCGATGAGGACACCGGCGCAGAGGCGGAGGAGGAGAAGCGGAGGGCGAAGGTGTCTGGCCTGGGCTGGGCATGGGACAGGAGCGCTGAGATCCCCGGGCATACCTGTGGGTTGTGGCGATGTCGTGGCACCAAGGGGAGGGCAGCGACCATGGGGTCGTCAGCAGGTGGGGGCTCCCCTTTGTGCCCTTGGCCATGGCAGCCCCCTGTGGCAGCACCGTGACAAGTGTCCCCAGGCCGCTCCGTTTCTGTGGGGCTCCACTGCCACCCCGGCACCTCAGCTGGCTGGGGCTGCCCTACGGCCCCAGGCTGGCAAAGCCCCTGTCCCCATCAGGGGAAGCTGAACGTGTCTCTGCCTTGCAGAAGGACAGGGAGAGCCTGGCGCAAGCGTTGTCCGACTGCGTCATCTACTGCAAGAGCGTCTCCTTCCAGGGCTTCCAGGAGGCCCGCACCCACTCCCGGCCCTCCGAAATCTCCTCATTCTCCGAGGCCAAGGCCAGGAAACTCATCCGGGAGTCGGGTGAGGTGGAAGGGGCTGAGGTGGATGGCTGGCGAATGGATGAGTTGTTGGATGGCCGGATGGATTTATGGACAGAGGGTTGAGTAGGAGGATGGACAGCTGGATGGAGGTGTGGATGTGCTGCTGGGCAGCTCAGGGGGCGGGAGGCCACGCAGGCTGGGGGAATAACCTCACAAGCAGCCCTCGTGGTCCATCCCTAGGGAATGAGTTTGTCCGCCACAATGCCTGGCAGCTGACCCGCATCTACCCCAGCGGGATGCGCACCGACTCCTCCAACTACAACCCGCAGGAGATGTGGAACGCGGGCTGCCAGATCGGTACGGCCCGGGGCGTCAGGCTGCGTGGGGAGAGGTGTCACCAGCTCCCCTGCCAAGGGCACTGTCAGCACCCGTATCAGCGCCAGCTGCAGCCCGTTCTGGCTGCAGGCCCTTGCCCTGGTTGGGGATGCACAGGCATTGCTGCCTTGTCTCCCAGCGTGGCCCTGCATCTCTCTGGCCGCAGGGACAGGCTGTTGCTCATCCCCAAGCTAGTTCTTGCCCTCCGGCTGCAGCAGGGCACACGTCTGCAAGGCACCGGCCTGTGGATGCCCTGGGCCTTCCCGAGCTCTTTCCATGCTGCCTCCCTGCAGTGGCCCTGAACTTCCAGACCGCCGGCGCAGAGATGGACCTCAACGATGGGCTCTTCAGCCAGAATGGCCACTGCGGCTATGTGCTCAAGCCGTCCTTCATGAGGGACGAGGGGACCCTCTTCAACCCCAGTGACCCCAGCACCTGGGAAAGCCACGGCCCCGTGACCCTGACGATCCAGGTATAGGACCAAGGGGAGCCCCGGGAGCGGGGATGTGCCAAAACGGCCATGTGTGTGTTGGGTCTTTGCCCAGATGTGGGGCTCTAGCGCTGGCCGGGCTCCCCGCACTGTGCTCTGTCCCCAGAGCCGCTCTGGAGGCAGGGGAGGGCAGCACTGCCCATGCAGGCACCGTCGCTGGCTCCGCGCCGGGCTGGCCGGCACCGGAGCTCGGGGGCCTGCTCAGCTCATGGCCACGCTGCTCCCGGCTCAGGGGGACCCTGCCCTGTGCGCAGGTGATCAGCGGGCAGCAACTGCCCAAGGTCGCCAACAGCAAGGACGAGGCTGTCATCGACCCGCTGGTGCGCGTGGAGATCCACGGCGTCCCCGCGGACCAGGCCCACCAGGAGACCAAGTACATTGAGAATAACGGTGAGCCCAGCACGGCACCGGGCGGCCCAGCTCTGTCCTGGTCCTGCCCCCGCTGCCCTCTCAGCGCTCGCTCTCCCTTCCCAGGGTTTAACCCCCGCTGGGATGAGACGCTCCAGTTCCAGCTCCGCGTGCCGGAGCTGGCCCTCGTCCGCTTCGTGGTGGAGGATTACGACAAGACGTCCCGGAACGACTTTGTGGGCCAGTTCACGCTGCCCTTCGCCAACATCAAACCCGGTGAGGCGGCGCTGCGAGGGGGCCGGGCAGCCCCACGGGGTGCCGGGCCGGGCGCCGCGGAGGCTGCGGGGCCGGCAGTCCCCAGAGCCTCGCGGTGCCCTGCAGGCTACCGCCACATCCACCTGCTCTCCAAGGACGGCACCAACATCCCACCCTCTTCGCTCTTCGTCCACATTCGCATCACGGAGCCGCCCGGCCCCGAGCAGGAGTGAGCCCCTGGCGCGAGCAGCGCCCGAAGGGAAGGCACAGAGCTGGCCCAGGGCTCGCCGGAGCGCCGGGGCCGCGGAGCCGAGCGCGCCAAGCACCCTGCAGCCGACCCGTTCGTAGCATCCCTCCGTGTCTCCGTGCTGCTGGTTCACAGTGATCCCCGGGGCCGAGGAAGGCACCAGGCCTGGGGCGCTGCCCCCCAGCCCTCCCTGCATTCTGCTGTGGGGTCTGTGCCGGTGCAGCCCCTGTGCTCCCGCGCAGCCGCCCCAGGTCCCTGCGCGGCTGCAGGGAAGAGCAGAAACGGTGCAGGACACCCCAGATCTGCCGCACACACCCGTCCCCCCCAACATGGGAGAGCAAGACTGGAGCCCAGCGAACCCTCCGGGCTAGACTAGAGCAGGGGGGAGCTGGAAGGGTCAGGCCTCACCCCTGCTCCACACTGCAGAGCCTGCCCCTGCCCATACAGTTCCCAGAGAGGCTCCCCCCTGAACCCTGGCACCCTCCTTTCTATCTGAACAACGTAATAAAGAGTCCTGTGTCAAGCACACTTGAGTCCAGACAGTTTTGGGGACCAACGTGGCCTGGGTGTAGGTGGGGAACAGGGCCTGGGACCTTCCCCCTGCTTTGGGAACCTGCTCCACTCCTCGGGCCGGGCTCCAGGGACCCAAGGGCAGCTGGGCAAGGCCTCAGGGCAGAGTCTGGGAAGCAGCAGGAGCGAGGGTTGCCTCAGCATCCCAGAATTCCCGGGAGAGAGCTGCGAGGCTGAGGGCTGCTGGACAGGCTGCCCTCTTGCCCACAGGTGCCAGGGCCCATGTTGCCCTATTAAGTTTCTTGCTGAGCAGTGGCTGCTGCCCAGAGGGGTAGAATGGGGCTTTGGCTCTGGTCCTGCCCAACATAAGCCCCAGGGCCCAGTCCAACCTGGCCAGGGGCTCCCTGTTTGCCCCACACACCAGGAGCCCAGGAGACATTTCCAGAGGAAAAGAGAGCTCGCTGGATAAGGACCCAATGGATACCCAGCCCTAAGGGAGAGGCTTAACAAGGAGCAAAAAACAGAGCTATGCAAGACTCACATCACCCCAGCCCCACCTTTGAAGGGGAGAACACAACGCAGCCCTAAGAAGCAGGATTAAAAGGAGTTGGGAGATTCCTTTTATACAGCCACATATTTTACAGCTCATATACATATATGCCTATACACACACATACATCTCTGCGGAGGGACTGCAGGGTGCTCACTGCGGGGCACCGTCCTTGCCTGTGGGGCAGCCCCCTTCGTGCGCGGGCACGGGGGGCCCCTGGCCCTCCCGCTGCAGCTCGTGCAGGAGGACGGGGCCCGCGCTGGGCTCCTTGCCCACGCCCTGGCTCACGTCGCCGGCGCCGCGCTCGGGGTGGTGCCGCTGGATGTGCTTGATCACCTGGAACTTCTGCTTGGCCTTGTAGGGGCAGTAGCGGCAGAAGAAGGGGTGCTCGTTGGTGTGCGTGAGGTGGTGGTGGCGCAGGCCGGCGGCCCAGCGGAACGCGCGCCCGCAGGCGCCGCACACGTAGGGCTTCTCCTCGCTGTGCTTCTTGAGGTGCGTCTTGAGCAGGAAGCGCGTCTTGAAGGCCTTGCCGCACTGCTCGCACATGAAGGCGCGCGCCTCGCGGTGCCGCGTCTCCCGGTGCACACGCAGCGCGTCCGCCCGGTTCGTGCGGTACTCGCACTCGTCGCAGCCGTACGGCTTCAGGCCTGCGGCGACAGCACGGGGCTGCCACCGCACGGCAGGGACGGCGCCCTGGCACGGCACCCAGCCCCGCTGCTCCCCTCAAGGGGTGCCCAAGGATCCCCCCTTTCCAAGGGATGCCGTGCTCCGGGGGTCTGTACCATCCAGCCTTCCCCAACCCAAGGGCTGCAGCTCCAGGAAATGAGGCAGGACGTGCTGCCCTGATGGGGGTCTGGCCACTGCTTCCCCCTCCTCCAGCTCCCCAGCCCCGGGGGGAGCCCAGGGGTGCCACCCACACTGTGCCATAGCCCTGCTCAGCTCCACCAGCCACTCACCCGTGTGCTTCGTCATGTGGTACTTGAGCTGATTCACCCACTTGCACTTGTAGCCGCACTCTGGGCACAGGTATTTCCGTTCCTCCTTGTGGATCCGCATGTGGTACTGGGCACAGGGATGCCAAGGACACGGTCAAGGCCAGGCTGCGGGGCAGCCTCATGCACATAACCCACCCCACTGCCCCAGCTTGGCTCCATAGGGCATCCTCTAGGAACCCTCCCCTCTGGTCAGGATGAGGCCGTGTTATCCCTCCTGGGAATACATTGGGCTCTTGGATCCTTGGGAAGGGCTCCCAGCTCTGCCCGACCTCTCGAACTGCAAGGGGCAAGAAGGGAAATCAGGCAGCCTGACAGGCTACTGAGAGATCCACAGCGGGGTCAGGACAAGACCTTGATACTCCCAAGATGGCTCTGTGCAGCACACGGAGAGCCCGGGCTCCTCTCCCTGTTTGGGTATTCAGGGCAGAGCCCAGGCTGGAGAGCAGCCCCCGCTGCAGCCTCTGCCTCCGGCCGCTCCCCAGCGCAGAGCTCCAGGGCGGCCTCTCCCCGGCAGCCCCACAGGGCTGCGCCTCAGCCTGACCATTACAAAAAGTCAATACTCCCCTCCGCAAAACAGACCATTTTCCTTTCCATTAGCTCACACCCGGCTCCCTTGTTCCAGAGGAGATTCTTTGCCATGTGATAAGACAATCACCTACAGAGTGGAGCAGATGCAGCCTCAGGTCCGCAGCGCGGCGCTGCCCTGCAGCAGGGTGGCCAAGGCCCTCTGCGCTCCTCCTGTGCCACGACTAGGCTGCCCCACAGGGTGCACCGTGACCCCTGGGCAGCCTCGTGGTGCCAGGCTGCCCCACGACACGGCCGCTTGCCCCCAGGGGACACTACTGGAGATGCCAGCAGGAAGGGAACTGAACTCGCACAGGGGCCAATATTGTTGCCTTGCTACGAACCCCCTTTCCCCAGAACTTTGAAGGGAAACATGTTAACACCCACACACATCTTTTCCGCTTGCTTCCTATTCCTGCACTAACCCCAGGGAAGAGAGGAGAGAAGGAAAACTTCCCCCAAAAGTTTCTTCCTCCCCAGGCCGTATCCCTGCTGAACCCACGCAGGTGTAGCAGCGAACGTCCCCCCAGCCCCAAGGGACGCTCACCTTGAGGCGCGAGGGGTCAGCGCAGGCGTATTTGCAGAGATGACACTTGTAGGGCTTCTCGCCGGTGTGGATACGGATGTGCCACGTGATCTTCTGCCTGTTCTTGGTGGTGTATTCACAGTCCGAGCACTTATACACACGGGTGCCCCCGTGGCCCTTCATGTGCTGGTCGAAGACGAGCTGGTGGCGGCAGGCAAAGTCGCAGAAGGGGCAGCGCAGGGGTCTCTCCTGGGGGGCGGCTGGCTCGTGGCTCTCCACGTAATGCCTCACGAGCTGCTGCCGCTCCTTGGCTGCAAAGCTGCACAGCTCGCAGCGGTGGCTGAAATGCTGCCTCTTGTGCTCCTCCAGAGCATGCCGGCTGGCAAAGGTCTCTTTGCAGGCGCCGCACTCCAGGTGCGGGTGCTGCTTCTGCACGTGGCACTTGAGGGTGGCCTCGCTGTGGCACACAAAGCCGCAGCGCGGGCAGCCGTAGGGCACCTTCTCCTCGTGCCGCCGCAGGACGTGCTGCTTGAGGGCCGTCTCGGAGCTGAAGCGGGCCTCGCAGCGGGAGCAGCCGAAGTTGAGCTCGCCGCGGTGGCAGCTGTTGACGTGGCGCGTGATGTCGTTCTGCAGGTAGCTGCCGTAGTCGCAGAGCGGGCAGAAGTGCGTGGGCGTCTTCTCGTGCACGCGCAGGCGGTGGATGCGCAGCTTGGAGTTGGTGCCGAAGGTCTGGCCGCAGGCGCCGCAGGCCACGCGCCCCACGCCGGTGTGCAGTGACTGGTGGGCCTCGAGGCGGTAGCGCCGCGTGGTGCTGAACTCGCAGTAGCGGCACTTGTGCGGCTTCACCCCCTCGTGCTTGATGCGCACGTGCTGCCGCAGGCACCGCGCCTGCTTGCAGGTGAACTCGCACTGGCGGCACTGCAGCTGCGGCCGCTTGCTGTAATGCTTGCGGTGCAGCCGGCGGTGCAGCCGCAGCGCCTTGGCCGCCTTGGAGGTGAAGGGGCAGGAGGCACAGCGGAACTCGCCCAGCGCCACGCAGCCCCTCTTCTTGTGGGTCGTCATGGCCCGCTCCTGGTGGCAGGTGAAGGGGCAGGTGGGGCAGGAAAGCCGCCGCCTCTTGGGAAGCGCGGCTTTGCGCGGAGCCGCGGCCGGCGGCGGCTCGGGGGGCTGACCCGCCTCACCCCCGGCCGGGGCTCCTCCGAGCGCCCTGGGGCTCCGGCACCCGTCCCCCCCGGGCCGTGCGACGTGCTTCTCGGCGCGGTGGCTCCTCAGGGCCCGCCGGGAGCGGAAGGCTGCGGGGCACAGGGAGCACCAGAACTGCTCCGGCCTCCGGCAGCCGTCCTCCACGTGGGAGGTGATGGTGGAGACGCGGGAGCAGACGAAGGCGCAGGCGTTGCAGTGCAGCTTGCCACCCTCCGCACGGTATTTCTCAGATGTTCTCCCAGGCTGGGAAGGACAAACAGCTCCACCTGGCTCAGCTGGATCCCCCTGCTTGGAAGGCTCTTCCACCGTGTCTGTGCTGCTGTCTGGAGGGGGCTTCTCAATGGCAGCACTGGCCAAGGTCTGTTCCTCAGCTAAAGGACTGCCCGAGGGCTGTGCTTTATCAGATATCAGCTCCATTTCCCAGGGCGTCTCATGATGCCCAGACTCCTCCAAGCCTCCCCTGTCACTCTCTGACGTTTCTGGACCACTGCCACCAGGCTGGCTGGCAGGTTGGCACAAGCCAGGCAGCTCTTGAATAGCTGGTTTGAGGGCCCTGTTCTTCTTCAGGAGGACTGGGCACTTCTTGAGGAGGTGGGTGTTGAGCCCCCTTTGCTGCTTGAAGCTGGCACCACACTCAGGGCACACGAGCGGTGCCCGGCGCCTCTGGCAGCTGGCTCTGGAGTGCAGGGACATGGACTTCTCCTTCCGGGTGACGTACGAGCACTTCTCGCACTTAAAGATCTGGCTCTCTGACTGCACCACCAGCATCTGCACCCTGCCCTCCAGCACCAGCGTCTCTGCCTGCTCCTTGTCCTGCTTCCGCAGTGCCTTTAGCACTGACTCCGAGCCCCCCTTTGCCTCATCAGCAGAAGCGGCCGCATCCTCCGCGGGCGGCGGGCAGCTCCGCTCGGCCGTCTCCAGCGCCTGCAGCCAGGCCGTGGGCAGCTCCACGGGGCTGTTCTCTCTCATTTCAGCATCTGCAACCAGCTCGCGGAGGTCGGAGCATGATCCTTCCCGGCAGCCTGTGTCCTCCCCGATGGCATCTTTTCCCTGGCTGTCTCCCACCACAGCGCTGCCTTCCAGCCCGGCTGCTTCATTCCCACATGCATCTGTCTCATCTTCCTCCAAGTCTGGGATGTCTTCAAGCGCGTTGTCGTTATCCTCCAAGCCAAGGTCATCCCGGGAGCCCAGCACTTCATAGGCTGCAGGAGGCTCCTTGCAGACCAGCATTTCTGCACTCTCTGGCTGAGATGTGCAAGCATCTCCGGCCAAATGCTCCAGCACAGAGTCAGACGGGACATTCAGGGTCTCCAAGTGCAAGGTGCAGCTCTCAACCACATCCCCAGAAGGGGCAAAATCAGCCGAGCCTGAGGCAGGATCAGCTTGTGCGCTGGCAGCACCGGGACAGCCCCGCTCCCCTTCACCCTCGCCTCTCGCCAGCTCGGTGCTGCCCTCGGGCACAGCAGCACCCTGCTCCTGCAGAGGCACCGCCAGCGCTTGCTGGGAGCTCTCCTCCCCCTGCGACTCCGGCTGGGGCGGCTTTGCCTTTGCCCACTGCTCCTTGCCAGACAGGGGCGAAGCAGCATCCGAGCGCAGGGCTGTGCCGAGCTCGCAGCCGAAGAGCGCCTCGGAGGAGCTGATCTCCTGCTCCTTGCTGGCGTAGTTCTCCAGCCAGTCCTTGTCACCAGGGACGTACCCGTGAACCTTGCGCTTGTGGAAGAAGAGACTGGTGTTGCTGAAGGTGCAGTACGAGCAGAGGGCACAGCGGAACTCCTTCTGCTTGGTGTGCTTGCAGTTCTCGTGGTTCAGCAGCGCCTGCTTGTACTTGGTCTGGTAGGTGCAGTACTGGCACTGGAAGATGGGCACCTGGTAGTTCTGCGAGTGCTTCGCCTGCATGTGCTTCTGCAGCTCGTACTTGCGCTTGCAGGCGAAGCCGCACACCTCGCAGATGAGGCTTTTGCCCTGGTGCCTCAGCTTGTGGCTGCTCAGCTGGTCGGCACGGTGGCACCTGTATGAACACTGGTTGCACTGGTACCTAAGGGGGGAAGCAGAGCTGGTCAGCCACTGTAAGGAACTGGGGTAGGCTGAGCCTTGCTGGACACTTTACCACCCCAAAACACAGGGCATGGGACTGTTTCCTTTGCTGAACCCAACCCCTGCAATCAAAGCAGCTCTTATCACCAGCTGCTCCTCCTGCTGCAGCTCCTGGCACTGTTGGTATTTTGCACTCCCAGCCCAGGCTAGGTTCCCCGAGTGCCCCACGGAGCACCTGCCTCACACACACCACCTCACACCAACAGCGCTTCCAGCTTGCCTGCAGGCAGACTAGACACAGAGGAGGGTAAAGTGATAATTCAGAAGTAAAAACACATGTGGGTAGACTCCTGCATGCACCCAGGGCTGCTTTGCTCATGCAGCATGACATGCAGCAGCAGACTCCATGGCCCTGGGCTTGGAGCTGTGCTGGCACAGCAACACGTTTCTCAAGGGCACTGGAACACCAAAGGCAGCTTTGATTGCCACACCATGATGTTGGCAATCCCGGTCAGTACAGGCTGTTCATCTCAGGGATGAGAGCACCTAACTCAGTGCAGCCAGAGCAGCGGGCCCCTGAAGCAGGATTTGGGGAGCCTTAACTACCCCGCCAGGCCAGGCACAGTACCGGAGATCTCCGGTGTGCTTGCGCATGTGGACGTTCAGGTAGTGCTTCCACTTGGTGATGTATCCGCACTCGGTGCACATGAAGTTCTTGTCATCGGAGTGGGTCAGCATGTGCTTGGACAGGTAGCTCACATCTCGGCACGTGAAGTCGCACAGCTCGCACTTGTGGGGCTTCTCTCCTACGGACAACACGGAAAGACTTCCAGCAGCACGGCCAGGCGGGGTAGCTGCCCTGCCTCCCTCTGCAGGGAACCAGCTGCACAGGGGTTTGGGGTAGCTGGAACAGCGGCACATCATGACTCCTGGGCCTGCTGCGGGTGGAATCTGCAACCAAGCTGCCCAGCTGGGTGACACTGGGGTCTGCCATGCGACAGAGCTGGCAGTTTGCCACAGAAGCCCTGCTGCAGTCCTCCCTGCTCACCCAGAGCAGGGGCAGGACCTCGCGCAGCAGCCAGCCTCCCGGACGCAGACACCTACCTGTGTGCAGCAGCATGTGCCGGATGAGCACCCTCTTGTGCGCGGTGGCAAAGGGGCACTCCGTGCACTTGTGGATCTTCTCGTTGGCGTGCATCTTGCCCACGTGGTCATGAAACTCAACGGGGTTGAAGGTGGCATAGGGGCAAAAGCTGCACTGGAGCTGCTCGCTGCCCGGGTGCCCCTGCTTCTTGTGCTTGCGGAAGACGTGCTTGTTGGAGCAAATGAAGTCGCACTGCTGGCAGTGGAAAGCATAGTGTGTTTTGCGATGAGCCTCCATGGCCTCCGCTGTGCCAAAAAGCAGTGAGCAGGCATGGTACTTGCACTCCACTGCTTTGATGCCGTGAGCATCCTTGAGGTGGCGGATGAACTCCTTGCGGTCTTCAGCAAAGTAGTCGCAGCCTCCCTGGAAGCAGCTCAGCCTCTTCGGCTCAGCTTTGTGAGTCTTCAAGTGCTCTTTGAGGGCCTGGCTGAGCCGAAACTTCTCCTCGCACACGGGGCAGGAGTAGACATCGGAGTAGAAGTTGGAGATGTCCTCGTGCATGCTGGCCATGTGGCGGTTGAGGGCGTTCTTCTCCACAGAGCTGTAGTGGCAGAGCGGGCAGCGATGGGCCTTCTCGCCCGTCTCCCGCATCATGTGAATTTTCAGCTTGCTCTTGCTGGTGAAGAACTTGTGGCAGTTGGGGCACTGCAGGCTGGGGTCGGGGAAGTGCAGGTGCAGGTGCTCCACGAGGTGCGTCCGCTTCTTGAAGCACCGCTTGCACTCGGGGCACATGTGCGTTTTGTAAAGGTACTCGGAGCCCTCCACGACATCCCCTGCGAGAGGCAAGAAGGGGGAGCATCAGCAGGGAAGAGGTGGCAGAAACAAGCAGATGTTCTCTCCCCAATACAGCTATGCTGGACCAAACAGTTATCACATACAGCCTTGCAGCAGCTACGTGCTGGGAGGGAATGGCCCCATCCTGAGCCACTGGCATGGCTCGGATGGGACCTTTCCAGCTCAACACTGGGAAAAATGATCCAGCACAGCCTAGATTGGGCTTGCCCACACGTCCCTGCTTCCCCAGCACCAGGCAGCCTAACTGGCTCAAAAGGACACCCGTGCCCCAGCCAGCCAGGGCGTATGGCTCCAGTCCAGCTGCAGCGTGCCCTGACTCCAGCCACGCAGGGCCCAGCAGCTCTGGGGACAGCTACTAAGAAGGATGTCACATTTTTGAAAGGGTAGAGGATAAGAAATAGGGGGAAGCTCTGCACTGCAGGATACATGCAGGACGGGTGAGCAGAGAGGGACTTGGGCAGGATGCCTTGGGACTCCCAGGCCCCACAGCCCAGTCCGTCACTGCATTATGCTGCTCCTTCCCCAGGCAAAGGCCCGAGCAGCTCCCCGTGCAGCCCTGTGGCGCTCTGTATCCTACCTGTGACGTGCTGTGCCCGGGGCACCTTGGCTTTCTCAGGAGCTTCCTTCCCATTCTCCTTGGGCTCACCCTCACAGGGGCTCTCTCCATCCTCCTCCAGCGACTCATCCCCACCGCTCTCCGAGTCCTCCTCTCCAGTTGATGCCTTCTGCCCCTCCAAGGAGCCCTGCCTGGTGCCCGTGGGCTCTCCCAGCCCGGATGCTTCTGCTGCTGCTTCCCAGCTAGCGTGGCAGCTCCCTGCATCCTCCTGCCCTTCTTCCACTTCAAAGCAGGAAGAGAGATCACAGATCACATTCCAGGTGAGGAGCAGACACCACCTGTTGCCCACAAACGTGCAAGAAACTTCCTGACAAAACAGGGGGGCTTCTCCAGGGCTATGGGTGGCCTTTCCACAAACCACGGACCAAACCACAGCAGGGAAAGAGCTGCTGAAAGCAGCTGCACCGCAGGGCTCCCCAGCCCTCCGGCAGCACCGGCCGGAGCCCCAGCTCCTCCCAGCTGCAGCTGGGGTGCACAGACTCAGCCCGCAGCCCCAGCCCTGCAGAAAGCCCACCCAGCCCTGCCCCGGCCCCGCAGGGCCCTACCCTACCCGAGGGCAGGACACGGCGCTGCTGGAGGCCGCAGCCGGCCGGGCTGCCGGTGCTCTCGGCGCCCCGCGCGTCGCGGGAGGGCTCCGCCGCGTGGCCCCTCCGGTGCTGCCCGAAGAGCCTGGCGTTGGCGGTGGCGAAGGCGCAGCGGCCGCAGTGGAAGGGCAGGTGGCTGCGGCGGTGCCGCTCCATGGCCGCGCGGCTGGGGAAGAGCAGGGGGCAGGCGCGCGAGGCGCAGGGCACGGCGCTCGCCCCGTGCGCGGCGCGCAGGTGCCCGCGCAGCGCCTTGCGGTCCTCCGTGGAGAAGCGGCAGCTCTTCTCGGGGCACGGCAGGGCGCCCCGCGTGCCGCGGTGCCGCCTGAAGTGCTCCTTGAGCGCGCCGGGCTGCGCGAACGCCGCCCGGCACACGGGGCACAGCAGGGGCTCGGCGGCGGCGCCCTCGGCGCCCGGCGGCTCCCCATTCCCGGCATCGCTCCGCTCCGTGCTGGGAGGCGCCGGCAGCGCCTCCGTGAGCTCCAGGTGTCCCGGCGGCGCCAGCAGCAGGCACTGGTGCTGGGACTGCAGGGAGGGCTCCGGGAAACTCTGGCCGCACCTCTCGCAGAAATAGAGCTCCACCACTTTGACCAGCACCTCTGCGCAGAGCCAAGGGGGAGCCTTAGAAAAAGCTCTCACCTGCTTGAAACTAGTGGTTTAACTCCCGCATGAGGCTTGCAGGATAAAATGTTGTGACCATGAAGTACAGCCTAACAGCTGCAGGTTTCTCCCCACGCTGGGATCCTAGGACCCACGTTCCCATCGGAAAGGAACAATAGCATCTACGCAATGACGATAGCCAGATCCCTCCCTCAGCACCTTCTGGACACCTAGAGCTGTGAGACCAGCACAGCTCCGTTTCTGGCAGGTCACTGCCCACACTGGACACAGGTACAGTCCATGCTGGGAGAGGCAGCAGGCTCCAGGATGGAGCTCTGCTCTCAGGAGAGGTGCAGGGCACCGGTAGGCCCCACAGTGACAGCCAGAGGGTCACCCCACATTGCCCTGACCCACGGGACCGTTGATCCCTCCCTCCAGCAAGACCCGGGAGTCCCGAGCTGCCCTCCCTGCACCCGGTACCTGTGGCATTGGCCGTATTGCTCAGAGCCACGTTGCCAGCCACGGCCTCGATGAATATTTCCATGTTGCCTCCTTCTGCGTGAGCCCCTTCCCCGGGCACTGCAGCTTCAGCCAGCAGCAACCTGGGGCTCACGGTCAGGGCAGGAGTCCCGGTGAGGCCGGTGCCGGCAGCCCCGGGGCTTCCCGCATCTCCCGGTGCGGGCAGGAGCAGCTCCGAGCACAAGGCCTCCATATCCCTGCCAGCAGCCTCAGCCGTTTCCACGTTCATCGCTGCTCATCCGCTGCCGGGCACTGGCTCCGTGCTGGGCGGGAGGGCCTATGGCGCTGAAAGAGACGGAAGAGTTTAAAGGAAGGATCCTGGCACTGAGGCCCGCGGGCCAGGGCCCAGCCGGGCTCCGCACAGCCCGGCACAGCGGGCAGGGCACAGCGGGCAGGGCTCCGCGCTCCGAGAGGGCCCGCGTCCTGCAGCCCCCGGCCCCGCCGCGCGGCTCAGCGGCGCCGGCGGTGCCGCCGCTCCCTCCGCGGGACGCGGCCTCGTCCCGGCGCCGCAGCCCAGCGCGGAGGCCCCGGCAGGGCCGTCCCTGCGCCCGGCTCGGCCCCGCCGTCCGGCTCGGCCCTTCCCGCGGTGGGTCCCGCAGAGCCGGTGCCCGTGAACGCCCAGCGCGGCTGCCCCGAGCCCCGGCGCCAGAGCTGGAGCCGCCCGGGCCCGCGGCCGCCAGGGCGCCTCGTCCCGGCCCCTCACGGGCCCCCGTCCCCGCCCTCTGAAACGGGTCCCCGTCCCGCACCTGCGAGGCCACCGCGGGCCCACCGCCGCCACGCATCTCTATGGTACCCGCCGCACGCCAGGCGGGAAGGAGCGCCGCCCTTTGTGCCGCTCACGCAGCCGCTCTGCCCCGCCGCCCCCGCTCTATGGTGCGCGTCGCAAGCGGCGGCGGCGGCGGAAGTGCGGGCCGGAACCATAGAGAGCGGGCGGCCGGGCGGGAGCGGCGCCGCGTGGAGGTGAGCGGGGCGGAATAGGGACAGGGACGGGGACGGGGACGAGGATGGAGACGGGAATGGGTCGCCGGGCCCCACTGCGGGGCTGGGCCCTGCTGCGGGAAGGGGCCGTTGCTGTGGGTGCGGGGGGCTGCCTTGCGGGCAGGCGGTTGCCAGAGGAGCTCGGGCTCCCGGGCAGGGCCCGCTGCTCGGGCGATGGTCGGTACCTCCCTGCCGCGCGCCGCGGCTTCCGGCCGGGGGAGGAACACAGGGAAAAACGCGGGCCTGGGAGTCCTGGTGGAGGACGGGGCAGACGCTTCAGCACAAGCCGCTCCTGGCTGCATTTTAACACCCTGGTGGCCTGCAGGAAGCGCCGAGGCCCTGCAGCCAGGCTCCGTAATGGGATCGAAGTGACGCTCCCCAGCTCTGGAGAAGCTGCAGCCGGTGCCGGGGCCCGGGCTGTGCCCAGCGCTCAGGCTTGTGCCCAGCCCGTGCTGGGTAACAGCCACCGTGGGGCCGCGGCAGCGCCCGCTGCTCCGCGGTTAGAGCCTGCCGCTGCTGGCGTGGCTGTGCTGGGAGCTGCACAGCCTGCTGAGAAATACCCCCGGCCCCTTCCCTGGGGGTGTTGCCTACCTGGTCAGCGAGCCCACAGCAGAGCAGCACTGAAATGCTGGAGCTCCTTGGCTCTCTGCTGTCCCCAGTGATTTTTGTTGTGTGGAGTGCTTCATTTTAAAGGTTTTCTCTGTATTGAGGTGGAGAGTGTGATCTCTAAGGGAAGGTGGATATGGGTGAATCCAAGGGCACCAAGGAATGTTTTGCTTTGAGAACGTACCCTTTGGTAAAGGCTGGGCAGCTGTGGGCCGTCCAGTGCGTCCCTCATTGCTCCATCGCCCAGTGCTTTCACCCTCTGTCTCTTTTCACACAGGTTTGTTGCCTTATCAGAGACAATGCTGTTGAAAGAAGCTGCTTAACCCCCCATGATGCCCTTTTCTGACTTTGTCTTAGCCCTGAAGGACAACCCATACTTCGGGGCTGGGTTCGGCCTCGTGGGGGTGGGCACAGCGCTGGCACTAGCCCGGAAGGGGGCTCAGTTTGGCCTGGTGGCCTTCAGGCGCCACTACATGATCACCTTGGAGGTGCCCAGCAAGGATAAGAGCTACCACTGGCTGCTGAACTGGATCTCGCACCATGCCAAGCACACACAGCACCTGAGCGTGGAGACATCCTACCTGCAGCATGAGAGTGGCCGCGTCAGCACCAAGTTCGACTTCGTCCCCAGCCCTGGGAACCATTTCATCTGGTAAGGGAGGGCAGAGGAAGAAGGAAAAGCAGCCTGGGGTCTGGCCAGTGTTTTGTCAAGAAAGCTCCAATCTGTGGGGCCTGTGGAGGCAACAGGGAGAGTGTTGTCTCTGTCCTGCGTCCAGACTAGGGCAGAAGATGAGAAGCTAGTATTCACTGGGGCGAACTGATCCCTTTACTTGGGATGAATGTGCCCCTTGAGATGCAATCAAAGCTGTGGCCTCACTCTGAAAGCAGCTGAGCAGCAGCAGATCCTTGGATGTAGCCAGTACTGTGTGCCAAGCATGGGACACAGCGGTTCTGAGACCCACCCCCTTGCTGAGCCTGTCCCCTGCCATGCCTGCTTTGGTGACAAGGGGAACAGTCCTGGCCCATGTGGCTGGGAAGTGAAAAGCAGCAGCTGAAACTGACACTCAGCGGAGCAGAGGGGGACCTGGGGCTGCTCCGGCCCAGCTTCCACAAACATCTTCCTGCTCCAGGTACCGGAGGAAGTGGATTCGCATTGAGCGCAACCGGGAGAAACAGATGATTGACCTGCACACTGGGACCCCTTGGGAATCCGTCACCTTCACTGCGTTGGGCACCAACCGGGAGATCTTCTTCAACATCCTCCAGGAAGGTCTGTAGGGCAGCTGTGTGGGGCCAGTCTGGTCTGCAGGAGATGCCTCTCCCTGCCAGCCACCCCCTGTGCCTGTCCCTGCAGCCCGGGCGCTGGCTCTGCAGCAGCAGGAGGGCAGGACCGTCATGTACACGGCCATGGGAGCGGAGTGGCGGCAGTTCGGCTTCCCCCGCCGCCGCCGCCCGCTGCGCTCCGTGGTGCTGGACGAGGGGGTGTCGGAGAGGCTGCTGCAGGACGTCAGGGAGTTCATCGAGAACCCGCAGTGGTACAGCGAGCGAGGCAAGGCCCTGCGCGGCGCGGCCCCCCGGCCCCCTGCGCCCCTCGGCTGCGGGGAGCCGTCTCGCTGGCTAAGGGCCGAGCTGCGGAGCTCAGGCCTGCGCCTGCAAAGCGACAGGTTCCTCTCAGCTCGGTGGGGTCAGGCCTCAGACATACAGTTAAGATCCAGAAGTGCTGCCCATGCCCCGCGTTCTGCCCTGTCCCGTGGCCCCGTCCTGTCCAGGTGAGAGGATGCTTTGTCTTGTCTTTGCTGCAGCTCAGGACTGGGTTTCCGCAGCCTCGCTGCTTTGTAGCTGTGTGTCTGAGCCTGGGCACAGAACTTCCTCCAGCTCTTTGGGCCTCTGGCTGCATGTAGCAATTAAACAGACTCTTAGGGGGAAGCTTTTCTGGAGCAAATTGTCCAGCCTCCACTCCCAGGTGTCACGATGAGCGGTGGAGGTCACTGCTCCTGTGCTGCTCCTGTGGGGAGAGGCAGGGTGCCAGAGGTCCCCCCTGGGAACAGTTGCAGAGTGATTTATTTGTCCTTCTTTTTTTGTCCTTTGTTTTCTGAGTGTGAAGATGCCTTAGTTGATGCTGGTGCCTTAGGTCTGTGTGGGCAGATAAGCCTCAGTGATGGACACTGAGTAGTTAGTTACTGCAGTTGATGCAATTACTGCATCCATTTGAAGCAGTGTTCCCCGAAACATGGTTCATGGAAACCACATCACTGCCGGCACAGAACAACCCATGCGAACAGTCCAGGTTCCTTGCTTGCAGTTGTCACCTTTGTGGGGGACAGTTGGAGGGGCTGTGTTTGAGGCCTTGTGCTGGTTCCTAGAAGGACCCTTGTCTTCCTAGGGATCCCATACCGGAGAGGCTACCTGCTGTACGGCCCGCCTGGCTGTGGGAAGAGCAGCTTCATGTGAGTGTTACTGACAGGTAACAGGGGCTTTCCTGTGGGCTCTGCTGTTGGGGGTGTGTGGATGGGTTTGGCTTCACACCGCAGCAATGCGATGCCAGGGCCGTCTCCTGCGCGAGCCTGGCACGAGCGTGTGTGCTGCTGGCACCACTACCACCGCTCACGCTGCGGGGTGTCGCAGCACCGCGCTGGCCGGGGAGCTGCAGTACAGCATCTGCCTGCTGAGCCTCAGCGACCGCAGCCTCTCCGATGACCGCCTCAACCACCTCCTGAGCGTGGCCCCGCAGCAGAGCATCATCCTGCTGGAGGACGTGGACGCTGCCTTCGTCAGTCGGGACCTCGCTGCCGAGAGTGAGCGGGGCCTGCGCCCGGGACAGCGGCTCTGCTGGGAGGGGGTTCAGCCTCTGCGCTCCTTGCAGCTCTGCCAGCTCCCTGGCGCCCAGCTCAGCAGAGATCAGGAGTGGGCACTTGTCTTAGCTCCTTGTCGCCCAAACTGGACCTCACTTGGTTTTGGCTGGGCGGTATAAGAAGAGCTTTGGGGCTCCTAGTAGTACCTCAGGCAAAGGCATTTGTCTTGCCAAGCTCTTAGCATGAGATATTTCAGCAGAGGGGACTTTTGGATTCCCTGGTGTCCCTGTGGACAAGGGAAGTGTATGGGCTCTCAGACAGGGAGAGGCGGAGGGATTTGCTGAGGGGAAGGAGAGAGCAGAGAACTTGGTTTAAGGTGGGAGCAGCCAGGCAGACATTTTGGCAAGCTGTGCTGAGCTTCAGGCTGCAGGGAGGTGGCCCATGAGACCGCCCTGGGTGAGTGGCTGCTAGATGGGATCTGAGAGATGTTTGTCCCCAGACCCTGCTGTGTACCAGGGCATGGGGCGCCTGACCTTCAGTGGCCTCCTCAACGCCCTGGATGGTGTGGCCTCCACAGAAGCCAGGATTGTCTTCATGACCACCAACTACGTGGACAGGTCAGAGCTGCCCTCCTGGGGGCAGGGGAAAAGGCGGCATGGAGAAAACTTGCTCTTTTGAAGCCTTTTCCATGGGCTTCCTGGGAGGTTCTCTCTCACTCCTGTTTCTCGCCAGGCTGGACCCGGCGCTGGTGCGGCCCGGGCGCGTGGACCTCAAGCAGTACGTGGGGCACTGCTCCCGCTGGCAGCTCTCCCGCATGTTCCAGCGCTTCTACCCGGAGCAGCCCCCGGCCGCCGCCGAGCGCTTTGCAGAGCAGGCACTGGCAGCCTCCGAGCACATCAGTGCTGCCCAGGTGCAGGGCCACTTCATGCTCTACAAGTCAGACCCCAGAGGAGCCATTGACAATATACGCTCCATTCTGCAGTGACAAGGGATGAGCCCTGTCCCGCCACTCTGTGAAACCTGGGAACAGCTGGCGCAAGGACCTGGCTATCCTGAGGATGCTGTGCAGCTGCCCAAGTACGCAGGCCCAGCCTTTCCTTCATGTCTACCTCACCAAGGCCTTGGTTTTTTATTAAAGTGTGCAGAGAGCTGGAGCTGCCAGTCCTGCCACAGGGTAAGGGCATCGGCTCTACCTGCTCCCTGACCTGGGTGCTGGCCCCACTTGCTGGAGCGCCTTGCACTGGGATTGCCATCATTTCTGGGCACATGGGCCCCTTTGGCACTTTCCCGAGGCAGCAGCATTGCAGGGCTGCTCTGCTGAAGAGAACTGCAGATCTGTTCAGAGCAGCCTTTGGCGGAACTGTCTTGTGAAATGTCCCCTGGGAAGGGTAAAACATGGCTCTTTTGTCTTGTGTCCTGTCTGCTTGTGTGTATGTGACGATCTTGTCTTCATGGTTCAGATCGTGGCCCAAAGACCTTTCCAGCTTTGACAGGTAGGGGAGCAGTGCACTCCCAGTACTTCTCGGGGATATCCTAGCTGAGCAAAGTCTGTGAGCCTCAAACTCTGTTGTGCCTAAGGCAAGGGAGGGTCTGGCACAGCTGGTACTGCCAATCCAGAGCTGATCCAGGAAAACAACTCCCAAGAGCTGGCTTGTTCTCTCTCATGCTGCTGCCTGTGGTAGCAAGGGGTGCAGCTGTATGGATGCTCATCCCTCCACGGTGAGCTAGTAGCTCCTCAAGAGGAGGTTGGGGCAGGGGGAAGACCTGGGGCTTTGAAATACAAGCTGGGAGGGGAGGCCTTATCCAGGCAGGCTCTGCAGCTCCTCCTCAGCACCACAGAGCTTGGGGGGGCGGATCTGTGCACGCCTCTCATGTGGGAAGAGTGTCTCCTCTCCTGTTTCAAAATCCTTTCACCTCACTTGGCAGGGCTGGGTTTCGGTGCTCAGGGCAGTAGCGTTGCTGCCACGTCCCAGGGAGCTGGAGCCAAGCAAGGTCTGTAGGGCAGAGGCAGCGCTCGCCCAGGAGGTGCCACCTGGGCTGGGTGTAGGGGCTGGGAGCCTCCATCCCAGCTCTGGGCTGGGCCCTGGTGCCGCCCTGGCCCTGTACCCGCCTGTGCAGGGTGCAGGGCCTTCTGTGCCAGGCTGCAGGTCCAAAGCAGTCTGTCTGCAGCAGCCCGGGGCGTGTGGAGGGGCTGGTGCTTCCAGCTGTGCCCGGTGCCAGCCTGGGGTCCTTTGGTGGCAGCTCACAGGGGGGCACAGGCCTACACTGTTACCCCCAGGCTGGTTGTCACCACCAAGAAAGGTTGGGGGACACGGACGAGGGCCCGTGGCAGCTTCTCAGGGTCAGGCAGATGGGGATGCGAAGAAGACGGGCACGCAGACCCCGCAGGCCCCTGCCACCACACAAGAGCACAGGCAGCAGCATCAGTCACTCTGCTTTGCTTTTAATAGTGTTAATGCTACAGCCAGCAGCCTTGCCTCACTGCCCTGCACCTCTGAGCGCTTGTGCCAGCCCCACTGTGCAGCAGCCCTGGCAGCTGGATCCAGGCAGACACCAAGACACCTCCTATTCCTCCCCTACCCCAAATCCCCACCCAGCCAAGCACAGGCAAAGGAGTCAGGCACAGGCTCCTTCCAGAGCTCTCTGCCACTCCTGGCTGTGGGAGGGAACACGTAGGGCTGTGATGAGGCCTCCTCCAGCCTCCATGCATCCCACAACACCTGGGGCTTGTTTTGTTGAACCCTGATTTCTTTCTGCACAGCTCTGAGATTTCCTCTGCTCCAGGCTGCCAGCAGCAAGTCAGAAAGGAGAAGGCCCTTCCCAAATCCCAACACGCAGAAGTATCCCCCTCCCCACTAACAAGTTTGGCATTTGTTTGCAATTACCCAAGTTCCCGCTTGCTGAATTTGAGCGGAAATTCCATGGGATTTCCAGGACTGTCCTCCCCTGCTCCCATGCTCATGGCAGGACAGCTTTCCAGCTGAGAACAGACCGAATCCAGCTCTCTGGAGGAAGCAAGGGAGGTTTAGCTACAGCTGTTGCAAAGGGCAGAGATCTCTATGTCCTAAAGCAAACAATCAAACCTATTTTTTGGGAGCACAGGAATTCCACCGGTAATAGCAGAAGGCAGCAGAGCAGCACCAGTGTCAGTTAAAGTTTACACCTCTCCTTTGCACCCACCAACAGGCTGGAGCAGAGCAAGCACTGAAGGATGGAGACGAGGGCGCGTTTCAGGGAGGCAGCGCCGGGGCGTTCAGCACTGCTCCCCAACAGGGCAGTCTGGCTCTCAGATCCCCGAGCCCAGGATGGGCACTATAGGCTCAGACTGGAGAAGGAAAGAAAGAAGCTCCTTAGGAAAAAAAAAAATGAAAAAAATGAAAAAGCAACCAATGCTCGACAGCAAGTTAGACGAGCATCATCAGGAAAAGGCTGAGAGGGAAGAGAGCAGAGCAGGCAGGCAGGAGGAGCCGTCCAAGGAAAGGCTTTTGCACCCTGTTTATGTGAGAAGGGATTTGGTTTATGCAAGGGACTTGGATTTTCTGTCATGTTTCTTCAGTGGGACATGGCTTAAACACATGAAGCATCAGTAGAAGGAACTGCACCAGGGACACGTTAGTATAAAAAGCAAGTCCTCATCCCATTTCTTTAAAGCAAAAGCAGCATGAAGGGAAGGTGAATGGAGGTAAGAAAATTTCAAGTACTGGGATCTGTCTTCACTCTGGACCTCGGTGAGCTCCAAAACAGCCTAGACTTAGAAAAGGATCTTAACAAGTATACAGGACACAGAGCAGAAAGCTTTCCCAAGCCTCTCCAACGCAGCCACTGCCTGCAAAGGCAACTGAAGGACCCTGCAGAAGCAGAGCAGAGGTCAGGGCCAGGGAAACGGCAATGTTGTCTCCAGGGAACAGCAGGGCGAGAAGATGCTCTCCAAATCATTTGAGGATGCAGCAAGCTGAGGTCTAGATTGTGGCCTAGCACAGCCTTAGTGCCTGGTACCATCATGCTCTGCAGGGATGCTCAATTCCAGGGAATTCCCACCTTAACTCTGGCTCTGCTGTGGCACCGTGCTGGGCCTGATCCACATGCTCTGCAGGCACTGAAGTTTTTGGCACCTCATTCAAGGTGGGTAATGGTCCCTGGTCAAGGCTTCCCCTGCCTCTGCATTCCCCGAGACCAAGGCTGCTGTGACTGCTGGAAGGCCCCTTCTCTGGTACCGGTGATGGCTCCTGCCAGGCAGCCACGCTAGGATGCTTCTCTCTACACATGTGCCCTAGGGACACTTCCTTGCCCAAACTGTGCCCCATGCCAGCTGCCTCCAAGCTCTGCAGTGCACATCCTCCTTTCCCAGGGGCATGGTGTCTGCTCACCACTCCTCTGCCAGAACCTTCACCCTCTGCCCAAACAGCCCTTCCCTCCCCCAGCCCAGCCCTCCGCAGTCCTGCTAGGAGCCGCTCTCCTTTTCAAGGTGAGGGGCTTCTCGACGCACCCCAGGCCTGAGCGCCCCTCGGCCTCTTGGCGCCCTGGGGTAGGCGCCAGGCTCCTGTGCCCGGGACCTCTCCCACCTTCCGCAATCCCAGGGCCTGTGGTGGCCCTGCCAGCCGGGAGCTCCTCGGTGCTTGCTGCGGTTGAGTGCCGGGTTCTCCTCATCACCCCGGACCTCAGCCTCCTGCTCTGGGGTCCATCTCCTCACATCAGGGTAATCCTCTTTCAAGTCCAACATCCCAGTTACTGGTGAGGGGTCTTCAGGACTCAACTCCTTCCTTTCAGCCGGGGCTGCAGCCCTGTTTCTGCTGGGAGGTTTTGGAAACTCTTGGCTATGCCTCCCACCAGCTCTTTGGCTCCTCTCTTCCCTCCGCTCTGATCTCCGGCCGAAGCCCTTGGAGCCCCTGGAGCCGTGTGGGGGATGACAGGGTTCCTCTGCGGCTCCCTGCGCATCGCTGCACAGCTGCCGGCCCCGGCCCCTGAGGCCCAGCCTCTCGCCTCTGTGCCTCTCTCGCTTGCTCTGGTGCTCCGTGGGCACAGCCGGTCTCTCGGGCTGCCTGGCTTCTTCCCTGGCCTCCAGAGGCCCGGCTGGCTCTGGAGCTGAGGGCTGACACGGTGCCCGAGGTGAATCCACAGCACTTGCAGATTGTAGTGGCTCAGAAGCAGGGGCTGCTTCGCCTGACTCAGCAGCAGCTGGAGGCTGAAAGAAAGAAGCCAGCGCTGAAGAAAGGGACAGGAGAGCCCTAGAGCAGATGACGGCACTGGGCCTGGCGGCCCAGGGACCCCCTTGTCAGCACGGAGATGCTCTGCCCCCAGTGCCATACCGCCTGGAGGCTGATGAAGAAACGGTTCCTCTCGGCTTCAGGGTCGATAATGCCACCCCTCTCTTGCTGTCTCTTGAAGATTAAGCGCAGTTCCTCTTGGTGCTGCAGGGTCCTGGCATCCGGCCTGTACGGCTCCTGAGTGGCAGAGAGCAGCAGTGTGGGTGGGCAGCTGGCAGCACTAGCAGAGACCCCCCAACCCAGCTCTGGTCACACAGCACCTGGGCAACGCGCGCCTGTTCCCCACGCACTATCGGGCAGGTCTGCAGACCTGGTGAAGCCCTAGGTGGAGGCAGAACATGCCCACATGGACCCACTGCACCCACTGCCCTGGGGCTCCTCCTTTGGAGCGAGATGCTCCCAACACAGCAGCTGCATCAGGACCACAGAGCACCCTGTATGAGCCAGGGTCCCTCACATGACCCCAGTGTGTGCAGGAACATGTTCAAGGAAAGCTACGATTATTCCCTTAGAGCACAGAGAGCAACAAAGAGGTTCCACATAGGCACTCCCAGCCCCACAGCAGAACTGCCTGCTGCTCAGCACAAGGTCAGGGCCAATGACACTACCCATCTTTGCCTCTTTCCCACAATAAAGTGTTAACCTACAGAGGCAGATTTAACCACAGCTCTTTCCTTTCCTCTGTCCTATCATCCTCGAAGCTGGATTCTCTATGGCAAGACTCCTCTCCACAGCAGGACTCAGTGACCCGCTCCAAGATGAGGGCATGAGATAGAGTTTGTGCTCTTGTTTGTTTTTATAGAGTTACTGTTATGGCACATGAACAGGTCCAGGCAACAGGCTCCCTTCCCAGACCTTGCTGGCTGTGCACAGACACAACTTTTCTGCACACATCTGTACCTGAAGAACATGGGATGCATTATCTCATATTACAGTTTAGAGGAAGAAATCTCAGGGCTGAACAGCTAAACCTGCTCTTTGGGGACATGCCAGACAGACAGGAGAAGCCTGCTACATTTTGTGACCTATCCTTTGGCTGCACTGTCTGGGAAGATACAAAGGGCTGCAGCAGACGCTCATTTGGTCATTTCAGCACCCCAAGTGAAGCTACTCAGAGATCAGACACAGCTGGGCAGACAAGACCCCATCTCTTACCAGCGGCTGCTGCGGCGGCGGCGCTGCCTTCAGGGCACACAGGTCATAGACGAGGGTTTCCCGGCAGACAGGGCACTGCACGCCGGCTGCCTGCAGGGAGGGCACAGTTCATCCCAACCCCAGGCTCCGACCCAGCCTATGCACGTCCAGACAGTCCCCCACCTGGAGGTGAAACCAGGGGGCCTTTTCAGCTGACCATGAGCTGTCCACAGCAGGGAGATTACAGCACTGTGAAAACAGCCTGGCCTGGATGACTACTACAAATGCTGGAGGTCATGTTTATCTTGCACCACCAAGAGTCTTGCAAATTCCTGGAGTTGGAGGATTAGGGAAGGAGCTCACCTTTCAATTGAAAAAGTTCCCAAGTCTTGTGGCTCCAGATTTCTAAGAATGTCCCTCATATACTTAGAATTGTTCCAGAAATCCAATAAACTCATTGCTGAATACTAAAAATCATCCAATATATTTGGCTGGAAAGGGCTCCTGGGAGTCACTTCATCCATTCCCCATTCTGATTTGTGGCCACAGGCATGACACTGACCATGTGGCACAAGGCTGCTGGGCCAGACTAGCTCTTGCTGCATGTCCCCGAGAGCAGTGACACAGAATTTGTGGGGGTCTGTGCAAGAGGGCAAGCCCAGCACCTAATACCTGTTTTGAGGAAGGTGCCAGGTGCTGGTCTCTCTCTTCCTGCTGCATGAGGACCTCCTCTTCCATGTGCTGGGCATAGCGGGCCAGGCAGTGGGAGTGGAAGTAGTGGTAGCACTGGGTCTTTGTGAAGGCTTCTCTCTCCTGCAGAAGAGAGAGCAGCTCTAACGAGTTTCTGAGCACAGAGTTGTGTAGCCTGCTCAGCCAAGATGGGTTTCCACTCCAGCATCAGCACTGGAAGCAAGGAACTAGTATTACTGGTGGCACTGAGCCACATAACCCCTTCCACTGGGCTTCATCTCCTCCTCAGTTTTAGGATGGTATCTGCTAAATAACATTGCCTACAGACCAGAGTGGCAGGGTTGAGATACACCTTCCTACCTGGAATCCGTAGAGGCAGATCACGCACTGGCCATGGGGAATGTTGTTGTCAGTGAGAATCTCCTTCCCCTTCTGTGGGAGGAGAAGGGCAGACACTTCGCTCAGGGGCCTCCCCAGGCCCAGGCTCAAAGCTGTCCCACCTGCAGGGCTGCTCCAGGGAGGACAGCGCTGAGGGCTGGACATCCACCCAGCTGCCCTAACTCTCACCTCAATCAGTTCATAGAGCACCTCTGTTCCCAGTCTGGCTTCAGCAACATGTCCCAGGGTCTGCGAAATCCTACAGCAAAGATGAAACACTTAGTGCATGTTAGACATAGGTATGTGCTCTCCCACAAGCACTGGACAAGTACACATGTGCATTCATGTGCTTTTATAGCACCTCACAAGCCAGTGCCCATGAGAATTTTGTCCTTGTGGAGACGCAAGGGCAGGTTCACAGACCACCCTGGCTTGAGCTTGCCCAGAAGCCCTTCGGTTTTGGAAATTCATTTCAGTAATTCATTTGAAAATGTAGGCTTCATTTTCTGACACAGCAACCCTTACAGCAGCTCTGCCAGGACCCTGAGCTGCCAGAGGGCATCGGGCTGTCTCTACACACATCACACCGCAGTAAGGACAGAAGCACAAGGCAACGAGAGGCTGCCCGAGCACCGGCACTTACTCCAGTCCCATCTCAGCTAAAGCAGGACCAACACCTTTGAAGCCCAAGAGATTTGCATTACATTTTTCTACAGACAACAGTGAAAGGAATCCACAAGAACTCGGGAGAAGCCTTTCCAAGTGCTGCCATGCAGCTCGCTGTCTCTTTGTCCTCCCTCCAGTGCAGATTTCACCCTCTCCCTTCTCCTCTGTCCCAGGACTCACTTCTGAATTTGCTCATCTGAGAGCCCGCGCGGGTTCCTGATGGCGATTTCGGGCGCCTTGTCGGGATACTGGAAGACACAAGCAGAGAGCGGCAGGGTGCGGGCCGGGCGGGCGGCCGGGCGGGCCGGGGGCCGCGGGCCCTACCTGGGGCGGCACGGAGAGCACGAGCGTGAAGCGCACGAACCGCGCGCCCTCGTCCTGGCCCGTGGCCGGGTGCAGCGTGATGCGGAGCTCCCACGGCTCCCACCTGCGGGCGCACGAGCTGCGCTCAGGCGCGGCCCCCAGCGCCGCTGCCGCCGCCGCCGCGGGGCCCGGCCCGGCCGCGCCACGGTACCTGCTGCCGCCGCGGGCCACGCGCAGCTCCTCCAGGTAGATGGACTCCAGCACCTCCACCTCGGCCGGCAGCGCCCTGCGGGGGGCGGCCGTGAGGGGCGGCCCGGGGCGCGCCCGCCCCGAGCGGGGAGGGACGGGAAGGGGATCGAGAGGGGGGCGCGGAGCCGCCGTTACCACTCGGTCGCCTCCAGCTCCTCGCCGGCCGCCGCCATCTTGCCGCGCGCCCCGGAAGCGGAACGGCAGGCGGTTGCCAGGCGACGCGGCGGCGCCGGGAGGGGGCCGGGCCTGCGTTAACGGCGGGGGCGGCGGCGCCTCCCGCCGGGCCGGGTGCGGGTCCAGGTCCGGGTCCGGGTCCCTCCGCCCGCAGGTGAGCGGGGCCCGCGGCGCCCCAGTGCGGCGGGAGGCCGAGGAGGCTCCCCCCGGGCTGACGGCGGGATTCAGGCTCAGGGGCAGATCCCGCTGCGCTTTAACTTCCCCCCGGCTCCAGCTCCAGGCGGGACGGGGCGGGTTGCTGTAGGAGCGGGGCTGGGTTGGTTGATGGCAGCTCCCGTTGGAGGAGGGCAGCGCGGGCGGCTCTGGCCGAGGGGAGATGCTGGGGACAGAGCTGGAGCCGCCGGTGTGAGGGGGAAGGCGCCCGGCCGGGGCTGGGCCCGGCCCTTCCCTCCTGCCCGGCGCCGCCTGGCCGAGGCTGGGGGCGAGGGCAGGATGGAGGAGCACAGGGTGAAGGGCTCCTTCTCAGCGCCCCTTTGCCTCGGCAGCTTGGTGCCCTCCCCGCCGAGTGCCCACGATGGAGAAGTACCACGTCCTGGAAATGATCGGAGAAGGCTCCTTTGGGCGAGTGTACAAGGGGCGCCGGAAATACAGTGCCCAGGTGAGGAAAAATGAGAGAGCTGAGAGGCCTTCGCGCGGGGCTGGTTGTTGATTTCTGGGGGGCTGTTCGTCCGGGGCGCTGCCAGGCTTTCGTGCTCAGACTGAACAGTTTTTCAGTTTATCATGATGGAACCTCCCCTGCTTCAATTTATGACCACTGTGTCTCATCCTTCCCCCATGTGTCTTTGTAAAGAGCCTGGCTCTTTATGTCTTTCTGTCAAAAGCTGTCTGCAGTGGTGCTGATGTGGTCTAACAACTGTAAGGGGCAACAATCCCTTCCCTTGATCTGCTGCCTACCTTCCTGTTAATGCTGCTCAAGATGCTGTTTGCCTTCCTTGCTGCCAGTGTTTAGCTCACTGTCCCTTGGTGTTTCTAGGTTCTGTCCCATGCCTGGGCTGTTTCTGGAAGGGCCACGTGTGCAAGCTTTGCATTCACTGCTTACAATTCTGTGTCTAGCTGTGTGGGCAGCAGCGCTGATGTGCAAGGGCTTGCGGAGGAGCCCTGGCTTCAAGGTGCCCAGTGAACAAATGTCTTGTTCAGGGGTTGCTCCCTTTGCTAAACTGGAAAATATAAAATCCCATTTGTGTTAAATGCTGCCTTCACCAGGGTGAGTAGGACCGTGGTCTGATCCCAGCTTTGTTCACTTTGGAAGGTGGTGGCTCTGAAGTTCATCCCCAAGGTGGGGCGGTCTGAGAAGGAGCTGAAGAACCTGCAGCGAGAAATTGAGATCATGAGAGGCCTCCATCACCCCAACATCATCCAGATGCTTGACAGCTTTGAGACTGACAAGGAGGTGAATAGGCCAACTAAGGTCACGTGCTTTTGCTTCACGGGACAGGGGAGCAGGGGTGGCCCTCACTGTAGCAGGGAGCTCTTTCCCAGGGGATTCTGGTAACAGTCTCTCAGGGTTTCTGTCAGCTCTTCCAGCAAGTCAGGTTTGTTCTGATCCCGGCTGCTCACTTTGGCTCTCTTTCCTCACTCATGTTGAAAGCTGTAGTCCTGCCACCAGCCTACTCTGTTCCCTATGGTGGCCACTTTGGGATTCCTTGCTCCTAGGGCATTCCCTCCCTCCTTGGGGACATGCAGGGACTGCACTTGGAGATTGCCTGAGAGAGGTAGTGTATCCCCCACTGGTTTCTTGTCTCACCCTGCTCTGGTCCCCAGAATGTGGTGGGGATGAGGCTGTGTGAGTGCCTGGTCCCTCCACGCTGCTTTTCCTTCCAGGTAGTGGTGGTGACCGACTATGCAGAGGGGGAACTCTTCCAGATCCTGGAAGATGATGGGAGTCTGCCCGAGGAGCAGGTGACTGTCACAGCCATGGCCACTCAGAGGCCTCCTCACAGGGTGAAGAGCACAGGATGACCTGTCAGGCAGCAGATCCCTGCTGTGGGCCAGGGCCATCAAGAAGGTGAAGGTGCCTCTGAGGCTTTACCTGGCAGAACCTCTGGAGAGGATGAATAGGGAGCAAGGTTGCTCTGAGGGTGGTGATCTGGAAGGGACCTCAGCTTTCCAGTTTGCCCACAAATGGCTGCTGTAGCTGTTTGCCCACTTCTGTGGGTCAGAGAGGATCCATGATGCCTGGGGTGGTCTCTACCCCAAACAGGGCGAAGCAGGAAGGGGGCAGTGCTGGTGAGCCCAGCTGGGGGCTATGTGCGATGCAGCATGAGTCTCTTGCATCTCTGGCAGGTCCAGGCCATAGCTGCCCAGCTGGTCTCTGCTCTCTACTACCTGCATTCCCATCGTATCCTGCACCGGGACATGAAGCCCCAGAACATCCTGCTGGGAAAAGGTGGCATCATCAAGCTCTGCGATTTCGGGTGGGTGCTGTGGGCCAGCTGAGGGGGCACTTGGGTTTGGGGCAGCTGAGAGATGTGCTGGGTGTTGGAGAGGAAGAGGGAGGGTGGGAAGGGATCTGGCTTCTTTGCATCCTCACAAATTGGTAGGGATGGGTAGTGTTGGACTACAGAGCAGAGTGGAATGTGAGGTAGTGCATAGGGATTTTTCTGGGGGCTACAGTGGCGGCTTCTGCCTTAAATGGCCACTCATGTTCTGCTCTGAGCAGGTTTGCCCGTGCCATGAGCATCCACACCATGGTGTTGACCTCCATCAAGGGCACCCCCCTGTACATGTCCCCGGAGCTGGTGGAGGAGCGGCCATACGACCACACGGCTGACCTGTGGTCTGTGGGTTGCATCCTGTACGAGCTGTTTGTGGGCACCCCTCCCTTCTACACCAGCAGCATCTTCCAGCTTGTCAGCCTCATCGTCAAGGACCCGGTCAAATGGCCCAAGGACATAAGCCCAGTCTTCAAGGTAAGGGTGAAGGTCCTGACTGTGGTGGGAGATTCATTCATGGAAGAGCCTCTTTGGCTGCAATTGTAGGTCAGTCTTAGGTTTCCTCTCCCCTAAGAGGAATCTCAGAGCACAGTGAAGGGAAGAGAAGGTGCCCTCCTAGGAGAAGGATCCCAATCACTGGTGTCCCTCAATAAGTGGGGAAATAGACAAACATTAAATGAGTGATTTAGTGGACTCAGAAGAGAAGACAGTGTCTTCCTATGGTCCAGCTGCCCTAAGTACTAGGTCCACTTCTTTCCCAGAACCAGACAGAGAACCCAGGAGTCCTGGGTGTCCTCACTGAGGGATACTGGTAGGTGCTTTGTGTCCCTGGCGGATATAGAGCAGGCGTTGAGCCTGCGCTGGTGCCTCTGGCACTGTGCTGGGACTGTGCTGCCTTGCAGAGCTTCCTGCAGGGACTGCTGATGAAGGATCCCCGCCAGCGCCTGTCGTGGCCAGAACTGCTTTCCCACCCCTTCATTGCTGGACGTGTCACTGGTGAGTATCTGGCACCAGCTATTTTCCAGCAGTAGTCCGATCTGCTTCCTCCTCCTGCTGCCACAGGGGAGGCTGCCAGCACCACTTTGCTTCCTCCAAATGCCAGCTTCTCACCCCTGCCCCTGGGGTGGCCTTGAGTCCCTCAGGGTTTCTCTGAGGTCCCAGAGATGGTCACTCCCAGTGTCCCAAGAGAGAATTGCTGACAGAATCCTCTCCTTGCCTCCCCAGTGATTGATGACACAGAAGAGCATGGCATCTTGAACCCCTTCACTACCAAGCTGACCCCAGAGCTGCAGGCCCTGAAAGAGAAACAAGCCCATTCCCTGGCCCCCAGGAGCGGCCAGTCCAGGATCCTGAGAAAGGCCCAGCAAAAGATGGCTGAGGAGGCCCAGAAAAAGGTGGAGGGAAGCGTGGGGTTCCCCTGGCTGCACCCCATAGTCAGGGCCAAGGAGGGCATGGAAATGGGACCTACTGGGGAGGACAGCAGGTACACGGGTCAAGCTGTGGTATCAGCCACATACAGGGCAGGATGTGGGGTTCCCGGCAGGTGGGTAGAAGACTCAGCTCACTGCCTTGCCCTGACCAAATCTCTCTGTCAACACCCAGGGGCAGCTGAAGACTGACGCAGCATCTATGAAGCACCCTGACAAAGGACACCAAGGGTGTAAATGCAAAGCAGCTCCTGGGAAGACAGCTTTTGGGGAAGGAGACCCACCAGGTGCTGCCAAAGAGAAATCCACAGGCATCTTGCAAGGAGAGTGCAGCATAGCAGAGTGGGAGCTGGAGGAACCTCCTCCTAGCGCAAGGTGAGGGAGGGCCAGGGCTGCGAGGGGAGGCAGGAGGGAAGGCAGAGCACCTCTCTGACTGCCCTGTTTTTGTGACCAGGGAGCACAGCATCACTCGAGACTACGAGCAAGAGTTTCCTGAAACAGAGACCGTTCTAGACCCTGGCCCTGTCAGGGGAGAGCCCGGGGGCAGGCGCAGCATAGAGACTGTGGACTTGGAGAGTGAGGTGAGATGTGTCCTGTGGTGAAGAAAGCAGGTCTCAGTCCCTGGCACCCAACACAGGGACCTTGGGGAAGGCAGGACCTATGACACCAGCCCTCTCTCCCCGTGGTTAGGAGCTGGAGAGTGATGAGGAGTGGCAGCACCTGATGGAGGCCACAGAGCCCTCAGCCCTGCAGCCGAGCGCGCCGCTGAGCCTCCTGAGGGACCCGGCCTTCCGGCAGCGTCTCCAGATCCACCTTGCAGACTCCAGCCGGCAGGTGAGGGATGTCTTGCCCACCCGGCCAGCCAGCACTGGGGGCTCTGAGCCAGGCCCAAATGCCTTTTCCTCTCCCAGGTCTGATGGGGGGAGCTGGGAGAGCCCCAAGTCCAGCGGAGCTGTCCCATGTCTGTCATGTCATGTCCCATGTCATGTCCATGCCTGGAGCTGTCTGTCTGTCCTGCAATTATCCCCTGTCTTAGTGGATGAAGGGCAGCCCCATGGCCAGCAGAGAGGCAGTTACATCCTCAGCCATAACCACTGCTACTTGTGAGCTCTTCTGGCTTCTCCATGCACAGGTACTGGAAGGGATGCTGGAGGGAGCCTCCCATCTCCGTCCCGCACTCCGTGTTGTGGGCAACCTCCTGGCTACCCAGTGTGACTTGGAGCTTCTGCACCACTTTTGCCAAGAGCTGGATATTCCTCTGTTCCTGCTGTGCTTAGCCAAGAAAATCCTGGAGAACAGTAACACCAAGCAGGTGGGTGTGGGAATGCAGGCAGCATGGGACTCCCTCCAGCATGCAGCAGAATCCCAGTGCCAGGAGGGAGCTGGGGAGATGCCTCCTGGAGGGCCCTGTGTCCTGTTGCAGCTGACTGGTGGGACTGTCACCTCTTCTGAAGAGGGAGGTTCTGACTGGGAAAGACCCCACCTCGGTTGTATCATTAGTCAGTGGCAAATCCCCATGAGCTGCTTCTCTCTGGCTCTTGCAGCAGCCCTGGTGTATTGTGGTGCTGACAGACCTCATCGTGGTGACCACAGTTTATTTCAGCAGTGAGTGCAGCCTGGAGGGGAGCAGGCAGAAGGACAGGTAGGGAGGCTGCAGCAACCCAGTGTGCTTGGGGGTCCGCTGTGGGGACCCAGCTCAGGGCAGCAGGGAGTTGTTCCTACTCTGTGCCTGGAGCTGTCTCAGTGGGCAGCATCACGGACAAAGCACTTTGTGGGATATCACCACACTTGCAGAGGGTCATTTTTCGTGGGTGGGGAATCTGAGGCACCTGGCTGAGAAGGGAGAAGGCACAGCTGAGAACAGGGTCCAGATGTGCTGCTGCAAGCTGGGGCGACAGCACAGTGCGCTGCCTGCTCCATTAGCAGGATGGGACTGGCCACGTCCCGTTCTTGCAACCAGGGGTTGTGATTCCATCTGTGTTCCTATCTGCCCCTGCCTCCCGCAGCCCACAGACCTTCCAAGAGTGTGCCAGCCACTTCCTAGCCCTGCTGCCGGAGCTGCTGGCCCAGCCAGCTGACAGTGAGATGAGACTCTGCCAGCAAAGCCTCCTGGTAAGGGTGCCCCTTCCCCCTCTCTTCCAGCTTTCTCCCCAATCACCCTTCTCCCTTCCCTCCCTCTGTCTGCAGTGACAGCAGCCCCTGTGTCTCCCACAGTGCTTCACCTTGCTCTGCGAGAGCCTGGACATGAAGTGCCCTTCCATCTCTGCCCCCTTTTATGCCAGCCTGAGAGAGAAGCATCAGCCTGTGTTGAACAGGCTCCTCCAGGGATTGGCCTCGGAGCAGCCTGCTCTGCAAGGTATTGTAGTAGCAGCCTGTCACCATCTCCATTCTTCCTCCAGCTCCTGGGCTCCCTAGGAGCACTGACTGCCATTGCAGCACCATTGCCAGGAAGAGGTGACTCCTATATGATCATCCCCCAGAGCTGCTCTGTCCTAGTTCCCCAAATCCCTGCTACCTGGAGCTCTCCTGTCCTCCCCTTCAATTCCAGAGCTCATCTTCCTCCTCTCCCAAGCCTGGCTTTTCCTTACTTGCTCCCCAACCCTGTCCTGCAGCCCCTCAGTGACCCTCGTCCCTGGAACCTGTCTCCTGAGTTCTTGCCCTGCGCAGGTGCAGCGATGGAGCCCAGACCAGCGCATGAGCAGAGGCAGCACGTGGTGGATCTCTTCACAGCTGCACTGGCTGCTGCCTGCAGCATCCCCCTGGGGAGGAACGGGTGTCGGGAAGCCAAGCAGCAGGTCAGGCCACCTCTTTTTGCAGGGCGGGGAGAGGTCATTGGTTCCTGCAGAACTAGTGACCTTTTGCAGGAAAATTTCAGCAGCAGAAAGCAGGGCTGGGATTCTTCAGGTTTGATGGCTGCAGTGCTGGGATCCCCTGGGTTTGCAGGCTGCTCCTTCCCATGGAAGGAGCTGAGTTCCAGGAGAATCTAAGAACTCCTAGGTCTGTTTAAAAAACTCCCGCTTAGGATCTGAATCATAGGATGG
This sequence comes from Tinamus guttatus, assembly GCF_059628265.1. NCBI lineage: Eukaryota > Metazoa > Chordata > Aves > Tinamiformes > Tinamidae > Tinamus > Tinamus guttatus. The sequence continues at coordinate 5,015,631 of NW_028288594.1, read as the reverse complement.
AATAAATAATGAAAAAGGCAGTGCAGAGAAGAGGTGAATTCAGTGGTTCCAAATTGTAGGAAATCTGGAATTGAATGGACAATAAATAAGAAGGAAAACAAAGGAAAGCAAAAATACATTTGATCCTTCATTTCACCTCTTAATTAGCAAAGGAGAAATCTCACCTTGCTTGTCTCAACTCAGGGACTGTGTGGCAAAGCAATGCTGGGTCATGACATACGGGCACCCTCAAGTGAACACAAGCTCCCCAGAGGGAGCAGAGGCTCTCTCTGTTAACTTGTTGCTAGGATTACACTGCCTAGGTCTGGGCAGTGCTTCCGGCTGCTCAGGGTGAAAAGCAGACTGATTTCTTCAGGTTTCTCGGGACGTGGCTGAGAAGCTCATGGAGGGAGAGAGACAGCAGCTTGGGAGGCTGCTGGGGAGACTTGAGCATCCAAACTGTTCTCTCAATGTGCTCAAGGTAACAGCCCCATCTGCCTCGCTGTCCATGCAGCTTGGCTGGCTGCCCCAAGAGGCACCCAGGGCTGCTGAGCATCTCTCCCCTGTGCCTCGCAGATCCTCTATGCTGGCTGCCATGCCAGCCCAAGCCTGTGCCAGCAGCTGGGAAGGAGCCAGCGAGTGTGTGATTCCCTCATGCAGCTCTCGAAGGGCAAGGTAGGATGTGCTGCATCCCTGGAGGTGAGGTGGGAGTGCGGGCGGGCAGCACACACCCTCTGAGAGCTGTCTGCAGGGATGGGACCCAGCGCTGGCTGGAGTGGTGGGCAGAGATACTCAAGCAGGGAAGAAGAAATGGAGCACGGAGAAACCAGTGGCTCTGGGGTTTTGGGGGTGTGGGGTGGGCAGAGAGTATATTTGGTACAGGCAGTGGGACCAGGCCAGTGGGGGCTGAAGACGGTGGTGTGGAGGAGAGAGATGGGATCAAGAGGAAAGAATCCTGCCGGGGGAAAATACAGACCAGACCAGGGGACACGTGCAGGAAAGAGCTTGAGGGAGCCCAGCCTGGAGGATGCAGGTACCGTCTGCTCTGCTAGGCTCAGGCACACACCTGCCTTCCCTCCCAGCCTTGCACTCCTCTGTGATTGCTGCTTTCTTGGCAGGTCCCTATGGCAGATGCAGCGCGAGGGGCAGCCTGCGAGGCCTCCCTGCACCTGCTGGCCCTGCTCAGCCTGCAGCTCCAGGGTTCCCTGCCTGGGTAAGCACCCTCATTGACCTGGGCCTGTGTTGCACCAGGTCAGGGACGTAGCAGAGGGGGTGAACCCTGCCCTGGACAAGCCTCTGTCCTACACCCTGCCCAAAACTAGCATCTGATTTCCACTCCTTCTGATCCTGATGCATGGGCAGGGTGCTGTTAGTGTGGCTGGGTGCAGGAAATGCTACAGGGACACAGAATGGATGAGGAGGTGCTGTGAGCCATATTTTGCTCTCACCCTGCATGGTGGCTGCTTCCCAGCACTGGCAGGTGGGAGTCTGAATGCTGTTGCTTTGTGGGATGTGAAGCCTTGGGAACAAATTGCTGGGAGCTCAGTTGTCTTCTGGTCCTTGTATTTCAGGCTTGAGGAGGTGGTTACTGTGGCTATGGATATTGTCACTCAGTCTCCTGTTGTTTCCTTTGTGGTGAGTCTGTCTACCCAGTCCAAGAGACTGCTTAGAGCCCTGCACATCCCCTCATCCCATCTGGGTCCTACTGTTCTGCCCAGAGCTGTGGGGATGCTGCCTGTCTGTCCAGCCCTGCGGCGGGGGTGCAATCTCGAGGGGGTGTAAGAGAAAGTCCAAAAGGTGCTGAGCTGTCTGTGCTCCCTCAGGGTGCTGCAGCATTCCTCCTGGCCCAGCTCAGCCAGCAAGGGGTGAGTATGGCCCTCAGGGGAGAGGAGATTCTACCAGCACTGAGGAACGCACTGACGGCCTCCACCAAGGTAGGGAACGGGAACGGAGGGCCGGGAGGCTGTGCTGCCACACCACTGCACAGCTGTGCACACAGTGGTGGGCTCAGAGAGGTGGGGTTTGGGTGGTGCTGCCCTTGGACCCAGCACCCAACTCCAACCTGCCCTCTCTTACAGCTGCAGCTGCCTCTGCCACTGGGTGCTGGTATCTATGACGGGCTCTTTTTTCTCCTGCTGAAGCTCCTTGCCCAGGTACTGACCTGCCCCTTTCCCTTTGCCTGGTCCCCGTCAAGGCTTTGTGTGGGGCAGAAAAGCCTGAACATGGATCGGTGATGAAGCCAGAGGCAAACCAGGGCACTGGAGGGGGATTTGGCTGAGCTGTGTGACCCTGTGAAAGTCGCACAGTATTCCTGAGTTTCTAGTGGAGTTCTGGAGGGTTTGCCAGAGGGGGAGAGGCAGGAAATGGGGATTCATGGGAACATCAGAGGGGGAAGGAGCAGGAGTGCCCTAGGACTGGCAGCATCAGCAGGCACTGCAGGACTGGCTGCCTGGTCTGCCCAGTGCTGACCTGCCCAGGATCATGGGGTGAGTGAGCACATGGACCAAAGCCCTAGGGAAGAGCAGAGCTAGAAAGCCCCCTGACCCCTGCTTCCCCATCACTAGGAGGACGTGGCTGCGGAGCCGAGCTTTGCTGCCTCAGAGCTGTGGCGCGTGGCCTGGCACAGTGTCGTTGCGATGCTTCGTGTGCCCAGCGAGAATGCGACGCTGGAAGGAGACAGCCTGGGGACAGGCCACCCCACGTCAGAACCAGACTGGAACCTCCTCTCCCCTCAGGGTAGGAACTCGGAGACCACAGGGCACCTCTCCTGGACCCATCCTGCCCTCCGACTTGCACACATGCCCATCTCTATCAGCGTTTGGCCCCTGTGGCCAGAGGGACTCAGGGGACTTCTGAGCATTTCTATTCTCTTCCTCGGAGCAAAGGCTGGACTGGCCAACACTGCCAAGTCAGCAGGAGCCCTGCCAGCCTATGGGCAAAGAAATGGGAAAGGGCATCTCTGCAGCAGGGAATGTGTCGGCCTGGCAGAATTGACCACTGTGTGTGCTGCCATGAAGCGCTGCCCAGAGAGCTGTCCTTTCCCAGACAGAGAAGCGCAGAAGCGACTCTGGAGCATCATGCGGAGCACTGGGCAGACAGGAGAGAGGAGTCTCTGCAGCCTTCCCTGGTTTTGTGCTGTTCCCCCTGCAGGCATCCTGCTCTTCCTCAGCCTGGCCCTCTCCGTCTTCACCTGCGAGCCGCAGCAGTGCCTGCCTCAGCTCGCCCAGCCCTGTGGAGGCCTCATGGAGACGCTAAAGATGCTGCTGTCCCCCCGCTTCCTGGCGTGCCTGGCACAGACGTGAGTTGTGATCGGGGACTGGGAAGGGCATGGCTTGCACCTTGGCAGCTTAATACTAGTACACAGATGGGTGAGAAGTGCCCACCTGGCTCTTGCTGGGCACAGCCACAGGGAACAGCTCATCCACAGAATCTCTCCCTGGTGCCTGGCATGAGGAAAGCTGTCTGTCTCTTGGCCTGCCATTTTCTGATCACCTCTGTGTTAAGCTCAATCTCTCCAAAAAATCCAGGCAAGAAGGGGAAGATGGAGATCCTGAGCTTGTCCCAGCTGTGGTGCTCCAGACCTGCCAGCTCTTCTGTTTCCCTTTTGCCCTGGATGTGGATGAAGACACCTTGGCATCACTCACAAAGGGTGTGAGAGACTCCCAGATCCCTGCCCACCTGCTGCAGGTACCCTGAGATCTTCCCCCTCCTCCTTCCCCTGTGCCAAAGACATCACTCAGACATCACACAGTCCACAGAGCAGGTCGGCTGTGCCATGCCATCCTGCTGGCAGCCTTTAGCTACTGCTTGACTTGCTGCGGGGCCAACCTCTCTCCAGCCCACACACGGGAACAAATCACTCAGCACCGTTGTCTCTCCTTTCTCGTAGGCCTGTTGTCACCATCTGCCCTTTTCGGACACGGAGCTCCCCATGAGGCTTTTGTGCCATTTTGTTGTGTCTGATGAGCAGGTCATAGAACAAACTGTGAAGGAGGCGGCTGCCTCCGAGAGCGTCGTTGCCTTCTTGACAACCGTCTTGTTTTCAGACAACTCCTCAATCACAGCTGACCTCCTGTCCCTCTTGACCCACGTGGCCCGGGTCTGTCCGGAGCACCTGCCCTTTCTTCAGAGGATCCTGGGGACCTCAGATGTGGCCGACCAGCCGCTGACCCGCCTGCTTGGCCATTGGGAACACTCCATACGTGCCAAAACCTGCAATCTTCTGGGCAACCTCCTGCGGCACTGCCCTGGCTTTCTGCAGAGCCGGGGGGCTGTGCTGGAGAGCCTGCTGGAGCGCCTGGCAGACCAGGACGAGCGTGTGCGCAAGGCGGCAGCATTTGCGGTGGGCAATGCTGCTTACCACGAGTGCTCCCCGGCCGGGCCGCTGGGCAGGGCCGTGCCCGGCCTGACGCGGCTCCTGAGCGACGTGCAGGCCAAGACGCGCTGCCACGCGGCCTCGGCCCTGGGCAACCTGGGCCGGCACTCGCCTGAGCTGGGCGACCTGCTCATCCAGAGCAAGGCCCCCAGCGTGCTGCTGGAGGTGGCCTGCTGGGACCCGCAGGCGCGCGTGCGGGAAGGAGCCCTTGTTGCGCTGCGAGCCATCAGCCAGCACCCGGCCGTACAGCAGGTATCGTCCCGTAGTGCGACAGCACGGCTATCAGGGGGACCCCCAGCAAGTCTGTGGGACATCTGGCAGCACTCGAGGGGCGGAGGGCAGGTGACTTGTGACTCCTGTGGCCTCTCTTTTCTCCGTAGGTGCTTCTGTCTCTCAGAGCCAGTGAGAAGCTGGCAGCCCTGGCCAGCAGGGACTCCCAGTCCAGCGCTGGCAGAGGCTCCCGCCCCTCTTCCACGCGGCACTGCAGGAAGCTCATCCACCTTCTCGCAGGCGACGCTGGGGAGTGACCCGTGCACCGGGATCAGGGCAGCTGCCCACAAACAGTGCGTGCTCCTGTGTGCTGCCCTGCTCCAGCAGGGAGAGTAGAGCTTGTGGGCACCGGGAGGCCGTCCCCGGCAGGCACTCCAGTGCCTTGGGAGAAACACTCTCTTCTGCCTTATGCTCCAGCCCCGACCTTCAGCAACAGCCGATATATTCACCCTGAGGATGGCCCTGCCCAGCTGCTCCAGTGCACACAGCTGGGCTGCAGGACCAGGACACGCTCCTTGCAGCAGGGCAGCTGTCTGTGACACAACCTTCCATGGGCGGCAGATGTGGTCCCCGTGGACTTTGTCCTTTAATAGCAATGAGAGGGGTCCAGCTTTTATGTGGAGGTGCTTCCTGTGTGAAGCTTTTCCTGGGAAAGAGCCTCTGGATCTAAAGAAACCAGCTCTTGGTACTCGTCTCCTTTCAGTGTGTTCCTACGGGCGCCATGGGCGGCCCAGGGCTGATCGCGGCGCTGGCTCTTCCGCCCGGTGTCCCGGGGTGCCCCGGCGGGTTCCCCGCGGCCGGGCGGGCCACACTGCGCACGCGCCGCGGCGCCGTAGCCGCGGGGAGGGGGGCGCGGGCGCGCGCGGCGCGCTGGGAGCTGTAGTGCGCGCGGCCGGCGCGGCGCGGCGCGGGGTGCGCAGGCGCGGGCGGCGCGCGCGCGCGGGCAGCGTCACGTGGCAGCGCGGGCCCGCCGGGTCCCTATGGTAACGGCGGGCGGTTCGGCGCGGAGCGCGGCGGCGCCCGGCGGGCCAGGCCGCCCGCCCGCCCGGCCGGTGAGTGCGGGGCGCCCCCAGGAGAGGGCCCGGTCCTGTCGGTGTCGCGTTTCGGTTCCGTCCCCGTGTAAGGCCCCGTGAGCGGCGAGCTGCGCCGCCCTCCCGTCCCACGTGGAGCCGGGGCCCTGCTGCCCTAGCGAGCGTGCCGTTTCCTGGCCTCCCGTTAACATCGGGCCCATACGCAGAGCGAAGAGCCCCCTGCGCTGCCCCCATCCTGGCGCTTCTCTCCCTCCCCAGCGGTGGAGGGCTCCCCGCCTTGCCGTGGCCCTCGGCCTGCCCCGGCCCAATGCTTTCCTGGGCCCCTGTAGGGGCAGCCCTATGTGTCCCCACCCAGAGGGTAGCATGTGGTCTCAGTAGCATCTTTGACCCTAAAACCTTTCTTATTGAATAAAAGAAAAAGTAGCAGAGCGCGTTGCAGCACATGCTGCAGGGGAAGAGGAGGAGTTGGCTCCCCAGACGGCTGTGTGCTGAGTGGGGCTCTGTAGCGGTGCGCGGGGCTCCAGCGAGGCTGCACACTGCGCCCCACAGGCCCCACACCGGGTGCTGAGGCAGCTTGGCTGCTAATCTGGTCATCAGGGCTCGGCCAGAGGCTCTGCTGTGGCAAAAATGAGCTTGTGACTCTGAGAGGTAAATGGGAGAGGTGCTAAATGGACACTTGGAAGTATTTCCTGAATGTCTTCAAGAATGGGCTGGGAATCGTGGGCGGGCTGGGGGGGAGCCTTGGTGCCTGTGTCAGTCTGGTTTCTCCCTGCCCTGTTGCAGGGCAGGTTGCAGGTGTCTCATGAGCATCACACGTTCAGGCCAACAACTCCACATCAGAGCTCTCCCTGTGTCATTCCCCCTGCTGCGGCTCCGCTCTCTCCCTGCCACGTGCTCCGGACTCAACGTGCCTGTCTGGCGGCTCCCGCTCAGAGCCACAGGCTCTGCTGCACAGGGATAATGCGGCCGGCGCTCGCAGACTGAGTTTGACCCAGGCAGCCTGTGGGAGGTAACGGGCAAACGTATCACTGCATTTTTATCTAATATTTTTTTCTTATGTCTTAGCAGTTTTACCTAGTAGATTGTGAAACTTCTCTGTGTTTGCATTTGCTTTCTTGTGGTAGTTCTTAGGTTTTGTGCTGGGAAAACTTTATTTGTGACAAATCAGACCTCTTCAGCCTTCATTCAGGCCTGTGGCCATTTGCTCAGCAGCCGGCTGCCTCAGCTGCAGGTAAAGTGCCCTGGGCTGTTTGGAGAGACAGCCTGCGACAGGGGGGTCGTGTCTTGAGTGAAGCCACTTGGCTCTGGGGACTTGGCTGCCTGAGCTGTCCCTTTGTTGGCCTTTCTTGGATTCCTCCTGAGCAGCAAATTTGGGATTGTTGGTTGTCTCTTTTCCAGCTAGAATCTATTTCTGCCCGTGCTTTCAGCGAGGGCTGTTCTATCCGCAGGCTCCGCGACGCCTCTGTACGGAGGAGCCTGGGGCTGCACTATGATTTGGCGGAGGGGTTGCTGCAGTGCCACCAGCTGCAGCTTCCTCTATCCCTGGCCAAGGCTCTACTGTCTGATGTTTCTTCCTGCGCAGGTTAGGGGAAGCTGGAGTTGCCCTTCCAGGTTACGTGGCTTCACAGGGGTTGTAGTCCTTCCCCTAAGGCAGCTCTGTGTGTGTTTCTGGAGTCCTGGAAAGTGGCTTTCACATTGGCGTGGGAAGGGTTCTTGTCATGTACTGAAGGACAGACCTGGGGGCTTTTGCTTCTGGTTTCAGGTGTGTTTCAGGAAAAAAAAATCAAGGAAAGAGATGGGACCAAGAAAACTTAAATGTTTTGAGCTAATCAGGCAGATTTTGCTTCCTTGGTACATACTGATGCTTATTCCGTTCATGCTGAGTTTCTCATCTTTATCTTATATCCCTACCCAAGGCTGTGAGTGGGCCAGGATGTCCCAAACCAAGCTTTTCTGTGTTGAGAACCTGCTAAGTCCAGCACTGGAGATAAATTTTCTCTATACTTGGATGTGTAATTCTGCTACGCCTCTTCTGTTGGAAAGCTGGATTGAGAACCTTGTCCCTTTGGCTTTCTCCATCGTTGGAGCTAGTAGCATAAAGGTGCTTTAGACGCTTCAATGAAATTGGCAGCGCCTGAGGTGGGTGCTGAGTCTGCCCTTTGCTTTAGGCTTCCCTGGGGCACTCCCTCTGCGACAAAGCTGCACCCCTGGGTTTTCCGCCTAATCCTGCGGGTTCCAGTGGGTCGAGCCTTGGTCGCTCAGCACAGCCGGTGCGTGTGTCGTGCAGGGGCAGCGTGAAGTCACAGCTGGAGCCCAGCAATCTGGGGCCTCCATCGTGTGCCCTGGTGCCCAATGGGCCTCCCTCCCTCCGTGCCCGTGGCGTGGGGAGGCAGAGCGCAGGCGGGAGCTGCGCTGTCCTTGCAGCCTCTCTGCTCAGCAGAAGGGCTGCTCTGGGGAGTTAAGCGCTTTTTGCACCTTCTTTGCTTAGCATGAAGTGAAGTTCAGAGCCGCCACCATCAAATTCGACTGACTAGCCACGGCATAGATGTAGATTTGAATGGCAGGCTCTAATGTAATCCCTGGATGCCTGTGGAATTTGCTGACCCTTCTCAACAGTGGGTGGGTTTTTCACTGTGGTCTGTTTTGACTTATTTTGCAGTCTGTGCTTCATTTTTATCCTTCCTAACCATAAAGGACAGACTAGAATTGTGCCCAGTGGTGCTATATAAAATAGTAGAAAATCAGTTTTTTGACTCCTTTCTTTCTCCTTTCTCTCCCCGAATACTCTCATGACTTTTGGGTGCATGAGGCCGGCAGCACTTTATCAGGACAACTTGTAGCTCATATGTTTGCAAGCTCTTGTTATTTCAAGAGTGATACAACTGTATTTAAAATAGTTTTCTCAGTAAAACTTGCATGACAGAGACATGGTTTGCATACCCAGGCTCTTAATGGGCTCACTAGTTCTCTTAAAACTGAGTGTACAAGGACTGCAGTGTGAGGAGGAGTGGGGACAGGGAGCACTGTCCCTCCACAGATGCTCCAAGGGGACAGTAAAAGCCGGGGCAGTTGGTGTCCCTGCATGCCTGGGGTGTGACATTTGTAAAGGCTCTGGCAGTGCTCCAGCTGCTGAGTCAAGGCTTGTGAGCTGGCTGTGCAATAGTAAAAGATACTAGTTAAATCACTGTAAGTGGGCGCAGCTGTACGATCACTTAAACAGCGACATCTTTAGCCTCTCTTTATCACGTGCCAGTAAGTCCAAGCCAGATCCAGTAATTAGCAATAATGATGTTTGGACTTGACCTCCAGCCCTGTGAATCTGCCCTGGGAGCAGAGTTGGGCTGTTCCCAGCTCACGTTTCTACAGTAGAGCTTACAGATGTAGTCGTACTGCTGCTAGGGGAGCCAGAAGGGGCTCCTGCTGCATCCTTGTGTAGTTGCGTTGGCAGAACTAGCACTTGTATCACCTTCTTCCAGGTCGGGATGAGGTCCTGGAGCTGGCTTGCAGTGAGGATCCTGACTGGCTGGGCTGGCGCCGCGGAGCCAGGGTGGGAGCAAGGAGCTGAGAGCAGGGAGAGGAAGGGCTACTTAAACCACTGCTGCTGCCCAGCGTGCCCTGTGCCACGCTGAGCCACCTCCCCTTGTGGCACCAGTGTTTCAGTGGCCGCTGTTATCCTTAGCGCCTCACATCCACCTTGGGGATGCAGGCATAAATCCCAAACAGGCTCCTTCCATCCATCGGCTGGCACAAGGAGCAGAGCCCCCTTTGCTTCACAGACATGTTCCCTGGGCCTGCTCGCTTGTTTCTGAGCTCACTGATGCATTTCGTCTCCCCTCTGCCATACTCTTTCTGTCTCCTTTTATCTTTCCGGCCTTTGCTTTCCAAGGCCTTGGACCTCCTTGGGGAACCTGGGGTAGTTGGCACGTGTTGGCACAGTCCCTGTGCCAAAGCTCCGCGCTGCCTTTCCATTCTGCAGCTGCTGCCCTGTCCCGCTGCAGCTGCTGCTGCCCCGCTAGGGCCGAACTGCCCCAGTGCGGGGGAAATTCCGTGCGGGTGCCCCGACCTGCAGCGCAGGTTTCCAGCCGCTGCCCTCCCTGTGAGGCCGTGCTGGTGGTTGGCAGTGTCCCTGGTGCGTCCCGGTGGTGCCCGGTGTGCCAGGCCCACCAACGCCGCGGCTTTCGCTTGTTCCCCGCGAGGCTTCTGCTGGCGCTGCTGCTCCTAACGCATCGCGCTGCTGCCCCTGTGCCTGCCACTCGCTGATTCAAATCCCTTGCTACAGCTTCATTAGGACAAATCAAGTCTATTTTTATGACAGGTTGGTTCAGTCATAGCTGCAAATCCCCTGTGGGAGAGGAGATCTGGGGGATTTTCACTGGAGACGAGTATTGCAAGGTCACGCAGAGCCAGGTGAGAGCGCAGGCGCGTGCCAAGCTCAGAAGGGCACGATGAGGCCTGGGTGAAAGCAAGCTGTGCGTGGGTACTGCGTGCTCTTCCATTAACCCTCCCTTCTTTTTGCTTTGTTCTTTCACATCTACCCTTGCTGCTTTGCTGGGATCACCTCATGGTACAAGCATGCCCGTGGTTCGGGAGCATCACAGAGCATACGTGGGAGCCAAGCTTAGGTCATTTGTTTACCAAGGGGAAATTTGATCCAGGCAGGTTGTGGCATCCGAGCTGCAGCCTCTTTGCTTTGTGCTAATCGCTGTGAATGTCGCGGCCCTGGGAGCTGCTTGTGGGCTGCGGATCGGGTAACACAATGAGTCAGGTAACGCAGCGCAGCCTGGATTGTGCGCCGTGTGCGTGGGATTCCCGTTCCTGGGGCCATGCACTGCACTATGCCTCGTGCTGAGCTGGCAGGCCTTGGAACCCCTTGGAGCCCCGTGACTCGTGCAGCGAGACACCGCCAAGCCCTCCTTGGGAGCGTGGGGTTTTGCGGGAATGCTTGGCACGACCGCCCGAGCGCTAATGAGCAGCGCAGGGTGGCTGCGTATCCTGTCCGTAATGCGGTACTGGGGATGATATCCGGCTCGCTGTTGGATTCCGACACTTGTCGCCTGGCAGTGACACTGGGGACAGGGAGGCCACCCTCCGAGCAGGGTTGGCAGCAGGCATCTCAAAGCGAGATCTGCAATGAGCAATCTCCTATGCTGGTTCCCTGCTCACAAAGAGCAGAGGGAGGCGACTGCTGAGTGAAGTGTCCTTGGGTTTGCAGGACGCCAGGGACGTCCCTGCAGCCTTCTGGAGTGAGAAAGGGCCGCTGGACAGCACAGCATGGAGCAGACCTGGCGCCCTCCGTGCCTCCTTGCAGAGCTCTGCAGGGTCCGTGCTCTCTTTGTGGACATAGAGCCCCTGTAGGATCCTGCGTGGGCTGCCCCCACCCTTGGCAGAGGCCCTGGCAGTGTCTGGCTTGATGCTGCTTGTCTGGATTGAGCTCGCCCTGGAGAGTGGCAGCCCAATTCGCACGCCAAGTGGGTCTTGTGGGCTCCTTGCTGGGAGGTCTCTGCTGCAGGCTGGCCTTGGTTTCCAGGTGGGAAAGGTGTTACTGCAAGAAAATTAAGGGAATAAGTGGTGGTTGATGCTCTGTTTATCCTTTCTCTTTTATGCTTTCTTTTGAATGTGCAAGCTTGTGAGAGCTGAAAGCTGAAAAGCAAAAGAACCAGTAATTCAGCCTGCTTAGGATACAAATTCTTATCGCAGCAGTATCCAGTGGCCCTCCAGGCATGAGTTAAAGCAAGACAAATATCTGGCACGCAGTTTGTTTTCTTTTTTTTCCCCTTCCCCCAGGCAGAAGGATCTTACAGGTGTGGTGCAGTAGTTGGTTTTAAGAGGATTTTGGATATTTCATCTGAGCAACTCTGTGGTCTGCCAGGGCTCCTTGCAGAAGACTGGCATAGGATTGCTGTTCAGGAGTGCGCTGTTGCCAGGCTGCTGTAAACGATGAGAGGTTTTTGGAAGCCTGCTTGTTATTTTGCTCTTTGCTTTCTTATTCATGAGCTGTTTAAGATTCCCTGGGCTCTCTCTGAGCTTTCCTGTAGGCTCACAAAAAGAAGAAACTTCTTCCTTTTCAAAGCAAGAGCTGAGCTACTTGCCTGATCGCGCACCCTTTGGGTCTGAGGTTTTAGGCACGCAAGGAGAGTGGCGTCTGGGGCCGGGGTGGCTGGCGGCCGCCGCGCAGGGGGCTCCGGAGAGGCAGAGCCTGCGCGTGGCTCCGGGACGGGCGGCCCAACTGCCTCTCGCAGCCAGCGGCGCCGCTTTGTGCCACAGCCTCGCAGCCCTGGCCGGCAGCCAAGGAGCCCTTGGCTTTTATAGAATAAAAGTGTTTGTGTGCACGGGACTTTTCGCAGCCCCTTGTCTGGGACTGTCTGTCGCCTTTGAGCAGCGGCTGAGTCTCGTGGCTGCCTTTGGCTGGAACCGGGCAGCGTTAGTGACCTGCTGGCGCTATGAGCCCTGCCGCTGGGCAGGATACGGCCCCTCTGTCTCCTTCGGAGCCAGACTCTGAGGCCTCCGTGGCCAGGGTGTGCCGGAAAGACAACACGGAGGGTTTGGCTGGCTGCCCAGGAGAAGCTGCGCGCTTCCCGCTAGCCCTCGCTTTACCCCAGCGCAGTCCCCTGCCGGCCCCGGAGCTGCGGGGGGAGCTCTGCCAGGGTCACTGACAGTGCCTTTGTGCTCTCTCCTTTCTTGCAGGCCGCAAAGATGCTGCTGTGAACAACTAAGTTGCTCTTTGTGCTGGCGTTCGCCTCCTGGGCTATGGCTCTACATGGCCTCTGCAGGGCCCGAACGCAGTAACCGAGGCCCTAAGCAGGAGAAGAGCTTCAGGTTCGCGTCAGGCAGCCCGCAGGGAGGGAGAGCCCTCCCGCGACGGGCCTGTCCCCTCACTCAGCAGCAGGTGAAACCTGTCTGGAACATAGAAGGGAAGCATGTGAGTACTTTCCAGGATCACAGCCCGCTGCTCTCAGGGATCAGTCCGCAGCAATCCTGCTTCTTGCACCCGCCACCGCTATGCGACACATGCCCTGGTGAAGGCGCTTTCCCGAGCCTGCCCTCGGCCCAGCCCTGCCCGGCTCTCGGTGGGAGCTCTCTGATCTATCGGCGCTTCAGCCTCAGATCCAAGCCCTACCGGTTTCCTTTTCGAAGCTCCCTGGACACCAGCCCTGCCACAGGAAGAGAGATGTCCTCCCTGCTGATAGAGCCCTGCTTGTTGCCTGCACAGGAGCGGCCTGGGCCTGAGGCAAAAGGCTCTGCCCTTGGCTCAGGTAAGCAGCCTTCCAGCCCATACAGACCAGTGCTCAATAATAATTCCTTCCTACGGCCAAGCAATACTCAAGTGCCTTTGCCGCAGCCTCCGGAGATCAAGAAACTGAAAAACATCCACAGCTTTCCTGCTGTCTGCTGGCCCCACTCTGGAGATGGGGGGGACTGCCCCCCGCCGAGCCTTGTGAACATAGCAGTGAAGAACAACCTTGTTTCGGAGCAAACCCTCTCCTCCCTGACCCCGGTGCCCAGCCGCGTGATCCTCAGGAAGGACTGTTGTTCCTGGCCGCTGGAGGATGCTGAAGGGAGACTGCAGAGTGCAGAGGACAAGAGGCCAGAGATCAAGCTCACGGAGAGTGTGCAGAAGCTTGCTGGACAGGTCATTGTGGGCGATAGCTTGAGACATGGAGTGCGAGGCCCTCGCCTTATGGACGCGGACAGCTCGTCCCCTAGGAAGAGCCGGTGGGGACAGCACATCATAGCACAGCTCACCCCAAAAGAAAGCATTGCTCCCCTGAACCTAGAGATGGGTAGCCATTGCCTTAATGGTAACTCGAGCCTTACAGGCACTGAGCGTGCCGTTGTCTGCACTAAACGGATCAGTGTTCATCTCCTAGCCCCCCGCACCGGCCCCTCCGAGCGCAGTGCTGGCTGCAAGCTGCTGGATGCCCTTGCCCTGCGCGGTGGGGACCAGGCAGCAAGAGCAGAGCCTCCCCACCTTGCTGCTGTCTCTGAAGTAGCATCTCAGATATCCACCATCCAACTGGAGAAAAAAGCGAACTGCTCCCGGGCTGTTCTTCCAGAAAAACTTGAGTAAGTAGAGCAGCTGGGGAAGAGGGGTGCTCTGGGAGATCCATTGGCCTTGTCTGGTCTTTGTGTCTGTGCAAGTTGTGAGCTGGGAGAGACGAAGCTGCAGGCAGTGCTGCATCTGTGAGCAAAGCCCCTTGGCTGTCCCCTGGCACCGTGGGATCCTTCCTTCCATCCCCAGTTTTACTGTAGCTCTTGGGTTGGTGCCGGGGCTGTGCCCTCCCTCAGCTCCAGGCTCCTTGGGGTGGCTGCTCTTTGGAGCAATGTGAAACTGCTGCATGGTGGCACCACAGCCCTCCCCCTCTCCCGTGGAGGACAGGGGCCTGGAGCAGGATCCTCTCTCCTTCTGCAGCTCCCCTCCCACCTGTAGCATTCCTGGTGTCCCTCTGGAAGCCACCTTTCTCCTGGCTTCCCATGCACTGAGGAGACAGTGCTTGAGACTGTCCACTGCCTCAGATCCGGAGGAGGGGGGTGCCCTTATAGCTGGCTCTTTGCATATTTATGGAGCCCTGCCTGCTGTGGTAATCTCTGCATATGGACATGGATTTCCATGGTGAAACCAACTGTCAAGGCACTTCTGGCAAGGGTTCTGCTGGGCAGAGGCATGTGACAGCTGCAGGAAATGTGGGACTTTAGTGCATAAAAGAACATGGATGTAATGTAGGATGGGGATGCAGGGCAGCAGATTTGGGTAGCACAGGGAGCACAGCTCCCTTCACTGTCCTTGGGAAGGGGAAAAGGATCATATCTTGAAAAAATGCAGAGGCAGAAGATGAGGAGCATGAGAGGGTGGGAAGGTGACCTCCACAAGAGGTTGTAGAACAGGACAACTCTTCTATGCATCTGTGGATAGTGACAGACAGTTAAAAGCAGAGTTGCCAGTAACAGTGTGCAGTCCTATGGGTGCTGAGGCTTTATCTTCCTCCAGCCAGGAAAGGGGCTGAGGAAGGCATGGCCATCTCTGATGGCTGCTGTGATACTACCATCAGACACCTTCTCCCAGCAGGGTGATCTTCCTTTTTTTCTCTGGCTGTTCCCAAAATTATTTCCTTACAGGGTGCCCAGGTCCCCGGCACCTCACTGGCTGCAAGGGGCCATGCTAGCCCTTGAGGTGGGTGCACATACGTCAGCACAGGGTGCTGTCCTGGCCCTGCGCACCTACCCCGCACTCCCTCACGGGCGGTTGCTCTGTTGGCCTGAGAAAGCAGGTTGTCACTGTCCCTATGTGTGATGTTCTTTGTCCCAGTGTCCCTGCTGAGCAGTTGCCGCTGGAGCTGAGCCGTCCTGAGGTGCTGAGCCATCCCAAGAGGGAAGTGGAGGAGGAGCTTCCTGATGCCTTGGATGAGAACTTCAGCCAAGAGGAGGAGGAAGAGGATAGTGAGTGATGTCTCCCTGGGAGGGGTGCTCCTTGCCTTATGGAGGTGGGGGAGCGCAGGATGCCGTTGGGGAATGAGCACAGCTGTCCTGTGCTCTGGGGTGGGAGTGCTTTCATCTTACCAGAAATGGCACCCTTCTTACATCCCTGCCATCATTCTGGGATGACTTGTAGATTCCTGTGAATTTGCTTTTAGATGCAGCACAGGGAGGAGTGGCACAGACTCCACTGGGGAACAGCCTAGGGTTTGCTGTCGTCCTGCTCTGGTGCTTGTCCAGCTCCTCTGTGTGCAGGGCTATCAGTTCCACCCTGTGCCCTCTGTTTTATGCCACCAAGATGTGGGTGAGATTTGGGATCAAAGGTTTGGGGCAGCAGGGAAGGGTCTGTCTCCAGGAATACTGTCTTCCTCTCCTCCCTGATTAACTCTGTGTTCATTCAGTCTCCAAGGAGATCAAGCCTGTGTGTCTCCCCTCCTGCAGGTGAATCAGATACTTCTGCTGTTGCTGGTCTGTCTCCCGACAGCTCGGTGGCTTTTATTTCCAGGTTAGTAGCTGTAATTTGTGCACTGCAGTAGAGTAGCTTTGTCCAGGCCTGTCCATCTTTGCCATCCCTGATGACAGATGGCAGCTCTAGCATGCAGGGGCGTAGAGGAGATAGAGACAGCCTCCCCAACCAAAAAGAACTTTATTTTCTACACGAGAAAACAAAGCTTACTTCTCTTCCTGCAGACAGTAGCCTGCAAAATGCTGAGGGTGTATCCACTGCAGCAAAACAGGAGTCTCAGTTTCACTGCAACTGCCAGTCACTGGGTTAGGTTTACTGGATTAAATTAGGATTTTGCAGTGTCATTGCCTTGCAGATAAACTGGAGCAGGGGCATCCTGGGCCAGTGATCGCAGTGACCCCCTGGGCCCTGTCTCAGCTTGGCATCCTAGAAATAAGTACCAAATTCTGGATTTTTCTTTAGTCTTTGAGAAGTTTTCTTTCTGGGGAGGATTGGTCAGCAGGAGGGGCCGCGAAGGGCCCTGCCTCTGTGTTTCCTGACAGCCCTCTGGGGAAGCTCTTCTTGCCCACCCAGCAGTGGGAACTTACCCCTACAGCCGTCCTGTTTGTGCTCCAGGGCTTGCTCACCTTGGGCTTGCTCTCTGCTTGGCTTACTGCTTTCCATCACGTTGTAACGTACTTGAGAGGGGCAGAGCTTATGGTGAGCAAGTGTTGAACCTGAGGATGCTGCATGGTGCTGCAACAGCCTGAGCCGGGATGGCATCCCCTTCTGACGGGGTTCCCTGCACTGCTGCTCACCTTGTAACCAACTGCCTACTGCTGCTTCTCTCCTAGGAACTATGTCAAGTGCCTGACCCCACCAGTTGAGGCTCAGGAGCAGGTGCTCAAACCAGCTCTTGTTTGCAGTTTATTCCCTAATGTGCCTCCAACCATCTACTTCAGTACTCGGGATGAGAGAGGTGAGCTGGGCCCGCTTACCTGCAGCGGGATAGATGTAAACAGCAAAGAGCAGTGCCAGGGCCCAGCCGGGAGCTGGCAGCTCCCCATGCTGAGACCCAGCACCACTGTGAAACCGAAGGGCAGAGTAAAATTAAGGTGGTTCCTGCAGCCTGGAGCATGAGTTAGACTGCTGAGACCAGTATGACCAAGCGCAGCATTTGAAACAGCATTTGGCAGGGTGTGAACAAATGGTTCAAGATCCTGGATCTCCTGCAGTTGTGGGATCTTCTGCTCCATTCCAGTTCTTTTAAGGAGGTGCATAGTGCCCTCTGAAGGCCTGGTCTCTCTTCAGGCCTGAGTGGTTCATGGCTCTTGTAGCAAAACATGGGAATTGCTCTGGTTGAGAGCAGGTCCCAGTAGGAACACACATGTACCATTTCTGGGCTGCCTGATCCTTGGGCGGCGCTTCTGTGTCCCACGGCCTACAAATGCTCATGCAGATGTTCAGGGTGGGTGCACCTATAGAAACATCAGAGTGTTTTGCTTGTTTTCCTTCTGTCTTTAACTCTTTGCCTTACCAGTGGAAAAGCTGCCCTGGGAGCAGAGGAAGCTGTTGCGGTGGAAGATGAGCACGGTCACACCAAACATTGTGAAGCAAACCATTGGCAGATCCCACTTCAAAGTCAGCAAGAGTAAGTTGTTGGAGGCGGCCAGCATGAGTTTGTTGCATCCTCTGTTGCTTCCAGCCTATGGATGAGAGTGGGAAAGGTGCCTGCCAAGAGCAGAATAGGAGTGGTAGAGGTTGGTCACTGCGGGACACTGTGTTTTTGTGTCTCTCTGTGTCTGACCTGTGGTCTCCAAGCTCCAGGGGTCCCAGCAGTGCCCAGTCTCCCTTTTGGCTTGTCCCTGGCATGAGCAGGCTGTGCCTGGGGGTTCTGGGGTCTGGCCCAGGGCCGTGACAGTGGTATTTGGGTGTTTAGGCTCTGGCCTATTTAAGCTATGCCTCTAGGTGGTGCTGCCACTCTGAAGCTGACATTTGCCCAGTGCCAACCCTGCACTGGTGTCCCTTGTCCCTGTGGTCATCCAGTGTGGTGGGAGATGCCATCCTTCTGTCTAAGGCTAGGGAGCTCTGTACAGGCTGGGATCCTGCTGCAAAAGAGATATGAAAGAGGAGGCTGGGGAAGTACTGAGCTTTTCAGAGCTTGGGTTGGTATCATGGCATGTGGCCTCCCAAAAGTACTTACGGGGCTCCTGTGTGTATCTGCTCAGTAGCTGATTATTATTATTATTATTATTATTATTATTATTATTATTATTATTATTATTATTATTATTATTTTCCCTTTCCTGCTTTGGGGGCAGGAGGCCAGTGCTCTGTAGCTCACTTCTTCATTCGCCTGCTGCATACACCTAACTAACACATGGGTTAAGGGTGCTCTGCTGACATTGCTGAAACAATTTCTCTGGCACTGTGTCTGCTCATTTCCCTGCACTAGCCACGATAGCCGGGCCGGGACCCAAGTGGTAAGCTGGATCACAGCGACAGCTCCCTGGGCAGGAGCTGGTGTGATTGCTTAGTGCTTCTGCCCCCCAGGATCCCTGGCATGTTTCTGCCAGTGCCAGGAAATGGGCTGCTCCTGGGTTGAGAAGGAATTGTTGGGATCAGTGAGCTCCATCACAGACTTTTCTGTCTTTGTGCAGAAAGCAATGACTGGCTGGGCTGCTGGGGCCACCACATGAAATCATCCAACTTCCGGGCCATCAGGGAGCACCAGAAGGTAGGGAATGTTTTGGGCTGGCCTGGCTTACATGCATGTGGAGCATGTTGGGAACAATTTGAGTGCCCTTTTCTTCAGAGCAAGGCATCTGCTGTGCAGGCTGTCTTTGCAGAGGCCCCCATCACAGCATGGCAGCTGGTACCCCTGTGCTGGGACGTGAGCCTGGCAGATGGGCACAGCCAGGAGCATTGCGAGCATCTCCTGTGCATGCAGACTCCTGTAGAATGAGGTTGTGGCCAAGCTGTGTTCACTGTGAGCTCAACTAAATCCAGTTAATGTTGTCTAAAGCAATCAGTTTTCTCTAGTTCACCAGCACAGCCAGAGCCAGAGACTGGATGGGCAGCAACTTGCAGCAACTTGAGCTGCAAAGAAAGCATGGAGGTATCATGTGCTTGGGGAACACTTGAGGGTCCAGAGGTTTGTTATGTACCACACATGCACATTTTTCCTGGAGAAGTGGTTCTCTAAACTGAGCAGTCTTGAAGCAGCATCTGGGATTGGAAGCTAGAAGCCTCCAGCCTGTCTTAGTGTGGGAAATCTCACAGAATCTCCATTCCTTTCCAGCTAAACCACTTCCCTGGTTCATTTCAAATTGGGAGAAAGGACCGTCTGTGGCGCAACCTGTTGAAGATGCAGACTCGCTTTGGGAAGAAGGAGTTTAACTTTTTTCCCCAGTCCTTCATCCTGCCCCAGGACATCAAGCTGCTGCGGAAGGCGTGGGAGGAGGGAGCTAGCCGCCAGAAATGGATCGTGAAACCAGTAAGAGCAGAGCACAGTTCGGCCCCCTGTCCTGATGCAGCTGTAGAGAGAGAATGTGACCCCTCTTGTTTGTGTGTCTCAGCCAGCATCAGCGAGAGGCATTGGCATCCAGGTCATCCACAAATGGAGCCAACTCCCCAAAAAGAGACCGCTGCTGGTGCAGAGGTGAGTGAAGGAAAACCTGATGGGCAGCCAGACTGGCATCTCCTCAGCTTTCTCTCTCTGGCCAGACTTGGGCAGCAAGATCTGACTTGCTTCTGGAAATTTCTCTCTTGCTTGGGCATAATGGTGCAGCCAGAGGTCTGGCTCCAGCTGCAGTTGGAGTTACAAAGAGCCGCTCTCTCTGCACAGACTTTGAAGGACTCGCACAAAGCGGCTCTTAGGCAGGCTTCACAGGAGCAGCTTTTGTCTGGCAGATCATCCAATTTCAGCTCTGTTGTGATCCTTCTCCCCCTGCTTTTTATTCTGGGGCTTGATATCTTTGGAGGCAAGTGTAACTTTTCCAGTGTTTGCAGTCACACTGGAAGCAGAAGTCCTAGGGGAAGAGGTGGGAATTCTCAAAGACTTCTTATCCTAATTAGAACAGGACAGCAACAGTCTGCATGTACATGGAAATTGGTCAAAGGGTTTTTTGTCTTCCTAAGTAAGACTTTCAGAATCTCTTCCATTTGCAGAAAAGTGAAATAGCTTGTTTTGATTTTAGTGGATACCTTCTGGGAAGTTCTTGTAAGTGTAGGAAAAAACTACCTGGTGGTAGGCAGACTGGGTATTGAACTGGTTTGTGTTCCCTTTGTCTCCTTCCTATGTAAGTGAAAAGTTTTCTCACTGAAAATCATGAAGTACTTTTGGGTCAGGGCTGAATAATTAAGTGATTTGGGTGAATGTTTCCAGCTGTTTCTGCTTACTGACCCAAGCCATTTGGGAGTTTGTAGCACACTGCATGCCCTGGATGTTCCTGAATTTTGCAGTCAGTCTTACAGAGGAACTTCTGTGCCTCAGACGTGGGGAAAAAAGTCTTCAGAGTAGGAATGAGTAGGAAGGAATGCTGTTCACTTGCCTCAGGGTCTCCCCTGTATATGGGAAAGCTTCTGTCTCTCTCATTTAGACTGTGATGCTCTTAACTTGGAAACACTGTATAAAAGGGACTTCACCTGCTCTGAATTTTCACTGCTTGTGCCAAGCCTTCTGTTGTAGGAGCTAGAGAAGTTCCTGCACAGAGACATCGTAACCCTTTCCTGCTGCCTGATTCCATTTGCAGATATCTGCACAAACCCTACCTCATTGGCGGGAGCAAGTTTGACCTGAGGATCTACGTTTATGTCACTTGCTACGATCCCCTCAGGGTCTACCTGTTCAAGGACGGATTGGTTCGCTTTGCTAGCTGCAAGTAGGTTGTGTGAGGAGAGCAGTGCTGGGCAGCAGGAGGGCTGCCCAGGGCTGTGCTACTGGCCCAGGCAGTCACTCCCTATATGGAGCTCTAGTTTCCTCGCTGAAAAGGCAGTTGGATAAGTGGGACTATTCTGGGTGGTAGTGTTGGAAAGGAAGGTGAGAGGATGCTTAGTTTGTCCACCTTTTCTAAAGCAAGATCAGCTCGATGTAAAGCAGTTCCTGATATGTGCTGCCTGTGTTTCATAGTGGGTAAGAGCTGGTGTACCAGAACCTAGTATGTGTTAGCCAGTGTTGGCCATTGGCTTAAAATGTATTGCCTTGGGCTTTTACAGTTCTGTCAGCACTTTTGCTCACTGGTGTGTTGGTCTTTTTAAAATACCTGCAGTGAGGGGAGTTCTCATGTGTCTGCCCCCAAGCAGCGTGCTCTGTGCCTGCTTCACGCTTTGTCCCGTCAGCCATGGGCCAGCAGGAAGAGAAGCTGTGGAGGAGCTCCCTGTTCCAAGCACACTGGGGTGGCTGCAAGGCAGCAAGTCTTATGGGTGGCCAAGAAGGAGAGACAGTGTCCTAGATGAGACAGAAATTCTGCCTGCCTTGTGGGGACAACTAGTTCGAGCTCAGACTGCTTGTGCCGCTCTCACCTCCTACAGGTACTCCTCCTCAATGAAGAGCCTCAGCAACAAGTTCATGCACTTGACCAACTACAGTGTGAACAAGAAGAATACAGAGTACAAGTCCAACTCGGATGAGAGTGCTTGTCAGGGACACAAATGGTAAGTGCTGTAGGGGCTTTCAGGGCACAGAGACAACTCTGTCAGCTGCTTTTTCAGTACTTCTGTCTAGAGGTTGAAGGTGCTCCCCGTCCTGTCTGCTCCTGCATGGGGATGCCGAGGCACAGAGGAAGCAGAGTAGCTTTTGTGTAATTTAGCATTGGTAGAATCTGGATTCTGCCTGTGGCTCACTGAAGATCTTCCCTGCCCTATGGGTGATACCTCCAGGTTTACCTGCTGGCTACCTGCCAGCACCTACCACCCACAGCTACAGTGGATCAGCAGGCAGCTCTGGGCCCTGTGTTCCCAGCTCAGGCCAGGTCATTCCTGGAAGCTGCTGCTTCTGTGGCCCACCCTGGAGGCTACTCTGGCATCTCTCTGCCCTGTGCCTCATCCTGTCCACTATTGCTTTGGTTGCATCCCACCCTGCCTGTACCTGTGCTATTGCCTGATTCAAATTCTACTCTCATCTGTCTGCATTCATTCTTTTGCCCTAGTTGGGAGCTGATAGAATGTGGTTAAACCTGAATCTGTATTTATTAATAAAACTTTCATTGACAGTTCTGATATGTAAGCTGATTAGACAAGAGCCTCTTGCCACTTCACTCCTGATTCCCCAATGGAGCTACAGAAAGGGGCAATTCTGGTGCAGAATTGCTGATTTGTGTGCTAGTGGTGTGGGTGGTGCAGAGTGCTGAGGAGCAGCAGTGCTATTTCTAGTGACCTCAGAGGAGGGCTGTAGCCTTGCGTGGTTCTGTTCCCTCCTGTCCATTGCAGACTGGCCCAGTCCCCAGGCACTTAGCCCTCATTCTGTGCTAGTATCCGAACTCATTTAAAAATAGTGTAGGATAGAGTTCTCAATTTATGGGCTTGCAGCTGGGCTACTTCACTTCAAAGGGGGCTGCAGGAGGAGGGTGCTATAATAGGCTTGTTTCGATGTCTTGGACTTGCTGTGCAGTTGTCTGTTCCCCCACTGAGACTTTGGGAAGGGTCTTCTGTCCCCTGGTGCCTGCAATCCCATGGAGATGGGATTGTGCGAATTTCCAGTATCGCCAGGCAAATCCGAGCTGGCTACTCCTACGTTAAAGATGAGCAGCTGTAATCAACTCCATCTTGTATGCAGGAAGCGTGACCTTTGGATTCCTGGCCATTAGCCACATGGTCTCATTTGAGCAACATCTGAGCATCCTTGGCTCAGTGTCAGGGCAGCCTGCAGCCTTGGTGTGGTATGGGAAACTCCTATAAAAGCAGAGACGCTCCCCCCAACATCATTTTCCCCTGATTTTTCTTTTCTTCTGTCTTCTCCCTAACCTCAGTGAAATGGCTCTAGATAAAAGATTTATGGGGGCCTTGATGGATTCCTGCTGAGCTGCTTTGCAGTGCTCTTGAGGAAAGCCTGCAGAAAGGAGGTTTGCTGAGGACACAGAGGGCGGGGGAAGAGCAAATCTGGGGCTGACATACCCTGCTCGTGCTAATTTGGGACCTGATACTCCAATGCTGGGACAAGTCTAGGACAGATTTATGTTTCTGGTAGCTTGGTCCTGCAAGGTCAGGGGCCAGGACGGGGAGGGCAGCAGCCAGGAGTTGAATGGTTTGGGAATCATCAAGGATGACTGTTCTTGGAAAAGGTGTGAGATGCACCCTTGCTTGCTGTCAGGGGAGAGTGATGTCAAAACTCACTCTGTTTTTGTTCCTGTAGCTGTGCTGTGCAGCAAGGGGCTACAAAACTATCTCCTTTGCTTTCTCTCTCACAGGGCTCTCAAAGCACTCTGGAGCTATCTGACCCAGAAGGGAATTAATAGCGAGGCCATCTGGGAGAAGATTAAAGACATCGTTATTAAAACCATCATTGCGTGAGTCCTGGCTCCCCTGGCACCTCTGACAATCGTCCTGTCCCAGCTTCAATATTTCTCTCTAGATCTTTCTGTTCATTCTGTTTCTTAAGCACATGTTACAACAGCTTCAAGGGGTAAATAGAAATGAGTCAAGATCCTGGCTCTAGATGAAGTTTGGGACAGCCTGATTTATGTGTGGGGCTTGTTTTGCTCTGCCAGTGCTGAGCAGCCCGTGAGTGTGAGATGGAGCCTTTTCTGCATCGACAGCTGGGAAGCTGCTTTGCCCTTAAAATTTCCAGGATCTACCTGCTGTGGGAGAGGTGCAGAGTACCCTACCAGGATCTACCTGCTGGCTGGAAGGGTGCAGAGTATCTAGTATCTCTGCCCACCCTGTCTCCCACCTCTCTGGGCACGTTCTTGTGTCTGAAAGAGAATTCTTCCAGAAGCAGGGAACCTGTGTTCAGAGGCTGCAGGTGGTGCTGCTGGATCCGGGATCTGACGCTGGATCCCTGCATGATGCAGCAGTATCTCTTGCTTCTTGCATTGGTCACTCACACCATCTGTTCCCACAGCAAGTGGCCACGTATGCTCTCAAAACCAGCAATGTGCTGCAAACAGGCAGGCCTCTGTTGGCTGGCAACTGGAGAAAAAAGCTTATTTTTTTCCTGTGGCTTGCAGATCTGAGACCTATGTGAACAGCCTGGTGAAGATGTATGTGCGGCGCCCATATTGCTGCCATGAACTGTTTGGGTTTGATATCATGCTGGATGAAAATCTCAAGCCCTGGATCCTAGAAGTCAACATTTCCCCCAGGTAAAGCAGTCCCTGCTCTGAAATCTCTCTGAGCAGGGTGAATAATGGCCTTTCTTTTACCACAGAGTGAATTTGGCCTGTGATATCCCCTGCACTGCGTGCTGAAAGACTTTGGGTTTTGAAGCCTCCCTCTGCAGACTGCAGGAGCCAAAGTCCTCCCTTCTGCAAAAGCAACGCTTTTCCGCAGCTCCAGCTTTTGTTGGGCACATCCTGGTTAGAACAAGGAAAGAGGTTTTTTTTTTTTGTTTTGTTTTTTGTTTTTTTTTTTTTTAAAGTCAAGCAGGGATGTGTCATGCGTCAAACAGATGACGACACATCCCTGCTTGGTGTTAGCCAAAGCCATCAGTGGCTCCAATGCCCTGTGCAGTGGTCCTGGTTTTCCAGGTAGGGCAGAGAGCCCTGTGCGAGCACCATCCACCTGCATGGGTGGATGGGCATGAATCGGATGCAGAGCTGCAATCCCAGACAGGGCTCTGGAGCTGGATATGCTGATTTCCAGTAACCCTCTGGGAGAATGGAAAGAATTGAAATGTTTATTGGGCCCCCTACAAAAAGCCACTTCAGGATTTTTCTTATTATCTCATGGCTATAATGGCCATCATGAGGCGAGGGGTGCGTTGGGTTTTGTACCCAGTTGATGTTAATCCACAGGGTGCTCTGTCCTGTGTGGCTCAGCAGCTCCACTGCAGCACATTGTGATCCTTTCTCCTGCAGCCTCCACTCAAACACCCCTCTGGATGTGAGCATCAAGGGCCAGATGATCCGGGACCTCCTCAACCTTGCTGGCTTTGTCCTGCCCAGCACACACAAGACAGCCTCCAGGCCAGGAACTGGAAGCAGCTCTACCTCCAGGTCAGCCCACATCTCTGTCAGGGCAAGGTGGGCTTTTGCTCTTGAGGATTTCATGTGGGGTTGCTTTCAGCACAGTAAACACTGGCTTCTGTGCTGCAGGGAGCCTGTGTTTCGTGGAATTTTAGCTGTGGGTCTGAGGGACTTGCATCGCTGCCTGGGTATCTGGTTCCTGCAGTCTCTTCAAGGTAGAAGGATTGTGCCAGATCTGCGAGTCCATAATTGGAAGAGAGGCCAGAGCCATTCGTGCTTGCTCTGCAGTTAGTCACGTCGTGCCGCCTTCCCCCCCCGAACTAACGTGATGCTGAGCAGCACTGCTGCTCCGTGGGGTCAGGGCCTGCCTGTACTGGGCCTGGATCCGCTCATCCCATCCCCCAGGGCTCTCTTGCCGCCTCCTTGAGCAAGTTGAGCAGCTGTTAATTTGCAAAGGACAGAGCTCCTTGATCATTAGGTAGGACCATGGGTGTCAGAGGCTGCAGACCCCTGGGTGTGCACAGTCTAACTTGCAGCCAGCGTGACTTTTTCCTTACTTATTCACCTCATTCCTGAGTCCCTTCCACCCGGGCACAGCTGGAATGTCCCTGTTGCCTCTGTGTTCGTCAGAATTTCCTGCAGCATCTGGAGCTGAATTTGAGTTCTTGGATGTGTCAAGAAGTTTTTGATCTAGCAGATCTCTCCTTCCTGTGTGGAATCTAGGCCTGTGTTTGGAATTAGAAAGCTGGGTTCCAGGAGGAAATGTAAATCCTACCAGGCTTCAAGTGCTCCATGTTGATCATGATGTGACTCTGGCCTGTCTACCTCCTCCCTGAGTGTGAGATGATAGTTCACCTTTTGGATGAAGTGCCCTGGTGAGGGGCTGGTGGGGCCCTGTCTCTTCCCCTGCCTGCATTCTTCCAGCTTGCTTTGCAGAGGCGTGGGGCTTCAGGTACTTTACTGACCTCAGGATTAACAAAATCTGTGGAGAAAGAGTTTTGTTCCTTAGCAACTTCCTGAGGCATCAGTACTCCCATAGAAGTTGCTGAAAAAAGCCCTGCCATGGTAGGACTCTGCACTGTCTGTACAAATAAACTATTGGATCTTATGTCCTCAGTCTGGGCAGTGCTGTGAAGGAGAAGTCCAAGTCAGCTTCTGAGCTCTTCATAGCAGAGAAGATGAAGAAAGCTTTTTACTTGACACAGAAGGAACCTAATCAGGTAAGATACCATCTCCTCTGCTACTTGCACCATCCTGCCAAGCCACTATCCCAGCTGGTCCCGTGTGTGTATTCCTTGCTGCTTTTCAGATTGTACCTCACTTTGGGGACAGCCAGATGATGGGGACCATTTGGGCTCCAGTGGGTTACAAGCCACATGGTCAGAAATAAGACGGGTTTGGTTAAATTGCTGCTGCTCTGGCTTCTCTTTGCTTTGGAGCATACCTGTGCTGAGGGACTCATTACCCACTGGTCTCCAAACAGGACCTGAGCGCTGGCTGTTCCTCTGTGTGGTGCTGTGCAGCACTCGTAGCATTTACCTGCTGACTCTGTGCAAGGTAGCAGGGATACTTGTCTTGTGTGCAAGCTGGCAGTAAGAGGTAGGGCTGTAGAGCTGAGCATCATTTCAGCCCTTTGCAGCCTGGATGTCACCACTGAGCCTAAATTTCTCTACTCTCCCTGTGTTGCCTGTGTCCCAAAGGTCCCAGGCACATGAATGTCTCTGTCTGAAGGGGTTTGGAAACTGAGAAGGAAGGGGCAAAGGGGAATTGACAGACCATAGTGCACTTCTGATCCTGGGATGCTCCTGTCTGCAGGATTTTTATTCTTCCGTGCTGGACGTCCTGACCCCGGATGATGTCCGCATCCTCGTGGAGACAGAGGACGAGTATTCCCGGCGCGGGCAGTTTGAGCGGGTGTTCCCCACACACATCTCCACGCGGTACCTGCACTTCTTTGAACAGCCTCGGTACTTCAACATCCTGGCCATCCAGTGGGAGCTCAAATACTACTTGGACAAACACAAAGGTAACTGAGAGCCTGGCATGGTCACCTGAGCCAGACTGCTTGTCTGCACTCATAGGAGACTTGTGAATTATGCTGACCTACACTGGCTTTCCAAAATGTGTTCTGTTCCCAAACCGCTTTACATGCAGGAAGAAACTTATTCTGAGTTGATCACAGGTGCTGAGTGCCCTGTGTACTCAGCACCTGCGCTGCAGGTGTCCTAGGATTTTCTTGTCTCCATCTGAAGCAGACTGGATTCTGCCTTGAACCTGTAAATGTGGCCCTTACTGCATATATCTGCCCTCTTTAAAGGGAGAAAATGCTCAAGTCATTTGATCTGTTCCTTGAAGATATTTTGTGAAGTGAAGAGAAAATCTGCCCTATTGCTTGGTCTCCTGTTGCTTTCTAGTCTATGGAAAGGTTTCTAAGTACCCAAAGGAGAAAGGAAGATTTTCTTAAGCAGTAGGAATGCAGCTGTCACTTCCACCTTTCCTGGACACCTTTGATTCAGTAAGAACAGTATTTTAACAAATATTTTTAACTGGGCCAGACCAATTTCTTCTTGTTCAGGATTCTCTAAAATAGCTGGGGAGGCTATTTTGCAAGAAAGAACTAGCAGAAGTCTAACGTGAGGTGTAATAGAGCTTGAAAATAGAAAGTATAGCATGAGGCTCTTTATTGCACATCTGATCTAGCTGGAAAGGTTTTTGAGAGCAGTGACTCTCTGCCGAGCTGGCCATGTATGTGCTCATAGCCTGATCTTAAAGCAGAGTGGGGAAAAATGCTTTTATCACTTCTCATTGCTGTTTAAGTAAATATGAAAGGGGTTAGTAACAGTCTCTCACAGAGAGACAGTAACCTCATAGCCCTGTCCAGCTGCACTGTCAGTGCGTGTCTGTCCTTCCTCTCGCTAATACCTTTGCTGGATCCTCTCCTGTCAGCTGGAGGAAAGATCTTGTCAACATTCTCACTGAAGTGCTGCCCTGAGCTTTGCTGCTAATGCTGGGAACCTCATTCAGTGCTCTAGCCTGCAAAGTAGAATCGCTCCAGCCTGGTGCTGTTTTCACCTCTGAGCAAAACCCAATCCTTCTCTGTGCATTTTCCTTTCACATATGTTCCATAAAGTTGCCGTTTCTTCCTGGCTAGCAAAGTGCAGAACGCTGCCGGCTGCCTGGAGCTCGTGTAGGGCTAGCGTGCTACCCTGGGCAACCAAGACATGGTTTCCTTTCCAAGGATCTGGAGCTTGCTGAAAGGTCAAAGAGGAACAGTTTGACTGGACAACAAGGATTCCTCCTTTAGCCAGGGTTAGTATCGTATAGCGAAACCACAGTAACTCCAGCTGGAGAGCATTAAGTTCCTGGCCCTTGCTTTGCTGGCTCTTAAATCTGAAGGCTTGTGTTGTGTCTCTAGGGATTTTTCAGAAGAAAAAGGCAAGGCAGCAGTCCTCTATTTCTCAAAGTTGCCTCGTTAGTAGGTGGCAGGGAGCTCTGTTGTGCTGGAGACAGCTGGCTGGAGGTGGAATGGGTCTTGGGAATGGCGCCTTTTCCGTGCAGCTGGACACATGGCTCTGCCTTGAAGGGACCTCCGTGTGCTCTGGAGCAGCATGTCCTTGTGTGGAGACTATCTCGAGGGATGGTCCCCGGGGTGCCCACGCTGCTCTCCTGTGGGAAGGAAGCCGATGGCAGCACAGCTGCTCTACATTTGCACTGCAGAAAATTCCTTCAGTGCAGCCCAAATCAGCTGCTGCTGTTGGCAGGCGTCAGGCTCAAGGGGACAGACAGTCTGGTCTAATTTGGCAAAACCTGTGTTGCCCCAGTTTCCCTGTGTAGCTGAGCGGGCCGTGCAGCGCGGCGGCTTTTGGGAGCAAGAGGGAGGCCACGGCAGATCACATGCTGACGTTCAGTGGTGTTTACTTGTACAAAAGGTGAATGCCCTGAATTTACCTTGTGTTTGCTGGGGCCCAGTGGTTTCAAGTGTTTAAGTCATGGCACATGCTGCATGGTCAGTTCCCTTTTGTGCAGGGTTTTTGTGTGCTTTAGCCTTGGAGGACTTGGTTTTCCTCAGACTTTGTCCTTCATTCTTGTTTTTTGTCTGTTTTGTTGCTCTCCAGGTCTGGAGCTACTGAGGAACTGGTGTGACAAAGGATATCACACTGGAGCAGGAGCAGATTTGGCCCAGATGGTGAGTTGGGCTGTGGGTGAATTAGAGAGAGGTTGTTCTCTGCCTGCTCTCAATTCTGTTAAGAGAAGGATTGGGAAGCACAAGCTTCCTGTTGCCAGATGCCCCACAATCCTGGGGAGTTCCTGCCTCGGGGGCAGGCAGGGACAGCCTGTAGCTCTGTGCACTGTCGGGATTCAGACATGCTAATGTGCTTATTTTATCCCCTGTGACTCCTACCTGCTTTTGTGCTGTTCTTGCCTGGGGGCCCTGGCACACAAGGACTTCTCTATCTCCTTCCATTGTGAAGTCCATTCAGTAAATCAGATCTGCAAATACTTTGCATCTGATGTATCCGAGGCTGCACCCAGTGCACCCAAAGATTTGCCAAAAATTTACAGTCTGATCTGCCCTATATTTCCCTCCATGAGGGAACAATCTCTGTCACTTCCATGTCTTAGAATGGAAATAAAGACTGCTATTCTGGGAGCAGACTGGTGGCAGTGGCAATGCCTGGTGGTGTGAGGGCTGTTTAAGTGCAAGAGCCCCCAGGCAGCCTAACAGAGCCCAGCCCGCTTGCAGTGCAGCAGAGTGAGGGTTTTTGCTACGTGTCAGTAACCTGGGTAGCCGCTTGATTGTCTGTCTTTCCTCCTGCAGTGGTCCCTGCTGAAGTCTGTATTCCTCCAGAAGAACATCGTTCAGTTAAACGGCTTCAGCAAGCTGGAACTGGGCAGACTGGGGTGAGTTTGCCCTGGTTGTGATGTGTAATGTGCTGCAGCTTTAGGACTGCCCTGGCAGTGACGTGCACGTGTGTGACGTGCTGCAGCTTTAGGACTGGTGTTGTGGGAGAGAATGGGCACCGAGGCAAGCAGGTATTTAGAAGAGGAATAGGTTGATTTATGGGGTCTGAGCCTCTGGATAGCCAAGTGGTAGCGTGGCACAGTGTCTGAAGAACTGGCGTGTTTCCTTGGCATTGCGTGTCTCCACTGGTGGGAGTGAGGCCGGAGGGAGAACGGCTGGGCTGGATGCAGTTTGGAGAGCAGCTATCTTGGGCAGGACGTGCAGACAAGATATTCCTCGGGGTGCCTGTTAGCACCTCTATGGGCTCTAATGTGGCCCAGCAGTGAGTGGGGGTTCATGCCAGGCCTTTGTGTCTGGGACAGGATGCAGAGGTCAGCATCTCATCGGAAATGTCCCCTCACCATCTTGGGTATCTGTGGGGGAGATTTGGTGCTACCTGGGAATGGGGATGGTGTAAGAAGCCTGACAACCCTGTTTGCTGAGCCTGTGTGTGATGGTTCCACAGGTGAGTGTTGCTCCATGCACCCTCTGATCCTTTTTACTGTCCCTTTCTCCTGCAGCAAACTCCTCCCTTCAGGAGAGGATGAGGAGACCACGGGCAGCCCGGGGCGCCGCCGCGCACAGAGTTTACCCCTCGACAAGTGCACTGGTGAAGCCGGCCAGAAATCTGCTGGCTGCCTCTCAGACACTGCCCTGGTGATGTGATTAGGCAGCCACCGTCCCTCCTTGGGGACACCTGAACCTACCTCAAAGGAAGAGACAGGAGCTGACTCCAGAGACTGTGGGAGCCCCTTGCACTGCACACTTGCTTATGGGCTGTTTTTAAGAGAGGGATATTTTACTGGGCAAAGGGAAGAGCTGTTTAGCTTCAGACTTTTAAAACACAAGAAATCTCCTGATGGCAAAAGGCTGAGGAAGTCTGGTTCGTCTGGCCTTTGTCTTGGGCTTTTGTTGCAGCCTGGTGTGGTGGCAGCTTCCCTGCTGCGTGGGAGCTGGCTGAGCTTGGGGCCAGCCTGGCTTTCCCTTTCCCTGGCTACCTGCGGGCGGGCCCTGCTTGCTGTGCACTGTGCACCCGTCCTGAGCCGTGGGGAGCCCAGTGGAGCCCAGTCTGCTCTGGCCTCACTGCAGCCTGGCCCCAGGGCAGGGACCGGCAGTCCCAGGAGAAAAATAGCACCCTGGTTCTCCTGCCATCACTTGGCTCCTCTGCGAGGAGCAGGCTTTGAGGCTTAGCTGACCTGTTATGTCTTTCCAGAAAGCCTGTGCCAAGATCCTTCCCTGGTGCCCTTCCCCAGCCCTGGGGCCTGAGCCTCGGGCGCGCACATCACCTCTGCCCGCCTGCAGAGAGAGGCTGCGGCCGCCGGTGTGGCCACCGTCTGCAGTGGGACCAGCACAGCTGCCTGCGAGGGAGCGTCCTCTCCAGGCCCCTCCTGCCTGACCCTGCAGCGTGTGCACAGGCAGCGCGGGCTGGTGCTCTCCCGGCGGGCTCTGATCTCTGTTTTACCTTTGTTTCTCAAGGATCTCTATTAAAGTTGAGCACACTCAGCTGTTCTCAGGGTCTTGACTTTGCTGCGTTTCCCTGGTGTATCTGGGTACAGTGGGCAGCTCAGTCGGGTTCTGCTTGCCGAGGGCCACTCTGGGGCTTGATCTGGAGCTTTTCCTTCACCCTGGGGCTGCGAGGGCTGAGACAGACGTGAACGTGGGCAGCACTGTGCCAGCTTGCTGTGGGCACTGTCTGCTGTGCTTCCCTACGTGTCCCTAGGGCTGCAGGAGCCTTTAGTCCCAGCTCCAGGGCAGCGGGAGGAACAAGGTCTGCCTGGGGCTGGGCAGAGGCCCTTGGAGCATTCCTCTCCCTTCCCCGAAGTGTAAATCCTTCCCTGAGCTCGGGAGAGTGCCCGAGTCCCAGGTGTTGGGCTCCCCGCTCCTGTTGCCGCCCAGCTGGGCCAGCCCCTCTCGGGGCCGGCCTTGCTCCGGGCTGAGCGCTGCCCCCCGGCTCTGGGGCTTGCAGAAAGCCCTTCTCCCCGCAGCCCCCAGCGCCTGCAGCTCCCTCCATGTTTCTCCAGTCTCCTTGGTGACAATCTTGTAGCTCCTCGGCTTCTCTCCAGCACTCTAAAATAGCTGCCAGGGTGTGAGCATGAAAGGGGAGAGGCTCCCCCGGCTGCTGCCAGCAGCCCTTTGGGGGCCGTGCGGGAGCCGGCCCTGCCTCAGCGGCTGCGCGCGCTCCCCATCGCACCCTGGCGCCGCGGGGCCAGGCCCCCTGCTGTGCCCTCCCCCTTGGCCCTCCTCTTCCTCCTCGCACCCTGCTTGTGGAGGCAGGATTTGTACCTCTTACCCAGGGCTGGTTGCTTGGGGCCGGCTCCCTCTCCCCTCGTACACCCAGCAATTTGGGGAAGTTGTATTTTGGGAAGTTGTCGGCTGTGATTTAAGCCCTGCCCTGGTCACATCTCCTGCTTGTGGCACAGTGACCCGGGGACCCTGCAGCCCTCAGCAGGCTGCTCCGCAGCTGTCCCTGGGGGTCAGCTGGAGCCACTGTGTCCCCTGGGCTCCCCAGGGCAGGACCAGTGGCCACAGGCCTGCTCCCCCACGGCTGTTCCCAGCCTGGCACGGCAGCCGGCCAAGGGGTTATTTGAACCTTCCTGAAATAGAAATGGAGCTGGGAGCAAGCGAAGAGGGGCAGGGGGTGGCCCAGATGGGTGAGAAAAGGGGTTCCCCTCAGCAAAGAGATTCCCCTCTCATGAGACTGGTGGGCAAGGGCTGAATCAGAGGACCCTGAGGACAGAGAGCTCAGGGCCTCTCCCCTGTCCCCAGCTGCTCCGACTGCCCCCAGGCAGGGACAGGATCTTTCTCTCCTGCAGCCCTGGGGGACATTGTGATAGCCCCATGGCAGGCAAGAGGGTGTCCAGGCGCCGGCAGCACCCGGGCACACAGGGCTGCATCCCGAGAGGCGTCGAGTGCCACCCGGGAAGGCGAAGGGGCTGCAAGGGGCAGGTTTCCTGCCGCTGGCTCCTCTGCCCATCACCCCTGGCACCCCCTGAACTGCTGCTGCCCCTGGGCCCCCGCCAGCCCCGGCAGGTGCCGCGGTGCCAGGCGGCTGCGGGCCCGGCGGCCCCCCCTGCCTCCCGCCCCCCGTCCCTCCCTCGGTGGCGGCGCCGGTGGCGGGGGCACGGCTGGCATTGCTCACTGACACCCTATCTGCCAGGCCGCGGAGCAGCCGCGGGCCCAGAATAGCCGCGCTGCCCTGCAGTCAGCATGGAGCAAGTCCCGAGCGCCGCTGCCCCACAGGTACCGCGCGGGCGGGCGGGTGGGGGGCCCGGCTGCGCAGCCCCCTCGGGGGAACATGGGCACCGTGCGCAGGAGGGCTGGGGGCGCTGGTGACCCCTTTCCTGCAGCCCTGGGGATGAGGGTGTGGAGCACGGCACAACCTGCACGTCTCCCCCGTGCCCAGCTTGCTCCAGCCCCGGGAACGGCTGGGATGGCAGTGGGGAGTGCTAGCGTAGGGCTCCCCACTCCTGGCTGGAGCCAGCGATCCCCTTCGGAGCGCTCCGTGGGCCACGTTCGTGCAGGGCTGCTTGTAAACACGGTGCTGCTGGCAGGGTGAGCTCCTGCTGTGCTGCTCCGCGTGGAGGGGCTCCCGGGAGCCCTGGGGACACGGGCCAGCGCTCGCCCCGCCGTTGTCCCCATGCCCGCACTGCTGCCGCTCCCCCAGGTGGGCTGGCCGGGCGCCTGGCATCGCCTGCCCCGCTCGGGTGGGCCAGGAGGAATCAGGGCCAGGATTTACACCTCAGGGCAGGGGAGGGAGAGGAAGGGTGCAGAGCCGCTGTGGGACCTGCTGCGCTGCGGTGGCAAAGAGGGCACCCAGGTGTCCAGGACCCGGCTCCGCGGGTGCCACACGCCAGCTCGGCTCAGTCTGGCTTGGTCCTGTGGAAAGGGGAGCTGAGCAGCGGGACGGGTGCAGGCAGCATCCCGTGGCGTGGGGGTGGAAGGGGGGCTGCGTCCTGCTGACCCCTGCCCGTGTGCTCCCTCAGATGTCGCTGCTGAGCACTGCTGTGCGCCCGGAGCAGGCAGGTGGGTAGCGGTGCTCGTGCATGCCGTGTGTGTGTCCATCCTCGCACCACGAGCCCCTCTTACCCCGCTCCTGAGCTCCCCACAAGCTGCTCCCAGGGTCCTCTCAGCCCCATGGCTGGAGAGATGCTGTGTTATCTGCCATCCCCATCCCTGTGGACTGGGCACACGAGCGCGCTGCCAGCCCGAGCAGGGCGCTGAGCACAGCATCTCCTCTCGGAGCAGCCCCTCGGAGCGCTCGGCTGAGACCTGGCAGCTCAGCTCACCGCCCGGGCCGGGGCGGGTCCAGCTGCAGGGTTTCTGGCAGCGCCGTGTGCCAAGGAGGACGAGGACGAGGAGGACGAGGAGAGGTGGAGGGGCACCAGGCCTGTCACCTTCACGCTGGGCACCGAGATGCTAGGGCTGGGGCCGGGCCCGGACAGCGAGTTCCAGACCCCCGACGCCGAGGTCTACATGCACTTCATGAGGAGCCACTGCTGCTATGACGCCCTCCCCACCAGCTGCAAGCTTGTCGTCTTTGACACCACGCTGGAGGTGACGCTGCGGGCACCTCGGGGCCGCAGGGCCGCGGCAGGGCAGGCTCGGGGACGTGCGACCCCCCTCTCCGCTCTGCCGGCAGATCAAGAAGGCCTTTGTGGCACTGGTGGCCAACGGGGTGCGGGCGGCCCCGCTGTGGGACAGCAAGTTACAGACCTTCGTGGGTGAGTGCCCGGGGCGCAGCGCAGGGCAGGGCTGCCAGGGCTGCCGCAGCGGCGGTGCCAGCCCCACGCGTCTCCACAGGGATGCTCACGATCACTGACTTCATCAACATCCTGCACCGCTACTACCGCTCGCCCCTGGTGAGTCCTGGGAAGAGCTCGGGCAAGGGGCAGAACCAGCCTGTGGGCAAGGAAAGGTCTGTCCCTGGCCCAGGTTCCTGTGGACCTGCATCTCCTGGTTCCCCTGGTGGGTAATTTTAGTGCTGGGGGTGCTCTCAGCCGGCCTGGGGCCCAGCATGGGCTGCTACACCCATGGAAGCTACATGGAAGCTCCCCTACAGCCAGGGGAGGGCCCAGCGGTGCCTCTGCCTCAGACCCTGCCTGCGTGCAGGCACCTTCGGGGCCCCCTGGGCCTGGCACCCCGGGATGTGATCCCTGTGCTCAGGGAGCAGGGTGGGATGGCCAGGGAGGGGGCAGCAGCCCCGTGGCTGCAGGCAGGGCCGTTCCGTGATGGAGCCTCCCACTGCCCTCAGGTTCAGATCTACGAGGTGGAGGAGCACAAGATTGAGACGTGGAGAGGTACGAATGAAGGCGCTGTCACTGGAGACAGGATGCCTGGCATGGTGGCGGGGGGGTGCGCTGATGGGACATGGAGGCATGTGGCTGCACGCAGGGCTGCCGGTGGCCGTGGGAGTGGTTGGGGATGCGATGCAGCCCTGAGGGCGCTCCGCTCCCACCGCTCTCCCTTCCCAGAGGTGTATCTGCAAGGCTCCTTCAAGCCGCTGGTCTACATCTCCCCGAGTGACAGGTAAGTGTGAGCCACCCCCCCGGCACGGGCTCGGGCCCGGAGCGCAGCCTACTCGCCACGACCCTGGCACCGCAGCGACCTGCAGCCCCTCGGGCTGTGCTGGGGCTGCCCCTTCCTGGAGCTGGCTCCACGTGGGAGAGGAACACAGGAGTGATGCTGCTGGGATGGAGAGGACCTGGGACGCTGGGGGGAGGTTCTGGGCACAGCTGTGTCCCCCTCCCCATGGCGGCCCCGTCACCTGCAGCCTCTTCGACGCCGTCTACTCCCTCATCAAGCACAAAATCCACCGGCTGCCTGTGATCGAGCCCGTCTCGGGGAACGTCCTGCACATCCTCACGCACAAGCGCATCCTCAAGTTCCTCCACATCTTTGTGAGTGCGGGGACCGGAGCGGGGCTGCCCACGCTGCTGGGCGCACGCGCTCGTGTGCCCCAGGGCTCTGCCCACCGCCGCCTGCCCGCTGCAGGGCCCCACCATCCGCAAGCCACGCTTCCTCAAGAAGACGGTGCAGGAGCTGTGCGTGGGCACCTTCCGCGACGTGGCCGTCGTCCCCGAGTCCGCGCCCATCTACACGGCGCTGGAGATCTTTGTGGACCGCCGCGTCTCCGCGCTGCCCGTTGTCAATGATGCAGGTAACTGGGGAGGGGGCTGCTGAGGGGCCCGACCATCCCCTTCTCCTCCTGCCAGGGGCTCCTGCCCCATCGCCACCAGTAAACCCTCCCTTCCCATCCCATGTCCAGCAGCCCCCAGCTCCCCTCCTCTGCTGTCCCAGGGCTCTGGAAGGAGCATATTATCCAGGGGACCCCCCCCCGAACCGCTGATCCCATGCTCTGCATGTCTTTGCAGGGCAAGTGGTGGGCCTCTACTCAAGGTTTGATGTCATTGTGAGTATCACGTGCTTGCATGTGCGTGGCAGCACAAGCAGGGGCATGGCAGTGATGGGTGTGCGTGGACAGCGCTTCACGTGCATCTGCCCAGGGTGCTCGCAGCCCGCAGGTGCCTGTACTGTGCACGTCAGTCCCACATGCAGAGACACCATGTGTCCTTCTGCATCTGCCCCACGTGTAGCCCTCCTCATGCCCAGCTCGGTGCCAGGGCAGTGCCTGTTGTGTGGCGCTGACTGCAGCCTCCTCTCCGGCAGCACCTGGCAGCCCAGAAGACCTACAACAACCTGGACATCAGCGTGCGGGAGGCGCTGCGGCGACGGACCATCTGCCTTGAGGGGGTCCTTATCTGCTACCCCCACGAAACCATGGAGGACATCATCGACCGCATCGCCAAGGAGCAGGTGAGCGGCACGGGAGCATCTGTCCTGCACGCCAGTCCCGGCCCCATCCCGCCAGCTCCATCCTGCCGCCCTCACTCCGCTCTGATGCTCTGGCTGCTCCTGCAGGTCCATCGCCTGGTGCTGGTGGATGAGAACCGGTACCCGCGGGGCATCGTCTCCCTCTCCGACATCCTCCAGGCCCTTGTGCTCACGCCCGCAGGTATTGATGCTCTAAACTCTTAGCCCACGGCGCTCCATCTTTCTCCATTTGCACCCTCCATTTCTCTCCACTTCAGGTAGGCACCGCTCCGGGCCGCAGCGTGCCCACGCCCTCCCCATGGGCACCTCGCCGCTCGGGCCCCGCGCGCGCCGCCGCGTCCGCACCGGCCCTGCCCGCGCCCGCCGGCGAGGTAGGAGGAGGCCGGCCGGGTGATGGGCACCCGGCCATAGGGCGCTCCCCGAGCTGCCGATGGAGCTGTGGGGCACCGCCAGCCTCCAGGGCAGAGCAGGGCTCTGGGCTTTTGGGCTGGGACACAGAGCAGCCCAAAATGAAGCCTCAAATCAAAGTTTCCCTGACATCTAGCCCCGCCGGTGCCATCCCTGTGGGGCTCAGTACAGTGGGGTCAGACCCCCTACTCGTGCCACTCTGGCACCTCCCCTGCAGAAGGGGACTGAGGGGCTGTTACCACATCCCACTCCTCAACCCCCGCCTTTCCCTCTACTTTCCCCTTGCTCCCCTGGTCCTGGCCGCGAGGAGGCTCCTGATGTCGGGATGATGGCTGTCCCAGGACGGAGCCAGAGCCCTCGTGTCCCTGTGCCCTTGTGGGATGGCGGGCAGTGACATGGGGGGTCCACGCTGGCCCCGGCGCTGCGGTGGGTCACGGCCTCGCGCGCTCTCGCCTCGCAGGCCTCGACCGACACTCGCTCTGAGGACGCCACGAAGTGCTGCCAGCTTGTCCCACTCGGGAGCCCCTCGCGTGGCCCTGGGCCAGACCCGGGGCTGTGTTGGGCCCGTGGAAGGAGGCTCGAGCCCTGGAGGCTCCCTGCGGGGGGGGAGGGGGGTCTGTCCATGCAGACCCCAGCTCCGGGCCTCACCTTGAGGCCGGGCCTGCTCCTCCAGGGAGGAAGAAAGCGGAGGGAGAGGGGAAAGGGGGGCCCCAGGAGCACCTCCCTTGAGGGTGCCGGTGATGATGCTCAGCGGGCACCGTGCTGCAAGGCGCCCCCCCCACAGAGACCTCCACCGCCCTGGGGACGTGGCCACGCCATCTCCCTTGTCCTGGCCCCCTTGGGCCCATCCTGCTGCCAGACTCCAGCGCTCTGGCCCCACCTGCCCGCAGGCAGGTCTTGGCGGCCGTGGCCAGTGCCCCGGGCTTGGTGCAGGCACTGCTTGAGGGGCAGAGGCTCTGCTGTCCAGCCCGGCTTGTTTGGGGTGGGAGTGTGTGGGGCTGGAGCCCTCTGGCGGGGGCTGGTGCCTGGATGGGGGGTGCTGGTGGCAGGGGGACCACAGACATGTCTGGGCTGGGAGGGTGGGGGGTTTTGCCTGCATTCGCTGTCCTGTTCAGCTGTGTGCCAATAAACCCGCCTGCTCCAGCTCCGCGTCCTTGCCCTGTCCCTGCTGGCAGCCTGGCATCCCCCTCTGCCCTGCAGGAGGCAGGGGAAGGGGCAAAGTGCCCTCACCTGGGGCGGCTGCCGCCGCAAAGGCCCAGGGATGGCCCTGGCCGCCCGTCCCTGCACGTGGCCAGTGCCCGGCCCCAGCTGGGCCCCTGGAGCCAATCCCTCCCACCGCAGCTTTGCCCAAGGCCACCGAGACAGCCTTGAACCCCGTGTGTCCCCTGGCCTCGGCCTGCGCTGGCTGGCCTTGCAGGGGCCATGCCCAGGATGGGGACAGGCTGCCACCCTCTCCCTGCCCCGGGCTGGGGCTGGATCCATCCCTCGGCAGCACCTGCCACCCCCGTGTCCCCACGACGGCTCGGCGCCTGCAGGACCCCGTCCGCAGGGAAAGTGAGGCACGGAGCACTGGCTGCGGCCAAGGTGAGCTCTTGGGACGGGGCCCGGCGCCCTGGCCCCAGCAGGCACAGCTCCACGCGCAGCGACACACGCACGGCACAACGGAGAGACAGAAACGGCTGCGACCCCCATCCCCGCGGCGCCCTGGCAGGCAGCACCCGGCCCCCGCGGCACGTGAAAGGCACAGCAGGTCCCCAGCCCCCTGCCCCGGTGTGATCGGGGGCAGCCTCATCCCCCGCTTCCCTGCAGCAGCACCGGGAGCTGGCCCAAGCCGGGCAGGGGGATGCCAGGTGCTCAGTGGGCGCCAAGGGGCCCCATGAATTCAGGATCTTGGTGGGAGGAGGGGAAGTCGCCTCCCTCCCCTCAGCTCCGGCTCAGCACCCGGGGCGCTCAGGGGGCTGCCGGGCGGGCGATGAACTCCAGGTTGATGGGCTTGTCGGCCACCAGGACGATGCGGGACACAGATGTCACCTGCACACCGCGGGGGTCCGGTCGCACTTCGAACGCCTGGATGATCTGCAAGGAGCGGGGGACACGTCAGAACCTTGGCCCCACTCGCCACCGTGTTCCCAGCCCGGAGGTGCCCCACACTCACCCTCGCCAGAGCCAGGTGCATCTCCAGCTCAGCGATGCGGCGGCCGACGCAGGCACGGACGCCGTAGCCGAAGGGAATAGAGCTGAAGGGGTGGTGGGGGGAGCCGTGGCCCCGGAGCCAGCGCTGGGGCAGGAAGCGCTCGGGCTCCGGGAAGTGGGTCTCGTCGTGGGACATGGCGTAGTGTGCCAGGACGAAGAGGGTCTGTGGGAACGGGGAGGGTTAATGGCCCCTGCCCATCCCCTCCTAGCGCTGGCCCGCTGCCCAGCCCCACTCACGTTCTTGGGAAAGTGGTAGTCTCCGATGACGATGTCCTTCTCCCAAAAGACCCTGGCGTTGGTGGGCACCACAGGGTAGATCCTGCACCAGGACATGGGGACAAGTAGCACAGGAGCAGGTCCCACCAGGCACCAGCCCCCCAAGCAGAGAAAACCCCGGGTAGGACAAGGGGGAACATTGCTCAGGGGCTCCGTCTCCATTGCCAGCAAGGGGACTCAAACCCAAGCGCACACCCTGCCTGGGAGATGTCCCCATGCCCCAGGATTGCCACCTGCCTCCCCAGCTCCCCAGTGTCCCTGGTCCCACGGGGCTGCCATGCGGCCTGGGAAATGGGGTAGGGACAGGGGTCCTCGGGCAAGGGGCAAGGCTGGCCTCTACCTCAGCGTCTCCTTGATCACAGCACGAAGCAGCGGCATCTTGGGGATATCCTCAGCACCAGGGACTCGGTCAGGGGGCACGACAGCCGCCAGCTCCTTGTACAGGGCGTTCTGGATGCCCAGGTCCCGGGAGAGGTGGTACAAGGCCCAGGACAGCGTGTTGGAGGTCTAGGTGAGGGACACCGGATTAGGACCAGTGCCAGCTCACGTCAAGTGATGGGGCTGCTCAAGGCACCAAGCGCAGAGCCTGTCCCAAGAGAGCGATGCCCCAGGGCAGAGCCCAGTGGGATCCTGCTCTTACCGTGTCCACGCCAGCCAGCAGCAGCTCCGCCACGCTGCCATAGACCTCCTCCAGGCTGAGCCGGCCGCTGGCCAGCAGGTAGCTCAGGTAGCCCGACACCACCTTGCCCCGCTCCACCTGCCCCTCCAGCTCCTTCATCTTACGGTCAATCAAGTTCTTGCCTGCGGGGACAAGGACAGTGGGACCCAGTGCTGATGAAGCGAGAGGTGACCAAGGCAAGGGGCTGGGGATCCTGCACAGGCACCATCAACCCCTGCGACCTGTGGGGAGGTGAAAGCCCGGGGCTGTGGAAGAAGCGTGCCCCGGCCTCTCTAGGTGGCCAGAGGGCTCTGCAGGGTCCCTGCTTGCCCCTGCTGCACTGGGTGGGAAGGCCGGGGGGTCCTTAGAAGTCCCACTGAGTCGGGCCCCCATTGCCACCCCTCACCGAAGGCGAAGATGGTGTCCCAGCTGTCCAGGTAGCGGTCCCAGAAGGGCAGCACCTTCCGGGTCCACCGGGGAAGCACAGTGGCGAAGATGGAGTTCTTGAACATGAGGTTGATGGAGTTGATGAAGCGCTGGGTCTCGGCGGGGACCTGCTGCTGCAGGCACCCGATGCGGGTCTCGAAGAGGATGTAGGAGATCCCTGCGGGGGACAAGCTCCGTGCAGAGCCCTGCAGGGACGGGGCGAGCGGGGCAGGGCGAGGACCCCCTACCTTCCAGGGCGAAGCGGTAGAGCAGGTTGGCCACGTCACCCACCAGCACCCCCGAGGGGCTGCGACTCCGCTCGTCCCGCAGCCGCACCATCAGGTCCGACACCACCTCGCCGATGGCATCCGCGTACAGCGCTGCCTCCGAGGGCTTCAGCAGCCGCTTGTTGAGAACCTGCCGCAGGCGGTACCAGCGCTCCCCTTCCCTGCGCGGGGACGCGGAGTCAGCGCAGGGGCAGGCGGGCAGGGGGCAGTGGGTGGGAGCCAGCTCCGTACCCACGGGCGCATCCTCCCCACACTGTGCTGGGCATCACCCGAGGCCCATGGGTCTCTCGGCCCTCCCATCCGTGGGCTGCTTGGCAGAGGGGAGCAGTGACAGCCCTCTCTGGGCCTGGCAGCGGAGGCGATCGCCCCGGGGACAGGGCAGGAGCAGCCTGCTGCCCGCAGAGGGGACTCACTCAGTGAAGGGTCCATAGGGCAGGCGCCGTGTGTCCCGGTGCTCCTTCCACAGGGCCATGTCACTCCTCATGGGGTACTTGCCCTCCTGCCGCAGCAGCTGCTCCAGTACCTCTGGGCTCCCGATGTTGATGTTCTCGTAATGCCCGAAGGTCGACTTCCAGATGGGGCCATAAATGCGCCGGGACATCAACTGTGATGCACCAGAGCACAGCGGGTTAATGGGGACATCAGGGGGAGATGGATCAGTCTCTCCTTGCCTTGATTGTGCCCCACAACCTTCCAACGTGCTCTGCCCCTGATGCAGGGACCCCTCAGCACCACATGCCTGCCTCCAACTGGTGGCGATAGCAGGTCACCTACGTAAGGGAGGCTGCAGGGGTGCAGCAGGACTTGCAGCGAGGTGTGTGCAGGACGTGGCAGAAGGTCCCCATCCCCTGCACTCACCCTGAGCTCCCTTTGCCTTCACCTCCCAGTACCAGCACCCTGAGCTGCAACCACCAAAAGGCACCAACCCATAGCACAAGCTGGGTTATTCCTCATCCATCCTGGGGATGGAAGGGCAACTTGGTCTTCTGAGGAGGGAAGACCCAAAGGGAACAGAAGGGATGGGGATGATGGCCATGCATGAGGCTTGAGGGCCATCTCAGCAGTGGCCAGCTCCAAACCTCACTGCTTCCAGCAGCCCCCTCTACACCAGGCTCTGCCCACACCAGGGGCAAAAGTCTCCAGGCAGGGCTTTGAACCTGCCACCTGATAAGTGTGGTTAATGATCAGTGCTAGGAGGTCACCGCCAGGTTGGGGCAGGCCTGGGCTGCTCCGAGGGCAGGTGACCAGTGCGGGGGGCACAGAGCCTACATGGCGCACATGGAGCCGAGGTGCTTCTCCGGCCTCCGTGCCTGCCGCTCCCCGGGGCCAGGGAGTCCTTGGCAGGACCCCATGGGGCCAAGCCTGCCTCCCGGCTGGGCAGCACGGGCACCCCGCGCCCCGGCACCCTGTGCCCTGGTACCCCGCAGCCCGGTGCGGGTCCCCGTGGGCTGCGGGGATCCACGTGGTACAATCTCCCTTGGTGACTGCCTGCATCGCAGCCTGCGCCCGCATTCAGCTACATTCGTCAGCGCGGGGAGATGTTCCT
Source organism: Tinamus guttatus (assembly GCF_059628265.1). NCBI lineage: Eukaryota > Metazoa > Chordata > Aves > Tinamiformes > Tinamidae > Tinamus > Tinamus guttatus. The sequence continues at coordinate 4,973,311 of NW_028288594.1, read as the reverse complement.
CGCGGGTGGCGGCAGGGAGCGGGGGAGGGACGGCCGCCCCGGTGCGGGCGCTGCAGGCGGCTTGCGGAGCGAACGCGTCGTGTGGGGCTGCGCGCGGCCGCCGCTCGGGCTTAAAGCAGCCTGCGAGCATCTGCAGCACAGGCCTCGGGAGCAGCGAGGAGTCCGCGCTCCCAGGAAAAGCAGCTCCAGAGCCTGCGGGGAGCCGCAAGGCTGGGGTGTGCTGGGAGCAGCAGGGTCCTCCTGTGCCGGCTCCAGCTCCCTGCGACAGCCCCTTCCCCAGGAGCACTGCCCTGGGCCTGCGCGATCCTCCCAGGCGCTGCTGGTTGGAGCTCCAGGGTGCTGGAGATGTCACCCGGCTCCCTGCCAGCAAAACCAGCCCTTGCTTTATCCGACGAATGAGGAAGTGTTGACAGAAGAAAACAAACACCTCTGCCTCCTCCTTCTCCGCTGCCTTCCTAGGTGCCATCTGGCCCAACACCTGCCTGACCGCTTTTACCCCCGAAAAACGTGGCCCCAGTTGCAGCAGACTGGGCTGGTTGGGGGTGCTGGGACAACGTGAGCTTGTTCTTTGCCCTGTGCTGTCCCGGGCCCGCCGCATTGTGGCACGGGATGCACTGTCAGGCATCCTGCAGGTGGGGGGCACCCTGCACAGGCCACTGTCACCAAGGCCTGGCCCCCAGTGCACGAGGCAGCCCCAGTTGCATGAGACAGCCAAGACACAGCGCTTGCCCTGCGCAGCATTGGGGCCCCGGGTAGTCCCAGCCTGGCTGGAGCCCTCCTGGCACCACCCAGCTCTCTGTTGGCCTCAGCCTGATGCTCACCCCAGCATCACCTCATAGGCACAGGGGTGCCCCTTGTCTAATCCCTCCCCTATCCCAGCATTGCCTTCCCCCACCTTAACTCCTTGCGCACACCTGCACGCTCCCCCAACCCCATTTCATTCCTGCCCCTGGCACAGATCCATTTCCCCCTCTCTACCACCCCTGCCAAGACCCCCAACCACGGACCATGTCCCAGCCCCACCACCTGCGAGCACGTAGACCCTACTCGCCCCTCCTGGGACCCCAGCACGACCCCTGTGCCACCAGTGCGGCACCCCAGAGCCTACGCTCCCCGCTGAGGACCCCCTTCCCCAGGCGCCCGCGGTCCCGCTGCCCCGGGCGCACCTGCAGCCGGTGCGTGTGCAGCAGGTAGCCGCGCAGGAAGAGCCAGACGAAAGTGCGGAGCAGCCCCGGCCCCGGCAGCTCCCCGGGCCCCTTCAGCCGCGCCGGCCCCGCCGTGGCCGCCGCCGCCGCCGCCGAGCCCCCGGCCCCGCGCCCCGGCCCCGGGCTGGGCGGCGGCGGCGGCGGCAGCAGCGCGCGGAGACGCGGGGGCAGCGGCAGCCGCCGGGCCCCGCCGCTCGGGCCCGCCATGCTCTGTCGGCAGCGCACGGGACGGGGCGGCGCGGGGCGGCACCGGGGGCGGCGCGGGGAGGGGCGGCGCGGGGGGCGGGCGAGGGCGGCACCGGGAGCCGGGAGCCGGGAGCCGGGAGCCGGGCGGCGGCGGCAGCGCTCGCGGGGCAGCGGCTGCGGGGTGCCCATCACGGCGCTCCGGGCACGGTGCAGCAGGCACCGAGCAGGGCGCCCCGGGCCCGCACACCGGCACCGGGTACCGCACATCGGCCCCTGCGCCATGGACCGCAGCAGGCACAGCTCCGGGCCTGCACCTCGGCACGCTCTGTCCTCCTCTGCCCCTGCTGTCCCTGTTGCTCTCTGCCTTTCTCTCATGCCGACTCTCTCCTTATCCCTGCCCTGCCCAGATACTGTCCCCCCCTCATTCAGCCCTGTGCCCTCCTTATCCCTGGCCCTGTGAAGGACACAGTCGCAGACCAGAGAGTGGGCCCCAAGCTAACCTGGCTGTGGGGACCTCTCCCTGCACTCCCTCCTCATGCTGACAGCCAACAGTCCGGATGGGAGAGACTTCTGAGTGCCCGCCCGGTGGCTGCTGGCACTTTTCCATAGATGCATCCTCCTTCCTGCTCCATTGCGGGTTAGGTTTGTCATGGCTCTGGGGACTGTGCCATCATCTCCTGCCCCAACCTGCCAATGAGGCTTGAGGCGGGCGGTTCAGTCCATGAGTGTGTCCCACCCCTGGCAAAGCCCGGCACCACCACCAGGTCCCCAGGAACTTGGGGCATTGCACTTCTGTGCCCAGGTGTCCTCTGTTCTCAGGCCACTTCTGTGCCTCTGACTGGGACATGCCAGTGCTGATCACCACCTGCCCCTATCAGAGGGTGGGTTCAAGGTCCCCCACATTAACTTTTTGTCCCCTGGACAGTTGAGGAACATCTCCAGATTGGTGCCCAAAGCACTCCATGCCCTTGGGGCTGGGGTTTTGAAGGCCTGGGCACCCCTGTGACTGGAGACACTGATACACAGGGGCCTGGGATGCAAGTATGAGAGCCTGCCGCCATCTCATGGCTGTTTGTGCTGGGTGCACAGCTGCTCTGCCCCCGCTGGCCCAGAGCAAGCAGCAGGAAAGGCGGCAACCAAGTCCCCACCATCCCACTGGGTTTGCAGCCAGCATCCCGCTGTGCCCCTGAACACTGAGCCTGTCTGCAGGGCATCCAGCCCAAGCCTGAGCTTGTTAGCGCAGAGGGCATCAGCTCTGCAGCAACACCAAGGCAAGAACCGGAACTCAGTGTGCAGCTCAGGAACGCCCTCCAAGGCCTGCTTTAGTCCTCTGGGCTGCACTCTGGGCACTAAGTACAACATCCTCTCCACTACCTAGGGGTGTTCACAGGGACTCCCTGCACCCAGCCTCACCACCAAGCCCTTCATCCCCTGGGGGATAGGACAAGCCCTGGCTGGCCTAGGCTCTGGATCTGCCCCCAGGGAGTAAGAGCATCGCCCTGGTGCTGGATCCCCTGGATAATTCAGGTGGCATTTCCCAGCCATAGGGAGTGCAGCCACTGCAGGCAGGACAGGCTGAGGTGTGCACTGCTCAGGCAGCAAGAGACGCAGGGTAACCTTGTCCCAGTGAGTGCTGTGCAGGGGGATAGTGCAATGTGGCTATCCCAGAGGCCGATGTGGCATTCCCTGAAGCTGGAACAGGGGAGCAAAACCAGATTGAGCTGTCCTCCATCCTGTCGGGGCTCTCCTAGCTCTCCCTGACCCTGTGAGAGCCAAGCCAGACCTGCAGAGAGCTCATCCCGAGCCTATTGCAAAACTGAGGCAAACATTTCTCCTCAGAGCACTTAAAGCCTTGAAGTGGCTCCTTGGGCTAGTGCTGTCTCCAAGGCAGGCCAGGCGCCCAGGCGTCCGGCTCCTCCCGGCTCTAGCCACTAGGCTGTGCTCCATGATTTCAGACAGCAGCGTCTGTGCACGGGAGGTGTCAGGGCCAGGAGCGCTGCAGAGCCCGCCGCAAGCCCCGGCTGCCCCGCTGCGGGATCAGGTCCTATCCGCTGGGACGATGGGGTCGCCAAAGTCCCCCCAGCCATTCCCACCGCCACCATGTGGCGAGACACCCCTGGCTGAGTCACGGATGCCCTGCCTGCTGCTGGAAGATGTTCCCAGGGTCGCGTCTCTGTCCGGGGAGCACATCCTGCTCTGGGGGTCGGCCAGCCCCGGCCGTGCGTCTGAGTCACCCGTGGGGAGCAGCAGCGCGGGTGGCCGTCCCTGCGCGGGGAGGCCGGAGGCTGTGCAGGGACAGCCGTCAGGGCCGACAAGGGCAGTGGGGGTGGCCGTGCGGGAAGAGGGGGTCGGTGAGTCAGGCTGCACCGTAAGCAGCCCATGGGGACTTCCAAGAGGAAGTGACTGGGCCGTGACACATCCCAGCTGGAGGACGCCACAGGGGTCCTGGGGCATCTCCAGCTCCTGGGACAGCTCATCAGCTGCTGCAGCCGCTTGGGGATCTTGTTTCTCCAGGGTGCTTGTGGGGCTCCCATTGAGACTGGTGGTGATATGGGGACCAGAGGGACATTCCCATCAGTCTATCCCTGCAGTGACACTGCTGGCTGAGACCCTGGACTGAAGGGGCATCCCAGGCTCCACTGGGACTGGAAGAGGGCAGAGACAGGAGGGTGAATGCCGTGTTTACCCCGGGGGATGAAGAGCTGGGAGTGTTGGTGGCCCCACACTGCACAGGACATATAGATGCAGAGCCACATCAGAGACACAGTGGGGGCTTCTCATGTCCCTCTGCTCCCTCTTCAGAGCACTGTGTCAAGCCCTTGCTGCTCCACAATTTCACAAGGGAGACCTCCACCTCCAGCGAGCCCCCACCGCTCAAAATGTGGCCACTGGGGGTCAGAACGACCGCCTCTTTATGTGACTCTTGCAGTGTCACCCAGGAGCTGGAAACATTTCCCAGGGCTGCAAGAGTCCCCTGCTTGTCTCTCCCACAGCCGGGGAGCGGGATGTCCCACGGGAGGACATCCCCTGAGTCACCCCCAGGAAAGCCCAGGCTGTGAGAAGGCTGAGGTTTGGCTCCCAGGGACCGTAAATAGCTGTCGGCTCTGCAACTGGAGATGGCCCCTCACGCCATGCAGCTGTGTGTCACTGCACTGTCACCATGTGAGTCACCAGCAGCCCTGGACCTCCGATTGCAGCAGCAGGGCTGCACTGCTGGCCAAGGGGACACGGGGACACCCAAGGTGGACAGAGGCAGATCCCAGCCTCAGGGTTGCCTCCCTGCCTATATCCCAAGAGCGACCCTCTTGCTGCTCTCTGAGGACTGCCTGGAGGTCCCCATCCTTGTTCTTTCATCTGACAGCAAAGACCCATCCAGACTTGGGGAAGGGCTGGGCACAAGGTCTCAGCAGCGAGATCTGCTCTGGTCTCCTCAGTTTTTGCCCCACAGCACCCTGGGGATCTGAGGCCTTTCTCCAAGGCAGAAGCCTTGTCTGGAGCTGGCCTGGGGATGCCGGCTCCGGAGCGCCGGCAGCTTGTTATCACGGCCACGGGAGGCAGCCCGGCCTGCTCTCAAGTGGGCCAGGCTGATTAGTGACTTCAAGTGGCTATGGAGTTATTCTGAGTCAAGTAGGCACGGAGGGAGCCGACCCTGCTGCTGGCCAGCCTTGTCCTGGGGTCGAGATGGGAGTGCGGAGACGTGCGCCTGGCTTGCCAGGACATCTCCCCCGGCCTCTGCAGCTCCAAGCAGCCCTTCCGAGGCGGAGAGGGGCTCCCCCGCTCCAGTTGCTTCCTGCTCTCCCTTACTCCCGCTGCAAACGGCTGTTTGCTCCAGCCCAAAGCAAACCTGATTTTATCTCCCAACTCCAGTTCCCTTGGCTGTGGGCCACAGTCGATGCCTCCTACGCAGGACTTGTGAAGCCCATTCGGGGACCCGCGCACAGAGCAGCCTGTGTACGCTCCTACATGACATCATGTTTACTGCCCGCGGGGGCCCAAGGACACCCCCTCCCCGCAGCACCGCTCCCAGCCTGAGCAATGTTTCCTCCCCGGCCCATCAGTGCCCAGCTCGGCCCCAGGCTCGGTGCCCTCTGCTTGCTGCACTGGGCAGACAAGTGTGCGAGGAACCGGAGGGGATGGAATGGGCGGCTGCGTGGTGCTTGCCTGGAGTGGTGCAGCCTGGGAGGCTTTCGGCTCCTCCTCATCACTGGTAGGTCGCTCTCGGCCTCAGTGCCCCAGCTGCCACCCTGGGGAGTGGAGAACAGCTCTGTGTTGGCAGTAGCTGTGGAGCGTGGCATCAGGACAAAGTCAGGCCCTCACTTTGTCCCTTCCCATCCAGGACAGAGTTGGGCCTTGACTTCTGTTTCTTAAATGGAGGTTGTTGGAAAAGGGCCACAATATTCAGGGGCTTGTTCAGAAGTGCTCTCCTGCCATTCATCCATCCATCCACACATGCATGCATCTTTCCCATACCCATGGCTCCATTCATTTACTTAGAGTTGTATGCGCTCACCCATCCATCCATCTACAAAGGCATCATCCATCTTTCCGCCCATCCGCACATGTATCTGCCCATCCATCCATCCATCCATCCTCCCATCCATCCATCCATCCATCGGTCGGTCATCCTTGGCCTGTGCAAGATGTGTGGAGCCAGGCATGGTTCTCACTGTGCAGTGCTGGAGCGCAGGCGCCCACTTTCGCCCCCGCAGTGGGGAGCTCTGCAGGGGCAAGGCCCAGCTCTCGTGGTTGCGCAGGGAAGCAGTGAGATGCTCCCTCTGTGCCTGTGGGTGCCCCGGGCTAGTTTCCCAGCTTGGACCTTTTTGAGTGCCGTCCTAGCAGACTCCCCTTGGGCTGCCAGCCTGTTCCCAAATCCACAGCACCCCTCTGTGGGTGACACCTCTCAGTTCCGCTGGCTCTGCACCCTGCGGGGCCACCGACACCAGGCAGCCTCGCTCAGCCCCCGTCAGTGACCGTCCCTGCAGCGGGCACCACGTGCACACACATGCTTAGCCATGCACACACGTGTGGGGGGACAGGGCAGGCTGTGTGTGTGCCTGGGTCACCGCGGGCTCGGGGCGGGCTGCAGGGCCAGCCGCGGGGCAGGGGCCGAGGCCGCGGCGGGAGGCAGGGGACCCGTCTAATTTAAGAACAACCCTGCGGGCGCTGTCAGCGCCGGGCGGCGCTCTGATGTGGGGACAGGTCCTCGTCAGCTCCCTCACCGCCGCCGCCCGACATGAAAGGGCTCCGTGCCCGATAAGGCCCCAGGCGCTCGGTGGGGGCAGCACCGGGGCCGGATCCACGTCCGTGCCTGTGTTGTGGGGACCGTGAGCCACTCACATACCCGAAAGTGCCCCGCGCCACCACAGGCTCCCTGGGGCACGTGGAAGGTCTCCATGCCCGCATGACCCCCCTGCAGCACGTGGCCCCACGTGCAGCCCGCCCGGCCCCATGGCCAAGGCTTCGCTGCCGCCCTCCCTGCCCCGCGCGGAGTCCCCTGGCCGCCCGCGGCCGCCGCCGGCGTCCGTGTTGTTTTAATAAGATCATCCTCCTCCCGCGGTGAGGTCGCAGCCCGGGGCCCGTGACATCACGGCGCGCTGCCATGGCAACGGCGGGATGTCACAAACACCGCGCGATGACCTCACTGCAGGAGCGGGAGATGGGGCCAGCCGGGGTTTGATCCCAGCGTCCTCGGGAAGCGCGCAGGGGAGGGACGCCGGGAAAGTATGCGGCTGCTGCGCGCCAGCCTGTTTGCGTTGGACGTCGCCGCGTTTCCCCGCTGCGGGAAGGGCCCGTTCCCCTTCCTCCCTGCACTGCTGGCCCGGCCGCGGGGCCGTTCCCTCAGCTGCGGCACGGAGACGGGCAGCAGCGCATCCCTGAGCCCTGTCCCGGCTGGCAGGTGAGCGATGGGGATGGGACACCCACAGCTCCCTGTGTCCTGACGTGCCCACCCTGTGCCCATGCAAAAAGCCCCACAGTGGGGGCCACAGTGGGGACAAACAGCCCCCAAGCGGGGCCAACCGTCCTGTTTGCCCTGGCATCACCAGTCCCACTGTGGGGTGCAGGGACGTGTCTGCCCTGCTCTTCTCAGTGTTAATTCTCACCAAGAGGGGCCAGGGCTGCCCAGGGGTGGCCGGGGAACATGGCGCTTTCCCCTGATAGCAAAAATAAATACATTAAAATTCTTGCAGGAGGCAGAAGAATGCGGGACGGCAGGAAAAAATTGTTTTATAATTTGTAATAACACAAAAGCCGGGGCGGGGGGTGCCGAGCGGCGAGAGGCGCGCGGAGGCGCCGGCGGAGGCCGGGCCGCGGGGTGAGGACTGCTCCCACGTGGCGGCCGTAGCCCTGCTCCGCAGCCCGCGCTCAGCACCCCGGGCGCCCGGGGCCCTCGGGGGCGGACGAGGGAGCCTGGTGCCCCCAGGGCCGCGTGATTGTCCCCAGGTCCCCTGTGCAGGTCTGTGCCTCAGTTTCCCCTCTCTAAGGGGGATTCTCTATTCCAGGGGGAGGCATCCCCAGGGCATCCAATCTCAGCCCACCTGCTGGCCACACGTGCACCCGTGGCCAGGAGGGATGGCCTCTGCCCGGCCCTCTCCGTCCCCCGGTTCCCGCAAGGGGCTGGTTCCTGCCCGTGCCCCCCCGTGCGCAGGGGCGCGTGGGCGCGATGAGGCTCGGCCGCCGCACGCCAGGCGCACCTGCTGCCCCCCCGCCCCGCTCCGCTCTTCGGGGCGAAATCAAAGGGATTTTTCTGCCATTAGGAAATCAGATAAAGGCTTCTCACCTGCCCTGCGCTGCCTTTGCTGCGCACCCGGGCGCTCGCGGCGCGGGGACAACAGGCACTTTCAGCACGGCGGCCGATGAGCCTCACGTTTCAGCACCCGGTGCGCTCTGCCCGCGGGGGCCGGGCACGGTGTCGGCACCTCCCCAGCCCCGGCACCGGCCAGGGCCCGGCTGCTGCAAGGACAGTTCGACCCTGCTCATCCCGGCAGGAGCGCAGACTGGGATCCCAAATGCCATGCGGGAAGGCAGGAACAGGGCACAGATAAAGGGGAAGCCGGTCACCACCAGCACTGCTGCAGGGAGAAAAAGTGCCTGGGGAAGGGGAAGATGTTGCTGGTGTTGGGGCCCGGGCGTAGTGTAGGGCTGCCCAGAGGCTGCAGAGATGGGCAAGGGGTGGCGGAAGCAGCTCCCTCCCAGGCAGGGCAACGGAGCCTGGATCTCTGCTGGAGGCAGGGGAAGAGCCCCCGGGCATGGAGGATGCTCTGGCTTGTCCGTTGCTGGAGGCCGGAGCCCCTGTTTCAACCCTTCTCCCCAGAGCCCAGCTGGGGGTGGCAGGGTGCTCCAGCCACGGGGACAGGGGTGCATGGTGGTCCCCAGGGGCAGAGCCAGGGCCCTGGCATGAACCCAGGGAAACTTCTCCCATTGCTGCCCAGGGTGCAGACATGGGTGCTGGCAGCCTAGGAACACCCGTGCCTTCTGTCTCCAGCTCCCCCAGCCCCGGCACACCGTCCCTGTGCATCTCCCAGGCCTCTCAGCTTCCCCCTGCCCCAGGCAGCTCCCTGCTGCTGGTTTGATCCCACGCTGGGGGCTGGGGATCCCTGCAAGGTCCCGGCTGCACCTGAGGTGAGATCACTGAAAAGAGCCTGACCCTCCCCACACTCCTCTCCTGCTCCTCTCGCTGCCTGCTTGTCCTGAGGCTCTCTCCCATCTTTCTACTTACATTTCCCTCTTTCCCAGGAAAACGTCCCCAGGGGAGCAAAGTGGGGCTGGGGTCCCTTCTCTGGGATCCCCAGGGCAGCCTAATCCTGCAGGTCAGACTAGTGGGGCTCCCCGGGCATGGATGACCTTGCCAGGCTGAGGGCTGCAGCAAGGGTGCGCCGGGCTGGAGATGGAGGAGCTGTGGGAGCAGCTGGAGGGGAGCAGCCGCATGGCCAGGGCTGTACCCGAGTCCTGGGGCAGTGTGAAGCTCCATGCAGCCATGGCTGCGGATACAGGCTCATGCCAGGCAGACCCCATTAGAGACAAGGGCCGGGCAAGGACAAGTGACCCCGATCCTGGGCAGGGCTGTGCCAGGGTGTCCGGGCTCTGCTGGGACCCTGCCAGCACTGTGCCAGGCAGGGCTGCACCGGGCAGATCCCTCCAGGCACCCTGGGGCTGTTCAGCACCCAGCACCGGGTACGGCAGGGCTGCACCAGGCAGACCCTGCTATGGGTCCGCGCGGCCGTGCCGGGCGCTCTCAGGGACCCCCAGCCGGACAGCGCTGTGTCCAGCGTGGCACCAAGACGCGCGGCCGGGCAGGGGGCTGCGGACACCGTGTCCCCGTGCCGGAGCCCACGGCCCGCAGCGTGCCATGCCCGTGGGCAGCGCCGCGTCGCCGGCTGCGCGCTCGGAGCCGCCGCTTGGCATCCAGGAGTCCCCCCGCCCGGCCCGCCCTGTCCGTCCCCCCGGGCTCCGGTTTCCCTGTCGGAGGCAGATGCTTTCGCAGCCCTGTCCCTCCTCCTCCTTGTGCGGAGCAGCGTCGGCGGCGCTCGAGCCGCCTGCCCGAGGTGCCTGCCCAGCCCGGCCCAGCCCGGCCCAGCCCGGCCGGCCGCGGTGCCCGCCGGCCGCGGCCTGGCCGAGGGAGGCAGCGGGCGCGCGCGGCAGGGCAGCGGCCAGGCCCGCGGCCGGCCAGCAGCCCCCTGCCCCGCTGTCCCTCCGGGAGCCAGGAGGGAGCTCGGCTCCCCCACCTGCCCCCCGCCCCTCGCACGATGTTGCCCCCGTCCCGGACCCAGCTGGGGCTCTTCTTCATCCTCCTCTGCCCCGCCAACATCATCGGCCTCTGGTGGTGAGTAGGACATCCCAGGGCTGGGGGCAAGGAGGGCACGCGGGCACCCTTGCGCCGTGGGGACAGACCCCCTGCTCCCTCTTGGTGATGGGGTCTCCCATATGTGGGTCCCCGGTGGTGGGGACCGCTGTCCCATGCGGGGGTAGGTCCAGCTGGCGCAGGGGGGCTTTGCCCTGCGCTGCCAAGGCTGGTGCAAAGCCAGGGACGCTCAGCACATTGGGGACCACTGCTGTGGGAGGGCTGGTGGAGAGGCACCTGGGCACCGGGGCAGTGCTCAGCACAGCCCTGGCAAGGTGCGGGGCACCCGCATCCCGCGGGGAGAGCTGCGGGCTCCGTCCCTGCACCCCAAACCCGCAGCCCGGCTGGTTTGTGCGTGTGTGGGGCAGGGAGGGGGAGCAGAGCCGGCAGACCCCTCCAATAAGTCAACTTTAATTAAAAGCCTGAGGGTCCCCATGGTGTCCCCTCCCAAGCGGTGCCCCTGGACGCGGCGGGGACAAAACCCCTGTTTGTAATGGTGCCTTCATCAAAGGCAGAAACGGCGCTTTGCAGGATACCGGAGGGGGTGGGGGATTCATTACAGGCGCAGAGCTGGGACCCAGCCTTGGAAAGCCCAGGTATCTGTCGAAACATGAACTATTTAAATCTATTAAGAATTTCACCCAGCCTGTCTTTATCCGGTTTTAAGTGCTTAGATTCCAGCTCCCCGGCGTGCCATCCGGGCTATCATTCATTATCTGAGGCTATTCGTCTCCACATTGTCACACTCTTTTGACCCCTAAAATAAAGCTCTCCGTAAGCCTTTCCCCTCCCGTTCCCCCACCTGCCCCACAGTGATTTATTCTGCGGCTCCATCCCCTTCACCAGCTCCCGCTCCAGGGGCACGAGGCGAGAGGGGGGCCGTGCGGGGCAGAAATCAGTGCTGTTGCGCTCGGCTTTACATCGGTCGGGAATTCTCCCTGGCTCTCCCCGCTGTGCTTGCTGCCAGGGAAGGGTTAATGTGGTTCCGAGAGGGGCTGGCGCTAGTATTTTGCCAGAGGACAGGATAGCAGGAGCTCATGTACAGCACCCGAGCGAGGGCAGGGCAGCCTGCTGGAGGCAGGTCCCCTTGCTCCCCGCCACGCACCTCTGGATGGACTCGGGACATGGAGTCTCCTGATGATTTGTGTTTTTTCCCTGGCTGATTTTTGGGCTGTCTCTTGATCTGCCCCTGTTATCTTTACCCCATCATCGTCCATAACACCCTGGCAATCCTGTTATCCTCAAGCTTGTGCCCTGCACCCCAGCATGTCCCCGTGCTCGGGGGACATTCCAGCAGGCAGGAATGAAGTGGGAGCTTGCTTTGCCTTCAGTACAGGGGTGGGTGGATGGGACCAGCACAGCCAGGGTGCTGGGGGCCCCGCTGCCCCCTCTCTGGGTGCTCAGAGCCTCTTCTCCCTGTCAAGCGCGGGTCACGTTGGTGCTGTGACCATGCCGTGTGTGTGCTGGCATCGCCGGCTCGGGGAGATTAGAAGGATTTGGCAGAGGAGGGCAAGGGGTCAAACTTGTTTTTTTCTTCCCTTAAAGAAAGAAGAAAAGAAACCCTTAATTTAAGAATAATAACTCAGCTGCAAGCAGCGCGGCTGAATGCGCTCGGCAGCGCGGCGGCCGCGAGGGAATCACCAGCTCGCACTGTCCTTCGCTCCAGGGCCTGGAGCGAGTGAGCCCGGAGGAGGCGATGGGCGTGAGACCCCAAGTGTCCTCGGACAGGGCACTTTTCTGGCCAGGTGCAGAGCAATTGGCTGATTCATGAGCCATTTCCCCTGTTACTTAGAGCTCAGGATCTTCTGCCTCCGGCTGAGCTCATTCCTCATCTCCAGGGAACTCTTCCTGTGCAGGGGAGAGAGCTGCAGGCAGTGCCTGGCCCTCCGAGCCATCTCAAGATGGGCATCTTCCCACATGCCCACACTGATACCTGCTCCCGCCGCCAAGTTTGGGTGGCACCTGGCTCTGTTGGCTTTGCCCTTCCTGAGAAGTGGATGGGATGAAGTTGTGTGTTGTACCAGGTGCCAATGCCCCTTGGCACCTGCTTCTTGCTGTCCCTGTCACCCGTGCATGGGGACCTTGGTGTCATGCCTTCATCGCTGTGTCTCCATCCACCCTCTCGGGGTTACAAGGGACAGCGGGGGCACTGTGGGTGCTTATTCGAGGGGGCACATGCCCTTGGGCAGGAAAGGAAGGAGTTTCCCGCCCCCTTCCCTATTTGCAACGCACTGGATGTGCAATGGAGGGGGGGGCCCTGGGGCTACCCATCCCAGCGGATTCTTTGAGGGTTTTTCCCCACATCTGTGACAAAGCAACTGATCTGTGAGTGTCATGGCTGGGTGAGAGCCACAGTTCAGTTGTGTAGCAGGGCCGGATCCAGGCACAGCAGAGCTTAGCCTTTCACAAGTGGTATCTGCTGCTTGGATCCTGACGGACAATTGCATTTACAGAGGAAAAAAAGAGCTCTGGTTTGGGAGTGACATCAGAGGAGCGACATGATGCTTCTCTGATGCCACTGTAGCCAGAGGAAGAGCATCCCCATTGCAGCAGCTTGCAGTCAGGTTTCTGAAGATGCCACTACCCTCCTTCTATACCCTCAGGGCTTGAGAAAAGCCAGAAGATGGGGATGGAAGGACACACGGGTGCTCCGGGGCGGAGGGGCAGCTGGCCACGCTCAGCAGAGGGGACACACATGCCATTCGTGGCTGCAGGTCCCTTGGTTAGCACCAGACTGCAGAAACTTCATCTGTCTTGCCCATGTGGTCCCTGAAAGATGCATTTCTCCCTTCTCCCTTCCTTGTGTCTCCTCATTTCCCACCCAGTTCCCCATTAAGTGCTTGTTCCTCCCCAGGCAGGGCAGATAGGGACCACCTGGGGTTTCCCATCTAGCCTGGACAGTGTAAGAACCTGGCAATGCAAATCTGGCATTTCAGGAGCCCTAAAGAAGCGGGTCTAGAGCAGGATTTTGGCAGGGTTTTAGCTGGGATGGTTTGTGCTTGGGATCGCTTGGCCCACTCAGGCATGGAGTCATGTGTGGCTGGCATGGGAGCCCGTCTCCCAGCCCGCACACACATGTTCCTGCTGGCGCGTCCCCACCATGCTCGCCATCTGTCCCACACGCTGCTGGCACATGTGTGTGGGGCCAGTCCCCACTGCTGTGGCCAGTGAGTCACGTCACATGCAATGCCCCGACTGCCGTGGGGCTGCAAGCCTGGAGGAGGCCCTGCAGGAGTGTGGGGTGCCAGGAGGGAAGGGGAAGCTGGGCTTCCCCCATGAGCTCTCCCTGACGCTGCTGCGTACAGCTGAGTGCCGTGGTGGTCGGGAGGTGAAAGAGCTGCAGTGCTACAGCAAGGGAGAAGAAGTGCTTGGGAGACGTGGCTCCAGCCATGGATCTGAGGTGACCTGGAGGGATGGAGGGGCCTCCTGCCCTGCACTCCCTTGCAAGCAAGCAATGTGCATGCCCCAGCATCCCTGGCCTGCGCTGTGTTCCCACCTGCATCCACAGCACCCCGGAGCGAGCCCTGGCTCCTCCAGCACTTGTTCAGCTTAGCCTTGTCTCCAACCACCAAGCAGGACTGGGGAAGCACCCGCTTCTTCACTGGGCTACTTCGAAGGGCAAAGAGCCCGGATGGCCCCGTGGTCGCTCTCCAGCTAGCTCAGCACACCCCGGCATAGGTTTCATGTGCCAGAGGATTCCCAGTCTGGTCAACACCGGCCGGCGGGCACAGCTCGGCGCCGAGCCTGTGAGGACAGGCTGCAGGGCTGCAAATCCTGCCGGGAATGCCTGTGGGGCCAGCGGCGTGAGTCAGCGCCGGGCTTGCGCCAGCTTCCCGCTGACCTGCGCGCAGCCCCGGCCCCCCACGGCGCCCGCCAGGGCTGCCCGGCCATCCCGGGCACGTCCTTGTGTGCGGGCCGAGTGGCAGCAAGGCAATGTGCAGGGCTCGTGTCCCTGCTCTTGCTGGCTGCGACTCCCACCCCAATGGGCAGGCGTCAGGGGTGCCTCTTCTCAGGCTGGAAACGTTGCCCCCATCTCCAGCCAAAATGGCCATGGGAGGATTCAGCCTATTTCCAGATGATTCAGGAGGGTTTCCAGATGCTGCCAATCTGGGAAAGGCCTGAGATCTCACCCTCCCTGTGGCTCATCCAAAACATCGCTGTGTGATCCTCCCTTGTGCCATCCCTTTTCCCTGCCCCCAGTCCCCCTGGCTCTCCTGTGGGGACCCCGCAGGGTGCCCAGGCATGCTCTGTGCATGCACGATGCTCCTGGGCTCAGCGCCTGGGGCTCGACCCCTCTGGATGCCCTGCCAGGCCTCCTTCCCATGCAGGAGGGTGCCGGGTGCTGGCCAGAGCATCCAGCTTTCGCTCGGGTGGGCTCGTGGGCAAGCAGGGTCCCACAGCCCTGTGTGGCAGCTGTGCTCAGCAATACGTGGGCCAGGCTTTGCACCACCCCAACTCCCCGCTCTCCCAGGACCGACAGAAGGACACAGCGTCCACTAGTGGCAGATAGCCCGATTAAACCCCTTTCTTCTTATCCCCGGGCCTTGGTCACCGCCTTGGGATGGCTGCAGGGGTGCAGCTTAGCCTCAGCATTACCCTGCAGCAGGCAGCTCCATGAGCTGCTGCCTTGAGAAATCCTCTGTTTTCTGGGCAGCTTCCAATACATTTATGTCCCTCTTAATTGCCACGTGGTTCTGAACCTCGGAGGAAGGCAAGGAGCAGGGTCCCCCTGTTTGGTCCAGCCCCACGGGGACTTGCAGTTTTCCCCATGTCCCAGGTGCTGCTGGCAGCTGAGCCCTGGCCGTGCCCGCCAGGCCTGTGACTTGCTGCTTATTCACTCCCTCGCATTCCTCCCGCTCCCCTGCCAGCACCTGCAGCCCCGGTTAGCAATATCCCTCCAGCAGCACTCGCGGGGCGACGGGGAGCCGTGCTCTGCCAGGGCTTGGGCTGGCGAAGCATCGTGCCCAGCTCTCACCCTGCTTGCACATCTCGCATGGAGATGGGTGTGTTTGCAGGGAGCCAGGGCTCGGTGTCTGGCACCGGCTCCCGCTTTCTCACAGGGATATCTCTGGTTCTGCTACTTGTGAGCAGCCTGAATATGGGGCTGAGGGCAGGGTAGATGTGAGTTGTGGGGTACCTGCAATAAAAACCCTCCTTCAGGCAGCTCTGGCTGTGGGCAGACACAATTCTGGGGATGCGATGATGGACAGGGAGCATCCCTCTGGTTCCCCTCCTCTCCCTTGCATCCCAGGCTCTTTCCACTTACTACCTCTCTGCAAGGGGCCCTGATGCCTGTCAGGACTGAGACTATGACTTAGCTCACATGTCGCTCACCCACAGAGATGTCCCCGGGCCACAGCTCAGCTCCCAGCCACTGCGGGGCAACCACCACTCCATCCTCCAGGGCTGCTTGCTCAGAGATCCCAGGGGAAACATCAGTAGCACCAAAGGAGATACTTTTCCAAGCAAGATGCAGGAGAAACTTCTTGTCCTTCCCCTAAAAACCCGAACCCTTGCAACAGCCTCTGTGCTCAGAGGCATTGCCTATTGGCCATCCTGGCTAGCTGGCAGCAGGGCAAGCAGGAGAGACGTTCTGAGCACTTGCATGGGCTGAGCTGTCGCTGCCCCTGCCCAGGCTGCAGCAGGGATGGTGACACAGGGAGCACGGGCTTTGTACTGGCAACTCCCACCCAGCCATTTCTTCCATATGGGAAAATGCCCCTGGAGCCAGAGGGCCCATCTCATGCCGATCTGCATTCCTTATCTAAGATGCACGTGGCATTTCCAGAGGCCAACCCTCCTCTTTCTCGCTGCATGGCTCTGCCAGCCTTGCAGATGCTCCCCTCACATTGAGACTGCTGAGAGCAGCCAAGAGAAACCCTGCCCTGCACCATCCGTGGGGTCCGAAAGGGAGACAGGGATTTGTGCCAGACTCCTTGGTTTGTGATTTCGGCTGGGGACTATGCTGGGACCCACTGGAGGCTCTGTGACCCAGAGCTGAGCCGGAAAAGCCTGTGATTATGTGTCTTATGAGCCCCTGGCTCTGTCGCAGTGGAGAGCATGTCCAGGGCGCAGGGATTGCATCAGAAACAGGAGAAAATCTTGTTCCCTCTACGTCATGGGGGCCGGGGTCAGGCTGCGGCTCCGGGAGTCCAAGGGCCACGGACAACGGGTTGGCGAGGCCGTGGGTTGCGCTCCTGCTCCCGCTATTCCCTGAGCTGCCCTTAGGGCTGCGGAGACCATCTCCCATGCCTCAGTTTCCCCTTTTGGTGATGCAAAGGGAAACACGGTCACAGGGTAGAGCGGGGCTTGCCGTGCCGGCTCCTTTGGGGGAGAGGGCACCGGGGCAGGGACGACGCTGCGCTGTGCCCGTGCGGCCCTGCCTCGGGCAGCCGGGCGGGCTGGGGGGCCGCGCGGACGACCCGGTTCCCCACGCGGGGCAGGGGGAGGAGAGCCCGGCGGCAGAGGTGGGGCGCCTTAATTGTAGATGCGGGAGGCCTTGGAGCAGGACAAGCTCAGGCAGATCTGGGCCCCGCGCCGGAACCCTTGCCAAAGCAGTAGCAGTTTGGCAGCATTTTTCTTGCCCTTGCCTCCCCCCCCACCAGCTTCCCCCCCCAACCCCATTGCTACAAAGCAAAACAGCTCGCGGGCTCCCGGCAGCCTCCCCGCGCGCGAAAGCAGAGCCCAGCGGAAATTAATATTGTGCCGGACTTAGGCAGCCGCCCCACGCCTCGCTAGCGAGGCCGGCGGGCGCCCGCGTGGCCGGGACCGCGGGTGCGGAGCGCGCGGGGCTGCCGAGCCGCCCTCCGGGCCCCGGCTCTCCCCATCGTGCCGGCCCGTCTGATCCAGCGGGCCGGGGTGAGCCGCAGTTCAGCATTTGATCTGGCGGCCTCGGGGCTCGCTCGTCGTTTTTATAAGAGTACAAAGAGTCCTCTTTTAATGAAAAGTCCCGGCCCGGCTCCCCTTCTTCTCCCCCACCCCGACGCATTGGGCAGCCAAAGCTCGCTGTGACCGACGCTGCGAGCGCGCGGCCCGCGGACCCCCCGTCCAGCTCTGTCCTGCTGTACCTCAGTGGGAGCGAACCCCACACAGGGGACACCCGGGCTGGGGGTTGCTGCTGAGGGCTGGGGACACAGGTTCGAAGGCACCGCATGCATGGGACACACCGGGCACGGGCAGTGGGTGTGCTTGGGCACGGGCAGTGCGTGCTCTCACCTCCCTTTGCCCACTGGAGGTCACCTTTCCAGGCTGCATCCCTGCACGGAGCTTTACTGCCTTATCCCTCCTCGGGGCTCTTCTTGCAGGCACCTCCTTCCCCGACCCAGCCACGCTGCCCCCGTGGGACTGCCCTGGCTCCCCAGCAGCCCCATATCTTGCAGGAGGGGCTAGTAGACCAATGCGGGGGCTGTGGCAGTGGGGATGGCCATGCGGCTCCATCGGCCGCTCAAGGAGGGCAGTGGGAGCTGCACAAAGGTCAGCCCGGCCCGGGCTCTTGCTCGCTTGGTGCTGGGGATGGCTCCTGGTGCAGGGGAGCGAGGGACGGACTCATTCATGGCCTGGTGTGGCGCTGGGTGCCCTGGCAGCTCCTGGAGCTCTGTGGGGACTGCATGTTGGGCAGCTTTGCAACCCAAATGCAGTCGAAGAACTCCAGCCCCCCGGCTGCAAAAGAGAAGAAAGAGACTCAAAAGATACTTAAACACGCAGCTTCATCTTGCAATTTTTGAGCCTCTGGGGCTTGGCCAGACTATAAAGACTCGGGAAGCTGCACAGCACCCGGTGCTCTCCTGTGAGCGCGGCTGCGAGCAGCTCCAGTCCACAGGGGGCCCTGCGGAGACGTGGCCGGGGCCTCCACGCCTGGGAAGGGAGAGAGGCTGCAGTGGGGCCAGGGCGGCAGAGCCGCGCAGAGCCTGGTGACCCTGGTGTCTGTGGCCAAGCGTGCCCTGCTCTCGGAGGCCAGCACTGTGGCGAAGTGTGTGGAGAGGCCATGGGATGCAGCATCTCCGGGCAAATGGGCTGCAGTTTGCAGGGCAGGAGACTCTCAGGAGCCCTGTGGGAACCAAGCTGGGCTCCTCGCAGCTCTGGAGGGCACTCGAGGCAAAGCGTGTGGGGAGCGGGCAGCAGCTTGTGCACAAGCGTCACGCAGGGAACATGGCATCATGCTTGGCTTTGCCTGCTCACCCGCAGAGGCAGCAGCCTCGCCAGCGAGGTGCTGCCCTGGCGCGGGCCCAGCCTGGCCCTCCTGCGCCGGCATCGGCAGGGCTGCCGGTGCCGCGCACATCCCTCCCTCCTGCGCGCGCGGCGGCCCGCGGCACCGTCCCCCGCGGCTGCCACCGTGGGACCAGGCAAGAGGCCTGGCTGCCAGCCAAGGGCTTTATCTCCAGCAAGGTCACCGGGCTCAGCTCCCACGGGGAGAAGCAGTGCAGCCCTCCCGGCGTGGGGGGAAACGGGGCAGGAATGCGGCCCGCGGGCGGGCTCTGCCCTGTGCCGTGGTACCATGCGGACCTGTATGGGTCTCATCGAGGTGCTGGGGCAGCACAAGGTCACCACTGCCCCTGCATGGCACAGACATCGCTGCCACCTCCTGTGATGTCCCCAGAGCAAGACCAGAACTGTCCCCCAGCCTGCCCAACCCTGCTCCAGTAGTGGGGGAATCCCTCTGCTCCCCACCTAGCTGGGCAGGACGTGGTGTCCCCAAGGATGCTGGCACCCAGGTGCCACCCACACTGTCCCCCACGCAGCCGCCGCCAGCTCCACAGCCCCACGCTGGGCACTGCCCGCAGCCCCTGCTCCCCAGGGTGTCCCCATTGCGGCGCGGGCACCCGGCCCTGACCCGGCGCTGCTTTTGCTCTGCTCGCTGTCCCTCCTGCAGGGCAGTGGGCAGCCCCCTGGTCATGGACCCCAACAGCATCTGCCGCAAGACGAAGCGGCTGGCCGGGAAGCAGGCGGAGCTGTGCCAGCTGGAGCCGGAGATTGTGCAGGAGGTGGCCAAGGGCACCAAGCTGGGCGTGCGGGAGTGCCAGTACCAGTTCCGCTTCCGCCGCTGGAACTGCACCAGCCACAGCAAGTACTTCGGAAAGATCCTGCAGCAGGGTAAGGCCACGGCCCCGCTGACCCCCCACCCTCTCTGCTCCCCAAAACACGCTGCAGCCTCCAGCCGCGAGGCTGCACCCGCCGGTGCGCGTCCACCCGTGCGCGCGGGTGTGCAGGTGTGTGTGTGCGCACAGCCGCACCGGGAGCCCCTGGCAGCCCAGCCCCTCGGGGCGAGCGTGTGTGTGTGCGTGCGTGTGAGCAGCGCGGGGGCCTCGTGCTGCACAGCGCAGTCACGCCGAGCTTTTACTGCCGGAACATGTCTCCCCGTGTTGTAATGAAGCAATTAGCGATGCTCCCAGACAGCGCGGGGCTTCACAGAGCCCAAGAATGCACCCGTGTCTGGCAGTGATTTACTGCTGCCCCAGGACCCCTCTGGGGGAAGGGGTCTGCGAGGGAGGCAGTGCTGGGAGCTGCCCCTGGCCCAAGGGAGCTCTGCACATCCCCTCTGTGCTGGCCTTGGAGGGGACGTGGGACAGGGCAGCTCGCCCACGGTCCCCAAGGTGGGCACCCAGATGTCACCACTGCGGGCACTTCCCATGCCAGAGGGAAAGGGGCTGGGTGTCAGGGAGGGACAAGCGGGTCCTGTGCATGCACCAGCCTGGCCTTCGGCAACTGGATGGGGAAGCCCAAAGGCCCTTTCTAGTGCTTGGAGAGCTGGTGTGGCCACGTCCCTGGACTGGCAGCACCTCTCCCAGGTGGTTACATGGGGTTGGGTGCATCCAGGCAAAGGCAGAGCAGATATGTCCTTGGGTCTTGCCAGGAGGCCAGCGGGGCCACAGTCCCCAGTGCAGAGCACCCTGGGCATCTCCAGTATCGAGATGCTCCTCATTTTTGTGGAGTTGGGAACTTGGCCCAAGAGCTGCCCACCAGCAGGGAGGGAAGAGCTGCCACTGTGGGACCCTGCCAGTGCCCAACTCACTGAGGAGGGGAGAGCAGAGAGCTCAGGGGGAGCCACCCACTTCTGCCTCTCAGTGGGGACATGTGCCCATGGCACAGCTCTGTCCCTGAGAAAGTGGCCCAACTGGGCATGGCGGGCACATTTAAGGCACTGATTTGCAGAGGTGGGATCCCACCAGTCTGGAGATACATATTCAGTCCTGGGACAGAGAGCCAGGGACAGCCAAAGGGACTGTCCTGCCTCCTGAGCAACCTGTTTGAAGGCTGTCCTGGCAGTGAGGCAGGTGGGATCTGTGCCAGGATGGGCTCCAGGCTGGAAGCGGGCTGTGCTAGCCTGCCAAAGCCAGGCCAGATGGCGAGTGGGTGATGCTGACAGATGAACTGTCTGGTACCTGGGGGGAAGCTCGGGTTGGAGGAGTCACGGGCACATTGGGCATGGGGATGCTGGAGGAGCTGCCAAGCTCCATTTGGCCCAGTAGCTTTGCCAGGGTCACTGGTATGAGCAGTGTCGCAGGGACGACGGTGAGGCTGGGAGTCCCTGGGCCTCTCCCGGGAGAGACAGGAGGCCGAGGGAAAGCCCATCTGGAGGTGCAGAGCTCCTCGGGGCTGTAGCTGTGGGCAACAGATAGAGAGCTCGCTGTGAGCCGAGAGCATCTCTGCAGGCAGACACTAGCCTTGCTTCAGCTCTGCACAGGCCAGCCCAGGCTCCCCGGCAGCCCTGGCATCTGCTCAGCAGCCTCCTCTTTCCAAGTGAAGATGCTGCAGCAAGCCCTGGTTTCCATCCATGGCCTTCCTGGCTGGTCCCGTATAACATCTGACCATGGTCCCATGTGTGGGGGCACCCCAGCTGGTTGCAAGGCATCCTATTCCCTCCGAGACGGGGTGCAGCGCCACGGTGCTGCAGTCGCAGCCGTTCCCTGGGGGTGCCTTCCCAGAGAGTCCCAGCAGCTGGAGGCAGAGTGACAGCAGCTGAGGACTCCCCCCTTTCCAGAAGGGCCCTTTGAGAGCTCGGGGGGTGCAGGTGTGTGCAGACACACGGTCAGCAGCCTCTTGATGCACATGTTCACTGCAGGCATTTGCTGCCCCCATGCATGTGCCTTGCAGTGGTGCCTGGGCTCCCCAAAGCCCGGAGGGACATGCAGGGTCACAATGTGACCAGGACACGCATGGCAAGGCTGTGGGGCTGTCTCAGGAACAATGAGGCCCCCAAAAGCTACCATTGTGAAGGGGACGTGCAGCCCATCCAATGCTGCATCCCAGGGCCATCCGGGGTCTAGCTGGGGGTGATAATATCCCCCCAGCCCCTCTCTCTGTCCCTATGTGGGCTGCAAAGCCCTGCCACATCCCCCTGCCAGCCCTCCCTGGCCACGCCACTGCCGTGTCGTGTCCCCTCCATCCCCATGCCATCAGCACCACTGTGTGTCCCCCCGGGCCACCCCTGGCGTTCGAGTGGGCAGGAGGCCGCCTGGCATGGGGGAATGTGGGACCCCCCCGAGCAGGGCGCCGCGCTCCCACTGCCAGAATCCCCCGCTGGCTGCGGCTGCGAGCGGCAGGTCTGGGCAGGGGAAGGATGCTTGGAATTTGTGTCCCGGAGCAGAGCGAGACAGGAGCAAATACTAATAATAAATAATCCTGTAGGGTGGAGGCTGCGCCGGCGGAGGGAGGGGGGCAGGCATCTCCCATGGCAAAGGGGGCATGGAGGGGGGCCAGGCAGGACGGCTTCACCCCAGGCACCCTGGAGAGGGGCAAGCAGCACCCGCAGGGCATCTCCCGGTGCCATCGCCCTGCTCTCCCCGGGGGTCCAGCTTGCACCTGGGGGTGGGATTTTCACAGCTCTGGGGGAAATAGGGGGACAGCGAGGGGGAAGTGGGTACCACCTGGTTATAAAGCACCCCTCCCATCCACCGGCACCCCAAGGCACTCTATCTGTCTATGGGCAGCCCCAGCTCTTGCAGGGGGAGGCAAGGGGCAGAACGGGAGAGCCAAGCACCCGTGGGGTGTAATGGGTCCCGTAGTTGCTTGCTGAGCCCACACGTGGGTCCGTGTCGCTGCCCTGCAGATATCCGCGAGACGGCGTTCGTGTACGCCATCACGGCGGCGGGCGTGAGCCACGCCATCACGCAGGCCTGCAGCATGGGCGAGCTGCTGCAGTGCGGCTGCGAGCTCACGCGGAGCCGGGCCCCGCCGGCGCCCACGGCCGGCCCCGGCGCCGACGGCACCGCCTGGGAGTGGGGCGGCTGCGGGGACGACGTGCAGTTCGGCTACGAGAAGTCCCAGCAGTTCATGGACGCCAAGAGCAAGAAAGGCAAGAACGACATCCGGGCCCTCATCGACCTGCACAACAACGAAGCCGGGCGCCTGGTAAGGACCCTCCGCTCCCATCGCTCCGCTCCTGTCATTCCCATGGGGTGGCTGCGATGGGACCCCATCGCCCCCACTGATCACCCAGCTCAGCTCTCATCATGCATCTCCCAGCAAAGCTCTCCCTCCCCACGGACCCCTCTGCCCATTGCCACCCACCCAGGCCAGGGCGGCACCCAAGAACCAGGGGTGCTGAGCTGGGGGTGCTGGGCACGGGTGCCCAGGAGGTGCCCAGAGAGGACACCCCTGAGCTGAGCATCCCCCTGTCCTCCCAGGCGGTGCGGAGCTACATGAGGACGGAGTGCAAGTGCCACGGGCTGTCGGGCTCCTGCACCCTGCGGACCTGCTGGCGGAAGATGCCCCATTTCCGCGAGGTGGGCGACCGCCTGCTCGAGCGCTTCAACGGCGCCTTCAAGGTGATGGGCGGCAACGACGGGAAAACCCTCATCCCTGTGGGCGATAACATCAAGCCGCCCGACAAGCAGGACCTCATCTACTCGGCCGACTCTCCCGACTTCTGCTCGGCCAACCGCAAGACGGGCTCGCTGGGCACGCGGGGCCGTGTCTGCAACAGCACGGCCATGGACACCAGCGGCTGCGACCTGCTGTGCTGCGGGCGCGGGCACCGCGACGAGACCGTGGTGCTGGAGGAGAACTGCCTGTGCCGCTTCCACTGGTGCTGCGTGGTGCAGTGCCGCAAGTGCTCCGTGCGCCAGGAGCTCAGCCTCTGCGTGTGACGGCCCCGGCCGCGCCACCGCGGCCAGGCCGGGACGCTTTGGGGGCCACCGCCAGCCCCAGGACACGGAGAGGCCGCCCTGGAGAGGGGGTTGAGCTGGCGGCAGGGACAACGTGGGGAGCCCAACTCTCGCCCTTGTCATGCAGGGGACATTTGGGGGCTGCCTGGTGTTCCCGCGGCCCCTGCAATGGGAGCTGCTGGGGCAGAGCTGCCACCAATAAAGCTATTTAAACCCGCTGTCCCGCAGCGCTTGCTGGGGAGGACTGGGAAGCCCTTCTTCCGAGATGCCGGTGTTGTCCCAGCTCCACCCGACCAGGATCGCCGTGATGAACAACTTCTGCGGTGGCCATGTCCAGGCAGTGCTGCTGTCCACCTGGGTGCGAATCCCTTCGAGACCTCCTGTATTTTCTTCTCACCACCTTCAGCCACTCTCGTGGCAGCCGCTGCTGCGGGGCTGGGCATGGTGCAGTGCCGCGCGGCGCTGGCACTGCCTGCCTTGGTGGCATGCGAGGCATTCGCTTGGCATGCCGTGGGCCGCGTGCAGCCTCACCTGGCCGGCGCCGCGCCAGCCACGTCTGCGTAACTGGAGCAGCCCGGGTCCCCCTGCACCGGGCAAACGCAGGGCTTGTGACAGCCGCAAAGGCCACCAGGCTGTCACTGTGCAGCCGGGCCCAGGCGATGCCCATGGGCACTGATCCCCGGGGGAGGGGCAGAGCAGCGGGGTCCCTGCGCACCCACCGCAGCCCGCAAGCGGGGCAAGGCAGGGCAAGCAGGGCGCTGGTGAACGATTAACTTGGCCCGGTGAGCGTCAGGGCGGGAGCCTCTAAATCTGTCAGCTGCAGCTTTGCAGCTGGAAATTCCCTGCCGGCGTGCCCAGAGCGGCGCTCCGAGAGCGGAGGCACGCGGGGCTCCCGGGGACTCCCGGCCACGCGCATGCGCCTGCGAACAGTCAATGGATGCGGATAAGCGGGGCTGGGTGGCTGCGTGTGGAGGCATCTGTGCAAGCAAACAGCCTGGGGGGCATGAGGATAGCAAGCCCACACGTGTCCCCCGTGCTGGGCGTGCGTGCCAGCGGGGTGCACCCGCATGCTGGCGCGTGTGAGCCCCTCATGTGCGGGGGAACGAGCTCGCCCACGTGCCTGCGGGCACAGCCAGGCGTGCACTGCCACCGCTCAGGGTGCGAGCGCCAATGGCCCTGTCCCCGCACGCGCCCGTGTGTGAGGGTGTTGCTCGCACGTGTCCCTGGGTGTTTGCACAGGTGGGCCTGGCTCAGGGACCACATGAGTGGCTGCAGGAGAGTCCTGCAGTGGGAGCCACCTCCAGGTCTGGGCTGCTGCCAGGAGGGTTTGGGATGTCGGGGTCACCCTAGCTCTCCCACGAGCCACCCAGGGCAGGGTGTGCCGAGCACCTCTGTGAGAAGTAAGACTGGGGGGTGAACTGGAGCTGTGAACCGCATCCGCTGACTCCGTCCCAGCTCTGTCCTTCTAGAGCTCCTCCATGGTTTCCCCACAGCAGGCAGCTCTTGCTCTTGGCTGCACGGACTCAGCTCCGGAGCTGGGTGCTGGTTTCAGGAGGTGCCAACTTCAGGAAGCGCCTGGAGCTGGCAGGGCCAACCCCTTTCCCTTTGCACCCGGGGGGGGGCCTGGCACTTGCCTTGGGCAGGCACCGCTCAGGACCAATGCTGTGGGCTGGAGCAGGGGAGCAACCCCTCCAGCTGCCCTCCAGCCCCCCAGGAGCCCCCTGGAGCCCCCCCACCGCTCTCACAGCCCCTGGCTCGCCAGGATTCCCCCTGGAAGCGCCCCGGCACCCCCGGCCCCTCCGCAGCCCCTGCGCAACGCGGGTCCCGGCGGCCGCCCCTGCTCCGCGCCAGAGCGCGCTGCGCGCGGCGGCCGCCAGGGGGCGCCGCGGGGCGGGACGGGTCTGTGGGGGGGGACACGGGGGCGTCGGGGGGCCTGGGGTGCGTGGGGGGCCCGGGGGCTGCCCCGGGCGTGCAGAGGGGCTGTGCACAGGGGTACATGAGGGTGCATAGAGGATGCATGGGGGGGCATGGATGTGTGCCTATGGGGGGCTTGGCCGTGGGGGGCGCGGGGCTCTGGGGGGGCCGTGTGGGGTGCACAGGGCCGTGCAGGGGCCGTGCATGGCGGGGCTGGTGAGCACGGGGGTGCGCACAGGAGGGTACATTTATGTATATGCTTGGGCATGTGTGGGGGCAACTCCTGTCAAAATGCACAAGTGCAAAATGCACTGGGAGAGGGGGCCACAGAGCTTACAGGAGCCTGCAAAAGCAGTAGGGGACAATGAAGGTGGGAGGATCATCGGACCCCCAGCTCCCCCGGTGCTGCGGGCAGCTCTCAGGACAGGGACAAGTGTGTGTGGGGGGTCAATCAGGCTGCATGGGCGCCTGAGCAGCCTGAGGGACACCAGTGTCGCTGCATGTGCGTGTCTAGCTCGGATCCCTGGTGCCGGACAGTTTGTGTTGCAAAACTTGCAGCATCTTCCCAAGGGAAAGAAAGGAAGTTTATAGTATTTGGGTTAAAAAAAATCCCAAACCTCTATAACGTTAATGGCTTCTTCTTTTTTTTTTTTTTTTCCTTTCAAATGAGTAGAGCACAATTTTCCCTTCAATTGCCCAAGCTGAAAACATCTGGACAGATTAATTAAATTAAAAAACAAAAACAAAAAAAATAAAAAACACGAAGCAAAACAAACAAACAACAACAACAAAAAAAAAACCCTCTAGACCAAAAAAAAGACTGTTTTTTTTAACCAAGGTGGGGCGGGGGGGAACTTTTTAGGAAAGTTTAGAGTAACATCGATAGACCTGTAAGGGGGAGATTGAGAAATCCAGACAGCATCTCAGCTCAGCAGCTTCACGAGAAGCGTCTGATGGATGCGTTTCTGGAGGTCACGGTGGAGCAGAGCTGTGTCCGTCTGTTCCCTGAGCTGCATTGCAGAGCCGGGTCCATCCCAAGTGGCATGAGAACTCCCGAGCCCATGGTGTCTGTGCCGTGCTGCCCTCCGGCGGGACCCTGCACTCCCAGGAGAGGGCCCAGTGCCACCCTGTATCCTGTGTGGGGACACAACCCATTTGACCTTGTTCTTCCTGGCCACTTACAAGTTTGTCGTAGCCACAGGTGACACTGGGTTTTGGCCAGGGCTCCTGGCTCCCTCGCCTGCTCCATGGATAGGCTCCGGCTACCCAGATATCTAGACTATCTAAGACTAGCCCGGCTATCCGGCTACCGGCTCCGGGTAGCAAAGTCCTCCCAGCTCCGGGCTTTGTTGCTCCCTCCAGAGCTGCCTGTAACTGTCCTCCTCTGTCCCCATTCCCGGCACCCCTCTGTCCAGGGATGTCTGGGGACGCGTCCACCCCTCAGGGGAGACTCTGCCGGGGACGCCCTCTGCCAGCCCCACGGCAGCCGCCTCCTGACCGCCCCAGCTCGCAGCTCAGCCCCAGGCTGCCCCTCTGGGAAAATGCTCTCGTTCCCCGCGTGTGTGAAGGCTTGGGATCCTCCTCCTGGTTGTACCAGCATCCCGGCTGTCCTGCCAGGCTCTGCGGTGCTGGGGAGGCTCCGTGATGGGCAGCACAGGCAGGCAGCGGAGGTACCTGCACCGGCCCAGTCCCTGGCGTGGTACCCATGACTCCTGGAAAATCAGTGTGGGGAGGCAGGAGAAACTTGCCTGGCAATGCAGGATCCAAAGAAGCGTGGCTCTGGACAGCACGGAAACTGTGGCTCTGGTTCTGCTGAGCATCCCTGTCTCCTTCCATCCCCGTGTATCTGTGTCCCACCATGCCCATGCCCATGCCATGCTCTGCCCTCCCTGCTGTGGGCATTATTCCAGCTCCTTGCTAAGCCCTTCCCCAAGGGTGATTCCTCCACACATGGACGGTTGCCATCTATGTCTCCGACTCGGCATCCTGCTCAGCTCTACTGCTGACCCCACGCTTTCTCCCTGGGCTGGGATGCAGAGGAGGGAGTCACAGAGCCTCTGCTCCGCCAGCTGCGGCAGCTCCCTGCCCAAGCCGGGCCCCTGTTCCTTCTGCAGCCCCAGCTCGCAGGTGCTGGGAGGAGAAGAGGAGCCTGTGGGCTCTGCTTCACAGCAAGGATGCTCCTGGGGGCGGCCGGAGCGACTGCGCTGGGGCTGGGGCTCACGTGCAGCCGCTGCCCTGGGTTCTGCCAGCACCCGGCCCAGGGCAGCCAGGAAGACAGGCCAGGCCGGCCGGGGTGGCCATGTGGTTTTCACCTGACTCATAGTGAGCAAACGCGGGCAGGTCGCCGGGTGTGAGACGCCGGGAGGGCAGAGGTGCTGGGGGCTCGGATGCTGCTGGGCTGGTGCTTCCTGGTGCTGTGACTAATCCTGCCGCAAAAGGCAGGGTCGCCCTGCAGAGCCACCCGGGCCCTGACTCACGCGGCTGCTGCTCCAGCCCTGTGAGCGCAGCTGGGCAGGGGCAGCCAGGAGAGCTCGGCTGGAGGATGGCGAAGGGCTGGCTGGAACACAGTTGCCTTCACATGATCCAGGTGAACGTCATCTTCCTCCTACTACTACCATTGGGCTTGTGGGTCCTGCTGCAAAGTGCCGCGCAGCTCCCAGCACCCTTCCCCACCGGTGCTGCCAGCATGGGCTGCTGCTGGATGTGGTCCCGGGCTCAGCTGGAGTCCTCGTGGCCCCTTAGTGCACAGGAGCATGTCCCAGGCCAGGTGTCCCTGCTTGCCTTGCAACCCCTGTCCCCTCCAGCCATGGGGATGCGCATGGTGCCCAGGATGACAAAGTGGGAGCAGCAGCAGGATCCCAGCCTGCATGTATGAAGGGAGCGGAGCAGGAGAGGGGCAGACAGGCTGGGAGCGGGTCTGTGGTGTGCAGATGGCGAGATGGAGGGATGGATGTTTTTCCAGCTCCTTGCACAAAGAACAAGTTTAGGTCTCTCCTAAGCAGCTCCAGAGAAGGAATCCTGTGGTCCCTGACACCAGCAGGGAGTATTAAGGTCTCCCCACAGAGCCCTGTGCTAGGGATCCTCACAGGGACCTCAGCCCTTTTCCTGTCCTTCGTGCCAGCTCTGAGTTTTCTGCATTGTGGGTGGTCCCGGGTGAAGCAGAGCCTGGGGCTGGCGAGGACTCGGAGGAGCAGGGTCCTGCATGCCCGACAGAGCCAGCGATGGCTGCCTGCTTGGGACCAGCCTGAGCCCCGGCCTGGCACTGCCAGCTGTGCCAACCTGCCAGAGATGGTGGACTCGGCAGCATGGGAGAGAAAAGTCCCACGTGCTGTGTGAAAGCAGATGGGATGGAGACTGGGGACCAGCAGGTCCCAGGGTCCCATGTGTCTCAGCTGTGGCTGTAAGTCCACCCAGTGCTTGTAGGAGGTTTGGCTTTTGCCCTTAAGCCTACAGCCCTGGTCAGGACCAGAGCATCCTCCTCCAGCCCAGGTTTCATGCATTTCTGCTCTGAGGGCTTAGATCCCGTCCCTGTGGTTGTCCGCATCTCATCACACCACTAGAGATGCTTAATTGTGTGCTTTTGGTCTTCACTGGGTTGATGCAGGGGAAAGGCTGAAGTCAAGGGCTCTCCTGGCCCTTTTTTTGGCCCAGGGACATTGCTGTAACATGAGGAACCAGGGATCCCCTTGGCTGTCCCTCCTGCAAGCGCTAAGGCCACGGGCAAGACTCAATCCCTGCACCAGCAGGAGGGTGCGTGTGAGACACCCGCTCCTGGAAGCGATTATGTCATTAAGGGCCGGAGGAGCAGGAAAGCGTTTCCCCCTCATTTGCCTTGGCATTTATTTACGTGCGAGAGCCTAATGATCATGCACAAACACCTGCCTCCCTGCCTGGGCGCCAGGTCCTCAGGGGCTGCCTTTGGGGAAGGAACCCCAAGGGAACCTGGAGAGCACCTACCCATCCCAGCTCCCTGCTGCCCACAGAGAGGGGTGTCACATGGGGTGGCCTAAGAAAGCAGCAGGTGGTGGAGCCCGCTGCAGGGTTTTGTCCCACTCCATCCCTGCTAGGCTCCAGCCAGCCCATATGGGGGTGTGAGGACCCCAGAGGGCAGCAGCCACGGGGGAACGGGCTGGGTGCTGGGGGCTATAACACAAGAGGCCACTCTGTGCACTCAGGGCATTGTCCCCAGGGCAAAAGGGTCCCGGAGCAGCCTCCCAGCTCGCCGTGCGGGCAGGAGTGCTGGAGTGGCCCCCTGTCCATCCTCTTTGCTGCCCTGCTACATGAGCCCCCCGGGAAGAGGTATTGGGCACAGGAGAGCAAAGGGTACCCCCAAAACCACAGAAGGACCCTAGGGGGATGCCACCCCCAAGAGTCCCAGAGGTGGCAGCAGAGCCTTTGGGCACAACCCCAGATTGCAGCTCATTTCCCAGAGGAAATGCATTTTCCTCCCTGGTGCAAACAGGAACCGACACGCACACAGAGCTGGCAGCCCCCGCCAGCACGGCTCTGCGGCGCCCGCCCGGGGGCACAGCGCCTTGCCAGCTGCCGTGCGGATGGGTACAGCACAGACACCAACGCGCTGTGGGCCACGGCTGCAGAGATACAGGGCTGGCCACAAGCACCTGCAGGCTGCCAAGAGGAGACCCCCGTGGCCCTGGGGCAAGGAACCAACTTGTTGTCCTGGGCTTTCCTAGGGCCACCCACCTGTCCCCACATCAGGCCCCAGGACTGGCATGGGAACGGGACAGATGGCAGGCAGGACGCTGAATGTGAAGCCCCAGCACTGGGGTGAAGGAGCCTGAAATGGGGCTGCCACCTCCAGCTGCCGGACCCAGGTGTGCACCCTACGTCCCACCCCCAGCACGTGCCTTCCACACCCAACCCTATGCACCCACTCTCACCACCACACTCAATCCACCACTCAATCACACCCCCCTGAATCCTCCCAGGTACCCACGTGCCTTGTGCCTCCCCTCACAGACACCTCACACCCCATGCACTTCCCCACGCTGGGCACGCTCACCCCATGCCCTGCACACCCCCACTGAGTGCACACTCACCCCAGGCAAACACGGCCTCTGTGCCCTGTACATGCTCACCCACACCACCCTCCCACAGCCCACCCCATGGACTCTCACCCGCACTGAGCACACTCACCCATTACGCACTCTGGGCCAGCCTGTGTGCACTCTCATCCATGCCACGAACACTCTACCCACACCCCGTGCACATTCATCCCGCTACACATACTCACACTGCACCCTGTGCACACACACCCCATGCACTGTGCACACTCACCCTACACCCTCACACCCACCACACACATTCGCACACGCACTAAGCCCACACCACCCCCTTCCCATGCACACACACACCTGCCACCTGCGCCAGGCACCCTCGTCCACACACCATGCACGATCACCCCACGCGCGCTCCCCACGCTCACCCGTGCCCAGTCGCTCACAGCACTCACACCGCCCCCGCTGCACACTCACCCCACGTCCTGCTCACCCTCCCCAGTCCATGTGCCGCGCACACCCCTCGCCACTGCAGACTCACCCCGGACCTCATGCACTCTGGCTCTCTCCCCCTCACGCACATTCCTCCACGCGGTGCGCGCTCCCCGCGCCACGCACACCAGGGTGGTCCCGACGCGCGCTCCCCCGATGCCGCTCACACCCACCCGTACCTCCCCACCGCGTGGGCCCCCCTGCGCGCCCCGCGCTCTCCTGCTCCCACGCCCCGCGCACTCACCCCCGCCTCGCGCGCTCGCCCCGCGCCCCGGGCGCGCTCCCCGCCGCGCTCCCCCCACGCCCCCCGCCCCGCGGCTCCCCCGCGCCCCCCCGCCCGCTCCCTCCCCGGCAGGCTGCGTGCGACACGCCGCCTCCCCGCCCCGCTGCCACCCTCTGCCCCGGCCTTCCCCCGCGGGCTCCTGTCTGGACGTGTCGGGACTCGGGCTCCGGGCGCTGAGTAATGCGCGGCGCAGCGCGATCCCAGGCAGAGCCGCCGCCGCCGCCGCTCCGCGCCCAGCGCTGCCGGTGCGCTCCGGCCGGGACCGTGCCCGCTGCGCCGGCTGCCCGGCGACACCGGCGACAGCGGCGGGGGGGGCCGCGGCCGCCCATGTGCCTGCGGGCCCCGCGGGAGCCGCCGCGCCGCTCGCCCGGCGAGCCCCCCCGGGCGCGCTGCCCACGCCCGCCGCGCCACCGGAGCCCCGCGGCGGCGCGGGCGCCCTGGGCAGCGGCGGCGGCGGCGGAGCGCGCCCCGCGGGCCGCCCCCCCCGGCCCCCCGGCGCGGCCCGCCATGGGGGGCTGAGCCGGGGGGCTGAGCGCGGCGGGGCGGCGGCGGGCAGGGCGGGGGGCGCGCGGGCCACGCCGGGCGCTGGCGCGGCGGGAGGCGGGGGGGGCATCCCGGGAGGATGGCAGAGCCGCCCCGGCGAGCCGAGCCCCGGCGCGCAGGGAGCCAGTGAGAGGGAGGAGAGGGGAAAACACAAACAAGCAAACAACCCACAACAAACAAAGCGGGCAGAGAGCAGCGCCGAGCCCCGCCGCCCCTGCCCCAAAGGCGCCCGCCCGCCCTCAGCCCGCACAGCCGCTGCCCCAGCGAAGATGCGCCCGGCCCTGGCCCACGGACTCTGCTCGCTGCTGCTCAGCCTCTGGGTGCCCAGGTAGGAGCTGCCCTGCCGCCGCCGCCCGGCCCGGCGCTGCTTCCCCCCGGGTTGCTGCTCCGCCGGGCCGGGCCGGGGAAGGGAAAGGGGAGCGGGCCGGGATGGGAGCTCCGAGGTGTCCCGCTGCTCCCCGCGCCGGCCCGACCCGGCGCTCCCCGGCGGCGCCGGGGTCCCCTCGCCAGGGCGCTGTCAGGGCCGCTCCCCGCGCCGCCGCCTCCCCCGTCCCGACCGGCGCCGCCGGGATGCGCCGGGATCCGGAGTCCGGGCGGGCAGCGGCGGCGGCAGCGCCCTGACCCCCGCGCCGGGAGGGCCCCTCCGTCGGGGAAACGGTCTCGGGGCTGGCCCTGCCTGCCTCAGTTTCCCCCGCTGCCTCCCTGAGCTAAGGACGGGTCGCTCCTTCTTGGGCCACGGAGGGTGAGGGGATGCGGGGTGCACGGAACGCACTGACTGCGCCTGTCATGCAGACAAGTGTCCCGGGATGGGTGTCCCGGGCTCAGTGCCACTGGGTTTGGCACCACAGGGACCCGCACTGGGGTAGCAGAGTCCCTGGGTCCCTTCCCCAGCTCTGCCTATGCCGGGGGGGAGCAGGGTGCAGGCTGCCTTCCAGAAACGGCCCCCCAACATTCAGCTCCTCCTTCTGTCTCCGGCTACCTGGTGACTAGGAGCTCTGGCTACCAATGCGCAAACTTGTGTATGACAGGCAGCCAGGGGTTAACTCTGGTGCTAGTGTGTGTGTGGGGGGGTCCCCCGCCCTTCCCCCTCCCTTCAGCCCCTTTAAATATAATTTGTTAACGTTGGAACTTGTATTAATTAAAGCAGCAGCCGCTGCAGCCTGTGACCTGGGGGCTTGTCACCGTGAAATCAAGTTTAAATCCAGATTTCAAGGGAGGAGAGAGCTAGCGGGGGAGTGCTGTGTCCTCCTAGCAGGGTGACAGTGACAGCCCCTTGTGAGTCGTTAGCCCTCCTGAGCCCTGGGTGGAGGAAGAGGGAGGCAGACCTGTGCTCCAATCTCTGGGGTCCTAGCAAGGGGCTTCTGCCTCAGTTTCCCTGCTTTGCAATGGGAGGACTGGCCATGTGACCCTCTCTAGGATGCCTTAGGAGCTGGTGGGTAAAGGTGACAGGTACTGCGGCTGGCTCAGGACAGGCAAGGGATGAGGTCCCTGCAGTGCTTGGGGCAGGAGGGGCTGGGGATGCTGGCAGCTGGAGAGGTCTGCAAGGACCTGCTTCTCCTCTTGCCTCAATCAGGGCAGTGTGAATGGCAGCAGGAGCCAGGCATAAGATTTCCCCTCATGTACAGAAGCTCTCAAGGGATGAATCTTCCCCTTCTCCCTTCCACTCTCCTCCTCTCTGCACCCATCTCTCTGATCTTCCCTGCCAGAATCATTCTGGATTTACTCTGGAGCAGCCCCACAGATCACCCCATGGAAGTGATGGGATGAGTGAACTCTGGAAGTAAACACATGTGGGGAGCTGGAGAAAGCTCTGCCCCTGAAATCTCCCCTTCCCCCCAAGTGAGCTATAAATCAGCAGGGACCCTGAGGCTGAACCTTTCCTCCAGAGCAAGGGGAGCACTGGGGAATTCAGTCCCTGGCCCCTGAGCCGCTCTGTCTGTGTGCCTGGACTAGGTTTGCAGGACCTGGGGGAGCCGAGAGGGAGAAAGCCTTCCTCCCAAGGCCTGGCTGCTCCATAAGGCAGCTGCAATTCCTCCTGTAGCATCCTCCTCCAAGTCTCATTTCTGTGATCAAGGTTCAAAGCGCTCCAGTGCCTGCTCCTCCCAGGAACCCAACCCCTAGCCGGCACAGGGAAGAGGGAATCCTGCCTGGAGAGAGTTTTCAGCAGACACTGAGCAGTCCTGAGCAAGGAGGGCAGTTGTGCTGAGCTCCTCATGGACTCTGCTGCAAGCTCCTCCGCATCCTGCTGTCCGATGCTTGGTTTGTAGGTCCTCTGTTTGGATGCTGTGGTTCCAGTGGTCCTTGAAGCCATGCCCCAGTCTCCTGGATTTGCGAAGGCTCTGTCTCCTTACCCATCTCCCTCCCCACACCCATTTGTCCTATGTGCGCCTCTGTCTCCTCTCCAGACACCTCTCTCTGGGTGTAATTTATCCTCCCCACACCACATCCACCTCCTGCTATCCCTGGTCAGCATATCAACCGTATAAACTGCATCACCTCCTTTGACCCTGTCCTGCCCTCGTGCCTCTCTTGCACCCATCTTGGTGTCTTCTGTTCTCTGTGGTGACAGACATCAGGTCCCGCGCATCTGTGTTGCGAGGGTGGACAAGGCTTTGTGTCATTACTAGTTGAGCACAGCACTGGGAGCCTGTGACAGAAAAGTGCTCAGCAGGGTGCTCAGCTCCTAATTTCCAGGCAAAGGGTGGGCTGTTTGTTCACATCCCTTGTCCTGCAGTGACAAGAAGAGGTAGGATAGGCAGGGATGGAGCCTGCATCCATCGGTAGAAATGGAGCCACATCTTGCTCCAGGGTCCCTATGGCAGGGGAAGCCCAGGGAGAAACCCCTGCTGTCTGTGCAGTAAACCAGGGTAGGCTGTGTGAGACTGTGGCCAGGGCTGGAGAGCTCCTGAAGGGCACATGGAGGGGTGCAGCCCTGGGAGACACTGGGCTCTGGAGGCCAGAGGGACAGATTTTGCCACCGCAGGACCCAGGCTCCCTGGCTGCTGGGGCAGTGCTGAGCAGTGGTCAGCACTTTGCTGGCTCCATGCTCACGGGCTTCCCTTTCCCTCCCAGCTCCTGCTCCAATGAAATCTTGGGCCTGAAACTGCCGTCAGAGCCGGTGCTGAACGCCAACACCGTGTGCCTGACGCTGCCCGGGCTGACCCGGCGGCAGCTGGAGGTGTGCGTGCGCCACCCCGACGTCACGGCTTCAGCCATCCAGGGCATCCAGATTGCCATCCACGAGTGCCAGCACCAGTTCAGGGACCAGCGCTGGAACTGCTCCAGCCTCGAGACCAAGAACAAGATCCCCTACGAGAGCATCATCTTCAGTAGAGGTAAGGGCCAGTCAGCCTCCTTCCTCTTCCTCTACTCAGCTTTCACTCTCTGTGGTTCTTCCCTGGTTTATAGGACCAGACCACATCTTCAGCATCGCCCTAGGTGAAGGGAGACAGTGAGCCAGAGCTTGAGAGGCTTTGGGTCTCTCAGAGCAAGTAGCTACTCTGCCACAGTGTGCTGGAGCACAGCTGGGCTCTTCTCCATGTGCCTTTGTACCTACTCTTGCTCTTGTTCTGAGCTGTTCCTCCATGCCTGGCCTCAGCTGTGTCCCCAATTGTTTCCAAACTCTGCTGCTTTCCAGCATCTTCCTCCATCTCATGTAGGCTGATGTCATTGAGAGTCTTAGGGGAGGACGTGTGACACAATTGTAGAACCTGAAGGCAGATGCTGCCATCTTGGGATTAGATTTATTGGATATGGTGAGCTTCCTGGCTCATTCATGTCTTGTGTCTAGTGGAACGTAGATCTGTAAACCAGATCACCCTGGTGTCCTGCCCTTATGCTGTGTCCTCAGTGCAGAGAGCTGAGGCTGATTTGGGGGAAGCTGGAACCCTGGAGCATGGTGGCCCAGTGACTGGGGGGCACAGGGATGGGCTGTGCTGGAGCCTCATGTGTCTGCACACCCCAAAGCCTGTGCAGCTGGGAGAGGTCTCCTGCCCAGTGCATTGCCCTGGCTGTCTCCATGGTTTGCCAGACCCAGGTGCCATTTTTGCCTCTTTCCTTGCAGGCATGGCTAGCTCTGGATATGTCAGCACCTCCCTGTAGACCCCATGTTCATGCTCTTTCCCTCAGCAGTGGACTCCGTGGATGCAGAGGGTCTGCTCTGCATGGGAAATGTCAGGGTCCTACAGGAGTTATGACCCAATGGACCTTCTGTAGGACCTCATCCTACTTGTAGGCCTTCTCACCTAAACACCCCGCATGAAGCCTGGCCTTGGTACATGCCAAACCACCCATGCGCCTCATCTGTGAGGCCAAGGTGGTGGCAGTGCCAGCCTGTCAGGGTGCTGAAGGCAGGCAAGTGTCCTGCAAACAACTTGTTCCTCCAGCTTCTGAGAAGGGAGAAAACTCCCAAAGACTCTGCTCATTTGCTCCCTTGGGGAGATAAAGTAGCAAGGTGCCCAGGAAAGAGGTGCCTCTGTCGCCCTGTCCCTGAAACTCCCTGCTGCATCTTTCAACCTCATCTCCAAGCTGCGGAGTGTCTTTGGGGAGTGAGGGGATACAGATCTCAAGATCTTCATTTTGGCAGTTTGAGGCTTAAATGTCTTTGAGGGCGATGCACTGGCACAAGCCCCCAGAGAGCTGTGGCAGATGGGGCTGGTGGGGAGATGGCTGCGGAGGGGAGCAGAGCTCCAGTGCCTGTAGGTCCTGGGTCTGGGACCCATGGGCCATATTTTTCTGGAGAGGCCATTTCCTTGGAGCAGATGCAGTGTGAGGGCTGAGGACCTCGCTGTGGATTAGCCACATCCCCCTCAACGTAGAGCCTGTCAATGCACTGGTGCATCGAGAAAAGCAGCATCTCTTCCCTCCACGCACTGCGTGGAGGTTAGGGCCTGGCAGGGAGGGTGGGGACCGTCAGCCCTGATAAGCATCGCGGTAGTTCCAGGTCCTCTTAGGAATGCGGTTCAATTCTAGTCTCCTCAGGCAGCGGGAGACACCAGCTCGCTGGCTCGCGTTGCTAACACACCCAGGCTACCCTCCCTGCTCCCTTCGGCAGCGTGGGTCCCACCAGGGTGTCAGAGAAGCTCCATCAGCAACGTGGCAGTGCAGCGAGCAGTGGGGAAGTCAGTGGCTGGGCAGTAGGTACCCTCATGAGCCGCAGCACCAGGACACAACAGAGCACAGGGCACTATGGGGTGGTGGCTTCCCCAAAGCCCTGCACAGCCTCTGCTCCATCTCCAAACCCAGGGAGGCTCCCCCAGCCCATCACCATGTGTTGCAGAGCTGGTGGAGCCTTGGCCAACATGTGTGAAGCAATTGCTCCATTCATGGGGGCAAGAACATCCCTCCACCTCCCATGATGGCTGATTATTGGGGTATTTGCTAAAGTCAGCTCCCATCTCCATGGGAATGTCACTCCCTGCAGTGACAGCTGGTCCCAGCTGTCCTGTCCCATCTTTGGGATGATCTCCTGGTTTGAGGAGAAGGAATTGAATGATGACTGGAAGTGGTAATGAGAGGAAAGAAAAAGCTTACAGGTGAGGAAGCGTCTGCTGATGCCCAGCAGGGTGCAGGACAAGGGAGCTGGGCAGGGGACAGGAGCGTGCAAAGCACAACACTTGTGTGGTAGCTGCCAGAGAAGGCAGGGCAGTACTGATGCTCTCACTGCTCTCCCTTGCTATGTTCCAGCACTGGCTTTTTGCATCTCTCACAGGTCCACCTGAAAAAGGGTCATATCCAGCCCATCTACCCTTGTGGTCCACATCTCTCCTTGCCAGCTGTCAGGGCGATGACAGATGGGTGCAGTCCCCCTGCACGGGGTTTTTGTGGTGGCAGGGAGGAGTGGTGCTGGGGTGCCTGGGGCAGCCCCACATACCGGTTCTGGGGGAGCTTGTGGGCACAGCTCAGCTCAGGTGTCCAGCACTGGTGGCATCCAACCTCCTGGCCAAACCTGGCCAACTGTGCTGGAGTCCAGGGCCCAGCACGGGGCACAGATGGAAGTAGGGATGGAGCAGCAGAGCAGACAGGCACCTCATAGTCCTCCTCTTTTCAGGGCCAAAGGATGCGGGATGAGTCCCGGGCATCCAGGTCGTCCTATGCAGATGCTCAAAGCTGTTTCAGCGCCGAGCAGGTCCCTGGGCTGGTGACCTAGCTCATCCCCTCCTGTGCCTCCCAATAAGGGAGCTGGTGCTGTGAGCACCACCTTGCAGCTGTCACGGACACAGATGAGCAGCCCAGCTGTGAGAGCAGGGATGCTGGGTGCATCTCCTGAGCCCCAGAGCCAGGAGGAGAGGGAAGCGGGGGAAGTGAGGGATGCAGGCTGCAGGCATTAGGGCATCCGACCCCGGGGGACCAGGTCCCTGCTCCGCACCTTGCCCCATCCTTGCCGTGCCTGGGAACGCAATGTGCTCGTAGGATCATTGTTTGTAACCTGAAGTGACAGAGCCCTTTAATCTTTCATTCCTTTTCCCACTTCTTCTGCCATCAGTTCAGCCGTGCGTGAATCTCACTTTAAATTATTTGTAGCTGATTTCTCCCTCCCGCTTCTCTCCGCTCCTGTCCTCCTGCATCTCGTGCATCCTCCCCAGCAGAGGTGGTGAGCTCCGGCCCTGCCGGCCACCAGCCACAGCTCTGCCCAGCAACCCAACACATGGCAGAGCCTGAGGGACCAGCCATGGCAACTGATTGAACCTGAGAGGCAGGGCAAATTACAGTGGCAAATGAGTCTCCATCTTCCTGCCCCACTGAGCTGGTCCCAGTAAGTTTAAGTGCAAGCCTTGAGCAGCTAGAAAGCAGCTATGAGGCTTCAAATCAGGCAGGAGTGGGAATCTGGAGGGGAGCTTTGGGGAAGAGCAACTTGGAGGGGAAAGGATGCTGACAGTACCTGGAATGGCTGCAAGGCAGCACTGCTCAACAGGTGAGCGGTGGGAGAGCAGCGACACTGCCCAGGGCCTTAGCACCCCTGCGCTCCCAAGCAGAGCCCCGATTCCTGTGACTCACCCAGGAATTTGTGAGTGAGTAGTGTCAGCCTTCCGATGCTGCACTCACGGGATTGTGAGAGGCTCTCTTGACTCCCTGTTGAGCCTCCAGAACCATCCTTACCCGCTGTCCTTCTTGGCACTCGTCTCCTTCGTGTGCACTCAGGTTCAGTTCTGCCATTGCAAATCCTCCTTGCAGCCTTCTCAGCTCTCTGGCCAGCTGCCTCTCTTCTCATCATTCCCTGAAACTGTCCCCTCCATCCCCTCAGTTCCTCTCACTCCCTCTACATGGTGGCCTGACCAGCAGAAATGTCATCTCCTTGGCCACAGGGCTGATGTAGGATCAGGCAGAGAGATGGATGCAAGTGGCTGCATCTGCACAAGTACTCGAGACCGGGCCCTTTCTCTGGCTGCAAATGCAAGCAGCATGGATGCATCCTCACAGCTAAACATGCCGCCACCCCAGAGAAGGTGGCTGCATCCAAACCGCCTGTCAGGAGCAGGAGCAGCCCCCGGTATGTGCCCCTGCTCCCCTGAGCCTCCTGGGGCAGCTGGGCACCCTGGTTTGACTGGACTGAATTTTGCCAGGAGTGTGCCAACAAAAATAGGTGGGTGACAGTGGGTCACGGGTCCTTGTCATGGCCCTGCTTGTGCATCTAGTGCAAACGCTCACTGCGCTGGGTCCAGTAGGACTGGGACTGTCCTGCAGCCAGGCAGAGGCTGCTGGAGATGTGGAGATGCCCAGAGCATTACCACTTGCTCATCCCAATCCCATCCCCGTCTCTTATGTGAAAGAAATGGAATCTTGACTAAATGACAGGGCTGCCTTGGAGGCTCCAAAGACAGAGGGGCTGGAGGGGAGACGACTCCATGCAGGATGCCTCTAGTTGCTCCAGCACCTTCGGCAGGATGAATGAGGTTTGCAGGCTCTTCCTCCTTAGAAGGGCTCCCTGGGGCCAGGGGCCTGTGTGGCTGTTGCCAAACCTCAAGTTCTTAAGGCAAGAAAGGGGGGAACTCCCCAAAATGCTGAGAAAAGCTGGGCCCTGGGGCCCTGCCAGCCAGGAGCCAGAAGCGAGGGCAGGCTCTGCTGTGCATGGCCAGAAAGGCAGGCGTTAGGGCTACCCAGAGAGTGAGACCCTGGTGCCTGGTTGTGCAGCATCCCAGCCAAGCAGCAGCACCCGCAGACTGCAGCGCCTGTGCGGCCGCAGCTGGGCTCCTGGTAGGGGTTTTGGCATCCTTGGGCAAGCTGCAGGCTTAGCCCACCTGGCCCCAAAGCGCATGCAGGTGCTGCAGAGGAGCCTGCCAGGCATCCAGCTGCATCCCCAGGGGCACCTGCACCCCCTGGACTCCCCCCCAGCCCATGGGCACCAGTGGGGCCGAAGGGACAAGGCGACCTGGTAGAGACACGGGGGTGAGCCAGGCTGCCTGCAGCCTGCAGCGCAGCTCCAGCTCCTAGCGCCGTGGGCGGATGCGGAGCCGCGTGCTCGGAGCGAGTGCTCCAGGCTGTCCCCGATACACACTCGGGAGGTGCAGGGAGGCAAGTCGCGATCTGCAGAGAGCCGTTTAGCGCCTGGCGCCGGGCCAGACCCTGGCAGGTTCACCTGCAGTTTAATTAGGGAGAGGGGAGGGCAGGAGCGGGCCGGGGGAGAGGCAGCGTGTTGGGGCTGGCTGCCTGTGCCGGCCGCTGGAGCAGCGCCTCCGCCTCGGCAGCCAGCGGGGCCGGGCGCGAGGCTGCCGCGTGCCCACGCGCCAGGCTCCCCGTGGCCATCCCCAGCGTCACGGGGGCGGCTGTACACGCTGGAGGCCCCAGGGCACCCCGTGCTGGGGTGAGGCTGCATGGGCAGCGTGGCAGTCCATGTGCCAGCGTGAGCTCCATGGGGAAGCTCATGGGATGGCCGGGAAGGGGCTGCAGTCTGGGCGGCTGCAGCTGGGAAGGGCACGTGGGCACCAGCCCTGGGCAGTCGCCTCCCTCCTAGCGGGCAGGGGCTCTGCGTTGCTCTGAGGATGTGCTTTGCTGTGCACAGCTTGCAGCTCTTGGTGTCCTGGCAAAGCTGGGGTCCCCACCAGCACCTGAGCACAGGCTGCTCCCTTGGGCCCACATGCAATGGGGCCCGACCAGGCACAAGCAATGAGGGCACTGCAACGTCCATGGGAGAAGCAGGGCCAAGTTGATCTTGTGGTTCTGCTAAATAACCCCCGTCTCCCAAATGAGTGTTGCCTACAGAGCAGCAGGTGCCTCCACGATAGATATTTTGCCTTGCTGAAACAGCTGCTTTGGAATTGGCCCTGGATCCAAGATTTCAGGCCCATAAAGGGCCATAAAGTCCGTTGGGTGAATGTCTGGCTCAGTCATCAGCACAGGACAAGCAGATCCAGGCAGTGGGGTTGGGGCTGTTGTCCTCCTTTCCCTCTTCCTGGCAAGATGCTTTGCTTCCCACAACCCTCCTCCTTGCCCATCCCGTGGCTATAGCATCCTCTGTGGTCTCTGGAGAGATCCGGTGATTCGTATGTCACCGCTGAGGTCTTAGGTGGCTGAAGCAAGTGGAGAGCCTCCCTCCAAAGGCTCCGCTGTGGTTCCTGGAGGCTCCCACCTCACCAAGGCTGTGAGGCCAGCAGGGTTGCTCACCCCAGCACTGCAATCCTCTGGGCTCTGCCATGGCCCAGGGAGAGCGAGGACTGTAGCCTGAACCTCGAAGCAGCAACAGGCCAGCATCACTGCTGCGGCCCCATGGGGCGGCTGGGCTCATGTGAGCTCCACGGAACTGCGGCAGAAGGGAGGAGATCAGTGAGACCAGGCGCAGAGGTACCGTCCCCAAGCAGAGCCGTGTCACGCTAGGAGGTGATGCTCAGCAGGATCTGTGCTGGGAAATGACCATACGGAGATGGGACAAGACTTCCAGCACTGGGAGAGGTCACGTCTCAGGGGACCAGCCTGTCCCCTGCCTGCTGCATGGGGGATGGCAGCTCCAGGGACAAGGGCTGGTTGCGGCTGCTGGTTGCTGCATGGCTGGAGAGCAGCTAAGGAAGGAGGAGCGCAGGGACTGACCCCAAGGATTTCCTAGTTCTGAAGGGCCCCAAATGGAGCCGGCTGTGTTACCCGCAAAGAGGCGGGCGAGCGAGACAGAGTGGGTGGGGTAGAGCTTCTGTCTGGGCTCCCAAAGGGATTTTAAGGAGATGCCGCATGGGAAAATGTTAGTTAGGCTGGAGAAGTGCGTGAGAAAGAGGCTAACGGGAAGGCAGGGCTGCAGAGGAGAGCGTCGTGCCAGGCAGAGGGGTGGCCCCTGCTGTACCCAGACAGCAGCCATGCAAAGAGCGTGGCCCACAGCTGTGGAGGTGCTGAGCGTGGCTGTGTGAACACCATCCAGAGGCTGGGGGACGTCAGGGAGTTGGAAGCCACCTCTGCTCACGATGTGCAGGGGGAGCCCAGGAGAGCTGATGGGGCAGCAGGCAAAACTGGGGGTGCTGAGGACCTCACCGTGCCCCTTCTCCATCCCACAGCCTCGCTGGGGCTGAAGCGGCCCCAGTTCATGCCGGGGTGAGCGTCGTGCAGCCGCCGCATCCCGCGCAGCCGGGTGGATGTGCTGTCCCAGCAGCCCCATTACCTGCCCTGTGAAAAATGCTGTTCGACTTGTGCCCGCACGGAGCCCAGCTCCGAGCAAGCTTGCCCGCCACCGAGGGGAAGCTGGGAGAGGCTCCCGGCTGCTTTTAAGCAGCGCCTCGTTAATTTTTTAAATGCACCGGTGTCAAATTAGCACACAAAAGAGCAGCAGGACTTTAAATGCAGGTTCCCAAGATGCGTTTCATTTCCCTTTAATAAGATCATTGCGTTTGCTCAGCAGGCGGCAAGGAAGCACTGAGGAGGCCTGCGTGCTTGCTGTGCTGCTTGTGGCAAGCGAGTGCTTGCATCTCGTGTGACACAGGCCGGAGTGGGGGCATCAGGGGGCTACCCCAGCCCCCGTTTACCATTGCAAAACTCCAGCACGGGGGAAAATGCCCCAAGCCCCTGCTCCGCTGGGCCGCGGTGAAGCGAAGGCTGCTCTTGGCCGGGGAAGGAGGGAGGGAGACTTGCTGCTCGCTCTATTTATTTATTCACGTGTGAAGCGGCGGCCGCAAAGGCAGCGCTGCCTCCTCCCCGCGCACGTGCTGGGCGTTCGCTGTGCAGCCGAGCGAAGCGCGCCGCGGGTTTCCTGCCTGCCCCGACAACAGCGGGAAGGAAAATATTAGTTTCTGTTCAAAAAAAAGGAGGCTCCCAGGTAGGGGATGCCCTCTCCTTGCCTTGGCAGCAGTGAGGGGCCCCGAGCAGCCCCTGCTCTTGGCAGTGCCCCATGCAGCCCCGGCCCCACTACAGGGAGTCGTCCCTATCGCCTTCCAGCCCATCCAGAGCTAATGACACTGTTGCTGCTCCCTGGCGTTTAACGACAACCAGCTGCCGGCGCTGGCAGTGCACGGTGCGGTCGCGCCACACTCTAGCAAAGCAGGGATACTCAGTTTTTCCAGCCCAGTATCACATTTACAAGATGTTTCAAGGCCTGGGGACAGCCAGCAGGGAGCGAGGGGGCCACGAGCGGGTGGATGCGGAAGGGCAGGCACTGCTGCACAACCCCTTTCCTTGCCTGGTCCTGCGCCCTGCAGCCGAGCGCAGCCAGCGGACGGGACTGGGACGGACATGTGCCGCATGGGCACAGCCCGGTAGCATCAGCGCCAGCTTGGCTGGTGTCCCCAGGACTGGTGCTGTGCAGCTGGGGGACCTAGGCGGATGGGGAGCAAGGCTACCCCCGTCTGGGAGGCTGCAGGGATGGAAATCTTGCTCTGCAGGATCCTGCTGCAGCCCGGGCAGACACCTGCCCCCACAGACCGTGTTGCCTCAGGTCCGGTTGCTGGAGACCTGACCTCCCCGTGCTTCCCAGGGCTGCAGAGGGCTCAGGAATGGCTTTGCACTGCAGTGCTGTTCCTCATCCAGGGATTTTTTTTTAATACAGTGGGAATCTCTGAGTGGGGAGGAGCCCACCCCATCAGATCTGTAATGCTCCCACCAGGGGCCTGAGCTTGGTAGTGGTGCTGTCTCTGCAAGATGATGCTGGGAGCAGCGAGATGCTGCGTGCTGGCCTGGGGATCTCTGATGCATCCGGAGACAGCAGAGCTGGGATTGAGACAAAGTGTCCGGGGAAAAGGTGGCTGGGGGCAGGAGGGGGAGCAGGCACCGCGTACGGATTCACTCCTGATCCAGCAGGGCACAAACAGGACCTCGTGCTCTCTCCCTGACCAGAGTCTCCCTGCACCCAGCACAGTGCTGGGG
This sequence comes from Tinamus guttatus, assembly GCF_059628265.1. Classification (NCBI taxonomy): domain Eukaryota; kingdom Metazoa; phylum Chordata; class Aves; order Tinamiformes; family Tinamidae; genus Tinamus; species Tinamus guttatus. Next base: position 4,929,458 of record NW_028288594.1, on the reverse strand, counting down.
CTGCTTGGCTGCTGCCTGGCAGGGCCTGAGTCCCGTCTCTGCTTCCTTGCAGGCTTCCGTGAGAGCGCCTTCGCGTACGCCATTGCCGCCGCCGGCGTGGTGCACGCCGTCTCCAACGCCTGCGCGCTCGGCAAGCTGCAGGCGTGCGGCTGCGACCAGAAGCGCCGCGGCGATGAGGAGGCCTTTCGTCGCAAGCTGCACCGGCTGCAGCTGGAGGCCATGAACCGAGGCAAAGGCATGGTGCACGGGGTGCACATGGAGCACATGCCCGCCGAGACCCCCGGCCTCCAGGACTCCTGGGAGTGGGGAGGCTGCAGCCCCGATGTGGACTATGGGGAGAAGTTTTCCAAGGACTTCCTCGATTCCCGGGAAACCTACAGGGACATCCACTCGCGCATGAGGCTGCACAACAACCGTGTGGGCCGTCAGGTGAGCAGTGCAGGGCGCTGGGCAGGGTGGTGTGGGGCAATTGCGACATGGGCAGTGTCTCTGTACCTGGGACATGACTGGATCATCTTCCCCTCTTCCCTGATCCCGGGAGCCCAGCATCAGCGCAAGGCGAAGGAGCTTGCTGCAGTGAGCCTGGCTGTGGATGCCTGCGGGGATGGTATCGCAACAAATCCAGCTCTGGCCGTTCAGGAGGCAGCAGGTCCCTCAGCACCTAGGGATGGTGTCTCCTCTGGATGGACTCTGGGGCACAGCCACACTCTTTGTGGATGGGGAGGAGTGGCTCTGATGCTGCTTGACAGGGAAGGTGCTGAACTGCCCTGGCTCCACGAGTGGGCACACTGTGGGCTCCCGGCACCCAACTGAAGCCTTGCCTCTGGAGACAGAGTGCGCTGATGCCACTGGAGCCACTGCCACCCTCACCCCCCAGCCCCATGGTGGAGCTGGAACCTGCCAAGCCAAGGGGAGCATCCTGTCCTCCATCCTTATGGTAGCAGGTCTTGTTAGAGTTGCTAATCAGGAGCTCTCTGCTTGGGAACTCATGGTTGAAAGCAGCCTGACAGTGGAGATGACCAGCACGCAGGCAGGACGGCTGCATTTCCCTGCCCTGCTCTGCCAGGGCAGGTGCTGGGGAGACCTGCTCCACTGCTGTGTACAGGATTGACTGAGCCTCATGGATCCAATGTGATATTTGTCCCCTGTCACACACAGCTAGGCCAGCACAAGGAGGTGGGAGGTGGATACACATGGTCCACGGGCTGTCCGCACAACAGAGGGGGGCCCCTGAGCTTGGGCAGTGGTATCCAACAGCCCCAAACCAGACACACATCTGCTTTGCTCACTTTCCCGTCTCCTCTGCATCATGAGACGGGGCAGAGCAAAGGTGCTGCTTTTTTGAAGGTGCTGGCCATGCCCCAGCTAGAGAGAGGTGCTGGCCTCAAAGCAGAGCAGATCCCCGAGTCCTGGCAGCCCAGCTGGGCTCTGGGCCCAGCAGCACTGAGAGCTACACGGTGCCCCAGATCGTGCCACCTAGCTGCCCTTGTTGAGCCTGGCACGGCCCTGGTTCTCCAGGAGCATTTCCCTGCGGAGCCAGGGCTGCCGCAAGCTCTGTTGCTTTTGCAAGGCACATTTGACTCATTAATCCCAGTCTCTCGACAGCAACAGCCGGGAGTTTTGCTTCCTCCCAAGGCAGCCGCTGGCACTCACAGCACTCCGCTCTCGCAGCCAGCCCTCAGCCAGCCTTGCCCAGTCCAGTTTCCCCGCATGGCACATTCAGCCTGGCGCTGCCGCTTGCTGCCTGGCAGCAGAAAGGAGCCAATACTTGAGCCTGTGCTCGCTCCTCCTCACCTTGCCGTGCCGAGCGCCCAGCCTTTGGGGTGCCGATACACCCCAAGCCTTGGGCTTGCTTAGTGTTTCCTATTTAAAACCCCGCTTTTGGTTGTTTACAGTTTGCCAGATTTTGACCTTTGGGGTGGACATGTCACGGGCCACAGGAATGAGTAATTAAAGGTCAGAATTGCATGGGGAGTGTTTCCCTGGGACAGCTCAGACATCTGGATGTTTCTCTTGCTCTGAGCGTGCTTAAAATGGTGAGCTGGGGACGCTGTGGAGCAGGGGGTTGATGTGTGCTATTGCCTTGTGCTGAAGCTGGGCTTTACTGCCCCAAAGGCTGTCTCAGCTTGGCCCAGCTGTGAATACCTGGATGCAAGAAGGAGGTGACATGGGATCAGCAGTGGCATTATTGGCTCTTGGTGGCTTCAGAGACAGGAGTTAGACTGAGGATTTAAAGGAGGTAAAGAGAGAGAGAGGAGAGGACCTGATGTCACCTTTGCACAAATTGTGATGGTAGTGACAGTTGTGCCCCTGTAGATACTACTGCTCCATGGGGCTCTTGCCACATGGGTCCCTTGATCACTGTGTGAGCCTTGAAGCTTGGTCCCCACCAGTAGAGCTGTGATGCAGTCGTGAATGCTCTGCCCCGCTGCACACCATTCCTTTCCATGCATCACATGTAGTCGCAACATCCAGAGCTCTCCAGCATCTTGTTGGGATGGTGCTGAGCGCCCTCTCCATGGTGCATGGATGTCACACAGGCGCCGTGTGTCTGGATAAGGCTGGTGTATGCCCGGTTCCCGGTTCAGACACTGCAGCACTAGAGGAGGGGACAAAGCTGCAAGTGGCTGCTCGTGGAAAGCAGGGGACGTGGGTTTCTGTAGTGTAGTGGTTATCACGTTCGCCTGACACGCGGAAGGTCCCTGGTTCGAAACCAGGCAGAAACACACGGCTGTTCCCTTTTAAAGCACCGCATCCTGCCGCAGACCTGGGCCAGGGGCTCGGGGGCTGTGTGCGATGCCGAGCACCCTCCCGCTGGTCTCCCCAGCCACTGCTGGGCATGGGGCAAACCAGATTTTCCCTCCTCTGCTGCCCACCCCATGTAGGGCAACCTCCCTGCTGCGATGCCAGCCTCTGAGATTAAGTCACAGCACTAGGGAAATAGGAGCGGGTTGCAAGACTTAACCCCCCGGTGCCCACCCCTGCCCCACACCGGCCATTGCCTGCTCTGCTGGCAGCCAAAGGTTGCAGGAGATGAAGGTGGAGAAGCCACAGCAAGGAACAGGGTGAGCACCAGGAACCAGGGTAAGGACATGAGGTATCTGCTCTTCCTCATGACACAAATGACCTAACGCTCCCCATGACTGGTGGGGTCGACCCAGGGAGTGAGGAAGGATTTCCATCACCAGAGCAGAGCTGGATTCAGGTTGGAGCTTTTATTTGTATCATAAGGAGCAGTTAGACAGTCGGACAGGGCTTTCCCCTGCGGCTTCGCTCAGCCCGGCTGCTCTAGCATCTATCCTGGTGCTGAGGGACAGCGACGTAGCCTAGCGCTGCCAGCAGGGATGCCCGGAGCCGTGTCCCGTCCGAACCCTGCTCTGAACATGTAGCTGGCCTCCAGCTCTGCTGAATGCATTCCACATGGACTCAGGGAGGGAGTTTGCCAGGCTGTAGTGGACAAGGTGCCACAGTCCCAGGCGAGCTGGCGGCAGCCAGCATTGATAAGTCCTGTGCGAGGCTTTGAAGTGGCCGCTGATGCACCAGGACAGGACATGCCCCACCGGGAGGATGTCTTGGCACTCCAAGGAGCCCTTGCTGCCATCCTGAGCCCCATGGGGAGGAAGCAGCTGGTCTGAGCCCTGACGAGGTGGCGAGAGTGCATGAGGCTCTGCAGGTCCTCCTAGCCAGGCAGATCAGAGCAGCGAGGATGAAAGGGAGCTGGAACTACCCATTACCCTCACAACAAAGGCCTCCGATAAAGCGCTTATGAGCGTGTCTGGGAGGAGCTGGGAATGTGTGAAGGAAAGCACCAGCGAGCCCGGGCATGTGCCGAAGCCGGTGTGTGTGAGATGGGAAGGACGTGGCCGGGTAGGGGTGAGCGGAGGAGCCCGTTGCAAAGGCACCAGGCAGAGTTCAGCCTGGTTCTCCCCGTGCCATAGGATCCATGACTCCTGGCCTGCCTGGGGCGCCGTGTTGGGCTGGCAGTGGGACCCTGCGCTGGCTGGGGGTCATGCCGTGCAGCAGGAGTGACCTGGGCTCTCTTGGCCCCAGGAGGGAGAGTGAGCTGGCCCTGCAGCACTTAGGATGCCCATGGGAAAGGGTTGGCACAGTCTGGGCCAGGTGATGAGGCCAGCGGGCACATGTCACCCTCTCTGGCCATCTGGGGGATCATCCGTAGCATCGACTGAACCACCGTCTGTCACACTATGGTCACTATGGTCCTCTCCATCCCACCCAGCATGACCCCAGCCACAGCCCTCTGGGTAGTGCCATAGGCATCTTCCCCATCAGTTTGGTAGCCCTGGAGCAGGGAGGGGAGCCGGGAAGGGACGGGATCCTGGTGTGAGTGTGTTCCCGTGGACTGCGGGCACTGCTGTTCCCTGCTGGCACACCCAGGGCACGGCGGAGAGGACGGGCAGCTCATTACCTGCGCGGTGGAGGCTGTTCCCAGCGGGAGACAGGACTCTCAGCAGGACGAAAGCCAACTCCGGCCCAGCCCAGACCTCTCCACCATGTGCCCCGAGCTCCAGGCGTGTTTTCCTGGCCTGCCTTCATTAACATAACTGCTTAGCAACGGCGAGATTTACTCAAAAACAAGAAAACAAGCAGAAAAAAAAATACCCACCCCTACCAAAACAAGGCACTCCTTGCACATGTGCGTTTGCCTTGGGGAGGGCAGGCAGCAAGTGCCAGGCACAAAGCCGGGCACCTGGGCATGACTGCCATCGCGGGGGGCTGTGGGTGCCCCAGGCTACCCCCAAACTCCACGGGTGGCCCCGGGGGCATCAGCTGCTGAGAGCGGGGATTGCTCTGCCATGGCTTAGCTTAGCCCCACTGGCAGCCCAAGGGGGCTGCGGGGAGGGTGCAAGACCCAGCAGAGAAGCCCTGTCCCTGCTCATGGAGGCTGGGCCCAGGCAGGAAATTGTCTCCCAACCACCACAAAGCTGGTGGCAAAGTGCTTCAAAGGGCCTGCTGCCTTAAATCTATTCGCACTCTGTAATTTGGGGCTAATTTTCCTTATTACGTCGTTACTGCTGGGCGAAGGGGTGCTGAGGGGGAGGTCAGGGACAGCCCTGCTCTCCTTGTTGCTGCTCCCTGGGGCAGCTTTGAAGGAGGCCTCACAGTGCCCAAGGCAGGGATGCATGTCCCCATGCAGGGACAGAGCAGAGGGCAGCTGCCTCCAAGGCCACACGTGGACATGCAGCCGCTCTGCACCCCTGGAGAGTGCTGTACCCCTGGGCACGGCCAAGGCAGCACCCTTGGCTACCAGTACGTGGGAGCCACTTTGTCCACTCCACAACGTGTGCGTGCTGGGGCTCCCCAGTGTGGCAGCCGCACATCCAGCTGGGAGAAGCTGAGTGGAGGGAAGTGCCAGCTCAGGTGCGTGGAGCCACACGAGCAAATGCCCATGAGCCAGACGCAGCTCTGCTCGCCACCCAACCCTTCAGTGCCTGCTCTGGCTGCACGCCTTGCTGGTGCGCCCGTCCCCTCCTCGTTAGCGTCCTTGCCATGGCCACCTGCCTGGCGGTCCTGCTTGCCCACGTGCTGACCGCTTGCGCCTGTGCAAACCGCACTCCCTGACCAACGCAAACCGCAGCCGCGGTCAGTAGTGTGTGCTGCCCCCTTGCAGAGGATGGACGTGTGGCAATGGCCTTGCCGCGGCCTCCCAAAACCACAAATCCAGGCTGTGAGCATCTCTGGTCCCTGTTTGAAGTTCAGCTCCCAGCGTGATGGCAGCAGACAGCAATTCAGCCCCCTGGCTCTGTGCCCGAGGCTTGCTCGTGAAAACAGGCAAAAGCCAAAAGCCAAGCTGCGAGCAGAGCTGCCTGCACCAGTTACTGTTGGAAAGCCCTGAGACAGGGAAAATAGATCATCCCTTGGGCTGCAAACCAGCACACAGAAACTCTGTGACAGTGCAGGGTGATTGGGGCCTGCCTGGACAGGGCAAGGGAGCAAGAGATGGGGCTGCTGAGGATGCAAGAGGGGCTGTGTGCAGGCAGCCAAATACATGGAAGGAAGGGTGGGGGTTCAGGACCACGCGGGTGGCCCCTGGGCACTGTTTCCCCCATGCTAACGCCTCACCTGCCCTTGTAGGTGGTGATGGACAACATGCGGAGGAAGTGCAAATGCCACGGCACGTCAGGGAGCTGCCAGCTGAAGACCTGCTGGCAGGTGACGCCCGAGTTCCGCCTTGTGGGCTCCCTGCTCAAGGACCGCTTCTACGGGGCCACCCTCATCCGGCCCCACAACCGCAACGCGGGGCAGCTGGAGCCAGGCCACGCTCGGCACCGCCGCCGCGCTGGCATCAGCGAGCTCGTCTACTTCGAGAAGTCGCCCGACTTCTGCGAGCGGGAGCCGGCGCTGGACTCGCTGGGCACGCAGGGGCGCCTCTGCAACAAGACCAGCCCGGGCATGGACAACTGCGAGAGCCTGTGCTGCGGCCGCGGGCACAACATCCTGCGGCAGACGCGCAGCGAGCGCTGCAACTGCAAGTTCCACTGGTGCTGCTTCGTGGCGTGCGAGGAGTGCCGCATCACCGAGTGGGTCAGCGTCTGCAAGTAGCGCGGCAGGGACAGGCGCCCGCCCCAGGGTGCCCGGGACAAGCATGCCCGCCCGGGGCGGGAGGGACACGGGCACCGGCGCGGGGGGGACGTGCAGCCGTGGCACTCGCTTCCCTCCGCGCCAGGCCGAGCGCGAGAGGAGATGCTCAGCACGAGGGCGGCCCGGCCCTCCGAAACCAGCACTTTGTCGTCACCCCGGGAGGGCAGGGCTGCCCGCCCGGCCCCGCACCAGCGCACCAGGGCTCCCGTCGGCGGGAGCGCGGTCGCCTTGTACAGACCGCCAGCACCAGCACCGCTCGGGGGGCGGAGGGTGGGCGCGAGAGGGGGCGGCTCGCTGACACCCAGCGGGACGGGGCAGGGTGGGGAGGGGACCGCACGGCACGGGGAGCCCAGGGGGAGGGGGGACACACGCCGGCACAGGGCACGGGCTCCTCCGACCTCGTGCAAAGCCGTGCTCCGAGCGGGATGGGGATGGAGGACAAGCATCCCACGGGACAGAGACAGGGGCACAGCACCCCAGTGCAGAGCCCAGCTCGGTCAGGGTCTGGCTTGGGCTGAGACGCGGAGGATTTCCATAGGGGAAATAGGGCTAGAGGGAGGATGCCCAGCCATGCTGCGTGTGCCTGTGTTATTGTATGGTAAGTTATTTCCTGATTGTGAATAAAAGTGGATTGGAGACAGCATGAGGTATTTTGGGGCTCAGCACTCGCGTCTTCCAGCCTGCCATGTTCCTCTGCTCCCACAGGGTCCCGAAGGATGGAGGGGGATCCTGGGTGCCACCTACCCACCGGTGCAAGACTCTCTCCTGTGCTCTGCTGCCAGGCCATAACTAGAGCCCCAGGCGCTATTTGCAGAGGGGCAGGAGGTGGAGGGCCCACGGGGATCCTTGTGGGGTGGCTGGGGGAGATGGTTGGGTCGCGGTGCGTGAAGGGGTGAAGGCAGTGAGGCTGGGCCGGGTGGTGGGGACCCCCCGGCTGCCAACTGCCCTCAGCGCCCAGTGCCCAGCGGAGGGGAGGGCACCACGCGGCTGGCAGCCCGCCCGGGCTGCGCGGTGAATCATGCTGCTGGTATCTCCTGGCTGATAACTTCCCTGCTCCTCCTACAGCTTCGCGCCCCTTGGGGCTATGTAAAAGAAAAAGAGGAAAAAAAAAAAGAAAAAGAAAAAACGAGGAGGAAAATACCAGGCTGGAAGGAAGTGAGCGCCCGGGGCCCAGCGGGGAGGGGCCCCGCATCCTCATTTCATAACGCTTCTTGGTGCATGGAGTATCTGGCTTCCACTCTGCTGGGTGCCCGCATGCAGCCAGGCCGTGCCCATGGCCCAGGCATGGCCCCCTCCCCGCCAGGGGCTCCCAGCTCGGCTGGGGCTGCTGCTCACCCCGCTGGCTGGGCTCCAGACCCCGAGTCAGCCAGCTCCACGGCTCCCTGCACTGGGTGCGCGTGGAGGCACCGCTTGGTTCACCCCTTCAGGAGGACCTCGTAGACGCCGTGCGGGCCCGCTGTGCTTGAGGGGGTCAGGAGAGGAGGAGGGTGCTGGAGGGAAGCCTGGGAGCTGCCAGCGCTCAGCTCGCGTGTGGCATTGCAGCGTCTGCAGGGCTCTGTCCCTCTTACCTGCCCGTGCCCAGGGCCCCGCTGGGTTAAGCAGCCTTGGTGTGGATGGCAGGGCAGGGAGAGCAGGCAGGCACCTCACAGGGATGGGGTCTGTGCTTGATGTGGAGGGACCTGAGGCTCCCTTAGGGCATGTCGGCTCTGTCAGGGCAGGTTCCAGCATTTCAGTGAGCCCCGTGTCCACGTCGGGTCCTACCCTTTTACCCCAATATCCATTATAAGCAACTGGGCCTTTTTTTCTAAATCCCCAAAGCCCTTTACCTTTCTCTCTTGCCCAAACACCACACTAAGCTGCCCCGGTGTCTCTGGCCAAAGCCCTGTGTCCCAGGGCCATGCTGTCCCAGACGAAGCAGGGATCCCTGCACATCCATCATGTTTTGGCACTTGTAAGCCCTTTTTCTTCCCACCTCAGAGGGGCTGCTGTGTTGAATCCTGTGATCCTGAGGGCTGATGCAGTGAATGACAGACTCACAGTGAGCTCGTGCCACGTGGGCGCCTTTGCTCCCTACTTGTTAATCCCAGGCCACTTGTGCTGCAGCAGCGGGATCCTGGAGCACATGGCTCACCTGACCGGACAGAGACAAGCAGGGGAGCAAGCGGGATCAAAGTATCTCTGAAGATGTTCTGTGCCTGGCCACTGAGCTGAGCAGTGCCCAGCACCATGTGATTCTGTGGAGACCCACAGTTCTAGGGCCATGAGAGATTCAGGGGAATAAAATAAGAAGGTCCCTTGAGCTGGGGATCTTTCAGCTCTGTGCCAAGGCTCTGCAGTCGTGTGCTCGGGGATGCAAGCACTGGGTGTCAGTGGTATAGCCATCACGCACCGGGTGCCCGCAGCATGCTGCAGGGCTCCCAGGTCACAGGAGCTCATTGCCCACTGTGGCCGGCTGGCTCCCAATGGTGCACTCAATGATCTGCTCTGCGGCTTCCCTTGCTGAATGTCTGGGAGCCACAGGCACAGTGCCAGACTGCCTGTGGTTACAAAGAAAGTGTCCCCATGCTTCTCTAGCTGGTAACCAGCCAGCAAGCAGCCATCCTAACAACCACTCCGCCAGGCATGAAAGTGTGGGGGGACACCTCCTATCTCCGTGACCACTGCCCAAGCCTCAACAGCCAATTCCCTGGCAGGACTTGATTCCCCAGGGTCTGTGCTTCCCAAACCTGCCCTTCCCACCTCTCTGCCACAGAGTGTGAGTGTGGCCTCCCTCCTCCCCAGGAAAGAAACCCGCTGTGCATTGTGCCTTGGCCTGGGGAAAGAGGTAATGTGTGGCTTCGTGTTGTTGTGGCCACGGCAGATTACTGGGGAGGGGAATTTGCACCCTTTCACTCTGGGCACTTGATATAACTGGCTTGTCCCTGGGGCTCCTTCAGTGTCCCTCTGCCTGGCTGACTTGTGCCCTTCCCCACAGATAGGTCTGTCACAAGTCCCACCAAGGAGTCCCATTTTCTCACCCATCTGCTCGGAGGGACATCCTGAGCCAGACAGTCCTGCTAAGCCGAGCTGGCCTTGCAGTTTCTTGTGTGTTATCCCCCTACTCACAGAGCATCACATGGAGGGTCCAGTGCTGAAATGGGAAGATTCAAGATGCTTCACCCAAGCATCGTGAGATGTGGACAAGAGAGATGTGAATGTCAAGCTGGAAGAGCCCAGACATATGATGGAGGAGATTTTCATCAGAGTTGATTCAGGGATTGGAAAAAATACTATCCCTTCTTCCATCAGAGAGGAAAACAGCTAAAGTAGTTCCAAAAGTTTTCAGAAGGGGGACATTTCTTTCATTTGATTGCCATGAAAATAGGAGCAAAGTCTTCTAAAGACAGTCCATGCTGTCAAAAATAGGTGAAATTTATCGCAGTTTCACTAAGAATTTTGGCCCAAGCTCTAGAGTCCTCCATGACAAGGGGTCGCTGCTACACAGGGGAGGCACTTCAGTCATGCACAATGTGGTGATTTTCTAAGAGTCTGAACCCCCTAGTCCCAGGAGCTGGAGAGCTTCTCAGCTCCTTCAAAAAAACCTAAATCTCACTTTTCGCCCGTGTGGCTGTGGAAACCAATGGGAAAACCTGGCCTGACCTGAGTGTGATCACCAAAAAGGCAATAGAGAGACCTTAGCTGGGCTGATCATCATGCTTTTCTCCAAAATTTGAAGCCAGATGCATGACTGGCCAAATATAGATACCCTGGGCTGATGCCCTCTCAGTCCCTGGCCTGGTACCCATCACCAGGCTCAGTGTAGAAGACTAGGGGGACAGCTGACCCCCTCCAGCACAGCAGGTTGTTCTGTCCTTTCTCCTCACCCCCAGAGCCCCAGCTCATCTCCTGCCTTTGGAAAGCTCCAGCAAGGGTAGGGAAGGTCTCTGGGGGTGGCAAGGGAGAATGGGGGGGCTGGGACTTTCCCCAGGAGATCACAGGAGGAACTTTGGCTGCAGGGTGGGGGGAACCAGCGAGGAGTTGCTACATCATGCCCTAGTGTGCCGTGAGTAACTCCTCTGGTATTTATTCCCCACTCAGAACAGTCATCAGAGCCAGATTCTGCCTGAGGGAATCGCTATACGGGAACGCCCAGCCCCATCCAAATTCCATTCCTGCTCCCAACAGAGTCTACATGAAGCAGAGCCATGAGGGAACACTTCTGTGGCACCCCTTTATCCCACCCGCTGGGGCTGGTGGTCAGTGTGGCCACCAGCAGCCTGCTGGCCAGCTTGCAGGTGCCAGCAGGCACAGCCTGCCAGGGCGCTGACCTGCAGAAGCAGACAGATATACCTGGGCTACGGGTGTCCCTGGAGAGAAAAGCCTTGTTGCATTTTTACCATCTGAGGGGAGAATGAGCAGACCCTTCTGTGCCTTGGTCTGGACAAGTCACCCCCTGCCTCCCTAGCGCTTTCTTTGGTTGAGAGGCAGGTGGGTGCCCATGGTTTGAGACCCTTCCCAAGAGCCTAGCTGGCAAGTGCTGCAGCTTGAGCTTCAGATAGATGCTCCAAGGCTTTCCTGAAGTTCGGCCCCAACATGTCATGTTGGCACCAGCGCCAGTTCATACCCCTCTACTAAAAAAGAAAAAAAAATTGGCCCTAACTGACCTACCTGGCAAGGCAAAGTACCTACAGCGAGGCAGCAGCTGGCTCAGGACAAGAACCCAGGAGTCCTGTGCTCACCCCTCCAGCTCCAGGCCCAGCTCCCTGCCCATCCACGCCTGGCACAGTGTCCTAATGACATCACCCTACATGAAAAGAGGCAGGTCACCCAGCAGAGAGCCCACAGCATGGCTGTGCTGAACATGCTGAATGACCAAACACACCGGCAGCAGCCTAGTTCATCAGAACTGCCCCTACAGCCCTGGAGGGCTTCAGCCCCTTTGCTCAGCCCCTGCTCCACATGGCTGGGTGCCCAGGACACCGTGCTGCTGTGTGACTGCACAAGCTGTCTAGAAAGGAGTGGGACAAGACTGCTGAGCTGCTGGATACAGTAAGCAGAGGGAGTGCTTGGGCTGAAGGCTGTGATGCCGCCTGGGTGGCCCCAAGAGCTTCAGTGGAAGGTGCCCTGAGCAAGCATGGGCAGCGTTGAAAGCGTCCTGAGTCTCTGGGCAGAACTTTGGGACAAGGCAATGTCTGCAGAGGAGCAGCACTCTGGTGTGGGATCATTCAGGGGAAACACCTAATAAAGGGGGCTGATAATGTGGCTAGGAAGAAGGTGATCTGGAGGTCCTGCACAGACCAAACCTTTCACAGGGCTGAAGTCACAGTTAAACAGATGGGCACTAAGTTTTCTTGGGAAATCATGGGAAATGCTCCCACCACTAGACCACCTCGCTTGTGACATACATCTACTGCAATCTTCCACTGGTCCCTCTGTAGGGGTCTCCGCAACCCCACTGTGGCAGGAATGGGTGCCTTTTCTTTGGGCCTCCAGCTGGAGTTGGGTAAGGTGGTTACCGTCAAGAGGTCACCAGCATCTCCAGCAGCGAGCTTCCATGAGGCAGATGCATGGAGCAAGGAGGTGTCTGGCTGTGAGAGCACAGGGCGCACACAAGGCTGGGTTGGCACTGGAAGCAACCTGGTGGGAACAGCAGGTGAGTTGAGAGAAAGGGGGTCTGTGAACAGCTGCTGGGTTGGGGAAAGGAAGCACTGGGGTGGTGGAGGGGGGCACTTTACCCGTGCCACCCTCTCCTTACCCCCGTGGCAATGGGATGGGAGCGAGGAGGGGCAGGCTTGGCAATGGGTGTGGGGGGCAGGAAGCCAGCGCAGGGGAGGTGGGACCTGCCAGCTCCCAAGGCCGGGGGATGAAAGCGCAGGGTCCCGGTGGGGGGGACAGGAGAGGTGCAGAGGCAGCCAGCACAGCCAGGTGCAGCGGGGAGAGGGCTGGGGGGGAGGCACGGAAAAGAGGCCAAGTGCAAAGAGAGCAAAGGCAGCGGAGGAAAAAGAAAGCGTGGCCAGAGAGGCAGACATGAAAGGGGGAGTGAGGCAGGGGAGAGATGAAAGGGCCCCGGCGCGGGTGCTGCTGCCTCCTCCCCATGCTCCTGGGGCTCTGTAATCCCTGGGGAGCTGGCTCCTCTCATGTGGTGGCCCGCAGCTGTGTGCGGTCGGCTCAGCCCCACCGCTCCGCACAGGGACTTTCCAGGAGGGGGAGAAACCCAACACAAAACACATGATTTAACCATCGCCTGCAAGGCCCTGCACATGCGGGGACCAGGGGCACCTTGGCACAAAGCCTGCCTGGGGACATCAGGGTCTGCTGGGGCCAGGAGCAGCCCACAGGCACACTCTGTGCTGTCCTGGGGAGAGGTAGCCTGGAAGCACCAGGGCAGGGTGAAAGGGGTATGACCCCAAGCCAGCTGATGGGCAGAGATCCAGGGTGGTTATGCGTGCAAGTGCTGGGTGGAGATGCGGAGAGCCTGGATCAAACACCACCCGAGGGGGCAGAAGCCTGGCCCCTTCAGTGCAGACCTATAGGGGACAGAGGTGGCAGGGTGCACAGCTCCCGTATCTGCTCAGTTCATCAGCCCTGCTCACCCTGTTGGGTGCCACATCCCACCTCCTCACTGTGGGCTTTGGCTCTGGGTATCAGGGATGCAGTAGGACTTGGCAGATGAGCTTGGCACCCATCCTGCTGGGTTACTGGGTCACTTTTTTATTGCTCTAAAGCAAATCAGGAAGTCAGGCCACAGCAGATATTGAAGCAGGGCTTCCAAGGCACTCATGACCTGAGATAACTCTGTTCTCCATGTCCAGTTCAGGCCCCTGGAGGGGGGCTGTTTCCCACAGGAGATGGTCTCGCTGATAGACAGCATCCCATTTGACACTGTTCGTTGCTGGCAACCCAGTCATGGGGCAACATCTGGACAAAATACAGCCACAGAGCAGGGGTGCCAGTCTCTCACCTTATCTTTGGGGCAGGTGGGACAGCAGATTTCATTCCCATGGACAATTCCCACCCCACTCCCTGTCCCCTCATCGCAGGTCCATCTGTGCCAACCGCCCCTGTGCTTCTGTGTGTGTGACTTGGTGGGCATGGCTGGAAGTGGCCCTGATTGAATGCAGGCAGGACCAGCCACCTCCATCCTGCTGTCACAGAGCTCTCCCTTCCTGAAACCACTTGCAAGATGAAAGGAGACCAGCGCTTGCAGCACAGCCAGTCTGCTCCACTGAGACACTCTCTTCCCCATTCCTAAGGCTTTCAAGGACCAAGGTTGTATGAACTCCCTGGGCATCTGCCTGCTGGGGATAGCCCATCTAATTCCATCTTTTGGGGTATATCTGGAAATGTTCTGGCTTCCTCTAGAATACCTTGTCCTCCCCCCACTCCCAATCTCATCCCCTGCAATGAGGAGCCAAGAAAAGACTTGCTGGGAGGGAATGAGGTCCTGCCCAGCCCCACCACGATGCCTCTGCCCCTTCCACATTTGGCCCAGCGAATCCTCCCGCCATCTGTGTGCACAGCTCCCACTCAGCACCTGCTGGGCAGAGTCACACCCTGCCGTAGCCACATACGCAGGAAAGAAGGGGTGCAGCCATGCTGGGGTGCTCCGCACGCCTGCACAGGAGCCGTGGAATTGTCCCTGGGAACCGCTGGGAGAGGGCTGCAAAGATGACGACCTCTCCTTGCACTGCCCTAGGTGCCAGCAGCCCGAAAGGCCAGATGGCACAGGGTGCTGCAGCGGGGGGCACCCGGGGAGCTGGAGTCCGTCTGGTGGCCCCCCAGCCCTCTCAGAGGAGCCAGCCCTCTGCAGAGGAATGCTCCGGCGCACTGCAGCTGCAGGGAGGGGAGGCGCTTGCAGAGCACCGTGGCATGAAGGCATGATAGGGCATGCTCCGCCGGACCATGAATACCTGTCCCAGGCGGTTAGAGGCACCCAAGGCGTGTACGGATGGCGCGGTAACGCACGCCTCGTCAAGCCTGGGCGGCGGTGCTCCACCGGGAGAGGAGTCTCCTTCCAGTTTGCCCTCCCACTTGTGCTGGTGAACGGTGAGCCCCGCTGCCGGCAGCGACCCGCTTCCCCGTCACACTCCGCACGTAACGCACGGGCCCCAAGCGGCAGGGAATGCCCCTTTGCTGCCTGGCAAATGGGGTGCGACTGGGCCTGGCCCGAGGCTAGGAGCTGGTCTGGGTGGCCTCACTGGGTCCCTCCATCTCTGCTCATATGAATTCCTAAGGGAACTGCCAAGGCAGAGCTCTTGCTCTGGCAGTGAGAGGCAGTAAAAAGTAAAAAGAGAAGCACAAATAGAAATTCTTGGTGGCTAACCCTCATTTACTCCTTGTAAGTGTGCACAGCCACCATCGTCAGCATGCTTGTCATGCACATGGGGTCACATCCATGCAATCCGCACCCCTGCTGCTTGCTCACACCTTGCTTTGCCTCTGCTGCTGCTGCAGGACCCTGTTGCCTGAGATCAACTGCACCCCTCTGCCGAGCAGCCCGCTGTGAGGCCTTACAGGTAGAGGCAGCACCATCAGCATGAAGTGTCTGTCCTGTGAAGTCTACTTATTCACACTCTCTGCACCAGAACAGGAGCAAATGTCATTATTCCAGGAGATCCCCAGACTCTCTCCTCTCTTGCTGCCTCAGTCCAAGCACCAATACATGTATTCCTGGGGGCATCCCAAAGGGCTGACTTAGAACTGAGCATGAGGAAAAAAAGCAAAACCAAACTCTGCAGCTGTTTGTGAGAGCTGTAGAAAGTGCATGCTGCAATATGACACTGCTGATGGTAAATTTCTGCCATGACAAGAGCTGGCTTTGGGGCCACTTTCCAGTATGACCCCAAAGGAGCCTGCTCCCGAGCAAGGCCACATCATTCAACCTCAGCTCAGTGAGACTATCAAGGGCCATACAACAGTGTCCTACAAAGTGCAGCTTGGGCAATTACAGACTTTCTCTGCTTGCCCCAGCCTTGTTGACTATCACCACCCCCATGATGAGCAGGCTTCTCCCATCTTGGTCGGCACAGAGGCGCACAGAGCTCAAGAGTGGCACCTCTGGCGCCAAGTCTCTGGGGAGAGCTCCCCAGGACTCACTGTCTCCTTGCTGGCAGCAGCCTGCTCCCTGGCTGCATCCCTGCAGGGTGAGGGCTCTGCTGAGGTTCTCCCAGGAGGGAAGCACTGAGTGGCCTGTGAGGAAGCACAGCAAGAGAGGAGCAATGCAGCCATGGGAAGAATTTGTAGCGTGTTGCTGGTGTTTCCTCTTGCTTGTGATTCCACAAGGTGAGCTCCTCTCTGCTGCTCTGCCTGAGCACAGTTGGAGAGTTGATTTGGGATAGAAAGGAAGTGCAGAGGAGAAGCCTTAGAGAGGTGTCCCTGGAGGCATCCTGGTGCAGATTCAGGAAGTGCTTGGTGAACCTCAGAGTGAAGGCAAACTCTGAACCGAGGCTGTACGCAAGCAGAGAAGCTGAGCATTTTTGCCAATTAGCTTGGGGACCAGAAGCTGGAGAGCTGACTTACAATGGAGTTTGTCCCCACTCAGCCCATGCACAACACGCTGTGGGGCATCCGGGCCGCAAGAGGCTGAGCCACAGCCACAACCAGCCCGTGCCTGTGGTTCCCAGGGCAGCCGCCGGTGCTAGCAGTGACGCTGCTGGCTGCAGGTCTGTGAAGACATCCTCTGCACAGACAGAACAGGACTATGGCCATAAGACCAAGACCTCTGGAGCATCTGCTACGTGTGAAGACAGCTTAGCCCCTTAGTGGGTTGGAGCAGGAGTGACTGCCATGGCTAGGAACCTCCTGTATCCATGAGTGTTTGCTCTACATCCAGGATCTCCCTGGAGCACATCCTGCTGGTGCATCCTAGCTGCGTGGGTGCCCATGGTGGGATGCCATGGGCTGCATCCATGACATGCTCCCACCTTGCCATTGCCATGGTGATGGGACAACTGCAGCTCCCAGCTGCCTGTTGCCACAATGTTGCCACGGTTACAGCACGTCACAATTTGGGCATTTGGCTCCATCCTTGTCCTTGCAGGGGAACAAGGGCTGCCCTTTCCCATCAGGTGCCCGTGATTGCACACACCTCCAGCCATGGCAAAGCCCCTGCACTCCATATGGAACCAAGGACCCGCGGGCTGCCTGGCGTTCCGCAGCCCTGGCAGCCCTTGCACGTGGCAGGAGCGAGCCGGGCTCGGCAGGAGCCCAGGCTCCGTGGGAGCCCGGCTCTCCAGCTGCCTTCCCTCACCAGCTGCCTGCGTCTGGGGCTGCAAACAAACAAACAAACACCCAGACCCAGCAACTCATCCCCTCCTAACGACTGTAATTACAGCAAGGCAGCTGGTGAGCGGTGCGGTGCTTGAAACCTGGTGTGTAAACACGGCCCGGCTTTCTCTTCCACTGCTCCAGCAAAAGCAAGCTCCTTCAGGGGAGCAGTAATTTCAGGGCTGGCAGGAGGGGGTCCGCGTCACTGCGGTGAGGGCTGTGGCTGGAGACTTTCATCTTGGCTTTTTGATGCAGGGCAGGGGAATAGAAGATGGCAGCTGGCAACAACACACCTGCAACATTGCCTGCTCCAAGCCATTTTCCGCCTACCAGGGGGTAGCCAGGTCTCCTGGCCCTTCCCAGCCCCAGGGCCAGTTGCCGGCTCCCTCCTCCCTCACCAAGATGGGTCAAAGTGGACAGGGAGTCTCACTGAGACACCCACTGTCCAGGGTGGGCCTCAGTGCTCCAGGAGTGAGAAGAGACAACTCGTGTCTGGAAGAGCCAGTGGCCCAGAGGCATGAAGTGGTGTCTGGGCAACACTGCTGGCCTCCTGGCTACCTCACACCACCACTTCCAGGACTGTGGCTGCTCCAGAGCCAGCTAACCAAGAGCGAGCGCTCAGACATCTTGGTGATGGGCATCCTTTGAGACCAACAGGTGCAGTTACTGCAGACCGAGGTGACTAGAAACTCTCCTGTGATGTCACCTCTTGCACACTGTCCCCTGTAAGAAGGACAAGATGCACAAATACACCCAAACATATCCCTCCGGGTTCCTGCTGTCCTGTCCCCTGGTCCAAACTCTCTGCTCTGCCTAGAGGTCCCTTTGGCACCACTGGAGAGGAGCTGCGTGAGGAGCAGCGTGGAGGGGATGGGGTTTGGGGAGGCCCTCTGGAGTGGCTGTGAGGGTAGGGGAAGGTCAGGAGAGGTGATGGAGAAAAGAAGGGCTGTCCTGCTTGGAAGAGGCAGCCACAGTGAGATACCTTGCTCACTACTTTGCCTTCCAGCCCCTGCACTGCTTCCTGGCACTGCCAGGGTAAAGCTTTCTGTTGTCTTCCAGCATATCCACACTCCCCAGCCACAGAGGGATCCCAGGAGAGAGCACGTTCTGGCAGCCTGGCCAGCCTCCTTCTCCATGGCCTTCCCTTCCCTCAACCGAGGGGACTTATGGCACTTCAGCCAATTGCACTGGACACAGGAGAAGAGCTCCCATACCTCCTCGCTGCCCAGCACTGTGCCTCATCTGGAGTGGTGGCCCTGCAAGATGGAGCTCTGCCACGAGGCAGCAGTGGGGATCTGGCACCTTATCCCGAGCGTCCAAGTCCTTGAGCTTAGGGGTCCTTGACTCAAGTGCTCACTCACCGTCATCGCGTGCCTCCTCGGCTGTCCTCTGTGTCCTGCTCCTGCTGCTTGCCCAGCTTCCCAGCTCACCACATTGGGATCCCGAGACAACTCTGGCACCCATCTGAGTGCACCTATGGCCTTTGGGGAAGGAGGTGGCACATGGCTGGCCAACATCAGGAGCTTTGTCTTCCTCATGCAGTGCCAGCTGAGTGTCTGGGATGGCAAAGAGGGAGGGACGGGAAAAGAGGTGCTTGCAACAGTCACCTGGCAGCAATGCCAAGCTCAGCACTCATAAAAGAAGTGTCACATGCCAGACAGGTTAGGCTCTGGGCATGGCTTTTGCAGGACATGAGGTGCTGTGACTGCTCCTGGAGAGGGTTACCTTAATGAGAGCTCGCCATAAAGCCCTGGTACTATGAGCTGGGACAGCTACGTGCCCAAGGTGGTGTCTTTCGGACACTTCTGGGATTTTATGGTCAGGGATACATGCCTGGCTGCTGGCTGTGGGTGGGCAGGGGCCTCACAGCCCTATGGCTGGGTCAGGATTCCCTGTCATACCCAGACAAGGACCCTGTCCTCTGGGGGTGGGTACCAGCAGTGGTGGTTATTGGCTGGACGCACAGCGAAACCCTGCCTTATGCAACAGTGCCTTGATGCATTTGTATATGCAGAGCCAGGGTGTTAAATTCACTGCTCTGGACAAATTCCAGCTCAGATAACTGTACCTGTTATAAACCCCTTCCTCACATTTTCGACTCAGGGCACTGCTTTTCCTTTGCTGGCGGAGAGTGCTGTGGCCTTTGCCACTGCTCTTGGGGATGTGATGCCCGGGGTGGCATTGTGTTGGCCCTGTCAGAACCAGGGCAGGTGCCAGCAGCGCCCAGCCTGCCGGGCGGGTGACACTGCCAGGCGAAGCGGAGGCTGCGCATCCAACTCCTGCTGACGTAACTCCTGGGAGGCAGCCGGCAGCCGCCAGTGGGGAATTGGCCCGCACCTCTTGGAGCACCCGGAGAGCCGTGCAGAGTGGAGGTAATTGTTAAAAGCGGGCGGAGATAGGCTGAGCGTGGAGGGCAGGAGGCCAGCGAGGTGGCTGACACCTCAGCAGCGCTGGCTTCGTTTGCTCAAGCTGGGCTTGGTTCACTACCTCTCCATGTTTTTGTGGCTGTGAGCTAACACCTCGTGCTGCAGGGATCAGAGGGAGCCGGGTGGCTGCTTTGCAGAGCCTTGCAAGACCTTCCCTGACAGCCTGGGCTCAGCACTGGAGGAGGGGGACACGGTGAGGCTGTGCCAAGGGCATACCCAGTGCTGGTGCTGGCATGTCCATGTGAGTCAAACCTGCTGTGAGACCCCAGCACTGCTCACTGCAGGAGGGCAGACATGCAACTGTGCAGGCCAGAGCACGGAGGTGCTCTTGCAAGGATTGCGTGGAGGAGCGTGGAGCCTCTCCTCATCGCTGTGGGATGGTGGCCATTGCTCGAGCATCTCCTGAGCCACCTTCACTCAGAAGCCAGGCTGGAGAGCAGGACCAGGCTAGAAGCAGCATCCCCCCAACTCTGGCCAAGGCCCTGGCTTCCAGCATTGCTAGCCAGGAAGGGAATACCCAGCACTGCTGCCTCCCTTGGAAAAATGGACCAGGCCTTGCTGATGCCAGCTCTCCTTGGCACCAGCATATAGCAGACTGCACCAAGGCACAATCATGCCCCACAGGCAGCCTTGGCTCTCCCATTTTTCCAAGAGCTACAGGATGCCCCTACCTGGGCTGTGGGTGTCACCCGGCTCAGCACAGCGCTGGCTCCTGGACACCTGGGGCCCTTTCCACAGTCGCACATCTCCAAAGTGGAGCCTCTTGTCCCACAGGTATAACCTGCCCTCGTCCTCCCCCCGACACTGCCTCGCACACGGCCGGGCTCAGAAGTGGTAGCCGGGCCCTGTCTTGCTCACTGCCAGCCTGCACGTCACCTGCTCACCCGACGGGCCAAGCCTCCCTGCTTGCCAGTGCTTCTAGCAAAGCAGCGTCTTCAGCACTCACCAGCAAGGGCTCCATCTCCTTGCTCACTCTCTTGCCTTCTGCCTTGCAGACCTCCCTCCCCAAACCCCAGGCGGCTGCACACCCCCAGCACAACCCTGACGCATCCCCGGCTCGTCCCCTGCCACGAAGCAGACACAATGTGTCTGCACTAGCTGGCCAGCCTGGCACTCTTACCCCCGCCAAGCCAGCGGTTCCGCTCCCATCCCACCCTGGGACCTTGCACGCCAGTGCAGCCCCCATCTGCTGCTCAGCTGTGGCCAGTACAGCAGAGGTCCCAGGGCGGGAGAGATGTCCCTGGGCTCTTCTGCTGAGCAGGCTTCTGCACTCAAAGCCAGCCTGAGTCCAGCTCCTTCGCCAGCTGCAGGGGATACTCAGCACTGCTGAAGCTGCCTGGTCTCCGGCACTGCCAGCTCACACAGGAGGAGAAGCACAAGGGTCCATGCAATGGCCTCACAAGCTGCACGAGGTTGCACAGCAGCTCATGGCATCCCTACACCTCCCCCAGGTGTCGCCTTGGGCCCCAGGGCCTCTCTGAACATCGCCACTCTGCGATGCAATGAAACTGCCTTACCAGGCTCCCCTCGCCCTGGCACCTTGGCCTCCTCACAGCCTGATTCATGACCCATGTGGTCTCTTTGCCAGGTTCCTGCCATCTGATCCTTCCCAACAGATACAGCCCCTCACTGTTGGGCTGGCTGCCAGTTGTCATCCTGTAGACCCCTCACCCGCACCCTCATTCTCCCCACTGACAAGTATGAGGTGCAGGAGCCCCAGGCTGCGCTGACCCTGGCGGGCAGCGAACGCTAACTCTTTCCCAGGGCAGAGCTGTGAATCTGTTTTCCTCCTGATTCAAGGCACTCCCTCTGCTTCCAACATCAAAAAGACCTCCATGGAAGGGAAAGACAATGGGAAAATCCATCCATGAGTAGAAATGTCTTGCACTTTCAGCAACCAAGTAACACCTGGCAGAGCAAGACTAGGAGCCTGAGAACGGCGGCTCCGTGCCTGCTCGCTTCCTCGGCCACGGCTCCTTGGCCAGTTGGCTCCCCGGCCTGCCTGAGCCCAACACCTGCCTCTCCCAAAGCCCGTCAGCCCCGGGGCAGCATGCAAGGAGTGACAGGTGAGTTGGCAGGAGCCAGGCTCTGGGTTCCCTCGGCACTTCTTCAAAACCAAGCCCTTCGCACGCAGTGTTTCTGCTGTGACGAACCTGCAGACATCAAGGAGAAGTAATTTGCTGGAATTCTTTTGGCCAGGCGTGTCCTGACGCCCACATGCTCTTCTCGCCTGTGTGGACAGGAGACACGTGCTCTGATGTTTCCCGACACCCGGCCCTGCTTCTGGCTTGTGGTCTCTGGAAATGCTCACAGCGGGGGGCTGGGTTTATTTCTATCCACACACCAGCTGGGAGCTGAGGCCTCGGAGCTCACATGTGGGCATTAACTTGGGGTTTGCTCTTCCCAGGACACAGGACATGAGATACTAAATGTGCAGGGTTTTGCAAAGCATCCCAAGCCAGGTACAAAGCAAAACCAGCTCTAAAGAGAACAGTGATGGTCTGCCTGTCCCTTGCTCATCGTCCCTGCATCTATTGAACATCCTTTAGCTTTCGGCAAGTCCTATCGCATATCCAAGCTTCCCTTCTCTGCTTTCCCAGTGCTGGGGCGCTCTGCTCCAGCTGGTGCTGCCGCAAGCACAGCCATGAGGGGACGGCGAGCACAGATGCGCATCCCCCGTCCCTGGCGAGGCTCTGGCGCGCTCTGCCATAGCTGGGCTCCGTGACCACCGGGCTCAGCCTGAAGTGCTGAGTTGGCTGAATGCAGGCCAGGAGAGCTGCTGCCCTCCTGCAGCACGAGCAGGGGCTGGGAGCGACCCAGCCGCAGCCACCGAGAATCCGATGGCAGCAGCATCCCACCGATCCCGGCTCCCACCGCCCTCCTCAGCCCCGGCTGGCTGCACATGGGGGCTGGGAACACCCTCTCTGCGGCTTCCCTCCTAATAACGAGAGGATGACGCCATGTGCGCAAGCTGTTCCTAAGGGAGGAATGTCCTTTTTTCCCGTGCCATGTCGCGGCCAGATAAGTACAGGCCTTGGGCTTGGCAGCCTCCGCACAGCTTGCTGTCGCAAAGTGTACCTTCCACATCTGGCCTGAATGGGCCACAGCTGCCAGAGCTGCCCCCTCCCTCTTCCCAGCACATCTGGGACAGCCAGTGTGGGGCAGCTGAGGCTGGGGGTAACAGGGCCAGCAGGGGAGAGGTTGGATGTGCTGGGAAGCACCGGGTGAGCTCCGCTGTGGCAGAGTGCAGGCAGGGTGCCAGGAGGCCCTAGAGCTGCTCTGCAGTGAGTGACCCTTCTGCAGCCTGAGAAGGGACCCTCTGGCTGTGTCATGGGCCTTATGCTGTTACCGATCCCCTCGTGGCTATATTGCTTTTCTATAGGGAACCAACTACAGGGCACCCCCTCTCACACTTATACAGCTGTAGGGGACCTATCTATTCTCTTATAAAGACCCCACCTTTTGCCTGTTGGCCTTCAGACCTTTCCAGTCCCCTGCACTGAGAGGATCCTGCTGGCTCCACATGCCTGCACCTTGCAGGAGGCTGCACACGTGCACCCTGGCACAGCAGCACGCACACCGTGGCCTTGCTGCGTGCTTGGGGCTCTGCCGGTTGCTCCCTTGGGGGAAAGGTGCCTAAGCTCTGCCAACCCTGGCCTGCCATGAAGATGTGCCGCCTTCAGCAAGAGCAAAGTGTCCTTGGCTGAACCGGCCCCGCGAGGGCAGCACAGTGACAGTGCACGCTGCATGCACAGGTGACAGCCAGGGCAGTGTCTGCTGCCAAGGCTCCCCCTTTCTCACTGCATCCTGCTTTGCCAGCCTGCAGCATGGCATAGCCCATTCCCTGTATGCCCTGGCCTCTGCGCTGCCTTTTCCAGCGTGCCTGGTGCTCAGAAGCGCTGCTGTGGCAGATGCCCCCTGCACATCAGCCAGCAGGCAGGCAGAGTGGGGAGGAGGCCTCCAGCATCCCCGGGGTGCCTGGAGCCCGGAGGAACCCACTGCGGTGCGAGCAGGCAGCGCGGCTGGAGGCAGCCTGCCCTCCGCCGGGGGTGAGGGGAAGGAGATGGAGATGGGGGCCAGGGTCAGAGCACGGCTGGGTCTTGGGACGGGCATCACCGGGCAGGGCAGCCCTGCATGCGTGCTGGGGACAGGAGGATCCACACGCGTGCGCACTGGGGTGGTGTGCATGCGTGTGCAACGTGTGTGTGTGTGTGTGTGTGTGTGTAAGCATCCGCTGCCCTCTGCTGAGTGAGCCTGGGCAGGTCGTCACAGCTCATGGCAGCCGGTCCCTGCAGCCCCTGGGCTGAGCCCGTGTCCCCCGTGTGCTGCCCGTCCTGGACGGGCTGGGCAGCTGCACAGCGACTGCCCTAGGTGCAGACGGGTTCATTATGGTCTGTTTTTCCCTCCATCCAGCCCATGCTCCACCCCTGGACCATGAGGGTCCCCAAGGGACCATGATACAGGAGAGTGATGCCCCAACTCCAGCTCCAACCAAGCAGGTCCATGTGAATTAATAACCATGAGCTGGAGAGTCACAGCTGCCTGGCTGTCAGCAGTTGGGTGTGAGGGGATACCAGCACCCCTGCCCAAGCCCTCTGCACCGAATGGTGCTGGAGGAAATGAAATCACTGCCTCCAGCAGCCTATGCTCCCCTCTGTCCCCTGCCAGAGGTTTAGTGCCCAACCTGTACAGCCTGCAACTGTGTTGTGCCAGCGGGGCCCAGCCAGGCACTGTCCCCATGTGCTGGCAAGCACAGTGACACTGAGAGCAACAGGGAGGGCCGCAAACGCAGGTCCAGCCTCCCTCCCCTGCTTGTCTGGGGTCTGCAAGAAAAGGCTTTGCCCCCTGAAGGGTCTCCAGTAGGTCTAGGGGGTGCCTCGAGATGCCAGATGGGTGCTACTCTGCTTTCCATATGTAACGTATTCCCTTATCAACTCCTAAATGGTCCACTTGGTTTAAAGCCTCTGGAGGAACGGAAGGGGAAATCTCTGGTTACATTTGTGCTCCCAGAGCAAACAGTCCCAGGGCATCCTCTAGCACAGCAGCATCACTGTCCCCATGGGAATTACTAGATCTGCCCCAGTGTGATTTTTGCCTTGGGCTAATTAGCACTGATCCAGGCACTGCCAGCCCACAGTTTGACAGCTGGCCTGAGTCAGGGACAGCCCTTTGGCACGGGGACAGTCCCTAGGCACAGGGTCCCTGTTCACAGGATGCATTTGACAATCTGGGGTGCAGCTTAGTCACATATTTACTGTGCCCCACCAGCCCTCTCCCAGCATGCCAGCACAGCAAGGACCGCGTTCTCACGCCTGGCGGGAGGACGAGCGCACGTGCACGTCTGTGCACCGTGATGAGACGGGCCGTCCCCCTTGGCCGTCCGCGTGCCGGTGTTTGCGCTGCATTTGCCATGTGCCCTGCAGGGCACGTGTGCGCTCTGGCAGCGCGGCGCACACACGGGCGCTCTGCGTGGGCCGGGGGGTTTTGCTCGGCGCATGCCTTCATCTACGCCAGCGGTGCTGCTGCAGAGGCCGCCTGTGCTCTGGATGCGCGCGCGGGTGGATGCCGGGCTCTGCAGGTGCTGCGGGCTCGCTGCGCGGGGGGCGTGAGGGCACACGCGTGTGAGCACACGTGTGTGAAGCGGCAGATCAGAGTCCCGGCGGGCAGCCGCGCCGGCTGCAGGAATCCCTGCCTCCCCGGCCGCGTTATAGATGACTACACTTGAAAGCATTTTTTCCCCCTTAGCCACCAGATCTCACTTGGAGAAGAAAGGGAACTGGGCACTTTATCTTCATTAGCAGCTGGGAGCCTCATGGGGCGGCTTTTGTCCAGGTGACACTTCCTCTACCCCTGCTCTTATCCGCTGTCCTCACTCATTAGCCCTTATGAGCTGGGCAAAGGGTCCAGGTTCTCCAGCCACCCTGGTACGGCCAGACACCAACATCCCCAGCCCTGGCAGTCACCAGCATCAACAGCCCCAGCTCCCTCTAGGCAGCAGGGCTAGCGAGAGTAAGGGAGATTACCTTCCCCCGTCTACCGGGGGAGACCCTGGAGTCATTTTTGGCCCCAAAAGGCCCCTTTAGTTGTAATTTGACCCCATGTCTGGGGCTGTCTAAGGATCTGGAGGGGCTGAGGGAAATGGAGGTGGCTCCACCGCCAACCCCCACCAGCAGGACCGGAGAGGAGTGGGCTGAGGGCAGCCCTTCCCTTGGAGCTGTCACTGGGAAGCATTCATGCCCGCATCCGTTAATACCCAGTAACCATGACAACTGGCAGGGAGCTGTCATTCTATCCCCAGGCTGGCCACCACCGGGGTCCTCGTGCAGGGAAGCAGAGGGGTCTCAGGGCAGCAGCCTCCCTTGGGTGGCTGCCACATGTGGGTCGCTGCCGAGGTTGGGAGCAGCGGGGGGCGAATGCGGCACTGCTCGTGCTCTGCAGGGTGCCGGACCAGGGGGGCTCCTGCTGGGGCCGGACCCGGGTGCTGGTGCCGTGGGGAAGGCTCTGGAGAAGGCAGCGGCCTGGACGGCCTCCGCTCTCCTCCTGCTAGCCCCAGTGCTGGGGGGTTCAGAGAGACGGTGGCGGGGAGGTGTCGGGGGGGCGCCTGCCTTAGGTAACATTCCTTCCCACTTAAAAGGAGCCATAAATCACTCACTCTTTATTAAAAGCCCTGCCCGACTGGGAGAGAAATGTCAGGAGCATAAATCAACCGTACTGCTCTCTTGCAAGGGTGCCTTGCCAAGGGGTGCAAAGCAGGGACTGCTGCTTCCACTGTCCCAGAGAGGGCACGGCACAGCCCTGCTCTTTGTCTGTGTCCCCATGGACAGTGGAGGAGGATGAAGCCCAAGGCCAGGGACAGGAGCTCTGGAAAGTCAGGCCTCCCCGTGCAAAAGAGGTAGCCTGGAATAAAAACAGGGCCCACAAGCTGTCCAGGGGCTCCCTACTTCTGCCTCCCTGGGCACAGGGCCTGGACAGCATCCCAGCCAGAAGAAGGATGGCAGGAACCTGTGTCCAGGATGCTGCGAAGGTGGCAATGCGGCTCCTGCAGTGGCGAAGGAGTCCCAGGGATGGGAATAGCTGAGTGAGCCAGCAGTTGTAGGCAGAGAGCACCCTCTCCTGGGGCTACGGGAAAGGAAATCCCTTCTCCTTCCTGCCTTCCTGGAGGGAGCGTGAGTGGCCAAGGACCAAACGTGGTGATGGGCACCGCCTCTGCCCTGGCACACGGCCTTTGCTCGGGAACCAAAGATCCCCGGCTGAAGCCAAACAAACACAACCCAAAAGACCATGACTTATTGCTGTCAACCAGGATTTGGGGCTAAAGGACAGCAGCTAGGCTTGTTTTGCCCACAGCACTGTAGCGTCCCTTTCCAAGGACTAAGGACCAGATACACTTTGCAGGGATGCCTGTGTCTGCCTCGCATCTGCATGGGCCGGTGCCAGGGCTGCAGCAAGACAGCAAGAGAGAGCCTGGCCAGCAGAAGGACTTACTTATGCAGCATGAAAGCAGCCCTCACAGAGGTAGCTGTGCCTGTTGTCTCCTGTTTTTCCAGTTAGATGTGTGGCTTAATATAGCACCACTTATGTTGTAAAACATCACTCATAAAATACACAGGATGTGCTGTGTGGGAGCATTTGCAAGCCAATCCTCGACTGCTTTTTGATGTTAGCTTGGAAATTGCAGCGTCCTGGCAACGGCTGCTCTCTGTGCTTTATGTGCAGCGGGGCCAGACCTTGCTGGGGTGCAAGCCTACAGAAGTCTCCCGGCTTTGAGCACCCGTCCTGAGATGTCTGCCCAGAGCAGAGGGGCTGCAATGCTTGCCCAGAGCCTCCCTGCAGCAGGAGCAAGGCAGGAGCAAGGCAGGTCTCTCCCCAAGGCTGAGGGCTCTCGACCCTCTCTAGAGAGTGCTGCGGCCTTCGGCAGATGCCATAGGTACTAGGTCCCTGGGAGCAGCCAGCAGGTGGGATCAGCCCCATTTCCAGGGCTCGGCATGGGATGAGCCCCATCAGCTTCTTTGGGGCATTACCATGGGTGCAACCACCCTGTTGTAGGGTGGCTGCTCAAGCCCGAGACCACGCTGTATTCATGGGACAGAAGATTCAGGTCTGGTGACAGAGGAGATGTTTGGCAGTGAGAGCTACTAAGGGGCTCTGAGGGACTCGTGCCTGAGTATATCTCAGTCCGCGCTGCTTGGGAAAAGGTTGAGCTGGTACCATCGGAGTCTCTACTTAGGTAGCAGCAGCAGTGGGTATGGCAGAGCATGGAACTGGGAGATCCTCAGCTGGGGGGACGGGCAGCAATAGGGGCAGCCACTGGCACTGCCAGCACTGGCTGTGTACACTGAGGATGCAACAAGTGTCTCTGCAATGGGCTCTGTCTCCTGCAGAATCAGGCCCACAGCCACACGCTCCCACCCCGGCCTGGCTGTGACAGTGTAGGAAATCTATGTCCTTGGCTATTCCCAGCCGCACTGCCCTTTCTCCCATGGCTTCCCCAGAGAGGAGGAGGCTGCTTTGGGACAGCTGGCTGAGCAGCATCAGGACACAGTCAGGCAGTTTCTGTGCAGCCAAGCATCACCACGTGCGGATGCTGAGCACTGGGGACCCCATCCTGTGCACAGAGAAGAGCTTGGCTCTGCAGGGTGCCACAGGCCACAAAAGGAGAGGCAGCCAAAGTCTCTTGATCCTCCTACCTCAGCCCCGACCCCAGCTGGATGGGCATTGACTGGGGGGAGAGAAAGGGGGCAAGAGGGAGGGAGCTGAGATCTTCTTGTTTAGGAAAGTGCCGGGACTCTTCCATCAAAGGGAAGGAAGCTCTAGGCGAAGGGCTCAAGCTTTCATGAACTGCTCGATGCAAAGCCTGGCCCTCATGGGTCTTTTTCCTAGTGCAGGAGAGTCCATAAAGCAAGCCCTGAGCCAGCCCGTGCAGCACGGCTTTCCTCTCGGCTGCGCTGCAGGCAGCGGGACTGGGATGCCTGGTGCTAGGGCACTGTAGGACGGGCAGGGGTCACAGGCACTGCACGGCTGCTGGCCCATGGCCAGTCCGTGGCCAGAGCCCGGCTGCAGTGAAGGGGCCAGATCCAGCAACAAGGAGCTCAGCTCCCGTCTCCTTCCCTGGACTCCCCAGGTCCCTGCTGGATCCTTGGAGCAACTGAGGGTGATGGGCAGCAGCTACGGCTCCAGCACCGCAGGGCCTCAGGGACCCCTCTCAGTGGCTCTGGCACCTGGGAGAAGGTTCCAGCTCCAGGGCAAGGGAGAAGGAGCATTGCTGGGTGCCCGCCACTGCAGTGGGCTGCCTCACAGCCCAGGGGCTCTGCCCACCCCAGGGAGCGTCTCTCCCAGCTGGGCTGACCCAAGCTGCCCTGTTGTTTCCCACGTTCTCTCCTGCCTGTCACTGTCATATTTTGCATTTCTCCCTCTATCTTATCTCCCTGCCGGCTCACCCCTTTGCAGCTGGGCTCTTGTTTTCTCTCTGCCCTCTCCCTTGTGCCTCAGCCCCACCTGCTCCGGCTCCAGCCCAGCTCCTGTGCTGAAGGACCTCGAGGCAGGCCCCTGATAAGGGCCAGACCAAACAAGAACCTTTTGTGCCACACTGAGCTCATGTGGAGGAGCTGGGCAATGGCCTGGCTTGGGCAGAGCAAGAGAGGAACAGGCAGGACCGGCAATGCAGTGCCTCCACACAGTGTCATGACGTTGTGGCAACTGCCTTGGTTTCCCCAGCTCTCCAGCAATCCTTGCTCTTCCCATGCCCCCCAAAGCATCCCTGCAGCTGGGCAGGGAGACGGGATCTTACCGAGGGCTGAGTCAGGAGCAGGGCCCTCAGCAGGGCCCTGGGAGCCATGTGTCCCACTGAGAGTTGCTGTCAGCGCCGAGCCCTGTGAGCACAGCGGGGCTGGCAGGCAGCAAGTGCAGGGAATAAAGTTCTCCCCCCTGTCAGCCTGCTGCTGGGTTAATATTCCCTCTAACGACAGACGGCTCCTTTTATCCCCTCTCACACTCCTGCTAGTGATTTAATCTTGGAACAAGCCATGATTATTTCCTGTACAGCTGCTTCCCTTGCTTCCAGGCCAGACCAAAGCCCCGGGCTTGACAGCATCCCACCGGGAAGGGAAGAGACCCTCCTCTAGAGCCCCAGGTCAAGCACGACCCAGTACAAGGGAGCCCCTCTCCAGCTCCCAGCCCGCCCGGTCCCCTGGCCTGCTCCCCTCTGTCTATCATGCACAGCACGACTGAGGGCCCAACAGCCGGAACCAGGGAGCCATGAGGGAACAGGAGGGGCAGTCTGGGCTGGGACCTCTGCATGGGGCTGATGAGCATCTGGAGGTACAACAGGGCCAGAAAAGTCTGTGGATCACTCAGAGTGTCTTCTGAGTCCTGGCACCCCAGCTTCATGGGCTGCAAGAGGCTGAAGCCTGTGGGAGGATAGTGGTGGGTCTCAGACAGGATCGCTGGAGTCAGCACAGCGCCAGCCTGGATGCAGGTTACCGGAGGGGCACAGGGCATCTGCATCTGAGCCACTCAGCCCTGAGCTGCCCTGGTCTCAGCTAAGGCCCACAGAGTCAGCAGGAAGGCAGGCGAGGATTCACCACCCTGCCCCTTGGCATCCCACTGGGCTGCGGTGCTCGAGCAGAGCAGAGGAGCCCTGAGCTGAGGACCGCTGCGTGGTGCTCAGCCCAAGAGTCCCAGTGAGGCCAGCAACGCCTCGCCTGGCTCTGGATAAGTCCCAGGAACATCAAGACCTGAGAGAAGGAAGTCAGCAATAAATGAGGTCGTGTAACGTTATGTTCTGGGGTAGGGACTCCGTGAGCCTCTGGGAACCCCTTTCCTCTGTTGAGTGTCTCCTGCCCCAGGAAACATCAAGCAGCCATCAGGGCATCACAGCAACGGCCACAGAGGAGCTGCTGGCATGGCCTGCAGCAGCCTGGAAAACCTCGGAGGATCAGGGCTGGCCGTGGGCCGCGCAGTAGCACCAAAGCGCGGGGGGCAGCTCCACCTGGCGGGCAGCAAGGTGCCCCCCCAGGGTCCCAGCCACCCCCACCCCAGCCACAGGCAGCAGGAGAAGGCACCCTGAGAGCCAGAGCCAATTGCACTTCCCCTGTCACCCCTGGAGAGGACAGACCGGGACAGCAGCCTTGCTCTGGGATTTCGTGCAGCACCTGCCTGCAGATGCACAGGCTGCTGCACATGCACAAATGCACCTCTGCCTGCAGTGCCTGTCCTGAGCACAGCTTGGTGAAGGGAAGGAGCTGGCCATGTCCCTGCCACCTGGGCTTTGCAATGCCCCTTCTCTGGCTGGGTGGGAGCCAGGCCTGTGAATGAGCGCAGCGGTCCCCAGCCCCGGGGCCGCTCCTTTCTGCGCCGCACAGGGGTGGAGAGAGTGCAGGGAGCCACCCGCAAGGGCGCAGGGACACTGTCGCCCCGCACCAGAGGGGCCGCGGGTCCCCAGGAGGGACACGGCAGTGCCACCTCTGCCCCCGGGCCACCCGGCTGCGGAGCCCGGCTCGCCTGGCCCCGGGAGCGGGTGGCCGGGCCCCGCTCGGCTCGGCAGCCGCGAGAGGGCAGCACCGCCCCGGCCTTGGGCAACCGGGCAGCCGCGGCCCCGCTCCGAGCTCCAAGCACCGGGCCCGGCTCCCGCCTTGCACCCGCACCCCGTGCCGGGCGCGGGCAGCCCGGCCTCATGGAGGCGCGGGAGCCTCCATCCTCCTCCTCTCCAGCCCTCGGCAGCCACCCCTGCCTGGCTCCTCCTGCACTTTAACTAGGCAAGTAATAGTGCCACCAGCACAGGTCCAAGGGCTGTGTCCCAGCCAGCAGCACAGCCCGCTTAGAGACTGCTTGTTTCATGGAGCCTGTCTTACTGAAGCCTTGCTTTCTTCTAAATGCTTTCAGAAAATAGCTTTAGGCCCTCTACAGCTAGAGAAGACTTTCTCTACAGCTGAGAAGACTTTGCCACCACAAGATCATATGAATATGGTTACAAACATATGAACATCCCATGGCTACATGCAAACCTTCCTGGTTATATCTCACTGTCCCACACAGAGCCAGGAGTTTCTCCTTCCCTTGGATGCTTGGGCAGCAGCAATTCTGGGAGGGATGTGGGCTGTGAACACGGCCCTAGCAGCAGTCCCCAGCCTTGTCCCAAGCCCACACGGGCTACTCACTTCCCACCACATCCCAGGGGCTGCCCAGTGCTGTGTTGTGCTGTGCAAGGGAGGGTCCCTCTCTGCCCAGGGCTCATGAAAGCATGATGCCTTTTCTAGCCAATTCAGGGCTGGCTTTAACTCATTTGGTTTCCACCCAGAGGAGCTGGGTATCTCTGGCTCTTAAAGCCCTTCCTAGTGCTGCTGTTTGGCAAACAGGAGGACAGAAATAGCTTCTCTCCAGGGGCTGCAGCCAGGCTGCTCTAGTCAGTTGTGCTCTGTTGTGCTGTGCTGTGCTGTGCTCTGCTGTGTGAACCTATGACTACCCTGAGATCAGAGGCTAGATGTACACATATCCTCACCCATCCTGACCCACATTAAGGCTGTATCACTGGATAAACCCAGATCACCACAGGTGTAGCCCCTCTCCCTTCAGGAACATCCTGATAAAAGAACAATTAGAGAAGGATCAGTTGCTGCTGCTTGATGGGTAAAGAAGAAGGGAAGATCACCTGGCCTGGGGTCAGGGGCTCTCAGGGTACACTAAGGCACAAGTTAATTTCTTCAGCCTGAGCTCAGCTGAGCATCTGTCAGCCAGGGCTTCCCAGCCCCAAGGCTCTAGCTCAGCCCAAGGTCAGTCACAGGTTGTCCTGAATGCTGTGCATGGGAGGTGGGTGTGCTGTAGGCACTAGAGCTGCCAGTCCTGCTCATCAACAGCTTCTGAGAGGTGAGTGGAGACCCTGAACTTCCTTTCTGTGGGAGTTGCTCCAGCCAGACAGTAAACATACCCGCTCCTTGTACTGGAGTGGGCAGGGAGATATGCTACCTGCCTCAACTAGGACCTCTTACAAGTGTTAAGGCCAGTGGCTCTCCAGTCTGGGAGGCAATTAGGATCAGAGCAGGGGCCCTATGATGTTCTCCATGCCTGGGGTCTTCCTATGTCCTGGGGTAGCTGCCTATCCCCAGGCTGGGATCCTGTGCATCGCTGGGCTGCAGCCCTGGCACAGCAGGATCATGTGGAAATGCTCAGAGGCAATGTAAGGGGTGGCACAGGTCTGACCTTACCCCCTGTGCCCACCTGCATAAGCAGAGCTACCCATCTCTGCCATGGGTCTCTAGATCCCTGTTCAGGACCTGACCCACCTGCTGCTTCATCCATGGGGAAATCTGTGCTGCACCCAGGAGCATAGGGAGCTCTGTTCAGTAGCCTGGGCTCAAGGCTGGCCCCACTCTTTGCTGCTGTCTGTAGCTGTGTCATGAGCAGTAGTGTTGGAAAGTGGCTGGCAGGTACCTGCAGATAACTGCCCAGTTTCTGCAGGTAGGAGTTAGCTCTTTTAGAGTCTTTTGGTGATCCTGACTGCTTTTTACCCCCACTCATTTTTAACCTCTCCTAGTATTATGCTCTCCTGTTTCAATCCCAGGAACCCTGTCCCAACTTCCAGGCTGCCATGCTGAGTGCCATAGTGCTCCAGCTCCCCATGTGGAGCACCCCTGGTTCAATACCATTTTACATAGTCCAAACTAAGGACTGGAGCAGCAAACCATCCCATGTGGTGCTGAAATGTAACTGATGTGTGTGTTGTCCCATCCCACAGAGGCACAATGACCTTTAGTAGCAAGGCTCCTGAGTATGCCAATAATATCCCAGCAAAGTCCAACAACGAATGGCTGAAGATTCCTTTGCAGTCAGGAGCCTAAGAACAGCACTGAGACTGACAATGGTAGGAGCTCTTCTCCCTTTCTCACTGGCATCCCTGGTTCTTATTTTTCCAGCTACCTGGGATGAGAATCCCAATTCCATGGAGCAGGGAAGCACTGCCTCTTCTTCATCTCATCCTGCTCAAAGCTGCTGGGAACTGAAGACTTAACCAAAGTCAAAGAGAAAAGCAAAGATGTCCCTGAGGCTACAGCTTGTGCTGCATCATTGCTTGTCAGCCTCCAGGCTGGGGCCTGAAGAGTAAAACTGAACAGGGAGAGAAGATCCACCCCCAGCAGAGCAGCTGGCACTCAGGTAAGGTGCAAAACCACTTCTTTGCCTGCACAAGGAGCCCCATTCTGCTCCCATTATCTCCTAGTCCCAGAGACTTTGCAGGAAGCCTTCACCACCAACAGCTATCTCTGAGGCAGCAGCACTGGCCTGGGCAAGGACCATGTATCCACTGACTACCTAAAGCCCAGAGCTGCTCCTGCAGGATACGATCTGCTTGGGAGGGACAGCAAAAGGCAAGAGGGGAATACTTGGCCCTGGAGTTCTCATGCTTCCCACAGCCGGAGCCTCAGGCTGCATCTCAGAATGGCTCTAGGCTGGATTTTTAAACAGGCTGCAGTCAAATCTCCCCTTCTGGGAGCTGTAGGAGGCTTCACACATCGAGCTACTCAGTGCTGGTAACTGCAAGCCCAGCTGGGGGAGGCAGGGGAAATTTCTGGCTTGGTCCTCTGTGTAAATGGTTGCAAAACCCAAATCATCTTTGCTGAATACAAATAACCCTTCTTAATGAGTCTAGGGAAGCCAATTTGGGAGAGCTCACATGGGGGAGTGGGGGAGGTTTCATCTATTGCACATGAAGCAATTTGAGAAAAAATTTGTTCCAGCAGAAGCAAGCAGGATGCAGGAGGAAGGTCTCCATTTCCTCTCTGGCAAAATTCAGCTGTGGGTTTTTGCTGAGGCCGTGTTTGTGCACACAAAACCAGCCCATCCTCAAACACGTGAAGAGAGCAGGCTCCTTCCTATTCCTTCCCTATGGCGAGGCTCCCCCATCTTCTTGGTTAAGTTGAAGGCAGCTCTGAGTCTAAAAGAGCTGAGTCGGCTTCGTCAGGAACCTTGTCCTGACTTCATCCCTTTGTGGTTTTTGTCCTCTTTATCTTGTATTGCGACCTCCAATCCTACCGAGTATTTCGGCTCAGCCCTTGGATGGGTGATGCTGGCTCAAATCTGCTTTGAATCGCCCACAACCGTGTGTGCATTTGTGCTGGCGTGTGCTCTGCACAGAGACCACTGAAGCCTCTGCAAGGAAGGAGCAGCACTTGGCTGCCCACAGCAGAGGAAATGCAGGGATGGAAATTTTCTCCTTTTCTCAGCTGAGGCAAAGGCACAGCCTCTGTCCTGCCTCCAGATTTGTCATTTCAACCCCAGGCACTGAGAGGCAGGATGGGAGTATGAAGCCTAGCTCTGAGCCTGCGCTTTCCCTTCAGACACCTTCAGCATCAGCAGTGCAGGAGGAAGTGGAGGGGCTGGCTTAGCTCCTCCTGGTTGATAATTCATTACTGCCTGTTAGCCCAGATCCATCCTGCTTCAGCTACATCCTGGCACTGACATGTGTTAATTTTACACATAAAACGCTGTATCAAAATGCATCATTGATACATTCTCCCTGAAACGCTTCCCAGCTGCCTCTCTCTGCCTCTCACTCACTTTACATGCAGGAGCAGTCCAGGCAATTGGGGTGTTTTGTTCCTAATGGATGCCTGGATAGAGCTGTAAAAAAAACAGAGCTTCAGGATCAGTCCTCCAGCTCATCAGAAATATGGGGGAGGGAGGGAAGGCAGCTCTTGCAAGGGGCAGGAGAGCCAGCAGACAGAGGGTGCAGATTTTGTCAGTGATGTGCTCAGCTCTGGAGAGGCAGAAGCAGCATCCGTGCACATGGCTGGTTTAACACGTACCATTTTGCAGTGATGCAGAAGCATCTCTTCCATCCTCTCAGAGTGCTCTGGGAGCCTTGGGTTGGAGTTGTCTCAGGGACCCAGAGGAGGCCCCTTCCCCTTTCTCCAAGGTCCCTGACATTTTCTCATGGTAATTCAATGCTGGTAATAGTCAGTGAGGTTGTAAATCTCTTTTCAGGACTGAAAATGCAGAAAGGGAACAAGAGGGGGAAGGGGAAACAGCACCACGTTTGCACAGCACGTGCTGGAGCTGTTCTCCTCAGCTTGGAGCCGGCCATGGCGAGCCAGGCTTCACTTGCATTCCCAGCAATGGTCTCATCCTCAGGAGCGCTGGGGGCTCCCCACCAAGGCCAGCCCTTCCCTGGGGACTACCAAGCCATCAGCCAGCCTTTCTCCATCCCCAAACCCTTTCCAGTAGCCTCTCTACTGATGAAAGCCCACTCAACTCCTACAGTTTTCATTCTCATCCTTCTGCTGAGGTTTTCCTAAGGCTCTGCCCCAGTCCTGTCGCTTTGGCTGCCCCCACAAGGTGCCATGCACCCCTTTGGGGTGCTCGGTGGGGCAGGGAGGCTTCATCGTTCATCTCGTGAGTGATGCAATGCGCAGCCCTCCCCACCGAGCTCAGAAGGGCTTCGCGGCCCCTCTCCTCCTCCGGCTCGCCCCCCCGTTTCCCTACCGACGGGGCTGGCGCTGTGCCTTGCCGTGCTGCCCCGGCAGCCCCCGGCCCGCCGGGGGACTGAGCGGCGGCGGCGGAAGGTCACGCCGGGGCGGCGGCGGCGGCGGGGCCGGGCCGGGCCGGGCCCCCGCCGCCGCCGAGGGGCGGGCAGCACCGGGCGCCCGCCGGGCGCTCATTGGCTGTGTGCGGCGGGGCGGGGAGCGGCGGGGCCGCGGCTGGCTGCAGCGGCGGGCGCCGAGCCCAGAGCGGGCGCGGCGGAGCATCCTCGGGCACCGCGGCCCCGGTGCGGGCCGCCTCCCCCGCAGTCCCGCGGCCTCCTATGGGCGGTGCCGGCGCCCCGGCCCCCGCGGCGCTACACGCGCGTCCCGCTCGGCCTTAGCATGGGCACGGTGCTCTCGCTGTCCCCCGCCGCCTCCTCGGGCAAGGGCGGCGGCGGCGGGGGGCTCCTGGCCGACAAGGCACCGGGCAGGGTGCCGGGCAAGGGCGAGAGCCGGCTGAAGCGCCCCGGGGTGCTCATCTCCGCGCTCACCTGGAAGCGGCTGGTGGCCGCCTCGGCGAAGAAGAAAAAGAACACCAAGAAGGTGACTCCGAAGCCCAGCGGCGGGGCCCCGGGAGGGGCCCCGGGCCAGCCTGACCCTCTGGTGGTGCAGCGCAACCGCGAGAACTTGCGCAAGTCGCTCGGGGGGCCGCCCGACGGCGCCAAGCAGGGCCCGCTGGCCGTGCCGGTGCCCACGGTGCCCTCGGCGCCGCAGGAGCTGCACCCGGGCTCCGGGGGGGGCAAGCCGCCGCCGCCGCCCGGCAGCCGCGCCCCGGGCTCGCCGCGCCGCGTGGTGGTGCAGGCGTCCACCGGCGAGCTGCTCCGCTGCTTGGGGGACTTCGTGTGCCGCCGCTGCTACCGCCTGAAGGAGCTGAGCCCCGGCGAGCTCATCTCGTGGTTCCGCAGCGTGGACCGCTCGCTGCTGCTCCAGGGCTGGCAGGACCAGGGCTTCATCACCCCGGCCAACCTGGTGTTCGTGTACCTGCTGTGCCGGGAGGCACTGCGGGGCGAAGACATCGGGAGCCAGGCCGAGCTGCAGGCCGCCTTCCTCACCTGCCTCTATCTCGCCTACTCCTACATGGGCAACGAGATCTCCTACCCGCTCAAACCCTTCCTGGTGGAGGGCGACAAGGGCCGCTTCTGGGAGCGCTGCCTGGGCATCATCCAGCGCCTGAGCGCCAAGATGTTGCGAATCAACGCAGACCCGCACTACTTCACGCAACTCTTCCAGGACCTCAAGAGCGAGGGCGAGGGCGGAGACGGGGCCAAGCACTGGACGATCAGCCTGGACCGTTAGGAGGTACCGGGCCCCCGGCGCCGGGGGCAGAAAGGGCCGCGCACGGCGGGCCGGGGGAGGCGGAGGACTCCCGGCTTCTTCCCCCCTCCCCGGCCTCCAGCGCCGCGGAGACGCTGCCTGGACCCTCCCTGCTCCGCGACAGCGAGACGGCGGCGACGACCGGAGTGGGGTGGGGGCGGGGAAGGGTCCCCTCCCGTGTGCGCGATGGGGAGGGCGGGGGGGCTGGCGGCGAGCAGAGGCTCCTGCGTGTGTTTTCTCTAGGGGAAAAAATAATAATAAAAAAAAGAGGAGGGAGGGGATCCGCAGTTGGGCGGTGGGGGCAGGCGGAGGGCCTGGCTGGGGGAGGGGATGCGGGGGGTGCGAGGCGCTTCCCGGTGGGGAGGGCAGCCCCTGCATGTGAACGTGCCCCGGCCGGCGGAGCTGTCCGCGGTGCTGGAGCCGCCGCCGCCGCCGCGCACAAAGGCGGCCGGGCCGCCCCGCCGGGCCCGGGCGCCGCCTCTGCGGGAACGGGGCTCCCCCCGCCCGGCCCGGCCCGGCCCCCCGCGCCCCTTTGTTCGCGGCCGCCCGGCCCCCGCCCCGCGGCTGTTGCCTCCCTGCCCGGTGAGGGGTCCCCGGGGCTGCTCCGGGGGCGGGCGAGGTGCCCCCCGCCCCGGCCAAGGGCCAGCGGGCGGCCCCACTGCCTCGCCATGGGCTCCCGAGGGGAGGGGAGGGCAGGGGGCTGCTGGGGTCGGGGGGAGGGAGGTCCTCTCCTCTTGCTTTGCTTCACTGGAGAATAAAGAGGTGGCCTAGATGGGCCTCGTGGTGGCTCCCTGGACTTGCTGGGCTGTGGGGTGTAAGGGGGAATTGAAGGGGGAGGTGGGAGGGTCTGAGTCATGTCCTCCTCCTCCCCCCAGGGAACATGGGAGGAAAACCCTCTCTTACGATCAGCCCCCCCAAGTTGAGCTGGGGGTCAAAGCTTTGTTTTTTGAAATATTTATTTATTTTTGGTTTTGGTGCACGAGGCCAGTCCGAACCTACCTGGATGCCTCCTGACTGCCTTGTGAGCTCCCCTTGCCTCCTCCATTACAGCTCGAAGTGCCTGCTGTCTGCCTGCTGCACCGATCTGAACTGGGTTCCCCCCACCCATGTTGACTTTGGTCTTCTGCCTAAAGCCACCCCATCCCCAGTCTCCTTCCTCCCTGTTTCTGCTCTGCAGGGCCTGACAGGCTTCACTAGCACAGCAGCAGGCTCCAAGATTTATGTTGCTAGCCCCATTACCAGCCCAGTTCTTCAGCAAACCCTGAAGAGTGGGATGGAGAAGGGGAAGGCTTTGCAATTCTCCTAGCCAGCTGCTATGCTTCTGGCTGCTGAGTTTCCTGGGGTGTCTTTGGCAGGATGCACAGCACACACTCTCCTGCTGGAGCCCATGTTCAGTGCTCCCCAGCCCCTCTGAAGCAGACAGGCAGGCTCCCGTCAGCCAGGAAGAGCTGTGCTGGCTCTGCAGGTCATGGAGGGTAAGCTGGATTCTCCACCTTTGTGTGCATCAGCAGAGCTGCTAATTAGGCCCAATCTGGCTCATTCAGGCAAAGCTGTGCAGCCAGGAAGACAGCACAGATGTCCCTGTGACGGAGTCAGATCTGGCTGGGTGCTGTGCAAGGCTCTTCTGTGTCTAAACCTGGTGCGTAAACCCACAGAGGCCTGTGATACTCCATCCTCCTTGTCCCCAAGGTGTATTGTTGTTCCTTCCTTGCCATTTGTGTGACCTTGAGATAAGCTGGTCTGGGAGCTGGGTGGGTCAAAACCCACTCACTCCCCCACACATTTGGATGGATCCTTGTGAGGGAAGGCAGCACAGAGCGGTTCTGACTTCTGTCTTAGAGAGGGAACTGGACCCTTAAAGCCACTGTAGTGCTGCAGAGGGGATCTTTGGCTCTTCGCTACCAGCATTTTGCAGACAGAGGGGCTGATGTACAGTGAGAAGCAGCAGCATGTCACAGCCCCACAAGAGGGGATCTCAGTCAGCAGCACTGCAGGGTAGCACCCATCCACTGGTGCTAGCTGTCTTCATTCTGAGCCAGGGATATTTGCAGAGCCCAGTGGCTACCACCCCCTCATAATGGGAGTCTTTTGCCTTTACAGTCTCTTTCTTCTCCAGAGCTAAAAAATCTGCCAAAATTCGTGCACTATTCCCACCCTATAGAGACCCTTAGAGGCACTTTCAGGCACTTTCTAGCACCACAGTCTGCCTTTAAAATGCATCTGCAGAAAGGCTGTCCTTTCCCTCCTTTCATTGATTAAGAGTGCTAGGCATCATTGAGGGATTTAGGAAGAGCTAATTGCAGACTGGTAATTGAAGACAGCTTGGAGTCTCTGGAAATGTCAAGGAATGAGAGATGAGCTCGGATGCTCCCATGCATTTAAATATGCATCAGTGGCTCAGCTAGAGCCTTACTGAGGGGAGAGATGTCTGGTTTCCCCCTCTGCCAGAGGGAATTGCACAGTTGCTAGGAAGAGCTGATGGGGAGCACTGACCCTACTTTGCCTGTGTGCCTCCTGCTCCCATGAAGGTAAAGGGGAGGAGGGAGAACAGGGCACAGGTGGATGGTGAGTTGGTTGTGAATTTGGTGTTTCATGCTCTTAAAAGCTTGATGCCTTGCCCTCCTAGGCCTCATCTCCAGTGCAGGATAGCTCAGGAGTCTGGACTTATCCCATAGCACAGCCTTGGCAGCCCAGAAGCTACCTGCAGGACAGCGGTGGGGAATGAGTAGAGCCTGCCCAGACACCTGTGATCATTGCAGCCACCCAGGGCTCCCTGAGGAGCTACAAGAACAGGGCAGACCTTTCCTCTCTGAGCTGTAGAGCCCAGGAGCATGTGGCCTTCCAGGGATGTTGAAGCTGCATCAAGTTTGCGGGTCAAGGTCATTCAGCTGAGCAAAGTCCACTGCCCTGGCCCTTGGTGGAGGTTCCCAGCTCTTTCCTGTAGCACCAGTCTGCCCACTGGGTCTCTCAGAAGAAGCCCTGTCCATTACATGCCATGTTATCCTGGGGCAGGTGGGCACAGCTGCCTATGGTCCCCCCCATCCTGCTGCTCTGCTATCAGTGCACACAGACATTGCTTCATGTGCTGTGCACACAGACCATGGCACTGGGACATGCAGCAGTGACGGGTGGCTGTGCCAGGCTGGCCCAGCAAGCCGTGCCTTCTCCTGGTGGATAAACAGCAGGAAACCTGTGCTCTTGCTATTAGGAGCTGGCAGCAGCCCCCAGAATTACTTGGAACTACTCTGTGGGGAGAAAATATTTCCAGATTACATGGGCCTGATGCCCATGTGGCTGTACTTATGGCTGCAGAAGGACCTGCCTGGGGCCAGCTCTGCACACAGGCCCTTTGCCTCAGTTCAGCCACAGAGGTGAAGGACAACATTCCTCAAGACAGATGGACAAGCAAGACATCTCCTTTTTTCATCTTCTGCATGAGTTGCCTGGATGCTGTTTCTGGCCACTGCTGCTCCATTGCCTGGGGCGGTATTTGCTGGCTCTGCCTTCTGGTTTCCTCCCTGCTCCATCAGGTACATCAGTCACAGCTGCAGGTGGGTTGTCTTGGGTAGGGGGGAGACATAGTGAGATAGACAGTGCTAAATCCATCCCCCTGCCAGCTGAGGGCCAAGTGTGGGGCTGCTGCATTCTGTGCTCCCAGTTCCGCTTCTTGCGGTCCCCCTGAGGACCCAGCTGCTCGGCTGTCCTGCAAGGAGTGTCCCAGGGATGTTGATGGGAGGCTGCCTCAGGGAGGCCCCAGGACCAGGCTGGGGCTGCACCGGGTGCTGCTCCTTCATCAGAAGCCCCGTATTAGTGCTTAATCTGGCATTAGCGCATTAATCCAGCCCTCCCTGCTGTCCGGACCGTGCCCTCAGCAGGGCCCAGCCCAAGGTCTCAGTGCTGCAGATGGGAGCACTAAGGAACCATTTCCCCCAATAGCCCTTGTGCAGCCACTGGAGTCCACACAGAGCCCAGGCTGGTCTCTATCCCCCATCCTCCTGAACATGTGCAGGGGCGGTGCACTGAGGAAGGACTGTGACAGGCCACACTGTACTGGGGCCCTGGAGAGGCTTTGGGAGCAGGGCAGAGGCTCCGGATGGGAAGGATACAGGCCACAGCCTGGATCTAGATCCCATATCAATGCATAGGTGTCAGGCATGGCCTCACAGCCCAGAGCCCCTCCGCAGAGGAGGAGGACATAGGTGCCCACATCCTGGCTCTGTGCCCAGGCTCTGTGCCCAGGCTGGGGGGTCGTGACTACAGGTGGTGGCAGGGCCATGGGTTGGGGCTCCATCCAGCGCATCCCTGTGTCTGGGGAGGGCAGTGAGCAAGGAAGAGACTGGAGGTGCATGAATCTCCTCCCACCTACATCCAGGACCAGAGGAAGAGGAGTCCCTGGCAGTTAGCCCAGCAATAGGGCAGGGAGCTGGAGCCCAGGCTGCAAGGGGCTGGAGATGGGGGGGCCCTCCACCTGAGAGAAGCCCCTCCACCTCCTGGTGCAGCAGCTGCCTTTGGCTTGCCCTGCTCTTGCAGATGGACTTGAGTAGCTGCCTCTCTGTCCCAGGGGCTCTGCCTGCCCTTCTGGGGCTGAGCTTCCCTCTGGCTGACAGGGTCAAGGAGGAAAGGAAAGTCAAGCTGCGCCAAATGCATTGGGCACTGAGGAGAAAAGCTGTCCCCTCCATTCCTGGCCAAGGCAGGGACGAGGTTGGCCTGACAGCACTCTGGGGCTGCTGCTGCAAGGAGTGCAGTGGTTCTGAGGCTGTGAGACAGACCCTGGTGCAGCCACTTCGGGGACCAAACCCGTCGGAGGTGACTGGGACGGCAACTGGAGCAAGGTGAGGCTTTGCACGGCGTGTGCGAGACCCCAATTCCCTCCTACTGTGGAGAAGGGCCGGTGCTGGAGCTGCTGTCTCCCCTCCTTCCTGGCAGTCCAGGCAGTTGCCAGATCTCCAGGGAGCCTCCGGTGAGCCCCCAGCCCCAGCGCTTCTGCAAGGGGGAGGGAAGAGCATCCTTCAGAAGCGCGTGGCTGGCTGCCTGCCGCAGCTTTGCACCGGGGCTCAGAGCCTGGCTGCCTGCACCTGCGGGTCCCCACCAAGCCACGCTCAGTCACGAAGCACTTTGCAGGGAGCAGGGCCAAGGAAAGGTGGCGTCTGGAGAGAGGATGTGAGTCAGCAGCCTGGGGGTGGGGTGCGAGAGGGGGAGCCAGCACAGGGAGGATGCGGAGAGGAGAAATAGGTGGGAGCTGGGAGAGCTGGAGAGGAAGGGGTGGGCAGGGAGGCAGCCCTTAGTCCTTCAGGGCAGATATGACCCGGCTATGCTACAAAAGCTCTTCCCAGCGTTAGAAATTAGGAAAGTGACAATGTAGCCCTGGGAAAATGAGGGGGGCTACTCCAGCCCCGCTTAGATTATTTGCTGCATGGTTGGAGTCTGGGGGAGCTGGAAGGGTCCCTCTGCTGCTTGTCAGGAGGCTGAAGCCAGGGCTGAGCTCAATCCTGTTCCTTTTGCCAGCTAAACAGAGAGAAAGGGAAGCCAGGCAGTGATATACATATACATACATGCATATAAATATATACATAATGGGAAAAAAAGCCTTCTGCCTTTAATCACAAGGCAGCACAAAAATGTCCCAGGCCACGTGCTCTTCTTCCTGACTGTTCCCAGCTCAGCACAGGCTGAGGTTTTTCGGAACCTCGTTCCCACCCACGGTCTCACCCTTTGCAGGGCACCTGAGGACGCCTGGTGCCTCTGCCCCTCCTGGCACGCGGGGGGAGTGTTCTGACTTGCAGCGCAGCAGCGCAAGGCAGTGCTCTGGGC
The DNA here is from genome assembly GCF_059628265.1 of Tinamus guttatus. Classification (NCBI taxonomy): domain Eukaryota; kingdom Metazoa; phylum Chordata; class Aves; order Tinamiformes; family Tinamidae; genus Tinamus; species Tinamus guttatus. The sequence continues at coordinate 4,886,554 of NW_028288594.1, read as the reverse complement.
CCTGGCACCTGGGCTGTGCACGCATCCTAATACCCACCCCTGCACTATGCATCTCTCCTGCCAGCTGCCTCTCCACGCACCCCCGGCACCCCCCCAGAACGAGCATTCCCATCCTGTTGAGTGGTTGGGGGCTACACTCCCCCATGCAGCCGGAGCAGCGCCGGACGCGTGGCCCCGCTCCCCCATTGGCAGGATTTTGCTGCAGTCTGCTCGGAGCCGCTGGCTTTGACGGCTGTGGGGAGCGGCGCTGCTGCGGGGTGGGTCGGCCCGGGGCTGGGGGGCGAGCGGGGCTGTGCCGGGGGGTGATGGTCTGCCCGCTCCCTGCCCCCCACCGCTGCTGGGAGGCTGCTCCCCCTGGGGATGGGAGCATCCCGGGTTGCCATGGTGACACCGGCTGCATCCTCTGGCAGAGGAGAGCATCCCTGCTGTCCTGCATGGCTGTCCCCTGCCTGATGTCCCCCAGGCCATGAGGGAGCACAGGGCTGGCTCATGGATTTGGGGTGCCTTTCTGGGAACAGCACAGGGGATGTATCCAGCGGGAGATGTCAGAGGGGAGTTAACCCCTGAGCTGCAGCCTGTTGCATCCTTCCACGGGGGAAGGGTGTGCACGCGATGGTCCTCCCTCTCTGGAGAGGGTAACTGTCCCCTGGCACATCCAGGGATCTGGGTAGGGGCATGAGAGAAAGCCAAGCTCACCTGGGATTTCCCTGTGCAGGCCTGGCAGAGAGATGGGAGGGACGAGAGCAGAGGGAGGCTCTGCTAGTGACCCATATCTCTTAATCTGTGTCCTGCCCTGCGTCACATCATTACCTAAGCCCTGAAGCAGGCTCTGCCAGCGGGGATACAGCCCCCTGCCATGGCTTTGTGGTGCCCGAATCCTGCTGTGTCCGACTCCGTCACTCTGCCCTTGCAAGGCCAGGCACAGTGAGACTCCAACCTGAGTGGTGTCTGTTTCTGGTGTGGGGTAACCAGTACTTTCCTCTTTCCCCTCCTGCAGTCCACGGGAGACAGGCTGGGCAAGGAGCAGGGTCCCTCGAGGAGGGGAGGCCTTCCCACCTGCAGCCTCAGTCTCCCCCTCCCAGTGCCCTGGCAGGATCAGCCCCAGTGCCCCCTGCCCTGCAGCCTGAGCCCTCTGTGGTAAAGGCATCAACATCAGCTCCCTCTCCCTTAAGCTGATTAGGGCAGCCAGGACATGGCCGAGCAGATGCCACTGGGGCCTGAAAGCTACCAGACCACAGAGGGACATGGAGGGGACAGCACTAGCCCCAGGTCCCGCCGCTGCTCTCTTCCTGGCAGCAGATAGAGGAGCTGGGGGCTTCCCACCCCCTGTCTGCTCTGGGTAATTGCACGTCCTCCTCTAGCCCCCTGTCTCATCCCTGCCTTAGGTCTAGCCCCAGCTCTGGCACCCAGACCCTGGATGGGAATGAGATGGGGAGCACTGCCTCAAGGACAGAGCAGGCACGAGATGAACCCATGCAGAGTCCCTGTGCCCAGAGGCCGGGCTGCTGTGACCTGCTCCAGGGACGCTGCGTGCATGCGGCCACACTGCTGCGCCACTGCTGCACTGCATGCATGTGGCCACACTGCTGCACCACCAGCCCTAGGGAGCCCGGGGACGCATGTGGTGCTGTGGGAATGGGAACTCTTCCCAGGCTTGCACCAGTGTCCGGCCTCGGAAGAGATAGGCTGAGCCCCAGGAGAGCCTTGAGAGGAGCTGCAGGGCTCCTTGCCTCCCAAATTAGCCCTTTCCCTCTAGCTGGGGCAGCAGGGGACCTCGGTGGCCCTGCAGGTTTTGCTTTTACTCCACTACACAGCAGAGCCTGGCCCTCTCCCCGAGACCCTGCCTGCCCCCTGCACGTGCTCAGGCTTGGCAGCCTTGCCTGGGACCAGAGGACACCTTGTGGCCTGCCCTGAGACCACACCAGGGACTGCAGGCTCCAGGTGGCAGTAGTTTCCTGAGCAGTGTCACCTCCTCTCTCCACCCACTATGGACACAAGCAGACAGGTCGCAGCACCTCTCCTTTTTATTGAAGATAAATCACTGCCCCCAGCCTGCGCAGAGCCCAGCTCTTCTGCCCCTGGGCCATTCCTGGCCACCAGGCCCAAGCTCTACACTGGAGGATGGGGACTCACAGCCCTGGTGCTGGCCTTTCTCCAGCTCCACTTCTCCTCCCAGCCTTGCACCTTGGCCTGGGGGGGTTCCCCATCCTTGGAGGGTCTCCCACCAAATTCCACATGCAAGTGGCTAAAGCTGCAGCAAAATGAGCATTAGCTTTATCTGGAACAGAACAGCAGGGCCAGGGCTCCGTGTAGGATGTCTGGGACAATCCTGCCCTGCAATATGGGCCTTGTGCACTTGGGAGAGTGTTGAGCAGCTGTTACTGGCTCCAGGCTCTGCCCTAGACTGCGGTGTCCCCACACCTCCCCCAGCACCTCTGTCCCAGAGCAAATCCACCCAGGCAGGAGAGAGGGGCACTGGGGACCTGCTCTCCAGACCAGAGGCTTCTCCTGTGCTCCAGAAGCAGAGATGGGGCAGGAGGTGCAGGAGTCATGACAGCTCATGGGAGGAAGGGAAGGGCTTGAAGACAAGCAGCAAGGGATTGCAGCACTGCAAGGAGGGGCCCCTCCTGCCCCTGCTCAGTGGGACTGTCACCCATGGATAAAGCTGTCGTGGTGCCCCTGCTCCTGCCTCCTGTGGGCTCAGGCAGCCACAAGGGTCTCTGTGGGGAGACAGGAAGGCAGGCGCAGGCTGGGAGCAGAGCTAGGCGTGGATGGGGTTCATGGGGTGAGGGGCATGTTGCAAAAGAAAAGGGGGTGTGGGTCCCTACTGAGGGAGTTCTATGTTTTTTCCTTTCATTTACACCCCAGTTTGAGGTATCTTGCCCACTCCCAGGGTCATGGATCCCTCCTCACCCTTAATTCAGGTGCCTTCTGCCCTATGACCACCTTCCTAGGGGAATGAGCCCAGCTACCCTGCAGCCGCCCCTCTCCTCCCATGCAGCTCTCCAAATCAAGGAGTGGGTAGCTGAGAGCAGGGCAGGATCCCACTCCCATCTCCTCCCAGCGAGCCCCCCAGCCTGGCACAGCCCCACGCGCCCAGGTACAGGGAGGGCCGCCTGGTGCGCCCGTGCCTCTAATGGTAGTGGTTGTTCATGTTGTTAAGATGGGAGGCTGCCATGGCACTGAAGGGGGCTGAGGGCTGCAGGCTGTGCCCAGGGTAGAGCGACGGGCTGGAGCCAGGCCAGTAGGAGAAGCCGGCCGGCGTGACCCCTGAGGTCATGAGGTTGAGTTTGGAGATGCCCGAGAAGGGCAGCGGGGCCAGGTTGCCCTGGAATTTGTAGAGGGTGTGATCGGGGGCGGCTGGCTGGCACACCTGCGCCAGCCCGTGGAAGTCGAACTTGTAGGCATAGCGCTTGCCGTGGACCTTGGTCATGATATTCTTGTCATAGTAGTAGCGTAGGGCCCGGCTCAGCTTGTCGTAATTCATGTTGGGCTTGCTCTTCCGCTCGCCCCAGCGGCGCGCCACCTCGTCGGGGTCGATCAGCTTGAATTCTCCATTCGTGCCTTCCCATGCAATGCAGTTCAGGTTGGCTCGGTCCGAGAGCAGCTCCAGCAGGAACTGCCACAGCTGGATCTGCCCGCTGCCTGCAAGGCCATGCCCCAGAGAGGTTAAAGCTCCTGCCAGGACATGGGAACAGGGCAATTCCTGCTCCCTGCTATTTTGCCCTCTGCCATTCCCCGCTCTCAGTTGCCCCTCGTTGCATCTTGAGACACAGAAGATATGAGCCTGTGTCTCCTTTGCAACACGTCAAACCTACCCAAGCAAAAGGAGAAAAGGGGCAGAACTGGACCCACCGGACAGGGGCAGGAGAGCCCAGGGACCAAATCTGCTTGCGGTGGTGCCTTGCCTAGGGACTTGATCCAGGCTCCACATGTCCCTCCTGCGCTTGTTCACACTGCACCGAAGCCCAATACTGCTCGATCGCTTTCATGAGTAGCTCTGACTTGGTTGTTTTATCTGCAGCCCCAAGAAAGAGGTATCATGGCAGCACCTGGACCCACTCCTGCACCTAGGGTCCTCACTGCCACCTCTGCCTGAAGCTGGGCCAGGATCCCTAGAAGGACCTTGCCCATCTCCAGGGCTGCCATGACCAGCAGGGATCTCTCCACAGTGAGCTGATAGCGAGGGGCAATGCTGGCAGGGCCAGGGCAGGCACAGAGAAGGAGACACCAGGACATGGAACACCCACCTACTGTGGGTTTGAATCAGGCAGCAGTTTCCTGTTTCCAATGGAAAACTATTCTCTTCGAGCCATCCATGGCCATTTCACCTGCAGATGGGACTGAGCAGTGCCTGTGCTGAGTGCTCGAGGTGCCCTGCACACACAGGAGCTTAGCACACCTGGGTATACCCATGGCGAGGTTCAAGTACAGGCTCCAACGAATGCGGCCAGAAGTCACAAGAGGAAATGTACCCCAGGCCTTAGGGTGATGCTCAGTCCCACATCTGTGCCTCCCCTCTGCAGAGCAGCCCTGCGCTTACCCGGCAGAGCCAGGCATCCCAGCTTGCTCCTTCACGCTCTCCCACGGGAGCACCACGGCGCGGTGCACCCGCCGCCCGCCCCAGCGCCAGCCTTTGCAGCACAGGGACATCCTGGGACAGAGGATCTGTCTGCATTTCATCCCCCTTCCTGCTTTCTTCTGCAGCTGTTCTGCCTAATGGGTCCCATGCTCCACTGTTGCAGACAGCGCCACAGCTCAGGTGTGTTTTGCTGGAAGAAATGTCTGCTCTTGCTTGCTTTGCACCCACCTTTCCATTTGATGCTCCCCTGGTTCTTGTCTTGGAAAATTCAGGGAATCACCACACACCTTTGCTCTCCTCAGTGCCACTCTCTGCCCCTGTCTCAAATTTTACCAGGTTCCTTCAGGGAGGTAGGGGAAGGGGAACTAGTGCAGCACTCAAGAACTGGCACCCATTTAGTCACTGAGGTCAGTTGCTCGCAACCCCACACAGAGGTGTGTGCTGGGCTTAAAAACTCGAGGAGTTACCATTTGGCCTGTAACTCACAGCCTCTGGCTTTCACCTCTCTCCTTCCACTGCAGCTGAGGAGCTATCACCTCCAAACCAGCCACAGCCAGGCTGCTGGCAAGGTAAGAACCCCAGCTCAGTATCCAGGCAGGTCCTATTCCACCATCCGATACACCTGCTGCTTTGCTGGCCCTGTCTGCATTGAGCCCCATCCTTGGACTGGGGTGTCCCATCTTTATGGCACATTCACAGCCCTCCCTCCAGCCTCCACCGCGGATTGCTGCAGCAGGCTGAAGCACGTGCAAGCACAAAGTGTGCTCCCCTGACAGGCAAGGAGGGCACAGAGGGGCTGGGCAGGGGGCAGCTGCCCGGTGGGGAGCCGAGGCTCAATCCCGCCTGCTGCAGGGTGCTCTGCTCGGCACTCTGCAGCTCCCCAAGGAAAGCTCCCGTGGCCAGAAAAGCCCCATCTCATGCACTGCAAAGAGTACGGCCGCGTCAGGGTCCATGATGCAGAGGCACAAGAGCCCTTGAGTCCCAGCTTTATGCATAGACCCAGCACGCCCCTATTCCTGCTTGGAGCAGCCCCTGGCCCCATCTCCTTGCCAAATAGGCAAGCTGTATGGTGCCCATTCTACCTGGGGCCTGATGTCCTGCCACACTGTGCTCCCCAGCAAGCTCCAGGCTACTCCATGGCCAGCACTCGACACACCCCATGGATCCCTGGATGCGTTTTCCCAGACCAACAGCTGGAGGATCTGCCTATTTGAGCTGACCCGTGCCCCTGCCCAAGCCACATCCCTGCACTGGGAGCTTCCTCCAGAGCAGCCTCCTGCCTGGTTCTTTCTCCTCTCCAGGACACAGAGCCCGAATCGCCTCCCAGCTCCTAGGGTGGCTGTCAGCTCCCTACCCCTCAGATCTGCCGGTGCTGCCGGGGCACCTGGGCTGGGACTCGGCCCGCGAGAGTGGAACGGGAGCCGCGTCCTGCCACTCCCGGTGCCGCGGCTCGCGGAGCCTCCTCGGTGGGACGGGAGCAAAGCGCGCGGCCACGGGGCCTGGGCCGCTTCCCCGGGCAGCGGAGGCGGTGCCGGGCGAACCGGCAGCGCAAGGCGCCCGGGCTCCGCGATACGGCGCACGGCTCGGGAGCGCGGCGGGGCGGGCACGCGTGTCCCCGACGGCGGCGGGAGGACCGTGTCCCGCCGCGGGTCTCTGCTCCGGGCGAGCCTGTGGGGAAGCGGGGCCGCCCCCGGGGGCAGCGGGATGGGGGTCCCCGAAGGTGCTGTCCACCCGCGCTGCGGGGCAGGGGCAGGAGCGCTCTTACCTTTCTGCACGGCCGGGCTGAGGGACCCCCACGCCTGGCTCTTGCCGTCTTTGAACAAAGTTTCCCCGACTGGATCTGCGGGGAAAAAAAAAGGGGGGGGGGGGTAGCGGGTAGGGGGTAGGGGGGCCGGGGCCAGCGCGACTCCCCGGCGCCCGCCCGCGGCAGCGCCCCGCAGCCCCCGGCCGCTCCCCCTCGCCTGCCGCAGAGCCAGGAAACGCGTCCAGGAAAAAGGAAATCCGATTTCCGACAGAGCCGGCGAAGCTCTTAAATAGGAATAGAAAATCCCGCGGGCTGGGATAGGGGAGCGAGAGGGACAGAGGGAGAGATGTGCAGGGCAGGTGGAGAAGGCGACGAGGAGGGTGGGTTGGAAGAGTGGATGGATGGATGGATGGATGGATGGATAGGAGGATGGTTGGGCAGAAGGATGACTGTGGAAGAAGTGCAGGTTGTGAGTAGATGGATGGAGAAAAGAAAGGAGAGTTAGAGAGAGGGATGGAAGGAAGGAAGGGGAGAAAGGATGGGAGGGCAGACAGAAGGAGAGAAGGAAGGATGAAAGGATAGAGATGGGAAGACAGAGTGAAGAATAGGAAGGATAGGTGAGAGGTAGAAGAATGTAGGGAAGGACAGGTAAGTGACAAAAAGGTAGAAGAATGGATTGATGGAAGGAATGGTCCATAAATGGAGGTAATAATGGATAATACGGCTGGAAAGAAGCATTGAAGACCAAGTGGGGAGAAGGATGGATGGAGAGACAGGGGACTGGTGGGTGGATGAGGAGTGGAAGGAAAGCCGAAAGGAGGAGCTGGTGGAATTGGAAACACAGAAAGCTGGCTGAAAAAAAGAGGGAAAGGGTAGGCAGATAAAGGATAGAGGGAAGGAAAGAAGGATGGGTCCCTGCGTGTGGAAGGCTGGAGGAAAGGCTGGAAGGAAGGACGAAGCGATGGGTGTGTGCGAGTTGAAGGCTGGAGAGCAGGCAGACAGGAGGACAGCTGGAGGGACAGGCGAAGGCTGCGTGGGTGCCGGAGGGAGACAGAGCAGAGGAAGGGCCCAGGGCGGCACGGGGCAGGGCAGGGGGCTGTGCAGTGCGCGGTGCTGCGGCGGGGCAGCGGCCGGGGGGTCCGCCCGTACCTGGCAGGTACATGTTGAGCAGCAGTGGCACCGCTCCGGCGCCGTGTCTCATGGCAGCTGTGGGGGCGGCCCGCGGGCTGCATGTTTTAATATTCCTGCCCCTATTATTATTATTATTATTCCACTTTATCAGGGAGCAGCTGATGGCGAATAAATGGCAGCGGGACGGGCAGGGGACGGGCAGGGGCCGGGGGAGGCGGGAGGGGGGGAGTTTCCAGGCAACTCGCAGGGGCTCGGGGCCCCGGCTCCAGCAATTTCCTCCGCTGTAATTAAAGCGGGCGCTGCCCCCCCCCACCCCCCCTTGCTATCGGGCCCACATCAGACTTTAATCACGGCCGCGGGTTTCTATGGAGAGCTGCTCGGGCCGCTTCCTGCCTCTTCCGCCTCCTTAACTCTTCGCAAACACGGCGCTGCCATCCCAGCTGCGAGCGCCGCTCGGACAGCGCCTGGAGACCGCCCGGGCCCCCGTGCTGCCCGCGGGGCCGCCCGGCGGGTGCAGCGGCCGCCAGCATCCCGGACCCCTGTGCCTCGCCGCCCAGCATCGCCCCGCGTGCCTCAGCTTGGGCTGCTGGCCATGGGACCTCTGCCTGCCCCTCCACAGCTGAGGGGACCTCTCCTCACTCCTGGGGCTCCTTGCGGTGCCCAGAGCTCTGGGTTGGGTAAGCAGGGTCCCCTTACATCCCTTCAGCTCCTGGAGCCCCGCTGCCTTGGTCTCTTTGCAGTGCCAGGGCTCTGGGGTGTGTAGGCTGGGTCCCCATCGTGTCCCTCTGGCTCTTGCTCAGCCAGTGCTGGGCCCCTTTGCAGTGCCAGGGCTGGAGGCTGGTAATTGCCACACCAGTTCAGGGCACTGGGACACACCACACACCTGTGCCTTCCCTGGCTCCATGGCGCCCAGCCGGACGTTACGTGTGGCCGTCCTGGGATCCTTAGCCTGTCCCGACCTTTAGCCCAACTGTTTTAGGTCCAGAGATACGTATTAAAATAGATACAAGCTGTGTGGCCCCATACACCTACCCAAAGCCACATGGCCTGGTGTCTCTCAGCCCCTTCCAACTGGGATGTTGGCAGACTGTCCTGGCCCTGCATCCCCACAGCTCCAGCCCCGTGCGGTGCAATGCCAGCTCCTGAAAACACCAGCACCCGTTGGCCTCGGACAGTCCAGCTTGGTACTGGCAGAGATCTGTCAGCAACCATAAAACTGCAAATGTCATGAAGGGTGAAGATGGGAGGTGATCAGAGAGTAGACATTTAGCGGAGAAAGTGTCTGGTGCAAATGCAGCTCCCAAAAGGTGCAGCTGGCCACACATCTGTCCCCACGGACGAGGTCTCCATGTCACAAGCTGCTCCCTGCCCTCTGGACATGGAGGTGGATTAGGAATTGGCTGGAGGGCAGAGCTCAGAGAGTGGTGATCAGCGGTGCAGAGTCTAGTTGGAGGCCTGTAGCTAGCGGTGTCCCCCTGGGGTCAGTCCTTGATCCAGTCCTGTTCAATTTATTCATCAATGACCTGGATGAAGGCACAGAGTGCTCCCTCAGCAAGTTTGCTAATACAAAACTGAGGGGAGTAGCTGATACCCCAGAGGGCTGTGCTGCCATCCAGAGGGACCTGGACAGACTGGACAACTGGGTGGTGAAAAACCTCATGCAATTCAACAAGGCCAAGTGCAAGGTCCTGCACCTGGGGAGAAATAACCACGGATACCAGTACAGGCTGGGGACTGACCTTGTGGAGAGCAGCTCTGCAGAGAAAGACCTGGGTGTCATGGTGGACGACAAGTTGACCATGAGGCAGCAGTGTGCCCTCGTGGCCAAGAAGGCCAATGGGATCCTGGGGTGCATTAAGAAGAGCGTCTCCAGCAGGTCGAGGGAGGTGATCCTGCCCCTCTACTCAGCCCTGGTGAGGCCGCATCTGGAGTATTGTGTCCAGTTCTGGGCTCCACAGTACAAGAGGGATGTGGAGCTGCTGGAGAGAGTCCAGCGCAGGGCTACAAGGATGATCAGGGGCCTGGAACATCTGCCCTATGAGGAGAGGCTGAGGGAGCTGGGCCTGTTCAGCCTGGAGAAGAGAAGGCTGAGAGGGGATATAATCAGTGTATATAAATACCTCAAGGGAGGCAGTGAGGAGGATGGTGCTGGCCTCTTTTCAGTAGTGGCCACTGATAGAACTAGAGGAAAAGGCCAGAAACTGAAGCACCAAAAGTTCCACAGGAACTTAAGGAAAAATTTCTTAACAGTGAGGGTGAGAGAGCACTGGAACAGGCTGCCGAGAGAGGTTGTGGAGACTCCTTTTCTGGAGATCTTCAAAACCTGCTTGGACGCAGTCCTGTGCCACGTGCTCTAGGTGATCCCGGGTGTGCAGGGGAGTTGGACTATATGACCTCTAGAGATTCCTTCCAACCTTAAGCATTCTATGATTCTATGACATGTAGAGAGCTGCAGCTGCCAGCTCCAAGCGCTGTTTCCGTCCCCGTGAGTAAGACCCGACCTTGTTGCAGCACTGCTCCGGAGGGACAGCAGCAGACACTGGGATTTCCAGCCCGCTCCCTGCTTGGGCGGGTGACCACCCACCCCGTGGGACAGCAGGGCTAGAGAGAGGATGGGGTTGGAGGCTGGGACAGTTTCCTGTGCTGAAGACACATGGTCCTGAAGGTGCTGGAGCAGAACATGGATCCGATGCCTTGAAAACACCAGCCAAGCTGCTCTTCTGTTAGCAATCTGGTCCTGCTTCATTTCACTGATGTCTAGCAAAAGGATAAGCTCTGGTCCTGGCACAATCTTCTTTTAAAGCGTTCATCACGAGATGTGAAACCAATGAAAACCAGGATGTGCTCCTGCCAGAACCATGGTTATTATTTATACTGCAGCCTAAATGTGCCCTGCATGAGAAGAAGCGCCCGCCCTGCTGTTCCATGCACAGGGAGCAGCACCATGTGCACGTGCTCCGAGTGCAGGGCTGGGCACCCCAGTCCCATGTCCCACATTCCACATTCCACATCCCATCCCTCAGCTGCATCACCCTGCCTCCTCCTGCCCCACAGGCTGGCAATGGTGGCTCCTCCTGGCAGGGGAGCCCTGCAGGGGGGTGCCTGATGGGCTTGCAAATGGTGCTGCTGAGAGCTCCTCCCTTTCCAGGACGGGTGTCCCACACTAGGACAGCAGTGGATCCCATAGGTGCTGAGCCCAGCCTCAGTGGCCCTGCCCGCACTGCCCCTCTCCACTGGGGCCAGCAAGCAGATGCCGGTGGGAGTAGAGACCAAAGCAGAGCCCACGGCGGCCCCATCACCCCTCTCCCTGCTCAGAGGGGCCATTGGGATGTAACAGCCCCAGGAGAGCGTTTCTTCCGCGTTCCTCTCCCGCGCTCCCCCAGCACCTCGCCGCAGGCAGTGCCACGGGGTATCGCAGCCCCCCGTGCTCCCGGCTGCTCCTCGCGCCGCGCAGCCCCCTGCCCACAGTGCAGCCCTCCCCAGCAGCCTCTCCGCAGCCTCCCGGACTTGCTTTCGCTGCCTGAGTCACTGCAACAAACCGCAGGCAACGGAAAACAAGCCCCGGACGCAGCAGGGTGAGGGGAGCAGGGGGCCGGACCTGCCGAGTCCTCTCCCCCAGCTCACTTGCCTGGCAGCAGGCACGGGACACATGTGGCTGTGCCGGTGCCATCCGACGTGGTGGGACCCCACGGCAGCCTGGAGTGGGTCTGATAGTGTGGAATTGGCTGGAGAAGCAGTGATGGGACTGTGGGAGCTGGGGATGTTGTGGGGGGCATTAGGGATGGGGACCGCCGGGTCCCTGTGGAGGCAGGGGGTGCAGGGCTGCAGGTGGATGGGGTGTAAGAGGCTGGGGGACAAGAGGAGCAGGGAGTGTAGGGCACCCGGGTGCCAGGGAGCCTGTGTGCGTGGGGAAGGTGGGGGGTGAGGGGCTGTGGGCACCCAAGGAGAGGGGCTTGGGTGCACAGGGGCGCTGGGGTATGGCGGTAGGGCTGACCCACACAATGGGGCCCAGGGTATGTCCAGATGTGGGGCCCAGATCCATGGGGGAGCCTGAGGATGAGGGTCTGGGTGCCTGGGGCCTCCAGGAGGTGGGGGGATCCAGGGATGGGGCCCTCAGTACATGGGCAGCAAGCTGGCAGCTGCAGAGGGCTGCGAGCAGAGACCTGCTCCTCCCGTCCCCAGCCCAGCACCATCTCCCCCCAGGCAGGGCAACCCAGGCTGTGCCCCTTGCGGCTCCCCCCATCCCAACCCTACGGGCCGGTGCCCGGGGTGAGTTCACCTGTGTGCCGGCTGCACGGAGCGGAGCGGAGCTGACGTGGCCTTGGGCTCGGCGCGGCCCCGGCCGGTGTGCGGGAATGTGTTTGTGCAGGGGGAGAGGCCGGGCTGCGCCGTGGGGCCGAGCTGGGGTGGGGCCAGCAGGCTGCGAGGGGCCGGGGGGGCCGGGGGCGGCCTGGGTGCCACCAGGCAGCGGGGATGCCCTGCAGCGCGGCACGGGGACGATGCACAGGGTGCTGAGGCACCTGCACAGAGTGCTTGTGCATGCTCATGTGCAAGCAGGTGTGCAATGCACACGCACTCCGTGAGCCAGGACTTGGTCTGCCCCAGGCTTTGCAGAGCTCTGGGTGCAAGGACACACACATGGTTAGTGAGGGGACAGAGACCCCCCCAGGTCAGTCCTTCCAGGACCCCTCTGAGGTAGCCACAGCCCCCAAAATAATGGTGCCTGCAGCATGTGGGCAGGCAGGGTCTGGGCACCCAAGCTACACGGTGCTATTCCACACTCCTGGGCCTTTGGAGGCAATGTCCTGAGCTCGGGGAGCACCTTGGGATGGCAAATGGGGGCCTATGCCCAGGGAGGGCACTGGAGTGGGATGAGAGGAGAGCTGGAAAGGGTGCTGGAGGTGGAGGAGGGAAGCAGGGTGGGGCTCCGGGGAAGTGTGTGCCCAGGTGGAGCCGGAGCCGGATCCTGGCACGGATGTGCTGGCGTGGCCAGGCTGGGCTGCGGGGCGGGCAGCCGAACCCCCGGCAGGCGGCCCCGGGAGCCCCTGCTTGTGTCCCCTAACCGCCCCCCCATGCACCCTGCAGGTCCCTCTCTGCTGGACATCCCCAATGCTCCCGGAGTCCCCTTGTCCGCTCTATGAGTCCATAACCCCCATTACACCCCTGGATACTCCCCCCTCTCTCAGCCTCTGCCCTGATCACTCTGGCCATGCTGGACGCCTGGTTTGTGTCAGACACAGGGACAGGAGTAACCCATGTCCCTGCCACGTGCTTATCCCAAAGGGAAGGACCGAGGGAACAAATCCCCCTGGCTCTGGCTCCAATTCCCACTCCCTCTCTGCGTGGGTCCCTGCGCGGTAAAGCCAGTACTTTGCCATCTCCCAGAGCAGAGCATCCCCCTGCTCCCTGTGCATGGACCAGCACGCCCAGCCAAGGTGGACGTGGCCGCCTGAAGACTCCAAGGAGCCTTGTGGGTGAGAGCTCCAGAGCGGATGGGAATAACCCCCTCACACAGGCCGCCCAGGCAAGAAGAGACCAGGGGTCCAACCCCAACCTGGGAAGAGGAAAACGTCTTTCCTGGTGCTGAGAGCTGGGATCGCTCCCTAGAGCCTGGGAATAGAGGGATGGGGCAGGAGTGACCTTACCCCCAGCCCCACCTGGTGACAGCAGCCCTGCAGCTCCCGAGCGGGGAGGAAGAGGCAGGAGCATCCTTTTTTTTTTTTTTTTTGACAAATGCCTTTATTTGCTACCAGATTCAGGTCTATTGCACAGCAGGCCCCGGAGGCTGGGGGGCGCGCGCCCTGCCCCTGCTCAGTGCTGGACGCGGCGGATGGATTGGATCTGGTTGGTGTGCGCCTGGCTGCTGTATTCGTTGTACTTCTTGAACTCGCCGTTCTGTCTGTCCCGCTCCAGCACGTACTGGTAGCCCCTGTATCCTGGGTACTGGTATGCCACCCACCTGCGGGGACAGCCTCCCTCAGTGCTCCGGGCCAAATCTGCCCCCCACTCATCCCCTCCTCTCTGCACCGTTGTCTCCTCCTGCCCCTGTCCCTCTGCACCTCCTTTTTTACCCTATGTTGGAAGTATGGAGGTGCCTCGTGGCCAGGGGTGGCAAGCACAGAGTCCCCTCCCTTTGGGATGCCCCATCCCATGGGATGCTGGTGCCCCCCCGCGCCAGCAGGACTCACGCTCCAGAGTTGACTTTGATGGATGCCACCTCCTTGTTGCCCCAGCCCATGGCCTGCAGCGAGGGGTAGTCGTCGCTCAGCTCAAACTTGTGCCCCTGGAAGTTCTCCGCCTCGTAGAGGATGGCTTTGCTGTCGTTGTGGTTCTGCCGGAGCAGCGGGACGGGGCTCAGCGCCCGCGGCCCCCCTGCCACCTGCTCCACTCGGGGGGCTGAGGCGGCGGCGAGGGGACACGGGTAGCGGATGGGGCCGGGGCGACGCAGCGCACGGAGAGGGGCAGCAGGAGGAGGGGGAACTGGGCTGTGGGAGGTTGTTCAGCCACTGCCCCCACGGCCCTTCCCTCCCCTCCGGAGCCCCGCACGGCCCCAGGGATCCTGCCCCCCAGGGCGAGGGGTGTGTGGAGCCAGGGCACAAGCCAAGGCACCCAGGGGAGCCGGGCTGTGGGCGCACGGGGCTGTCCTCCAGCCTGGCACCCCTCACCAAGAAACCCCAGGCCCCGCCAGACGATGCTGCTCATCACGGGCTGCTCATGTGCAGCTGCATGAGGGCAGCAGGTTTGGGCAGGAGCCCAGGACAACAGTGGCCACGTCTGTGGCTTCCTCGCTCCTGCTGCTGCTGGGGGCCGCAGGGTAAGGGCAACTCCTGAAAGCCCCATCCAAGCGGTGCACCCGGCTCCGCAGGGCCCTGCTGGGTGCTGGGCACCAAGGGGTTAACTGTTGGGACACTGATGAGCGATGCCGCACTGTCCCCCCATGCCCAGCCCCCACACGCATCTATCTGCACGGAGGAGCAGTCCTGCCAGTGAGGAGTGATCTTATCGTGGCCCCTTTATTAAAGCCCAAGCATATCTGCCTGGGGATTATTAAAAATTGGGGGGGGACCCCGCTCGGAGGCGCAGACGTGCCGGTACTGCAAGCACCAGTGTCTCTGCAGATGGAGCGATAGAGGCTGTGTCTGCACGGGAACGGTGTGGGCACCCCAGGACAGGGGAGGACACAAACCCCCGGCCCCCAGGAGCCCCTTCAGCCCCCTGGGCCCTGCCAGCAGCTCCTCTCCTCGCCCCAGGCATGCAGCCAGCTGTGCTTCCAGCACGGTGCGGGTGGCGAGGCACGGAGACCCCAGCTCTTGAGTGCACAGAGCAGCCAGTTTATAAGAGCAATCGGGACGGCATTTCAGGCTAAATTTTAGACCTAAAGAGCTTCTCAGCGTCCCCTGGCTGCAGAGAAGTGAGGGTCAGATGGTTCCTCCATTGAGCCTCTGGCTCCCACAGCAGCTCCGTGCGTCCCTCGTGCCTCCGCCTGCAGCACCTGTGTCACTCCCTGCATCCCTGTGCCCGTCACCCACCGCTCCATCCGTCCCTCTGCCACCCTCCGGTGCCGTGTGGACAGGCGGGACGGCTGCTCCGGCCGCTGGCACTCGGTGCCCACGGGCGCCCATAACTCACCGCGCATTTGATGGGCCGGAAGGAGAGGAGGTGCTCGGTCCTGTAGCCGCTGTTCCCACTCCAGGCCTCCCACCGCGGGTAGTCGCCCTTCTCCAGGATAAACTGCTGCCCCTGGTACTCGGGGTACTCAAAGCCCACCCAGCTGGAAGGAGAGGAGGAAAGAGCTGAGGGAGGCCGGACGCAGCCCGGGGACCAGCAGCACAGGGCAGGGGCACCCCTGCCACCCCTGTGGCTCTGTCACTGAGGCGGGCTCTGGCTAGTGGCAGGTCCCATCTCCCCAGGGCCGGGGCTGCCCAGCTCCCCAGGCACCCCCTCTGTGCTTTGCAGGTGGGGAAACAGGCACAGTGTAAGCAGTGTGGGGAGGGAGGCTGTGTGGTGACGCTGCAGCCACCATAGCAAGGACCCAGCTCTCCTGGCAACTTGGCAACCCCTGATAGCATCCAGGGAGCAAAGGGGGTTTGCAGGAGGAAGGTGCCCGGGGCCGCGAGGCTGGCGGGGCACTTACGGGCCCGACTCCACCTTGATGGAGCGGATCTTGCGGAAGCTGCGCTCCATGATGCTGGGGCACTCCATGAGGAACTCGCAGCGCTTGCCCTGGAAGCTCTCTTCCTCCCACACCGTGATCTTGAACTGCCCCAGGGTGTCCATTGGTTCGCTGGTCATGCGGAGCGCTCCGCTGCGGGCAGAGCCCACGCGTCACCTGGGGTCCTGCCAGCCACCTCTGCCCTCCCACATCCCCTGCCTGCCACTGGCGCCAGCCCCTCGCCCTCCTGCGGGATGGGGGCCACCTCCTCCCCTTCCCTGGGGAATGCGGACTCGCTGTGCAGTGTCCCCAAAGGCCCCTGCACTTTCAGGGGTCACTTGCAATGGCCACCTCTCTCCTCCAGCAGTGTCCCCTGAGTGGCACCGGGGGCGGGGGGGGGCTTGGTGTGGGGGGCAAAGGGAGCATCTCTGCAGTGTGGGCGCTTCGGGGCGCACAGCCTGGTACTTACTTGGTCTGCAGGGCACAGAGGCGGAGGTGGCAGTGCTGGTAGCACCCGGGCGCCGGCGCCTTTATAGGCGGGCGGCGAAGTGCCGATGGTGCACAACGGCGGGGCGCTGCGTCAGCAGCCCGGGGCGCCCGCGCCAGCCTCCCGCTGTCCATTCCACTTAGGCAGCGTGGCGAGAGCGGCCCCCCCGCGCCGCGCGCCGTGCACAATGAAACTGCTGGGCTGTGTTTGCGCAGGGGCTCAGGGCACAAAGCGCAAAGGGCCTGACGCGCCGCTTTCCTTTCTGCCCCCGACAACGTCCCTGCTTGGCCCGAGGATTAGGGACGCCGCCTTTCCCAGGGCGCCCGGAGCCTTTGCCAGGGTGCCGCTGGTGGAAGGAGGTGCCAGGGTGAAGCAGGAGGCTGCGAGCGCCAGGGCGCTGATGGCTGCGGAGGGGCATGCGGGGCTCGCCTGGCCCCCCAGCCCGCAGCCGCCCTCCTATGTGCCCTGCACATCCGCGCGGGCAGGACACACAGGGCTGCCCAGGCTGCGGGCTCCGTGCCCTCAAGGCCGCACATGTGGGGCACTCTGGGCAGCGGGAATAGTCTGGCCTGAGGCGGCACCGTGCCATGCAGATATGCCCTATACTCCCCCACAAAGTCCAAGCTGAGGAGGCCATGCAGGCTGGATGAGAGGGAGTGTAAGTGTCTGTCAGGCCATGGCATCCTGGATCTCTTGGTGGCAGCACTTCTTGTGCTGCTTGTGCTTAGTCCTTGTTGAGTCTGGGTACCACCCAGCTCCAGTTGGGCAGTGGCCTCCAGGCCAGGCATGGTCCTGAGCAAGTCAGCCCCCACAGGGACCCCAGCCCTCTTCCTTGGGGTCCTGAGGACGGGGCTGGCACCCGAAGGGAGCCCAGCAGTGCCGGCAGCAGAGGGATGAGTGCGGGAGCCGGGAGGCAGAGAGCTGGTGCCAGGTCGCTGGGCTCTCGGTAGGAGGGGCACGAGGGGTCGGACTGGTCGGACAGGTAGGACTGGCGCCAGGACATCTGGGCTCTCTCCTGTGTACCACGGCATTGCCAGGAGCAGACTTGGCCCTGGCCTGGCTGTCCCCTGCCTGGGAGGTGTCAGTGGCAGGTGTCACCATCCGGCTGTGCCGATGCCTCGAGGTCCCAGCAGAGGGTGCAGCCTGGCAGCGATTGGAGCCGGCTGCAGCGTGGGAGGTTGGTGGCACTGGCAAGGGACAGGCAGGGGCAGGACACCCCCCCCCCCCGGCTTGTAACCCCCGGGGGCTCTGCGCAGGGGACAGCGGTGTGTGGCCCAGCAGGACCCCTGGAGGTGTCCGCAGCTGCTGGTGGGAGCAGGGATAGAGGCAGGGATGCTCATTGCTTCTAAGCAGCAGCCAGGGCAGCGATGCCTCCTCCAAGCCCAGACCTCAATGCCACCCTGATGTGGGCTGGAAACGACACGGCCCTGCTCCATCCACCCACCTGTCCTGGCGGTTCCCACGTCCATCCCTCCCTTTCCCTTCCATCCTCTCCCCTGCCCGCCTGCATCTCCCCATGCAGCAGCTCTGTGCCATGGCCATGCCTTGGTGCTTTGGGTGCACCCAGGACTCCCGAGCCCTGGCGATGTGACACCACTGCACGGGACAGGGGACACGGCGCGGACATGTCCCCTGCCTCAGGGGGCTGGGGTCATGCCTGAAAGGACTGTGCTGCATGAGCAGAGGCATGGGGCAGTGGTGGGTGTGCGGGGACATGGGAGCCGCCTGGGCCTCTGGGTGTAGGGCACAGCGAGGCATGCTATGGGGTAACAGGGTGCTGTTATAGGGTATGTAGGGCACTGGTGGGTGTTGGTGGGTGTGGGGGTGCTACGCGGTGTGCTATGGGGTGCAGGGGGACTGCTATGGGGAGCAGACACATAGCTCGAGCAGACACGTAGCTCGAGCAGCCCCATACAACCATTGGAGTGAAAACCCCACGGCAGGCACAAGCACAGGGAGAATCCCCCCCACACACATTCACAGAGACACAAGGCGAACCCTGTCCTTGCTGCCCAGCCCTGCGCCAGGCTGTTTCGTGTCACGCACTGGCCCCATGACACCCCTGGCACACTGGGGACAGCCGCAGCGAGCCACGGGCCGTGCCTGGGAACAGCCTGGATGCTCCACCGGGGCCGTGCCCGGCACCCCTCCCTGTGCACCCCGGGGTGCTGGCCAGCCTGGCTTCTTGGGCCCCCTTGGCCCGGTCCCCACCAGCCGCGTCCCCCGCAGCCCGCAGGCACATCTGCCCGGCCCGCCCGGTACGCGGCAGCGGGAGGCAGGCGGGGGCGGGCAGCGAGTCTGCTCAAGGGCAGCCGCCTGCGTCACCTCCGCGAGCCGGGGCGCGCTCGCCCAGGGCCTGCTGCATAGGCTAATTTAATAAGGGCCACACGTTGCTCCCGGCTCAGTCTGTTCCAGCACTAGCAAAACAGATCGGGTTTCGGCGTACCAGCCCTGCACCATGCGGCCAGTGGCCCTGGAGCCTGGGTATGGCTGTGGGACGGGCTCATGTGAGCACCCTGCACCCAGCCCGGGTCCCACGGTGCATGGGGCCCAGCGCAAGTCCTAGGTCCAGTGCATGGATCAGGGAACCGAGCAGCTGGGAGCCAGCCCTGAGGGAGGGCACATGGGCACTGCAGGGGCATCCTGGTGCCAGTGCCATACCCACTGCCCTGGGACTCACGGTGACACGTGCTCTTCCCTACACGTTTGGGTCAATGCAGCAGCCTGTGCTCCAGCAGATGCTGTGGGCTGAGCCCTGGCCACCTCCCCGAGCCTCACAGGCCCCCTACCCTTGTCCCTGTCTCCCTAAGGACCGCGCTGTCACCACAGAGGGCTGGAGGGCCAGGGCCCGGGCCAAGCAGGAGCAGATGGAGCCGGTGCCGGGCCCTGTTTGCCTTTCTCCCAGTTGCCTGGTGCTCTGTTTGCTCTGGGGATGGCTTCCTGCTGCCAGGGCAGAAACAGGTGGCTTTTATTTGCAGGGTCTGGCTGATTAGATCAGTGCGTCGGTCCCCCCACCCAGCCCCACACCTCCCTTTTCCCAGCACCCTCTTCCCCCAGCCTCATTTCCCTGGGAAATCATCCTCATCAGCAAGGATGCAAATAACCCCTTTCCCTCCCCAAGCAGTTCCCCTCTGAGGCTGCTTGAGGCCACACGAGGACTGGCCAAGGCCACATTTCCATACCTGGATCCCTCAATCATACACCTGGGGGGCTTGCTGCGGTCCCTGCACCATGCGCATGTGCAGACACATGCGCTGCCTGTCTGCAGTGTCCCCCACTCGCCCGAGGAGCCCCGCACATGGCAGCACCCGCACCCCTCCTGCGCCCTCCCTGCAGCCGGAAACCTTGGGGATCACAAACAGCCTGGCAGGTGTTGCCAGGATTAGCTCCCCCCGCACTCACACACACGCCGTGGGCTGCCCAGCCCTGTGCCTGGAGATGCTGGAGAGGCTCCAGCCACTGGCACCCCAGCTCCGCGGTGCTGAGGCAGAGCCCCTGTTCCCCTGCCTTGCTCTCAGGCTGGTGCTGATGTTGCTTTTGAGTCCTCCATCGCATGCAAACACCCCTTGTCCCTGCTGCGGCAGGTACCCGTGAGAGCTCCTGTGGGGGGACAGGATGGCTGCTCCACCTGGACCCCACACGCCATGCCCCGTGCCGAGGGCAGGATGAGTCCCAGGGTGAGGAGGCAGTGGGCAAGGGGCTGGCAGATGTGATCTGCCAGCTCGAGCACTGCTGGGCACTGCCACCAAGACACCGACAGTCCCAAGGTGCTGTCCGTAGCCAGAAATGAGCAGGGGCCCCAGGGCAGGGAGGATACCTACAAGGAGCACCCAGGTTTTGCAGGCTCTTAGACCAGCCTTGCAGTCAGCCTGCTGGGGTGGCCATCCACGCGGTCCCCAATGCCACCTGGACACATGCGGCCCACAGGCAGCCCAGCCCGCGCTGGCCACCAGGTCACCTGTTGTCCCCAGCGGCAGCCGTCAGGCCGCCCCTCAGTGCTCTGCTGTCCCCTCCCCATGGCGCTGTGCGTGCGTGCTCTGCCCGCTCTGCAGCCCTGCCGCGGGCGACCCACACAGCCCACAGCCCCTCCGGGCCCCATCCGCATGCACAGCCGGGTGGCCAGGGGGACTCGCACTAGCCCTGCTCACCATTGCACACCCCAGGGACACCAGCCCAGCCTCTGCCAGCAGTTCCGGAGCTGCCCTGTGCAGCCCCTGCCTGGAGCTGCCGGCTGCTCCCAGGCTGGGGTGTCCTGCCAGCCTTGCTCCGGTCCCCACGCTGCCTCCAGAGCAGTGGCCTCACCTGCTGGCTCCCCACTGTTCCCATGGGGACTAATCCCACCTGAAGGTCAGGGAGACTCCACCAGCTGCTCGCCTCCTGCCTGCGGATTACAGCCTGGCTGTGAGCAGGTGGCAACTGCCGTGTCCCCAGGCCCAGACCTGCCGTGGTGCTGGCGGTGAGACAAATCCTGATGGGCTGCTCTGGAAGGGGTCCTGTGGCCCTTGCAGATGCAGGGAGGGCTCTGTTGCCCCCCACATTCTCCCACCCTGACTGCGGATCCTTATGTTGAGGCTTGGGGAGATTGACGAGTTTTGGGGTATGGAGTGCCCAGGCTGGATGGGGATGCCAGCTCCAGGGCTGAGGAGCAGGGGTCTGGTGCTGGGGACAAGATCCTAACTCAAAACTGGTGCCAACCTCTGCAGTTCCCTGCCTATTACCCGAAACTCTCCCACTCCAGCATCCCCAGGACAACCCCATAGCTACAACATTCTGGAGACGTCACCAGCTCCTGGGGAGCCATCCCAGTGCCCCCAGAGCTCTGCTGGGCTCTTGGCACCCTGTCTCCTGCAGCCCCTTTGCAGAGCCCTGACTTTGCATCCTGCTTTCAGGAGCTGGAGGGTGCCCATGGGGGGCTGCGGGACGAGGCAGGGGCTCCAGCCCTGGACTGGCGACACTGGTCTCTGCTGCCAGAGGAAATCCTGGAGGGCATCACCTCCCCTCCTCGCGCAGCTCTGAGCCAGAGCAGGTTCCTTATGCTCCCTGTCCCCATCCTTGTTTTGAACAGGCTGGAAGGCTGGAGAGAACAGGGAGCAACAGCAACAACCCAAGCTGCCACACCAGCCCAGGGGCTCAGGTGGCCTGGGAAGAGTGGGATCTCAGGGACAACACTCAGCGGCTGGGGTCCCCTCTGCCCTCACACAGCCCCAGTGCCACCAAGCGCGGGGCCTGGGCCGGTCCCCCCAGGCACTAGGGCACAGAGGGCAGCCTGCTGCCTCCATCACCTCCTGCAGCAAGCTGCCGCCAGCCGCGGGGACGGCGGCGCACGACACACGGCCCACGGCAGCGCCTGGCACCTTCGGCTCACTCCCGCATGCACCCACACACGGGCACCCACGCAAACACGCTCCTGGGGCTGCACACGCGCATGCACAGCCTGCAGGGCAGGGAATGCTGCAGCTCCGCGTCGCGTGCCCAGCCCAGGGAGCGCACGGCCGCACGCACACAGGAACACACATGGATACGCAGATACACCTGCGGATGTATGTGCATACCCCCGCACACGCTTGTGCCTGCACACACACACACACTCACAAATACACACGCGTATGCAAGGCACAAATGCTGCCCTCGCGCTCCTGCTGCACCTTGCTCTGCCCATGCAAATCCTCCCTTTCGCAGAGCTGCACATCATCCTCCTTGTCTTGCCTCCATGCAAATCCCCCGCCCAGCTCCCCGGAGCACTGAGTGATGCAAATCCTCACGCAGGGGTTCGCTGGGTTTGGGGGGATGCCAGCACAGCCTCCTCCTTGTTCCCTGCCAGCTTGGCTCAGAGCTTGGCGCCAGCGCTGGCCTCTGACGTGGGAGCTGCGACCCGGGGATGGCAATGAAGGAGAGGGCTGAGGGCCAAGCAGGTCCCTGATGCCTGAACCCCAGAGGTGACTATCTGCAAGATTTGAAGGGGAGAACATGTGCGGGGCCAGCTGGTGCCCAGGAGTTTGACACCCTACTGAGACAGTCTGGCCCTGGAAAGGGAGCTGGACGGGCTCAGGGGCCGAGCGGGATTTCTATCTGCCTGGAAACAAGCTCCACCAGGCACCAGGAGCAGCTCACCCTGGACTAGCCCTCTAACCTCTTGGGTGATAACCCCGATTAACAGCCATTTCCGTGGCAACACAGCCCATAGATCACCGCGGCTTCCCATGGCCACCCACGGCACGGGAGGACGTCACAACTTCCCTGTGCACTCAGCCCTGCTGCTGCTGGGCCAACAGGGCTGGGACAGGGAGAGCTGGCTGGGGACATTGGGGTAGGGGAACAGTCCTGGCACGTGGTTCCCAGCTGCTGTCAGGGTGCCTCAAGGGCCAGAGAGGCCTCTCTGGAGCATGTGGGATATCTGCAGGGTGCAATGCAGGTGCCACCAGGCTCTGCCAGCCCCAGGGGTGCCAGGCCCCGCTCTGGGACCACGCAGCCCTGCAGCACGTAGGGTCACTGAAGGAGAGCAAAGCACAGGGCATCTGCCCCAGTCCTGCTCGGTAGATACAATCTACTGCCAGGCTCTGCTCCCATAGGGAGGCACGTGCGGCGAGCGGAGCGGCACACACAGAAGGGTCTGGCTTTGCTCAGGGTTATTAATCTTGCTGTGTTTGATCCCGGGCTGGTCGGGGTGGCTGCAGGGGCTGTGGGGATCAGGGACGTGTTGTGCTTGGCTTTTCAACTTTGTCGGGCTCAGTGGCAGGAGACAGAGCCCAGAGACGTGGTCCAAAGGGGCCTGTGTGACCACGACAGCCGGTGCTGTGTGCAGTGCCAGTGCACCAAGCAATTGCTCCTGCTGGCTGGGATGAGGCACTGGGCTCCTGGGGGAGCTCAGCACCTCCAGAGATGCGCTTGGAGTTCAGTGCTTTCCAACACCAGCTGTTGGAAACTCCCCAGCCAGGGAGCCAGGAATGTATCTTATCTCCATCCCTTGCAGGGCCATAGCAGAGAGGAGAGCCGATTGCATTGGGAAGAGACACACAGGTCTGGCTTTGCTCGCCTGTGCGGCCCCCGTGCCTGCAGCCCCTGCTCCGCACATGCTCTGCCCAGGGGTTGCGGCTCAGCCCAGCTTGTTCAGCCTTGGTGGCGTTTGCAGAGAGGCTGCGGGAAGGGCTTGGGTGACCTTGGAGCCCAAGCTCCCTTAGGGCCTGTAGCCGGCCCTGCTGCTCACTCCTGTGCTGCCGGAGAAGTGCAGGAACCTGAGAACAGAGCATTCATCAGGCAGGGTGGAATTGTGCCCAGGGCTATTGGAGAAATCCTGTCAGGAGCCAGGTGGAGCCAGACCAGGGGGCATGGGACATTTGGCACCCCCAAATGATGCCCCATGTCCCAGCTCTCCAGGACCCCCTGCCACGTGCACGGGGTGAGGGGCAGCCCCGGACCCTGGCCAAGGGGGACAGAGCTGGCAGCCAGCTGGTGTGAGCTGCACCCAAGAGGGCTGCAAAGTGCAGCCCAGCTGCCTGGGCACAACAGGGGGCTGGGGGTGCCAGACAGGGTTGGACCCTCCCAGTCCTCTGCCCCGCTCAGCCCCTGCCCGCTCCTGCTCTCCCTCCCTACGCCCTGCGGCCACCAGCGGCTCCCATTGCCGCAGCGCCAGCAGACCGTGGAGACCTACCTGGGCTTTTGGCAGAGCCTGGGGAGCTCCACCCTGGGCCAGCCCCATGCCAGGGCAGGGCTGCACAGCCAGGGCTCCCCGTTGCAGAGCTGCAGGCAGAGTTGGCAACCGTGCGGTATGTGTGTCCCTAGGTGCATGTGTGCATGGCTTCCCTGCCATGCCAGGGACACACGTGCTCTGAGTCCTGCGTGCCACAGCCTGGAGGGCATCGGGGCAGCGTGTGCATCTGCTGCAAATGCCATGAGCATAAATGCCACGAGTCCCATGTCCTGCACGTGTGCAGGTCCCATGCCATCGTGCTGGCTGTGTGCTGGCTGTATCTTCTGTGTGTGCACTGACTGCCAGTCACTCCATGCGTGTGTCACTCACTGGTCACCTGGCTTGCATGTGTCTGAGTGAAGGCTGCATGTCGTGTGCGTGTCCCCCGTGTGCCCTGCACGCAGGCTGCGTGTTCATCATGTCACCCAGGTGGCAGGCCAGGGTGCGTCACGCACGAGTGCCCTCCGTGCACGAGCTGCACGTTGCGGATGCACGGGACATAGCACCGGTGCACGGCTGGTGTTGCACGTGTGCATGCCTGTTGCACGCTTGCAGACGGGCTGGACCTGCCTAACGCGAGCCGAACGAACAAAACGTTCAGGTCAGGTCTTGCACGTGGGGCTCGACGCCAGGCAAGTGCAGAGTTGCTCCGGGCTCAGACAGTGTTGGCTGGAGGCTGCTCTGCTCTGGGATCCTGGGAGCCTCTTTCCTTTCTTTCCTACCATGCTGGGTCCCTCCGGGCTGGCGAGCAGAGGTCCTGGCTGTGCCCGCTGCTCTGAACCGGCTCCTCCGGGGGTAAAGTCCGGAAGGTGGATGCTTGACACCTGCTGCCTGGGAAAGCCAAACAGAGCAGGGGCGGGTTAAACTGGCACGGCAGGCTGGGAAGGGAGTGTGGAGAAAGAAAGAAGGAAGGAAGGAAGAAAGAAAGAAAGAAAGGAAGAAAATAAAGAAGGAAGAAAGAGAAAGGCATGTGAGAGAAAAGAGTTAAAGGATGGGGAGAGCATCCCGTGAGCCCACCCTCCTCCCTCCAGGGAGCTGGGTGGGTGTCCTGGTCCCCAGGGAGCCCCATGCCCTGCTCGCCGCCGGGCACGCAGGACCCCGGCAAGGGTGCGCCGGCTACAGCACCTCACCTGGCTCCGGTGACACGTTGGCAGCTCGCAGGTGAGCAGCTTCGCCTTCCCCCACCGGCTCACGAGCGGGAAATGAGGGTGACACCGGCTGGATGGGGCTTTTATAGCCCTGATAAAAATAGCTCCGGCTGGTCGGCGATCGGGGGGCCGGAGAGATGGGACCGAGCGGAGACAGGCGAGAGGGCTGGGCCGTCCGCGAGCCTTCTCCCCAGCGCACCTGTCACGGCTCCGTGTTTGCCCAGCGCAAATATTGACCCAGGGAAGGCAGCCCGGGCAGGGGAGGCGATTAGCCCACCTAGATTAGAGGCAGAGCAGGTCTCTATGCAAACTCTCCAGGGCTGCCGCTGTTAATGGGAGCCTGATGGGCTGATAGGAGCCAGGAGCCTGGGTGCTGGGGCGGGCGGTGGGGAGGAGGAGGTGGCGGCTGGGGGGAGAGGAGGAGACATTCATTAACCTGCACTGGAACAACACCAGCTGTCACTTTTCCACCCACCTGCCTGGCTCACTTTGCAGCCGGGGGGTGAGGGGAGAGCAGGTCGGCAAAGGCGGGTGTGGGGGTACCCCCTCCCCGGGCGGCTCTCTTGCTCCTTGGCAATGCTTTGGGCTGCGGAAGGTGAGGGAGCAGCAGGATCCCAGAGCAGGAGAGTGAAGGGGATCCTTTCTGCTTCCTGTCCCCAGGTAGCCTGACTCTGAGTGCCAGCTGTGCCAGGGGCTGCCTGGTCCCCTTTCTGGAGAGTCCTGGGGACACCAGAGTGACGCAGGCTTCATCAAAAGGAGCCCACAGACCTCCAGGGTGGGGAACGGAGTCAAGATCCTCAGAAACACCTTGGCTGGCTGTGCAGGAGTGTTTCCAGCTTGGCCTCGCTGGCAGGGATCCCATCCTCCCAATGCAACGGGGAGAACAGGACGTGTTTCGCTGTGTGCAAACAACCCTTCCCTGGGGGCACTTCATCCCGGAGCCACAGCAACCTCCCACACCAGGGATGTCCACCCACACGGATGCCCTGGTGCCGGCCCTGGGGGACAGGAGCAGGTTGGACGCAGCACCCGGCCGCACCACTCGCTCCTGCCAGCGCCCTGCTGACCTCGCGCACAGCCAGCACAGGCCGGGATGTCTCTCTGGGTTACTCCGGCCTCCGCAGCTCCCTGGAGAACGGAGCATGAAGCACAGTTGTGTGGCAGGAGAAGCTCCTTTGTGCGAGTGCACTGATGTGTTTGTTTGTGTAGACGGGTGTGTTTGCGGGTAGGGAAAGGGGCAATGTGGCTTCAACCCCTGCAGGGGGTCCTGGCTTGGGGACGTGCGTCACCTGCAGGGCTCCTGGCTTGGGGACATGCATTAGAAACCGCCACCGTCACCCCTGCCAGAGGCAGAGCGCGCCTGTGGGTTGAAGTAAATGGATTCCCAAATGTAAGTGGATATCCACAGATCCTTATCAGCCACTGCCACCAGCTCCTCTTTGAAGCGTCAGCCCTCTCCGGGTCAGGATTTTGAAAGACAGGCTCCATCCCTCCTCCGGAGCGCCTGCCTGCTGCTGTCCCCAGGATGCCGTGTGCCCCTAGCCCACATCCCGCCATGCATCATTCATAGCCCTCATCCTCTTTTCAAGTAGTTTTTCCAGCAAGAAAAAGGCAGGACTGCCACTGCCTGGCTGGCAGCACCCGGAGGAAATGGCATGTCCTGCTGGCCTCTCCCTGCTGCTCCAGGCTGAGCAGCAGGTGCTCACGGGCTGCCCGGCCATGTCCTGCGCAGGGCAGCATTTCACTCATGCAGGCTCTGGTGCTGCCAGCCGAGCCCTCTGGCACTGCACGGGACAGGCTCTGCCTCCTCCTGCAGCACCCAAGGGTTTGTGCTGCTGTCCCGTCCCACAAGGAACAAATAGCCCATGTCGAAGCACCGCACAGCTGTCAGGAGAATCCTTCCGTGTCCTGGTCTGACCTGAGCACAGGCTACAGGGTCTTCCAGCCCAAACACCAAAGCGATGCAGCCGAGCTGCAAAGTGCAGCCATGGGAGACTGCAGATGAAGGGTCTCTGCCCACTTCTGACATGGACCTCAGGGAACCCCTTCACCTTTTCCTCCCAGGCCTTTTCCCTTATTGTGCAGACACTGCAGGCAGCTCAGAGCAGTGGCTCTCCTCGGGCCTGGGGGGAGAGCAGGGCAGTGCAGACCTGGGGAGGGGGTCGGAGGGACTGTCCCCTGCCACTGCTGCCTTCTCAACATGTACAGGGAGTCCCACAGCCGGGCCAGGGGTGTCTTTCCAACCATCCCTAGCTGGGGGCTAGCACAGCCCTGCAGACAGGCTGGCAAGGAAGACAGCTTTGTTCTCCCTTTATCTCCCAGACAATGGCACGATTCAGCAGGTGTTAAATGTTTTAACGGGATTCAGGATAGCTGCTGTTGCCCACCTGCCCCCAGGCCTTTTCCCCCCTCCCTGGAAGGCAGGACTAACAACCAAGAAGAAAAGGCCTGTTGTGTGCGGCATGGAGCGCCCACGGAGAGCTCAAGCAGGGCAGTCCCAGGACTTGGCAGGCTCCCATTCAGCCATTCCCACTCTGCTCCTATACCTGCAGGCCAGCAATCTTGCTCATCCTGCACCAGCATCCCAGACCCAAGGAAAGGTCACCTAAACATCACTGAGAAGGAGACCCATACCTATGATACCTCTCCAAGAAACGTATATTAGAAACAAGTCTGGGCTGGGGCAGGTCTGCAGCGTGTGGACAGCGCTCTGTCTGCACTCTGGATTTGACAGGTGGATGTGGCTTCCTCTGGCTCGAGACCTGAACATGGTCAGCAAGAGCCAGGGCTGCTCCTGTCCCTGGGAGGTGGCCGTGGATGTTGCTGTGCTGCAGTCCTGCTCCCTGGGCCTGGGCTGCTCCATGTGCCAGGCTCATCAACGGGCTGTGAGGGAGGTAAAGATAGAGCCTCTGGCTAGGGCCAAATGCCCAGTGCCAGTGCTGCACGTGCCCAGCCACCCTTCTCCTGCTGTGGCCCCCCCAAGATGCAAGTGTGCAGGGGAGCAGCTGGGGACTGAGGCAGCAGTGGGGAAGCATCAGTGGGGTTTGTAGTGGGGGCCAGGCTGTAACTCTGGGACAGAGCTCCTGGGGGCCAGTTTGCTGCTCTGGGCTCTCCACCATCCAGGGCTCACCCAGAGCAGAGCCTGGGGGTGCTGCCACCCCCCTCCCTTTGCAAAGGAGGGTAGGGAGGGATGCTGACTCACCGGGTCCCTTGTCACCACACAGAGGGCTGACCTCACAGAGCCCCTGAGGCCGTGAGCTTGCACAGCTGAGCCCTGTCCAAGCCCTGCCAGGCAGGCAGCTCCTGCTGCTCCAGCTGCTCCTGCTTCCTGCACAGCTGGGTTAGGGGGCACCACCTCAGCCCCACGGCTTTAACTGCTGCTGAGCCAGTCCCGGCTGCAGGGACCAGCTTCCCACAGCGAACAGCTCCCCAGCCCTCCTGGGGGCACACAGCGCTGTGCACTCATGGGTGTCTTCCAGAGCCAAGGCCCACGTCTGTTCCCAGCTTGAGAAGATGAAGTAGGATTTTCTCCAGCTTGGGGAAAGAAAGGTCCTGTTCCTATTTTTAATTTAGGATGAGGATAAAAAGAAAAATATGCAACAGCTCCTAATGGCTTTGCCTAGTACACACTGGTTTGACAGGAACTGGAGAAGACCAAGACCAGAGATGACACGGCCCTCTCACACTTTGTACAGACACAAGGGAGGAAAGGTGGAGCCCTCAGAGCTAGAGGTAGCTCTCAAAGCTCTCATTCCCTGCTGACTTCTCCCCTCTGACCATCAGCGGGGCTGTCTCAGGGCTCTCTCTCCCTTAGAGGAACTCTATAAGCTGGCCTGGATGGTGGGGAAAGGGGCAGCACTCCCTGCAAGATGGATCCAGGACCCACATGGAGGCCCAGGTGCCCAGGCTGAGCTCCAGAGGGCCCAGAGCCTCCTCTGCATCTCCGGCACCAGGAACAGCTCAGCCCTGGGGCTGAGTGGCAGTCCCGCACACAGTGCTCCTGCACGGAGCGCGGCAGCAGCGCTGGGAGAGCTGCAGCACCTGTGGGCACGCAGGGCATCTGCCTCTGCCAGACAGGGCAAGGCCCTCCCCAGCTCCGAGGCCTTGAGGAGCAAGGGGAAGCGGGCAATGCCCATGCTGGCTGGTCCCGCTCTGGGAACACAAGGCCAGGAGGGTTGGAGGGGGACGCTCATGAGTGTGGGGCACATCCCCTCGCAGGTGACCTGCGGGCGAGGAGCCATGCCCGAGCGGTGGCCCTGCTCCCTAGCTCGGCCAGCGTGCAGCCGGGGCAGCAGGGCACGCAGCTCCGCGCTGGCATCGGGGGCTTCTCAGAACTAACACTGCCACCTCCCGGCAGCCACCAGCCCCGCTGCCTCGCTGCCACACTCCTCCCTGGGGCGACAAGGTGAGAGCCTGGGAGCTTTAAAAGGGCACAGATGAGGGGCATCTCATCCAAGGTGCTAACAAACCAAGAGGCATGGGCTACGCTGGGTCTTTGTGCCTAGGACCAAGCTCCTTTTATTGGGCTGCTCAGGGTGTCAGACCAGTGCTGCAGCTCTTGCTTGGGCTGTGCTGCTGTACACGGGGTCGGCAGGGCAGCCAGGGGAGCAAGGAGGGAAGGACTCAGCACCTGCCTCACTCAGAAGGGGCTCGGCCCCGCAATGCCAAATGTTGGTTCCTCCTCAGCTATGTTTTAAAGCAGCACCACATTTCTCCCAGCTGTGGACAGAGGGAACAAGCACAGTTGCTGTCCATATGCTTCTTGTAGCACAGAAAGGTTCTTTTCTGATGATGTGGCCAGACACAGAGGAAGAGATTTCACCACCTCTGCTGCAGAGTTCCTGGAGGATTCACTTTGGAGCTGAGGACACAGCCAGGAGCAAGCATTCCTTGGAGGCAGCCAGTGTGCTGAGGTCAGGTAGCAGCCTATGAGGATAAGGGTTGGTCTGGATAGTGTAGGGGCAAGAAGAAGACTAGAGACCTCTGATAGTTGCAGAAATCGGGCAGCACAGAGTATAACATCTATGCTCTCGGAGGTGTGGGTACTGAGCTGGAATTTCTGAAAGAGAAGACATTACCTTTGGAGTAGAGAGTACAGACTGCTGCCTCTCCCTAGGGCACTGTCCCTCCCCAAGGGGTCACAGCCACCCCCTGGACACGATTCCTGCAGCTCTGGAAGGGATAGCTCCATCCAACATCCACCACTGCACTTCCCTCTGCTTCTCCCCCTCCTGCTGTGGCCTTAGCCCCAGATCTGTCACCCCACATATAGCCCTTCCTTTAACCTCTTGGGACCTTCTGGTCACACCATTCTGGAAGTGGAGTGGGCACTGATGTGGAGAGCTTGGTCCATGTGGAAGCCCGGTCACTCTTGTGATTCCAGTGGCAGATCTGTGTGGATGGGCTGTTCCCAGGACAGCAAACCACTTCTGGCAGCAAGTTCTCCCTTGAGACATGCAGGGGAAAGCACCGCTGGCCATGCCCAGAGGCTGAAGCTCAGTTTGCAGTTTGGCATTTCTTCAGCAACCAGGGGCAACACCTCCCATAGCAGAGGCTACTCAGTGGTGTGGAATCAAGAAAGCTTTGCCTCTTTTCTGCTGCCAAAGGCCATGTTGCCTGCACCCTCAATGACCTCCTGTCTCCTACTTCTTTACCAGGGAACTTGCAGCATGGAAGAGAGCCTCTTTGGGCTGGGAGCTCCAATGCAAGCATCCTCTGCTAGCTGTTCATTCACAGGACTCTGCCCTGGGGCTGCACACTATTCTCTAGCCCACAGGAAGGCAACAGGGTTACTGCCTCCGGCCTGTGGCTCAAGAAAAGGCATAAAAGGGCAGAGGGACTGCAGGGAAAGGATCCCCCCTTTCACACAGCCAGCCTTGTCACAGATAGGCAGCAACCCAGCTAATCCAGGCAGTCTAATAAAAGGGCAGTCTGACTCATTAAGGACAAGTCCTGTCCCCCACAACTATACAGACGCACTCCAATACCTCTGGAAAGGGCTGGGAGGCAGAGTAATGACTCTGGGCCGGGCCGTCAGCACCACCTCCCCACGGCTGGCTTCGATCAGGATGTTCTGCAGTGTGTTTTCTAGCACCAGCTCTACCAGGTTCCCAAAGGCCGGCTCCCTGGAAGAGCAAGAGCACAAGCGGACAGCAGTTATCAGAGAGCCGATAAGGAAGGCTGCTTGCCAGGACTCCTCCTGGGACACGGCAGGCAGAGCAGCGGAGCACACACTGTCTCCTCCAAAAAAACAAAGATTTGGGGCATGTGGTGCTGACCCTTCTCCCAGAACTGCCGCCAGCCAGGGTCAGGCCCTGACCTCAGGCGGAGATGGGTGACAGCAGTTTTACCGTTTTCTCCCTCCAAGCTGTGCCACAGCAAATACTTGCACATATACTCATGGCTTGTAGTAAAGTGCAGGCTATAGCCACGGCAAACGTGAAGTGATGCTGCACTGCAGTAATAACAACAGCTAAAGCAAGCACCTACTGCGCTCTAAGGTCTAATGTCTCTAAGGTGGCCAGGGGAGCTCCAGGGCAAGGCAGGCCTCACTTGCCACCAGCGTCCTGCTGCTGCGCCGTGCTCCGGCCCAGGGCATGGCACACCTGCACCCTGTGCAAACTGCCCTTGGCGGGCAGGGGCTAGGCAGGGTAGCACAGATTTCCACACAGCTCGAGAGACAGTCCAGCAAAAACACCCTGGGGCAGAGGAAGCTTCTGCAAGGGGCATGTGCTGCCATGGCTGTGCTGCCTGTGCAGCTCTGCCCCTCTTTGTGTGAGCTCTTCCTCACCTTCTTATCATCATCTTCTGCTCATTTAACTGTTCGTGAGGAAAGAGATCATTCATCCCTTCCCAAGATACAGGTGAATAATTGCTGGGGAAGGTTTCCTGCCTCATTTCTTTCGTTCTATCATCCTCTTCCTCAAGGTAAAGAACTGGGGAAAGAGAGATCCTGGAAGGGGCCCTGGAGCTCTGTCCTTTGTCCTCAGACTCTGCTGACTCTTGACATCGCAACTGGGAGAAATATGGGATGGGCTCATCCAGACTTCTCATCACTCTATCATGGAACTGGGTGTCCTCCAAAAGGCCTCTAGGAAAAGAGAAGACATGGAATGAGACCTGGTAGATCAAGTATCTGGTCCTGCAAGCCAGTACAAATCAAAAGAAAACCCTGGCTGATTGCAATGAACAGTCTGGCCCTTCTTGCTCATGGGTCTAGAGAAGGCAGAAATGTGGCTTGAAATACGGCTTTGCCTCCTCAGCATTGCTGCTTTAGATGTTCATAGCTCACGGATGAAACAGGTGAATGAATCGCTGTGCGGCCTGTCCCCAAGGTGCCTCGCTGGCTGACAGCAGGGTGAGCCACAGCAGTGACAGCACCTGCCTCCTAGTGAGCAAAACCCATTGCTGTGCAGAGATGGCCCCAGTCCCCAGCTGGGGAGTCAGGCACTGCCTTTGGCTGTCACACCAGGGCTCCCCAGCTCACAGTCCCCAAGGCAGGCTCCTGTGCATGCCTTTTACAGGCTGGATCCCCTGTTCCAGCACAGCACAAGTGCACGGACTCCTTTCGGATCAACAGAGAGGCTGGCAGTGCTGCCAGCACTCCAACAGGTGTGAGGGTGAGGACACACACCTGATTACACCTGTAAGGACGTCAGTCAGTATCTGCATCTCCTGTTTGGAAGCAGCAGCCAGGGACAGCCAGTCAGGGCTCATGACCATCCCATCTCTGTCCCTACTCCCATGCACAGATTCTTTCTCTGATCGCTGGTCCTTGAAGGAGCTGTGAAACAAGGAGTTGTTCTGTGAGTGTCAGAACTACTGAACTTGATTTATTCCAGTTTTGAGTCCCATGCACCCCAAAAAAGCCTTGGAGTCTCCCACGTCCTTGCTGTGTCACTAGGAAGGGAATAAAAAGCATTCTGAGCTGTGGCTCGCTAGGGCCAATGGGGCAGCTGGGTGATCTTATACCTACAAAGTTCTTACTGGATCCTCCCCCAGGGCAGGGCAAGTCTACATCACACTACGGGGTCACACGGGGGCAACTGAAGGAGACAGTACCCCATGTGCCACATGCAGGTGTGGACAAGGCACTAGTGACGGTGACCCACAATACAGCAGAGCAGATAACTGGTGCTGCAGCAAGCAGGGGGAGGAGCAAGAGTTGATAAACACACGAGAGCAGCAGGGATGCTCTCATGCCAGAGGAACACTCAGCTACCTGCTGGTGTCTCCCAAAAGGCTACTTCATCTCACATCCCTCTAAAGACTCGCTCCTGGTTCACACCAGCATCAGCAAGTGGCTGCAACATCCCAGTAGAGGCTTTCCTGGGCTTAGAAGTTTCCTGGAAAAGCACGTTGTTAAATACTCCTGCCTTCCCCACGTGTGGCACTGCTAACAACGATTTCAGCCAACACTTTGGCTTCCCATAAGTATCAAGGCCTTGCACATAGGACTGTTCTCCTGCGGGAGGGACAGAAATAGGTCCTGTTGATCAATGCTAGGGAAAGCAAGGCACTTCACACCTAATATCAAGGCACTGGAGAGGAACAGAGCACATCTACAAGAACGTCACTTAATGTGCCATAGCATGGTCAGCACTAGCTTGTTGAAGGTGCAAAGCCAAGGAGCTGAATGTCTTACCAGTTCAGGAAGTACTTGGGGAAGTCTGCGGTGAAATTGCTGAAGAAGTCTTCAATGGAGTGGGACCTGGCTGTCACCCCAAGGTGTAAGAGCATGGGCTTGGGTGGCTCTGGTTTGGCCCACAGCCTGCCAGCTTCCTTGTCCAACAACTGCCTCCTCTGAGAGCGGCTGGCGGGCGGATTGGGCACAGGGTGGTTTCCAATAGGGGGTAATGTCTATTGGAGAGAAGGAAATAGAAGATGTTCAGTTCCTCCTTTGGTCCAAGTAGTTTAGTATAGATGTGAGTACAAGTGTGGAAACTGGAACACTGAGTGGTCACAGCCATCAGATCCTGGACAGGAGACAGTAACGAGACAAAATGATCCTAGTGCTGCAACACTCCAACTAGGCACGAGCAGCTACCCTGGAAATCAGGCCTGCTTCATCCCCGTTGCCTAGTGTGGCACAAGCCCTGATTATCAGCAGGGCCTCACGGTGATCCTCAGGGCCCTCAGGATTCTTGTGCTTCAATCCCTTTCCAGGGAGGCTCCAGAAGACCATGTCTGCTCTTCTGAGCACACTGGAAGGGCTGTAAGAGACCACACATGTATGTTGCGTGTTTAAATCATCCCCTACATCTGGTATTCAACACCTCTGACATAACAGGCCATTGCAGGCTTCAGGTTGTGACTGAGAACTAAAAGCCTAGAGCACCAAATGGAGCTGTCTTTAATTTTCTCCAGCCATTCCTACATCCACCCCAACCTTGACCTAAGTCTCACACACTCCCTGAATCCCTATCATACCCAACAGCTCAGTGCAGACAGTCCAAGCTAGAGTTGCCCTGAGCTGACACAGCACAGTGCAGGACATCACGGGTACTCTGCAGGGCCCCAGAAGCACTGCTACAGTCCTGGCATGGTGGCAGCCCTGAGCTAACAACCTGTGTCTCTCAACCGAGTTATTCTGCTCAGCCTCACATCCTTCCCTATCTCAAGTTAGTTTGCTCTCCATAAGCTCTGTCCCCATCATCTGTCTCCTTCCTTAGGACAGCCAGCTTGATCCCAGTATGGGAGAGGCAGCCCTCACTTACCTTGTACTTCTTGATATCAGCTGAAGACTCGGCAAGATTTTCCTTCTCAGCAGAATCTGATGACCTCTATGCAAATAAAGAGAAATCACAGGGTAAGGAAAATGAGAAGCAGAACAAGACTCCAGGATCTTGTTTTACCTTGCCTCAGCTGAGAACCACTGATCTCATCCCCCTGTTCTTTACTCAAAGCCAAATTCTTCATGGTAGTTACACACTTAGCTCCAGTGTTTCCCCCTGCTTAAAAATCCAGTCATCAATTTCCAGAGTTCCTAGCTATGCTTTTCATAAAGTTTCTCATGCATTTCCAAATTTCAGATGATCATTAGCAAATTTTCATTCCAAGTTCCCCATCTGCTATCCTTTCGCTAGGCATTAACCAGAGAGCAGAGGATTCTGCTCTTGTGTGTGAAGCACATGGCTAAAGCCAAATTTTCTGTTTCTACTATCCATAGGCCAATAGTGACATCTTGAGTAGATCAGAACCTCATGTCCTCCTGTTAATTTATCTGTATTTTCTTCAAGAAGGTTTGTTGACAGCTGTCTGCTGTTTCTGAACTGAGCTAACTAGTGTAAGGTTCTGGCAACACTTACTCTTGCAGGTGACTTTGGCTTCTTCTCAGCCCTCAGGTCCTTCTCTGTGATGGTGAATTCCACAGTCTGCCGTTCCCTCTCCTTTTCCCATTCCTGTAGACCCCTCTCATACTGAATCAGGGACTCCTGAACATACACCTGTGAGGAAAAGCTTCAATTGCAAGGAGCAGGGCCGGAGAGGAGCAGCAAATAACACACAGCATGTCAGACTGTCCCCTTGGCCCAGCTGCATACCTATTGCTCATTCCTCCATCCCAGGAGATCCCAACTACAGCCCTTTCCAAATGTCCCAGTTGCAGAAAGGGAAAATAGAGTTATAATATACAGAAGACACAATATCCTACCAAAGAACACATGGAAAGAGCAGGCCAGCAGAACAATACCACAAGTCTGTGCTGTCACTAGTATCGATGAAGCAAGACCTGTTTTTTATGGATATTTAAGTATCTGATTTCCACTGAAAGCTACTCCTATTTGAATCCTGGCTTCTAAAAACCCATGTTAAACTCAGAAAGCCACATGTTGCATGAACACTTCTCATCTATTGAGCCACAGAGATATTTCAGGCATCGGCAGAGACAAAGCTCACTACTACGGAAAAGTACTAGCCATCGCTACAGAGCTAAGAAGGATTCCTTCAGCTGGAAGGTAATTGCTGGGGCCAGGCATTTGGGAAGCTCTGTGACATGTCCAAGCGATGATAAAACACAGGTACCTCCTGGCTCTCACCTCACACACCAGATCTATGCTGTAGAAGGATGCACTTCCTGATGCTTGCAGCACAATGAAGCAGGCGGTGCTCTCTCCAGGCTGTACAACTCCCAACTCCGGAGTAATCTGCAACATCTGGAATAAAAGCCCATGGAGAATCTTTTACTCTGTCTCATGCCCTTGCTGCGTGTCTCTGCCTCCCAGCAGAACACACAGTGTTGTGGGGATTCCCAGCTCCAGCTCCTTGCAGAAGCATGTGGCATGAAGGAGTCCCTTTGTCTGAAGAACAACCATGGGCTTCATTAGCAAATGAGATCCTGAAGTTCATTAGAGCATGCTCTAGGTCCAGGTTTGTGTATCTTCACTGAAGTCCACAGAGTTCCCTTCTGATTTTTTTTTCATCCTTTTATCTCATTCAAAACCTTGCCTTCATTTTTTTCTCAGTCCTTTCCTTTAATCTGCTGGTACAAAAGCCAATTCCCTAGTACTGTTTTCTGAGAACCCAAAAGGAAAGAGGAAGCTCCTTTCATGGTACAACAGAGATGGGCAAGAAGGCTGCAGAGGAGAGAGAAAGAAGAACTCACCGCGCTGTCTTTGGGAGTGCCTACACGCCAGGCAAACACAACAGCCTTGCTCTCCGAGGTGTTGTTCAGGAAAACAAGCCGACTCACTCTGCTGCAGTCTGGGATGTTTCCGAGGCAAATCCTGTGATGTGATAAGGTGGCTACCTGCAGGAAGCAAGTGGAAAGCAGATCTCAGCAGTAACGAAAGATGGGATCTGGCCCTTGGAGAAGAGCAGCCATGCATCCATCTTCAAGATTCACAGTATTTCACAGACAATATTTCACCCATTACTTTTACTGTAACAATTTGATGGGGTGTTTTACTTCTCTTACTCTGGAAAAATGTCTTTTTGCAGTAAGAGGACATCTGGGCTGCAGTGGGGTTGAGAGTGCAGTGAAGGGAACATTATGCAGATACTGGGGCTGGAGGGGATCTCAGGAGCACATAGTGGCACCCAGCTTCTCTTTGCAACACTTGCTATTCAGGACTATTCTTCACTTCAGTGAGCAAAGGTGTAAGCTCTGTGCTTGAGCAAAATCTGCATCAACCTGAGCCTGAGTTCTGCGAAACTGCTGCCTAAATCACCCTGCTACCCTGTCCCATTTCCAGGCACAACACAACTCTAATTAATTACAGTGATCATTTAGAGGAGCTAACTACACTTGGTTACAGACATCAGAGCCCCAAGGAATGGCATCTTCCTTGGCAATCTGAGACAGAATTTTAATCATCTTCTATTTGCTTTTCCCAGGAATGCAATTGGCCCTGCTGAAAGCCAAAGAGCATATGCAGCCGTTGCTGGGCCTCGGAGAAGGCGTGCTAATATCACTCAGGACGAATCCCTTACCTGCCTGGAGTATCCCTTCACTCGTGCTGTTTAACGCTAACTCATTACACTGGGATCTCTGACTTCAGTTTAATAACAGGTCGCCCAGACTGGCAGTTCTAGCCAGGCCAAACAAACTTCTGCTGACCTAGTGACGCGCCAGACAAGGGCATTCCTCTGAATGCGCCCGAGCCGGTGACCATCCTGCAGTCTGCATTCAGGTTGTGCATTGCCTGGGTTTGGCTGTGAAATGGAGGCATACAAGCTCTGACAGGCTATGTCTGTGAGTATGAGTATAATGTTCTTTTCTTTTTTGTGAACTAAGTACCAAGAAAAAGGTATTTTAGCTGAAAATCAGTACAGCAGCTGTGATAGGAATAGCTTAATAAGGGGAAATTCAGCAATGAACAAACCTAAAAACTCTGGTTGTAATGGCAGTGAAAGTAGTGGGCTGGGAGAAAAGCATTTTTCAGGACAACTGCTTTTATGAGTTGGGCTATTCATTATCTGCTGGATGTATTACCCTATCTCATAACAAAACTCCCCTGCAATGCAGGCTTACTGTTAGAATGGGCCTGCATATCTCGATCATTTTCATGCATTCCTGGGCTGATCATATTGCCCATATCACGATACCTGGACTTACCTGCCCAGGAACAGTTAGTTTGTTAGAACCTGGAATGACTGAAGGAGATGAAACTCTGTTGAATGTGGCAGTCTCTCCCATGATATTTGGGTCGTAGCCCACTCCTTGGAAAGTGATCAGGGCAGAATCACCCCCAAGGATATGGATGGGAACATCAACCTGCCTTGGACAAGATAAGAGGATTAAATCCAGAGTCATATTTGATACATGTATTTGCTAAAGGACTAATGGACTGAAACTAGACCCCATCTCACAGGGAGATTTCTTGCACACACTCCTATCCCCTCAGAGTCTCAGAAATCATGAAGAGAAAAATGTTACCGAGTACATTCTAGCTTCCAGTGGCGAGAAGATCCACTCAATGTGTTCTGTTGTGCCAGGGGGAATTTCTCCTCTAGGAGTAAGGCAGACAAACACAGGATGCTGAAAATTCTCCTCCTGAATCCTCTCAACATTGTCCAGCTGGACCTCAAACATCACAGGCATAGAGCCACCATTGTACAGCTCATAAATCTGGAATCAAGTCAGACAGTGGTTCTTCTTATACCATGCAGAAGTTAAACAAGTTAACACTTCCCAGAGGATTCTGATAAGCATTAATGCTTAATTAATTAGTCATCTTGTCTGCTAAGAATGCGGATAGCTCATAAAGTCAGAATTTATCACTGAGGCTCTGATAGGAGATTGTACTGAAGTTTTATCAGCACACATGTACATTGATGACTACAGTGCCTCTCCAAGTAGTACTTGGTAAATTCAGTCTTGGGGAAAATTAATACAAATTAGCTAAAAGGATCACTGTAAAGTGGATTACCTAAAATGCAAAAGCACTCATTTAAAGTGCTCTTAATTCAATTCACACTTGTTCATTTCTCAGCTAAATTAGGCTGAACAAAATCAAAGCCACTTTTTTTTTAAATAAGTGTTTGAGGAAGTTTAATTAATTTACTAATTAAGATTTATTTCCACAGTGCCTGAAGCAGCTAGACAAGTCTTCACTGAAATCCAATGTAAGAGAACAGGGGAACAGCCTTTCCTCATAAGGATTCTGGCTAGACTGAATGCCAAATCTTATACAACTGGAGATCATAAGAGCTACTTTCCCTATTATAATCCTAATAGCTAGCTCCAGGCTTTGCCTAGTATTGATCTCAAGGTTTTGCTGCAAAGGAATGCCCATAACTTCTTTGAAGAGATCATTCTCCTTCTTGGGAAATGTTGCACACACTGTCTGCCCTTGAGACACAGTGACATTCTGGCTAATTCCCTCTGCTTTCTGCATTTTTGGGTCCCAAGCTGCTCACCTGTGTAGGGGGGTGAGGGCTCCCAATGGCAATGGGTGTGAAGAGATGCTTAGTGGATGTAAATTGAACATACTGCTGTCCCTGTTCCACTGTCACACCGCTGAAGTTGAGCTACAGCAAAAAGAAACAGTTACTTTCTCAGAGTCTTGCCTACGTCACTTACAAATACAAAAGGAATCTGAAGAATTTTGTAAACTATTTGTGTGCAGATAGGTACAGTAACAGATTTAAATTTGTTACACTAGGGGGCATGTGGTAAGACATAAGCAATGAGATGCAGAGCTTACTCAACTGTCAGCTCTTGTCCAAAACTTTTCTGTTCTGTATCAGGGAGATGGCTTATTTCTCCTAAGCCAGATACCAGTCCCAGGGTAACATGCTTCCCTTTGAAAGTATATGATAGAAGTTCTCCATGAAAGGTGATGTCTGCACTGCAAAGGGGAAAGTATACACCTGTGACAGACAAATCCTTGGAAATCCAGGATTTTAGGGAGATGTTATGGCCTCTTTTTAGAGGACATCATCTGGATCTCCTTAGTATGGAGAAGATTCTGCTCCAAGGAGGCATCTAAAAAAGATCTCCAAAGCTACAAGAAGATTCCAGCTGAATTTTAAGAGATCAGGTAATGATTTGCTTGAAGTGTCTGGCTGCTGCTCTGCTAAGCAGAGGGATTTACAGCAGTATTTCATGGCGGGGGTGAGAAAAGAAAGAAGAAGTCAAAAAAAAAGAAAAAAAAAAAGAGAGAGAGAGAGAGAGGAGAGATACAGGAATCTACATTTGGAGGTAACTGGAATCAAGCTAGAGATGAGTAGAGGAGTTACGTTGCATAATTTCCTGTAAGAGCACCCCAAAAGATCCCTGAAATGTCTGCTGCCTGGAGAGATAGTTTACGAAGTATTCTCAAAGCCAATAATGTTTTTGCATGGGCCACAGGGAGCTGAGTCACAGTCAGCAATTCACAGTTATACAGTTAAGTCTAAAGCACGGCCACATTTTTCAAGCAGAATGAGAAGACGCTTGGGATAATAGGTTAGGTAGAAAACTGTAGGAGATACTGTGCCAGCTGCTTAAACATTCGCAGAGGATGCTGACTCCTCCAAAGCAATCCCTTTCAAATTCAGCTTCATAGGCAAAGTAAGGAGGAGCCCTAAAAGAAGGGAGAACTAAAAAGACTGATAACAGTCACACATAGAATACCACTGTTCCACCTTTCCAGCTACGTGAGAGGTCAGCCTCCTGAGGGCCTCAACAGACCAGATGCAAGGCAGAGAAAAGAACAGCAGCTGACAATTTCAAAGAGCAAGGGACACAGGAACAGGATCTTCCTTGAGCTTTGGGAGCGAGACACCTGTTCATGTTACTGGATTCAAAGAACTGAGCTTACAAACTTGTGATTCCACTGGACCACAACTGCTGAGGAGAGACTGTCATCAGCCTCCTTAGCCACAGGATGCTCCAATTAGAGTGTTATTTGTTAAAATGAGACAACTGGAGAAACACGTAGACCTGCTGCAATCCATTCTCCTTCCAATGTGCACAGACCTCATCCCATAGCAATGACCTAGAGCGTGAGAGGATGGGGATGTCAGAGTCCCTGGGGAGCAGAGCTGCCTGGAGAACACATGCTTTGTGTGACAGCATCTTACAATACCTAATTAGCTGCTATGAAGTGAGATGCAAACACAGGCAGCTTATGGAATTTATGTGCTAAGGAATTCTCCCTAGGATCCAGCCGTTCCCTCCAGCGAGTTCTGGGAAGCAGCCTGCAGCCACCTCACAGCCCAACACCTGCAACCTGCTGGACTTTTCCTATTGAAACTGCTGAGGGCTACAGATTCTGCCCAGCCAAACTATCCCCAGGCTCTGAGAACAAGGTCACAGCTGCACTACTAGGGAACAGCTGTGGTGACGAGGCAAATAGCAATCAGTGAAAGCAAGAGGCCCTGTTTCCTTCCTGGACAAGAAAGTGGGCAACACACAAGTGGCACAGAAACTCACTCCTACAGTCTGAAGAAATTTCCAGCAGGAAATTGATTTGTTTTCTTCAGAGCACCCAAATCCAGTTATCTCAATGCTTCAGCTACTGACTGGACGATTAAGGAAGGAAGGAATTTCCTCCTGAAGATGAATCAGTCAAACTGGACAGTGTGGGGAACACAGAAAAATGAGGTCAGAACTTTCCCACACAGGTAAATCCATCACAGAGCTGTGATGCACCTCAGAAAAATTATGGACTGGCCTGCAGCTGGCTAACATCACCAGTATGACGTGAGGCAACCTGCTTTGCAACCTTGAACTGGATGCAAGCACCAAGCAATACTCTAGCCTAATTCCCTTACTGATGCTGTCCCAAGTTTCCAAAGCTTAACTTCTTGTGTGATATTACAGCATTTTCTTCTCCTAAGGCTAGCATGTATTCTGCAAACATCAGTGAATTCTAAGGGGACGGTCTGCTCAGCCCTAGCCTGTGAGTGCACTTGGAACAACCTGTGACAGCTCCACTCCTCACACCATGACTGAAAGGGATGAAGGCACCCTGTGTGCAACCCTTGTCTGCCCCTTCTGCACAAGGGCAGTCATTTGCACTCCTTCTTTCAAATGGCAGCAATCCAGTACTAGCAGCATGGAGAATGCATAAGAGAAGTAACCCTGGCATGTCACCACCACCTGCATTGCTCCAAGTCTCTGGATTGGCCTCTGTAGCTCCTGTTGCCAGAGCCCCAGTGCAGCCAGGTGTGCTTTAGCATCCTCAGGTCCTCTGACCCTCTTCAAGCACCTTTCACAGTGACTGTGTGGGGAAGGGTGGCTGCCTCTGATAGCCACCAAAGCCATCAGTTACTGGCAAGGGAAGATATGTGCCCTACTGGCTTTTAGTGCTCCAAAGCCTAATCTCTCACTGGCCAGCTGGCAAAATGCTTGCAGCCACTCTCAGGATTGTGCCAGGCAGGCAGAGCACAGGGAGCCCATCCAAGGGCTTTGAGGGAAGGCACAGTTAAGCCACTGTTTGAACAGCTTGGTCAACGGGATGGATTTTCAGCTGACAACAGTTCTGAAAGAAAAGAAAAATAAAAGAGATGTGTGAACACAATGGTTTCATAGGAAACTTTAGAGACAGACAGGAAGGCTCAGCCGGGCATGAGCTGTACCCAGCAGAGCACAAGGTGACTTTGACTCTAACTGACAGTTAGAGAGAAGGGGTGAGAGAAAAATTAGTTTCAAGCCTGAGGAAATGCTCAGGGGAAAAAATACAGAGCAGGATGAGCGCTGAGATATTTTGGTAAACAGTGAAGCAGGAAGAATGAGCAGGAAACTCCTCGACGGCTGGCAAGGTGAAGGAAATGGGTGGACAAAGGCATCAGGGCTGCCTGGGAACAGCCAACCAGGAAAGGGGACAGTACCTCCTGGGCCTGGCAAAGCAGCTGTCTCCACACCTCCAGAGGGGATGTTCTGCCAGCCCTGTGCCAAAATGTGCGTCCCATAACTGCAGCCAATGCAACTGGAACATTTGGAGAAAAGTACATTCCAGCGCATGCTGAAGAAAGGGGAGTGGTGATGAGATGGAGAGATTCAGGAAAATTGGAAAACAGATGTAGGATGGGCTGTAGAGCTGAACTCTGCATGGAAGAACTCACAGTGAGCCAGAAGGAAAGAAGGGAAGCAAGTAAAGAAATTCTGCCCTTGATATATATTCAGGTGTGGAAAGCATGCTGAGAATGTAAAACCCAGGAGAGCTGTTTTGCAGTTACTTCAGAGGAAGAATAAATTCTGCACTAAAAACATCAATTAGTAGGTTAAGAATCAAAAAAAAAATGGAGAAACCAGTGGATACTACATCCAAGAGGGCATTTTGCCAGTGCACTGTCATAGCACTCTTTACTAGAACTACTAGTTTGTCAGGATGTTGATTTTATGTCTCTGCCTCACCCCCTGTTACCACCTGGTCAATGAAGACTCTTGGGGAAAGCTACAGCTTCCTGCATGCCATGCAGCTTCTGGGGACAACACTT
This sequence comes from Tinamus guttatus, assembly GCF_059628265.1. Classification (NCBI taxonomy): domain Eukaryota; kingdom Metazoa; phylum Chordata; class Aves; order Tinamiformes; family Tinamidae; genus Tinamus; species Tinamus guttatus. The sequence goes on along the minus strand of NW_028288594.1, from coordinate 4,843,257 downwards.
GGCTGTAATTTAGTTCCTACCTGCTGCTGCAGGCAAGACATACATGCTAGCTTACCATAATCTCACGACCATGAGAAACCTTCAGTAGAACAGGGAGGCGATCGGTGCCAATGAAATCGTGTCTAGCAGAACAAGACGAGAGAGAAAAAAACATTAAAAACCAACCTTGTGCCCAGGGTGATAGAATCAGGGTCACACAGTCCATTAGAGACAATTCATTTCCCTGCTAAAGAGTCACTGTTGCGTAAGGGCCACTGAGACAGGGAGGGGGATAGTTGTGTTTGGGTGGGAATGAGTGATGCAATGTTGATTTTAGTCACACAACTATTTAGAGACACAAGTTTATAGGCTAAAACTATTTGAAACAGCATCACTCCTCAAATCAGGACTGCTGTCAAAGTCAAGTTGGTTAGATTCCTTCATACCATTCACAGGAGCTCAAGAGCTAGGACCTCTAGCTGATGACAAAAATAACTATGCCCATATGGTCAAAGCCATAGGAAGTACATTTTCTTGTTCATCTCTTTTTCATACTTGTTACTTGCCCAGTCTGTGCTGGGCAAGTAGCATGAGAGGGGAAAGGATCTGTTCTGGAAACCCAGGAGGTTCCACTGGCACTTTGCTGTCCTGGCACAAAGCATGAGGCTCTGGAGAACAAGTAGTTGCAGTTACCTGTGTGAGAGCTGGACTGATTCCTCTTGTCCTGGAAGGAGTCTTCCTGACTTGGGGGAAATGCTGAAGAGCTGGTTCTCCTGAATTCTCATCTGGTGCAGCTCATGGGTGCTAAACTCAACATCCTCTGCCCAGTGCTCCATGTCCATCTTCTGATCAGAAGGGAACAGGAAGGTCCTAGGGATCCAGCCAGCTGGTGAGCAACAGGGGCAGAAAAACTCCCCAGGGACATGGTCATTATGTTCTGTCCAGCCATGCTTAGCACAACAGGAGGACACATGACATTTCATCTCCAACTTTCCACCAAGACACGGCAGGTCTGACCTGCACAACTTGCTGCCTTCTCTTGCTTGCTTCTCCACCCAGACCCACCAACAGATCAAACACAGCCCAACAATACAAGCCAGACCTATGAAATCCATCCCACTAATCTGTAAGTGTCCCATGGTCTTAGGAGTATTTCTGTATACACAGACAGATCCCAGGGGAAAGGCTGGGCTCCAGCAATCACTGCTTACCACTCAACTGGCACCACACCCTTGTTCAGCAGCAGGAGCATCACAACGGTAGGCTCTGAATCTATCGGGGCAGCTCCAAAGTTGAAATCCAGCAGCACAGGGGTGTACACTGGAGGAATTGAGCGCGTGCTGGTTACCAGAGAAAAAGAAGAAAAGAAATTGAGCATGGAAGAAGAGCTGATATAGCATGACCAGGGAAAGGGTCATTCTACATTGGCTTTATGTTGTTGGGTCTTGTTGGATAAAGGACACTGGATGCAAGCAAGACCTTTGGTCTTCTCCAGCCTATCTTTTATATAAGACTAATGGGAATGAGTGGCATACTTGGAAGTTCAGAGTCCTGTTTAGTCCTGTTTTGGATTCCCCAGTAAAAGACAGACATTGGCATACTGGAAGAAGTCCAGTGAAGGGCCACCAAAATGGTCAAGGGTTGGATCACTCTACAAGGAGAGATTCAGAGAACTTTTTTATTTTTCCTGTCTAAAGGAGAGAGGGCTCAGATCATACCTTACTGCTGTCTACAACTACGTGATAGAAGGGTGTAGAGAAGATGGAGCCAGACTCCATCAGGCTCCAGAAGTACTCAGCAACAGAACAGGTAACAAGGGAACAAGTTGCAACATGACAGATATCTTAGATACTAGGGGAAAAAAATCACAGTGAAGGTGGTCAGTCACTGGAAAACTGCAGGCAGGTCGCAGTTTCTGCGTCCTTGTAGGTACTCAAAATTGAACTGGATAAGGTACTGAGCGACCTGATCTGGCCATGCTTTAAGCAAAGAATTGGACTAGAAACTTCCAGAGGTCTCTTGCAATTAAATTATTCTGTGGTTTCTCTCTGTGAGGGGTAAGCAGAGAGGCAGAAGTAAGCAGCTACCTACACAGTGACAGAATGATATGAGTGATGGGCAGCAGTGAGCTGCAAAACAAGCCAACAGTCACAGCAACTCTGGCTTGCACTTGTGTCGAGGCTAAGTGTGAGCCATCTCCTCTTCTCACCTGTGCCTTGTGGGAACTCTGTAGGTGAGCTCGCTGGGAGTTGGGTCTCGCTCCAAGTATTCATTCAGTGTGTCCAAGGAAAAGAGCCTCCAGAGCTGCAGCTTGCTGATACCACTGGCACTCCCTGCTGAACAGGCATCTGTGATGCAGAAAGTTGGGTATACACCTGTTGCTACTATGCTGCAGAGGGGCTGCTGTTCCTCTTTGGGGTTCCCAAAATCTGGAACTGGAGAGAGAAACAACAGAAAGTAGTCAAGCATCAATAAGGGGCAGCTGTCTGGAACAGCTAACTAGAGCTTGGAACAGCAAACTAGAGCAAACTACCCGGGCCAGAGAAAAAATGAACAAAATTCACTGCTTTGTTGTTGTACCATGACTTCTGATTTAAAGATCACCAGAATACTATGAACACACTCCTTTTCAACAGTATATTTTCACAGTTTAGTTCTGCACTATATGAAAAAAAAAATCTCCTTAATTGAATCCTACAGCCTAACCGTTTTATGAAGCTCTCCTTGTTTTCACACTGAAAAAACAATGAATAGCTGTTTATATCCCATCTTTGCCATGTTATTCATGTGTCGCTGCCCTTCTCCATTGTCCAGGCTGTAAAACCCTTGTGCAGCTCATCTCTTCCCATACAGATGATGTTCTCCACCTCTGAACATTCCTTGCCCCTTTATGTGCCTTTTATACTTCTACTGTATCTTTTTTTTCATACAGGCACTGTTCAAGATCTCCAGTAAGGAGAGCACAGGGAATGGGTTGCATGAAGCTCTCAAATACATTATAAAGTACATCATCAGAGATCACAATCATGCAAAGGAGTGGGGAATCTTGTGGCTAGAACAGCAGGGAACTTGGAGTTCTCCTTATCTGTGTCTCATGGCTCAGTCACATCTAACAAAAACAACACAGGAAAGGGGACAGCAGGCAGGACCAGTTCTAGTGAATTGCTCAGAAGGGAGATTTCTGCAAGTCAGACTCATACGCTAGGAATTGGGCAGCTCAGCTTGTTATGACACAGTCTACTTGACTGGGAGATTATTTTTCCCCCTTTCCCCAAAATACCTATCCCTCACCTGTGGGGGTGCAAATGGCATATTTGATTGACCAGGTGTAATGCAGCTGGCGGGCTGGCTTGACTGTTGCTCGAACAAAAACTTTCGACCTTGCTGGGATAATCCCTCTGGAGCGCTCCAGCTCTAAGGCTGCAGAAGAAAGGAGGTAGTATAAGCCCTTGGCACCACAGATCTCTTACACCATACATGCATTCAGTACACAGATCCCCAAGCACTACCTCCAACGTAGCCACTGGTTTCCCCACCCTCCCTACAATACTTAATCCTTAGGACTAATCTCTGAAGTTCAGACACACAGACTAGAAGCATAGGCAGCTCTCCAGGAGCATCCAGGCTGCCTTCGACAGGCAAATAGTAGGATCACAGAGGACTGGACACCACCAGCTCTTCTGGGAAGCTTTAACTCCCTTCTTGTATCTTACTTCAAGGTTCAAATTGGTCCAGTTTTAATCACCAAGTTCTGGGAGATGCTTTTACCAGCATGACAAAAGAATCAGTCACCTGTAGCAATCCCCTAAGCAAGAATCAGACACTCCTAGTGTCAGACTTCTTCCTCCAGTGCACACACTTGACAGTGCAAGTCACACACACCATCAGGTGAGCGTGTAGGTCCTGCCTGCACTATTTGAGCAACTGTCCTCCACACTCCCGTGCCACTCCACACAAAAGCACCTTCACATCCTCTGTGAAGTACAAGCAGCCACACTGCACTCAGGATTATAGTTGCCCTCTTACTTGGGCTGTGTTTGGTAGCATGATCCCCTTTGACTTCTCACAGACCTTTTCAACTCACTAATTAAGTAATAGGAACATGCATCTACTTATGTTTTCATAGAAAGACTTTGCAAAGTTAAAATAATAAGGAATATTTCTAACATTTACCCTGTACAAAATAAGTTACTTGTGTTATTCACACATAGAGCTAGTCTCGTGTCTTCTCAAGTGTATTTCTATCATACAAAACATGGGTAGCTTAAGGTGCCCATGAAAATAGTTACAGACTAGCCAGCAAGCAGCCCCATTTTTAAGTTCATACTAGAAAAACTTTGCAAACAAGAGAGGAGTCCCAAAGTCCCATCCCATGTGAATCTCCTCAAAGTACCCAGTGGATCGTTGCAGACTTCCTCAGGATCACAAGGCCCTGTGATCTGCTGTTCCACGTTGAGTACATAGTTTAGAGAGCAGATCCCATCATTCAGCAGCACAACATCACCACTCTGCAGGTCACCAACCAGAACATGTCCAAGGTCCAAGCGCTCGTTTTGTGCCTACAATAAAAACCCAGTGTGCAGAGGTTGCTGGTAACTGTCAAAAGCAGCAGGCAAGTGCACTGGTCACTTATCCCAGTTCTGATCCCTTGGCACACACAGTATGGTGCAAAGGGCTCCCTACTTTTTGTGGGGCATCTCATGCCCAAGGGAACTTTAGGAAATTGGACCCCAAGAGGTTTGATCCCTCCCTCCAAAGCCCTTCTACTGTTATTTCAGCTGGCAGCTAGGTAAGATTCAGCTCATTCAGGGTTTGCATACACTTGCAGGAGAACTGTGCTGGGCACAAGGTCTGAGCTCTGCCTTTCTGTCCTTCTATGACTGTAGTAAGAGGTTCCCTGCCTTCCAGCTAGTCACCCACTTCCATGCAATTTATAGGGACTAAATACCTCTAAGATCATTCTACCCATCTGTCCAACACGGTTGACACCGAGCAACAACTTGTGAGGTATTATTTTATTTAGTTCAGCTTCCTTAGGAAACACGCTTAAAAATAAAGGCAGCTGCACAGATCCGCAGTCAATAACAGAAAAGGCAGGTGTGCTGGCCATGTAGTCAGTTAACAGTCAGTTCTGCTACATTTAGAAATAGGACCAACCGCAGAACAAATGAAGAGAGGAGGAAAGCAGAAAGTGTCAACAAACACGCAGTTACCATTTGGCTACCAGAGTCAGCTCTCCCACCTCTGGGAAAAAGTTAAAAAATTTCTAAGAAAAAAAGTCCCCAAAGTAGCTGAAGATCCCCAGCCCATCCTCTCATACCTTGGATCCCAGGTCCTTACCCTGATAGCCCCCAGTGCTCCCTCTCCAATAATCCTTAAGGTGTAACGCACACTCTGGGCAGATGTGGGGACTGGGCTTTCCCTGCCCACGAACACCACAGCTCGCAGGAGATGCTTCATCTTCTTGGCAGGAGCAAAAGTCCAAGCTTGAGCCTGAAACCACAAGCGAGAAGGCGCACACTCACAGGAGCTCCAGACCAGAGTCAAACCTAGATACAACCACCGCTGCACTCAACGCACAGCCCCTTCCTCCATCACCGCTAGCCTGGAGACACTCTCCCTCTTCAGACCTCTGCTGTTTCTACCCAGGTCAGAGGTTCATACTGGGAACATATATTCAGACACAGCCTTGGAGATGTGCTGGCCTCAAGAGGCACTCAAGGAAGGCAGTAGAGATAAGCAGAAGAAGAGCAAGAGAAGACCATAAACTCTTTTGTGCTCTCACTTATTCCCCTTCTATTAGCATTTCCTCCTGCATGATCCCGTTGTTACTGGGTCATCACCCAGACTCATCCAGCATAATTGTTATCTGATCCTTGTAAGACACCTTTGGTCTCGCAGTCAAGGAGGGTGTGATCATGTCTGGGCAAATTATGGTCACCAGCACACTTGTGAATGCTTGCTACTGATGCAGCCTAAGATACTGACTGGTATTTTCCAACCTTGACATTAAAGACTGGACTGCAGCCCTCATTTCTGCTTTAAATACTCCACAGTTGCATCACTAATCAAAAATACAATAATTTTGGTAGAATCCAAACTTGCCATGGCTTCATAGGGCTGGAGGAGCCCTGTGGTAGGGGTGACAGACAGGATCTTGCGGTCAGACTGATGGATCTTCCACATAAACACCATTGGGAGCCTTGTGCAGTTCTTTATGGTATACATGCGAGTGGAGGAGGTCCCTATATAGGTAGGCTTGAAGTACAGATTTCCATCACCTTCTAAGAGCAAGTGAAGAGACTCCCCACGGCTTCTGAGAGTAATCTCCTGTGGAATTCATGGAGAAGTAACAGACATTAGCTAGAATCCTCAGCTGACCTCTGGAGGGAGCTCGCAGTGGTGTCGATCCTTCCAGAAGGGAAGGAAGGACAAACTGAGGCTGAAGGAGGAATGAAAAGACCATGGATTGGACTGGCAAGGAGCAGTTTACAGTATAGTGACTTCCAGGGGATGGAGACCCAGGAGAACAATGGCTACAAGACTTCTGGCACTACAGTGATCATGGCATACCTAATGGCACGTCTTTAAACTGCAACAATGATGCCACCCTACATTATGAAAATATTACTTCATTCCCATTTCTAAAGGCAAAAACCCAGACTAATCATTAGTAGATATAATAGGGGTCACAATAAAAGTAACTTTAAAAAAATGCAAACACCTCTCACTAGCTTCAACTTCCCTCTTTTTACCTGGGTGTACCCAGGACAGGCGTTCAGCTGCAAGGGCAGGACATGCTGCTGCAAGTCTGTGTTAACTGGATGAGTAGAGAGAAAGAAAATCTGGTGACCTCCTGGGATGATGTGTCCAGAGTGAGGCTTGACCAAAACAGAGGGACAGGCAGCTTGGTTCACACAGAAGGTTATCATCGAGGTGCCTGTGTTCAAGAGCAGCATGCTGCAGTAGGTATCAGTGTTAGGAGCTACAGCAGGAAAAGTCTGGTGGAGACAACCAAGAGTGGTGCTGGCATTGAGTTTTGAAATCAAGCTTAAAGAAAAAAAAAAAAAAAACACACACAAACTTGCTACGTTGAATCTGAGTTCTAACAAGCACTGTCCTATGACCACAGAGAACTATGCAAGTGTTTCTCTTCAAGAAAGGAGAATCACCCAAGGGTATACAAGATACGGTCCTTTCCGTTCTCATAGTCTCTTCCCTCTATCATAGGCTCATGACACCAATGAAACTGCTTTCTGTTATACACCACTTTTCTTGATGCCACAAACAAGCTGCTTACTGGGGTCTGCAGTTTCTGCACATGTAGTGAACTCCTGGGTTAAGGACAAAGTGAGCTGGAATTTGCTCTGGTTTATGCATACCTAATATAGGTTGTGCACCCTTACGTGAGAGGTTCTGGAGACTCTTCCTTCCTTATCTGGGTTGCATCTAGCTTCACCTCATAGAAACAACTCTCTTATGCTACAGAAAAAAAGGCTGGGAGAGTCAGGGAACAGCATGGATGCTGTTTGCTGCCCTCTACTTGTCTAAATACACGCAGAGTGCCTGAAGCATCTGGGAGGGGACTAAGCAACTCTTGCCAGCTTTTCTCTCAGAGCTAAAGAGGTCAGTGCAGCTTGAGACCCTGAGCCTGGGAAGCTACTGCAAGAGAAATGGGAGCCTACAACTGTTCTAAAGCACAAGTCTTTGTGCCTCTGGAAACTCCCAAGACTCTATGTCACAGGACGATGAGATGGGAGACAACGTACAAATTTCGAAGATAAACCCAAGCATCTCTGCAGAGATCCAAACCACTAGTCACATACCTTGGGGACATCGAGTATGTACTGTGGGATGAAGTGTTCCCGTTCTGCTTCATACGTGTGTGCCCTCAGCCTGACGGTCAGGCACCACGAGGGGCAGATGGTAGCATCCTCATCGATGTTCTTGTAGTGTCTCAGCACCTGCAGGCACACAAGGGACAGGGCAGAACACACATGGGAAGAGTGTGGCAATGTACCTCCAAGTGCATGTACCACCACAAGCTGCTATTTGTTTCAATAACAGCCCTGGGGTGGGGGAATTGGTTTTCTCTGGGAAAAGTACTGACCAGTGCAAGATGAGGAACATTAGGGAACTGTTTTCACAAACAGGTATATTTGAGACATGAAAGATAACAGAGTGACTTTTAAGTTGAAAGATGGACTAGATGATCTCTGTCCCTTTCAACCCAAATTATTCTGTGATTTTACAGTAGTTGGGAACAGAAATAAAACCAAGTTACTGCCCATCACGTAGACCTCAACCATCCTCGTGCAGCCTCCCATATACAGTCATAGTGCAGTAATTCACAGTAATTTCTTCTTCACAGAAGTGTGAGTTACTTCACATTCACTGTAATATAACAGCAGCTGTAGATGTGCATACACAAGAGCAGCAAGTCTATGGCTTAGTCTCCTGATTTATCCTTGCCAGGACAAAGACGATGGTACAGTGGCAGGCTAAAATTTCTCCTCCAAAACCCTGGCCAAAGCAGTTAGCAGAGATGTAGGTTTGCCAAATTCAAAATATAGAGTTATATTTTAATTTGTACGTGCCCCAAAATATTTTGGCAGCAAACAGTTTTGCTAGGCTTTTGCTGGGGACTGGTTGCACTATTTTCTACTAACCTTGTAAAAGGCAAAGCCTTCCAGCTCTGCTGCATAGAGACTGTTTAGCTGAGTGGGCTGGAAAAGGACACGGAAGGCTGAAGACTTCAACGGTGGGATGTCACAGACTTCAGGCATCACTTGGAAGGCACTGCCATGGCTTGGAGTCCAGACAATAGTGATCTTCCCTTTGGTATGGTTGGTCACACAGAGAGGAAGAGGTTCTGGTTTGTGGAGCGGCACACAGCAACCAAAATCGTACTCCCTGGGGCTGACACTAACGTGAGGGGGAAACAAGGCCAGGTCACTGCTTGCACCATCGTGGAAAAATTCAGTCATGGGGCTGGCCTCCGAATACTCCTCGGGAGGCTTGTCCTGCGGAATCTACAGGATGGAAACATCTCAATGTGAGCAGGGAAAGCAGAACTGAGAGATGCGCCAGGCACAGCAGCCCTGTCTGCCTACATGAGCAACAGGAGGTGAAAGATGCACCTCAGTATTAGTCCCCAGGACAGCTCAGAGCCTAGACTTCAAGTATGCTCTTATTTGTAGCCAATCCTCCATGTGAAGCTTAACGTGGCATAAGAAGACCCAGCAATTGAGGTGAAGGTACAAAGTAAAATAGTGGTTGAGTTTTGGTAGAATCCATCTGAGGCAGAGAGTGTTGGTACATGCTGGGCATATTAACAGCAGAATTACTACAGGGATCAGGTGGACACCTGCAAGTTCTCCTGGATCTATCGGGTCTGTGCCAAGGCAACCAAACATCTGCAGAAAACAACACCAGGATGACTTGGATTCAAGAAAAGCCAGTTCATACCTCAGGGGGCAGCATCAGGGCTCTCTTTTCATCCAGCTGCAGCTTCCCATCTTTCAGCATCATGCTCAAAATGTCTGGGGGGTAGAAGGTCAGTCCCCTCACTATGTTGGTTTTGTACCAGGAGAGATGTCTTGCCCGAAGGATGGCCGGCTTATCCATGTCTGAATGGCAGGTACCAAATAAGTCCACATATATGGGTTCCTAGGAAAGCACCAGAAAGATCTGTAAGAGATGAGCTCTTCTACAGTGATTGATTTGCTAAGTACACCATCCTAGCATTTTGTTCCCAAAACCACACCTGGGAACAGCTTAGTACTGTGTGACCTTAGACTGCAGTTTATTTTATGTGCAGATATGGTCCAGAAACTTTGGCATTCAGTACATTGGTGCACAAGCAAATTAATCGGAGATCTAGAGGAAGGGATACAGCTGAGGATGGACCTTGTCACCCTGCGGGCATTACTGATGGTCTGTCCACATCTGTACAGTTCAACCTGGGAGCCTGCACCATGGAGACTCTGCTCAGCAAGAGCCCAGGACAGGAGTCACTAGAAAACAGATACGTATTTTCGGGGCCTGTTAAGAGGTTCCAATCAGCCATAGTTAGTAATATTTGGAGAACCTGAGATGGGAGAGCCCTGCAAGCCAAGCTCCTAACCCAGTAGGAAGTTGCAATTAAGAGAGTACGTAACTGCAGCATGAAATAGCTACAGGAAGTGGTGTGCCAGCAGAGCCTAGGTTTGGCATGCTGCGCAAGTGTTTGAGTACGGATTTTGTTTCTAAGCTTTTACACAGAAATTTGAGTACTGGGTTTGCTAACTGTCATTTGTTTAAAGCTGCTTTTGAAATAAGGTACTGGCATCTGCTGCAGCTGATGGGGGCAAAGCCATAGCTATACACGTACCAGCCAGCAGATAGGCACTAGGCATCCACCTTCATCCTGAAGGCTTCTAGTTTCTAAGGAGACACAGGACCTGAATCATGCAGGACTGAAGAAGCAACATTTCTTCTTCTTCTTCTAAGACGCAAGGTCCCACAAAGAGAGTTTCCTTTGTGATGCCACCCTTTGCCTCTCCTACCTGATGGTGGACCAGGCACTGCACTCTGCGGTAGTAGCTGATGGGGCGAGTGGGCCGAAAGGTCACCTTCAGCACCAGTGTCGTAGTGCCCTTCAGGACCCCACAGGGATGATCAACAGAGAAGACGCTCCCTCTGCCATCAATATCAAACTGATAATACGCAGGGGCATCTGAATTGTTGCTGATTTCCAATGTCTGCATTGAACTTTCCCCAAGATTGATCCAATCAAAGTCCATGGAATATCGGTGCATAGACACTAATGGACCTAGCACAATGCCAAGTAAAACAGAGCTGTCACAGCTGTTTCTGTCAACATGTCACAAGCTACACTTACACAAATTGCATTTAACAGAGCCTCCCAAACCAGAAGCACCTCATCTGCAAACCCACCAGGCCTAGGAACCAGCTGGACATTCACTCAATGAGAAAGAGTTAAACCCCAGTAACAGCTAGATACCAGCAGAAGTTCAGTCCTTGGCCAAGGGCTATGACAGTCTCTAGTTCTTCCCTTGACCTCTGCACTTCTCTTACAGTGCTGAGAAGAAGACAGAGAGAAAAAGGAAGGCTTTAATTGTTTGATACCTTTACATGAGCCAGTCACCTTCAGGACAGTCTGCAGGAGGCAACCGGCAGATAGGACAGTGAAGTAATCAGTACTGTGTTTTCCTACTGTCTGTGGGTGAAATCGTATGTGCAGCACCAGCTTCCCTTTGGCAGGGACAACACCCTGGGAGACATCACAGGAGAATGCATGATCCTGAAGCAGAGGGTCTTTTGCTCTTTCTATCCCAAAAGGGGCATCAACCTACAAGTAGAAAAGAAACAGGTTAACAGAAGAGCAAACAGAAGCAAGAATGGCATTGCTCCAAATGCAGTTCCAACTGAATTGCACTGAGCAGTGAAGAACTGCACTATTTCCAGCAGAGCTGAACACCATCAAGACCACTGAGGCTGCTATGGTCCAAAACAGAAAGGCTGCACAAACCAGTACAACCCCATTCAGATGAGAAACTGAACAGCAGGCTCCAACTGCCAGTACAGAACTCTGGGCTGCTGCAAGTGGATCATTTGTTAGTATTTTAACTAGAAGGCAGGAAGGAAGGGCAGACAACCTTGCACAGGCAACCCTGCTAGCAGGCCAAGCCCTCACAAGCAGCAGCCTACCTCTATACATACCACAGACATGTTGCAGATTTCTACACACTTTTCCACGGTTGTGCCCACGGGCACTGATCCAAAGCACAGCACATCCCGAAAGTGTCTTGGTTGCACCTCTTCACACAGTTCTCCTGGCACGTCCACCCGCAGGTAGGGGTATTTAGCTGTCAGGAGGGATAATATTACTGGGTCAAGAAAGAGAGGTGGAATCTCCATCCTCAGAGTTATTTAACATTCCGTTGGACAAGGCTATGAGCAACCTCAGCTAACTCTGAAGTTGAAGCTATCTTTAAAGCTGGCCCTGTTTTAAACTGGATGAGCTACTTTCCACCATAAATTTAAATACTCAGAGAAATATCTTTTGTTTATCAGTGGCCCAATAAGGCTCTTTAGGCCCCCTGACAAGGAAAACTGGCAAAGACTTGCACATGAAACTGTTTTGCTTATTCTAGCTCATAGCCTGCTTGGATCCAGAAAGCTGGAGAGACAGCCAGGATAAAGAGTGCAGACAAGACAAATAGTTTCTGGAGTTTTTTCCATTGCGCCAATGAACTCATCCCATTTCTTGCTATCTGTCAGCTTAACTAGGAACAGAAGTGCCAGTCTGACCAGAGCAGGCCACAAGTCCTGCTGTTTCTTCAAATCATTATTTCCAAAGTGATAATAACATATTACAGAATTTCACAGGCTACTTTCCACTCATCAGTGGGTTGTGTCAAGGTACAGCTTGGCCTCACAGTACAGTGCCCTGATATAATTCTGTGGAATGAAACTCCACAGTTCTGGATGATACATATTTGAGTGCTAAATGCAAAAATGACTCACACAGGGCTCTTAACTGAATAGTCCTCTTTTGTTTCTCTTCATCACCAAACCAGCATGTTGCTGCCACATTACACAACATAGCTGCCTTGGGCTGGAAGACCACCTTTACCATGCACTCGGTACCCGGGGTCAGCAAGCCACAGTCAGGAATCATGTGGAAAGGGCTTGGCGTCTTCCAGGCAAACACAGTGGCAAGATCACTAGAAAAATGGAGATACGTTTTAAATAGACAAATGCATTCTTCACTACCTGTGTAATCATATGGAGAATGGACATTTCCCAGTGCTTCCAATAGACAAATGTGACATGCCAAAAAGTACCCACAATGAGATCTGATGGGCATCTTTGGTCAATTCAATCTGTTTTTCTACCTCTTCTGCTGTGAGCTCCGAGAGAGCAGAGACCAGCTCTTAAGGCAGCCAGCTGAGCCTGGAAAGATGAACCCCAAACTGTAACCAGTTACACAGTGAGCACTTTGGCCGTTTCAAGGAAGGACATTGTTCTGGAGGCAACAAGATGTTGAATTACAAAAACAAGTGACTCTCAATCAGATCAGAGAAAGCTCCAATTCTAGTGCAATTTGTTCTACAATTGCTTTTCCAGTTCCTTTATGTGCTCCCTGAGAATTCTTTCAATGCAGACAGAACTCAGCAGAGGGCCTATTACTAAGCAACTTTGATTTGAAAGGCTGTTTCCCACTGCCACCTCCCAGAGGCAGGCAGTCTGCCTCAGCAGACAGGAATGCGGCGACAGCCTGGTTCCTCTGGACAGAGCTGGACACCCCTCTGAGTCTTCCCTGGGTGTCTTGACAGACTGGTGTGAAGAGGGGATATTTCCAGAAGGATGATATTAGCCTAAGATCAAGGCAAAATCTAATAACAACTGAAATGAGCTGTGTTAAACTGAGGGCCCAAGGAGGTGGCCAAACACCTGACAAAACAGAAAGAGGGCCTGCTCAGCCAAGTCTCACTCACCCCGTGTTGCGCAGGGGGAACGTTGCCTCCGTGACGTTGTAGACGGCGCACAGGGGCAGGCGGACAGCAGCTGGGAAGAGCAGGCTGTGGCGGGGGAGTGTGGCACGCAGAGTAACAGAGAACTCGCCCTCAGCCTTCTCAAAACAGATGCTGTCCTCATACTCCCTCTGTATGGAAAAGCAAGAGGAGACAATAGTTTGACAGGCCCCTCTCTTTTAGGGACTGCAGCTTCTCCCATGAATCCCACCACTTAAACCTTGCCTCTGGACAAGTGTTGGGAATGAAACATGTGTGATGGAGGCATTGGGGAAGGCATCTGTGCAGGACAGAGCATGAAGAGGCAGCAAGTAAGGTGCTCAGGCATATTCCTCACTGCGTTCCTCTCAGGGAACACACAAACATATTCAGGGACTGCAGTTTAAGAGTACAGTTGTTTAACCTTGATTGTTTTGATGCAGAGGGACATTTTTCAGTGTTTTCAAGACTCTGATTGAGCTTAATTAAAACAATGCACATTGCCCTGGATCTCCACAAGCACAGAAAAATTAGTCTTTGATTAAGTGCTTTGCCAACGAGAGACTTACAGTGGGTAACAGACCACTTAAAGATGCAGTGTTGATACCACCACACAGATGGCTCCAGGACACCTGCTACCTTGCTAAGGCAGAAGGAATTGCAAGATGCGCATCTTCTGAGCTCCCCCATCCTCACTCCTGCTGAGTACCACCTATATAGCTACAGAAGAACCGTGGGCACTGCAGCACACACAGTCCTTGCTCTCTCAACCTCCTGCTCTAGTGACTGATGGAGCTCACACAAACTCAAACTCTTCACTACACAAAGTCATTAGCTTATTTCATAAAGGGAACACCGAACAGTCATTAGAAAATGGTAATAATAAGAGACCGGGACACAGAATCTACCCAATGATGACATCCTACAGCCAGGACACAGATACATATGAGACACACAGCTGTGAGATCAAGACTCAAAGCCAAAACAGACACCAGAAGTAAGATGGAAAACCAAGGAAAGAAACTGATAATGAGACCTGTTGCTGTCAAAAAATGAAGCTGAAAAGGAAATCGCCCCATTGAAGAAAAGGGAGGCCCTTAACATACCCCTCATAGAAAAACAGTAGTTGTTGAATATTCCCCAAGGCAAGCAGCTTTTGACTGTCCTGTGACAAAGCAGAAAGCAAATTCCTCAACAGTTCTGTAATAAAACCACTCAGTACAGGCTTCATAAAAACAAAGCTGGGCTAGGCAATTCAAGTCCTATATTCTCAGTGAGAAGCAACGCGCGCGCACGTGTGTGTGTAGGGTGGGCGGGAGCAAAACAAAAAACAAACAAACAAAAAAAAACAACAAAAAAAACAATGCTTTTTGTGAAGATCCCTCTCAATTACTGACAAACTCTGCACAGATACCAGGGACTGTGGCTCCCTCAGCTGTTGTGGGTGCAGGGAAAGCAGAAAGGCCGTGCTGGGCCTCTGTTCAGAGGACAAGCAGAGGCTGTCGCCCTCCAGTGTTTCCACGCTAAGGACAGATTCGAGTGAAAAGAGAACATATATGACAGAGACAGAGGTCAGCCCCCTCCTGGAGGCCGGCCTGGACACGGATAGCCATTCTGCTGTTGCTACCTTACCTTTTCAGTGGGACGGAAAATGACGGGCAGAGTTAAGGACATACCCGGACTCAAAACAATCGGCTGTGGAAAAACAGTGATGAAGACTCGTGTGGAAGGACATCTAGAAAAAAAAGCAAAAAAAAAAAAAAAAGAGAGAAATCTTCTGACAGCTTAAAGCCATTCTTATGTTAGACATGAGAAAAGAGAATGCCAAAGCGAATCCCAAACTCCAGGCCTTCACGATTAGAAACAACTTACAAACCTGATGCTGGGTTTACCCAGCAAATCCCAGGGAAAGAGAACTCAGATATGCTGAAGCCCATTTCCAATCCTAAACATATATTCCTTTTTTGAACCGTATTTTACATTCCCAGATCATGCAGCATGAGCCAAGCACTTATTAAGAGCAGTGACATCGGAGCTTCAGAGCACAGAGTGTCACAGGGATTGCTGTAGTGGTTCAGCATCCAGAGGGACTCCTGCGAGCAGTGGTTTCAGGACACAGTAGTGGCTGGCTGGCATACATCCACAATTAAAATCTCACTAGACTGGAAAAGGCTCACAGACAGAAGTATCAGCAAAACAGAATATTAAAGAGGCATTTTGTTTAAGAAACTCCTGCCAGAAACAAGGGCTGTGTGACTGAATTAGCAGGTTTCTGTCCTATGCATGTGCGTGCACGCTGTCACCAGCAAGCAGCCCAAGGAGGGAGCTGGTAGACTAAGTCCAAGGAAGTGTGCTAAGGTGACTGGTACAGCAGGAGGGATAAAGATGTAGCAAAAGAGTATGGAATACAAAGGAGAAGGAAACTTTCTACACACCTGTAGCTCAGCTTCTGGGTTTTCACATGAACGTTTTTCAGAATTAGATGTTTGATCATCTCTTTTCCAAGCTCCCAACCATGCCAGCTGAGTGTTTCTGCCACTTCAATGCCCCAAAATACGGCCTTCTTCTCCTTGGCCTTTCTTCCAGATTGCTTTGGAAGTTGCTGAGGGGACCCTAGCAGTTTCTGAAGGAGGAAGGACAAATCACTCACTTCTGTTTCTCTTTTCCAAAAGGCTCTGGCAAAGAACAGAAGGAGCCACCCTATGGCAAAGTGCCAGCAGTCAAGTAGAGCCCTGACATAAACTCCAGATGCCCTGGTTGATGCACGTTCAGGGCACACCTCCGGGGCACCAAACCCTATACGTGCTAAGGAACATCATGAACTAGGGGAGCACCAATGGGATCTTTTTCTAAATTCCCCTACGCAACATACTGCTCTGCCAGTAAGCCTAGCTATGACCATGGCACCGTCTGCCACTCACCTTCCTGGTGCGGCCACAGCAGAGCTTCTGGAAAGAGCCAGAACTTTGGCAGTCCCTGTGCGGCTGAGCAAGCATCTGGAAAACAGGAGGCAGGAGCCCTCCTCACACGAGCTGCTCCTGCGCGTGGGACCCGGCTGCTCCCCCAGAACCACTCCAGCCCCTCGCTGCAGCGCAGGGCAGCGCAGCAACCTGCCGGGCACACCCGCATGCAGGGTCCCCAGCCACGCACCCGCTTTGCCCACCGAGACTGCCCCCAGCCTGGCACAGCCCCGGAGCAGGGAGCATCCTGGCCCTTTATAGCACAGCCCTGCCCAGCCCACTATAGCCAGTCTCCTAAAGGAAAGCTCTGCCTGGCCCCTTATAGCCCCGCAGGGAGCCTGTGGCACAGCCCTGTGCCCTGCAGCATAGCCCTGCCTTGCTCCCCGCAGCACAGTCTGCCCCTATAGCCCTGCCGCCCCCTATAGCAGCCCAACCCGGGCCGCCGGGACCCCCGTAACGCGTCCCCATAGCACAGCCCAGCCGGGTCACGTAGCCCGAACCCACCCTATAGCCCAGCCCAGCCCGGCCCGGTCCGGTCCGGTCCGGTCCGGTCCGGCCCCGCCTCCTGCGCCCGTCCCGGCGGCGGCGGCGGCAGTGCGCGTTGCTATGGGAACCGGACGCGGCGGCATCTCCAGGGCAACGATGGCGGCCGCCGAGGGTCAGTTCTCGCGCGGGGCGCAGGCAGCGGCGGCGGCCGCCAGGGGGCAGCAGAGGGACGCGCAGAGGGAGCGCGGCGGGAGAGGGAGAGGGAGCGGCGGGGCATGGGGGGAGATGGGGAGGAGCAGGGGGAGAGGGACGGGGCTCCGGGCTGCAGGGGGAGATAGGGAGGAGCAGGGGGATGTGGAAGGGTCTTGGGGGTAGAGGAGCAGGTGGAGGGGTGTGGGGAAGGAGGGGATGGGGTTGGGTGTGGGAGGAGAGGAGGTGCACAGCTGGGTTGACAAAATGGGTCCAGTGAAATCCTGCGGGTGGGAGGAATGAGTGGGGAGGAGGCCGTGGGAATAGAAGATGGGGCTGCTTTGGGGGCAAGGGCACAGGGGACTGCAGGCTGGAGAGCGCCAGGACAGACATGGGGTGGCACCTTGGTGAGGCCAGAAACCCCCAGGGCTTCTTGTGGTGTCCGTGACACAAATAATAAACTGTGACCATTGCTGAGAGGAGCTTTGGGGCCAATGCTGGTGAAGTGGTGGGGGCACGCAGACCTGCAGCTGGGGCCACACAAGCCAGTCAGGGGTCCCATGTGTCCCTATCACCGCTATGGGTCACTGCTGCCTCTTCCCCTGGCCCCAGGTGTCCCTCAGGAAGGGAGGACCCTCATGTCTCTGGTGGGAAGGTCCAGGAGATGCCCAGGCGACTGGCCTTGTTCCCCTGCAGTCATTGGGGTGCCAGGCAGAGGCACGGCAGAGATGCTGCTTTGATGGCATTTGTCTGTGTTTACAACATGAGTCATCTGGCTAAGCAGGCATAAATCAGCCCCCCGCTCCTCAGCATTGCCCCCCCAGTGCTGGAGGAGGGCCTGGCTCCTGCTGAAACAGCCTCATAAATAACAGAAGCAAAATAAACCCTCTGCTATCTACGCAGGGCCTGCGTGAGATGGCCGCCCCCCATCCATCAGTTTAATGGTTGTACTCTGCAAATTAAACCTGTCACGGCCCATCAAGGTGAATGTTTTAAAACCTGACGCCCCTTCAGCTCCCTGCCTCCTTCCTGGCACACTCCTCTGCTCTCCCTCTTCTCCCAGTCCTACTGCTCTTCCAGCATGCCATGGCCCTCCCGTGGCTCCCTGTTACTGCAAGGTCGGATTGGACAGTGGATGGGAGATGTATTTGGTGCCAAGCGCCTGCAGCCACAGGATGGCATCTATAACCATCTCAGGAGGCCCAAACACCTGCAAAGGGTCCACGGCTCCTCTGGGCAATGGGTCACTCCTGCCCTGCTGTCCCCGCAGGCAATGGCAGAGGGTTGGGTACCTTCTCTTCCTGCTGCTCCACCACTTCCTCCTTTCCTGCCATTCCTCCCCTTTGTGCCCTCATTTATTCCTCCCCTGCTCCATGTTGCACTGCAGCCTCCTGGCACCCCCAGCTTGGGCACGGCAGCTGGGGACAGGGACCCGCACCCTGAGAATGTCCTGCACCCAGGTAAAGCTGCTGAGCTGCATTGGCCACTGTGGGTCACTGTGAGCCCATGCAGGATCATCACCAGCATCCTTACCACAGGGACTGTCCCTCCCCAAAGAGGGGATATTAGGGGAGAAGCCAGGGCTCTGGGAGCCAGCACAGGGGCCAGTGAGCCCAGCCAAAGTGAGTGGGGCCCTGGGCAGCTTGTGGATTGAGCCCAGCAAAGTGCTGAGAGGAGTCAGATAGCCCCACGAGAGCAGGAGCTGGTCACAGCACTAATCCCCACCAAGCACCTCCTGAAACCACCTGGGGCCGGCCCCGCAGCCAGGTGCTCAGCACTGCTTGTTAGCCAGTTAGCTAACGAGCTCCACTTGCAGTCCCACAGCCTCTGACCCACTCTCTGCTGGCACAGGCTGGGTAGCGCTCCCCGCTGTGGGGCAGAGGGGCTGCACAACGAGCAGCAGGCGAAGGCGCGGGTGCTAGGACTGCCTGCCACCCCACCAGACTGGAAGCAGAGGGCTCCCCCTCCCCAGCTCCGAGCTGGCACAGCGGCGTGCAGGGTTGCCCCATGGACAGCTCCTTGCTGCCTGCATCCCTGTGGAACACAGAAGTCAGCAGGGCAGGGCCGGCACACATCCCGCAGCATCCTCCTTCCCGTCCCTCCTGCCTTGCGGGGCTCAGCCTGCCCTGCCCTGGCACAGTCACCCTTGCAGGAAAGGGACAACGTGTGGCCAAAGGCAGGTCTGCAGTGCCCACCCTGCTCCCCAGGCCAGAGCCTCCCGGCCCCTAAGCAAGACCACAGGCATCCAGATAACAGCTTTATAGGGGAGGCATGTGGGGACTCCCCCAGATACACACAGAGGAATAATTATGAGTTAAATAGGAACCAAACACACATAAGTTAAAGGCAGTGGGGGAGGCAGATGCCCTGGTGCAGTCCATGTCTGCCAGCAAAGAGGCCCCCATCGCATCCGCCCGGCCCCACTCCCCTGCCCCGCTCCGGCCGCCATTCACAACACTGAGCCAATCTTCCCCTCGGTGGTGCCCATCTCCTCCTCCTCCTCTTCCTCGTCCTCCTCGCCGCCCGAGCAGGAGGAGTCTGGGCCGTAGTGCAGCTCGGCGGTGCCGCAGCGCAGGAAGCCGGGGCAGGCGCTGCGCCCCACGAACGCGGGGCCCTCACCCCCCTGGCCTTGCGGCTCGCTGGGCAGCAGCTTCTCGCAGCCCTTGCTGAGCCCTCGCTGCTTCTCGGCCTCTGCCTGTGCCACCTGCTCCTTGGCCTTGCGGCTCCGCTTCCACTTCATGCGGCGGTTCTGGAACCAGATCTTCACCTGTTGAAGGAGAGCCCCGGGAGGAGAGTGGCCACAGCAGAGGTGCCCGGTGCAGCCCCATCCCATGGCTTGGGGGAGACCATGGTAGGTCGGGAACGCCTGCGCTGGACCTCAGCAGCCCCGTGGAGATTGAGCAGTGGTGCCAAGGAGAGAGCTGTGCCCTCCATCCCCATCCTGTCTGCCCCAGCCCCCCTGCATCACAGAGCCCCTCACAGCTCCTTGCTGCAGGTAGCCCCGCAATGCCAACAGTGTGTGCAAGGGGGCTGAGAACACCACGAGGAGAGATGTACCCCAAGGGGCTGCTCCCTTACCCCTGCCCAACCTTGCTGCTGGTGGGTGAAGAGAACCAGCAGCTGCGCAGGATGTCAAAGGACTTGTGTGGGGGTCATAAAAAGAGAGACAGTAGCTCTCTCTAGCTCAGGGCAGGGGAGCTCTTAACCCAGTCTGCGGGGATCAAGGAGGAGGAGCAGGTTTCCTGGGGTTTCCTTGCAAGCCAGGTTGATGCCCGGGAAGCACTGCCAACGAGGGCATGGGATGAGTAGAGCCAGGAGAACCTGCCTTTGGCTCCCTACTGCCCAGCTCAGCCCCCACCTCCCTAGCAAACAACTGGTGCCATCCTCCATTACCCCAGGTCCCAGGTACCTGAGTCTCGGTGAGCATCAGCGACGTGGCCACCTCGAAGCGCTTGGGCCGGGACAGGTACTTGTTGAGCTTGAACTGGTTCTCCAGCTCCAGGAGCTGCTGGCTGGTGAAGGCCGTGCGTGGCCGGCGGCATTTCCCCATCAAGCCTGACTGCGGGGCGGCTGCGGGGCAGGCAGGCAGGTCAGTGAGAGCAGGACCCCCGCGGCAGACCCCGGCCGAGGAGGGAAGTGAGCGTCGCCTCCATCGCCTCCCACCCCAGTGATGGCTTTATTGCCCGTCTGATAGGAACTAGTGAGATACGTTATCAGGCCTCGGTGTGCAACTGGGATCAGTCCTGTGACTGAAATTAAATCTCTTTTTATTGCCAGGACGCGCAGGTGGCTGCCCAACTGCCAAGGTCTGCAGCAGCAGGAGCCCCGCTCACAGCTCGTATTGCGCCCGCGGCCCTTGAAGGCAGCGCGAACAAAGGGGCCTTTGAGAGCCCGACGCGGGTGGCTCCCACGCCGTGTTTGATCCCCGCTTATCTGCCCTCCGCTGCCTTTATTGTCCCCCTGCAGCTCTGCTTTTCCTGCTTCTCACCGTGTCGCAGCAGCAATACAGCCCAGCGGTTTGCAGCTGGGTGTAAAGTGCAGCAGCGCCACAGGGCACTGCTGGGAAAAGTCCTGGGCACACGAGCTGCCTGGAAACCCTTGCCTGGCTCCTCAGTAGCCACCTTGGACCTGGGCATCAGCCCAAAGCTGAAGAAGGAATTCCCTGCCTGGCCTGACCTGTGTCCAGGTGTGGGGGAAGGGGGGATTGATGTGCTGGAGCATCAGGGCAGAGCTGCACGGGGTGAGACAGCTTCGCTGCCATCCTCCCTGGACCAGGAATCATTTCCAAAGAGCCTCTGGTTCCCCACAGAGCTTTCGGACAGTCCCCAGCTCACCCAGTTCCTGCAATGCCTGGCTCAGTGGGGCGGGCGAGGGTCGCTCCAGCTCGCGCTTTCTGTGGGGGCACCATCCTCTTATCTCCCTCAGAATCCGGCTTTGATCCCGACCTGCCCATCTCCTGGAGGTGCCTGCTGAGCCCTTCACAAACACGGCGGTGACGCATCGCACAGGAATTTATGAAGGGGACATTAACTGAACGTGGTGCAGGTTTGATCCCCAGTCCATGTATACTGGGTGGAACGGGTCAAACAGGCAGCACTCAGGCTGGGCTGTTACTCTGCAAACTCCTCATGAAAACAGGGTTGGACACAGCCCCTCCTGCCTTACAGGACCCTGTGCAAGGATAGAGCCCACCAGCCACCTGGGACTTGCCTCACACATGGCAGCTGCTGGCTCGTTAAATAGAGACTGAACACAGAAACATTGCTCCAACGGGTCTAACATGCAAAGTGTGCCGACTTGGGGATCTAACACACACGCGCGTGAAACAACACTACAGGATATTCAAGGCTCCAAACATTGCTGAACAAATACGAATGTCAGGTAAAAGATGGCATCATCTCTGCAGAACCAAGCTGTTGTCCAGGTTCTCATTGGCCATGGATGGTGTTGGAGACCCAGAGCCTAGAAGTGGCTGCAGATCCCTCCTCCTGGCCCTTGGAGAGCTCCGACTGTTTGTGCAGATTGCCAACACATATACAGTAACAAACAGGACTTGAGAAGGATCCCCTCTGCTAAAAAAGATACGGAAGTGGCATGGAGATCACCTCTTTAGGGGAACTAGGATGCACAAGGAGAGCAGCCCAAGCTAATGTCCACTCTGTTAGCAGGAGAAACTCAGAGATGTCAGAATGCACCAGCAGAGAAATTCATTTATTTGCCTTCAGTGGGGAGCACAGCACACTCCAGACTGAGTCCCACAGGCTGTGGGAGCCAAGAGATCCCAGTTCCCACCAGCCCCTATCCAATGCTAGAGATGGAAGCGTGCATGGGGGCACCCAATGCCTCAGTTGTCCCCTGACCCCAGGGTTTGTTTGTACTAGAGGTCCACACCAGGCTGGGGAAAGGTTTCCCCTTGAGCACATCTCCTTCTGGGCATAGCCCATAGTAGTTGCTCAGGGAAAAGAGAAGGGCATAACATGCAACCAGATCCCAGCACTCAGTAATCAGTGCAGGGCCCAGCCCCAGGGGAGCACAGAAATGGGCATGTGCCCTAAGGAGCACAGAAATCCTCCACAGAACCCTAGACGTCTCCTCTTGCCTCCTCCTGCAAGGCCAAATATAACCAGACTGAAAACATTTGTGGGAAGAGTGCAGCAGAGCAGGGCCACAGGAATGAATCTCCATCCCAAGAGCTGAGAGCTCAGCTGTCCACCCTCAGAGTAGACTGAAAGGCTTTACTGACAGCCCCTCCAGGGAGTCAGTCTCCTCCAAGTAGGATGCTGAAGACTCCTTGGACTAGCAGGGAAAAGCAGAATAAGAAGTGCTGCCCAAAAGCCTGATAAACCAAAATAGGAAGCAGCCCAAATTGCTACTGGTGCAAGATATCAAACACTGACTGGAGCAAGGTCCTTCTGCCAGCGCCAGGTTCATCAGCCGTGTCCCCAGTTAAGATTGGGGCTCAGCACATTGGTGCCCATTACAGACCATCGCTTCCTTAGAAACCTGCACTTCCTCCCATTCCAGGGCTAGCAAAAGACAACAAATCAACCAATCAAAAACAAACAAACAAACAAAAATCCTGAAATCTGATATTCCTCTGGTGGTGCTGGCACTCAGTCCAAGCCACCTCCAGGCCACAGACCAGCCCTGATATGACTACACAGGTATAACTGGCCAAGGAACCTGCATCCCCCTCTAAAAAACACACACCCTGAGCCCCAGCACCTGCCGTTATCCGTCAGTACTGCTCCTTACCTGGTGTGCCCAGGCTGCAAACACCTCTGCCTTCAGACCTGCTGGCAGCTTTTGCAGAGGGATCCTGGCTCCTTTGGACAGGGATGGGCGGGGAGTGGGGCAGGAAAAGGGTCTCTAATTTTTGACTCACTGAGGAGCAAAGAGGAAGAAGGAATCTGAATATCTGAGAAAGGTTTCCAGTGCAAGCAGGAATGATGCCTTGTAGCTACTGGCAGCTTCATCCTTTCCTATCAGCGTACTCAGTGGAGTCCTGTCCTCCCCTGTCACTGTAGCTGTCCCTCACCCAGCACAGGCATCCTCCCAAAAGACACAGAGGAGCATTCCCCAAGGGCTCACCTCCTGCTGTTCTGTGTCAGCTGAGCTATGAAGCCATTTCTACCACAACCAACATCCCAAAGCAAAGAACCTTTCTGGAAGGGTCTTCCCTTTTCCAGGTCCCAGTGGGAGAACAAGGACTGCCTCAGCATCCCAGCTCTGCTTGAGAACTGACTTCCTATCTGCCCAGCCATCTCATTCAGTGCCACATTTAAGATCCGAGCTGTTGTCTGGCATTTCTTCAGTCTGGCAGGACTTGGACCTTCTCACGGGTACCCAGCATTTTGCTGCAATGCCAGTAAATAAATTGACTGGCCTAGAGTCAGGAATCCCCTGGAGTCTGAGGCCAGGAGCACTACAGCACAGCTGCTTCCCAGATAATTAGATAAAGCTTATAAACAATTACTGGTTTAATTGATACAGTTCTGTCTACTTGATTATGAGGCTAATCCATGTGTTGATATTAACTCACTTGCTTTTAATTTGGTTTGCTTAGCCATAGTTCACTTAACCTTGGGGCCTGACAGATAAAGGAGAGGAAATTAGCACCCCGTCTGCATTGGAGGTGTCTCCAGATGTCAGGGCTGGGAGGAGGGGACAGGATCTCAGCAGCGCTTGGGCCATTATCTTGGCCTGCTGAATGTCCAGACTATTCTGCACGTAGACAAGTGCACACAAGGGCGCTTCCTACCTCTGGCTGCCTCTTGGTTGCTCCACCACGGGCTCAGGAGAGGTTCCCAGCAGCCCAGGGGGAATGTGCCTGGTGGGTGATCTCTCCCCCTGCCCACTCCCTTGGACCCTGCAGCCCAGCTTCTCTGACAGGAGGCCAAGTTCATTTCCTAAGCAGGACACAAGGCAATACTCAGCTCGGCTGTGTTAGCAATGCACGGAGCTGTTCTGCCTACGTTGCACAGCTTGGAAAGCCAAGACTGCTGGCGGGGGTAGAACAGGAACACATTTGATATGCATTATCCCCAGCCACGCTGCATCACCCAGCAGCCCGTCATCCCGGTCCAGCAGAGCCCAGCAGCAAACTCACCCCCTCAGAGTGATGGTCCCTTCTAAGAAGGCAGCCCTCTGATCTCCATCAAGGCAACAGGCAGGCAGGACATGCAAGCAGTGCCTCAGGGAGACAGCTGAGCACTAGGTTCCCAGCTGAGCACTAGGAGCCTTTCACACCTTCCCACACCCCACACCTGTATCTCACCACTCTCTGCTCCTACAGGTCTTGGCTACAGCAGGTCTCTGTCCTTGGCTCTTATCACCACACTGCATTTCCACATCGCTAGCCAGGGCAAATAAATCACAACTCACAGAAGCACCAACACATACAGCACCCCAGTGCTGAGCACTCCCCCCACATGTCTCAGAAGGCAGAGACCTCCTCACAGCAAGCAGAGGAGCCCTGGGTGGGCTCCCCCAGCAGCAGCAGCGAGGCACGCTTTGCAGCAGCACGCTGGCTTCGCGCCCAGCCCTTCTGCTCTGCATTGCAGCAGATGCACCCAGGCCTTTGCTGCCGCTCAGTTAAGCTACACCAGCAAGAACAGGGCAAGCGTGTGCAGTACATCCCTGCAGAGCTTGCTTTTTTGGTTCAGGGGGTTCCTTCCTCATTCTGACTGTCCCCAACAGAACAAACATGCCATGCTTGCAAAAATATTTCTACATATGCAGTTGAAAAAGCAGTTCTTGATTTTGTCCTGGTATCTCCCATGGTTAAGCCTCAAGGGTGATCTCCCTCTGGGATGCTACATAACATGTCCTGGGAGACGAGTCACAGATTTCTAGATGTGTTTCTCACAGGTATCTACCTACTATCCAGAGAGCTAATAGAACCAGCACACAGCAGTATGAAAACTTGTGCTCAGTTACATCAGACACCTCAGTCAGGGAGCCACCTCACCTGAGAAAGGTGAAGGGACAGGGCAGCCAGGGACTTCAGGGACCTAACAGCAAGATGCTTCTGCTCAGCCTTGCCCTAGGCAGGGCAGAGAAGTCCCCTCCTGTAGGCACAGTGGCACCCACACTGCTGTGTCCGTCTCTGTGTGCTGACCAGCACAATGGGAAAATACGAGCCCAGACACAGCCAGAGCTTGCAGCTAGGTCCAGTCCCAGGAGCTACAGGGCATAGGCAAGCTGGAGAGACACCTGCATTTGAAGATTGCTGCGAGCCTCCAACAGACAGGGCTAGAGACAGCTGGGAACCCAAACGAACCAGAGAGATAGAAACAAAGGTCTGAAAAGAAACAAGATGAGATTGAACAAGGACAAGATATACGTCAGCAATGTCTGCAGCAGGACACAGGGACAAGAGGGTTAGGAGCCCTGAAAGAATGGACACAGAGAGGAGGGCAAGCCTGAAGCTGAGCAAGAGCCCCCCAGGTCAGAAGCAACATTTATGTGGAAGATTCAGACAGGGGAGCAGCTACAAATTCACAGCATCTGCTCCAGCAAGGTTGTGCTGGAGTTCTGCATCTGACATTGGTCTTTAAAGCCTAATCTATCTATCTGGCTGTCCAGAGGGGTGAAGGGATCGCTGGAAAGGAGCTGCAGACCCTCAACAAGCGCATGCCAAGCAAGAAGAACAGAGAAAGGTTTGCTATGTTCTGGGTGAGAAATACCACTGCCCAGCTCATTGCTGCTCAGTACTTTCCACACGGCTCATGGGCACATTGTTCCCACACATCCTGGAACAGCCAGAATAGTCCCTCCACTGATCATTCTCATGTCCATGATTTAGGGTCTGTCTCCTTGCAGCCGGGTTTTGGAGACAAGCACTGGAACTGATCCTGCACTTGAAGTACAAATATCCCTGCCTTACTCCAGGCAGAAATTTAGCTCAGAGCATGGGGCAAGCGCATCCTTACTAAAACACCCCAGCACAAATACATCTGGATGCTGAGATACCCCAACAGACCCTGTGAGGAGAGCAAGGCCTTGACCCACCTTTGCAGAAGGGCAGAGGGGTGTTTTACCACCCAGCAAAGAGCCATATTTTTTCATGCTGTCAATGACAAACTTGCAGAGTGAAAACAGAGCCCCTCAGCATCAGGAACATATACTGTGCCCAAAGGCACTACCAGTATTTCACAGCAGCATCTATCCCACAGCCCATAGCAAAGGGATAGATCCCATGGAAAAGGGATAGCAGCCTAGAGAAGGGAACAGCCCCTTTTTCTTCAATTCACTCAGGTGCAATGTGAGAAAGAAGCAATGAATCAAATGTTTCATGTAAAGTGTCCATTTTTGCACTATTATTCTTCCAGCCAGTTTATTAATTAGCCACCTTATCTTTTTTTTTTTTTTTTTTTTTTTTTTTCCCTGTAAGTAGGCTCTCGGGTTATTAAAACGCTAAACACAGCTAATAAATCCAGACTCTCCAGCGGCAGCTCATTAACACACCACTCTCATTTTAACACCCATCTTTGCAGTGACCAGGGCACCATTCCCTCCAGCCCCAGCCAAGCGCAGGGCAGTGTGTGCTGTGAGGGCCCCCTGGGCAGCATCCAGGCTCCAGCCCGGAGCGGGTCGGCGGCACCAGCCGCACGGAGCCAGACCCAAAGTTCTCCTCGGAGCCCATGAGCCGAGCGGCCGGGACCTCCAGCCCTTCCCCAGTCCGAATCCGGTCCCTCCTTCCCTCCCGGCCGCCCCCGCGGAAGGAACCGAGCTCCTTCGTTCCCAATCCCACCGAGGGGGCTTTATTCGTTTCCTGGAGCCGGCTCCGCCGACTACCCATTTATTTTCGTTTTCTTCCCGCACCGGCGGGACCCAACGAGCCTGGAGAGGCGGCCCGGCGGCGGCTCTGCTCTCCCGGGCGGGGAAATGCCTCTCGCTGCAGTATCATACAGCTCCAGAATGGGAAAGAATGGGAGGTCCCCGGGACCGTGGGCTTGTGGTTCGGGTTCCCGGAGTATCCGCAGCCCACGGAGGCTCCCGGGACGGGGATTTGCCCTCTGGGAATCGCACAGGGGCTGACGAGGCTCGGACAAACGCGGGGGAGATGCGCGGCCGTTAAGAGCTTGCGGTGGGACCCCGACAGCAGCCCGAGCAGCAGGACGCAGCGAGCCCCGCGCCAGGCCCAGCCCCAAGTGTTCACTGCCACCCCATAGTCCTGGCGGTGCCCTGAAGGGGCGACCTCGGAGCGCCTCAAGCCCCCGCTCCAGCCCCAGGGGGACCCTCGCCCCGAGGGCACAGGAACCTCTCGACGGCAACGAGAGGCAGGGCCCTCGGGAGCTGGGGGTGGCCAGGAGGCGAGCGCGGCATCCCGCCCGACGGGACGGTCTGTCCCGCTCCCGACGCACTCACCGTGAAAGTCGGAGAGCCTCGGTACCAACACCCCAGCTCGGATCCAGTGCTCCAGCGGAAAAGAACTGGCCACGGCCGCCTTCAGGTGCTCCGAGCCGGGCGGCGGCAGGTGGGAAAAGCCGGTGTAGGCGAAAGCGGGGTGCTGGCCCCCCAGGGCCGGGAGCGGGTACACGGCGGGTGGGTAGAGGGCCGGTAGGGAGCTGAGTCCGGGGCCAGGCAGGTGCAACAAGCCGGGTTTGGGGACGAAGCCGGCCGGGGCCAGCGGCGCGGCTCCCCGGGGGGCCCGCGGAGAGGGGGTCTCGGTGCGCCCGGCGGGACCGGGGCTCCCCGCCGGGCTCTCGGGGCTGAGCCCCGGCGGAGAGGCGCTCCGAGACGGCTCTTCAGCCAGGAGCGCCTCGATGCGGAAGTTTTGGGACTTCTCCATGGGCCTGTGCATGGCCCGGCCCCGCGCGAAGCCGCCGGTGCCCCCAGGCAGGGCAGAGCCGGGCCGGGCAGCCCCGGGCCAGCCCTGCCGCCGGCACCGGCTCCCGCACCGGCGGGCATCCACCGGCAGGGCCCCGCCGCGCTCCGTGGGCTGCCCTCGGAGCAGCCCTCCTCTCCGCTCCGCCTCTCGGCCACTCGCTCGCCCGCCGCCACCGGGGGGGTTTTAACCCCCCCTTCACCTGCCCCAGCTCCCCATTGGCTCGGCGGCGGCCCCCCGCCCCGCCGGCCCGGCCAGCCTCCCCGCCGCCCCGGGCCGGGCTCCCTCCGCGGGCTTCCTCACCCCCCGCCGGGGCACCAAGGGACACGCCGGGATCTGCCCCTTCCCCAGGCTTTCATCCCAGCTCAGCCCTGGTCTGCACCCAAGGCCTCCTGCCAGCGCCCAGGGCTTTCTGCCCACAGCACCGAGCCCCTAATCCTGATCCCCAGGCAGACTTGCTTTAGTTGGAGACTCCCTGGGGAAGCCATTCCACAGCTGGACTGTCTGTAGGGGGGACAGATCTGCATAGGCCAGGAGAGACTGGAATGACTTTTATGCATATATATATATACATGTGTGTGTGCGCATGTGTGTGCAGGCACACAGGAAGCTCTGATAAGCACCATTGCTGTTCCAGTTCCCTGAAGTCCCCAGCACCCTGAGGTGGCACCCCTGGCTGGGATGTGAGAGGAGTTTGCTCTCCTGTCGGCTTCTCTGTACTGCCGTTCACTGGAAGGCCTCAGCCAGGGCCACTTGTGTCCTTTCCCATTACCTGCTGCTGCACCAAAGGGACCAGCAAACCAGAGGCACATGCACATAGGGACCATCACCCAGGTCTGTCCAAGATGCCAACGGAGCAGACATTTGCCGATTTGAACTTTTCTGGAGAAGACACAGCTTGGAAAGTATCAAGAGAAACAGGCAGGCAGTCTTCACTGGTTGCAGAGATATGAGTAAACAGGAGCAGAGCTGTCCCCAATGCCCTGGCCCTCAAAAGAGTACATGCATGGAGCATCTCTCTAGCAGAGCAGGTCTGCATCTGTCAGTCTGTAGGTCCCACCTCTTCATGTTATCCTCATGCAATGAGATAAGCCTCTGCTTGTTCATGTCTGAAGACACATCCTGCTCTTTGGAAGGCAAGACAGCCACTGTGGTCCTGTTTAAATATTAGAATGGCTAGAGAGATCTCCCATTTCTGTAAATAGGGAAGGGGGGTGGAGAGAAATACACCACTGTGGGCTGTGTGCATCTGGCCACAGCACATCTCTGGTGACATGTCAAAGCCCACCAGTCATAGAGCATGTGATGGCCAAAGGAACTAGTCCCATGTGCTCACATCAAGACTTCCCACAATGGGTGCAAGGATAGAGCAGGAACTTCCACAATCTGTATTTTAATCAATGTTTTATTTGGGAAAAGAGAATTTATTTACCTGTAAGTGCCCTGCTCTCAAGGTCTGAGTAGCCAAAAGCTCACTGCACTAGGTTAAATCCTTGGTCTCTTCAGGGAAGACCCCTGCATTTCCCCAGAGGGCTCCCCAAGGACAAGCAATTCCTTTAGAGATCAACAGCTCAGAATGATCCAGCCCTATTCACACCAGCCACTGGGCAAAGAGTAGAAGCAGCCAAGGTACTGCCACTGCAATGCATAAGTAAGAAACAGTTCTTTGCAGACAGTACCCATAAAACCTGATCAGAAACATCCCAATAAAGATATCTGGGAAGAGGATGGCACAGCTCCAGCCCGGGAGCAGAAATCCTCCCCCAGGCTGACAGAGATGAGCATTGCCCATGTTAATACATCCCAAATGAGACCTGCAGAACTTCATCAAAATGGAGTCCCTTCTAGGAAAGTCAAGCCTAGATCCTAAGGCCTGTGGGAGAGTTTCCCAGGAACAGAGGAGGCAGACACAACCCACACCATGCAGAAAAATTTGCTGGAGCCTCAGGCCTGCGCACAGGCAAGATACACCAGGCTGAAGGGGCGGGATGCAGGCAGTGATAGATGCCAGGGTGCTGATGAGTTCACAGTCTTTGGGATCATTAATCAGATCAGAGCTGGATTAAGGTGTCCAAGGTCTGATTAGCTTCATTTCCCGCTTCAGGAAGGAGGAAACTTGCCTCCCCATACATCAGCCCCACTAGTGACAGCTCACCTGGTTGCTAACTAGATCAGAGGACTGTAACAAGTGAGTGCAATTGTGGCCTGGCCCTGTACCTCTGTCCAGGGCCCACCCTCTTTAAGATGGTCTTCACACAGGATCTGAGGCAATCGTAAGCATCATCCACAGGCAGCAGGTTCCAGAATATCAGCTAAAGACACAACTAATTCCCATGGTCTGGTGATACAAAGCAGTCTGCAGACGAGAGTCTCTTGCCCCAGGAAGTGAATCCAGTTCAGAAGACTGAGTTTAAGGGCTTATATTCTCAGACAAAACCATATTGCCTATAAACCTGGCTCCTCATCCATGCACAGCTCACCATGCGCTGTTACTCCAGAGCCTCATCTGTGATATTAGATCCCCACCAAGGGGGGCAGCTCTGTGGAGAAAAAAAAAAAAAAAAACAACACCAGCAGACACTGCCTGCTGTTGCAGAAGATCTTGGAAGTAGCCAGGCAGACCTCCCGAGACCCATACAGGGCTACACATACCAGCTCCAAAGTCCTGAACCAGCCAGGGCTTTTCTCCCACCTGTAGCTCTCCTGCTGGTCAAGCCCACCCAACTAGCACTTGCATCTCCACTCCGTGTGGCATCCCCTAAGGCATCCCATATTAATGGGGAAAAACATGACTCTGAAGATGCTTCTGCTCTTAAACATCTCATCTGCTCTCGCTCAAGGAGCACATCTCAGGTGCACTTTGCCCATGCAGCAGCAAGGTTTCTCAGCTCCATTACCCCTCAGCAGGAATATTCATGCAGCCCACAATTTCCTGGAACTCATTCGTTTGGCAGATATTGTCTATTTATAGACATGCTTGATATTAAAAAAACACCTCCTGTGGACATTCATAGTCCTTCCTTCTTTCAGCCACCTAAAACCAGCAGTCATGGTAACACTTAATGCAGGCTGTGGCTAAGCTGCAGAAAGTCTTTGCTTGCTGCAGTAAAGTGCCAACTACATAAAAGCAGCTCCCTTTTTGCAGTGTTCATAGTCACACCTGGATTTTCTTCATGCAACTTACATCCACATACAGCCAAACAGCAGAAGGAGGAAAAAAAAAAAAAAAAGAAAAGAAAAGAAAGAAAAACAAACACCCCCATGGCCACCACAAACAGCCAAGTACACCCAGTCTTGGTGCACACAATCCTGTGGAAACCCACAATTTTGTATCCAGCAGTTTTCATTCTTCACCAGACCTGTAAGGTGTGGCCAGGGGGGTCACAGATAAGTATTTGGGGGCACAGTTCAGTTTTACAGCCCTGCCATTTCCTCAGTGTCACCTTGGGCAGCAACATAACATCCCTCAGCAAATCCAACTGCTGCAAGATCAAAGTCAAGGATGCCGAGGAAAATCCACGCTCTGATTAAAAGTTGCCAACCGGCATCAGATTTTCACTTTCCCAGGATCAAGCCCTTATCTCAGACATCAGATGAGACACAACACACGCTGGAGCTGTGCCTCGTTTTCCAGCTAAGGTGCTGTTTGGCTGCATGTAGACAAAAGGTTTAATATCAGGCCCTTCTGGTGGGACAGGTCATCTCTTGACCACAGTCAAGGTAAGCTGCCTTTAAGATGGGTTTATACAAGGACCAGTCCCAGAGAGATGTCAGGCACCCAGATTTCTGGTCTCTTGTTCCTAGCAAAACTCAAACTTTTAAGGTTTAACTTACAGCCCCTCGGTGGGACGCTGCCCTTCTCCTACCCTCACAGCAGGGCCACCTGCTATCTTGGGAGTCTGGGAAGCTGCAGGAGGCTGGTGGGGAAGGTAAATAAACTGCCAGCCCCACAGTGATTTGTGGCTAAATGAACAGTTGAGAAGTCACCTGTGAGCAGCTCTGGCCCGTTAACCAGCCAGATAATGGCTCATAATCAGTCCTGCAGCAGTGGGAGCCGGGTTCAGCTTGTGTCATTCCTGGCATGGCCCAGCTCAGGGGTCCCCGTCTGTCATGCTCTTGCAGATGCACAGATAGAGGTGGCACTTCACCTCGCTGGCCTTTGCGCCTCTGTCTCCAAGCATTGGTACCTGTCCTGGGCAAAGGAAGGGGTTAACAGGCAAAGCAAACACAGGGCATGGTGCCGCCAGGGCAGAACTCCCATGGGGATTTTGAGCAGCTGTTTATTTAGCCAAGCAATTCCTCAAATAAGCAGCCCCATCTCTAGTGGGACACGGTGAGGCTGAACAGAAGAACGTGTGAGCAGCTCCGATCCTGGAGCAGGGGCGGGATGGAGGCCCAGGAGGATACCTGTCCAGAGCAGAGCCAGGACAGCACCAAAGCCCCACACCCCATCCTGCCCAGCAGACACATCAGAGGGCTGTGGCACTGGTGTCCAGCAGGCCAGGCCCATGCAGTGACTGGGGACAGGCTGGGGACTGAAGGACTCCCCTCTGTTAACAGGTCTTGCCTCTCAGCACTGGTTTGGGCTCCCGAGGTGACATCAGTGCTGGGACTCAGGCAAGAACTGGCTGGAGCCAGCTTGGGCAAGGCAGGGCCTAGAGACAGAGAGACGGAGCCAGCTCAGGCACATTTCTTGCAGTGACCTAACAGCCAGCTGCTCCTCTTCCATTCCCATCTTTCCATCTCCCATTCTTGAACCCTTTCCTCTTAGGTCCAGAAACACTATGAGCCCACAACACCCACCCCCAGGTCACCCCCATGGTGCTGGGAACAGGCTCTGTTAGGACCTGGACTCAGCTTCACTGTCCATCCCAGCTCCAAACACCGGCTCTTTGGGAAGAGGCCAAACAACCAATACCTCCACAAGCACAGCGGCATTTAAGAGACCTGGGGAGTTGCTGAACCCCAAGAGCATCAGGGAGCACCTTCCTTGCATCTTCCTGTCCCCTGGGCCTCTGCCCTGGAGTGCTCTGCTCAGGGCCACAGCCCTGGGCATCCAGGGGGCACCTACCTCCCTGCACCCCATGTCCTCATCACTGCATGATGCTTTCCCCTACTCTTTCACATTATTTTTTCTTTTTTCTTTGCAGGGTCTTGACCCAAAGGCGCTTGTCTCTAAGGTCCAGGAGCCAGGGCTACACTCTAGGGCAGTACAGAGAGAGAAACAGGGTGACACCCACCCCCAGCACAGCCTCACCTCTTTCCTGTTAATGGACTTTCCATAGAGTCAGCTCCTAACCTGCTCCCAGGGTGACTGGATAAATCAGCTGCTCCTCCCAAGGCCTTGGGCTCTAATTAATGTCAGCTCATTAACGAGATAACAACCATTTATTACCTTGTCTCCCTGGCTGCTGATTAACCCTTTCCCAAGGCAGAGGGGCTGCAATGTTGTGGGTGAGAGATGTGGGGAACTGGTGATATCTCTGCAGTGATATGTTGCGGGGGGGGGGGGGGTCCCTCAACAAGGGGATTTCCCTCACACAGCACCAGGACATAAGGGGGTGGCACAAGAGGGGTGGTGGAGATGGGTGATGTGGGGCACTGGCATCACTAGAGCCAAAAGCAGCCCCATTGCCCACCTGGCATCCCTGCAGCAACCCAAAGCAGGGGGCAGGATGGTCCCATTCCCATGGAAGGAGGGAGCCCTTGGCTTGCCCTTGGCCCATGCCTGGGCACGGAGGGCAGGAGCAGGGGCTGAGGCAGGCACAGCACCCACAGCAGCCGGCCAGCCCCAGGCCGCTCCGGCTAGCACTCCTGCTACATCAATCATGCTGCTCGGCGGCTCCCTATTAGGGGGAGCAGCGGCTGGTTAATCAGGCTGAGGGCTTCGGCTCGTTAAGCTGACACCTTCGTTGGGAGAGTGAGACATGGGGGCACGCAAGGTGCCACTTATTTATTTTCTTCTTTCCCAGGGAATATATTAAACAAATTAAATTCCTGGAGTGTTGGGTCAGCACAGCCTGCTCTGCGCCTGTCCCAGCTCTACCTAGCTCAGCCCTGGGGATGGAGCTGCCTTCCCGGCCTGCTGCAACCCCCCGCACCACTGCACATCCCCAGCCCCTTGTGATAAGATGCAGCCCTCCCTTTTCCCCCTATTTCCCTCCACATCTCCCTCCCAGGGCACTGCTTGGAGCCCGCTTGACAGTGCTGAGTGTGGTTAGGGTGTGGGAAACAGGGGCTACAGGGCAGTGTTCCATAAGGGCATGGGACAAGGGAGTGCTGATGGGGGAAGAGTGCCCAAAGTGTGTATTGGGGGCAGGAGAAGGCCCTTTGCAGCTGATTCCCTCAGAAGAACTGTGGGAACTGTAGGAACAGAGGAACTCAGAGGCTGTAGTAGTGTCCGGCAGACTGGAGCCGGACTCCAGGAGCTGGGTTTTCAGAAAAACACCACTCGGTCCAAAACTGCTCCTATACTGGAAGCTTTAACCCCAACTTCAGCAGGGCTGCAAGGACAAGGTCTCTGTTGAAACACCTCCCTGCACTGGGTCTTTTCCTGCTTCAGGGTCAGTCGCCCCTTCAAAAGGCAAACGCTGCCCCTGCTCAAATCCTCTGCAGGACTCAAAGCCTTTTCCCTGCTGCCAGGACACTTTGCTCCATCCTGGAGCTGGCTGCGTTTCAGGTCTGATTAGGATGACAAGTATGGATTGCAGACTTGGCACAAAATTAGCCATTAATCCCCATATCAGTCTGTTTATTGGCCATTTGCAATTCTCCCTGCCACCACCACCTTTCCCCTCTCCATCCCTCTAGCGCAGCTTTCCTACTCTGTTTTCCCATCTTATCACATGTTGTCATTCTCATTCCTTCACAAGAGTCCAGTCCCACTTAGCCACAGTCCTTCCAGTGCCTCTTCATTTCAGGATTTGACCCACCTTTCTGCTAGTGGAAGGGTGACTCCCTAGAGGTTAGCAAAGAATTAGAAATAATTTAATTTACCTCCCTGTTCGGGCACTTTGATGAGCTGAAAAGCCCCTTGTCAGGCGGTGAATCCATCTTCCTCCAGCCTTACATCAAATTTCATTCACTAATTAGAAACTCCTGCCCCAGTGCGTGCTGCCCCCGCCCCGGCCACCCCCTCTCCCCCCAGCACCATTATGAAAATAAATCGTTGCATTAAGCGCATTGTTGTGGCCTTGGGGCCCCACCGCCTCGAGCTATTAGAGCAGGAGGGAGGGCGTTGGATTAAGACGAATGATTTATTAAGGAAAAGGGCCCTGATCAGCTTCTTAGCTGTCTCCTGCGTGCAGGCGCATACTCATGCCCCCATCTCGCTGCATCCTGGTGCAGAAGGTCACCATGGGATGGTGGCTGGGGGGACGCAGCCTCCGCTGGCCTCTCCCAGGGCCGTGTCCTGCTGGGTGCTCCTGCAGTACTGGGACCCACAGCTCCTGGGGCTCCTGGGTCTGGAATGCACCACAGGAGGCTGTGCTGGAGTGCCCCATGGCATCCCCATTCCTGGGATTGGGGTGCTCTCTCCAGTGGGGAGGCAGCAGGTGGACATGGGTGCTTGGATGGGTCCTCTCTGCAGTCATGTTGTCACCATGGACAAGGCCCTGCTTGTCCCCAGAGAGGGGCAAAGCCCTGGGGAGATGGAGACACCCCTGGGATATGGCACCTGGGCTGGAAAATGAGTAATAAGGAGGCTGGGACCATGATGCTGGGTGCCAGGGCAATCCAAACATCTCCACCCCTGTGCAGGGGAAGCTGTAGAGCCCGGATAGCAGGAGCTGTTGAGCCTGGCTGTGTGACCCTGAGAAGCTGCAGGTAGCCTCTGCTGTGGGCATGGGGCTCCCCACACTGTCCCGACGCTGGAGCAAAGCTGGGAGAGGGGCAGAGGTGCTGAGGCACAGGACAGGATGCACAGTCTGCTCCGCTCGCCCTCCCGGGGCTCCCGGCATCCCCAGCCAGCGCCTCGCCGGTGGTGGGATCCCCACCAAATGCTGCAGCCAGCAGGGTCCTGCCCCCAGTCCCCAGAGGAGCAGCTCTCGGAAAAGTCATTGAGCTAAATTAAGCTAATGAAATTGAGACCACGAGGCTGGTACGGGCTCCCTCTGCAGGCACCTGCAGCCTGGCAGCACCGGAGGCTGCGCAGGCTTGGCAATGTGCCCGGGGCTCTCTGCGGGTGCCTGGCGGGGGGCATCTGAGATGTCTGGCTGCCTGCAGGCCCGGTGCTCTGGGGGGACATGGGGTACTCGCTGCCCAGAGAGCCCAGAGGCTGGCATTGCCTCGGCAGAAGGCGCTGCTCCAGGGACAGACGGGAGAGGCGGGGACGGGGACAGGCAGGGACAGGGTCCCCCCTTGTTAACAAGGCCGGGCTCTGTAGCCTTTTCAAGGCTCTGAATGGGGGGTGGGCCTGCTCCTCCCCGCAGTTTGGGCTTTCCGGGGTGTCACTGCTGGTTCAGCACAGCCCGACAGGGCCGGCTAGGGCGGGGGGCAAGAAGGCAGCCCCAGATGGGAGCATGTGGGGGGTTTCCTCTGCCTCCCGCCCACCATTCGCATGGTAATGAGGACAAATTGATGCAGAGACATCTATTGTGGTGCCCCACCAGCCCGGCCCTTCTGCTGGCCACCCACCAGCAGCCCCATCCATCACCGCCCAGCCCCGGGGACGGGCAATGGGACAGGCCCTGGTGGGACATCCCCCGGCCACCTGCAGGACGTGGCTGCTTCAAGCAGACCCTAGTCCTGGGGAGGGGGAGTCTCCCCTGAGCCCTGCTCTGTCTGGGCATCATTTTGTCCTCACTACCCCATGATGGGGTTTGTGGGGCTATGGGGGAGCTAAGGGAGGCCAGAAGCTCTTCTGTGGGTCCCTCATTCCCCGTCACCAGTCCATAGCCAGGACACCTTTTTCCCTTCTTCCAGCTCAAAACAGCCCCCGGTGCCTCACAGCAACCTCCTAACAGGGCAAAGACCCATTGCCCCATGCTCAGTGACACCCCCAAAACTTAGACTTGGGAACGGGCGCCTCATGGCACTGCAGGACACCCGCAAAGGGCACAACTTCTCCCCACTACCCAGATGCTACATGGAGGGTCCTGGGGCTGGGATTTGGGGGGGGGGGGGCAGCAGCACTCTGCTCCCATCTGCAGCGCACAGCCCTGGCAGCTGGGGTGCCACTGAGCGGCAAGGGGACACGTCCCGAGCTGGCAGGATGCTGCATGGCCCTCGCATCCCTTCCTGACAGGAGCTTGTGCCTCGGGCTCTGCAGCAGCAGCAGCCTGATTGAAATTTCGCTCCGTAAAGCGCCTCTCCAAGGCCTGACCCCATGGTCCCCCCAGGGACCAATTTGTCCTTCCCGGTAATAAGAACCTAATTAAATTAGCCAAGCCGCCTCACAGAGCCCTTAAATTAGCCACAGTGACGAAGGCCCTTGCTGACAGCCTGCTGCTGGATTGCTCCACGTGTGCTGCGGGGTTTTGGGGAAGACCCTGGGATACTCCCTGACCCCTAGAAAGGTGACAGGGTGGCTGGTAATAGGGTGCAAAGAGGGCGCATGGCACAGGACACGCACAGAGCAGGGCTGCATGGGCGCTGGCAGAGGCCTCCCCCAGCAGCACAGGACACAGACAGGGAGATGGAGCGGAAGGGGTACAGGGCACAGGGCTGGCTTGGGATGGGAGATGGACCCAGCAGTGGCGCTGGAAACCCAGTATGTAGGGTCCATCCCAGCTGGGAGCACTGAGTCGGTGGCTGTTGAGGTGATGAAGAGTCCCTTAGTGGTAGATGGCACTGCAGTGGCCAAGCCTGCCCCTAGAGAGGAGCCTACGTCTGTGCCCATGGCTGGATCCTGGGGATCCCTCCACCCAAGTTTTGGTCCCCACCACAGCAGAGCTCAGAGCACTCACCTGGGAGAAGATAGATTTATTGGGCCGTGTCCCCGACCGGGAAAGATACATCCAGTGAAGAGACAAAAAATACACCTGTCCTCGGCCGCGCTCACACTCTCTCACCTCGCCTTGCGGACAACAATCACTGTAAAAACTGTGCTTTAAAATAATCTTTAAATAATTTCTGCTTTTCTTTCTTTCTTTTCTTTTTTTAAAAAAACAGTCCCCCTCCCCGCAACAGAGCAGCTCCCCCATCCCATCCACACCCCTCGCCCTGCGCGTGCCCACGGTGCCTCCTGGCTATGGTACATATAAAGAGCAGATAAATAAATAAAGACACGTGATGCTGCAGGCGGGATGCAGGTCACAGCCCACCCTGGTCCCCCACCTCTGCTAACGTGGAGCCAGGGCAGACTGAGGCTTAGCTAGGGTTTGCTGGGGGGCTAAGGGCTGGGGGGCTGAGGGCCCCAGCACCGGGTGAGCAGCATGAGTTACCCTGAGGGTTTGGGGACCGGGGCAGGGTAGGCTGGGTCAAGCAGGGCCCTGGTCCAGCGCCTGGGGCATTTCAATCAGCTTTGGAGTGCAAAGAGCACAGAATTGGGGCTGAGCCACCTCAAGGCTGGATGCTGCGAAGGCAGGGGAGGAAGCTTGTCCTCCCTGGCCACTTTTCCCTTGGGCAGGCAGAGCTTGGGTCACATTTTCCAGCCTTGCCACTCTGATTCCATGGGCACCACAGAGCCCCAGGCCTCATGCTGGAGTCATGAGGGTCCCCCAGCCCTGCCCATGCTGGGCACCCGGGCAGAACAGGGCTCTGCACCCACTCTCCAGGCTCGGCACCAGCATCACCCCCTCCAGCCGCCTTATCCGGGGCTGGGGAAGAGCATCGCACTCCACATCCCGCAGCTCCTCTCCCGAACCCTCGCGGCTGTGCAGACAACTGCACCCACGGGAGCTCCCTGAGGGCGCTGCCGACCGTGCTCCTGGGGCCCTCGGAGCGCAGCCGTCAGCTACGCCCGCACACGCACACGCTCCTCACGCACACGCACACTCACACCAATAGCAGCATGTGGATCCAGCTGGAGGCACCCCGGGGCCGGGAGCGCCCCGGCGCGGGGCGGGCAGAGCGGGCGGCTGCTCAGCCCCGCAGTGACCGCCCGGCGGCACCGGCAGCACCGCAGGCTCCCGCGGCGCCCAGCCTCAGCTCTCGGCCCGCGCCGTGCCCAGCGGGTGGAAGCTGTCCGGTGGCAGCAGCAGCCTGCCCACGCGGTAGAGCAACCCCGAGTACCAGTGCACGCCGTCCGCCTGGGCCCCCGGCCACCCCACCAGGCTGTGGTAGAGTCGGAGCGGCCAGAAGGCCATCTGTGCCAGCTGTTGCTCCTGCACCAGGGCGAAGCACGAGGCCACCACGTCGTCCACCACCAGCGTCCCGTGGCGCGTCAGCGGCGCGTACGCCCCCACTTCCGTCCGGCCGTGCACGGCCACCACCTCGGCGGGCTGCAAGCCGGCTGCCCCCGCGGCCACCAGCACAAAGTGTCCCGGGCGCACGCGGCTGGCGAAGGTGGCGCGGAAGCGGGCGGCGGGCGCCGTGCCGTTCTCAGCCACGAAGAGCAGGTGGGTGGGTGTCAGGGTGAGGCGCCGCGGCGGCTCCCGCGTCTCGATGACGTGGAAGGCGGTGACGGCGCGCGGCTGCTTGTCCAGGAAGGCCAGGAAGTCACTGTAGGTGGGCTGGCCCGCGCTGTCCATGGCCAGCACCCGCTGGCCCGGGCGCAGCGCCCACAGCGGCGTCCGGGCACCGTTCTCCAGCGTCGCCAGTGCCCGCCCTGGGAAGCAGCCACCCGTCTTGGCAGCAGCCGAGTGCTCTGCATCAGGAGAGAGAGGATAGGAGGGTTACTCGGCTGCAGGAGCCTGGCATCCGCACTGAGACGCACCGAGAGCCTGTGCTGCCAGGCTGTGTCCACCCCAGGCCGGACACGCAGGGAATAACCCTGTTCCAGCATCACCAACGCGCCCGGCTCTGCTGCACGCGCCACCAGTCCCCGAGTCAACACAGCCTCCCACAGCACTGCCAGCTGGTCTCTCCCTCCCAGTAGCTCCTGGCAGCACAGGGTGGCACTCCGCTGGGAGCACCGTGAGTGTCCTCCGCAGTGCCATGGGGAGGATGTTGCAAAGTGCGGCCGCAGGGAGCTCCCAGCACCCGTGTCCCCTCCACGCTGCTGCTGCCCCTGCTCCCCACTGCCTGCACATCTCGGCTCTCTCTGGACCGCTGCTGCTGGCCGAACCCCTCGCTGAGATGTGCTGCAGCCCGTGGCCATCACCAGGCACAAGCCACCAGCCCCTGGGGCAGGGCTTTGCCAGCAGTGGCCACCAGATGAAGCACCTGGGCACCCTGGCACTTGTCAGGTGGCCATGGGCACATCCTCGGCTCCCCTGAGCCTCAGCCTCCCCTGCCCAGGACCTATCCGCTGAGCTCCCCTTGCCTGCTGGGGCATCCCTGCTTGCCCAGGCTCCCTGCTCCTAGCCCTGCACGGCCCCAGCCCTTCCCGGGGCTCCTTGCCCAAATCCCCCACCCAAGTCACAGCCTCCCCCCGTGAGGACCCTCCTCAAGGCAGGTCTGTAGAGGAAGGGTCAGAGAATCGCTCTGCCCCCCATCCCACCCCAGTTTCGGGCAGAGCCATATCCCAGCCCCCGGCCCCATGAAAAGAAGCCTGCAGCTTCAGGACAGAATTGTTTTATTGCTCAGACGAGGTGCAACATCAGCCCCATCCCTGCCCTGGAGGACACGTCTCAAATCCTGCACCCACTTCCCTGGCGGAGGCAGAGCCATGGGGAAGGGCGGGCAGGAGGGTGAAAGGGGCACCCAGCAGGAGCAGGGGCAGTGGCATGAAGGGCTGCACGGGTGCGGGGTGACCCGAGGAGACACAATACATACAACAGGCCATGTGGCCATCTGTACAAAAATAAAAGCCATTTACTAAGAGGCAGGGGCAGCCCGGCTGCCCTCTGAACACAGCTCTGAGGGGGGCCTGGAGATGCATCCCACAGCCCCATCCAGCCTCTGCCACGGCTGTCATGGCCATAGGGATGGGAATGGGCTGCAGAGCTGTGGGGAAGCTGCTGCCAATGACCGAGCCCTGGACAGCACATGAAGCCCTCAGGGACCCTGTCTGCCGTGCGGGATGTGGCTGCTCTCTTCAGTGAGTCCGGGGAAGCCGCTCAGGATTGAAGAGCCTCGGTCCTTCTCCGGGGGCTCAGCCCCACTCCTCTGGCCGGCCCCAAGGCGCCGGGGTCTTGCTCCTTGCTTTGGGGCCTGACCCCACTCCTCTGGCCCTTGGCTTTGTCCCTCTTCTTCGGGGGCGCGTCGCTCCCTCTCCGCGGCGCGGTGGCCCCATGTCCATGGCGGGCCGGAGTTGTGCCCCTCCTGGCATCGGCACAGGGGAGCAGGTCAGCGCGGGGGCCCGGGCTGGCGTCTGGGGGCGTCAGGCCGCTGACTGCGGGCTATGGTGGTAGGACAGGCAGAGCACGGTGGGAGCGGAGCCGGGCACAGCGCAGAGCGCCAGGGCAAGAGACACGGGGCAGCACCGAGCCCAGGGCCACCTGGCTCTGCAGCAGCCCCGGCCTCCCCAGCCCAAGATGTATCTGCACAGCCCTGGCGGCACTAAGCAGCACAAGGAGCCCCCGCTGCGTGGGCTGGCGTGCGTGTGCGCACGCGTGTGCAGCCCTCTTGCCGGGTGTGCACGCACACGTGTCCTACACATGCAGGCACATTTGGGCGCGCAGCCGCAGCCCTCGTCGCATGCGCGCTCACCAACTGACTTGCCCTGGCGTGTGTCTGAGCGTGCACATCTGTGCAAAAGCGCTCCCGTCTCCCGGTGCACCTACGCGTGCCCGTGCACACGCGTGGCCCTCTCCTGGCATGTCCCCGCCTGTGCACACAGGTGTCCCTGCGCGTGCATGCGCCGTGCGTGTGCTGCCCTCTGCCGCACACGGCCAGCGTGGCCGCCCGGACGCCTGGGCCCTCGCCGCCGCATTTGCAGCGCAGAGGGGTCCATGCCCCGGGAGCTGTGCAGGGCCTTTGGTTAGGGCAGACGTTAGGGGACTGTCTGAGTTCGCAGCCAGGCACAGCGTCTGCTGGGGAGCTCCCTGGCACTGGCACCAGCAGCATGGTACCACAGAGCACGGCCACGGCTGAGAGCAGTGCTCCCAATCCCTGTGCCACAGCGGGGGACTCAATGGAACCGGCTCTCCTCACTCTAGCGCAGCCTCCGCAGCCCAGAGGCTCTTGCTGACCCCAGCTCCCCGCTCCAGCCCTGCTTCCCCAGCTCAGCTCCCTGTTGCAGGAGGTGCTGCTGGACAGAGAGCAGATGCTGGGGCTCTACCTTGGCCCTGCCTGTGCCCAGTGTACAGCACCCCTGCACCGCAGGACACCCCAGATCATCGGGGCTGGGCAGCAGGAGCTCAAGAGCAGCCCGTGGCAGAGGCGGGCAGGGCTGCACAGGGCTGCGGTGCACGCAGGAGACCAAGGGACTGCCAAGGCAGGGGCAGTGGAGACATATGGCCAGCGGAAAAGGGGGCATGGGGAAAGGAGGTGGCGTGGGAAAAGGAGTGAGGTAGAGAGGGTGGCTCCGGATATGGGTCTGTGCGAGAGGGCAGGAGAATGTGCCCCATGGCACTGCCAGTCCCAGCTGTATGAGTCACTGCCCACTGCGAC
Organism: Tinamus guttatus; assembly: GCF_059628265.1. Lineage (NCBI taxonomy): Eukaryota > Metazoa > Chordata > Aves > Tinamiformes > Tinamidae > Tinamus > Tinamus guttatus. The sequence goes on along the minus strand of NW_028288594.1, from coordinate 4,800,196 downwards.
TGCCTGGCCCAGATAGGGCAGCCAGGCTGCAAGGGCCAGCAGCACCGGGAGCGCTCCACGTGGCCCACCGGGCTCGCCGCGCCACGACCCCCAGCCCCCCGCCCTGCCTGCCGCCCCTCCTGCCCTTACCTGACTTGACGGAGCAGTGGATGTGCGCCTTGGACTCGTAGTAGACCCAGTCGAACCCTGCCTCCACGGCCAGGCGAGCCAGCATGCCGTACTTGTTCCGGTCCCGGTCCGAGGTTGTGATGTCCACGGCTCGGCCCTCATAATGCAGGGACTCCTCTGAGTGGTGCCCGTCCTCGTCCCAGCCCTCGGTCACCCGGAGCTTCACCCCTGGCCATTGGTTCATGACGGAGATGGCGAGGGAGTTCAAGCGGTCCTTGCAGCGCTGCAGGGCAGAGGGGCAGGGTCAGTAAATCTTTGGGGAATCAGGAGCAATTTTGCAGCCTGGCTGGCAGGTTGTACCCCACCATGCTTCCACAAAGCCAAGGAACAGGGAATGGTGTGAAGAGCAGTCAGCTAGACCTCCCACGGATGCAGGACTCCTGCCTTTCTCAGGTGCATCCTACCACCTCCGCTCAGTCACAGAGATCTGTCTGTCACTCCTGTCCTATCCTCAAGTCCTTCCACTAGGCCATCCCCCATCTTCTGGTCCTCAGACTCTTTGGGCACTGGCTCCACAGAGAAAGAGCCTGTGTTGCCCCAGATCCAAGGGTATGAATTGCTTAGACCATCCCATGCTCTCCAGATGCCCCACAGTGATGCCCAGCACTCCCATATTTACTCAGCATCTCCCAAGCACTTACGCCCCAATGACTTAACTGTCTCCTTCTCCATCTCTCCCCCACTTCCCAGCTCACAGAGGGGATCGTTAGGATGCACAGCCTCCTCCAGGACGGCCCGGGATGAAAAACCCTCTTGGCTCCCAGGACAACTAGTGCTAGTGCTAGTGTTAGTGCTGCCTGTGAGGCTTCAGCTCGCCTACGGGGCTGGCAGAAGCCAAGACCATGCTGCTGTCCCAGGTCCTCAACAGAGGGGTGCCTTGCACCCCATCTCCAGCCCCCTATGGCACCCCTACCCAACTCCCTGCAGAGCCGGGCACCCTGCTCTCAGGCACTGGGCTCTCTCCTAGCAGCCACTGAGCTGGCAGTGCTCACCAGCACTAGCGAAACAACCCCCCAGGCCTCAGCACACCCTTGCTAGTATCTCTCCTTGGCTGCTTCTGAGTCCACATGGGCACAGCACCTGGGCAGCCTCATAGTCCCAGCCGTTCTCTGCTCATGTGGGAAATGCCAAACCCTCTCTCGAGCCCCGTTGTGCTGGAGAAGGGTGCTATGGGACAAACACCCTCCACTTCTCCCACCCCTGTGTGCTGGTTCCTGTGGATGCCTCACTGCAAAACCAGGACTGAGGAATTCCAATAGGTCCCCAAAGCTCTTGGTGGCCAAAGAGGTCTCCTGGAGAAGCTGATTGCCCTGCTGGCTGCTGCAGCCTCCAGCACCGCAGCACCTGGGCCTGAACATCTGTGCGCGAGCTCTGCGCTCCTCCAAACCTCTCCCAGTGCTGCCAGCTCCCCTGAGCAGCAGCTCCAGCCACAGCTGCAGCCTAGGATGAGACCAAGCCTGGTTCAACCCCACAAAACCCTGTGCTTGGCTTGTGCTACTGTCTGCACCACCATTTCTTTTTCTCACCCCATCCCACCCCTCTAATGCAGAAGGGGTGGAGGGAAGGGAGAAAATGCCAGAAAAGCTTCTAGATCAGAGCATGCAAAGGGACAAGGACCGTGCAGCCTGGAAAGGAGATGGTAGGGGAAAAGGCACAGAAAGCTCTGCAAAATCACAGAGAGACACCAAGTACTCCTGGCCTTTCATGATGCCAGCACTGGGAAAGGTTAAATAAAGCCACTGGGATGCAGGCTAGGAACAAGCAGTGTGGAGGATGTTCCATGAGGTGAGTAGTGATGCTGTGGGACTCCCTGCCATGGGACGTCACACCAGCCAGCACCAAAAGTGGGACAGAGGGGACTGAGAAGCAGTCATGGAGAGCATGAGGCAGGGCCATAAAACCCAATAGCTGTAAAAAACCCTGGCTTAGAAATGCCTGGGTGCTGCTTAGAAAGGCTCTGCTTGCTGGGAGGCTCCTCTTCAAACACGTGGGCTCGTGCCCTGTCCCCAAGGACCTTCTCCTACCCCTGGGAGCCGGGTGCTGGCACCCTCAGCCCCCTGTTCTCCGGGAGCTCCACGGCACACGTAGCTCGGCCGGGGCCCTGGGAAGCGCAGTGCCAGGCAGGCCTTTGCCCTGCACGGGGCGGTGGAGCACCCCTGCCCTTGTCCCTCCCCAGCCACGGCTCCCTGGGTGCGGGGAGATAAGCCAGGAAGGTGTTGGATAAACAGTTCCTCGGGGAGGGCAGGAGGAGGGAGGGGAGCGACTTTTGTCCTCATGAAAACACCAGCGTGGTGCCACTTGGTACATGGCACAAGACGGCTCCCAAGGCCCTGTCCCCAACGAGAAGGGCAGCAAGTGGGGACAGGAGGCTAGGAGGGGGGTCCACTTGCAGGGCATGCAAGTAGCCCCATGGATGCCCCTTGGGTGCACGCACAGCCGCCTCCAGGACGGGACTCGGCGCTTTCCCTCCCTGCTCGCGAGAGAGCAGCCTGTTCTGGACCCTGCTCTGCCCTCACTGCCAAGCTGACACCCTCTGGGGCACTCTGCCTGGCACAGCCCCAGCCCAAGAGACTCCCAAGAGACTCTCATCCTTGTGTCTCCCTGCCAGGGCCACCTCTGGCCACCAGCCCAGGGAAGGGCCATGCTCTCCTAGCCAGATCCACCGCTGCTGCCGCAATGTCTCATGCCCAGGATGCGCCTCCCCTGGGGCAGCCCCCAGTGTCCCCTGCCCCTCTGGCCAGGAGACCCCCGGAGCTGCTTGCCACGGGGGATGGCGGGCGGGTGGCCCTGCCTGTGCCCTCGGTGGCCAGCAGGTGTCAGGGCGCGGGCGGGAAGCAGGCGGGCGGGCTGCATGCGGCTGTCCCCGTGCTCCCGGGCGCGCGGGGACAGCCCGTCCGCATCCCGCCAAGCCTGCCCGGGAGGCTCTCCAAGCATCTCCGGGGAGCAGGAGCGGGCAGCCTTCCTTCTTGGGATGAGCCCCCTCCTGCTGAGCTCAGTAGCTGACAGGGAAGATGAGGGAGTGACACCAGAGTCCTCTGCCCCAGGAGGCACTTGGGGCCCAGGGGAGCTATGGGGCTGGGGACAGGATGTCTGAGCTCAGTTCAGCTGCCTTGCGGCCGCTGTCACCTCAACACTGCTCCTGGGCTCGGCCAGGTGGAGAGCAAGGCTGAGCCCCGAGGCAGACACACCGCAGAGCTTGAGGAGAGGCGTGTGTGGGGTGACACGGTGAGAAGTGGGGGCACAGCCTGTCCCTGCAGTGTCACAGGTAGCCAGACCCCTGGACCTATCACATCATGCTGAGCTCAGTGGCTTTGCACTGTCCTGCTGCAGGACATGTCTCTCCCTCAGCCCATGCACAGCTAGCTGGGGACAGGAGCCTCCAGACCCTCCAGAGCAGCACGTAACGGCAGGGATGCTGGGTCTGAGTGGAGATGTGCTCCTGCTGATGGACATGACTCACACCATGCTCATGCCCAGGTAATGCTACAAGTGTGCCCAGATCCAAGACAGGACCCAGACCCCGTAGGGACCCTGGGGCCATTGCAGGGAGGTGCAGAGTTCGCTCAGGTGTGACCAGAGCCTCTGCACAGAGGCTGCTGGGTTTATGGGGGGGAATGTGCTTGGCCACAGCCGGGAGGCCCCCAGCATCTCCCACCCAGGTGAGGTCTCTCCTAACCTGGATCCCACCACCAGGATGTCGTGTCTCCACACCAGTTAGTCCTACGCTGGCTGCAAGGGGGGACAGCCGGGGGTAGGGAGGGGCTCAGGACTGGGACTCTGTGGGGGCAGGGGACTGGGGACATTCCTGGGCCAGGCTGCTGGGGAGAGGTGAGGCGGGCTCTGCCTCCAGCCTTATCTCAGCACCTCCGAGTGGGACCAGCGAGAGCAAACACACTGGAATTCTTGAGGAAGATGAAACGATAAAGGAAGGTGGGCAGAGAGTCGAACTCCCCCCCGCCCCAAGGTAGGAGGCATCTTCCGGCTGCATGGGACACCCAGACCCTTGGACTTGGGGAAAGAAAACAGGTTTGAAGTGAGTCAACGGCAGTAAAAGCTAGCACACTGGGGGAAGGGAGAGGCAGTTGGGTCAATGGCCTTTCCCAGCTTCTGGCTGCACACAGGCATGATGGAGCCAGAGCTCCCATGCCTTGGGACATCTCCCATAGCCAGGGGCCACTGGACAAGCCCAGGAGAACCTAGGAGAGTGTGAGAAACCCAAAATTATGCCAGGGAGCTTCCTGCAGCCCCTGCCCACAAGACTGTAGGACAAGAAGTGCGGGGCTAGCAGGTGGGATGCAGAGCCCTTCCTCTTCTGCGGTGCCACTGGGAACATCACCTGGGGAGGGCAGACAGTGGCAGCACTGTCAGGAGTAAACACAGGTAAGGAGCACTCCTGCTTCTAAGCAATGTGATGCCTGCACTTCCTCAGAGGGCAGACCAGCCGAGCTCACCACTACCTCATCATCCTTGGGCATGAGGCTGTTCCCCTGGGGATGCTGGCTCCAGCCCAGCCCTGGAGCCCTAGTGACCAGCAAGCAAAACCTGTGCAATGCTCTAAGGTCTGTGCTGCCTCGCAGGGGAACCTTGGAGCTGTCTGCAGCAGCCCCCAGCCTGAGCCTCATCCTGGGCCACGGACCCCTGTGCTCACGAAGCTGCCCCTGGGGCATGCGGGGTTACCAAGTTGTCAAGCCAGCACCTAAGCCACTTCCTGGCTTCTTCACGTTGTTACCAACATCTCAGCCAGAATCCACAGCCAGAGCCTCGCTCACCACCTCCAACCATGGCCATGCCACGCTCACCCACCTGCCAGCCCCAAAGCAGGAGGTGCGGCAGCAGCCAAGGCAGCCCCAGCTCCCCCTGCCTCCCCCAGGAGTTCCCTTGGGCTGTAACCAGTGTTGAGGCTGGTGGCCAGGTTTCTTAGCAAGGCCGTGTGGCTCCTTATCTGCATTCCTGAAACCCTCAGGCATTCTCCTGGCAATATTAAAACACAGAGTAACCTTCGTCCAGCATCACCACCCCCCCGCTGCCGTCCTCTGTCCCCCCTCCACCCCCCTTCCCGTGGGCCCAGGGCACTTGTAGGCTGCCTGCCACAGCTCTCCAGCAGTGGCAGGTTGTCTCCTTCCCCACACAGGACAAGCTGAAGACAGCCCCGTGCCGAGCACTCCTCACTGTCCCCCCTGGAGACACAAGGAAGAGGGGGCACCAAGGAATGACATGGGAAGGGTGGGACAGGAACAACTGTGCGCTCCTGGACTTTGCTTGCTGCACTGCCCGCTATCCCTCTGCACCAGCCTGCCAGGCCCTGCTGTGTCCCTTGTCCCCAGTGGGCACAGCTGCCTCCTGGCACCAGAGGACCAGGGCAGGATGGAGGCAGTGGGACAGCGAAGCGCCCAGTACAGCCGCGGGGGAAAGAGCTTTGCAGCGGCTGGCAGAGAGACACGAGGTGTCCCTGTGCGCGACCCCAGCTGGCCGGGCACCGCGGCGGCTCCGCAGCCCTCCGGGCGCCGGGGCCCCCACGCAGGTGCTCGGTGGCGGCAGGGACGAGTGGGGCAGCGGCGGGGCCGTACCTGGGTCATGAGGCGGTCGGCGCCCGTGTTCTCCTCGTCCTTGAAGATGATGTCGGGGTTGTAGTTGGGCGTGAGCTCCTTGAAGCGCTCCGAGTTGCGCGCGATCTTCCCCTCGTAGCGGCCGCTCGCCCCCAGCGTCTTCTCGGGCACGTTGGGGCTGAACTGCTTGTAGGCGAGCGGGATGAGCTTGCGGGGCGGGCGGCGGCGGCTGCCCACCACCCTGCCCGGCCCGCAGCCGCGCACGGCCGGCGCCAGCAGCAGCGCGCACCCGCTCAGCAGCAGCAGCAGCCGCGCCGGCTTCATGGCGCGCCCGGCGGCCCCGGGGCGGCCCCGGGGCGCCGGCGGCTCCGGGGGGCCCGCTACGCTCGGCCGCCGCTCCCGCCGCCCGCCCCCGGGCTCCCCATGCGGCGCGCGGCCGGCGGGCAGGTGCCGGTGCCGGCGCCGGTGGCGGGGCCGGTGGCGGGGCCGGGGCGCGGCGGGTGCCCGGCGCGGGTGCGCTCCGCCTGCCCGCTGCGCCGCGCCGGTGTCGGGCCGCTCTGAGCTGCCGTGCCCCGGCGGCGGCAATAAATAGCGAAGGGCCGTTTGTTTTGGCAGGCGAGCGGCCGGTTGCGGGGCGCGGGGCTCGGCGCTGCCGGAGCCCCCGCGGTTTGCGCCCTGGCGGTCAGCTCGGCGGGGCTGGAGCCGGAGCCGGAGCCGCCGCTGCCTCCGCTCCCCGGGCAGGAGTGAGAGGGGAAATTGAAGAGATCCGGGACCGGGAACCGCCAGGACCGCACCCTGCCCGTGTCCCAGCCTCCCAGCGCCCTCCCTCCCTCGCCTCCTCCCCGCGGAACCTGCCCCGGGCCGCCCGCAGCCTCCTCCCCCCGGCCGAGCCCCGCAGCCCACCCCGCCGGGCCGCCCTCCGCCACCTGCCCCCGAGGGCAGCCCCGGGGCTGCCCCGGGCCCGACGCCCCCCGGGGCACCCCGCGGGGGCTCCCCCGCGGCCGCCCGGGTGCAGAGTGGCACCCCTGGGGCTCGGGCCCCCGCCACGCCACCCGCTTGCCAGGGGCCCGGGCCTGCGGGCGGGGATCAAACAGAGCAGGGAGGCAGCTGGTTGAAATTTAACCACAATATTCTCGCTCCCCATTGTTTCCAGGGAGGCCCGATATTTCCACAACAGGATTATGGCATCTGATTAACTCGCTGAGACAACAATGAGGGGCTGGGATGGGCTTCCCCTTCTAGCTGCCAAAAGGGGAAAGTAAATATAACACCCTGATTTCAGGAGCAAGGGCATGTGCCCCCCTCCCCCCTACCCCAGCTTCTCCCCCTGCTGTGTCCTGGGGAGGGCTCCAGCACTGACTCTGTCTGCTCCCCCTCTGGCTCGCTAGGACCTTCCCAGGTGAGGCAGTGCCTTGCCTTGGGGCATCAGTGCACGCACAGCCCTCAGTGCACCCACCCTGCACTAGCCTTGCAGTGGGCACTGGGCACAGGCTGTTCCTGGGGATACGCAGGAGCAGCCCAGCCAGCTGCCGGCTCTCACTGCACAATATGCTGTCCTCAGAGGCATCAGGAAATCGAGGAGGGAGGGATGCAGGCTGAGGAGGCAGCAGCACTCCTTGACTTGGGATGCTGATACCCAGTGGCCCCCACGGACCACTTCTTTTGCCAAGCACAGCTCCGCTGGCCAGAGCTGTTTCCATCAGGTTTTCATACTCAGTGCCACATAACCAAATCCAGAGCCTCCACAAAGTCCTGCTCTGTGTGGGATGGAGTGACTGTCCTGCTGCTCCTGCACAAGGTAAAGGCAAAGGGCCTGGCCAGCATCCCTAGATTATCCTGCTCCCACATCTCTCAGTCTGACCTTGCAACTGAGCACCCTACAGGCACTGGCAGAGCGGAGGAGACCTGCATCAGGCACCATAAACCTTCCCCATCCCTGCATATGGCTTTCCCAGATTTGCAGAAGGTGAACAGCTCTGTCTGCAGCCTACTGCAGGCACAGGCAAACAGGAGCCGAGTTCTCAGGGTGCTGCAGGCTGGTTTGTACTCATGGCACATCCGCTTCGACCCCATGGAGAGAATGAGGCTGGTTGCTCAGCTTGCTCATCGCTGCCTGATGGAGGCAGCGAGGAAAGACATCATTTGGGAAGCTGCTTGATCTGGAGAGCGCAGCACATCTCCAACGAGAAGTATCCCACATTTGCCACATTGATAGGGATCTAGACCCATTAGCAAGCTCTGCAGCCTGCTGACATGCAGCATGCATGTCACACGGGTCTGTCACACACCCGGCGGCTCTGGGGCTGGTTCAGTGTCTGCAGCCCGCAGGGACCTGGGGCTGCACAGGAGTCCAGGTTTGGCTGTGACTGTGGTTCCTGTGCCTGCAAGAGGCAGGCATCCTGCACACAGAGCAGTGACAGCGTCCTGTGCAAGGGGACAGCTGGGTGCAGAGCCTACCATGTCCCTAAGCCATGGGGAGATGCTGGGCTGGCCTGGCTTCCACATGGGAAGAAGGGCATGGGACAACCAATCCCGCTCACTAACAGCCTGGTGCTGATGAAGAGCAGCCTCACAGGGAACTGTCCCTTCTCTGAAAACCCTGTGCCCTGCTCCAGCTCTGCCTGGTGCTGCTCACAGGGGTGGCTCTGCAGCCACCAGCCCCCTGCAGCCTGTCCCGGGGGGCTGAGGCACCCAGCGCATGACCTGCCCTGATGCCCCTTCCCTGTGTCCCTTCCAGTACTTGGGGACAAGTGCACCAGGACCCCTGATGGAAGAGGGCAGCCCAGGGTTGCACAGACTGCCTGTCCTAGTGCTGGAGGCTGGGACGCCGTCTATCCAGCCTGGACGAGCAGGGATTTCTGCTCAGGTGGCATTTCTCTTCTGGGCTGCTGAGAAGGGCTGTTTGCTGCTGCAGCAGTGGGCACAGAGGGAATTGCTTTCCAGTGGCACCAAGAGAGATGCGGGATCCATCCCTGCTTCCAAGGCATCTCCACAGCACTCAGTCAGTCTTAGGCACTGCCAGCACACCCAGTCACCGCACTCTATTCCAGCTGTGTCCTGACCTTGCCCTTGTCCCTCCTTCCTCAGCACCTTGCTTTCCTCCACTAGGAAGGGCCCCCGCCCGCATTCCTGCACCCCTGCCCTGATGGGGAAAGCACATCCTGCGGACACCTCCATGGGCTCCAGAGGCTGCAGGAGCAGGAGGAACGGGACAGGGGCGCAGGGCCAGCAAAGAGCCGGGCGCTGCGCAGGACATTTGGAGGAGCCAGGAGATGCAGTCTAGGTGGTGCTATTTCTCCATTTTTCACTGGACGGGTTTGGGATTTTCCTCTCCCAATTCGCTGGCTTGGTCTTCTTCTCTCTCTCTCTCTTTTTATTTTTTTTCTTTTCCCTTTCTAAAAATACTTGACAGCGATTGAAAGGTCCCTTTAATCGAGGCCACAGAGCCCTTATTAAGGGCACGGGTCGGGGTGCTGGGCCGTGCCCGGCATAACGGCTTCATTAAACCCTGCGAAAACTAATATTTATGGAATCAAATTTATGGAGGCTGAGGCCGAACTTGTGGCCTTTAATGTGTGTCGGGAGCTCAAATCCAGGCGGCTCCAGGGAGGAGGGGGTGGGGACAGGGCAGGAGAACCCAAGGGACAGGACGGGACAATGAGCGGTGACAGTCCCCAGTGCCAGCGGCAGCCAGGGCTGGACTCATACGGGTCTGGGGTCCCTGCCCTGGGTTGCAGGGGCTGTTGGCCAGAGGGAGGTATCGGCTTTTTCACCCACTGATGCCTCCAGCTTCCTGCTTTTGTCCAACCACCTCCCTAACCCTGCATCCCCATCTTCTCCTGCCAGCCCTCCCAGCTGCCTCCGCCTGCCCCATAGCGCTTTGCCCCACGCTGCCACGCTTGCTTCCCCGCAGGGATGCGGTAGGAGGGCAGGCCCCGCTGAGGGACCCCATTCGCCCCTGCAGGAGCACAGCAGCACGCACGGAGCAGGGCGAATAAGACAGGCTCTGTCCTTGCTGCTGCTCCTTCCCCTATCCCACTGCGGTCATCGGCGCCCTAGGGCACAGGGCTCCCCAGGGGGACTTATTCTGCAGAGGGACAGGGCGCTTGGGCAGCGGTGCCACAGCACCCCAGGGGCTGCACTGGCCCACCTGAGATAAGCATTGCAGGAGAGGTGGAAACAGGGCCCAGGTGCAGCTTCTATCTGCCATCAAGCTCACCAGGCATGGACACAGGCAGGGTGAGAATCCTATCGTCTCTTGTGCGATGTCCCCTGTGTGATGTCCCCTTTGGGGTAGGGGGCAGATTCTCTCCCTGGGTCCATAGACTCTCCTCCTGCAGGCCCCAGCTTGCACGGGGGAGCAGCACAACCCTGAGGATGGGCACACGTGTTCCTGGCTGGCAGGCTCCGAGCTGCCCAGCAGCGCTGATCCGTGTCAGAGATGGGAAATGGCCCCAGCACTTCCACTCAAGAGGAAGCTCCCTGGCTGGGAAAGCCCAGAGAGCGCCAGAGCTCTGTCCACAGAGTCCCCATATGGTTCCCACTGGCCTCCACCATGCCACATACCCTGTGCCAGAGGCAGCTGCTCCCGGGACGTATCTACACCACATAAGACGCTAGCGGATGGGGAAAGGCAGGGTCCAAGCCAGCTACAGCAAGGATGGTTGTCGGCACAAGTTCCCCATGGCTTCCCCTTCCCACCACTCACCCTGCCCTGAGCGCTGCTCCCTCAGAGAGGAAATATAAAAAACACCAGGCTGCTCTTGCTCTGGGACTAGCCAACTGCGGCTCAGCAAAGGCCCTTTCATTCCCCGTCCACAGACACAGGGGCTGCTCCGGATGTTTTTGTTTCCCCCTTGCTGCCCGTGAGAGCAGGCACCATGACTGCAGGCCCTGGGGAGCAGGGCAGTCAAGGCCATGGGTCCCGGTGCTGGCACTGCAGCCTGTTTGGGACAGTCCCTGGATGCTCTTTTGGGGTCCAGTCCTTCATAAAAGGGATGTGGACACAAGGGCAAGAAGAGCAGAACACAGGATGGATGAATGGATGGATGAATAGATGAAATGTAGAGGGACAAATGTGGTGCACTGTGTCCAGGGAGCATCTGTAACTTGCTCCAGGGACTGGGAGCGTTCAGTGCATTAGTGGATTGGTTAGTCCCTGCCCCTTGGAGGCTAGGAAATGGATTAATCTCATATTCCCTAACCCTCAACCCTTAGGGAGCTAGCATTGAAGGCATAGACTTCAGCATGGTCAGGCTGCTTTTGCCAACAAGTGGGCCTACGCCCGGCTCCAGGCAACAGCAAACAGTGTGTCCCCAGTACTGGACATGCAGAAACTGGGTTCCAGCTTCCACAGAGGGCTTGGCTCCCAGGATCTGTGGGCGCCCTCCATGCACAGCCACAGCAGGACCAGCACTGAGAGACCCAGTGGCACCAGGGCTGCATCCTTCTCCTGACATGTGTGTCTGGGTGGGACAGAGCAGGAGCAGAGGGAGCTTCACCCAAACATAGCCTTTTATTGCAAATGGACCCCAAAGTAAGGGCGAGGGGAGAATTGGTCATCTAGCCAAAACACACAACCTTGCAACACCCCTGGCTGCCTTGCATACAACCAGCAGCACCCCACCAGCTCCCCCACATCCAGCACTGGCTCTCTGGTAGGACAAGCTGGGCATGAGACAAGCTCTGTTTCAGGAAAGAGGCAAAAAAAGAGATCCCTGAGAAACTGGAAAAGGGCAGAGGCACCCCATGTCCTTGGCACAGCTCATTGCTGCAGGAGCCCGGGAGAGGAGATTGCCCTGCACAGGGAGATGCAGGAGAGGAGGCACAAGACAGAGGAGGTGGGTGCTCCGCACGGCCTCCCTCGGATGGCGGGCGAGCAGGGACACTCGAGGTGGGTGGGAGCAATCTTTCAGCTGAACAGCCCCTTCGCCTTCTTGTGCTTGGCTTTGGCCACAGGCAGCCGGAGCTTCTGACTTGGGGAGGAGGTTGGCTGGAAGCAAAGGAGACGCAGCATCAGTCCCCTGCGGGCACTCGCGCAGGCTGGATAACCATGTGCAAACAACACACACGTGTGCAGCGTGCCCACACACTGCTCAGCCGGTGCGTGCAGGGTAGCACAGGCTCAGCACCAGGCTGAGACCCCTCCTGCCCTGGAGGATCACCAGGCTGGGATGCAAGGAGAGATGCGGGCGTGGGAAGGCCAGGGTGCTGAGGAAAGTGGGATCAGGCTGCTCGGTCTCCCTGCCAGTCTGGGAAGCCCCATGCTGCCACCAGCATGGAGAGGAAAGCGCGTTTCTGGTGCTGTGCTCACCGTGGCTGCCTCACTGGAAGGGGCCGTTTCATCCTCCCAGGTCTGAGGTGGCGGGTCTGGCTGCTCTGGGGTTTCTCCATCAGGTGCTGGGACCTCATCATCCCCTGGTGTGAGAGGCGGGAGAGGCAATTCAGGATTAAGGGAAGCAAGGCCAGGAAGAGGGGGCATGGAGCACTGCTCCAGTCCATGTAAAGGAACTGGTACTAGATGAGGGAGTTCATCTCTTGAGAGGAAAAGGGTAGTGGGAGACTGCATGGGATGAGCTGCACCTGGGGCCTCTCTCCCATTCCCAGCATGGGGTCCCAGGTGCCAGGAGGGGGTCTCCCCTGCACGGCCAGGATGCTCCTCACCGGAAAGGTGCCGTTTCCGGGCCTGCTGGACCTCTTGCTGCGTCACGGCCACGTAGAGCTGCCGCAGGCTGGAGGCGAACGCCTGCCCGTCTCCTGCTCCACATATCTGGGGCAGGCTCTGCGGGAGGAACGGAGGCACCGTCAGCCCCGGCGTAGGAACCAGCCACCTCCCGCCCTCCCCGAGATGAGCGGCGTGGCCCGGGGGCGAGCTCCGGGCTGGCCGGGCCGCGGCGCACGCGGTGCTCCTGCCCCGCGGCCGGCGCGCTCGCCGGGATGCTGCTCCTCCCGGGAAGCCGCGCCGCGAGGCGGCACGTGGGCGCACGCGCGCCCTCGCACCTGCCCCCCGGCAGAGCGCTGCCCGGCCGGGGCCGCGGCGGGCGGCGAGTCATTCATGAAACGCCGCAGATAAGATCGCACGGGAAGGGCTGCAGCTTCCCCTGCAGCGGCCGCGCGGAGGCCACGGTTCGGCCCTAAGGACAGCAGGGCACGGGCAGGATCCCCGGCCGTGCGATGGGGATGGGGAGTCCCTGCCTGCCGCAGCCACCTCTAGTGATGCCCATGTGGGCAGCACGAGCTCTGTCCTCAGTGGCCCCACGGGGCTGCCCGAGCACAGGGCCTGGGGAAGACAGCAGCCTCCTGCAGGGCAGCAGGCTCACTGGGCACCAGGGATGCCCAGATGGTGCAGGGATGTGAAAATGCACACGTGCCCTGGAGGGGACGGCTGTGCAGGGCAAGCGCTACTGTGCTCAAGCATGTGCACGCATGTGTGGTGCCTGTACACATGTGTAGGTGAGCATGGTTATATGTGGTTTTGTGTGAGTGTGTGTGTCAAAGGTCTGCACACTAATCTCTGCTCTGCTCCGCACCCAGACAGCAGAAGAACAAAGTGTAACAGATAAGGGCAGCTCCTCTCTAGGCCAGGGAAGCTGGGAGGGGATGGGGACACCCCGACCCACTCAAGGCCAGAGTCCAAAGCCTGGGCCCAGTTTCCCAGTGGTAGAAAGGGCACACAGAGACCCCTGTGGTGCTCCGTGCCGGGACAGGGAGGGAGGAAAGAGCTGAAGCCAGACTGCTTTGACTGGCCCCCAGAAAGGGGGCCATGCAGGTGCCAGGGCAAGGGCAAGGGGCAGCCATGAGCCAGGGTGACAGGCGTTGTGCTGGTGGGGAGCCATCCATTTGCCCTCCACCGTCAAGCACAGGGTCAGCCCCTCATATCCCCCCTATCCCTGCTCTTCTGTGCAAGACCTCCTGTGTCCCTGGCCACTGCCACAGGAGGGAGCGATGCTCTGGTCCAAGCGCCCTGCTAGCATCACCCAGATTGCTTGCCAGTGGGCAAACACACCACTGAGTGAGCGCCTCTCTGCCCTGCCTCTGAGCTGCAAGCTGCACTGGCCCATCACCAGCTCTCCATCCCTGTGTCCCAGGAAGGAGGAGGGATGCCGAGCACTTTACCCACCATGAGGATGCTCCTGTCTTGCCCTGGATGGCTCAGTCCCACAGGGCCAGGGTTATTCGCGAGGTTGCAAAAGCAGCGACTGAAGATGGAAAGGCAACTGCACTTCAAAGGAAGCACAGGGGCTCCAATGGATGGCCCAACAGTCCAGATCAAAGGCACAAGCTGGAGTCATAATTCAGAGAAAAGCAAACAGCAGCTCCCAGGAAAGCCAGGCACGGTGGTGCAGTGAGCAAAGTGTACTAGATAGCACGGTGTGGGTCAATGCCCCAGCAGGGACCCCGCAGAGCCACCCAGCCAACACTGCTGCTACCATCAGCCAGGCGCTGGGCCAGGCTGTGCACCCCGAGGAGCAGCAGGGTGTCCCCTGCCCTGCTGGACATGAGCCCTATGGCCTCCCTGACAGGGAGGGCCCGGGTCCATGCTGGGCTGGCACATGGCAGGGCACCCACTGCCCACCTCTCTGGGAAGGGCCCAGCTCTGGTGGCAGCTCCTGAAAGGTCAGGATGGAAATTGGGATTCAGCAGCCACCTCCTGCCACAGCATCTTTGAGCTGGGAGGCAGAGGGAGCTGGTGGTGCTGGAGCCAGACTCTGCATCACCGCACGCCTGCATCCCCACATCTCCGCATCCCTGCATCCCCACATCCCTGCATCGCCACATGCCTGCATCCCTGTATCCCTGCATGCTTGGAGGGCAGTCTCCAGGGTAACGTGCAAAGTCCAGGGAGAGGCACAGAGCAGACCCAGAGCTGTACAGCGAGCCCCCAGCACCCAGCCGGCATCACCCACACGGTGCCGGCACTTGGGGCCCACAACAGCCTGGCCAAGGGGACCGATGGCCTGCAGAGGTGGCAGGGGTCACCCCGGCCTGTGCCAGCCCTCCGAAGCTCCGTCCGTGCCTGTCCCAGGCGCAGCGCCGGCGAGTGGGGGTTGCCCCGTGTGTTATGACTACCTGGCCGCAAGGCCAAGCGCGATGCCCCGGTATCAGGAGCGCCTCAAGGCTGCGGCGCGGGCCCCGCAGCACACCCTGAGCCCTGCGATTAGCGAGCGGGGGCCTTGCCGACGGAGCAGGCGTGCACCCGACCTCGCGCGTCGAGCCAGGAGTGCTGGGGCAGAGAAGGGCACCTGGGGATACCCACAGCGCCGGGAGCACCCTCAGTCCTGCTGCGCAGCCGAGTCCAGGCTGAGCGGTACCGAGCACACGCAGAGTCACTGCCTGCCATATGCACTGCACGGGGGACACGCTGCCCTCCTCGCATCTACCTCCCCTTGCCCAGAGCAGACAGCAGTTTCCATGTCCGCTTGGCAGCATGACCAGGAGGGTCACGTCCCCCAGCGCGGCACCGTGCCACCAGTGCGGAGGCATCGCTCTGCCCCAGCGCTGGCCAGGAGCGGGTTTGCCGGCGGGCTGGAGCGCGCTGGGCCCCCGCGCCGCTGCCAGCCACCAGAGTCTAAATCGGTCGTGCGCAAAGCTGGGGACTGACCCTTTCATTATCACACCAGACGTTCGAAGCGGTTACCAACATTCTTCACTGCAAACCCCACATTCCTATTTTTTAATATATTTTTAACTGGAAAACACAGTGAACGGGGCCTGTTTGGAAATTACAGCCTGGCTGCTGTGGCTTGTATGTCAGATCTGCCCACATTCCCGTGGCCGGCCTCAGCACATGCTCCTCAGGGGCACACTTAATAATTCCTGCCGGGACCGGGAGCCAAGGGGTGTGGGCCGGGGGTGCATGGCTTCCCTGGGCTTGCCCGCCAGCGGGCTCCGCACAAGCAGCGAGCTGGAGCGGCCGTCCCGGAACGGTGCAGACCCGGTTGCAAGAGGAGCCTGGCGATGGTGCAGCAAGCCCTGATGGACAGAGGAAAGGCTCAGAGACCAGGGTGCCCTGTGTCCAGCTGCTCTCCTCTGGCACTGGCTTTGTGTGCTCCCAGGAATGGCATCCCCCATTGGACGCACATGGGACATCGCTGCCCGTGGTCCTGCCAGCATCTCCAGGCTGGGCAGTGACGGTGCTGGGATGTTCATAGCGCCCATCTGGGCTTGCTGCTGGGCCAGCAGCCTCCCTGTGGGGACGGGGACGGCGGCAGCCTCGGCAGGCAGAGCTGCCCCCAGGCACCCCGTGCTGCACGGGGGCACCCGCGCTGGCTCCCGCGCTCCCGGCCCGCGCCGGGAGAGCCAGGGCTTCCCCGGCACGGCGCCAGCACTCTGCACACCTGGCAGGAAGCGGCTGCCCGGGCCAGGAGAGGCAGCCGGAGGGCTGCCGGGAGGTGACGGGGTCGCCGTGGGGAAGAGCGAGTGGGGATGCCGGGCCGGGCGGCAGCGCCGCGCTCCTCCCAGCCAGCCTGCGGGCCCTGCTGCGGGCGATGTTTTCCTTTCCCCCGGCGCTCGGGGCCTTTCCAGCGAGCAAATGTCAGGCGCATAAAGAGCGGCACTGTGAGCGGAAGATGGAGCGCGAAGGCCTGCCCGCGGCCCTCCGTAAGTGCCGTCTCACACTTCATCAAGGCAGCCTTTGCAAGCGAGGCTGCCGCCTAACAACCAGCAGTCTATGCTGGCCCGCGACCGCAGCAGCCTGCCGCTCAATACCCTTTTCTTTTCCGCTTGTGCCGCTCCGGTGGCTTGGGTTACAGCCCCGCTCGTGGACAGCGAGCGCGGCAGCGGGGGCTCCGTATTGTGTCGCCTCCACGTTGGGGTGGCTGCAGCTCCCCCGCACGGGGTCCTGCCCCTGCGCTGCCCTCCTGCAGCTCCTTCTTCTTCCAGAGATAACTGCAGGGAAGAGGAGGGCTCGAACGCACAGGCCTTGGGCAGGGAAGCAGCCGCTCCTGCATTACATCTCTCCAGCCGCTGCAAGGACCAGACCATGGGGAGCAGCCTGGGCTCTGCAAAGAGGTTTCTGGTCGCCTAGTGGCCATCAAGCTCTTCAAGCCTAAGGGAGCCCCAAGAGAGGCTGGGAAATGCTGCTGAGGGCTGGGGGCAGCTGCTGGCCATATCCCAGCTCTGTCTGGGCCATGAGCACGAGCCCTCCCATGTGGCAGCCCATGGGGGCCACACCGGGACAGGGGCAGCTGGAGCTGGGTGCCACTTCTGCTCCTAATGTGAGCTGTGCACGGAAGATGCAAAGATGCAACAGGTCCAGGCAAGCCAAGGCCTGTGAGGACTCGCTGCTGGCTTCCAGGAAGGCAGGGACAAAAGCTGGTGGCACCTAAGGGCATTGCCCCTGCCAGCTAGGCCTGCCAGCAGCATGAGGTGCCTCTTCCAAAGGCCAGGAGCTGGCAGGACAGCTCCCGAGCAAGCCCTGAAGCTTCCCTGATGCCGTTGGCCAGGTTGCTCCCCCGAGGGGCGGCTCAGGGACAGTCCCTCTTCTCTGCAGGGAAGTTGGGTGGCTCACGCCAGGTTGTTATTGCAGGGTGGCTCAGCAAAGCTGGACACATCACCCAGGTTTATTATTGTAGGGTTGCACTGCAAAGCATGCCAGCTCATGCTGGGTTATTATTGTCCGTCCAGGAAAGCTGGACGCATCTCCCTGGTTTGTTATTGTAGGGTTTCTCAGGAAAGCCGGCCAGCTCATCTCGGTGTGTTGTTGCTCAGGGCTTACGGGGGGCTGGCCTGGGGCTGCCAGGAAACTTCCTGCCAAGTGGGGTGATGGAAACGGAGCCACACCTGATGAATCACATGGGCGCCACACGGAGATAAGGGACAGTGATGGGTGGGATCCTGCACCCCAGCTCCACCCAGCCAGGACAGGCCACTCATTCATGGGAACAAGTGCTCACAGTTCCCCTGAGGTGCAGGGCACGCTCAGGAGCTGGGACTGTGGGTCTGCGCCAGGAGAGCCCTCAGTCCCCTTGGAAAGCCAAGCCTGGGGACAGCAGTGGCACTGGGACACGCACAGAGGAGAGCAAGGACAGAGCAGGCTGGGGAGGTGTGGGGTAGCATCCCTGCTGGCTCTGAGGCCCTGGTGGGGCAGGGAATGGGTCCTGCAGGCCTGCAGGGCAGGATGTGGGAGCCAGGAGGACTGCAGGGTTGGGCACGGGGTCCCATAGGGCAAGGAGTGGGATGCCCAGAGATGGTGGCCCCAGAGCTCCCATGGAGGCTGCTGGTGGTGACAGGAATCTGGAGATGGCCCCTCCTGGGGGGCCCAGCAGGGATCCATGCCCAGCATGGCTCTGAACCCAGCATACAAGGGATTAGCTGATAACTGAGAGAGAGTGGGAGCCACTCAGGGCTCAGACAGACAAGATTAGGAGCTTCAGGGGGAATCTGGATGCACTGGAGACCGAGACAAGCCAGAGGAAGGGACCACTCCACCTGGTGGCTTTGCAATCCCTCCCGTGCATGAGTGCACCCACCCAGGCCCCATGGCATGGCACAGCCGGAGGGGCAGCCCCTAGGGACGGACCTCCACACACGGCCCCGTCCTGACCCGAAACTGGAGCAGGAAGTGTCGTCGTGTGGGGGGACGGCAGGGTTAATCCCCCAATTAACTCAGGCATCTCCTAGGCTGGGCCTGACGTGCCCCAACGGTCGTGGCACCGCCGCTGGCACATGCACTGAGTCACTGTCACTTGCCTCTGCATGACCTCTGCCTCGCAGCTCCAGTAGCCTGCAGGAACAGCGTCCGGGAAGAAGGGGGTCAGCTGTCCCAGGTCACCCTGGTGGCAGGTGTCCCTGTGGGCAGTACCCAGGAGGATCCAGATCCCCCTATAGCAGTGCCCAGATGTGATGGGTGTCCAGGCGTGCCCCTGAGACATGATCCAGGGTCTCCCTAAGACATCGCCCCACTCTGCCTCTGCAGCATCACCCAGCTGTGCCAGGTGCCCAGATGTGTCCACAAGGCATTGCCCAGCTGTGCCAGTTGACCAGATGTGCACACAGGACAAGACCCAACTGCGCTAGGTGCCCAGGTTTCCACATAGGGCATGAGCCAGCTGTGCCAAGTGCCCAGCTGTGCTCCGAGCATCACCCAGCTGTGCCAGATGCCCAGCTGCGCCCCTGAGGCGCTGCTCAGCCGTGCCAGGTGCCCAGGTGTCCCCGCGGGCATCGCCCAGCTGCGCAGCCCAGATGTTGGGCGCTGGCCAGGGAGCAGGGCTGAGCGGCAGGCGAGCTCTCCGCACGCAGCAGCGGCGGCAGGAGGCCAGGCTGCGTGGCGAACACACAGCCCCTTCATTCATGGCAAAAATAGCCCCCCGGGGTGTGGTCCAGCCTGGAAAAGCCCCCTCCAGCCCCGGCCAGCCCATGTTTATTCAGCACGGGGGACGCGCTGCCCTCCCCCTGCCCATCAGTGCCTCGTGCTGTCTCTGTGCCAGAGTGGCCGTTCTTGGACGCGTTTCCCCGGCTCCCCCCCCCCAGCCAAAACACACAGGCTGGGGTGGGGGGAATGGCAAACCCCTCAAAAGTGCTGGGTTTGTCTCCGGGAGGAGCAGCTCCTGGTGATGTCATGAGAGTTTGCAAGCGGCCACATGAAAGGGACTCACTGCCCAGGAAATCCATGGGCCCGCGCTCCGGCGCACAAGCCAGTGATTCTTCAGTGGGCCGGGAAGGAAACCTCGGGGAGCCAGAGCCAAGCCTGCCTTTGCCCCAGAGCCAGAGCCTGCTTGCTGCCCCACAGTCACCAGGGTCTCCGCGCCTGTCTGACAGCCCCTCAGCACTCCAATCCCTCTCCCAGAGTCCCTCCATATCCCACTCCCTGTCCCCAAATCCCAAGGGTCCCAATATCTATTCCACAGTCCCCAGGATACCGGTTACTATCCCATAGTCTCCAGCATCCCAACTGCTGCCGCCAGCCCCTGGCCCTCACTCTCCATGGGCAGGGGGGGCAGCACCCCATTTCCACGGGGCTCCATCAGCCAGAGAGCGGCGGGTGATTTAGGGCCAGGCAGCGCTGCCGGCCGACAGCACGGATGCAGCAGGGCAGGGGATTCTCTTTCGTGAGGGATTATGCTGGGGACAGCTGGGAACACACAGATGCGACCCCCAGCCCCTGCCCCAGGAGGAGCCTGGAGGAGCAAGGGAAGATCAAGGATTTTTTTGCTTCATGCCACCAGGCTCCCATGCACTGTTTTAAGAGCATCCAGCCAGCCCATCTGCCCGCAGAGACGCCCATCCAGCTTCCTACTCCACCCGCTCCATCTCCCATCACCGCGTCCTGCTCAGACACAGGGTACGAGACCTCTCTGCACCCCAGAGGGACACAGTACCACAGGAGCAGCCATACATGGGGACACCAGCTGGGAAACCTCTGCAGAGCCATAGGCACAGCGCGTTCCCAGTAGCATCGGCTCTGCAGAGTGGTGACCAAGTTCCCGTGACTGACACTCTGTTGCCATCCTCAGCGGACAGAGGCTCTTGGTGAAAGGGATGGCTCTGAGAAGACCTCAGCCACGGCCTGGGCCACCAGGTAAGGCTGCGGGGCAGCTCCCTCCTGCTGGTACCCAAGTCTGGCCTCAGTTGCCCCTGCTCTAAGTGTTGGGATCATGAAGTGGACCGAGCTGGTGGAGGGGAGCCAGGAGCCCCCAGGTCAGTGTAAGGCCGGGGCAGGGGGACTCTTGTTCCCGCAGGCCCCATCCAGGTGACAAAGCAGGGACTCAGTCTCTGGGGCTGTCAATCAGGCACCTTTCACCAGAGCTAAAAATGCACTTCCAGAAGGAAAACAAAATAAAAACACAAAACAAAACAGAGAGGTGAAAAATTCCTTGACATTTCTCTCCTGCGAGTCCCCAGGGCCAGCAGAGAGGTGAGAGCCCCCGGAGTTTGTCAAGCAAACACTTTCACACCCTCGGCCACGCTCGGCACGCTGCCGCTGGAATGCCAAATATATATTTAAGCCCTGCTCATCAAAGGAGCCTGTTCGGAGTCGGTCTCGGGCAACGTGCATGTGGGTTTGGCCCAGAGCGAAAACCAGAGGCGCTGAGAACATTTCTTGGGGATGCGAGAAAGCGCAAGCGCGCGCAGGCACACACACACGCACAAACATACACGAGCGCAGGCGATAAACGGCAGCCTTCAAGGCCATGTGTCTGTAAGGTCGCGGGCTGGGCACAAGATACCTGCCCGCTCTGAGCCTTGGCTCTTATCAGCCCCTGTCGTGCAACGGGGTGGGGATGTTTAGGCTGGAAGGGGGCCAGTGGCGATGCTGCATTCCTGCGCGCTGTAAACCTAGTCAAAGCTAAAGGAGCTCAGCCAAGAGCGCCAGGGTCCAGGGAGACGACCAGGAAGCGACACTCTGGGAGAGGATGAGGCATCCTCCAAGGCACCCAGCAAGGGCACCCATGCACAGCACGTGCTGGCCAGGCCAGCATCGCTGCGGGATGCACTGTGGCCCTGGAAGCTCAGCTGTGCATTGCCCGGGCAGCATCCCCAGTGCTGGCAATTAGCCACTGCAAAGCCCCCGCGCATGGGACGGGGGCGGAGATGCTCCTACAGCCATCCCGGGAGCTGGGAGCAGCCGTGCGCAGGAGATGGAGGGCAGCGCACTACCTCTGTTTCTGGAGAGGATGTGCCAGGCGTTCCCTTCTTGGCCATTGCTCCAGCCAGGAGCAATCAGGTCTTAGCCTAAATCTTATCCCAGCTCCCAGGACTGCAGCTCAGGGGCTGGAGCTGGCAGGGATCACAGCCACGGCCAGCGCTGCGGATCAGTGCAGCGCAGCCACGCTGTGAAATCAGGCATTATGCGCCTGTCGCCCACGGCACGCGCAGTGCGTCAGGCTGCCGGCGGGCCGGCGCTGCGCGCTCTGGTTACGGCACGGGCAGCCCCGGCGCGGGAGGCAGCGCCGGCCTGGCACCGCCCGGGCCTGACCCCGCGCAGCCGTGCCCCGGGTTCAGCGCCAGGTGAGGGCAGCGGGTGCTGGCCCGCGACTTGGGTTTCAGGCACCTGCTGCTAATAAAACACCCTGTCAGGGCATCTTCGCCCTCCCGGCTGGGCCACCCGGCGCTCCAGGGGAGCTCGGAGACCTCGGCTGGCCCCCTGCAGCCCCCTGCACCCGCCGGAGGCTACAGGTCGCCCGAGCTCCCCTCCGCGATCCCAAGGTCCCGTCTGCGTGCCAGCAGCACCGTCCTGCTCCTGCCTCCAGCAGCGTGGCCTTTGATGCGTTGCTGGAGGGAAATAACACCCCACCTCAGCATCGGGCCTGGAGAGCAGCCAGGAGCTTTTCCTCTTGCTGTGCTGATGTTTCCTCCTCGCTCCCGAAACCCTGCCTGGCCTCAGCGGCTCGAGCTCTCGAGGCTCGGTGCTCTCTGCTCATGTGCCTGCTCTCCAGCCCCCTGCCCTCTCTTTACGCCTCCCCAGTGGCCTTGCCCCAAACGAGGGTTTCACCCACACCTGCCTCCTGCTGCTGCCAGTGCTGTGGCCTGTGGCCAAGTACATGGTTTCCTTACAAGGCTCTTCATTTCCATCCACATTTTTCTAAGCAGATTTTTTCTGCCATGCAGCATCACTCAGCACCATCAGTGCTGCAAAGCAAGCACTTAACCAGCACCCAGGACCCTTCACTCATGACAAACCCCATCTGCTTGCAGAAACTTTCTCTAGGATCAACACACCACCTCGTAGTCCAGCAAATGTTTTCCCTTTATCCTTAATAGGATGCCCCAGTATTTATTGTCTCTTATTTATTGTCCATTCCTAGCCTGATAAACATCAGGCTAGGAAATCCTCCTCCATAGCTTAAAGACCCTCCAGTGCTGTTTTGGTGCTGATGGCTCCAGCTGGGTCTTCAAGGTGACCCTTCCCAACTCCTGCTGCCCCATAGACAGACAGAAGATCAGGGTGCCCCTGGATCCCATCTCCATGAGTTGGGTCTGCGGGAGAAATGCTCTGAATGCCTCAAAGCTCCACATGCAACAGTAAAATGGATGTCAGTGCTGGGCTGAGGACTGGGCTGCTGCGGCCCCCACCTGGTGGGGACATGAGGCTTGGGACCTGCCCCGGACTGGCCGCCCGGAGCTGCCGCCACCAGCTCGGTGCCTCCCACCCCGCTGCACATCTGCCGCCTCGGCCCTGAGCAGGGGAGCAGGAACCAATTAAAGCGCTGGCAAAGGCAGGGCCGCTGCGGGGCTGGCGAGCGGCACCAGCTCCGGCGGCCGCAGCAGCGCTCGCGCGCACGTGGCACCGGGCGGCTCCCGGGCCGGCTCCGAGCGTCTGGGCCGAGCCGGCCGGCGGACCCCTCCCCTGGGGAGCGGAGGAACAAGTGGCTCATGGGCAAGACACATGGGAACCACTTGAAAGCCATGGGATGAAAGCGCTGGTAAACCAGAGCCACTCCTCTGCTCCTCCAGCACTATTTATAACTGCCCGGTGCCCACCTCGGGGGGGCTCCGTCCCTGGGGCGCAGCCTCTGCCCGGGACAGCTCCTGGTCCCCACACATGTGTGCACAGGGACCCTCGTGGCCCACATGACAGCCAGGATGCTCTAGGGGGGACTCTCCCAGCTGGATCTAGGAGCCCAACTAGCCACAGGGCACAGCTGCTGCCCTGCTCCAGGTCAGGCGGCTCCCAACATGCCTGGACACCCAGCACGTACACCATGAGCACGCAGCTATCCATCCATCCATCCATCCATCCATCCATCCATCCACCCAGGGTTGACCGAGAGACAGGACAGACCTCACCAAAACGAGATCCCCTCCTGGAGTCCAACATTAGCAACGCACACATCTGCGGCCAGCCTGGGGAGACAGCCCTGCTCCCTCTAGCCACAAAGCACCTCTGGATGGAAAGGCAGGGGAAGACTCCCGCTTTGGCTCTCTTGATGGTTTTCTCATCACATGGACGAGGATCAGGCCTTGGCCCTGAGTCCTTCTAGCAAGCATCTCGTGTTTGTAGGGACCTCCTGATTCACCGCAGCAGAGGAGTGCTGAGGTTGTGACGGCGAAATGTGTCTTCGGCAGCACTGGGGCTGCGGGGATGGAGGCTAGCACCCTGTGCTGGGCGGTCACATAAGCTGGTGGCCTCTAAGCTGGCCTCTGCAGCGGCGCACATCCGCACGCACACATCCAGCACACGGCGCGCAGCCCCGTGCTCCGGCACAGCCACCTGCAGTGCCAGGCCGTGCAGTGACAGGATAGAGACCGTGGGAACAGCCGTGGCAGCAGGCCCATGCCTGGCCCTGGAGCAGTGGCGCGGGGGCTCCCAGGCTGCCTGGGGAGGATGCAGTGTGCGCAGCCCGCGAGTACACGCGTCCTTGGGCAGCCTGGTGCACAGCAGGTGCTCGCCAGCAGCGAGGCTTGGTCCCTGAATACGTGGCCACACAGTGGCTCCGACAGCCCCATCTGCTCTCCTGCCCCATGCATGGTGCATGTCCCACCAGCCTGGACTGGCCCCGACAGCAGTGACAGGAACAGAGCCCTCCTGGACCATCTCCTTGGCACCCAGTGTCCTGATTACCGGCCCAAGCGGACCCAAGTCTTTCCTCCCCCGACCACAGAGGGAAAAGTTTCCAAATTAAAAACCTAAAACTGGCAACAAGGTGCCCATGGCAGGAACCTTTTAAACTGGCCATTAAAGTTTATAAGTTAGACGGGCACCAAAAGCGAATGCGGAGTGGCAGGAAAGCAGCCGCCCCTCCGCGGGCCGCCTAACCACGGCTCTCCCCAAAGCCGCAGGGCTGACGTCACGGCGTGACCTCAGCCCGGCACCCGCTGCCTGGCCAGCCCCATCCCCGTGTTTACCCCTGCCCGTCCCCGCCGCTGTCCCTCGCCACCCGCTTTCCCTTTGAGGTCGGCAGCCCGGGGCCTGGCGAGGAAAAGGAAAAGAACAGAAAGCAAGAAACCAAACCTCAGCGCCCACAAGGCGGGATGCAAAACACGGAGCGTCGGCAGCGGCCACACTGCGGGACGGCAGCGGCCAGCCCCGGCCCAGGCCTCTCCCTGCCACTGGCATCGTCCCCTCCTTGCTGCCCCAGTGGGACAGCAGCGAATGCCACAGCAAGCGGACGGGCCTCGCAGCACGGAGCCTGGGGCACATGTGCACTGTGCAAGTCCTGCTCGGCCTGCGGCCACTGTGCTCACCCAGGGGGCCAATGCCAGGCTCCAGGCCCCATTCCCACAGCTATTCCCCCATTTTCCCACTGGAAGAGCCATCAGAGCCCCCCAGGACATGGGTTTGCTTTGAACGACGGGGCACAGGCAGCGAGGGGGAAAGGCGGCAGCAGGGACGAGTACGGCCTGCTCTGGGAGAATCGCCGCGGTGCATTTCGGAGCCAGGAGCAGCCAGGGCAGCGTGCCAGGCTCCGCAAGCCCCATGCAAAGCGATGGCTGCGAGTGTCGTGCGGTGCTGGCCGCGGACCGGCGTGCTCACTTGCAGACATGCATTGCCAAAAAACAGGTGAGAGCCACAAAAGCCATCTGGGTTCATAAGGGGGTAGCGCGGAGAGGCCAGCGGTTGCATGGCCACACGAGTGTCCTCCGCAAACCCAAGGTGCAGACGCTGACCTGGGGCAAGGCACTGGACAGGGTGGGCTGGGAAAGCCACCGTCCCCAAACGCTGTTGTCCACAGCCGCATGGGGCACCAGCCGCCCGCTGCCACCTCCAGCAGAGGTCTGTGGGTTGCATTTATAGCCTCGGCCGCAGGCCGCTCTGGCCACACAGAGCCCTTGTCCCCCAGAGCATGCGAGGCAGCCGCCGCATCCGCTATATAGGCCGGAGCAGCGCCAGAGCGGGGAGCCGGGCTGATCCCTCTGCGCCCCGCGGGGTCCCTGCACGCACGCAAGCGGCCCGCGCGCTCACCACCAGCTTCCACCGATGGGGAAACACAAGGAAAACACACACGCACACACACTCACACACACACAAACAGGGCAGCCTCTGCAAACAACTGCTTGTTAAGTTAAAATTAAACTCTGCACAAATATTGACCTTTGGAGGGGACACAAACTCTGCCGATATATTTACCAGCTTTATAAATGGGCCTGACCACAGTGCCCTATATGCCGAGCCGGTGGAGACGAGGGCTGCGAAGGAACCTGAGTGGAGCCTCCCCCATATAGTGCTCCCCTCAGACAAGGCCACTGTGCCCTGCGGCCTTCCCCAAGCAGGGGCTCAAGGCGAGAGTGAGGAAAACCTAAATCTCCACCAAATCTTGTTCTCCCTCCAGCTCATGGTCTCTTGTTCGGGGGCCAGGGGCAGCCAGTGGATGGCAAACTGCCCTGCAGATGCCCTGGAGAGCCTCATGTCCCACATGGGCTGGGGAAGGGAATATGGCCCCAGAGCTGCCCCTCATTCTCCACCCTCTCTGGGCCTCCACATTGACGCAAACGCTGGCCACACTGAGCGTCTGGAGGCCATGCTGGGCCAGCACAGCACGTGCCACCCAGACCAGGCCCATCCAGACCAGGGAAGGCGGCAGAGCTGCAGAAGCACTGGCATCCTAATGCCAGCCTTTCCCAGGGGAGGGGATGCACCAGGGGTTCAGTGGGATGTGCCAGCTGGCAAAGCCTGCTCAGCAATGGTGACCAATGCACTGAGCACGGCAGTTCTCAGCGGTCACCAGCAGCTCTGGGCAGGTGAGGGCAGCACGGAGCAGAGCTGATCCCATCCAGCGCGTGCAGAGGAGCCCTGTACAGACACCCACAAGAGCAGGGCAGCCGGAGAAGCAGCTCACAGCTGGGTCTACAGTCACTTTTAACCAGGCACTCAACAACTGGGGCCCCGCGAGGGCAGAACAGTGCCCATGCTCGTCCCCGAGAGCACTGTGGCATGCAGCAGCACTACGGGAGGGCTCCGGGCAGGGAGGTGGGTGCACACCTGGGCACGCGTCCGCAAGCTGGTACCACGACGGGCACTGTGTGCACACTGAGGCACTGCAGCGATGAGCCCAGGAGCTTGCACGGGACACAGGTACCAAACCGCTCCAACCCATCGCTCAGATCAGTCTCTGGCAAGAGGAAAGAAAAGCATCAAGTGTGACCCAGTCCTTTAAAGGGGCTCTGAGGGGTTCAAGCCCGTCCAAACCCTTCCATCAGGCAAAGAGAGAAAAGCTTATGAGCAGAATGAAGGGACACAGCACACAGGGCTGATAGGAAGAGGAAACTCCATGGTGGGAAGTTGCGTCTCATACAGCCACCTGGAAGGAGCCTGTGTGCACAGGGGTGCGCAGGGGCCAGAGGATTTGCACTAAGAAAATGAATACCTGTAGGGCAAGGTGTTCCCTGATGACTCGTAAAACCAGGTGGCTGTCTCTGGAGAACAGACAAGCTCCCTGTGC
This sequence comes from Tinamus guttatus, assembly GCF_059628265.1. NCBI lineage: Eukaryota > Metazoa > Chordata > Aves > Tinamiformes > Tinamidae > Tinamus > Tinamus guttatus. The sequence continues at coordinate 4,773,162 of NW_028288594.1, read as the reverse complement.
CGTGCTGGAGTAAAGGGTGGCTTTTGCAGAAGTGAGGGGTTACAAGCGCATGGCATGGGCATCTCTCCCAAGGCTCATGTGAGTCCGCAGGAGGCAACACCATTTGTCAGCGATACCAGACTCTTTGGGGCTAAACACTCCTGAGAGCAAGCATTTGCTATTGAGTGTTGAGGCAAGGAGGCAGCTGTGAAGCTCTGTGAAGAGGGGTGCAAGGAGGGCACGCACACACCAGGTGTGACTCCTGTACCGGGCATGGCGCTTGGAGGGACCGGGTGGCAGAGGGGAGGCTTGTGTCCGTGACTGCCACCCTGTCCCCAACCCGGGAAGCAGGTACAAGGAGGGAGGAGAGCATTACACATACAGCAGGGGATGCCCAAGTTCCAGCTCTCGGAAACACTGAATAGAGTCTTATTCAGGCCAATGTAAAACACTGTTAAAACACACAAAAATCCTTTGAGTAATGGGCGAGCGGGAAAGAGGCATCTATAATTAACAGTAACTGTTCGAGACGGTCGCTGCCCAGAGACGTGTACTGTGCAAAACCACTTGAAAAGGCCCTGTCTGAAAGGCGAAGCCTGGGGTTTTTCAAGAAGCCCGTCATGTAACGATCCTGGCCCTTCCAAAATAATTCTGCCATATTAAAAAAACCCAAAACCTCAGCTTAATCGCCCTGCAGCACTGGGACTGGAGAGCTCTGAGAAGAGGGGAAGGGAAGCACAACCGGCTCCAATTAGAGCCTCGTTAGAAAGAAAAGCTGGGCAGCTATTAGACAGCGGGACCAGGAGCGAGGCAAGCGGAGCTGGCTGCTCCAGGCAGGCACCCGCTGCGAGAGGGATGTCCCCATGCTGCCTTGACCCTTCTCTGTCCTGTTGGGAACCCTAAAGCGGCAGGGGCCTGGAACAATTGGGCTGCGCACCCAGGGCAGTGGCACCCTTCAAGGGTTGCCTCTGTTGTGTTTTCGCCCCAGAACGCCTGAGCTCAGGCGGGCAGGACCTGGGGACAGCCCCGGTGCCGTGCAGGCGGCAGGGGGCTGTCAGGAAGGGGACAGAGGGAGAAGCTGGTGCAGGATGGGCGCTAAGGCTGCAGCTGGAGAATGGAAGCATGTCAGGGAGCTACGGGCTTTGCTGCCTCCTCTCCACCCTGGGAAGTGCAGAGCCAGGGACCTCCCAGGCCATGAGTGCTGCTGGTGCCAGGATGGGGGCTCCCAGCCACACGGGAGCTAAGCCTTAGGTTGCAGCTTCAAACACAGGATGGTCCCGCTGCCAATGGGTGCATCCTCCCGCCTCGTGCACAGGCATGGTGCTCACAGCTTCCCCAGCACCCCGGGTGCCCTGAGCCCCAGCACCCATCCTTGCACCCTACGTGCTCTGCAGCCTAGCGCGGATCACGTCCTGGCTGCGGCTGGACACGGAGATGCCCAAGCCCCCTTGGCTTGACATGAGCACCAGGACATCGCTGCGCAAGGCAGCTCTGGCACCCCGGGTGCTGCCAGGGCCAGGCCGTTGGCTTCGTCAGCTCAGGCTTTAATTGCGCCCACCGGGCAGGGCACGGGGCGCCCGCTGCAGCCTGGCTCTGGGGCCGGCCGGGCGGGAGGCGCGCTGCCCGCAGCAGCCTCCCCTTCCCATCCCACGGCCTGGGACCCATCCAACACAAAGTTAATTTCTAACCATGGGTAACCACCAATGCCCAAGCCGGGATGATTTATCCCCTATCTGCCGGGGTCGGATTTATGAGCCACACATCCCCTAGGCTGCGATAAAGGCCATGCCTGTGCTGCTCTGGCCCCCCCTCCGCCGAGCCCCTCCGGGTGGACTCGCCGCCCCCCCACGCCCCGTTGCCAGCCTGCCCCCGGCGCGGAAACCTGACAGCCCACAGAAGAACAGTAAACAGCACAGAAAATAACACCCGCTGCAGGCCAAGGAGAGCCGGGGAAGCCACAAATGGTTCCTGCTTTCGGGACCTGCTCAGGAAAACAGAGTGGGATGTAACCCCGGGCTCCCACCGGCCTGCGGAAGGGGAGAGGGGAGCTGCTATTAATAGCCGGGCCGGGGCGCGATGCCGTGAGCCGGCGAGGAGCAGTGCCGGAGGCAGCGGCCGGAGGAGCCTCTGCTGTGATGCTGCAGCCAGGGCAGCATCACCCCTGCACACTCTCATGAGCTTTTGCATCCTCAGGGTCATCCCAACGCTGGGGCCAGCAGCCTGCAGGATACGCGCAATGCTGCCGGCAGCGGGGCAGCCCTCGCAGCCCCCCGGCGCCCCCAGTGCTCGGCGGCACTGATAGCGGCGGCCCCGGCGAGCAGAGAAGAGAGCCTTGTTCTGGGGCCAAGACTAAGGCGATTCAGTGCTCCGCTCCCCTGGGGTTTCTCGGGTGAAACCTGGCTCTGTAATGGCTGTGTCTGTAAAACGTATGGAAATGCCCATAAAACTTGTATCAAATGCTATATGGATATATATGGATATATGGAGAGAGCTATGAAATTAGGAGCACGCGGGGAATTGGGGCAGGACGGCTCCCTCCGAGCCGTAAACACACACAAGTGAAAGGCACCGAAGGCAGTGGCTCGCGGAGCTGCGCAGACAGGCCGGCACGGCCGGGAGCCAGGGAAGGGCTCCGTGTCTCCAGGTGGAGCGGGCGCTGCGGGTGCATGGAAAGCCACCACGACATGGGGACAATGCAACACTCACCCTCCCTGTGGGGCATCACGATGACAGACCCCCGAGTGGGGTGGAGGGCCTCCCACCCCAGACCCTCGCTGCAAGCAGAGGTGGGGTCCTGGCTCTGCGGAGACCCTGGCGGTACCCAGCAGCTTGAAGAAGAACTGCCGAAGTGATGAGCGGGAGGCTGGCGAGGGGAGATGCGCGTGGGGAGAAGGGGCAGAGCTGTTTCAGAGATCTGCGGCCAAAACACTGTGGGAAAGAGATGTGGCGCTCAAGGGAAATGTGGGGAGGGAGGGAGACGGAGGTGGAATGGGGGCATGGGTAGCTGGGCTAGCATCTGCCCCACAGGAATATGGCCTCAGCATCCGTGGGGGCTGATCAGTCCAACCAAAACCCTGCACGGTGCCCAGCCCTCCCCTGGCAGTGAGGAAGCAGGGATGAGCACAGAGCTGCCCGATGCCAGCACACACTGCAGCGCTACGTGACCAGGCACATCCATGAGCCAGACCTGAGCAAAGCCCTGCAGTGCCTGGCAGTACCAGGGGACCGCTGCGTACCTTGTCTCGAGCGCAGGCTCTGCATGAGCCAAGGAGCTGCACGTGGGTGGCTTGGGACATGCTGCCTCTGCAGTGGCTTTCTGGGCTGCTCTGAACCTAGGTTCCTCCGGGTCCCATGCGCATAAGGATGGAGATGTTACCCGTGCATGGGGAATCCAGGCTGCTGCATGCTCCGCAGTGAGGGGACCACACTAATATCCTGGACAAGCATCACCCCACTGTGTTACCAATGCCTCAGGGCCATTGGGAGCCTACAGCAAGGATCAGAGGACAGAGGAGAGGTGCAGGAGCAGTGGGTACATATCTGCTGGTCCTGCTACAAAATGGGAGGCCCTGTGGGCCACAGCCAACTGCTTTTGAGGCTCACAGTGCCAGAGCTCCTGCTCTACAGACCCTGCCACATCCTCCCACTGGGTCCTCATGGGAAACTTCCCAGTGTGAAGGGTAGCAAGTCTCTTCTAGGGAGAGTGGACACCTGGAGAACTGCCAGGACCCAGCACAGCGTGGAAGGGCAGCCCTCAGCCCAACAGCAGCCCCAGGGACAGAGTGACTCAAATGCTACTTCAGAGATGCCCCTTCCCAAAGGGCAAGTTTCAGCACAAAAAGATGGGACGGCATCAATTAGAGCAAATTACTTCTATTTTTTGCTCCAAGGGCACACGCAAAATGCAAAGCACATGTGCAACCCCAAACACGCAGACCTCATGAGATGGATCCACAACACAGGGAGCTTTTGGGGTCTCTTCGCTCGTCTCCTGGTTTTCAGCTCCTCCTCTGCAGGGACAGGAATGCCAAGATGCAAGACAGAGGGACAAGCTGAGCAGCAAGCAGAGCCCTGCTGTCATTAGCATCTTGTTGCAGAAATCCATCATGGACCAAGTGAGACTCTCCACCTCTAGACAGCAGAATTGTTTTCCTCTACAATCCCACGACTTCCAGAGTTGAGGTTTTATGAAAACACCAAATATCATCAGATTTTGCAGACAAATTACAAATAAATGGGCAAACACAGGATGGTAGCCTGGAGTAAGCTATAAACCATGAGAGAAGAGCTGAGCCATGGCACTGCCCTGTGCCCGGCGGCACCCAGTGATCACTGTCCCTCTTCCCTGGCACCAGCAAAGGCCTCCTCCTCACACCCTGCCATCCACGGCTCCCACTACAACCTTTTCCACTCCTTTTAGCTTCCCTGTGGCAGAGAACAAGCCCAGAACCTCCAAATTTGGGGACTACCTTCATTTGGCTGCCAGGACCACTTCCTGTAAGAGCAGTGAGCACAGAGGCACCTGTACACCATTCAAGCCCTCGTGCAGCAGGAAAAGCCAGGGCAGGAGTCAGCATGAGCCTCAGGCTTGCCCTTGCTCCAATCCTGCAGCCGGCAGAGAACAGGAGGTGTCCTGGCTGCCTCCGCTGTGGGACAGATGCTGCAGCAATGGGGACGCTCACCGGCCTCTCCACCCTGCATCCTGCAGTACGACAGCCTCCGTGTGAGGAAGGACTCTCCCCACTGCACTGCTAACTGGGGTGACGTGCAAGGAATGGTGCTGGTATCTGCGCTGCTGCCCAGGAGCATCCCTGCCCAGGTGGGCAGCCGGAGGGATGTGGGAACGCCAAGTGCAGAGATGCTGTACTGGGCTGCACAGACGCAGTGCTGACATGCAGAGCTGCAGCGCTGTCCAGCCGGGCTGCAGGGCTGCGGTGCTGGGCTGCAGAGACGCAGCGCTGGGGCTGCGGATGCTCTGCTGGAGCCGCAGCTCCGTCCAGCCCGGAGCTGCTAGCCAGAGGCAGGGCGCCACCTGCCGCGTCCCTGTCACACTCCAGTGCGCGGCACGTCCCCAGATCCACGGGCACGGAGATGGCCCTGGTACCCAGCTGTGCTGGTGCTGGCGTGTGCCCAGCATGGCCGAGGGCAGGGAGCTACCTCCTCTCCCCAGCTCCTTTCACCTGCGCAATAATCAGGATGGGTCACGGCCTCACAAGGACAGTGTCCCCATAGGGACAGGTGCTGTGAAAAGTTTGCTGCTTCTGGGCTGCAAGAGCAGCTCACAGCTCCCTGGCAGAGAGTGACAGTACTAAGCTGCAGAGCTGTCCCAAGGGGTGGCAGGTCTAGCATTGCAGAGAGCCTCTGCCATCTCCTCAGAGCTCTGACACCCAGGGCACCCATTTTCCAGCAGTGTGGCAGTGAAGAAGGTGCAAATGTCTCCAGCCATCCCCTAGAGGGCTGGGAGGGAGTTTGGGATGAAGCACCCCAGTTTTGTGGTCACACAGGTGGGGAACAACATTGAGAGAAATGGTCAGCAAGGTCTGCACAGAGGGATAGGGATGCAGGAGCCCAGACGGGAGCACTGCAGGGATGGACGGGGGTACCTGTGACTGTCCCGGCACAGCCTATAGCTCTGCTCTGCGTCACCCAGCTCAGACCCTGCCAAGAGCTCCAGAGACAGAGGGCAAGTTTGGGGGATGAATTTAGGTGAGTGCCCTGCCGAGGCAGGGCTGCCAAGCAGGGAGATGGCTGCGCCAGGCTGCGTGGGAGAGCAGTGACACTGGAGCATCCCCCTTCCCGGGTGCTCCCAGTGAATATGCCAAGCGCCGAGCTCACGCGGATGGCCATGAAATGGGGCAGCGCACATGGAGAGCTAGGACCGAGGGCAACCCCACATCCCCACGGCGAGGCTGCCCCACAGCTCAGCCTGCACCAGCACCCAGCTCTCGGTATGGTGGCTCCACATCTCTGTGCCGGGGCTGTGGCTCTGCCCAGAGCTGCCTTCCCTGGCCTCCAAGCTGCCAAGCAGGTGAAAAATACACCGGGGCCGCACAGTCTAGGGAAAAGGCATGAATATGGATGAGGCCTGGGGGGGCTCATGAATATTAACGCACGTTGCGGCTTTCAGGAACATCAGCGCGGAGCGCAGGTCTAATATTACCCTTGGCCCCGCAAATGCAGCAATATCCTCATTCAACCCTGTCTGCTGCTGCCGTGCCATGCCAGGCGTGCCCAGCTGGGCTCACGTGCCCATCCCCAAGCTAAGTCCCTCAGCTCAGCAACAGCGGGAAGAGTGGGCCATGAGCACACGGTCTCCGTACCCCTGGGGTCCCAAACCACAACGATCTGGGGCCAGACGAGTAGGGAGGTGAATGCTCTGTGGCTGTGGCACCTGCCCCATGCCCCGCAAGCCGGCCCAGGGCTGCAGGATGTGGGAGCGGGTGGTGCATGGGCATAGGGGCAACTGCAGTAAGAGGGTTTAGCCCCTCAGCAAGGAGCAGTCTGAGCTGGCAAGGTCCACACGAGCCGGAGAGCAGACCCCTCTGGTGCTGGGGGTGCCTGAAGCATCCGCTGGCCACGGCACGGGCAGGCGCCAGGTGAGGACAGAGCTGGCAGGCCTCGGGATGCAGGGGACAGTAGGGGACCGCAGGGACCATAGGGGATGCAGGCTGGCCAGGACCGTGGTTGGGACCAGGGCATCCTCCCCGGCCCTGGCTGTAGGCTGTGTCCCTGCCTGCAGGCTGGGACAGGTCTCTGCAAGCACCAGCTGCCCTGGGGCATCCCAAGGATCCCGGCCCAAAGAGCTCCCGGACAGGAGCTTTTGGGAACAGCCACATCAAAGGCCACAAAGGGATCTGGGATGCTCCCTCGCTCTGCTCTGACACGTGCAGCAGGCACGGCTCCAAGCACCCAGAGCATCTCTGCGCTGGACACGGGCAGGGACCGCAGGGAAGCCACCCGGAGCCACCTGCAGCGCCCGGAGCCGGGGCCGGCCGCGCACGGCACAGGCTCCCGACGCGCGGGCAGGCACCGCGCTCCGCCAGCGCAGCGGGGTCACACCCAGGCCCCTGAACCCGGCAGCCACAGGAGGAACCTTCTGGGCACACAATTACTATATTATGTAGGACTAATAAAAAAAAAAAGAAAAAGAAAAAAAAAAGAAGGGCTTGAAGTTTTCTTAGTGCCACATAGTAAAGTATTTATAGAATTCCAGGCGTGAATGGGCTGCTCACAGGCCACTCTCCGGCTCGGCGTCAGGATCTCCAGGAATTATTCTGTGCAGTCACATTGTTGTATTCACCTAGAGATTGAGCTTAATTACAGACACCCGGGCGAACAGGCTGTCACTGTTCCAGCCACGGAGCCTCGCCGGGGAAAGAGCAACTGAGCTCCCTTTAACGAACGGATTTTAAAAAGACCCAAGGTTGAAATAGCAAGGGGGGAAGCAGGGGGGCTGGCAGAGCCAGCCGTAGGGATGGAGGGCCACGGGGGCACCGATGGAGTCGCAGTAGAGAGCCGGGACGGAGCACGGTGCGGAGGCAGGGACGTGCCCCAGATGTGCCAATGGCTGCTCTGAGCGGGATGCGGGGACGAGACACGGGGCCCGGTGCATCCACTGCTCCAGCAGGCGGCAGATCCCTCTGGAACCCCGGAAAAATTTCCCAAAGTAAAATGGGGGGGCGGTGGGGAGGGCTCCCAACTTATTACAGAGCAGAGTATAAACAGCACAAATAAATATAGAGCTGCCTTATTACAAGGCTGGCTGGCCCCGGTGGCTGCCTGATTACAGGGCAGGCTGATGCAGCGCCGCACGAGCCCAGACCTCAATAAAGGCCAGAGCGGGGCTGCCGCTCGCGCCTTCGCACTCCCGTGGCCCCCGCGCCGCACTGGGGCCAACGGCGGCTGCGGGGGAATAAAAGATGGAACAACTAGTGAGTAAGCAATGAGCAGGGACAGGCAGGATGGGCAGCCTTGCAGGAAAGCTCTAAAAATACAGTGTATTTTCCAAGGGAGGAAAATAAATCCCCAGACTGGACATTATATATATGTTGAAAAAAAAGAGAGAGAGAAAAAAAATAAAAGTCATAAGTGTTACGGATGCGCCACGGGGGTGGGGGGAAGACCCAAGTGCAAGGAAAGAAAAACACCAGGATGAGTAAGGTGCACGCATGACGTACGTAAATACATGGGGAGGGAAATGCGTGAGCCTCCTGCCCGGCTCCCAGTACCCGTGGGCGGCCCATCCCGTTCTGCTTGTGCGTCGGGACGGATGCGTCGGGCTCCCTCGGTGCTCGCGGGCAGCACCTCGGTGCAGGCACGCGGCTCTCCGGGCCGGCTGGAAGGGCGCTCTATGCGGCGCTCCCGCACGCGCTTCGCCTCGGCCGGCGAGCAGCGCGCTCAGTGCCTGGCACCCTGGCTGTGCCGCCGGCCCCCGGGGCTCCGCAGAGAGGCTTTAGAGTGTCCCGTTTAGTGTCGTGCCGCCTGCCCTGAACCAGCATCATGCAAGCAGTTGAGGTTGCCTGTAGTTCGCTCTGCTGTTCAGTGCAGCCCTGGAAAGCAGTAGGGCCTTGCTTGGTGGCACCCAAGTACCCCAAGTCCCAAGTGTCCCCCACCATGGGAATGTCAGGGAGATGGCAGGGAGGCTGGCAAGCATGCATGTCCCCCCAACACCCGTCCCGCCAATACCCCAGGAGCATCCGGATGAAGCCAGCTCTGCTCCTTGTGTCCTCGAGGGGAATCTCAGCAGGCAGGGGAGGTCACAGCCGCACAGGGCAAAGCCGGGTGCCCTAAACCGCCCCACAGGAATGCCAATGCCACTGGCACCTGCCACTGCTGCACTTCCTGCGTCAGTTCCTGCCACCACAGCCAGTGTCCCCGCCGTGGCCGCGGGGCGAGGGAGCCGGCTGCGCGCCCCGGCAGCGCCCCCGGGCCGGCCCCGGCGGGAAGTGGATCCCTGCAAAGGGCAGCTAATGCGGAAGCTCTTCGCATCCCGGAGCGCGGGCCGCCGGGTGAGGAGGAGGGCAGCCCCGGGGTCGCTGGGTTATCGGATGATAACAAGGCAGCACAGCCCGAGCACGCGACTTCCAGCAATGCAAGGCTGCTTCCTTTGTTTTGGGAAAACAAGAGGTGAACGAGACCTTTTCTGGCACGTTCCTGCCCTGCCTCAAACTGTCCCCCACTTGCACCAGCTCTGAGAGGAGTCATCCCTGGTGTCCCACATGGAGCCGGGACATGGAAGGCTCCCAGAAGTGGCCTTCATCCTTTTTGCCTTTCCTCTTTCCTGGAGGAGTAGGGATGGAGCCAGTGCCTCCATGCCGGATGGAGTCCCAATTGCAGCAGGCCTTGGGCCCCTTTTTGCCCTTCAGGCAAAGCCCACGTCCCAGCCACTCCTTGGCAGGCGGAGAGCGATGCTAAGGCTCAGGAGGGCCCAATTCCTGCTCTTTGGGCTGCGGGGTTATCTCAACACCTCCCAGACTTGCTTGTTCCGTTCCCAAACCCAGGATGAGCCCCTGTGCACACGTTAGGGTCAGACGAGGCGCTGCCAGGGCCTGGAGACCTGCACGGTCCCCACAGTGGTGGCCAGGGCTCCCCAAGGAGCCTCCAAGCGCTCCAGGCTTGAGGGGGCTGCGGGAGACCCCCCTCCCCTTCCTTCCCAAGGCGGAGGAGGAGGAAACATAATAAGAAAAATAAAATTTATAAGCGAGGCAGTAATTACAGCATGGCTACAAAAGGCTGCCTCCTCAGGGCCATCATTATGTGGCTAAATTTAACGCCCCGCGCGGCCGCTCTGAGGGGGGAGCCGCGTCCCGGTGCTCTGAGCATCCACACAGACGCCGGCTCCTGCTACCTTCCCTCCATGCCGGCCAGGGCAGCGCAGCTGAACGGCAGCCAAGAAAGCCATAAAGCAGGTCAGAATTTTTTTAATAGTCTATTTACCAAGATGCTGTTTTTACTGCCGAGGTTTCTCTCGTTTTATCTCTGGCTTTTTTTTTTTTTTTTCCTTTTTCCCCTGACTCCTGAACAGACTGGGCTGTATTTTCTGTTTTAGGTTCCTCTTTCCCACTTGCTCTAAATACTATTTTCAGAACTCTAATTTTACATGGTATGTCCCTTTTTTCCTTTTTTTTTTCCTTTTTTTTTTTTGGTAAATATTTGCCATGACTAAGCCAGGACACATCCCATTTAAAAGGCTCCCATCCCACAAAACATCAGTCCTTTAATGACATGAATCTCATTAGCTCTCCCCATGAAAAGAGGTATAGAAAGGGAGCATCACTCAGCCCCTCTGAGTTCCTGTATCTGCACAGACGTATATTTAGCCGTGTGTACTGTTCAGTCACAGAAAGGGACAGTCTGGGCACACGCACACCACCTCATTCAGCCAGAGGGACCGAGAGCAGGGGCCCTCGGGACAGATTCTGCGGCCAGTGGGTTTTGGGATATCCGTCTGTCTGCGATGGGGTTTGGAAAGGCTTTGGGCCCAGCAGAGGCTGAGCCGATCCCTGGGAGCCCGCGGCTGGGCACAGAGGAGCCTCAGAGCCCTCTGAGACGGGCTCTGGGCTCCTTTGACAGTGCTTTTCCAGCCCATGGGGACAGTCACATGCAGCCCAGCACAGCAGGCTCACAAGGCTTTCCTTACTGAGGTGAGGGTCCATCTACACTGTCCCTACAGACCTAAGGGGTAGGAGAGCAACATCCCTTTGGAGAAGGCCGAGCTCCCAGGGAAGGCCAGGCTCTTCCAGCCTTCCTCCCCCCAGCACCAGAAGGTTTCCCAAAGACCACTTTTCCCCTTGAATTTACCCACATCCACAACACCAACCTTTCTTGAGGATCTTGTCCACCCACGGTTCCTTACCAGGCATGCTCAACCCTTCCCTAGCATGGTCATCCCTTCTTCAGTTTGCTCTTGCCTTCCTGAGCACGGCTATACGCTTTTCGGCATGGTCTTCCCTTCCCCATCATAGCCATCCCTTCCATGGCAGGACCATGCCCTTCTTGGCACAGCCATCCTTTCCACGGCATGGGCATCCCTTTCCTCATGGTTCAGCCTCTTGGCAGCTGTCTGGTACTGGAGGATGAAACCCCACGCAGCAGACGCCACAAGACGAGATCTCGTCAACAGCATCTGAATTCAAATGCAGCAGGAAAGGTACATGGAGAAGAATTTGCCTTCCTATGCCAAGGCTCAACAACTGTGCATGCACAGACACATCTGCCCACTCTCCTTCCCCTCCTGACCAGCTGCAAAGCCTTCCCCATGCAGCCAGCACTGCTCCCCTGCCCCAGTTCCTGCATCAAGGATGTGCCTCACCTCTCTTAGACCCTGCTCTTTCCCACATTCTCTCTGCACTTCCCTCCGCATTTCCAGCCCGGGTCCTCAGTCCCACTGCACTCTGCCTTGCTACTCCGGGGGGAGCGTGTGAGCCTGGTATTTCCAGCACATTTCCAAGCTTTTTGCCACGATCCAGAAAGCGTATTTCAAAATGAAGAAGGAAGGGCAGGGAGAGTCACACCTGCGCACATGGCCCAGGTGCAGGGCTTCATGGAAAGCTGCAGCCGTGCAAGGGCTGCAGTGGGACCCCAGGCTGCAGCACGTGTGCAGAGAGCGGCTGGGCTTGAGAGCCCGCTCCCCCTGCGCACAGCAGCCAACATTAATTCATTAACAGTCCCATTAACACCCAGCTGTGGTTTCCCCCCAAACTCAGGCAGGGACCCGTTCCCCTGTGACAGCTGCTGACAGGCCAAGTTTCCACATTCAGCCCTTCTGGAGTTCGGTATAAAAATAAGTGGTCCTTTTTTAAAAAGGAAAACTGTATTTCCCCTGCACGCACACCGGCACGCGCGCGCGCACGTGCAGAGCTCACAGCAGGAATTTTCTCAAATTTCCCTCACCCACAAACACATCTCCTTTGGCCAGCGCCCAAACACGGGCATTTTCAGCCCAAAATGTCAGGTTTTTTGGCATCCAGAACACAGAAAGCTGGTGTTGCTGCCAGTTGGGCTGAACACGGCGCCTGCCCTGCAGCCGCCAAGGTGCCACATGCTCAGCGCCGGGCCGGGCCACAGCACCCAGGGCGATGCCTGCACAGCCTGGATCAGGCACCCAGTACTTATGTTCTTCCCATCACTTTCCTTAGACAGCCATGAGCACCAGGAGCTCTGGTGCTTCCCAAGGAGCCATCCCTACAGCCCAACTGAGCACCCACTCGGGATTGGTACCCAGTGCTTATTTTCCCCTTCTCCTGTTCCTTTCCCTTCCCTAGACGGCCATGAGAAGCAGAAACTGCTCCAGAAGCAGTTCCCAACTCTGCAGAAGCCCTGGGCTATTCAGTTGAAATTCTGAAATTTCAGCCTGAAATCCTTGCTCTGATGCATCCAGCGGCACACCAAGCACATCAGTGTCTTTGGCACTGTCGCAGAACGACTTGCAATGGGGGAGCAGAGACCTCTAAAACACAGCTCTGTGACATTCCTGGGCCACGGGGATCAGAGCAAAGCTTGAGACTAGCAGGGTATGTGGGCAGCCAGGCGATCTCTGATCCCTGGAGACAGCTGGGAAAGGGCCATATATTTCCCAAGGTGCCAGGCCTCTAGCAGGACATCCTGCATCCCTTTGATACAGAGGTGTTTGGCTCACCGGGAGCCCTGTAACTACTTGCATCTTTAAATAGAAAAGCTCACAACTGCCCTATATGGCTCTGGGTCTATAAGTTGTCTATATATTTGTGTACACACATGCACACAACACACAGAGATTTATTCGTGTTTTCAGAGTGGTTCAGGATACATTCCAAGACGAAATTCCAGCCAGCGCTGGAGCCAAGAACATCAGTCGCCCCGGTATATGCTGCCCCCTCTGCCTGTGCACACACTAAATACGGAAAGGGAGAGGTATAAATAGAGAGCGAAACACATGAATGGCCCTGTTTCCTTGCACAGATAGATACTGCACAAAGGTCCGAGCGGAGAGGGAGCAGCAGCCTCAGGAATGCTCTGGCACCAGCAGGGCTGTGCGCACCCGAGGGGCTGTGCACACCGATGCAGAGCATCCCCCGGGGGCTGCCTCCTGTCCAGCTGTGCCCAGCTGTTCTGCACCCCCGTCCCTACCCTCTGTATGAGAGGCCGCAGACAGGCAGGGGCTACCCGGGGCTTTGGGAGGAAACAGCTCTGGGAAGGCCAGGGAGCAGCACGGCCCCTCTGCCGCGCTCGCTTAGAGACAGCCTGGCCGTGCGGGCAGAGAGGGACGGGGCATCCCGGTCCAGACCCAGTTAGCTGGGGATGGAGCTGCCACGTCCCTCACTGACACACAGCGCTTCCTTTACAGCCCCGTCAACGTCCCCCTTGTTCTCCTGCCCAAAAGGCAAAGGTCCTTTGCTTGGAGGACCCACTGGCACATCCTGGGTCTCCCCAAGGCCGGGACGCAGCTGCCGAGCCACTGCAGCACCCAGATCCCAAGTCCCATGGGCACTGCATGACCAGCCTCATTGGGGCAGAGCCTCATCCTCCTCCTCTCACATCCCCTCTTCCTTCCCTCTCCTCCAAGGCAAAAAAGGCTCAAAAGGCTCCTCCGAGCTAACACTTCCCAGGGGTGAGGGAGCTTTGTGGGGCCCGAAGACCCAACATCTACGAGCAGGGCCCAATAATCCAACATCTGGGAGTGGGATGGGGGCGGCAGTCAAGGGATTGCCCCTCACAAGGCACTCCAGTTGCACCGCTTTCCGGAGGGGGAAGGGGCTTTCCCCCTTCAATGCTCCTGTTTGAGCTCAGGCCTGGCACCAGCTCAAACCACCGCTTGCTGACACGAGATCAATCATCCGCGCGCGGCTCCTCAGCAGCCCCGCGGCCCCTGCCCGTGCGCGGCAGGCGGGGGCCTCTCCCGCAAGAGCAGGGGTCTGCCCCCTTCTGCCAGCCTGCCCGTGACCCCCTCTCCTCCACCAGCCTGCACCGTGTGCTGTGCGGCACGGCATGGCCCAGCATGGCATGGCATAGCATGGCATGGCACTGCACAGCACCCATGGATGAGGAAGACACTGACGGTGGAAGAAGGGTCCCTGCACCCATCGCATGGGCTCCACACCTTGCACATCTACATCCACGTTCTGCCTTGGGGACGATGCCCACCACAGCCCTGGCCCCTGGTGCTGCGAAGGCTCCAAGCACGCAGCTCTGTGCGCCCAGCCACGTGCTGCCTGACCGCAGCGCGGACGCGAGCCAGGGCTGCGGCCGCAGCGGCGGGGCCGGGCAGCGAACCCCCACGTTGCTGCGGGGGCTGCGGGCTCCGCTGCATCCCGCAGTGCTCCGGGCGCAGCCAGCCTGCTGCCCGCCGCAGCTCGGCCCGGCCCCGGGGGAGGCACCACGGGGAGATGCGGGGACCAGAGCAATCACAGCCACAGGGCAGGCAGCCAGCCCGGCCCGGTGCTACTGCTTCTGTGCTGCGGAGTCGGTCCGTGCCCACGGTCTGGGCGCTATTTTGGGCAGGCTGCTGCCCTGGGGCATCCATGCCAAGTCTGGTTTTAGCAGCGTGCAGCTCCACTGACTCACTGCTTGTGTAAGCGGCCTGTGGTCGCCGGCGGCGGCCCAGCAAGTGCGCCCTGGCCAGGCCCCCCTCACCTGATTATGCCAGAGCAAATAAATAAATAAAGTCGCTCCGCCGTGCGGCTTGGTGGCAGACCCCTGGGGAGCGCTAGGCCCCCACGCAGTGGTCAGTCCTCAGCACATCGTGCCCACGCTCATCCCGAAACACCCAGCCCTTCCCTGTAGCCCATCTTCCCTGCCCATGAGCACGGGTACACGAGCAGGCTTGCTAACACAGATGCACATCTGTAGCAGCCCAAGGGCAGGCAAGTGGCAGGGCACCGTGCCCGGCTTGCACAGGGACGGGAACCTGCACCCTGGTTTCTCCCGCTAGGCCATGCACGCTGTGTGCAAACACCAGGCGCTGCTTGCGAGCACTGGCCCCACAGGCCAGCACCGTGTCCTCGCCACAGGCCCCGCGCTGGCCTGGTTGCAGCTGCAAAGCCGCAGTTACCTTGTGCTAATTAAAACCATTCCTGGTAGGAAGGAGCCAAAGGGCTGGTTCCTCCCGCTACCATTGCCTTGATGCCCAGCACTGCCTCGGGCTTAGGGCCCTGTGTAACACACAGCCCACTGCCGCCTCGGGCACACGGCTACAGCTCCTCTTCCTGGGCTTATTTTCAGCACTGGGCAGAGCACAAGCAGGTGCCAGGCTGGGCCCGCTGGCCGGCGCAGGGTGCCCTGCCCCGCACACGGGCACCTCGGCAGCGCCGGTGCTCACCCGCCTCCACCTGCGCCGCGGCTCCATGCAGCCCTGCCGGGCGCCCTCGCCGCTCCGAGATGCTTGGCCGCTTTCCCAGCCCGGCCGCCTCTGCACCAGGGAACAATGCGTCGGGCTGTGACCCCCGAGCTCCTGACGTCAGCGGCCACCGCCGCCGGCCGCCCCGCGAGCCCTGGCCCGCGGCTCCCCGCTCGCCCTTGGCCAGGGACATGCTGGAAGCAGGCTGTTTGTTTATCTTCCTATTCAGCATTGCTTGTTTTGATGGCACATCCTCCTCGCCGGGCCTGGGTCGACCTGTGAACCCGGCGCGTCCTGTTTGCCGTAAGCGCCGCTCCGCAAGCCAAGTACACGGGGCAGCCGGAGGCTCAGCGCAGCCGCCCCGGCATGCACCGGCCGCGGGAGATAAAAATATTCAGGGTGAAACATCCTGGGGCGCGGGGAGCTATATTTGAACCGATCGTATCTGCGCGTTTATCCGAGTGGTTTTGATTGCTGCTCTATTGAGTCCATGCAGCCAAAACAACTGCAGCTCCTCTTTGGCAAGGTGGTGCAGCACTGCTCTGCCCGCTGCTCACTTGCACCCGGGCTACACCCCAACTGGTCTGTCCCGCTGCCCCGGGACTGCCCATTTTAGCCAGGGCAGGAGTCTGCTGTGTGCCCCCAAGCCATGCTGCCTTTGCAGCACTCTGGCAGTGAAGCTCTGGAGATACCAAGGTCAGAGCATGGAGTCCTCATGGACCCGGGCCTTTTGCAGAAGCTAGGCAGCTCCAGGAGTCTGCTCCTTTTGCCATGGGGCCAGGGAGGCAGGAACTGGCCACATGGGGCCAAAGGGACTCAGCCTTGCATATTTGCTGCAGGATGGGAGCCAGCCCTTGCCCCAGCGAGACACAGGGACCACCCCTACTCCTGCCCCATCACCCCTGGTGTCCCTCCTGCGTCCCTGCCCTGTGAAAGCCATCCTGTCCTCCACGTGGTGTGTGAGGGAGGCACTGAGCCGCACTGCCCCGCTGCCTGTCCCTCTCGGAGCTGGAACCACCTTGCCAGGCCCACGACATCCCCCTGTGCTCTCCTCTCCTCCACCTCAGCCTTCTCCAAGAGTAATGGCGATATGGGCTATGCTGTGGAGGGGAACTCTCCCGTGTCTTGTACACATGTCAACGCACTCATGGAAGGAAAATCCACCTACTAAATCCAGAGACGCTGAGCAGCAAAATGCTGAAGCCTGGGGAAGGGCTCCATGCTGCCTCAGTCCTTACACAGAGCAGCATCAGGCATCAAGACAGGCTCCCAGGGACCACGCACGGGTATCCCGAGGTTGCCCCAAGGAGTCATCTCTGCAGCAGGCAGGGACACCCAGGGACAAAATCCGGCCCTTGGCTGCCGGGCTGGCCGCCAGGGTGGCCCCCGCGGTGCTGAGCCCTCTCCCGGTACGCACGCCGCGCTCCCGTCGCCTGCGCTTTCCCTTGCCGGTGCGAGCACCTTGCCTTGCCAATAAAAGCTGCTGGCTGTGCCTCCGTTCGTGCGCGGTCGGTACTCTCCCTTGCAGCTCTGCCCAAGCCCAGGCAGCTGCTCAGAAGTGAACTCTTGCCAAAAACTGCATGTGTGAAAGCGTCGTTTCCTAAACGTATAAATATTCCCAGGGCTTTGCTGGAAAACTCCCCGTGCTTAGTTAAAACACCCTGGACAGCAGAGCGAACACAAGCCCGGCGAGAGGGCATGTTTAAACAGAGACGGTCCAAGCAGCGCGGGAGCAACCGCGCACAGTGCTGGGCGTGCAACTGGCAGGTCCGCTCCTCTCCATGAGGGATGCTACAAAGCTTTGGGAAGCGGAGGCTTTCCAAGGTGTCGTGCATCCAGCCAGCCCTGCCACACCAGCACAGCTGCCTTCCAGCCAGGAGGCACTTACTGATGTTGTCATTAAACATCCACAATTTGAGGCTCTGTTTTATAGAGGGAAAAGACAGAAGGACTATCAGATCTCTCCATCTGACCTCTTGGCCAAAAGTGTTTAACCACACACCCCGATACCGAGCCCAGCAACTTGGTTTTCTTCCAAGCAGGCTCCCAGCCCACTTTTGGAGACATCAAGAGATGGAGACTCAACCACTGCCCCTGGGAGCATGTCCCAGTAGCTAATTGTCCTTGGTAGAAAACCATGTGCCTTTTTTCTAGTTTGAATTTGTCTGGGTCTGGCTCCAGCTCCCAATCACTGGCTCATGTTCTACTGCTCTCTGCTAGATTAAAGAGAGCCCTTCAGTAACCAGCATTTTCTCCTTGTAAAGACCCTCACGCACTGTAATCAAGGCATCTCTCAATTTTCTTTCTGATAAGCTCAACGGAGCTCTTCTCTTCCAAGTCTCTCAAAGCCAGGCTCTCTCTCCAGCCCGCAATTCATTCCTGCAACCCTGCTCTGATTGTCCAGCCTCTTTTTTGAAACCCAGATACTGTAGTTGGCTGCAGCGCTCCCAGCTCCTCATGGCATGAACTGGGGACCCCCTGCCCCTCCATTCCACGCTTGTGCCTTCAGCAAGATGATAAGTGAGCTGGAATGTCCCAGCTGAGCCCAGGCACTACCAACACTGCCCCACATGACACCAAGCACCAAAACAGTGGCAAAGGTGAGCATGATCCCCATCTTCCCGTTCCTTGTCCAGTGCCCCAAAATGCTGCTCCCGGCCACTGCCAGGATGGACACATGGACCAGGCAGACCAGGACCTCCCTCCACACAGTCATTCAGACTCTCTTCCTCACGAAAGCCCATCTCTTTCATCCAAATACTGCCAACGTTGCACCTAGGGATCTGAGACCAAAACATTTCTGCTTGCAGGAGACCTAACTCTGCTTGCTGCAGGTGAGGAACAGGATGGCTGGCAACACAGAGCCCCAGGGCTCATGAATCAAAGTTCAGGGCAGTGTGTTCATTTGCAAGAGACATGTTTTCACGTATGGACACACAGCCGTGGAGGCCACAGACTCCCCACGCTTTGTCTCCAAAACCCTGGATAGACACAGGCCAGGCCGACCCAGGAGGCCAGGCCAGCACAACTGCGCTCCACGCAGCCGAAGGGCTAGCTGGCACACATCATGCTGCTGAGGAGCAAACCTGGCTCTCCAGGCTCTGCCCCCATGGCAACAACCACATTCCCGACTTTTAAGTCTCTACCCAGTGAATGCTCCGCCAGTCCTTTTGTCAGGGCTTTGCACTGGACTTTGCACCACCAAACCCCTTCACCCACACCCCAGGCATCCCACATCAGCTCTTGGAGGACACTCGGGCTCAAACCTGATGTGCATCTCTAGCAGATGTTGCTCAGCAGTCCCTGGGACAAAGACATATTTCATCACACCCCGATGCTGGCACTTTTGCCTGCATCCTTCCAGCAACAGCACAGAAACATTTATTGAGCACTTCTGCCATGTCTACTTCAGTATCAATCATTTTGCCACCTCCATTCTCCAATAGGCTTATCCCACTGCTAGGAGTTTGGGGTTTCTTTCTTAATACACTAAATAAAACCCTTTGCTTCTGTGCTTAGCCCTGCTAGTCATGATTTTTCCCTGATGCTTTTAGCTTCTGTTATCCATTTTCTACACTTCATAATTTCTAATTTATATTGATTGCTATCTACTCCCGCTTTCCCATTTGTTATAAACTGCTCTTTTATTTCTAATTGCTGCCTTCACTCCACCGCTGAACCAGAACGGGCTTTCGGCCAGAGCTGCCCTCTTTCTTGATTGTAGAATTGTGGCTTTTTGTGGCTTCTGAAATTCTTCTGAAAGAGCTCACAATTTTCATTCACATTTTTCTATCTAAATGTTTCCTCCTAGCTGATTTCACTCATAATTTCCCCCTGCTTTGGGAAATTAGCCCTTTCAAAGCATGAAGGATATAAATTACTCTTTAGGAATGTCCTTCCTTTGCCCAGGGTGAATGTAATCTGGTCATGATCATCGGTCCCTAGGCAACCTCCAAGTTTCAGTCCAGCAATGAATTCATCTCTATCCATCATAACCAGAGGGAAACGAAAGTTGCCTGTGGTGCATGCAATATCTTTCATGTAAAAGAGGAACTGCCTCTAATTTTCAGAAGCTGCAGATGGTTCACTGCTGGCTGTGCAAGACCATTAGCATGTCTCGCAAAGCAACGTCCTGTCCAAGCAAGATCTTTTTTTGCTGCACGATGCCATGTACTCCCTGCATTCTGACTCCCTGGTCTCTAGCAGACACTGCTGCTCCCTGGTCATGGACTTTCACAGCTTGCGCAGAAACCCTCAGAAGCATTTTCAAATCTTGCTTCCTTGCATCAGTGAGCATCAACTGTTTCTGATGTTCCCTCATTGCATTGAATCATTTCAGTGTTTCTGTGATGGTTTCCAGCAATGAGGAAGGAGCAAGAAAAGACTTGCTCCTTTGAATCCCAATTGCTCTCAAGCCCATCTGCTTGGAAGAGCCAAGCACCACTGAGGTGAGAGGCAAGGGCACAACACAAACAACAGGATGAAAACCACACATCCCCATGACAAGCCATGGCAAAGTCACTGTTAAAGGCAGCAGAAGAACCAAAGAGAAGTAGCTGACCGAGCACAGTCAAGTTCTCCCTTGACGGTACTTTAGGCACCCAGCAAGTGCAGGAAGCAGCCAAGAACACCCCAGTGCCTCCACGTTCCCGCAGAGCCCTGCAGACCAGGCACGAGAACACAAATGTGGGTCACAGCAGAGAGCACTAACCCTCTCCAGCCAACTCTGGCCATCTCCACCAGGGCGCACTGTCCACAGCCCCATATGTGAGTACTGGCCAACCCTGTCTGGCCCTGTCCAGGGTGCCATACACCAGGGGCTGGTGGTGCAGGCTATCCAGGACGCCTTTGCCAAAAGAAGGAGACTTTGCACCTGCCCTTACCTTGGCCATGAAGTTCTGCAGGAAAGTCACCTCCTGGAAGGGCTCCGTCCGCAGGCGGTCTGCAAGGGAGAGCAGGGATCAGCCCAGGCAGGTCTGGCCAGAGCCCACCCCATCTGTCCATGGGGAAAAGCGACTGCAGGGACCAGGGGAACAGCTCCAACATGCTGGAGCCAGCCTGCATTCCCATATTGTAGGACAGGGACAACTCCCTATTCTATCTCATTCCGATGGGTCCCTCATTCAAAACCCTTATCTCCCCAGGACTGCAAAGACATTTAAGAAGCACATGTCCAGGATGTGCTTCCCTATGCCAGGATGCTCAGGCAAGGGGAAAGACAGGACTCCTGTCCACACCAGGACCCAACACCAGTCCCAAATTCCAAAGCAGGACTCTCCTTGCTGCCCTGGCCCTGCAGAGCCACAGGACAGAGGGCAGTCCAGGTGGCTCGGGCACCTTTTGGTGCAGCTGCAGAGGGGATCCAGGCTCCCATCTCACCCATGCTGGCAGAAGTGGGGAGGTGCTGCGGGTCAGGGCCACATGGCATTCTTGACAATGCCACACAAGACACTGCTGACCCAGATCCGTCCTAGTGTCTGGGGTGCACAAGGCCCCTGGAAAGGCAGGTATCACCCCCTCAAGCTGAGCTGAAGCCTGCGCCTTCTGGCTCTCACTCCTGGATGCTGACGAGCCCCTCTGCATGATTACTCCAAACAGGGCCTCATCCACATCCCCAATGCCCACCCAAGGGCACTCACACCCCTCCAGCCCCAACCAGAGCCAACACAGGCTTCCGGCTGGATGGAGACCTGTGCACACAGCTGCACTTCCAGCAGCAAAGACCGGGAGCCGTGCTCGCTTTGCAAGCGCTCCGTGAGCGCCCAGGGAAGAGAACGTGCCACAGCGCTGGGCCAGCCCTCGCTGGCATCGCCACAGGCTCCTGGGGAGCAGCCAGGTGCTCTCAGCAAAGCGGCGAGCGCCTTGGCGACTCCCCAAGCCCTCCAGCTCCCAGTCCCCGCTGCTCCCACGGGGCGCTCACCGGCCTGCTGGCGACCGTCTTGCTGCACGTGAAACACGAGCCTCGCTGGGCAAGTGCCAGAGGCAGCAGGGCACGCCAGCCCGCGCAAGGAAGGAAGCGCATTCCCTGCCGGCTCCGCTCGCCTGCCAGCACTTCCCTGCTCACCTCTGCTCAGAGCAGCCCCGCTCTCCCTGTAGTCGTCGATCTCAGCGTCCTTCTGGAGCAGCAGGACCATGAGCTCCTGCAGCTGGGACTGCAGCGCCAGGCTCATCCGCATCAGGGGCCGCACCAGGTGCCGGGAGACCTGCCACAGAGGGAGGGCACGCTGAGGAAGGTCTGGAGAGGCACCTGGCTCTCCATAGAGCAAAGACAGGGACGGGGAGAGAGCGATGCTTCAGCCACCATGAGAAACTCAGGGTGCAGAGGAGACAGACAGCCCCTCTGTGCAGCTCCCAGCCCACAGTAGGGCCTCCAGACCCTCCTCACAGTTCTCTGCTCCCCAAACCATGTTCCCATGCAGGCAACAGGCATAGCTGGGGCTGAAACACCTAAACTGGGGCCTAGGGAAACAGCAAGACTTCTCAGGGAGGTGAGACACAAAGTAGAAGAGACCTCTACCCTGAGGGCTCACATGCATCCTGACCACACTCCCCATTGCAGCCCATGACACCCTCTTTAGCTTATGGCCATGCAAGCTCCCTGCAGAGCCCTGAGCACATCTTCCCTGCCCTGGAGCCAGGCAGGACCACCCTGTCCCACCAGGACACCAAATACAGCATCACTCACTCATCCTGGAGGCAGCATGTCCCTGGCACATAGCCCAGGACAAGCCCACAGTGGGGCTCAACACCCCAAAGTGCGAGCGGTAGGCATGGGGGCCCTGCCACACAGCCCCGTGCTGCTGCACGGGCACTCAGGAGGCAGAGCTGGGATGCAGCGAGCGGCCCTGCTTCCAGCTCAGTGCATGCGCCTTGCACTCCGGGCTGACTGCTGAGCAGGGCAAGATCAGACCCTGTTTTTGCATTCGAGGCAGCCACACTCAGCACTTTGCCCCTCCTGGACACCTTGCAGACATTCGCTGCACTTTCAAGCAAAGGGAGAGGAGCAGCTGCTTGCAGAGAGCTCAGGACACCACTTTGCACTGTCTTGGCTCAGACCCTGCAGTTCTTGCCCAGTGACAGAGAGCAAGTCCCAAGAGTGCGCAGAGTCCTGGGGGACCCCGAGCTTGTCTGCACCCCGGTGGTGCAGCAGCAGAAGCACCCAGATGCTCCACGCTGCAGCTGGCTGGCGAGCCCAGCTCTGCTCCTCAGGACTCTCAAGCGCAGAGAGTGCTGGGTCACCTTCCCTAAGAGGGGAGAAGGGCTGTGCAGGGACCCTCCTGTCCCCTTGCAGGCGGCCCCCTCCTTCCCCCGGCACTGGGGACCTGGCAGGAGGGGATGCAGTGGCTCAGAGCAAGCCCTTCCCCACAGGCCCCAGCGCCGCTGCGGCTGCCAGGGCTCCCGTGCAGGCCCCAAGCCAGCTGCGTCCCCTGCTCCCACGTTAGCGGGTGCCGGGCGCCCTCTTGTGCGCACACGGCCGCAGGGCCAGGGTGCTGGGGCGCCCACCCATGTCCTGCTCCCCAGAGCCACCCTGCGCCTGCAGAGCCCCCACGGCTGCCCTCGGGGACTGCTGCTGCCCTCGGGGACAGGCTCACCGCAGAACCACCCCAGAGAGGGGGGGGTCGCACTGCTTTAGGCTCACAGCAAGGCCATGCAAGGAACAGGATGCTGCAAGCCTGACACCTTTCGTGAGTTTGCAGGGAAATCCAATGTCTGAGCTTGGTTTTTGCAAGGTTTAAACTATTCACTTATTGGAGTTAAGTGGGATATACCCCAGATGTAGCCCGCATTCCTGCTGCATCCTTCCTCCGTTGGGTCAGTGGGGATGGGCTGCTGTCTGCAAGAGGTGCTGGCCTGGTGAGTCCCTGCTCCAAATCACCTGGCTGTTGCTGGGGGCTCAGCTCTGCAGCATCAGAAACCAGAGCAAAACATCAAAAACCTCCCTGAAACCCCAAATGCCAGATAGGGAAAAAAAAAAAAAAAAAAGACATCAAAGCAGCCCTCAGATAGGAGCAGCTCCCTAAGACCTGGGAGATTCAATCCACTTGAATTCCCTCCTTTGCTGCTGACTCCCTATGAATCTTTTTGCAGTGAGGGTCACTCGTGGTCCATTCCCCAACACCTGTCACAGGAGAACAGCGCCCTTAGCTGTGTCGGAGGTTGGCAGGGAGGAACACAGAGGGTAAAATCCCCAAATGGGCAGCCTCTCCCTGCAAGGACCATGTGCTCTGTCATCCCTGCCACCCTGCAAGACCCCCACTGGCACACTCCTGCCAGAGGAGCTGAAGTGTCAAAGGAAAGAAATGGGGCTGGTGAACCTCAGCATGGGCAGCAGGCAGAGCCAGGCACCCTGTTGCAATCAGCACAACTCCAAACTTCCCCAAAGCCTCCAAGCATCAGATGATGGGCCATTAGCTTCAGCCCGTCCTCTCCCCAAACTCGCCAGGCACCCTGGCACGTGGCTCACCATCTCCACAGGCGCAGAGGAGCAGTGGAAGTCCCAGTAGAAGGGCAGTCCCGAGAGCTCACTCTTCACATGAACACTGAGCCTGCCAGGCGTGAGGTGGCAAGAGAAGGAGGTGGCGGCGTCCGGCTGCCCTGCCAGCAAGGGGGACATGAGGCTGCTCAGGCGGTGCAGGAAGGAGGACACGTGGGCTGTGAGCCGCTTGTTCAGCTCCTGGTGAAAGGCAAGGTTAGGAGAGCAGCCTGACGCTGGAGACCTCAGCACTCAAAAAAAGCCAGCAGAAAGACCAGCACACAAGGATCAAAACCACTTCCATGTGTCCTAGGGCAGCAGAAAGCATCCCTGCGCCTTGCCATGGAAATGCCCCAGCAGTTTTCCCAGGAACGCCAAGCTAGAAAGGTTTCCCAGTCCCCAG
This sequence comes from Tinamus guttatus, assembly GCF_059628265.1. NCBI lineage: Eukaryota > Metazoa > Chordata > Aves > Tinamiformes > Tinamidae > Tinamus > Tinamus guttatus. Next base: position 4,748,994 of record NW_028288594.1, on the reverse strand, counting down.
CAGCAGGGTCTGGGCCAGAGAATAGTCCAGTGTGTTTCTGGAGCTGTGTAGACAGGACAGTGCTGTGGCTGTTAAAGTGAGCGGGAGTCTCTCCATCACTACCAGGACATGGTTTCAACCTGCTGCTTAACGTGCTGGCTCTGGGGCCAGCAGCTTCGCACCCTGCCCACAAGTGGAACGAGCCCGCTGGCCTCAGCGTGCAGTCCCAGCAAAGAGGGGCCATGCTGAACAGCCTCCCCACCCTCTGGGGAGGAGGCTGCACAGATCACCAGGGTGGCTGCGCATGGGCACAGCTGCACAAGGACTTCCCAGACCCGGTGGCCGTTGTGCTGCCAGCCAGCTCATGCTGCGTCGTAGCCGGCGTGCAGGGGAAAGGAGGTCCCTTGCCAGCCACTTACCTTGGACCTTTGCCCCACAGCCTGCGTGTCCGCGCTCTCGTACCAGACGCTGCTGAGGTCGGAGATCAGCAGGACGTAGCCCGAGTCCCTGAAGCAAGCCTTGGCGATAAAAGCAGACTCGCCAAAGCAAACAGAAGCCCAGGGCTGCGTCAGGAGGCTGTTCTCCAGCTCCTCAGAGCCCTCCATCTGCAAGACAGCAAACAGGGCTCAGCTTCACCCCCAGGCTGGGGGTGGCCTCCCGGGGCCCCCGCTCCCGCCAACCCCTCTGCAGTGCGAGGAGGGAAGGATGCTCTGCTAGCTCCAGGTCACGCATGTCCCTTAACACGCGTGCAGCTCTGCAGGGCCAGAGGTTTGTGGGAGCGACCCGCAGGGCAGGTTCTACCCTATCTCAAAAGCCCAAAGGGCACACACGGGCCCCCAAGGGCCCCCAATGCCCAAGGGCACACACGGAGGTACCTGCAATGCAACAGCAGGAACCTGTGCCTGGGGCGAGCAGCACGGTCAGACCCCTGCGTGCAAAGCGGCGTTTCAGCTCCCCAGCCGGCACCCGAGGGCAGCAGGCGGCTCCGGGACTCCGGAGCGGGGCACATGCGGGCCACACGCTTCCCGCCGCTCCGCCAGCGCCCGCAGGCAGCGCGCGCGGCACGGCGCGGCACGGCACGGCACGGCGCGACGCGCTCCTGCCAGCAACCAGCACGGGCGACCCGGCCCCTGTCCCTGCGCTGCCCGCGGCGGAGAGGAGCGGGCCGGCCTGGGAGCGCCGCGAGGCGGCTGTGCGGAGGCCGGCGGGGCGGGCGCCGGGACTACAGCTCCCATCATGCCGCCGTGTTCCGCTGCACGCCGGGACGGGTAGTGCCGCAGCGCGGCCCAGCGGCCGCGGCCCTGGAGGGGCCCGGGGCCCGCGTGTGGGGCTGTCCTGGTCCTCCCAAGGGGACAGGGCCTCGAGCCGCCCCGGGCTGCCCCCGTGCGCTAACCCAGAGCCCCCGACCTGCACCCGGTGCACGACCCCCTTCACTGACCCGCACATTGCGCCCTGCTGCGGCACCCCCGCACAGAGCCCTTGCAGTGCACCCCAGGCACGCAGACCCCCACCACCTTGCACCTGCAGACTGACCCCTCCAGCACCCTGCTCCCCAAGCTCCTGCACCCCTGAGCAGATCCCCCTTGACATGCATGCAGCGAGCACCGCTGCTGGGTGCAAGGAGAGGGGGGTGCTGCCTGAGTCGCTCACTCGTGCTTGCACCCATGGCCCCTTCACAAGGCCCTGCCCTTTGCTACCCCCTCGCAGGGGCTTCGCCGGCCAGTTTAGACTGGTACAGGCTGCACTTGCAGGTGGACTCTGGTCTGCTGTAAATGCTGGGAGCTGCAGATACAGGCAGTGCAGTGCAAACAGCGTAAGCAATGGGATGCCAACCCAGCAACTGAGCTGTATCACGAGGGGTCAAAGGCAATGTTTTCTTCCCCAGAAAAATCCCCCGCTGGCTAGTTTAGCAGCAAGAGCAATGCGCCAGCATAAGAGAGTGCCTAATGGACCATTTAAGCAGTGAACCCCGGGGGCTGCCACCGTGTGTGACAACAGGCTTGTGACAATGAGGAGCTGAGCTATGCAGGGCAACTCTGCGTCCCTGCGCCTGTGGCGTCCTGATGGGTCAAAGCTTTAAACCGGGCACAAGGCGGACGTGAGGGACCAGAGGCACAGCTGGGCAAGGCAACATGCAAGGGTAGGGGAGAGGAGCAGGGTAAGGGGAGGCCAGTGGTGGGCAGATGCCTAGAGCTGCGAGCATGGCTCCAAGCAGCAATCGCTCAAGGTGAGGACCAACCTCCTCAGACATTCAGAAGAGCCCTTTGCCTTTTGCTGCCATGGGCAATAAGCAACCAACCCCTCATGGAGCTCAGCACCCTCACACTGATGCACGAGGGGTTGGGGAGACAGGGGGAAAGGGTCTGGGAAAGAGCGCGCAAAGGCAAAGCAGGGCACAGGGTCCTCTCGCCAGCAGGATGGGGCACTCAAAGAGGTGTCTACAAGCAGCAGAAAGGTCCTGCCCTTCTCTTGGGCACTGCTCCTTGCTATGGCAGGGGCAGAGGGGCAGCGTGGGGCCAAACAAGGCGCTGGAAGTCGCTCTGCATCCGAGCGGCAGCCAGGACGGTGGTGGGAAGCAGCCCCATGTGAGGGCACGTGGCACACAGGCAAACCCAGCCTGGCCCAGCTTCTCCAGCCGAGTCTGCGGGGCCAAAGTGGACCTTAGGCTTTCCCACGTCCTTCACTAAACTGTTGTGCCCTCCACAGGGACAATCCTACAGGTGTCACAGGTAGGCGAGCTACTGTCTCCCAGGGAGATTCTGTCTGGAAAGAAAACCTCCAAGGGCAAAGTTGGCTGAGGGTTTTTATATCTCCTCTCTGATATGGGGGGAAATGCGGTTCATGCTGGGGCACTCAGGCTCCTCTAGTCCATGCAGGCTTCAGAAAGATGGAGCAAAGAGGCTTGCAGGGCTCCAAGCCGCCTCCTGTCTGACACAGGTCCCATGGGCGACAACCCCTCTGTGCGGGAGCAGAGCTCCGCTCAGGCCGCAGTGTGCCACCCCAGTGTCTCCATCTCACTCAGCCTCCTCTCCGACTGTATCTCCACCGAGCCAGCTTTCAGCAGCAGGCGCGTCCCTTCTCCAGCACTGACGGTCCCCTCCTCGGTAGCGCGGCTCTCCTGCTCCTGCTCTTCCTCCTCCTCTTCCTCCTCATGGCCAGGGCAGAGGAAGCAGCAGGGGAAGACTGGGCACCTGGAGGGAGGCAGCAGCCTCCTCAGCCCAGCCGGCAGCTCATACATGCGGCTGCTGTTGCCCCTCTCTCCCCGGGGGCAGCGGTCTCCTCTCTGTGATGCCAGGTCGGCGAGCAGCCCTCGCTCCTGCAGGGTGCCTGAAAGCAGGGTGACGGGCTGCGAGCCCCTTTGCCACGGCTGTGCCCATGTCCCCGGGCATGCAGGGAGCATGTCAGCCGCCGCTGCAGCGCCCTGAGCATCCCACCTGAGACCGTGTTCTCCAGGAAGAAGGACAAGAAGCCAGTTAAGAAGACAGGCACCATGAGCAGGGAGGAGAAGAACAGGTCCAGAGGCACCCAACCTGGGGGAAGCATTAGAGTTACCCACATATCCCAGCCCAGGAGCCAGGAGGGGCAGGAATGTGCCCTGCCAGAGGCAGGGTTGGAGCCAGTGGAGAGGCCTTTGGATGCTGCCACAAGCGATGTGTCGCTGCAGCCTCCCAAGACCTCAGGAGTTACATGGCCATGGTGTTCAGGACCCAAGGCTTTACTTTCCCTGCGGACCCTCCCTGCTACCTGTGGCCAGGTGAGCCGGAGCAGTGCTGAGCCAGCGCGGCACAAGCAGGGCTATGAACATGGTGAAGCCGACGATGAAGATGTTCCTCCCTGAGTCGATGTCTGCGTACTGGAAGTAGGAGATGCCGGTGCCCACGGCCACAGCATAGGTCACGCAGAGCACCCCTCCTGCGAGGGCCAGGAGTCAGGCGGGATGTGGGCACGCACCGGCCTCTTCCTGTGCCCGCGGGAGCCCTCAGCAGCCAAAGAGGGGGAGGTGATCCCTACCGTGAACGGCCAGCGGGATGCGGGTGAGGAGCCCTGCCAGCCTGGGGGACATGCCCAGCGCCACGCACGCCAGCGCGCTCACTTGCACCGAGAGGCGCGAGCCAGCCTGCGCAGTGGGGAAAGCGCAGCTGAGCCTGCTCTGTCCCCCATCCCGCTGCACGGCCAGGTGCTGGCACAGGCCAGGACATCACACCAGGTGCCAGGGCAGTGGGGTCCCCCTCATCCCTCGCTCCATCCCTCCCGTCCCTTCCTCCCCGCTGGCTGCCCCACGCCGTACCTGCGTGAGGCTGCTGGCGCAGGCGTTGGCGACGCTGGAGGCCGTGCCGCCCGCGGCACCCAGCAGCCCGGCCACGAGGCTGCCCAGCGCCTCAGTGCACAGCCCCCGGTTGCAGGCGTGCGGGGGCGGGCAGGGGGCTCGCCGCAGCCTCCCACACAGCACGTAGCAGCCCACCGAGTTAACGCTGCTGCCAAGGGCCATGGCAATGCCCACTGCCAGCGCCCGCGACGTGAGCAGCGGCCACCCGCCCTCGCCTGCAATGGAGGGACAAGCGGTGGGTGACGGGGACCCGGCAGCGGGTGTCAGCGGTGCTGGCTCTGCCTGTGCCCACCTGGGTAGGGGATGCGGAGCCATGGAGAGTGCAGGGTGTTGTTGGCCCAGGGCAGCCGCTTCCCGGGCAGCTCCAGTGAGTCCCAGGGCACACGGAGGTGGCTGAGGACAGCGCACATGGTGCAGACACTGGCAAAGGGGAGCAGCACCTGCGAGGCAGTGTGGGGACCCTGAGCAGGGCCCCCTCTGTCCCCACTCCCCCCGTGATCACCCCACATGCTGCACCCCCACCCGCTGGTCCTTGTCCCATCCCTTCCTCCAGCCCCCCACACATCCCCAGAGCCCTGCAGGGAGCACCCCAGGCTCTGCACCTTGTGGTCCCCAGTGCACCCGGAGCCTCTCCCAGATCAAACCAGGCTCTTCCTCAGCCACTTTCCCTGCTCTCAGCACCCAGCCATGCTCCAGGGCCACCAGGCCCCACGTAACCCAGCCCAGAAGAGCCAGGCACAGCCAGGGCCCCGGCGGCAGGGCCAGCGAGCCGTGGTACCGAGAATGTGCGCAGCGTGGGGGCAGGCAGCTCCATGCGGCTCCTCTGGGCACATCGGCAGGCACAGCAGGGCAGGCGGCAGGAGCCCAGGTGCTGGGAGCAGGTGACAGCGAGGAGCACCAGCCTGGGGACAGGGAGCACAGGTCACGGCGGTGATGGGCCCTATGGCGAGGGGAAGCGCCTGGTCCCCCGGGTCACATACAGCAGCGCTACCCCCCAGTTAGCGGAGCAGAGCAGAGCCGCCTCTTTGTACGCGGACAGCCCCACAATGGAGAGGCTGGGCGCCAGAACCATGGGCCCGCAGTGGCGGGACGCCCATCCGCACGCGCCGGATGCTCCCAGCAGCAGCTGCACCAGCCCTGAGACCACCACAGCTCCTGAGACCTGCAGGAAGAACGGATGGGACACGGGAGACAGGAGGTGGTAAGAGAAGCCCAACGCCTCCCCTTGCACACCCTGTGCCTTGTGCCCCAGCCTTGCTCCACTCGCCCCATGTGCCAGGGAAGGCCTGAGCACACCCATGTGCATCCCTGTGCTTCCCTATCGCCTGCAGCCCCAGGACAGCTGAGCGAGGCCGGGCACAGGTGGCAACCGGGGGTGCTGGTGGGGTGGGAGGACGGGAGCTCGGAGCAGAGCACAGGGCACCAACCTCGCGCAGCGACGCGACCTGGCTCCCTGCAGCACCACACTGAGGTGCAGGGCACCCGCTGGCTGCCACGGTGCCTGCAAGGGAAGGTTGGAGAGGGGGAGACAGGCAGGCAGGGGCTCCCTGATCCCGCCTGGCAGAGCTCCAGTGGGTCCCAGCTGCAGAAGGGCCAGCGTGCCAGGGCCAGCATCCCAGCATGGCACAGGGGAGCTGTGTCAACTCCTGGGCTGTCCCTGGGAGCAGCAGCTAGGGACTAGAGGCTCAGTACCACACCTGACCTGGGCCAGATAACAAGCTGGTTCAGGAAATTTTTATCCTCAGGGTCATGAGTGCTTGGGCCACATCCTCCTGGTGCCACAGCACCTGCATGCTTCCCTTGGCAGGGTCTCTGGCAGGGCTGCAAAATCAGGTACAGAACGCAGGGTGCTGGGATGGGCCTGGTCCAGTCTCAAGTCCTATCCCCAAGAGATGGCTGCTGTGGCCACCAGCCCTACACTCATGACCCTGGGTACATTGAGAGTGTGGTCAGGGGCCAGTAAGTGCCCCAGATGCTCCATCACTAGAAGAGTCAAGAAGCAGGAGCCATTTCTACCCCCGTCTGGATGCTCCAGGCTCACAGCACCTTGTTACCTGATGCCAGCATGGCTTAGGGCCCTGTGGGGCACTGGGGAGAGCTCCAGGGCTGTGCTCACCATTCCTATCTGTGCTGGCAGTGAGGGACAGGTGGGAGCTCAGCACCATGGCAGGGACCAGGTATTCGAACGATGGGATTTGAACCAGCGGCAGCCTGGGGACAGGAGGACAACAAGGAGGCATTAGGGAGGAAAGCGGATGTGGCTACTCTGAGACAGGGAAGGGGCAGTGATAGAGGAGGCAGGAACCTCAACGTGACAGCTGAAATGCCAAACGTGTCCTAGTACATCCCAAGTAGCAACACAAGGGATATTCCCAGAGATCAGGGGCTTGGTCATGCTTGGCACATGCCCAGCTTGTACCTTGGTGCTGTGTACGGTAGCATCCAGTAGGCACTGAATGAACTGGAGAGGGCCTGGAGCAAGGGGTGAGGAGCAAAGGGGAGGACACAGCAGTTCTGCCGGAGGCAGGTGTACGAGAAGGATATAGTGATGACCTGGCGGGCACAGCGCACGCAGAGGTTGTCATAGGAAGTTGAGGATTGCCATAGGAAACCAGCATCTCCAGAGGCACCTCATGGCCCAGCAGCATCCTTGCTCCCAGGCCTTATGCCCCTTCCCTGCTCCCACAAAACCTATCTGCCCCATCCTAACAGAGGGGCAGAGACCCGTGGCCCCACTGGTGATGGCTGTGTCCTTTGTCCCCCTTGCTCACCGGCTCCCCAGGCAGGTCTGCAGGATGGTGGAGATGCCACAGGCGAAGAGGCTGCGCGCCAGCAGCTCGCCCGCTGCCTGGGGCTGCTCCTCGGGCAGGCTCGGGAGCAGGAGCAGGTGGAAGATGCAGAGCAGGGAGGCCTGCACGGCGAGGTGCTGCGCGGGGAGGGAGGGGACGCACCGCAGGGCCCGGAGCTGCAGCCCCTGGCCCCTGGGAGGATGCACGTTCCCAGGCCCCCGCGCAGAGCCTGCCCCTGCCCAGCCGTGCCACCCTCTCCCCACCCTGGCCAGAGCCCCAAGAGCCCTTTGCATGGCAGGAGGCAGCCCTGGCACTGCTGCCTGCGAGGATCGCAGCCCTCTCCCCACCACTCCACTGCCCACCACGATCCCCCCTTACCTGCAGGGCCAAGCAGCAGCTCAGCACACAGGAGCACATCTTCTGCAAGGAGCACGAGGTGAGCGAAGGGCTCCCAGCACCAGGTGCTCTGTGGCAGCCCCCATTCATGCTGCTGCCCCCCGTGTCACTCCTGGCTTGTGGTGCAGAGCAGGCGGGCTCCCCCCACACCCTGAGGGCCTAGCACAGCCTGCACGTGGCTGAACTTCCACCTTCTCCAGGAGCTGCCCTGGCGTTAGCCATTAACCTGAGTTGGTGAGTAACCTGCCCTTGCAGCTGGGAATAAAAGTGCCGCTCTGGACCCTCTGGACCAGGATGACAGCCAGCTGGGGCCAGGACCCCAGGCATCATTGCAGTGACAAGGCCTGAAGCCCAGGCCCCTGCATCCCTTCTTGCATGGCGCCAGGTTCTGGATGCAGCATAGACACCACCTCCTTCACCCTCTGGACGCGTCTTCACCACCAGCATCTCCTGGTGCAGCCTCTTGCTCACATGTGTTTGTCCCTCCCAGGCACAGCAGCACCTCTGCCCCACTGGCTCCACTCGCTCCTGGCAAACAGCCCCTGAGGATCCCATCAAAGCCACATCGTGCCCCGGCAGCTGCTGCCAGCCCCTTCTGCAGACACAATCCCCACTCCAGGCTGGTCACCACTCGGAGTCCCTCCGAGCCCCCCACACCTTGTGCGGGGTTCCCGGGAGCCCGGCCTCCTCCTAGGAGCAGGGCACCAAGCCCTGCCTGCAGGTACCATGTGGGCACCGGCTGCCAAGGGACACGAGCTGCTGCTCCGGTGGGAAGGCTCCCATGGGAGCACAGGAGGGGATGCCCATGTTTTGTCACAGGGCAGCACTGGCAGCGACCGCAAGGGTGACCCTGCAAAGCCCTCACTGCTCATTAACTGGATGGCCAGCAGAGAGCAAAGAGCACTGGAGATCATGCATTCCCTGCATTCCCAAGGACAGGAAGCCCTCCTGTGTCCCACTGCCTCCCCGCAGGCCCAGCCCCAAGGCACCTTGTCACCTGCCACCAGAATCCAGTCCCACAGCACTGCAGGACCGCAGGTCCAGCAACGGGGCCCCAGACAGCCTCAGGATGCAGGTGCTGCCCCAGTGAGATGCTCAGGAGGAAGGAGAAGACAGGTGCACAGCAAGAACTACTTTTATTGGAAGAGATTTGCATCTACAAAAGAGTGAAAAACAGGTGTAAAACCCAGAGTAAAAAGAAGGGGCACAATGAACAGCTGGTCAGCAGGACAAGCTGCCTTCTCCCCGCCCCAAGGAGCGGTCAGGCACCATTGCCCATAGCCCCAGGTGGCTGGGATTTGGGATGGGGTCACAGAATACCCCGCTTTCAAAGAGCCCAACGGAGGCAGTACAAGAAAACACACCCCTAAGCACACCTCGTCCCCCCAACCTGCTCAGGACGCATCCTATTCTCAGGATGCACAGACACACTGGGGTCCCCTCAGTGCAATTCTTGCCTCTCCTAAGGGACCTGGCAGTCCCCAAAGGAGAACTGCTGCTGGGCAGGGCAGCAGGGGCTGCTCCCACTTTCCTCCTGTCCCCTCACCTAGGCACCCTGTCCCCAGAGCTCCCTGCCTCCCCCTGGCATCTCCACTCTGCACACACAACCCCAGCATCCTACATTCCCCATACCACCTCAGTCACAGGCCATGCGCCCGCAGCATGAGGCATGACTCCGTTAGCCTCGTGTCCCAGTCCAAGGGGACCCCGCTCCTGCTCTCCAGACAGCCTCAGCCCTTGTCTCAGCACCCCAGCATCTTCGCCCAGCAACCCCAGTGCTCTGCAGCACCCCAAGTGTAAGAAACCTCTGCCCCGGAGCAGGCGTAGAGACGACGACAACACACAAATGCTGGTTTGGAAGTAACACAGGGGCCCCCAGCCCTGTGCAGCCCCAGGGATCAAGGGTCCCAGAAGTGCAAGGAAGTGAGTTGTGCCACACTGGAAGGGGAGGGGAAGGGGCTACCCCATGCTCCTAGCTGGGAAAAATGAAGCTCTTGATTCTGCTGAGATCCAGAGCCATGTGCAGGGAGCACTGCCTCAGCCCCAGGGGGTCCAGCCAGTCCTTGCGCGTGGCAGCCGCATCCCAGGCGAGCTCTGCGCTGGCAGAGCAGGCACGGCAGTGCAGCAGCGGGGGAGCTGGCAGCACAGCGAGTCCAGAGGGGCCAGGCTGGCTAGGGATCATGGCAGCGACTGTACGGTTGGATCTCTCACACGAACTGGGCACTCTCCGGATGGGACCTTGCAGGGGACTCCTGTGTGGGGCAGGACCGGGTGCTTCGGCGTAGGACAGAGCCGTCATCACACTGCCCCACAGGTAGAGCGCGCTCGCTGCGATGCCCCCACGATGCTGCTCATCAGCTGTCTCGTTCTTCCCCACGCAGCGGGCGCTGCTTCCCGGGGGGACAGCAGGCAGCTCAGGCTGGCTCGGAGCAGGGCCCGGGGGCAGCGGGGCATCCAGCTGGCAGCTGCGCTGCGCGGGCAGCAGCGCGGGCCGCGGGGCCGCTGGGCCGAGGGTCCTGGCGCACACGGCGCGGTGCAGCACGGTGACGGAGGCGAAGACGGCCGCGAAGCCGGTCAGGTACACGATGCCAAGCACACAGGCCAGCTGCAGGGGGACAGGCCGTTAGCGCCGAGCCACAAGCGCCCCCGCAACCCGGCTCTGCCCGAGGGCCTCCTGCGTGCGCCCGCGCAGCCGTGCGGGGCTCTGCACTTCGGCATGGACTGATCCAGTACCAGGCTGCGCTGCCCGGGACAGCACAGCTGCACAGTTAAGCCAGCATCTTTCTGGCTTCATTTTGCAACAGGGAGTAAACAGGAAGTTTCTCTGGAACTAAAGGGTCCTACCCCCCAAAATCAGGGCCTGCTCACATCTGGGAAGCCTCCCCCCTGCTTTAGCAAGAAGCTGCCCCCAGCCTTTACCTTCACCACCTGTTGGTAGAACTGGCCCAGCGCTTGCTGCCACATGGACTGCTCCAGGAGGACACAAAGATCCGTGTAGGTGAACCAGCCACGCCACGTGCCCTGCTTCTCCGCCACACTGCAAGGAAAGTGCTTGGGGATGTGGTACAGACCTTCCCTTGCTCTGGGAGTTGAGCCCAGGCTCTGGCATGCTCACAGCAAGAACCTGCCTTAGGTGCTACGGCTGCAGAAGGGAGCTGTGGATCCTAGCAAAGGCCTCAGGTAACCTCAGCTCCTCCTTCTCTGCAGCCAGGTCAGCCCTGAGCAGAGATGGTGCCATCCCTCTGGGGCTCTAGGACTGACAAACAGGACCCCCAAACACCTACCGTCCTTCCAGCCAGCTCAACACTTCAAACAGCTCCCGGGGGTCTGTGTAAAGACTCCAGTCCTGTGGGGACAACAGTGACACATGAGCCATGGTGGGTCACTGGTCAAGGCTGCCCAGTGCCCTCAAGTATGAGAAACAGTTGTGCACATCCTTCTCCAGGGGACTACAGTCTCCAGTCACAGGACTACAGGGGAAAAAAGAAACCCAAAGCTCCCCTTAAACTCCTGCTTTTCATCTCTGTGAAGCTAAGCAGACACAGCAGCAGTCTCACTTACAACGGCGCTCAGAAAGTTCATCTCCAGCGTGTTCACTGTCTGGACATCTACCTTCCCTGCTGCTCCCCACTCGTCGTTGAACACCTCCTCTTCCTCGCCCTCATCATACAGGTACTTACTGGCAACCATCTGGAAGCAACACAGAGGACAGGACTTCAGTTCCCACCTCGCTCCTCCAGGCCTCCCTCCCACGCAGGGGTCTCCCAGGCCTCGCTGCTCACCATGGAGATCAGGAAGAGGTCTGAAGACGAGATCTGCTGGAGGTATTCGGGGTTTCGATGTCGGAGTCGCTCAATATAAACCAGTGCCAGCATCATGGAGCAGGGCGAGATGCAGGCTTCCCTGTGATGACGAGGCAAGAGCCAACCTAAAGGTTACTCATGTGCTGCAAAGCAGCACAGCCTGGCTGCTCCCTCCCCACATAGGCAGTGGGGAAGTACAGCAAACATACAGCTATGCCCACATGGACAGGATGCGTCCCCAGAGCCTAACACCTCGAGAGCTGCCCTGAGAGGCTGCAGCACAAGAAAGAGCAGATGATAGAGAGCACAGAGCTCCTTTCTCTGGGCACAGCCAGTTCTTAACTGAACAGTCGTGCCTGCAGCCAGGCACACTGCAAGGGCGCAGCAGAGCTAGTGTTGAGACCTGACTGCAGGGCGAGTGCTGCACAGCTGCAGATCTCCCCACAGCAAAAGCATCCCTACATCCCAGGCGAGGGAGGGAAAACAAGCCAAAGCCGACCCGGCTGTGTCAGGAAGACACTGCGGCCTTGCCACAAATGCCAACTCCCCCGACACTAGCGAGGCCTAAGTACAAAGGCAGCGTTAGCTTGGGAGACAAAACTGAGTCCAAGGCAGGACCGCAGGCTGCCAGCTCTGACAGTGTTAACAAGGGGACAGATTTTGTTCCTCACCGAGAAACATGAGCCACATATTTCTTCTGGAGTCTGCGGATGGGGCTGGGAGCCACTTTCTGGAGCAATTCCACAGCAATATCTAGGATAAAATATCAGAAAAAGGAGTTAGTCCTATGTGGTACAGTCCATACCCACAGTCAGGTGCCATCTTTCGCCTTTTCCCCACAAGTCCACGGAAAGTTGGCTTTTACTCTGACAGGTCCTCAGGAATCATTTAAACTACAGGGTAAGACCTGCTCCCTCCAGCCATTCTCCTCCTCCTCCAGGGAGGAGTGCTGGCCTAGCTTCCCTTCCCTACTGGTGTCCCCAGGATGACAAAGGACAAGGTATTTACTCTAGCAGAAGTCCAAAGGGACAAACAAGACATGGAAGCTGCAATATGCTGCAACTGTGCACGCAGTTGTCTCTGCCAAGCTTTGGCAGTGTCAGAGCTCACTCCAACCAGGACAACTGATTTAGGCAATCGAAGAGCTCTCCTTTTTCTACAGGGCTCTATAAATACCAGTTAATTACAGCTGAAGCCCGCACCAGCAAAATAGGCTCCTAAAAAGAGCTTGCTGTCAGCTTTGCTGTTGAGTCCTTGTTTTAAAAGACTGGGAATGGAGCTCATTCCAGCAGCCTCACGCTCCTACCACGCAGGAAGCGGGCCTTGACAATCTCTCCAGCACCCAGCAGAAAAGCTACAGCCTCACAGACACTCCTGCACCCAGACAATTCCCACCAGCAATCACCATACGCAGGAACACACGGCTAGAAGAGATCTCAGGTCATCCTGGCCACACCAGCACCACAGCCCCAAGGGACAGAAAAGAACCCGAGCCTCCCCAAGGCCATTCCATTCCTCCCTCCCAGGAGCTGCAGCCCAGGCTGTTGCTGTAACTCTCCCATGCACGAGATCACACGTCTCCCAGACAGACTTTGCCACCTTTCTCAGCTGGGAGGTTTGCCCTGGCATCAAACCCATTTTTCAGCTCATAAATCCAACCCACACCAACACACCCTGCCATAAAGGGCAGGGAGAGCAGCTGATCACTGCCCCCATCTTACACCACAACCTGCTGAGGGGCATTACAATTTCTCCTTTCAAGACAGAACAAATCCTTTTCTTTCAGCCTCTTTCCCCTCACCCTGCCCAGCACTGCATTCTGTCACTGCTCTCTGAGACCTTCTCTAGCTCTTGTCATGATCCTGCATTCTCTCCTCACACTTGTCTGGGGTGTTTAAAAAGCAATGCCATAAGCTCGTCATGGAGCAGCAGAACAGTTGCAACAAAACAGATCCTGCAGCCCCTGCTCTCTTCTCTGAGGGGGAATGATTGCAGATGGCAAAGGAAGCCTGCAGGGACAGACAAGCTTGCAGCGATACTCAAAGCACGTCCCCAGCAACTGCGGCCGAGACACTTCCTGGTTGGAAGAAGTCTTTAACAGCCCTCAGTAGATTCACCTCCCAGGAATGTGCCCTTTGAGCTTTCAGCGCTGCAGCCTCTCACGGAGAACTCGCATCTTACATCAGGGGGAGTCACCCTGAAAGGAGTCACCTCCCTCTTGAATCATCACCTTGAGCACCTGAGATCTCCAGCAGCACCCAGGCAGCTGGTACCCTGTGTGTCCCTTCACTGTCCCCACTCGTCCTGTGCCTCCCCCCACAGCAAGATACTTCAGATTCAGCCTCTTGGTGATTTCACACTATTTCCCCAAGCTTACGATGAGGGTTTTGAATACCAACATCCTTCACCCCACAATGTCCCCTGAGAACTGTGCAACCCTGTGGAAACGTGGGACCCTGCGTGAAGGTCCTTTAGCACGTTATTGCTCAGTCGCAACAGTTTCAGTGTTACCACCTGCACCATCTCCAGAGCCTTGACACCGCAGAACCCTTCTGCTTTCCCAAGTGCCACTGGATCAATAGGAAAAAAAAAAAAAAACGGATGTGATCCAGACAAATACGCTGGGCACCTCTTACCCCTTTGGCGTTCAGAAGTTTAATAACTCCCCCAACATTTTGCAGAGCACAAGAAGTTGCCTAAGACAGCTCCCAGCAGGGACACAGCCTTTCTGCCAAGGGATTTGTAAGCAAAACAAAGGGCTCTGCGCAGCAGCTAGGTGCCAAAAATGCCTGACAGGACAGGCTGGGCAACAACACAGAGAGCAGGAGGCACGAGGGGCCGGCGCGCCGCCCGCTGCGCCGCGGGGCGGGCGAGGGGGCTGGCAGCGGCGAGGCGGCAGGTGACTTGCTGCTCCCGTCCCCTGGGCTCTTTCCAGCCCCCCTGACTCAGCACCGCGGCGCGGGCACACGCGGCACCCACCTGCCACGGGGCTAGAGAGGTTGTCCAGGCTGCACTCCTTGTCCCAGCCGTAGTAGAGCCGCTTCCGCACCCGCTCGCTCAGCTGCTGGTGCCGCGGCAGGAACTGCGGGCAGACACCGGGAGATCAGGGGAGCCCTCCGGCCCGGCCCGGCCCGGCAGCTGCGGGCCCCCCACACGGAGGCCCACCCAGGGACCCACCGTGAACTCCTGGAAGCCGCTGAGGGAGAAGGCGCCCTCCTCGTCCAGCAGGAGCCCGCCCAGCTCCATGGCGCCGCCGCCGCGCGGGCCGCCAGCCGCTGCCGTCGCTAGGAAGCGCCCGCGCGGCCGCCGCTCCTTCCTCTTCCGGTGCCGGGCGCAGGGGAACACCGGGCGCGCCTGCGCAGCGCGCGCTGCCGCGCCAGCGCCCACCGGGCATGCGCGGCGCACGCCCTCCGTTCCCCCCCCACCACCCCGCGCATGCGCGGCGCGCCAACGGCCGCGGCGCCCGTGAGGCGGAGCCGCCCGCCCGGCGCGGCCGCCCCCGTCCCCGCCTTCCCCTTCCGGCGGCGCCCGCAGCGCCCCCGCCCTCTGCGCGGCGGCGCCGGGAGCGCAGCCATGGCGAGCGGCCGGGCCGACGAGGCGGCAGCGGCGGCGGCGGCCGCCGAGGAGGAAGAGGAGGAGGCCGCGGCCGTGGCGGCGGCGCGGCTGGCGGCGGCGCTGCGGCAGCGGCTGCGCGGCTGGGAGGCGGCGCTGGCGGCGGCGCAGCGGCTGCTCGTGTGGGAGCGCCCGCTGCACAGCCTCGTCACGGCCGCCGCGCTCGGCGGGGCCCTCTGGTGAGCGTCGGCACGGGGCTGGGGGGCGCCGCTGCAGCGGGAGAGGTGCGAGGCGCTGGGGGCTGGCGAGGCGCCTCTGGGCCCGGCGGGCCGGGGGCGGCGGGGGCGGGAGCAGACAAAGCGTTTCCCAATGCCCGGTCACGCGCGAGCAGCCCCCGTAGGACACGGGCCCGCGCAGGCCCCTTGCCTGGGGGCAGCGGGGTGCGGCAGCCCGCGGAGTCACCCGAGGGACCCCCGCACAGGCCTCGTGGGTGCCCGTGCGGCCTTTCTGCCCTCGTGCCCCCCATGGAGGTCTGGGAGACTGCGGTGAGGGCTGCAGCACGCCCCCGAGGCCTTCCAGGGTGCTCTTAATTAAAACCTTGGTGATGACGGTGTGCGGTTGCTTGTCGTAAGTTGTCAGGGTTGGCAACGATCTGTGGCCCAGGGTGTTCGGGAACTGCTGCACCATCTAATCCCGTCTGCAGCGCCTGCCATCTATGTTTCTGCGATAAGGACAAGCGCGGCTACAGTCCGCAAGAAACGGCTCCAGAGGATGTTTTTATCCAGGAGTAACCCTGCTGTTTTCCTTTGACAAGCATAAACAGGCTCCTCCCTGATGCGAGCCAAGTGCCAAAGAGGCTGGACACGATCTGTCCTATGATAATAGAGCGCAGCTCCCAGCTGCTGTGCCTAATTGGAGACTCGCCCAGGCACATTTCTAGTTAAATTCTGCGTCCTTGCTCCATGGTCTCATTTAACATTGGGCAAACCTGATCGTTTCCTGGAGTGGAAGGCTGATGGGTGGTTTGTTTAAACCTGTCTGCTCATTGATCTCTTCCTGGAGGACGCTGATCTTTGGGGAAGACCAAGGCCGCTCGACTGCAGCACGAGCGTATTCCCACCATGCCGCCCTCCCTGCTTGCTCGTCTCATGGACACAGCAGCAATATGATGAGTCTGGAGTGTGAGTGACAGAGTCCAGCTGTGCATGGGAATAAAAACATCCTGTTTGTTTGTATAAACAGTGAGTCAGTTGTATTGGCAAGATGTTCTCAGCCGGTGGCTTTCCGAGCAGAAACGGTCAAAACTGTTCAGGGAAAGAGTTAAATGATAGTTGTGGATGAGACAGGAAAGGACAGGCTGCAGTCAGAGAAGGGGGAGTGGGAGGAAATATGTGACCAAACAGCTTCTGAAATCACCGTGAAGAGGCTGCTTATATTTTCTTCCCTCATCCATAAGGTTATTCAGAGGTGTAGATGATAGCTGGGTACTTAAATGACTTTGGACTTCTCTGACAACTGGAAAGGTTCAAATGCAGAGCTTTGAAGTTAGCAGGAGAGGGAAATGTTGCCATGAGACCACAGGAACAGTATAGTATGATGACTAAGGGACTGTGTATGAAAAGGTTGCGGGAGGAACAAAGAGTGCCCAGAATACAGCACAGAAGAGAGAGATTTAAATATCATGGAGGGGGAGGAATTATTTACGGTCCCATGGAGCATTTAGTCTGAATCCTGTAGCTGAAATACATAAATTGGGAAAGGGGACGAGGGGACAGGAAGAAATTCTTCCTGAGCTGATGTTTTAAGTTACAGAGTTGTTGTCCTGAGAGAAGGCGTGAAAGCTGTGTTGTTTAGGTCGTTATAGAGCCTCCATAAGTCCTTGGAAAGAATGTGGATTTTATTTTGTGTTCCCCAGTGAGACAGATCTCGAAATTTCAAGTCCTCTACCTCTAACTTGATGGTGAGCACAGCTCTCCCCGCACTGCTCAGCACAGCGCGTGCGCTCTGCGGTTCTGGTCATGGGCTCGTGCGTTTGCTATTAGCTATTGACAAATATTTGTTGAAAAGGAGCAAGATAAAACACCTGAGCGGCTTTTACTTTCCGGAAAGGAATTTTCATTAATGGAGGAGTGATAGCATTTCCTTTGGCTACGTGAGAATTGGTGGCACTTTCAAGTGACTTAAAGACAGCATCTCTGAGCTGGAGCAAAGTGGTGATCAAAGTGGGAATCCAAACAGCCACTGCTGGCTCCAGTCCTAACCTGGGAGCTTTGCTGCTGGATCTGTATGAAGTGGGGAGCTAAACGCTTTGATGTTGGGTCTGCATGGGTATCTGCTGGTGTTTGAGTGATATGAAAGGTCTCAGGAGGAAGTCAAGTGAACAACTAAACCACTTCAGTGCTAGCGTTTGCTATTTAAAAAAAAAAAAAAAAAAAAAAAGGCATCTGGAAGCTGATATTGAATCTGTTTTGGTGCTACCTGGGAATGGCATTGGATGTTACGATCACAGATGGGACGTAAGTTTGCAGAGAAGAGGCTACTTCTCAAGCAGCCTTCTGCAGAGCAGAATTGCTACAGCAATTTGTATTTACATTATCTAGCATAGCCCGGGGCGGAGCGTGCGTGGAGGTGACAGGCTGTCCCTGTCCCATCACAGCTGGGTAGTGGCAGAGGCACCTTCTGAGGATGTTCTCATGGCTGGGTGGGTGCTGTGGAGTACAGGGCTTCTGCACTGGCCTGGAGTAGTTGGATGTCTCTGCTCTGTTCAACACTGAATAGCATTTTTCTGCTCATCAAGAACAGTAACTGATTGCCTTTCCCTAGCATTACCCCCGACTAACAATTTCCCCTTTGGTTTCTAGGTTGTTTTCGTCAACTTCCCTGAGACCCCTCTTTCTCCTCAGCATGTCCCTTCTTGGCATTCTCTTGCTGGAGAGATGGAAGCCCAGATTCCTATTTGACTTCTCAGGTATGTGATGAGTGACTGTAGCTGATGATGCAGTTCTGGTGTTACCAGCTCCTGCCCTGTGGCCACGATTGTTTTTTTCCTGACTCTGTTATAGGTCATTTAAGCCATAGAAAACAGCCCAGAGAACTGTTTGTTCTCTAATTTCAGGCTTTGTTCCTGTTGCTGCCCCTTGTATCCTGGTGTCTCCCGGAGTATTAGGATGTAGCCCTTAGCAAGCCTGGACCAAAAGAAAGGCCTGTCAGAATTGCTCCTGGTACTGAGAGGTGCTCGAGTTGCTTGAGAGTAACTGATATGGCCCAGCGAGCTCAGATAAACTTGTCAGAGAAGCCGGTGAGAGGGTTGTTGATGCATTTCTGCCGGACAGAATTTCTCAAATTGTAGATTTTCTTAGCCAGTTTAGAAAGGAACATATTAAGCATGCTTGTCGTCTTTTGTCCCTCTTTCTGTGCAGAATTTAACTCCTGCTAGGTGTGTAATTTAGCAGATGTGGGTACCCCTTCTCTCCTGCGAGTGTCATGGTGAAAAGGTCAGTCCGGATCGGAGAATATAAAGGCAGCTGAGCTAGGGGGAGAAAGCAGGGGGTTGAATCGTGGTGGCTTGGGTTAAGTACAGAGAGGAGAGAGGCAAGGCAGGAGAGCCACGTTGTCTCGGGCACATAGAGTGGCTGGTGAAGTCTTAACAGTGAGGACGGTATCATACCTGTGCTGAACAGCATTCAGTGAGTCTGATCACTTGGCTTATCTTTTTCGTTTATTAAAGGTTCTTTGCCAACCTCAGACACGATAGCAACAAGAGCAGTACTCTCATTATGATGATAGGCATGGATTGGCTGCTGTCTGCTTTAAGTACCTCCTTCACTGGAATTATTATTTGACTGGACCTAGACCTGTCTACTTCATTTACTGCTGCTGTTCAAAGGCATCCGGGGGTCCCCTGTCCCTGACCCCCTACTCTAGGAAGGGCTTCTGAATGAAAGCCCCTCTGTGTATGTTTGTAAGGTACCCTTTATGTGACCTAAAAGGGTACTGGCTTAAAGGGTGCTTTCACAGAAGTCCTGATAAGATTAGATACGTTTCAGCTGTAGTTTCAAACTGTTTGCTTTGTGCGGTTCAGGTAACTAGGCAGCCAAACTGGACTGGCCATTTTAATTTCCTGCTTATTCACATTATTTTTTTAAGGAATAGTTTAAACCCAACCCAAAACATCTCATTTGAAACATGTCCAGAAATGCAAAGACTTGGTGCCTTATACAGAATGGTGTTATTGAGGCAGGTGAGAGTAGAACCTAACCAAAAAGGGCTAGGCTTGTAAAAGTTGCATTATCACAGAGGAAGCGGGAAATCTATATGGAAATCAATGTATGTGATGCAGAGCGGTGTGAAGAATGGGGAGAAAGAAAAAAAAAAAAAAAAGGAAAAAAGGAGTTGGGCTAATTCTGTGTCATCAGTTCTGCAAGAAGTTAGTGTGCATCCTATTGAGCTGCTCCTTGGTCATGGTCTTCATGTTTAGCTCCCTTCCAGCTCCTTTCTGCCTCTCTGCTGCTGACACCAAAGAACAGGGATACATTTGTGCTTTATGTTGTACCTGATTAAGTTACAATCCTGATTCCAGCTTTTTCCACTGAACCACATTTCCTCAACCCTGCAAGGAGGAAGCTGTAGTGCTTACCTGAGGAGCCTTCTGGTTGAATTGGCACTGCTAGATACTTAGGGAGGTTGGTTTGGCTCTGGCTTCCCATGAATCAGAACTGTAGCTTTGTGGCTTTCCTCCTTAGTGCTTCCTATAAACCTTTCCAGGTGTTTTTGGAAATAGGTCAGTACCACACCTTTAAGAATTAGCATGTATATACACAAACCTCAGCTTTTGGCAGTTCTGTATGTTTTGGGTGCTGCTTAAATGTCACTGCTGGAGGAATGCTGGCATTAAACCCCAGCATTTATTCTGCAGTTACTCACATGCTGTGAATAAGGGCACTCTAACAGCACCAACACGCACAACCTTTTTAGGACCTGTCAGAGGGGGCTGGGTATTTTCAGCTCCCTTGCAGTATATTTACTTCATGTAACCACCTCTGTGTGGAGCAGTTAGCAAAGTGTTTAACAACCTAGGAAACATCCCCACTTTCTCTTGAAATGGCTACCAAGTAGGGTTGTTTTTGCAGCATTGTTGCTTGGTGGTTGTGCTTGGTTGGAGTTTAGCAGAGAACTTAAGCAATGGCTGCACTGTGAGCGAATGCTGGTACTCCTTAAAAAGGGCCCCTGCGCTGTAGCTGAAGTTCATGCACTGATGAAGAATGTCTCTTGCAGAAGTGTTGAAAACCTGTAAGAGCTGAGGAATCCGGCAGTGATAATTTGTCAGTACCAACATGTAATCTAAACTCTTGTGCTGCTCACTGCTCTCTGAGGACAGTCTGGCATGTGTCAAGTGGTTCCTATTAATCCACAATTTAGTGTGAAATGCTGACAGCGATGTCTCAGACAGTGACTGAGGCCAGATGGGTGTCCTGGTTTCTCGCCTAATTGTACTGGTGCTCAACAATGTTGTGGCACACGTTGGAGTTAAGTCTTACTTGAGTGGATTTGGCCCATCTCTAGGATCACTCTGTAGGTTGATGGTGGTTGTACTGTTCCTCCAACCAGTGTAAGACTCCAGGGCATTGGGATGGACAGCAGGTAGACTACACTAATGTATGCAGCAAGACACTATTGATTTTTAAGAAAGTTTTCATTTTGCCAGGTAAGTTGCATCAGCTGAGCAGTCTGCTGAAATGTTCCAGAGCTCCCCTGGATTACAAGTTTCTCTGACGCCCTCAGAAAAAGCAATTGAGGGCAACTGTTTCAGTCTCTGTTTTGGTGTGTTTGTCATGGCTTGGACGCTGCAGTCAGCCTGGAAATGTGGAGTTCCTGTGCCATGCTGCTTGGAATTTCCGCCCTTCACCAGCGTTGCTGGTGTATCTACAGAGCACATCCAGCCGAGTGCGGTGAGCAAGCATGCCAGCAGCTTGTTTGGTAGCTGGTACAACCAGTATAGCCAGCAATCATAGACAGGCCAGTGCCAAATCTGTGCTTTTAGTCACCTAGTACAGGTAAAAGGTGAGGCTTTGAGATACAGCTGGATTTCTGCATGCTGTGCTTAAGCAGCTTTAGATTCCTGAGCGCAGTAACAAAATACAACAGTGGTTGTTACGAGGGAGAAGCAACTGCTCAGCGTGGGTAAAGCTGCATCCATAACACTTCTTGCTCTCTCTGGGGCAATAAACTTGAGTTCCTTTCACGGCCAGTGGCTACTGGCTGCCCAGAGAGCTGTGCCAAACAGTCATGGGTAGAGGAGCGAATAGGCAACGCAATCTGAGAGCAGTTGACTCCTCTTGTCAGGGCAGATTACTGGAAATCTGGGTCACGCTCTCAAAGAATTGCCTCCTCCCTTCCCCGCACTGTGCAGGCTGCCTGGTGCAGTGCCTGCAGCAAGAGGAGGAGGCTGACATACTTGGCCAAATATCCTGTGTCATGGGAGGATGGGGACAAGGCCACTGTGAGCAGTTACTCCCTTTTGTGGGAATGAAGCGAGGGTTAAATTGGAGCCTGAAATCCCACTTGCTCTTGGCAGTGAAGCATATTCATCTCTTCTGTGCGTTTCCCTGGGGAAGTCACTTCCACTCTTGGGCCTTGCATCTGGTTGGTGACTGCAGGGAGGCTTCAACCCTCCCCTTTTTTTCCTCCACATTGCATTCGTAAGCTCATTTCTAGCAACTAGCCTGGTCTTTGAGCATAAACTCTCTTCCTTTGTTTTAGCCGCCTTAATACAGCAACACACTCTGTTGCAGGCATGGTCCCATGGATTGAACCTCTTGGACAGCTTGAACCGATTTTGCTGTTGGCCAGACAGCCTCAAAGATACTTTTGTCCCTACAAGTTTCAGGACAGTAGGCAGACAGGTAGAGGAGGGTAGAGACCCCTTGAATGGCCTTGGCAATATGATCAAGGACTTTATTTAAAACAGCAGACTTCGAAATGTTCTGATGCTGGAGAAGCTTTGGTTGAAGCTTATGCATCCTTAGACATGAGTCAACTAGGCAGAAGGGCCAATTCTATAAGCAATCAAGCTCATGAGTTCTGGTGATCACAATATTTGAGATTTTGTTTTATTTTTTTTCTTCTCTGTATGTGTCTGGGGGCAGAGCGCAAATATATTTGCACTCTGCCCTTGAAATGTTGCTCTCCTTTCAGCCCTATGGAGAGTCCCCATTTGATCATCCTTGTGTTGGGTGCTTCACCTTGTTCTCAGCCAAGCTGCCAAACCTTAGCAGTATAGTTAAGTTGGTGCCTTCCTGGCATGAGGTGCTGCCAGGGGACCTAAGCACCCTGCAGTTAGATAATTATACATGAGATGGCTATTTGTAGCTAATTCCATGGGAGAGGGCAGAGATGGGGGAGGTCTGTGGCATTTGTGTGCACTATAGCATCCTGCCAGGGACTGTGGTCAGTGGAACTGCAGCAGAGAGCTGCCGGGGCCTTGTTCAGTGCCATGGCAGGAGCTGAAGTTTTGCCCAGCGTGGAGACTGTGCTGGTAGCCCTTTGTGAATGACAGGGACCGGGCAGCTGCTCTTGGTCTGTAATGCAGTGCCACATCCTGTGGGGACTTCGTTGTCAGACTGTATGGGGGTCCAGGATAAGCTTTATGCTCCCGGCACTGGAAAACCCATGCGCTCGTGGTGGAATGCACCTCGAATGTGAGCACTGTGCCACTCGTTTGTCAACACAGGCTGCAAGATGTGCTGGGGCACATGAGAGCAGTGCTTTGGCCTCTGTGGCTCCCCACATCTGCTTCCCTGCAGCCTGCGCTGTGCAAACTCCAGGCCAGTCTTTAGTGTGATTCCTACTTGCATGTGAGCGTGAAGAAGGTCCCCAGGGTGCATCCCTAGCTAGCGATCATCTATCTCCAGCTCTGCTCTATTCAAGTAGTAAAAATGTCATGTTTTATTTTTCACTTGGCTGGCTAATATCCTCTGTTCTCCTTGCAGCACAGCCATCGGAGGAGCCCGGAGGGGACAGGTAAGCTCACTGGGTGCTCCTTTGTGGGAGGGGAGAGCAGGCACACCTTAATGTGACACTTTCATCTGCCCTCTTTGCTGTTGTCTGCAGACTGCATGGCTCCTGCTGTGAAATTATAGCAGTTTTTCCTGCACTGGGAGCTGTTTATCAGCTCAGGAGCCGCAGCTTGAGACTCTGGGGAAAGCTAATGTTCTTCAAGTAGCAATAAAGCTCAGGTTCTTCTGACATTAGAAACTCTAGGACTTCTTCCCTAAATAAAACATAGACAAAGAGAATCTATCCTGTGCTATTTTAAGAATCCTTCAGAGAGAAAGAGATCCCTGAGAGTGATTTTTGCAGGCCCTGTGTGTTGTCTGTAATGGCGTAATTTGCATCCTGTGTCTGGCTGTGGTTATGGGCCCCAGCTCCGCGCCCTTGTCATCTCGGACTCGATGCTAAAGAACGCGCGTAGCTAGTTCCACCTCCAGTGCTTCTGTCTGTGTCGCTTTCAATAAATCACCTTGCATCTTGGGCCTCTAGCATGGGGATGCTGTAGCACAGTGCCTGCTGCTGCTTGGCTCGGGTGTCTCTTGGCTGTTCCTGCTTAAAAAGTATCAACAAATCAAGTATCTTCTGTAGTTCAGTTAAAGATAAGGGCAATATTTATCAAGCCCTTGGTAGGGAGCTCTTCTTCATTGTGCAGCTGTACCCCCAAAGAAAACGAACTATGTTCAGAGATTGTCTTCTTGCTCTTGTCTGTCTCTAGTGAGGGGGTGACTTCAGGGGCACAGCCTCACCTGCTCAGTGTCCCTGAGCTGTGCCACTGTCTGGCAGAGAGCTGGGTCACCTTCAGGCTGTACCTGCAGGAACTGCTACAGTACAAGAGGCAAAATCCTGCTAAGGTAAGCTGGAGACACCTACTCTTCTGTGCAGGGGCTTTTCTCTCCAATGTTGATGGCCTGGGAGATGGAGGAATGTCAGACCAATATTTTACAATTGCTATCCTTGTTTAACGTTTGCTATTTCTTACTTTCACACCATGCTATAGGAAGCTTAAGTAATGAGTAACTGGCTTCCAGGATTTGTAAGCTAGAGCTGAAGTTAACCCCTTCCGTGAATGGCCAGCTGTGCTTTGTTTTATTGCCTAGTGTACAAAGGAAGCTCTTTGATTGGGATGAGGAGGAAAAGTGAAATCAACAGGCTCCCCTCCACGCTTTAATCTGGTCCTCCTTACTTTGCAGATTGTTGCTAGCCAGGTCCAAATGCAGCAGTGTTCCTGGGTGCATGGAAACCTCTCATAAAGCATGTTCTGATAGCTGTGACGTGTGCTGTTTGAAGAGGGTTTATAGACAGGATTTGCCTTAGCATCATGAAAAAAAAATTACAGACGAGCCCATGGGATTATATCAGGCTTGCTGGAGTTTAGAGTACCAAAAAAAGCAGGTTCCTGTCACTTCTGTTTGCTCCTCTTCTGTTAGAACACTGATCAGCAAGGGAGTAGGGCAGTGGGACCAAGATGTCTGTAAAGACAGAGTTAATCAGAAGCAAAGCCCTTAGCTTTCTGAAACAGAAGCTTTCCACTGTTGGATATAGTTGGTATTTTTAACCCATGCCCTGGCTTGCAGGGTGTCCGTTCTTGCTTCTCGCTACTCCTGGAGAACACAAGACAAGCTATGAGCTTGTACAAGCTGTTGTATCTTCTCTGGAGAAGCAAGACCCTTTTGGTGGGGTTGTGGGTTCTGCTAATGCTTCTGCCAGCTGGTTTATTGCATGGCAGTGACACATCGTCTGGTGGCTCTGTTACAGCTTCCTGTCTCTGTCAGGACAATACAGGCTTCTTTAACAGTATGAGCTCTGCAGAAGGAAATATACTCAAAAATGACAATTTGAGAATCCATTTTAACCTCCGGGAACAGTATTCAATTCATGAAGGAAGTTTTCAGAACTCTCCCAAAGATTTGTTTAATTTTACCTTGATCTTCCTGTGCTTGAATCTCTTTGTATGCTTAGAGCTTAACCCAATCAGCCTGTCCAAGCTGCAGTCATCAGCATCTGAACATGTTCGATGTAAAGTTGGGCAAGAAAATAAACGCCTGAACTGCTTGCAGGGAGTTTGGTGTACTGAGTTTGTCAGGAGCATCTCTCCCTTGCTCTAACTGGATTTTTCCTGCATCAAAATGCATAGATATATCTCTGCCTCTTGTGACTTCTGTTTGTTCCTCTCTTTCTCTCTTTCTTCAGTTCTGCATGAGTGTCTGTTCAGGCTGCCTGATTTTGGCTATAGTTGGACACTATGTTCCAGGGATAATGATCTCCTACATCATCTGTGAGTATAAGCAGCTCTCTTATCTGACTTGAGCTAAAATGTGGCCTACCTGTGCTGCTGATAAGAAGCATTGCCGTGGTTTTCCTGAGCGGATCTGCTCTAAATGATAAGTCAGTGCAGGCAGTGTGCCTTGCATAGTCTGTGGCTTTCAGTGTGTGCATGCAGTACAGCTGCAAAGTCAGGAGAGGGAGCCCTGCTTAGAACATCGTTTTCCTCCTCCACCTGCTGCTGGGGCCCTGCTGTCAGAGAAGCAGAAAACTGCAGCCTCTCAGTTCTTTGGGTGGGCAAATCCCTGTCTGCCAGGTTTGAAATGGAGAGTTTTTAAAGGAACTGTACATTGAGCTTTGAGACCTTTCTTCACTGCATCATGAGTCCCTGCTAACTGAAAACTGTTCAGGTGGTCTGCTGTTAGCATGTCAACATATGAGCTGCTACCTTATAAAAGTCTCAGTGATTTTTGTTTTAGTAAGCCCACTTCAGGGACTCTGTTGCATATTCCGATTTTAGGATGTGACAGCTGAAGGGGAAGGCTTATGCTTTATCATAATGTAGGTCAGTATCCTTATGTGAATGAAGATGGAGATGTGTTAGGAAAAGCTGGCTAATTAAGCAACTTCACAGTAAGTAGGAGAGATGAGGATGAGGCTTTTGGGTAGAGTCAGATGGCAAAGCCCCTGTCATCCAGCTGCGCTTCCCTTGACGCAGAGTTTCTTGTTGGCTAGGCTGCACTCAGGCTGGCTCTCGTGTTCCTTGTGTTCGCAGTGCTCAGCATCCTGCTCTGGCCGCTCGTGGTTTACCACGAACTCATCCAGAGGATGTACACGCGACTGGAGCCCGTCCTGATGAAACTGGACTACAGCATGAAGGCAGAGACGCTCCACCACAAGCATGAGAAGAAGAGTAAGGACCTGCCTTCTCTCTGGCTTTCTGCAGCACTGGTCTCCCAGGATGGAGCCTGACAAAGAGGCAGTGCAGGCACATTCCTGACAACAGTGTAGGGGTGAACAGCTGTGATGGAGCAGAGCGAAAGAGACTGAAACTTGAGAGTTATGGGGAGGACAACTGGGCAGGCAACTGCCTGTTATCCTGTGAATAACAGAGCAATAGATGAGAATTGTCTCTGGGTCACAGGGTAGAAGTGGTGATAAGTGATGTGCAAAAGAATAACATTCCTGGCTCAGGCTCACGTCCAAGCCTTTCCTCCCTTTCTCACAGAGCGGCAAGGGAAGAGCGAGCCTGCGGCGGGTGACGAGCCAACAGCGGAGACGGAGAGCGAGAGCGAGGCAGAGCTGTCCGGCTTCTCCCCGGTGGTGAGAGCGCAGAGGGGCTACGCAGCACCAGGCCCTCCTCCGTGATCTGTAGCAACAAGAGCTGAGTACAGCTCTCACCTAGAGTGCAGCTACACTGGTAGCAGACATGGAGGAGCGAGTTATTTCTATGCTAAATCCCCATCAGGCAGGGAATGTTTTGGTGAAAGCTGTGTCTGCAATCTGGGCACTGGGAATCCAGCATCACGGGGCTGGTGATGCTGTAGCAGAGCAGAATCAGCCATGCTCTGGCTTCCTCTGCTGAGCTGCAGAGCTACTTTGATACTAACACCTCATGGTCAGAGAATGCAAGTGTCTCCTGAAGAAACCAGCTGTCTGGGTGTAATGTGTACAGGCTTCAGCTTACCCCTGGAAAGGTGGAAGGAGCAGGACTAGCACCTGCCTTTGCTGAAGATTTGTGCTTGAAGCCCTAGGTTCCAAATGAATGCAGATATTTGGACCTGCTGCTGCTAGCAGAAGTCTTCCTAGGGCCCAGTGTGACAGGGAAAGAGTTTTGTGCAACTTGGCAGTCCCGGGAGAGGGGGAAGGCACAAAGCTCTTTGCAGGGAGGCCTCAAGGAGCTTAACCTCTACCTTGTGCTGGCTCTTCCAGATTCAGCACCAAGAGCTAGCAAAGTTTCCAGCAGTTCATTATTGCAGGAGAACACTGAGTCAAGACTGTCCTTCCGTGGCAGTGCAATAATCACTTTGTGCAACCCTTCATTACTTTTGTATTGTCCCTGTGCAGAGTCTTTTCAACAAAGAACAACTGCCTGGAAACTTGCTTGTGTGGAGTCCATAGGCAGCAGTGGTAATTTATCCCTCTGCCTTCATCCCGTGCAGGTGGATGTGAAGAAGACGGCGCTGGCCCTGTCCATCACGGATTCTGAGCTCTCTGACGAGGAGGCATCCATCCTGGAGAGCGGGGGCTTTTCTGTCTCAAGGGCTACCACCCCTCAGCTGACGGACGTTTCGGAAGGTACGTGATGGGATACTTGATATCTTCCACGTCCTCCAGGTATTGTCCCGAAACAGCTTTGGGATCTGAGTAAGGCCATTTCATCTGCCCTAGCAGGACAATAGGGAGATAAGACGGCTATTTGCAGGAGAAAGTGTGGAGGGAAAAAAAACAGTAATAGCAGCAGAGCATGTCCTGACTTATGATCCAGAGTTGGTCCTATCTTCCTCCAGCTGCAGCTCATTTCACAAGACCGTGTTCTGTCACTCCAAAAAGAGAGCAAAGCCATTGTCGAAGTCTGTGCTAATTGGCTAATTGGCAGAGAACAGGAGGATGGATCAGACCAGCAGAAATAGCTGTACAGTGTCTCTAGTTGCACACTCAGGCACTGATACGGGGTACAGCAGGTCAGAGCCGCCACCCTACCTACCTTATGAGCCCAAGGAAACACTGGTTAGTGGTGAAGAATGTGAAGGTAATGGCTCAGGTGTGGTTGCTTGAGCATCTGGGGAGGAACTGGTAGGCGAATTGCCATGAGGTGAGTTGTCCCATTCGGAGAATAGAACAGGTGCAGACACTTGCATGCCGCTGTGCGCCTACAACCAGGAGGGCCCCTAGGAGTGAGCTTGGTGTGTGAGTGGGGAGGTGTCAGCAGCTGGCTCGAGGCAGGGGAGCCAGCCTTAGTGCCATTGCTAATGTTTGGTGCCTTTCAGACCTGGATCAGCAGAGCCTGCACAGTGAGCCAGAGGAGGCATTTTCCAAGGACCTGGCAGAGTTCCCCTCCGTGGAAGAGTATCATTCCAGAGACCTGGGACCACAGAGCGATGAAGATGCATTCGGTGTGCCTCTGGGTCCTGAGCTTGCCCATGTTGCCCATGAGCTGGACTCAGCAGAGAAGGAGGCTGCAGACTCTGACCTCTCCATCCTTCGCCTGGCGTCTCCTCTCCATTTTGTAAATACGCACTTCAATGGGAGCGGGCAAGCGGCAGGAGGCGACGCGGAGCCAAAGCCTGGCCCTGCTGCAGGCCTGGGCATCTGCATTGACACGCTGAGCGAGGAGATTGTCACCACTGCCATTACCACCGCGGTGCAGAACACCCTCTCCGCGCTGCTGCGGTCCTCGGAGGCCAGCGAGGGGCCCTCCCTCTCCGAATTCCTCCCCACGGAGCCTGAAGAGAAACTGAGCTTTCAAGCACAACTGTCAGAGACCGAAGCGGTGGAGACAGAGACAGCAGCTTCACCCGAGGACGAGGAGGAAGGAGATGACTTTGAGCTACTGGATCAAAGGGAGCTGGAGCAAATGGATGTAGAGCTAGGGCTTGGAGAGGAGCAAGAAGCAAAGGAGTCTCCTGCTGCTCTGGCTTCGGTTTCTCCCTCATCCGCACCAGCTGAGCAGCTGAAGCAAGGAGATGAGGAGGAGGAGGAGGAGGCAGCGATGGCAGCAGCATCTGTGTCTTAGGTCTTCTTTGTGCGTCCCTGTTTTCTCCATCACTGTAAAGAAGGAAGAACTCGCATGGCCAACGTGCAGTGGGTTTTAGATATTTGTGTTGACTGGGATGGAAAAGTGTCAGTGTTAATGTGCTGTGTCAGGAATAACCAGTCCTTTCCATCCTTCTAGAGCCCAGCCTTCACTGGCTGGGGGGAGCCCTTGCCCCGCAAGTGGGCAGGAGCCGGCTCGCGGGAGCCTCACACGAGCGCAACACCCACCCCAGCAAACGCTTCCTAGTAATGGTGCAGTATTTTGGTCCGTCTTCTGTTTGTCTTTCGTTTTGCACGCAGAGTACCGAGCTAGCTGTAGCGGCTGCTAATACCCAAATCCCCAGTAGGACATATGCAATCTTATTTTATTGGGTTTTTAAATGGCTGAAAGTGTAAATAATTTTAACTTTCACGGGTGGAGGTTGGGGGGAGGGACGAGGTGCACAGTCAGATTTGGCGCTCAAGGGCTAGGGGTAGGGGGAAAGGAGGTGTGGGGTGGTGGGTAGCGGGATGGAGAGGGAAGCAGAGGGCTTCTGTGATGCAGAGGGGCCCTTTCTGCAGCCCGTGAGCATTTTTTTCCACCTTGCTGCTGGAACAGGGTGTCAGCGATACCTGGTTTCTTCCGTGTCTGACTTGAGTTCTGCTACTGTGTGGCTGTGGAGATTTTGCAATCAATGAAATTCACTCCTGGCCCCCGCTCGCTGCTCCAGTTTCTTCCTGCCGGGACCTAGGCCTCACCCGCGCATCCCCCGCCCCGCCGGGACCCGCGAGGGGCGGGGCGTCCTCCCGGGGGGCGGGGCGTCCTCCCGGGGGGCGGGGCGTCCTCCCGGGGGGCGGGGCGTCCTCCCGGGGGGCGGGACGCTGCGGCCCCGCCCCGCGTGACGTGCGGGCGGGCGCCGTGGGGCGCGGGCGCCATGGAGCTGCCGGGGCTGGGCGCGCACTGCGCCGAGCCCTCCTGCAAGCGCCTCGGTGAGCGCCGGGGGGGGCGGCGGGGCGGGGGGCCCGGCGCGGGGCTGCCCGGCCACGCTCATCGCGGCCGCGCCGCCTCTCCCGGACAGACTTCCTGCCGCTCAAGTGTGACGCCTGCGAGCGCCTCTTCTGCACCGAGCACGTCGCGTACGCGCAGCACGGCTGCACCTCCGCCTACAAGAAGGTGAGCGCTCCCGCTGCCGGCGGGTGGGGCAGCGGGGCCGGTGTTTACCGGAGCGGTTTGCGGCGCCTGGGGGTGACCGTTCTTCCCTTTGGGATCTCGCACCGGAACGGGCGGTGTCACTGGAGCTGCAGCCTGTGTCTCCGCGCTGCCGATTCCGGCCTGCTCCCTGCGAGGCACTGGATTGGTTTGGGCATCTCCCTGCCCGGCCGCCTGCCCTCCCAGGAGCACGTGTTAGTGTAATAAGCCCTGCTGGGCTAGAAACTGCAGGAAGGCTGGTGAGAGGATCTCAAAGGACTAATAAAGCTGCAGAAATCGTGGCAGGCAACCCCTGAGAGGCAGAGAGGTGACAGCGGAGCCCCAAGGAGGCATCAGGTGTCGCGCACAGCTCCCTGTCCTCGTCTCCACAGGACGTGCAGGTGCCTGTGTGTCCTCTCTGCAACACCCCAGTGCCCGTGAGGCGGGGGCAGATGCCCGATGTCGTCGTGGGGGAGCACATCGACCGCGACTGCAAGTCGGACCCCGCGCAGCGCAAGCGCAAGGTAGGAGCCGGGGGCCGTGCGCCCCGCGGAGCCGTGCACCGCCGCTTCCAGGCGGGATGAGCCGCTGAGCTCAGCCGAGTCCCCGCGGGTAGGATGGAACCAATGCGCAGCCCGGGTTGCTGCAGCCGCTGCTCGGCCGGGCTGCGGGCGGGAAGCGCCGTGGAGGCGGAGGGTGCGCGTCCGCAGCGCTCTGTGCTGCGCACCGGCGGCGAGGGTCAGGCAACCACAAGGAGCACCGGGAGAGGACGGATGGTGCTCAGCCACTGCGCGCTGCTATTAGAAAAATGCAGTCGGCGATTAGTAATCCTTTCTTGCCAGGAAGAGGAGAGCGCTGCGGAGGCTCTCCGTGGCCCAGAGCCATCCCTACGGGAATCCGGTGAGGCCGGGGCAGGCTGGAGTCCGTGAGCAAGGCCTTGCCTCTCCCGCTGAAAGCTCAGTGTCCATGGGGAACAGCCCTTTCTGTAAGGGCTGGGGCACTGCAGAAATATTATCTAAAGAAAACTTGTCCTCAAGCTTAAAAGCTTTGCACAAGTGGCACTGGTGGGAGCTGCTCAGTGCCAAGGGCTTGGCAAGGTGGGAGAGGAAGGGATGGCCCCAACTCCTGCAGGCTATGTCCCTTGTCACTGCCACCGTGTCTGCCTTCAGATCTTCACCAACAAGTGTCTGAAGCCCGGCTGCAAGCAGAAGGAGATGATGAAGGTGATCTGTGACCAGTGCCACAAGAACTACTGCCTCAAGCATCGACATCCCCTGGACCACGACTGCAGCGGGGCAGGGCGGCCCCTCTCCAAAGCTGGGTGAGGGGCTGGCAGGAACAGGGCTGGCTTGGCAGATATGGGGCCGGGAGGAAGCTGATCCCTTCCTACCCCTAGCCACTTGTTGGGAGCACTGCATCCTTTTCTTTCCTGACCTTGACGGGAGCACTGTTGGGAGGACAGGCTGAAAGCTGGAGTTGCCAGTGAGGTGTCTTATCCAGCTCCGTCTCCGTTGGTATTTGGTACCCAGGGATGGCCCAGGGGGATAAAGCAGTTGCTTATGGGCATGCTGTCTGTCCTAGACATGCTGCGGTTGCGAGAGCCGAGGCATCCTCTTCCAAAGCAGCCTCTGCATCGAGCAGCGGAGCTTCCCGGCTGGCAGACAGCCCCTCTGCTCCAGCCTCTGCCAGGTATAGCAACATCACCAGCTCTGCTCTGCCATGGGCACGGCCAGGCTCGGCTTGACTCCCTTTGGGAGGCGGGAGTGACAGTTCCCTGCCTCCTGCACTCGCGCTCGGCTCATCGTTCCCTGCCTTGATAGTAGCCCTGCTTCTCTCCCGTTCGTAGAGGAGCCAGAGCAGCCGGGTCGCAGACACGCAGCACCTCCCCTCCAGCGGCCATGCTGCAGAATGGACTGGTGAGTGACCTGGCGTGGGCATTCGGGGCGCTTTTGGCTGAGTCCTGTGCCCTGAGCAGTGACTGCAGCAACTGCTTTGTAACCCATGCTCTGGAGTGCGGGCACTAGAGGGGAGCAAAGAGCCGGGCTGGAAGTGCTGGAGGGCGGTGCCCGCCTTAAGCACCCCCCCGAAACGCTCAGCAGTGACTGCAGTGTGCTCTAGACGGCCTTCCTGTGCGCACAGGGACCCCCGGTGCTCAGCAAGGCGCCAGCAGAGCTTGTCCTGCTGTCAGTGGCGTCAGTCTGCCCTGCTCAGTGCTGAGCCTCCCCGAGGGGCGATGTGCACTGCTCCTTTTCCCCCAGTGTTGGCTTCTGTTCTGCAAACTGAGTGCAGAGGAGAATAGAATCTGTTTTCCACTGGTATTCTCCAAAACACTCTCTGCACAGGCAGGCAGGGTTGCGCTTTCTGAGGGCGAGATGGGAATCTTCTCTGCTGAGGTGCGTGGGGCTGCCTCCTGCCGTCCCCAGGCAGGCTGGTGATGAAATGTTTTGTTTCAGAGTGAGGAAGAGGCGCTGCAGCGAGCTCTGGAGATGTCCCTGGCAGATTCAGCACACGGCTCCGCGCAGCCGCCCAGGTACGTCATGGCTGAGCCTGCGTGAGAGTGCCCAGGGCAAAGTCATGTGGCTGGGGGATGACATTTCTCTCAGCACGTGGCTAGATGCTGCTTCTGTCTCATTGATAGGGAAAAAGGGATAGGTCCGAGGCAGCACAGAGCTGTTCAGGGAGCAAGTGCTGCAGCTGCTGGGAAGGGACAGTGATGGCACAGAGCAGGGCAGGCTGTTGTCTGACCCCTTGTCAGTCTGTGAGCTTGGTGGGAGCCTGTTAGAGTTGGAATAGAGGTGCTCTCAGAGAAGGCCCAGGATGTTTTCTGGTGCTGCTAAAAGCATGGTCTTGCAGACTGGAGTTAAAGGCATAGAGAATGTCTTTCCTTGGTGCAGGGTGCTGTCTGCCAGTCCCAGCTGGATCCCGTGTTCCTTCCCCAAAGCCCTTGTCCTGTTTAGGGTTCTCTTGCTCCATGCCCTTAGCTCTTTTGGAGGGTTGCAGTGGTCGGGGATGCCTGTCAGCCCAAAGGGCTCTGGCCGCGGGAGCTGGTGGCTCTGGGTAGTCTGAGGGACACCCTGCCCTGCTGTCCCCAGCAGCACGCAGGAGGAGGAAGATCTGGCCCTGGCCCAGGCACTGTCAGCGAGCGAAGCTGAGTACCAGCAGCTGCAGCGGCAGGTGAGTGCACTGCCTGCGTGTCTGCACCGCAGCAGGGTTGGTCCTAGCTTGGCTCCGTTGTCATGGAGTCCTCTCTGGGCTCTGCTTCCTCTCTGCTCCTTCTGGGGACACTTGTCTCTCCAGGGCAGTGGCAATGTCACCGCTGAGCACACAGCCCTGGGTACCCGTGCCCTGGATGTGCCTGTTCTTTGCCCTGCCTGCGTCCCTGGTGGGACAGGGAAGAAGCCTGTCTTGCCTTGCTCACTGTGTGCTTCTTCCTGTTCCAGACACACAGCTCAAAGCCATCAAACTGCAGCATGTCCTAGGCCTGCAAGGCAGGGTGTGCCAGCGGATGTGGGAGCCTGCTTGTGACCCAAGGAATGGCTGTGACCTCCCAGTTGGATGCTGTGGGGTTCTGGCCTGGACAGCGATAACAAGAGCACTTTACCAGGGACAAACAATTTCCCTGGGGGCTGTAAGCAAATGACCAAACCCACCCTGACAATGCAGCCCTGTAGAAAGTCAGTGCAGTTGGAGACTGTGCGACAAGGCCCAGCACAGACTGACCAAAGCAAGCAGCAGCCCAGCTAGCCCACAGTGCTGTGACCCCATCCCAGGGCTGCCAGTGGCATTGTGTCCTGTGGGTGGAAGCAGGGGACGAGTTGCATGGGACCACTTCTCTGTGCTTGGACGTACAGTTGGGATGTGACTGCGCCTGGATTTCATGCTCCAGGGAGGGACCATCCACCCTCTCAGCAGACTGCCCCCATGGCTGGAAAGGTCTCTCCCCACAGGCGTGGCACAACTGAACGTGGGGCTGCTCAGCTGTGCCCTCCCCTGCTCCCCGTGTCCTCGGTGCCTCCCCTGCTGTCTGCATGCACAAGAGCACATCGGGCCTTACCCAGCTCAGCTTGGGACACTCACATCTGCGCAGGGCCAGGATCTCTCTGAGACGGAATGGAGGCATGTTTCCCTTCTGGTTTAGCTTAATGAGGGCTGCTAACTGAAATGCAACTTCAGTGATGACTTGACTGTGCCAGTGTCACTTGTGTGGGGTGGAGACTGCTGCAATGTTCCTCATGGGGTCCTTGCTAAAGCGTCCTTGGGGCACCTTGGTGCCTTGGGGCACCTTGGTTCTGCTCTCAGAACCTGCTTGTGCCCAGGGCAGACCCCCGCTGGTCCTGTCTGCATGCTGCAGTGGTGCTGCTGGGGCAGGAAACCTCCCTGCTAGAATCTCAACCACGCTGCGAGTAATTCTCTCCTTGGGAAGGGCTGTGCAGCCCCGAGCTTGGAGCTGCCTCCAGTGGTAGGGGACAGGAGCTCCCTGGCTCTCTCGTGCCTCCCTGCTCCAACTCTTCCCACTTCCGTGGCTGTGTGAGGTTCTGCGCAGTGCCAGGCTCTGCTTCCCTGGTCCCAGGGGTGTCTGCTTGTGCCCAGCTGGGGCAGGTGTGGGTATGGGCTGGGATGAGGGAATGCCAAAACTTGTCAGAATGCTTCTTGGGAGAAAATAAACCTGCAGGAGAGAGCTGAGTTGCTTGGAGAGAGCTGCAGGGTGGCAGCAATCCTGGAGCTGTTTCTCGGGCCTGCCTGGGGCCGGTGTGTTGCGGTGGGGTGGATGAGGGCACAAGGAGGTGCTGGGAGGGAAGGCGGACTTGGGAACACGCTGGGATGAGCAGGGCTGGCCACGCTGCTGCCAGGTTCCTCTGCTACGACTGCAGCCCCTGGCCCTGCGCTCCCCCTCCCTGGGAGGCCATTTCTGCCCCGTGGCCGGCTGTGGGGCAGCAGGCAGTGCTCAGGTGGGTCGGGGACCACAACGAACCCAACGACGACATCAGAACCCCATTCTCCCTACAGGCATTGTCAGAGGGGCAACTCTGGGTCATCTTCCTCCCCAGACCGCCCGCCTCCTTCGAGTGCTGGTTGTCCCTCGCTCTGCCTGGAGCCAGGGGGCTCGACCACCGCAGGGCGGAGCAGCGAGCGGAACCCGGCCGTGCTAACCGACCATCCCTGGCGCTGAGCGGGTCCCTGGGCCTCGCACTGGCACTGCATGACGCAGCTGTTCCCGCCCTGCCTGCCCTCGGCAGCTAAAAACAGCAGGCCCTGCTCTGGCAGCGATCCAGCCGCCGCTGCGGAGGGGATGCCGGCGCCAGGCCCGCCTTTCCTTCGCCCCTGCTGGGCTCCCGCTAAAGGCCGGGCTCTGGCGCCATGTGGGGGCTGCTCTGAGGGTGCCCACAGGCTGGTGCTGCCCCGAGCACAGGGTGCCCCGGCCTTCCGCGGGCGCGCGCCCTGCCCAGAGCACACGGGAGCAGAGCTGGGAAGGACCTGGTTTAAGAAACTACACACAGCAAAACACACAGGTACAAACGCAGTGGAGTGTCTGGCCCGGTCCCTGCAGCCCCCAGCAAAGGGTCCCCAGCCCCATGGGTGCCTGGGGCACTGGTTCAGTGTCACAGCAGAGCGCCCGGCTGCGCTCACTGCCCCTTCTTGCTGCCCGGGGACTTCTCAGCGCCGCGCTCCTCGCTGTCGCCATCGTCGCCGGCCTGCTGCTGCAGCCACATGCTGGCGTAGACGCCCCCCTTCTGCAGCAGCTCCTCGTGCCTGTGGGGAGAGCAGGTTGGTGTGGGCCCCGGTGCAGGGAGGGCAGCACCACCCTCGCAGCCCCCTGCGCTCACCTGCCTCGCTCCACCACGCGGCCCTCCTTGAGCACCAGGATCTGGTCTGCGCTCACCACAGTGGAGAGCCTGCAGGGAAAGGCAGGGCAGGGGCACGGCCCCCTTCCTCCCACCGCCAGCCGCTCCTGGCCGGCCAGTGCCCCCTCCAGCCCTTCCCCGCGTCCCTACCTGTGCGCAACCACGATGCTGGTGCGGTGGGCGCAGACCTTGGCCAGGGAGGCCTGGATGTTCCTCTCGGTCTCCGTGTCGAGCGCAGACGTGGCCTGGGGGAGAGGCAGAGCATGGGGTGGTGTGAGGCGCCATGTGGAGGGATGGGGCGTGCGGGCCCCGCGCAGCAGCCGAGGCAGGGGCTGCTGCAGAGCGGGGCAAGGCTGGAGCGGGGTGTCATTCCCTTACCTCATCCAGCAGGATGATGCGGGGCCCCTTCAGGATGGTGCGTGCGATGGCCACACGCTGCTTCTCCCCCCCGCTCAGCTTCAGCCCCCGCTCCCCCACCTGAGTGCCGTATCCTGCGGGCACAAGGGCAACAACGTGCTGCAGCGCTGCCCACGAGGAGGGCCACGCTGGGGGCTATGCTGTGCCCTGGAGCTGACCCAGGCCAGGGCAGACAGCGGGCAGAGCACGAGCAAGGTACAGGATTGCCGGCTGTCACCCTAGGAGAGCTGGGGCCCAGCCGTGAGGGAAGCTGCGAGGCCACAGGGGCCCCTGCAGGGGACATACGGAAGGGGCCACACAGGTCTCACCATCGGGGAAGGACAGGATGCGGTCGTGGATGTCAGCAGCCCTGGCCGCCTCCTGCACCTCCTGGTCGGTGGCCGTGACCCGTCCGTAGCGGATATTGTTGGAGATGGTGTCGTTGAAGAGCACCGTGTCCTGGGGCACCACCCCAATGTGGGCGCGCAGCGACGCCTGCTTCACCTGGGGCGGGGGACGAGGGCTGAGCAGGACCCCCCAAAGCCCGATTGCCTCCTGCCCATCCTGTCCAAGTCTACATGGAGCCATGTGGCACCGCAGCGCAGCTAACGCAGCTCCTGGTTTGCCACAGGGGCTCTGGGTCACGGCCATCAAGGCAGCCGTGTCTGCCTGCCTCACCTCTGCTCTGAGGAGACGCTGGTCCCCTCGCCAGGGTGACTGCAGCGGTTGTCCCCTCTCCAGCCCCAGGAAGCCCCCATCTCTCACCTGGGAGATGTCCTGCCCGTCAATGCGGATGCAACCACCCTGCACGTCGTAGAAGCGGAAGAGCAGGCGGATGATGGTGCTCTTTCCTGAGCCCGAAGGCCCCACCTGCACGTGAACAAAGAATGTCTTGGAGACCTCTGAGACCTTGCTGGTACCAAGCCCTAGAGGCGGTGAAGCCAGCCTGTCACAGGTCACTATGGGGAAGTCCCACTTCCCAGCCCCACTTTGTCCAGCACTGACCCCATTGCCCCCACGCCGCTCTCACCAGGGCCAAGGTCTGCCCGGGCATCACGGAGAAGGAGACGTCATGCAGGATTTCCTTCCTGGAGAAGGGAGACAGAGAGGGGGTTGAGTGCCCATGCCAGGCCCTGTAGCTCAGCTGGACCCATCCTGCCCAACACCCTGTGCTGCTGCCCCATACCCATCCATGTAGCTGAAGTGCACGTTCTCAAACTCAATCCGCCCGGCCTCCAAGCGCAGGTCTCCAGCGTTCACCACATCCTTCACCTGCCACGTGCAGAGGTGCAGCCTCAGAGCCAGTGCCTTCCCAGGGGCAGGACCACAGGACCGTGCCAGGGAAGGGCGTCTGGACAGGGCAGTGCACAGGGTTTGGGGGAAGAGCAAGGTCCTGGGGACACGTCTGCAGGCCTGCTGCTTTTCAGGGGACGAGGTGGGGAGGAGGATGCAGGGCCCGAGGTGATACATGCTAAGAAGTGAGAGGTGAACTGGGGAGTGATCAAGCATGGGGGTACCCTGCATCACACCCACCTCCTGCTCTTCATTGAAGAGTTCAAACATGTTCTCCATGTCAATGAAGGAGGTCTGGATCATCCTGGAACAAGGTGAAGGTGAGAGGGAAGGGCCTGGGAGATCACATGCTCAGGAGGATGGGGCAGGGCTGGCCCTGAGGGACTCCAGGCATTCCCAAGGTCGTGCTGCTCCCAGCGTTACCTGTAGTAAGTCCCAAACCAGTTGAGTGGTGTGTAGAGCTGGATGATGTAGGTGCCAAAGAGGACAAAGTCTCCCACCTGGTAGGGACAGACGAGAGGGGCCCATCACCGCCAGCACCGGGGCCCCACCGCAGGCAGGCGCTGCCCAGGCTGGCACCAGCCTCACCTGCAGCTTGCTTTCAGTGACAAAGTAGGCACAGAGCAGGGACCCTGCCAGCAGCCCCAGGCCGATGATTAGGTTCTGAGTTTGGTTGAGGAGGCCCAGCGAGGCGCTAACTTTCCACTCGGAGACCTGGAAAAGGCAAGGTCCTCCATAAAACTGCTGCCTTCCGACCAGAGCTGCCTCACCCGCGAGGCTACCCCCTTCCCCTCGGCACCCCACAGCGGGTGCTGAGCCCCCATACCTGGTACTTGCGGATGGCGTCGTTGAAGCGGTTCACCTCGTAGCTCTCGGCGCTGTAGTACTTGACCTGCACCACACAGCAGCAGGGTGAGCACCCGGCCCGCCACCCCAGCGCCCGCCCTGTGCCCCTCCGCTGCTACCGTCTCAAAGTTGAGCAGTGAGTCCACGGCCCGGGACTTGGCCTCATTGTCCCGTGTGTTCATGTCCCGCCGGTATTTGGTTCTCCACTCCGTGATGAAGATGGTGAGAGCTGCAGGCAGGAGGGGGCAGCGTCAGCCTGTGCCACTGCCCCAGTGCGGGCACCCGGCTCCCAGAGCCCGCCACTCACCCAGGTACAGGCTCATGCACACAAATATGATGAGGCCGAACCAGGCGCTGAAGGCCGAGGTGAAGTAGATGATGCCGATCACTATGTCTGCAATGGTGGGGACGATGCTGAAGACGATGTAGCTGAGGGGACAAAGGGGATGTTGCATGAACCCAGCTGCACCCTGTCCCGCCGGCGGCCGCTGTGGGCACGCGCTGACCTGAGCAGGCTGTTGATGCTGCTGGTGCCGCGGTCCACGCTGCGCAGCACCTCGCCGGTGCGGCGCCCCAGGTGCCAGCGCAGGGACAGGCCGTGCAGGTGGGCGAAGAGCTGCACCTGCACCTGCCGGTTGGTGAACTGCTGCACCCAGACCCACAGGAAGGTGCGCAGGTTGCTCAGGAAGCCGGTGGCGCCTGTGCGGTGGCAGGGCACAGTCAGCGGGGACAAGCGCTGTCCTCCTCCCCTGCCCCCTCAGTGGGGCACGGGGCCAGCTTACAAACCCCAGTGGGGCTAGAGATGTGGGACAAGATCCACCCCATTGCCACCAGCCTGGGAGCCAGCCCTGGTTGCAAGCAGTGACTTGGGCACCATGGGCATCACCACCTCCCCTGGGGTGTCCCCAGTGCCCAGGCGTCCTGGTGGTCCTTACCAGCACCTCCACCCTGCAGGAACTTCAGCGCCACATAGATGCAGACGGTCCAGGCCAGGGTGTGCCAGGGAACGCCCCCCGTCAGCTCATTCACTGGGGAGAGGGTGGCACAGGTCAGGGCAGAGGCGCAGGGAGCATCGGTGGGTGCTCCATGCAGAGCCTGCATGGGGGACCAGCCCCAGCACTGGCCTCTGCCATGTCCTTGCACCCTCCCAAGTCACTTAGGACATCCCCAAGCTCGTGGTGAGGCTGCAGCTGCACACACAGCCTGGGCAAGGCATCCACCTCCAAGCCCCTTTGCTGCATGTGCCCTGTGTCAGGCTGGGCATGGGCTGGCACAAGGATGGGGGTCCCTGGGAGGAGCCAGCATCTGATCTTGGCTCTCCCTGCCCGCCTCGCTGCTGGGACAGGGTGTCTGAAGATGGGGACAGCCAGCCCCGCACACCTCACCGATGTTCTTGTAGTAGATGGGCACGAAGACATTGACGGCCCGCTCCAGCCCCATGAGTGCCATGCAGAACAGCACCAGCCCCTGCAGCAGGCGGTTTGCCCCTTGGCCCACATGTACTGCACCAGCAGCCGTAGCTTCCTCCGGAAATCCTTCCACGTGGACGTGGTCCTGCCGGCATCTGGCAGGAGAGGCTGGGGAAGAGGCCGGCAGACGGGTCACTGCTGGGGACCCCAGCCCAGCAAGGGAGCAGAGCAGCCTTAAAGCCTGAAGCCAAAGCCGCAGCTTCTGCGGAAGCCCCTGAGGTCTCTGCGCTGCCTCCAGCCCAGCAGTGCCCCAGGGCTCACCTGGCTGTTCTCCACGTCACGCTCCTCCTCGTTTCACCAGCAGCATGTAGGGCTTGTGGGGCAGCCCGGGTGCCTTCCATGCCCAGGACGAAGAGTGTGAAGGTGCAGACGTAACGCAGCAGCCACAGGCTGAACTGCACCTGGCGGCAAGACATGGGGATCCCCTGCTCAGCTTGGTGGGACCACCTGGCCGAGTACAGTCACCCCAGGCAGGTGTACACCCCTTCACCACCATATGCTGGGGCCAAGACGTGCAGTAGGACACGTGGGAGCAACCTGCCAGAGACCTCTACAGCCTCTGCGCACAGAGGACCCCCAGCATCCGTCCCTACAGCCTGACCCTCCCGCCACTGTCCGTGCCGCCCCAGCTCACCTTCTGGTTGGTGTCCTCTAGCGCCCACCACCACAGCGGGCTCCTCCAGCACACCAGGGTCAGGTTCTCGGCAGCGAAGGCCAGTGCCCAGAAGAGCAGCAGGACGGTGCCATGGCCCCGCGTCCGGTCCCGCGCCAGCACCCGCGTGTGCTCCAGCTGCAGCAGGGCGACGGCGCAGCCCCAGCTGAGCGCCCAGAGGCAGGCGTGCAGCACCATGTAGCCATAGAGCTGCCCCGGGCCACTCAGCTGCCAGAGCAGCCCGCCGAGGGGCTGCAGGGCCAGCAGCAGGGACAGCAGGACCTGGCCGTGGTAGAGGCGCGAGCGCGGGATGTACTTGGGCTCCATGGCGCGGCCGAAGCGCGCGTAGCAGGCGTACTGCAAGGCGCCCAGCAGCAGGCAGACGCTCAGCAGCACGGCTGGCACCAGCGTGAAGAAGAAGCAGGGCTGGAAGCCCTGCTGCACCCAGGCCTGCGCGATGGAGCTATTGCCCTCGCAGTAGCTGCCCAGCACCACCATCCTGGCTGGATTCTGGCTGTGGAGAGAAGAGGGGCTGTGGCGCACAGCTGAAGACGGGGGCCCATGGCACGAGGCCTGGACAAATAGCATGGGGAGCTCACAGGAAGAAGGGCAGACAACCCAGGGCACTGCTGCATGCGAACAGGGCCAGCTTTGCACATTGGCAGCACAAGCGTGCACAGGGACAGATGTGTGACACGTGCAGGCTGTCGAGGCCAGGCTGCGAGCACGCTGGGGGAGACACAGCGTCCAGGCGCTGCGGTGCACCATGCTGCGGTTGCCCCACGGCAAAGTGGTGGCCACAGCCAAGGAAGGATGTGGCAGCGGCGCTGAGTACCGTGCCAGGGTCGGCTCCGTGTGGCGCCCTATCCCGGGGCTGCACTGGGGTGGCCAGGTCTGCTGGCATTGGGGTGCACAAGGCCGGGGGGGCTGAGGGGGGCAGTGAGGGCACAGTCCTGCCAGCGGCAGCTGCAGCCAAGTGGGTGCACGGGTGTCTCTGGACAAATGTGGAGCAGGGGCTTGGTGCTGGGGGCAACACACAGGCCGCACGTGAGGAAGTGCACGGGGTCATCCTTGGGACAAGGTGGAGGAGATGCAGGGGCAATGCAGGGGCAGTGCCTGGGCGAGGCGGGGCGATGCAAGGGGAAAGGCAGAGCAGTACCCGGGCATCACGGGACAATGCAATGCAATGAGCGGTGCCCGAGGCCATGCGAGGCGATGCAAGGGGGAAGGCAGAGCGGTGCCCGAGGCCATGCGAGGCGATGTAAGGGGGAAGGCAGAGCGGTGCCCGGGGTCGTGAGGGGCGATGCAAGGGGGAAGGCAGAGGGGTGCCCGGGGCCGTGCGGGGCAGCGCCCGGGCCATGCGGTGCAGTGGCCGGGCCGGGCGCCGTTCGGCCCGGGACAGCCGGTCCCGGAGGCGGCGGCCCGGCCCGGCCCGGCCCGTCCTGTCCGTGCCCGGCGGCCCGGGCGCCGCCGCGGGCCCGTCCCGGCGCGGGCCGCCGCGCGCTCACCTGCCGCCGGGCCCGCCGCCCCGGGCCGCTCCGCTCCGCGCGCGCCGCGCACCGGGGCCCCGCGCAGCGGCCCCGCCCCGCGCCCCGCGCGCCGCCCGCTCCCGCGCCACGCGCCGCCCCGAGGCCGCGCGGAGGGGCGGGCTGCCGCGGTGCCGCTTATCGGCGCGGCCGAGCGGGCCTGCGGCCCCCCGATAGCGGCGCGGGCGCCGCCGGGCTGTGGCCAGGGCGAGCGGGCCGTGCTGCGAGCACAGGGACAGGGACAGCGACAGGGACGGGCCCTCCCGAGGGCCGTAAAGCGCGGCCGGCCCGGCAGCCAGCGCGCCTGTCACAGCGACCATGACAGCGGGCAGGGCCAGGGAGGTGCTTGGTGCTTCTTGGCGTCTGCTCCAGCTGCCGCCCGGGCCAAGGGCACGGCTCACGGGGACGCGCAGGGAGCCACGGCCCCAGAGGCTGCCTGCACGTGCGGGCTGCCCCAGAGCCAAGGCCCCCGTGTGAAAGCAAGGCCCCTGCGCCCCTGCAGGGTGAGCGCTTCAGCCCCGTCTTTCAGCACAGACGCACAGAGCCCAGGGCTTGCAGGAGGAGCCCTGGTCTGAGCTGGGGACTGTGTGACAGGTTCCCTGTGTGCTTGCATCAACAGCAGCCACCTGCTTTTACAACAGGGGCCATTCAACAGGCACAGCCCAACCAGAGAGATAACACAGGACGTATCGCTCGAGCGAGTGCTCCCCACTCAGCCCCGCTCACGTTCCTCCGCTGGGCACAATGTCAGGCTCTGTCCCTGCCAGCTGTTCTGCACAGCCCCCAGCATGCCGGGCCGCGAGTGGTGGATCAGGCCACACTCAGGGGTATGGGAGCTCCAGGCACTGCCAGGCCTGTGTGCGCTGCGCGGGCGCCGCAGAAAGGGCCTTGGCGCCGACCTGCAGGGAGGTCCCGCTCCTCCCTTGCTGCAGCCCGATCTGCTCGCAGCCACTTGGCCCCCATTTGGGGCAGAGTCCACCCTGGGTGCTGCCCTTCTCCAGCATCCTCGGCCCCACGTCGCCAGGCCAGCAGGCCAGCACGCCACAGGGCAAACAGACTCGCACACACACAGATGATACGTCCCACCTTTATTACATGGCTACAGAGCTGCACAGTGAGGAGCCGCGGCTGCGACGAGGCCCCCTGCGCGCGCACCCTGAGGGCACGGGGAGAGGTGGCTTGCCATGCACATGGGACAGCAACGACACAAGCACAACATGCGGCAAGGACTCCTGCCTGCTCCCGCCAGGCCGCCCGTAACTCCCAGGGAAAGGGCCACGCTTCCCTGCTTGCCCCAGCACGGAGCCAGCCTTTGCCACCAGCTGTGACTATGCCAGGGAGCCCAGCACAAGCTCCACACCCCAGGGCCGCCGCGATGG
Source organism: Tinamus guttatus (assembly GCF_059628265.1). Classification (NCBI taxonomy): domain Eukaryota; kingdom Metazoa; phylum Chordata; class Aves; order Tinamiformes; family Tinamidae; genus Tinamus; species Tinamus guttatus. The sequence goes on along the minus strand of NW_028288594.1, from coordinate 4,705,509 downwards.
CACCCACGCGCCTGCTCTCAGTACAGAGTGCAGCCGGGCGGTGCTTCTCAGAAACGCAGCTGGGACGCGTGTGTTCAAGGTCAGCCGCTGCTGGGCAGGTGCCACAGGCTCAGCGCTCTGCCCCGGGGCAGGGAAAGCCTGGCGTTAGTGCCCACGCTGGTGTTTAACAGGCCCAGAACCAGCACAGCTTTGGTCTGTCCCTACCCCTTGTGACAAGGAACCCATCACCCGCAGCACCCCCTGCCCGCCCCGGGGAAGGATGTCAAAGGACAGGCAAGGTCATGGATACTGGCTCCTGCTCCTGTGGCCACAGCTGCTCTGACAGGAGGTTAAGAGCAAATGCAGGTTGGGCCCGTGAGCACCAGGGCCGGCCCTCCTTGCCGCCGCAGCACGGGCCTGCAGGCAGGAACGGCCCTCAGGCCGCGCAGCCCTTGCCGCAGCAGGAGGCCCTGCTCCCCCCGCAGTTGCCCGTTACCGGGGGTACCCGAGGCGCCACCCTGCAGAGCCGCTGCTGCATCGCAGGACGGCTGGGGCTGGGAGGGACCCCGGGAGATCATCTAATCCCACCTCCCTGCTCCAAGCAGGGTCACCTACAGCAGCCTGCCCAGAGCCCTGCCCAGGTGGCTTTCAGCTGTCTCCAAGGATGGAAACTCCACCACCTCTGGGCAACCTGTTCCCATGCTCAGTCAATCTCACAGTAAAAACGTTATTCCTTACATTCACATGGAGCTTGCTGGGTTTCGGTTTGTGCCCACTGCCTCTTGTCCTGGCACTATGGGAAATAGTGGCACTAGGTGGCAATAGTAATAAGGAATGAAATGACACTGCAGAAACTCAACTCTGGTAAAACCACAGAAACCTCAACCAGGGCCTTAGACCACTGGTGCTGGGGCAGAACAACGAGGGAGCTCTGTAAAAGACCAGTGCCAGATCGTGCAGTGTGGACCCTGCTCAGGGAGCCGGCCTGACACGGGACCTGTGCCGGGTGGGAAGGGGTTGTCCACACCGGGCATCAAGAGGGCAGAACTTGTAAGTCAGCAGTGCTCGTACAAACCCAAAGTGCATGTAGCATGATACACAGGGCCTGGTCACAGCAAATTAGGTGGAGACTGCTCTTTAAGAGGAATAAAATACGTATTACTTGAGAGCCTGCTGCACCTGCAGTCCTTGCTCTTTTATGGTCTCCCTTGGCAAGTGAGCACCCGAGGGAGCCCTGGGCAGGCGCCAGGCACCTCCGCGCTCCGGCGTCCATCCCAGCGCGGAGCAGCTGGCTCGGCCGCGTGTGCCCAGCCCAGGCTCAAAGGGCACAGGGCAACAACCCCGGCAGGGCGGCCCTGGGCCCCGGCTAGCAGGAGAGGAGGGCCTGCTGTTTGCAGAGGGCATGGGGAAAGCAGGCAGTCTCTGGCAGGGAGAGAGGAGAAAAGCAGGGCAAAAGCAATGCTTGCCAGGGGTTAGAGAGATGCACATGCTGGCAGGCTGCCACAGGAAGAGGGGCAAGGAAGGTCCTGTCCAAAGTTACGCTGCAACGCAGGATCCCTGCTCTTCCCTCTTCCATGGGGCTGGGCTAGGCTTTGCCCCTTCCCTCAGGGTGCAGGGCACCTCCTCTTGCCCCTCTGAGTCATAAAGCACCTGCCTGGGACATGGGCTCTGCAGCAGCCACAGCAATGTTGCAAGCAAAGGGATTCTTGAGGGAGCAAAGGAAGGAGCTGAGTGCCCCTGGGTGAGACACAGGACACGCTGAAGTCTTTGTTTGGGCAGGAGGAAAGCCCCAATACCACAGAAATGTCCCCATCAGGAAGACAGATCCAATGTATCAGACAGGTCAGACATAGGGAAGAGACTTTTATAACAGCTGGGGGAAGGGATTCAGTTCGACACACAGAGCACAAATCCTTCAGGGTGGGCTCCGCCTGGGCTGCACAAGCCCCCAGGAAAAGCCAGGCTGGACCACTCCACGTCCTCTTTGGCATTGCACATGTGCTCTGCTAGCAGCCCACGTCCCATAGGCACCAGCCAGGGGGCAAGGAGCCCTAGCTCAGAGATACAGCACAGAAACTGCCACACAGGAGAGATCTCAGGGACAAAAGCCTCCCATCTCTGCAGCCCCTTCCTGGCGTGCAAGGAACCGGGCAGCTGTCACGGGAGCTGGGGACAACCTGCAGCATCCCCAGCTCCCAGCAAGAGCAAGGCCTGCCGGCTCTGCCACCCCACTCCCACTTGCAGCAGTGGGTCCCGTTTCCCGGCAGGGAGCTGGGCCAGCGCGTGTGTGCATGGAGCGGGGGGACTGCCCCACTGCCAACTTGCTCCAGACTGAGGGGTGCAAAGTTGGTCCTCCTTGGAGGGGCAGCGCAGTGCTGGGCACCTCCCCAAGGCTACTGGCAGGGCAGTCACGGTGCCAGCCCTGCCACAGGCAAGTGAGCTCCCCTTGCCACCTCTTGACACACGTGGCCATCCCCAGGGCACGCCAGCTCCCTGCCTCCCCTCTGGAGGCAGGTCCCAGCTCTGGGTGGATGTCTGGAGCTGCTGCCTTCTCATGCGCCTTTGCCCGGCAGCTGCTGCCTCCGAGCCAGTCCACAGCTGCCCAGCGCCGTTGCGTCGGCGTGCGCAGGCTCCGCGGCGATCCTCCGACACGGACGACACAGATGTGAACACAGACACACGCATGTACTCACACACGCATTCACCCCACAAGAGTCAGAGTGGCGTTGACTTGACAAACGGCTGGACACAAAGCGCAACCGCAAAGCCGCTGGTCTGGCAGTTTTGTCTCTTCGGCAATTGATGGCAACAAAACGAAGCCCAGGATCACCCTGTCCCCTTGGGACGGGAGAAGAATCAGGCTGACACCACATCCTGCTGCCCAGACGGCTCCCAGTCTGCAACCCCCACGAGATCCCCAGTTTACAAGGCTACACCTGCAAGATAGAGAGGGGATGTGACACCTCCTGGGACCAGCTACCACCGCCCCAGCTGGCCAGCCAGAGCTCAGGCGGCCCCTCTGGGCCACAGCTTTTGCCCCTACCTTGTGGATCTGTGGTGGAAGCTCATCTTCTGAGCTCTCCTCCGGCACGGGCTCTGGATGCCTCGCTGGCTGCCCGTCTTCAGCCCAGCCTCCGAGCGGGAGGCGGGAGAAGTGTGACGGGGCTCTGTGCACTGTGCCAGGGTCTGCAGGATGGGGGAGCAGGAAGATCAGCTACACAGGGGATGCCAGGCTTCAGCAGCAGGAGGGCTGCCCATGCCCCAGGGCTCTGAGCCCAAGCTCAGGCCTGCACCCTGGCTCCCGTACCTGTGATGCCACCGTATCGCCGCTGGAAGCCGGTGTGCAGGGTGGCCGTCTCCTCGGCAGGCTGCCGCGGCGAGGAGAAGGGGTAGCTGGCAGAGCGAGGGAGGGGGACAGAGGCTCCTCGCTGAACTTCCAACTCCTCATGGGCGCTCTCCCCGCTCTCATCACTCTCTCGCCGGTGCCAAGTGTGCCGCTCGGGCTCCAGCTGTGTTTGCTGCTTGTGCAACTGCAGACCAAGACAGGAGCCGTGTTGAGAGAGCCCAGACTCCCCAAAGCACCTTCTCTCTGGCAGTGCACATACACTGCACTCAGTCTCCCTTCCCCAGCCACCCCAGCCCCGTCCTGGCTGCCCTGAGGAGCCGGCTCCTGGCCGCTCACCTCGTGCATGTAGAGTGCGTGCAGACTCATCTCAGTGGACGCGTACTCCGACAGGATCATGCTCTGCAGCTGACCCTCCCAGGCGCTGCTCCCCGAGCTCACAGTCCTTGCATCAGCACTGCCATGGGACACACGGGAGATGTTTACTGCCTGGGTCACCCCCTGCACCCGGCCCAGCTGCTCTCTGCTCTCACGTCAAGCTTGCAGACACCCACTCCTGCAATGCAGAGGGACAGGCCCTCTCTGTCCTCCCTCCAGCCACACAAGATGATCAGCCCAGCATGGCACTGTCCCATCCCAACACACTCTGTCCCTGTGCCAGGGCACAGAGCTCACCAGCCCCTCATCTCCAGAGCAGGTGGCATTCCAGACCAGAGCAGGCCCTACTTGGATATGTCCCTCACTCCTGGGAAGGGATGCTCAGAGCAGTCTCTTCCCTGCCAGGAAGGTACCGTGTTGCCTTCAGAAGGCCAGAGCTCCATGCGGCCCCTTGGGGCCAGCATAAACACCTGGGCCTAGCTCGGCTTGTGAACACATCCCTTCCTGTCACAGAGACAAATGCCACAGCCACGGCAGCAGGGCAGCCGGCAGAAGAATTTGGGACTTGCAAGCACTCCAGCTGCTCCCCTCCAGGCTGCAGCTGGCAGCCAAGACTGCCATGTCCTTACCCAGAGACTGTCATGGCACTCGCACCCCGAGGCTGGGTTCCCTCTCCATCTCGTCCCCCTGTCTGGAAGCCGCTGGGGGGCTGCTGGGCAGACTGGAGCGGGGAGAAGGAACGCAGGGCCGAGGCCACTTCAGAGAGGTGGCGGGAGGCCTGTCCATCGCGGCCCACGTGAAAGCCCAGAGCTGAGGAGCCTGCTATCACGTTGGCAATCAGGCTGTGAGGCTGCAGAGTTGGAAAGGAGAGAGTCAGTGTCCTGTGCAGACTTGCAGTACGTACCAGCAATGCCTCCACACCAGCCGTGCAGAGCGGAGCCACCCCAGCTTCCCACTGCCCTTCTCCGGATACCTTGCTAGAATCCCAGAGAGCAGTCCCACCTCCTGCTATCTATCATATTCTCATCCCTGGAAACAGCCCAGGCAAGGAGATAACTTTCCCAGAGGCCGGGTTATCCCAGAGCTTGTTAGCACCCAGTGAGGCCCATAACAACAGCCCGTTTCCCCTGTGGCACAGGTACCTCTGACTCTGACTGCAGGGACTGGATGGAGCTGAAGAGGGCGTTTTCGGGGAGCACGGCCTGCTGGGCCAGGGCCACGCTGCTGTCCCGGTGCACGCGCTCCTTCAGGAAGCCGATGAAGGCCGTGCTCTCGCGGGGCGGCTGCCACTTGGGGTTGGTGATGGCAAAGTGCATGAGGGACAGCTCCGTCTTGCCGTCTTCCGCCTGCTGGTAGATGGAAGCCTCCGTCTTTCCTGCTGACATCCACTGCGGAACAGGGAGAGCTAGTGAGGGCCAGCATCTGCTTCAAGCCCCTGCCAGGCCTGCAAATCCTGCAGGACCAGTCTGGGCGAAACCCACAACGCCCAGCACAAGCTGGGCCACAGCTCCACACAGAAAGTGGGCTCTAGAGTAAATCCCCTTGTCCTAGTTCAGCCCTGACAGCCCAGGACAGTAGCAGCTGTAAAGCCCAGTACCCCCCCATTCCTGCTGCGAAGGAGGTAGAGAGATGGGGGCTATCAAAAAAACAGAATGGGAAGTTTTGTCTTGCACTCTTCAGCCCACAGCAGACACAACTACAGCCAACTAATAATTGTTCTTAAAATCTTCCTGCCACAGCGAGCCCACCCCTTCCTGGTTCACAGCCCTGTCACTAGGCCCTTCTGGATGACTCAGGCAAATTCCCAGGCACAGGAAACACATCGATCCTCTTTCACTTTGCAGTAGTTTTCATGGAAAACACACTCCCACCTCCTGCATACTGCCTCTCTCCTGGCTAAAAGCAGCCCAGCTTTTCTAATCTGTTCTCAGTAGTCACACATTTTAGGATGTCCAGATACATTCACTCCTCTCTTCTGAGGGAGCCTGTGAAGACAGGCAAGGATGTTAAATAGTGAGAAATGACAGAGCCCAGTATATAACACACAAATCAAGTTAACAGTCACAGCCTGGTGACCCGTGCTGGCAGACCTGGAGACTTAGCACTGAGGCGGCCACAGGTTTTGGCTGCAGGCTCTGAGGAGCAGCACAGCCTCTCCCAGGTGCAACAGGCCAGGCGTGCTGTGTGGAGCCCACAGCAACACCCCGACGCGCGCGGGACCTACCGCTGGGTGGCCGTGCTGGCGCACGTCCATCTGGGCAAAGGAGCAGGTGTCACCCACACCCACCACCTCCACGGTGAAGTTGCGAAAGAAGTCCACAATGTCCAAGGACTTGGGTCGGAGGAAGACGATAAGGATGAGGGGAGTAATGATGGGACTCAGGAGTTCCTCCAGGATGAAGACCTGGGCATGGAAATGGGGGTTTAGAGTGAGCTTGAAGATGCCAGAAACTTCCCCAATAAGCTTGCCCCAAAGCAAAGCTCAAGCCCCCTTCAACCCTACATCCCATCCTGCTCTCAAGACTGTACCCCTGCTGCCTCCCCCCCAAACCCACAATCCTGGAGCCAGCCCTCAGCTCTGCCCCATTGCCCCAGGAAGATTATCTCCAGGAAAGCGCTCTCTCTCTGCTCGGGAGCTGCCTGGCTCTCTGGCAGCTTCTCCCTCCTGTGGGGAGGAAAGTGAGTTTCTATGTCAGTGCCTTGTGAGCCAGGCTCACCGCTTTGTACTGGAAGAGCTGGGCAAACTCGTCCCGGGTCTCGTAGCGGTGGGCATTGCCCTGCCAGTGGTCAGGCATGTAGTGGATGTGCGCCAGGATGACCCGCAGCAGCTGCTCTGGGCAAAACACCAGGTGCTGGTCAGGAATGAAGGATCTGCAGGACAGGACAGGGAAATGTCACAACATCGCACTTCAGTTTAAGGGAGATCTCACCCTGGGAGGGCAGGGCGAACAGCCCACGTCCGCAGCTCCACCTTCACTTCCAACCCAGCCCCCCTGCTAGCACAGCCCAGGCTCCCTCCATATAATAGCTCCAGCAAACCCTCCTACTATTCCTGAAGTCACCACTGCAGTCACTGCGCCAAGTTGACTAGTACCCCCTTCTCCTGCCTGCCCCATTCTGCCCCTCCTCAGCCGTGCTCTTGCCCTAGAGCAGACTCATGTCCACTTGCAGCCTAAGAGCACATGCACACAGAGGGTGTCAGCCTCGCTGCTCCCAAAACGTTGCTGGGAGCAGCTGGCTCTGCCCAGCACAGGTCCACCTCACCTGCACACCGTGATGCCCACCCCGAGCAGGGTGACTGTAGTCAGTACGTGCTCCACTGCCAGCACATCCTCATCGTAGATGGTGAGAGCAATGAGCACAGCCAGGATGGAGCCAGCAAAGAAGGCCACGTTTTTGGCCACGATAGTGAGGAGCGGCGAGATAAAGCAGTTCATGTACTTGGAAGCCGGCTTGTAGCCCTTGCTGAGGCGTGAGTGCAGCTCATGGTCCAGCTCATTGAAGTGGCGGAGGTAACAGCGGCCGTAGAGAGACCAGCAGCGGGCACCCAGGCTGCCCGGCTCCCGCTTCAGGATCTCGGTGTAGCTGAAGAAAGCGTAGAGGATCTGCCAGATGAGGATGAGGGGACAGAGGAGGAAGTTGGCAATGCCAATCCAAAGGATGCGAGTGCTGAGCTTCTCAGCTAGCTCCAGGCGGTTCCCAGCTCGCTTGTATTCAGACTTCAGGCTCCACTCATTCTCGAAGAGGGAACCTGGCCCCCAGAAAAAGATGAGCTCGAAGTTGTACTTGAGCCCACGGGTGTAGAAGACAGTGTCTCCCAGCAAGGGCAGGCGGAAGCGGATGGGCAGCAGAGACTTGTTCACCATGGCCACCATGTAGTTCTTGAAGCGGAGGATGCGGTGGTAGATGTCCAGCTCCGTCAGCTCTTTCTTGTGGATGCAGATCTGATGCTCCTTCTGGATCTGCACGATGCGGGCCTGCACCTCCTGCCACGTGTAGTAGGGTAGGTTGGACTGGGAGGGGGAAGCACCAAGGTTAGATCCGGGCCATGTGCAGGGACAGTGTCAGGCTGGGCCCTACACTGACAGCGGGTCCCAGCACCCCCGCTTGGGTACCAGGGAAGCACACGCAGCACGAGGCACCTTTCCCATTGCCTCAGCTTGCGGCTGGCAAATCCCGTGTCTTGCCCCAGTGCCCTTTAGACTGGACTAGTGTAGATGACCGTTACCCACCCTCTCACACACAGGCTATCCAGAGGCACAAGCGCAGCCCCAGGCTCCCATGAGCTCTCCTTCCCCCCAGAATCCATGGAAAAACACGCCCAATGCTTGGAGACAGAGGGGAGATAGGGAGAGGGGAAGGAACTTGACCATTGTCCCAGAGGCAGCCTGTGGCAAAGCTGGGGACAAACCAAATCTCTTGGCTCGGTCCGTCTTTCTCCAACACTCAGAGCTGCTCCTAAGAGGAGGCACACGCACCCCCTGATGTTATCAGACAAAGAAGAAGATCCTGCACCTGGTTGCAGGTGTAAGCCTCAAACCCCATCTCTGACACAGACCTCCAGCATGCTCTTCACCAACTAAGTAGCTCTATGATTCTGTTTCCTCATCAGTAAAGCAGCAAGACGATTCTGCTCGCCTCCCAGGAGGTAAGAGAACACCCTTGCTCATACCTCGTTTGTGCCTTTGCTGTTGAAAGGCATCGCAGAAAAGGCCAACACAGACAAAAATAAACATATTGGGTGGCAGATGGCAGAGGCACATGCCAGCACACACAGTGACAGGCTGAGCAGAGAGGGTTAACATGCAACAAATTGGCTGCTGGAAACACTGAAAGAAGATCAACATGGTTACGTAACCCTGGGAAAAGCTGGAGCAGAAGGAAAAGCGCTTGGCACAAAACTGTTGGAGAAGTTGGCTCCCAAGGGGAGGCAGAAGTGAGTGGCTTCTCCCTGCCCAGTAAGGACTCCTGCTTTCCTCAACAGCTCTGCAGCTACTTACCATGGGGATTTTGAGGGCATTGATATAGAAGGAGTGAATTTCCCAATAGCAGCAAATGTTGTAGATAAATTTGATGAGTCGGTGGATCCAGAAAACTCCGGCTACCACCAGGATGCAGATGAGGAAGCTGTTTGCCTGGATTCTGCCGGCAAGAAGAGGCAGATAGCAAGAGTCAAGTCTCTACTATGTAAGCATCTAGGGATAGTCCTTAGTATCTGAGAAAGCAACGGCAGTGGCTAACGTGCCCTGAGCTGCTTCTACCTTGCACTGCAGACGTTTGGAGGCAGGAAGGCATCTGGCAGCGTCACCTTAACGGGCTCGCTCGGATGCTGGCTGTGATTTACTGCTTTGTTGGCAAAAAGAATGTCATAATCGACACAGCTGATGAGAAAGGTGGTGAAAGCCACTACGAAGATGAACTGCCTGCAAAGAGAGGGAGTAGCCATGAGGGAATGACCGTGCCAGCCTCCCACCCAGACACCCGGCAGCCAGGAGCTGCAGGTCAGGCAGCCCCACGGCCTCACGGCACCACCTCCTCCAAGAGGGCCACGGATACACAGGAAGGGCACCCTCCTGCCGGGAACAGGCTCGGCACATCCCGCAGCCCCTGCCCAGCTTTCCCGTGGCAGCCTCAGCAGCCCCCGTGAGAGGGGAGCTGGCACTTACATGAGCTCAAAGATCTCCCCGATGAGCATGCAGGTGAAGCCGTTCTTCTGGTGCAGGTTATAGACGTGAGCGCTACAGTCAAGGAGGACACTGTGCACTGCCTTCCCCCCCGAGGAGCGCGGGGACCCCTCCCGTGCCCCGGGCACGCACGGCCCCCCGCCCCGGAACGGTGACCAGAGCCCCCCACGCCCGCCGGGGAGAAGGGGACACCCTCGTCCCGCCCTCGGGCCGCGCGCGGGGGCTCCCGCTCCGCCGGCGGCAGCGGCGCCCGGTGCGCAAGGGGCTCTGCCCGGCCCGGCCCGGCCCGGCCCGGCCCAGCCCCGCGGAAGGATATGCGGGAGAAGAAGAGGTCCAGGTTCTCTATGTGGTGCCACGGCGCTGCGGGCGGCAAGGGCCGGGGTGAGCGCGCTCCGCGCCCGGCCCGCGCCGCCCCCCACGCCCGCCCCGGTCCCGGCCCCGGTCCCGGCCCCAGCCCCCACCCCCACCGCCACTCACACTTGGCGCCCTCGGGGACGTGGACCAGCAGGTCGGCAGCGCCGGGCGGCGACTCGGTGGAGGAGCTCTCCAGGCGCTGGTACTGCGCCTCAAAGTGGGCCATGGCGGCACCGCGGCCCGGCCCGGCCCGGCCCGGCGCGGCCGCCGCTCCGGTGCAGCCCCGCGACGGGCGGCCGCGCCGGCCAATCGGAGCCGCGGGGCGGGGCGGCTGACGCCCAATCGGAGGGTGGGAGGGGCGGGGCCCGGCGACGTCCCGGCGGCACCGCGGAAGTGACGCACGGCGCGGGCCGGGCAGCGGCGGCCGCGGGCCGGTAACGGGAGCGGGGCCCGGCGGCAGCGGCGGCCGCGGGGGATCGGGGAGCGCAGGGGGCTGCGAGGCGCGGGCAGGGGGATCCCGGGATCGCGGCGGGGCTGGGCGATGGGCGCCGCGGGGGTCCGGGGCGCCCCGGCCGCCCGCGCCCTCGGGGGCGGTTCGGGCCGCAGCCGGGACTCACCCGCGGCGCTGCCCCGCAGCGGCCATGCCGGCCCCGCAGAGCCGCTCCGTGTTCGAGGCCGCCCGCGACCCCGCCTTGCTGCACGGGCTGGCCCTCGTCGCTGCCTTCCCGGGGGACGCGTCCGCGGCGCAGCCGGCGCCCCCAGGCCACGGTAGGTTGGGCCTGAGGGGCCCAGCGGTGGCACGAGACGGGTGTCCGGCCTAGCCCGTGTCTGCCTGTGCCGCGGTGCGGGCAGAGGGCTCCAGCCCCTGCAGCACAACTGGGCTGGCCCCAGCCCGCTGCCCGGGGAGCTGCTGGGCCTTGCTTGTGCCTGCATCTGCCAGCCCGAGCTGTCCAGAATTCCCGTGCTGGTTGGGTGTCCGGGATTGTGTGTGGCCAAGAGCCAGCAGGCTCCTTGCTCGGCCCTTGCGGTGATGCTGCAGGGAGCTGCCCGTGGCACAACCCTTACTTCCTCTTCCAGAGAGAGCTGCAGTCACCAGGGGTGAGAAGAGGGCGCGAGGGGCCCCCGAGGTGCCCGAGCGCATGTTCTGCTCCACGTGTGCGCAGGCGTTTGACAGCCGCGAGGAGCAGGTGAGTCGCAAAGCCTGAGCAGCAGCGCTGCCCGGGGCTGCCCCGGCCCGCAGGCCCTGTGCCAGGGGCGCAGCCCACCCCCGGGTGCCCTGCTGGGCCCCTCAAACAAACGTGTTCCTCCCCAGACTGAGCACTACCGCCTGGACTGGCACCGCTTCAACCTGAAGCAGCGGCTCCGGGGGCGTCGGGCGCTGCCGGCCGACAGCTTTGAGGAGAAGACCCGTTCAGGTGAGGGGTGACACTGCCCGCAGCACCAGGCTGCCCAGCCCGGGTTGGGGATGCAAGTCCCCAGCTGTCCCTGCTCGCTTCAGGCCCCTTTGTTCTGCCTGGTGGGGTCCCCTGGCTCTGCTACTGGGCCTGAACCTGCTAACTTGTTGTGAGGACAGGGTTATGTTCCACCTGAGCCCCTGCCTCTTTGTGCCTAGGATAGCCCCAAATACATCTGTCTGCAGCCTAGAGCTGCCTTGTGACTATGTAAGATATTGAACAGGGCATTTCTGGGGCTCTGAGCCAGCTCTTGGAGCAGTCCACAAGGTTTTGGGAATGGCTATGGATTGATATTTGTGCTGCTCCACTGCTCTGTTTCTTCTCCTTTGTAGGTGATGTTTCAAGCATCTCAGGATCTGATTCGGAGAGCTCCGACTCGAGCAGTGAGTCAGATTCACTGCCTCCTGCCAACGATAGTCCTGGGACCCCTCAGATTCCCCGCTCCCACAAGGTGCTTTTCAGGAACGCGAGGGGCCAGCTCATCTCTGCCTACCGCTGTGTGCTGGGCACTGGACAGGCAAGTCGCAGCCCAGCCTGCTGGAGGAGGGACCCAGAGAGGGGGTGGCCCTGGGTGCAGGCATCTGCCCGGAGCTCCCCTGTGGATGAGGAGGGCAGCCTCTGGTGCCAGATCAGAGCCTGAGGCTCTCTGATCATCTGTTCTTGATGAACCCCAGTTCAAAGTGGGGCTGAAGCAGCTATCGAGCTCTCTGCACAGCCCAATAGTCAGGGTAGGACAGGGTGAACCATACTCCTTTTTGTCTGTAACCCCCCTTGCCTCTGTGCCAGCAGAGGACTTGGCCCGTGTCCCAGAGGACAGCAAGAGGTAGTGAGGTGGCCCCACAGGTGCTATCAGCGGGCCCTGTGTTTCAGGGTGTCAGTGAGGAGCCGGCGGAGCTGGTGGCGTCGCTGCAGAGCATCAGCGCGAGCGCGCGCTGGGTGGTGCTGATGATGGGCGGCGGGCACTTTGCGGGAGCCGTCTTCCAGGGGTGAGTACAGCGGAGCACCCCGGGCTCGCCCCTCTGCGCGGGGACAGGTGGGGCTGGGTGCTGGGCAGATCCTTCGCTGACGACGGCCGCCCCCTTCCTTTCCTCCATCACCAGCCTTACGCGCACCCTGGGCACCAGCAGCTCCTGGCCATTGCTTGAGAGTTGGCTAAGCCCAATCCTACTGCAAAAAAAAAAAAGTTTTCACAGGCACTGCAGGGTCAACAAGCCCCGCAGGGCCCCAGGGAGCACCAGCTCTCCCTCCCTGTGTACCTGGTGCTGTATTGCTCATGCCCATCCCTCTCTGCAGCCCTGAGGTGCAGGAGCACAAGACCTTCCACCGCTACACCGTGCGAGCCCGGCGGGGCACCTCGCAGAGCCTGCGGGACGCCCAGGCGCCGGCCGCGGCGCCCAGGTCGGCCGGGGCCTCGCTGCGGCGCCACAACGAGGCCGCGCTGCTCAAGGTGGGCGCGGGAGCGGCGCCGGGGCCTTGGCACGCTCCGGGTGGCTGCTTGGGGTGGCACCGTGCTGCCAATGGACAGAGGTCACGCGTGGGGTGTGAGCTCCAGGGGGAGGACAGGGAACAGTTGAAGCTGCTCTGTCCTGGAGCTGTTCCTGTTCTAGAGCTGCGTGTACCCACACTCTGTGGTTCAGGACCCCACGGTGCCCACCCCTTCCACCCCAGGAAATCCAGGACCTGCTGGCGGGCTGGGCACACCACTTGCAGGAAGCCGAGCGCATCTTCCTCCGTGCCCCCCGCCAAAACCGGGCGCTGCTCTTTGGTGGCAGAAACCCCCCCCTTACCCGGGGAGACCCCCGCGTGCAGCACATCCCCCTGAGCACCCGCAGGGCCACGCTGCGGGAGGTGCTGCGGGTGCACGCCACGCTCGCCAGCCTGCAGGTGTACGGTGAGTGAGCGCAGCCCCGGTGCCTGTGCGCGGCAACTTGTGCCCAGCACGATGCAGGGGCCCGCGCCCTCCGGGCCTGGACATGCTGCCCCCGTGGCTGGCAGTGATGGGAGCACCCCTGTTGCCCAGGGAAGGACACACCGCTAGAAGATGTCACTGGGACCCCCCGGAAGGGCTGGCACAAGGGGCAGCGAGCGGCAGAAACAGATCCCTTGCGGGAGGACGTAAATGGTGAGTAGAGTCACGGAGAGAAACCTGGCACAGAGAACTGGAGGAGCTGGCATTGTGGCCTGCAGGCCCGGCTGACACCCCCACTGCAAGGCCTGGCACTGCAGAAGGTGGCTCTGTGCTGGGTGCGTGTGCTTGGCAGAGAGCCCAAGCAATCGTGCTGTGTTTGGGGCCCCAGCCCCTGCCCTCTCACCCCCCGCAGCCCTGGAGGAGGAAGAAGAGGACAGCCTGGCAGGGGAGCTGGAGGCCGTGGAGGTTACACTAGGGACCTTGGATCTCCGGGAGTTTGAGGTGATGCCCAAGCGAAACCGCAAGAGGAGGAGGAAGAGGGACAAGAAGGTGGAGACAGGTGAGGGGGAAGACCAGGCCTGGAGCTGTGTGGGAAGGAGCTGGCCTGCCTGCAGTCCGGGCTGGGCTGCCTTTTCCTCACAGCTTGTTCCCTCTCAGGGTGCCGTGCTGAGGAGACGGACAGCCTGGAGCTGGCAACGGAGCCGCAAGAGGAGGCTGGGGCTGAGCCCCTCTCCTGGGCCAGCAAAGGTAAGTGGGGCCAGGGGGAGCTCTCTGTTTGCCAGAGAACTTTGCTTTGGGGTGAAGAGGAAATTTTGAGGCAGTTTCCCAGGGCAGCTGGGTGCTGCCGCAGCTACAAGGCAGCTATTTGCTTTAAGGCAAGCAGTGTGCAGAGACATGCACAGCAGGAACTGTGAGCCCCAGAGCATTTCCACCTAGATGGATGGGAACAGAGAGTAGCAAAGATCTATGCCATGAGAGCAGCCCTGGGATGCCACAAGTCTGCAACTTGCTGCTCCTTGCCATGGGAGCTGTGGGAGAGGGGAGGATATCCAAGGCCACCAGGTCCAATCCCCTAGCACATGTTCCATGGGGCAGGCAGCACCTGGCCAAGCCTGGCGTGTAATGGGGTTTGGAGCTGCTCTTGTCCCAGCAGGAGAGGGCCTGGCCGCTGTTGGCTGTGCCCAGCAATGCCATGAGCATGTAGTCAGGACGCAGACTCTGAAGGCACATTCAGTTGGTAGCACCATGCTCTAACAATTCTGTGTAGGTTTGCTGGTCAGACCAGAACACTGCTCTGTCCAGGGAGCCAACTGGCCCTGTGGCATCAGGCTCCCTTCCATGTCCTTCCCTCATAGGAGATCCCCAGGCCGAGCTCCGTGACGCCCTGTTCACAGCCTGCAAGACGGGGGACGTGGGGACCCTGCGGCACCTCCTGGCTGTGCCGGAGAGTGGGAGCCCAGCGGGGAACAGCGAGGGTGGGCAGGAGGCTGCTCCCTGCTCCCTGCTCAACCAGCCTGTGGATGAGCGTGGCTGCACCCTGCTGCACGTGGCAGCACGTGCAGGGAAGGCCGAGGCAGTGTACCTGTTGCTGGAGGCAGGGGCTGACCCTGCGCTCAGGTACGATCGGGGGATGGCAAGCACAGCTCCTGCCCTAGGAGGCTGCCCCACAGCACCCTGGTGCTCCCCTTGCCTTCCCCAGCAACCCTCCTGCCCTGGCCACGGGAGACTTGTGCCAGCCTTGGCCTGGCACAGCTGGGGTGGGTCTTTCCTGGCCAGGACTTCTGGGCTCATTAGGTGGGCAGTGCCCTGAAGTGCTCCCCTGTTTATGGGTAGGCAGTTCAGAGGGCTCCGATGAGACTGCCCTCTGCAAGGGCTGCAGGAAAGGGAGGATTTGGGAGCTGCTGCTGCAGGGGATATGCAACATTCCTGCCTTGGCTGGGGAATCCCGTCTTCCTGCCCCTGTTGGGCATTTCAGGGAGGTCCCTGGGCTCGCAGCCCAGCAGGGCACAGGCAGCAAGACAGCAGGGTTGAACTGATCTGCTTTGGCCTGCAGAGACAGGCAGGAGCAGCCGCCCTACTGTGTCTCTGCCGACAAACCGACCCGCAACGCCTTCCGCAAGTTCGTGGTGGACCACCCGGACCGGTACGACTACAGCCGTGCCAAGGTGGGTCCTGCCCTGCACCCTTGCTGCTCGGGGGCTGAGCGGAGCCCCCCTGGGCTGCACCCCGGCATCCTGCCCCCAGGCTGCTCGTGTCTTTGCCTCTGGCTCAGCGGGAGGTGCTGACCGGCCTCTGCCCTTGCTCCCCGCAGGTGCCCGGGCCCTTAACACCGGAGATGGAGGCCAAGAAGCTGGAGAAGAAGCGGGCACAGAAAGCCCAGCGCAAGCAGCGGGAGCAGGCGCAGCGGGAGGAGCGGCAGCGCTGGGAGCAGGAGCAGGCCGAGAAGCAGCGCTTTGCTGCCCTGTCGGACAGGGAGAAGGTGAGGCCTTGCCTGGCAAAGGCAGAGCAGGCGCTGCAGGCCCTGGTGCCTCAAGCCCTGGCATTCCCGGCACCACCCAGGCCTGGCAACACTGACTTGTCCCTCTGCTCTGCAGAGGGCCCTGGCTGCTGAGCGGAGGCTGGCTGCTCAGCTGCAGGATGCCAGCTCGTCCCTCGCTGACGTCAGGTAACGCCCGCGGGGCGGCTGGGAGTGGCAGCGAGGCTGGCTGCTCCCAGGGCAGCCGGGGTGCTCCCCTACCCCAGGACCGCTCCTCACTGCGAGCACAACACAGCTCAGGCAGCGGGGCAGAGTCCCTCTCTCCCACCCAGGCATGGCTTTTTCCTGCCTTTTTCGTCACGTGCAGCCTAAACCTATTCACACCCCTTCTGTTCCTAGCAGTACTTGTTACAATAGTGTCTCCCCTTCTATGCTTTACCCCAGGAATATTTTGCAAAGGGCAACCCTGTGCCCTTGAGGCCAGGGCTATGGCAAGCCAACCCTCCCAGGCACTTCTGTGTCACCTTGTCCCTTCTCTGCCACCTCACAGCCCTGTAGGCAGTCAGCCCTACACAGTCTTTGGCTCAGGGGCTCCCCACATGTGCGTGGAGCCAGTTTCTCCCACGTTCGCCCTGCATCAAGGTGTCTCGCACCAGGCTATGGCCCTGTGCCGCCTCCAGGGAGCGTACCTTGGCCGGGCTGCAGGTCCTGTGCCTGGATGCCTCTGCCCTGGGCCCAGAGGAGCCCCAGCTGCCTTCTACTGCTGCTCTCTCTGCTCCTGTGCTCTTCCTGCAAGTGTCCCCATCACTCAGGGCCGCCTCTGCTCTTTTGTGTAGCCGCTGCTGGCAGTGTGGCGAGTCCCTGTCGGCCCGGATCCCTTTCCACTACCTCGACTTCTCCTTCTGCTCCACGGCCTGCCTGCAAACACACCGCCGAGCCCGGGCCAGCCACACGTAGGGCCGGGGGCTGCTGCCAAGGACCAGTGTGGTGGAGACGGAGCTCAGGGGCTGCTGCATGGAGTGGCTGAGCTGCCCCCTCGCTCTGGGCAGCTGCGTCGAGGCTCTGTGCAGCCGCAGGGCGCACGTGGCCCTGAGAGGGCTGGGGGGTCATTAGAGCCGGGATCCCCTGCGTGCTGAGTGCCCAGGGCTGCCCCGTGTCTGATTCCAGAGGGGGATGCTGGTGGATGCCCTTCTCCCTGCTACCGTGCACACTGCTGCCTCTGGCTCCAGGACAGATCCTGATGCCCCTGCCTCTGTGAGACACCTGCAGCTGTGGCCGGAGCCATCCTTGAGACTAGGCTTGTTCCTCTCTTCTCCCGGGTGCCAGCTCAGCCAGGTTGTGTCGGCAACTACCTCCGGTGCCTGTGTTGTCAATAAAGAGGTGTCTGAAGCTGCTGGGCCCAGTCTGATGTGTGTGTGGGTGCTAGGGGGCTGCTGCAGGGGCACTGGCACCATTTGGGCTGAGCTGTGGGAGACCCACAAAGCCGTCTTGCTCTCTCTAGTGCATCCCCTCGAGGAGGGCAGGTGTCTGTGCCCGGGCGCGCACCCCTTCCCTTGGAGCTTCCTCCCTTCCACCATCTCCACAGCCCAAGGCAGAGGTGGGGAGAGGGCCAGGCTGCCCTGGGTTTATTTTGCAGGCACAGCGCTGCGGCTGAGGGTCTTGTTGAAAAGAGGTTGGTCGAGGAAGAGCAGGGAGGGGACGGGAGGTGCCCCCTCCAGCTCCAGCACCGTGATGTTGTTGGGGCGGTCAGAGTGCAGCACTGAGCTGGGCACGAAGAGGGTCTGTTGGGGCCCCCGCTGCGGCCAGTACCGGCCCAGGTTGAAGCCATTGATCCACAGCTGGCCCTGGAGCGGGGAGAGCAGGATGAGCTGTGCCCCACTGCCCCCTCCTCCCTTCTCCTTGGTCTATGCACAGCCTTACCTTGCTCCACCCTGGGAATTTCACAAAAGTGTCCCAGGTGCTGCCGGGACTCTCAAAGGTCCCCATGTAGAAGGCTGGTCCTGCTCTACCCCTGCTGCTTGACTTGTGGGGGGCAGCGTGGGGCCAGCCCTGCTGCACTGCAGGGTCAATGGCCAGGGGGTAGAGCAGCCAGCCGTGCAGCGGGCTGGACTCCAGGGAGAGGTTCCTCAGCAGGCCCTGAGGAGGAGCAGGAGGCAAACTGGGGCAGCGGGCTCTGCCCCACGCATGTGGATGCCGGGTGACCCTGCTCGGGTGCACCCGCTGCCAGCCGGAGGCGCGGGACTGCGTGCGTCCCGGCTGCCATGGGGGCATGCAGGGGAGGGCAAGGCTTGCTGCCTTTCCCTGGATCCTGATGCATTTGTCACCTCCAGGAGGTAAATGGAAAAGCATTTGGGGTAAGGAGGATGGGAAAGCATAAAAGCTAATGGGGCCAGGGTCTGTCTGGACTGCCCGGGGTGTGGAAGGGTGGCTGGAAGGGGTGTGTGGCCACACAGGCGCCCAGGCTGTGCCCCCAGGTGGCTGGTGGGGCCCCCCCCCTCACCTTGAAGTCGCTGACGTTGGCGCCGAAGTTGATCCTGCCCATGTTCTCCAGGAGCACGTCCAGGGTGTCCCCCTCCCTGCCTGTCACCTGCAGCGCTGTCTGCCCGTCCCGCTCCAGCGTCCCCTGGTACTCCTGTAGCCGTGGGGTCAGCGTGGCCACCCTCTATGGGGTCCCGGCACCCCACACACCGCCCACGCCAGCAGAGCATCCAGCTGCCAGGTCCCCCTTGTGCTGGGCCTCCCCTGGCAGGGACGGGCACAGGACTGCACAGGCCCCTGCCCAAGCTGTCCCCAAGGCCCTGGCGCAGCACGTAACTTGCTCAGGGCAGGCTCCATGGCCCTCCGAGGAGGCAGGGCGAGAGCCGGGTGCGCCAGCGCTCACCTTCTGTAGCATCACGTAGCCGCGGTCACAGACGCTGTGGGGAGCAGCGCTCACCGTGGCCGGGGCCAGGACGTGGCGGGGTAGGCGTGTGCGGTACAGCACGAAGCCCTGGGCCTGGGGGGACAGCACAGCAGCCCGGCAAGTGGGGAGCAGGGCTGGCCTCCAGCACTCACCCTCCATCCCAGAGCCGGGGCCCTGCCCTGGCCTGCCAGGCTTGACTACACGGGACACACAGGCAACGCAGGGGCGTCTCTGGGGCCAGAGTCCCTTCCTGTACTAAGCCCCTCACCTGCTTTATGGCCTCAAAAGTGAGGGGAAACCGGCTCTGGATGGGCCCAGAGGGGCACAGCACATCCAAGACATCCAGGAGGTCGGCATACTGCAAAGAGACGGGAGATGGGCAGTGGGGCAGCGGCAGGCAGGGATGCACAGCCCTCGGGGCAGGCACACACCTTCTGCAGGGCCACACGGCCATAGGCGTGCTTGGGGGTGGCAGGCGGCATGGGACCGACCGGCAGGGCCTGGAACTGAACAGAAGGCTGCTAGGTGCCCACCGGGCTGCCCCTGGGATCCCCATCTCAGCAGAGCAGGGAGCACCGCGTGGCAGCCCGACCAGGTGCTTCTGCGAGCCCTCTGCTCCTGTGCTGCCCTGTCTGGCATCGCGCGGCGCCTGGGGCAGGAGGCTGCCAGTGCTGTCCCCCTCGTCCCGCCAGCCTCGGCACCTTACTGATGACCGTGCGGATGGCAAACAGCTTCTCAGTGGGGTCTCCGGCCTCCGAGAGCGGTGCATCGTAGTCGTAGCTGGTGGTCACGGGCTTGTACCCCTCCTTGAAGTCAGCACCTGGCCAGGGAAAACAAAGGGGGCTGCAAGAAGGGGCTCTGTGGCAGAGCTGGGGACCTGCACCCCGAAGTCCCAATGGCGAGGACCAACACTAGGCTAGCGGCATTGCGCCGTGGCGGGACCAGAGCCAGGACTGCGGGCCTGAGGGTGCCAAGGGGGAACAAGAATGTGTGTCAGCCCACCCAAGAGGACAGAGAGCGAGCCCTGGCACAGCCTCCCCAGAGGTGGCCAAGGCTCGTCCCACAACCCCAGCCCCATGGCTTGCCTGTGCCCTGCTTGGCCCAGCCGCCTGCCAGCCCCACTGGGCAAGGCCCCACTCACCGCTCCAGTAGGCGAAGTTGGTCCCCCCCTGGAACATGTACCTGCGCGACAGTGTGGGGACCGAGGTGAGCACCCACGCCAACCCCAGCAGAGATTCGCCAGGCAAACGCCGGCAGCGGTGCCTGCTCTGGCACCCGCAGAGCGGTGGCCGGGCAGCCTGGCTAGCCCCCAGTGCAAGCCAACGAGCTACGTGCATGTTGACATTGGCTCCCAGGCGCAGCATGTCCTCGAGTCCCTGAGCCACCCGTGCGGAGCTGATGCTGGCATGCGCCTCCCCCCAGTAGTCCAGCCAGCCCGTGTAGTACTCAGAGTTCACCTGCGGAAGCAAGGCAGTTATTCGCTTCACCCGGGGCTCCTGGCACTGCCTGGGGCCCTTCTGCCTCCTCAAAGTCACAGTGGCCAGTGGCCTCCGAGGTGCCCATGCCAAGCTCACCAGGGGCCCCTTCGGCTGGACCAGGCGCTGGGCACTAAACGCCTCCGTGATGTTGGAGCCTGCAGAAATTATGCAGAGGTTGGAGAAGGTTGGAGAAAGGACCCTCATCCCCTATCTTCCTCCTCTTCAATGGAGCACCTGGCCCAAAGTCCACAGTGGCGTAGAGGCCAGGCAGGGTGCCACAGCGTAGCTCCTCCGCCCGGGTGCCGTCAGTGGTGAAAAGCACCACATCGGGCCCCAGCAGTGCCCGGAAGGTGCCCAGGAGGTGCTGCAGGTAGTTGTAGTCACAGGCGTAGTAACTCCCGTACTCGTTCTCCACCTGCGAGTAGGACATGGTGTTGGGGAGGCAGATGGCTTTGCAGCTTAAAACTGGAGATGACCTGGAGGTGGGCAGGGAGCCAATTCCCACAGCACCCAACCTGCACACTGATGATGTTGCCCCCGTACTGGTATAGCCGGGGCTTGATCTTGGGGAGCAGGACATGGAGCCAGGAGTCCACAGCCGCCAGGTAGTCTGGGGACACAGAGGGCCGCTCTGCCTGGCTGCAGGGACCTCTCGGCCCCACGTGCAGCCTGTGCTGCGAGAACGAGGTGGGAGCAGACAGGGCAGGGCTGGGAGTGGAGGCGAAGGAGGATCTCCCAGGCTTCCACGAGAGACAAGCCACGCATTCCAGGGCTAGTGGCTGCCAGGAGCATGACCAGCAACAGAGCAGCACGCAGGCACAGGCAGCCGTCCCTGCAGGCACCACGCAGCCACGCGCTGAGCTCACCGGGGTCGGAGGAGCGCAGGACGATGTCTGGTTTCCACAGCAGCCAGGCAGGCAGGCCGCCCTAGAGAGACCCCGCAGCAGGGAGGGGACAGGGAAGCTGCTCGGAGATGTGACCAGCATCATCATGCCCGTGGGTGCTGCTGCCTAAGGCTTGCAGGATGCCAGGGCCGGCAGCCCAGCAAGGACAGCAGCCCCGCTCTGGCCAGGCCACCCCAGAGGGCATCTCTCAGGGCCTGGGCTGGCCTGGCGCTGGCTCGGTGCCGCTCTGGGGCAGGCTGGCGCTCACCATCTCCCACTCCGCACAGATGTAGGGTCCTGGACGCAAGATCACCAGGAGCCCCAGCTCTGCCGTCAAGTCCAGGAAGGCTTCCACGTCCCGCTCCCCGGCAAAGTCATAAACCCCCGGCAGTGGCTCGTGGTAATTCCAGGGGATGTAGCTGGTGGGGAGAGCGGTGGCTAGTGCGAGTGAGCAAGGGACACATCTAGCAAGGAACTGTCTCCTCTCCCCCATGCTCCCAGGATGCAGGTTAGACCCTCTCCCCAGGGGAACTGAGCGCAATGGGGCTACCCAAGGCTTACGTTGTTCCCTGGTGGGGACAGGGCAACCCTGGGGTCCCCAACGCCCTCTCCAGCTCGGCGGCTGCCATCAGACAACAAGCTGCTCTGTCCCTGTGACAGGAGAGGCACAGGCAGCCCGAGGGGCTGCAGAGGCCGCTGGCACTTACACCTGCAGGGCGCTCAGCCCGCTCATGTACATCTTGAGGAGCCGGTCCCGCCAGGCGGGGCGCGGGACGCGCGAGTAGTGCAGGCTGCCCGAAACGTAGCGGAACGCGGCGCCGTCCTTCCGGAAGCAGCCGCCGTCATAGTCCACTTGGAAGGAGCGCGCCGGGGGGGCCGCCTGCGGGCAAAGGGGCAGCCGTGGGGACGCAGACCCTCCCCGGGTGCCCGTCCTGCGCTGCCTGGGGACAGGCAGTGCTTCCCAGCAGGGACACCCCATGCCTTCCCCAGGGGACACTAGGAGGGAGCGGGGGGCACCCCCGCGCCCCGGCGCACAGTGCAGGAGCCACGGTACCCGCGTGGGGCTGCACGGGAGGGCAGCCGTGACAGGAAGAGGCCGGATGCGGGGACGCGGAGCGGGGAAGCAGCAATCCTGGTGTCAGCCCCGCCGGGTTCCCTGCTGCGCAGCCCCACACGCTTCTCCTGAACTTTCCTCGTGGGCCGCATTGCTAACCTGTGCATGCAGGATTCCTGCTGTCAGCAGCACGGCCAGCGCGGGCGGCCCCATCCTGGCCGCACGGAGAGGGGACGCGGTCACCATCACATGAGGGGCGGCCGACACCATCACATGATCCTTCTGGGCAGCGCCAGGCGCTTCCTGCAGCTCCCAAGCTCAGAGAGCCGGGGCTGTGGTGCAGGCGGGCGGAACGCGCGGCCAAGGCGGGTGCCGAGCCCTGCAGCGCAAGCAGCGCTGCGCAGCCCCAGCAGCCACCCGCGGGTTTCTGTGCCCGCTGCCCACGGGGTGCAGCCCTGGGCACTGCCAAGCCGACAGGGCACCCCAGGCTGGGCTCCTCGGAGAGGGCGCAGGGCCCTCCAAGGAAGCAGAGGGTGCAGGGCCACCACAGTGCAGTCTGGGACCAGCCTGGTGACAGGGCTGCTGTGCAGTGCCCACTGTGGGATGTCACCAAGAGCAGCCCTCCAGAATGAGGCCTCCGGAACCGCCCCAAGGGTATCGGCACGGACACCCGCTGTTCCCGGCACCACTGACCGCAGGCTCTGCCACACGCAGGAGCGCCTGTACCACAGGCCAGCCAGGAAGGTGCCGATCTCCTGTGCCAGCACCCCGAGCACAGTGCCATCCCTCACCAGGCTGAGCCCCGTTCCCAGGAGCCCGTGAAACCAGGTGTCCGCTGCCACTGGCGCATTGGGTGTCACTGCGCTGGGTGCCACCGCGCAAGGTGCCAATGTGCTGGGTGTCACTGTGCTGGATGCCACGCTGCTAGATGCCACGGTACTGGGTGTCACCGGGCTGACTGTCACCACGCTGGGTGGCACTGTGCTGCGTGTGCCTGCACTGGGTGCCAGTGTACTGGATGTCCCCACGCAGGCTGCCACCGTGCTGGGTGTCCCTGGGCTGGGTGCCACCCTTCTGGGTGCCACTTCCTTGCCCGAGGGCTCGAAGCCCCGCCCCTCCGCGGCAGCCCCGCCCCTCCGCGGCAGCCCCGCCCTCCCCGGCGGCCCCGCCCCGCGCGTTGCCGGGCGCGCGCGGTGACGCGCGCTGACGCGGCGGGCGCGCGCGCGATGGGGCAGGCGCTGTGCGTGTGCTCGCGCGGCACCGTCAGCGTGGGGGGCGCGCGCTACCTGCTGCTGCAGCGCCTCGCCGAGGGGTCAGCGCCGCGCGCCGCGGGGCGCCACCGGCCGCGCGGGGAGCGGGGGGTCCGGGGGGCGCGCGCTCGTGGGGGGACGCGGGGGGGCGCGTGTTCGCGGGGATGCGCGTGCCGGAGTGGGGGGGCTCACTCGAGGTGAGGTGCTGGAGGGGGACACGGGTGGGTGCCTGTCCGATGTCACGCTTTGCTGCATGCAGGGGCTTCAGCTACGTGGACCTGGTGGAGGGGCTGCGTGACGGGCGTTTGTACGCGCTGAAGCGCATCGTGTGCCATGACAAGGAGGACCGGCGCGCTGCCCTGCACGAGGCCGACATGCACGGCCTCTTCGAGCACCCCAACATCCTGCGCCTCGAGGCCCACTGCCTGGTGGAGAAGGGCGCCAAGCACGAGGCCTGGCTGCTGCTGCCCTACGTGCAGGTGAGGCGGGCGAGGGGCGGCCACCAGGGCCCGGCGTGCGCAGCAGTGTCACCGGCTGCCTCTTGCAGGGAGGGACACTGTGGAGCGAGGTGGAAACGCTGCGAGAGCGGAGGGCCTCCATGCCGGAGCAGCGCGTCCTCCGCATCCTGCAGGGCATCTGCCGTGGGCTGCAGGCCATCCACAGCAAGGGCTATGCACACAGGTGGGGCGGCCACGGCCGGGCGTGCGGGGCTGTGCCTGGGGGCTCTCAGTGACCCGCGTCACCCACAGGGACCTCAAACCCACCAACGTGCTGCTGGATGAGAATGACCGCGCCGTGCTCATGGACCTGGGCTCAATGAACCAGGCACGCATCGAGGTCAACAGCTCGCATGAGGCCATGGCCGTGCAGGTAGGACACTGCCCCCGAGCGTCGCATTGTAGGGGTGGCCGTGGACCCCCCATACCGGGGCTCATGGCCGGGGGCATGCTGCTCCCCGGTCCTGTGCTCAGGCCCTGCTGTGCCCTGCGGCAGGACTGGGCTGCCCAGCGCTGCACCATCTCCTACCGGGCCCCTGAGCTCTTCTCGGTGCCGAGCCAGTGCGTCATTGATGAGCGCACCGACATCTGGGTGAGCACCGGGCCCGGGCAGACCCGCTGCCGCGCGCGCGGGCGGGCAGCTCTCACCCTGCCCCGCTCCAGTCCCTAGGCTGCGTGCTCTACTGCATGATGTTCGGCGAGGGCCCCTTTGACATGGTCTTCCAGAAGGGCGACAGTGTGGCGCTGGCCGTGCAGAACCCCGTGACCCTGCCACCTGACTCCAGGTGAGGGGCTAGGCAGGGCGGCCCCGCCACCCCACAGCTGCGCAGGGCAGCGCTGAGCCCCCTGCCCTGTCCCGCAGGTATTCGGCTGCCCTGTGCCGCCTGCTCTCCTCCATGCTGACTGTGGACCCCCAGCAGCGGCCCCACATAAGCAACATCCTGGAGCAACTGGAGGGGCTGGAGCCGGCGCCGGCAGGCCAGGACACCACGCAGATCTGAGCGCGTCCCCATGCCGCGGCGGTGCCACATGGGAAGCGGCAGCCCTCGCGCCAGCGCAGACAGGAGCTGTTTGGAGAGCGGTTTTTGTGCTCGGTGTGGAGCTGCTCCTGTGCGGGAGGCGTGGGGCTGGGCTGGGGGGCGCATGCTGCTGCGTGCCCCCCGTGTGCCTGGACTAGATGGAGCAGCGTGAGCCGCGTGCTGCGCGCTGGGGCTCGCGGACGGCCCCGCCGTCGCCGCGGCCAAGGGAGCATGGAGGCGGCCGCGCAGCCCAGCTCCCGCAGCGGGGTCGCTTCTGGCCGGTGCCTCTGCACTGCGGTCAGGCAAAGCCGCCCTCGGGGCCTGACTCGATGCTGGGACAGGGCAAGGGGCAGGCGTGACCTGCCTCCTCCTCCCGGCTCTGACGTTGCCTTGTGTTTTGAGTAAAAGATGCTCTTGTGGAGGTGTGGCTGGAGTCCCTGCCTGCGGGGAGCAGGGCTGGCGGGAGCAGGGGCCCTTCCTGCGTTGAGCCACCATCCGTGCCCTGCAGCCAGCGTTACGGGAGAGAAAGGGCAGCAGAGGACAATCCTCGCGGGTTGATGAGCCACAGCACGAGCAGACAGAGATCCTCTCTGCTCCAGGGTATCCACTGGGGTTAGCATCATCAATGCCCGCAGCGGGAGCCAAGCTCTGTGGGGCTCAGCGTGGGCCAAAGCAGCACGTGTGCGGGCAGCCGCGCGGTGCCAAGCGCTGGCGGGGCAGGAGCCGGGGGACGCTCTACAAGCAGCGCCTGCAGGGGGGGCAGCCCCCGGCTGTGAGGAAACCCTGGGAGAGGTCCCGTGCCCCACGTCTCCCCAGGGAACAGCCCCCCCAGTCCTTGCAGGGGGGCTCACGCTGAGGCACGAGCCGCTCAGCTGCCTGCGGGAGGAAACAAAAGAGATGCAGACGGCTGGTTTCGTGGGGAGCGCTCCCCTTGTTTAATCCTCTCGCCACAACACAGTAGTAAAGCAGACGCTGCGATTCATGCTGCGCTGGAGGCCGCGTCCGGGGGGCCCCAATGCACCGCGGAGGCCTTGTGTGCTGAGCCCCAGGGCAGGGGGGCCAGGCAGCTGCCCCACATCCAAGCTCTGCCCTTTCAGCAACGCTCACCTCCCTGTGACACCGCACTCGGGGGCGGCTCCCAATGCTACAGACTTCTTTCTGCTCAAGCTAATGCACTGACGAGCAGAGTGGGAGAGCGCCATGGCCACGGCAGCCCTGGGAGAGGGTCCAGGGCTCTTACCTGTGCAGGGAGCAAGCGGGCACTGGAGCGGAGCGCGCTAGGAGGAAGCATAGCAGCAAGAGCAGCAGAGCTGAAGCACTCGCCACACACCTGACCTGGCAAGAAACCCATGGAGGGTTAGTGGGACACACGGAGACTCTGAAACGTTTTATTGCCAAGGATCTGTGCAGCTAACGCAAGGAAAGGAGGAAGGTCCTTTGCTGGGGGCACCTCTACTCCTCGCCCTCCTCTTCGTCCTCATAGGAGTCGAGGCCCACCTCCTCGTAATCCTTCTCCAGCGCAGCCATGTCTTCCCGCGCCTCGGAGAACTCCCCTTCCTCCATGCCCTCTCCCACGTACCAGTGCACGAAGGCTCGCTTGGCGTACATGAGGTCGAACTTGTGGTCGAGGCGAGCCCAGGCCTCGGCGATGGCCGTCGTGTTGCTCAGCATGCAGACGGCGCGCTGCACCTTGGCCAGGTCCCCCCCCGGCACCACCGTGGGCGGCTGGTAGTTGATGCCCACCTTGAAGCCCGTGGGGCACCAGTCCACAAACTGGATGCTGCGCTTGGTCTTGATGGTGGCAATGGCGGCGTTGACATCTTTGGGCACCACGTCCCCACGGTAGAGGAGGCAGCAGGCCATGTACTTGCCGTGACGAGGGTCACACTTCACCATCTGGTTGGCCGGCTCGAAGCACGAGTTGGTGATCTCGGCCACCGACAGCTGCTCATGGTAGGCCTTCTCTGCAGAGATGACAGGGGCATAGGTGGCCAATGGGAAGTGTATGCGGGGGTAGGGCACCAGGTTGGTCTGGAACTCGGTCAGGTCCACGTTCAGGGCACCGTCAAACCTCAGGGACGCAGTGATGGAGGAGACTATCTGGCTAATGAGGCGGTTGAGGTTGGTGTAGGTGGGACGCTCGATGTCGAGGTTTCTGCGGCAGATGTCGTAGATGGCCTCGTTGTCCACCATGAAGGCACAGTCCGAATGCTCCAGGGTGGTATGGGTGGTGAGGATGGAGTTGTAGGGCTCTACCACTGCAGTGGAGACCTGGGGTGCTGGGTAGATGGAGAACTCAAGCTTGGACTTCTTGCCATAGTCAACAGAGAGTCGCTCCATCAACAGGGAGGTGAATCCAGAGCCGGTGCCTCCTCCAAAACTGTGAAACACCAGGAAGCCCTGGAGGCCTGTGCACTGGTCAGCCTGCAGAGAGAACCCACATGAGATCTCTGGCATGAAACTCTTCATCCACATCTAACTTGTCCAGAGGTTCTTTAGCACTTGATCCATCTCACGCCATAGCTCAATACAGACCCTTCTCCAGGGCACAGCAGGATCATTTCTCTGCTCCAGCCCATTGGGGATTACAGACCTCCGTGTGACAGGCCAGCTGCTCCCTCTGCAGTTACTTACCAGCTTCCGGATCCTGTCCAGCACTTGGTCGATGATCTCCTTGCCAATAGTGTAGTGCCCACGGGCATAGTTGTTGGCAGCATCTTCCTTGCCCGTGATTAGCTGCTCCGGGTGGAAGAGCTGTCGGTAAATTCCAGCTCGAACCTCATCTAGGAGAGATCATGGGAGAGTTTTGAGACCAGGAGGCCTGCAGGAGGTTCTTGCTGCGAGCAGGCCCCCAAGCAGAGCCATCCCTGCTCCTTTATCACAACTCCGCCTGCTATGGGCTCGGCCGGGAACCTGCCAGCACACATCAGTGTGGCCACGGCATCAGGTTTCTCTGCATGACGAGGCTGCAGCCACCTCTCTGCAGAGGAGCTCAGCTCCTCCGGGCCGCTGGAAGCTCCCTCTGCAGAGGCTGCCACGCAGCAGAAGCTGCTGTGCCGGTTGGGTTGGTTTTTCAGCACGTGTGACATCAGGGACAGCAAGTATCACTGCCTGTGGGACATTTCACTAACAAGGGTTAGTGAAAGTGCCCTGGGTGCGCACTCCCAAGCAGAAGGGCGGTACGTGGGTGTCGCACCCCAGGCCGCACGCCTGGGCTCCAGCACTCACCGATCACGGTGGGCTCCAGGTCCACAAAGATGGCCCGTGGGACGTGCTTCCCGGCACCAGTCTCGCAGAAGAAGGTGGTGAAGGAGTCGTCCCCTCCGCCGATGGTTTTGTCGCTGGGCATCTGCCCGTCGGGCTGGATGCCGTGCTCCAGGCAGTACAGCTCCCAGCAGGTGTTGCCCATCTGCACGCCGGCCTGGCCGACATGCACCGAGATGCACTCACGCTGCAAGGCAGGGACGGAGGCGGCCTCAGCGCCTGGCCAGGGCTGCGGGCTGCTTTGCCTCCCCCTGCAACTGGACTCCAACCCCAGCACACACTGTGCAGGCTGGAAGGGCACATGCCCCCTTCTCCTCCCCAAACATGACCCCAGAAGCACAGCAAACAGCTCTGCACAACTGCCCGAGCAGCCTTGGAGAGGGCTCCCTGCCTGGCGCCAGCGCCCCAAGGCCATTGCACAAGGGCACAGGGGACGGCTGTGGCCAGCTCCCCAGAGAGCATGTGTCACTTGCATAAACTCCCGCTTGTGCCTGCAGGGCCCCATGGCAGCTGCTACAGGGACAAGGGGCAGGTTTGGAGCCAGCTCTGGCACCCCTCCTGCCTGCCTTGGAGCCCACGTGCCCGTGGCGCTCTGGCCAGTCCTATCCATCAGCCCCGCAGGAAGCGGAGGCTCCACGCACTGCTGCCCCTGCTGCTGCTCGCACCCCGCGGGGCTCCGCGCTGCCTTCACCGCTGCAGTCCTGCCCGGGAGACAGCCCCACGCTGCCCCTGCTTGGGGCTGAGGAGTCTCACCCTGGCCGGGTGAGGGGCCCTTGGGACTGTGGGGCAGTAAGAGAGCTGGCCCTGGAGCTGGCTGTCTGCAAGATGCACAGACACTGCCTGGGCTACGCAGACCGGGGCCAGGAGGAGCTGGGGCACTAGGAGGTGGGCTGCAAGCTGCACGTGTGCCCCAACCCTCCCTCCCCTGGGGAGTGGGACCCCGAGCTCTGCTTGGGAGAGCATAGGGGCTCAGGGGCTCCCTGGGCACCTACTGCTCAGACAGAGCAGGGATGAGGACTGTGCCCTGTCCAGCGCCGCTCCTCAGATCTGCTGGAAAGCACAAGGATTCCTGTGCCCTGCCATCCCCTCGCTCCTGCCCCACTCCACCCTGCCACCGCCACTTGCTCTGGCTCACTCCAGAGGGTAAGAAGAGTCTCAGAGTGCCAGGAAGAAGAGCAGCACTTGGTGGGGAGCTGGGGGCAACATGGGCCAGCAGACCCCGGGCTGGTGTGGCCCGTGGGCCCGTGCAGTGCTGCCTGCCAGCCTAGTCCCCCTCCCGAGGTGCTAAATATAGCCCGGGCCCCGAGGCGACGCAGAGGTGATTACCCGGTTAAGACTGCGGACCCAGCTCCCACAACCCCACGGTGAGGGGCGGCCCCTCGGCGCGGCCCCCCGTGGGCAGCCCCGGCGGGGCGGCCCGGGGCTGCGGGCCGGCGGGGTGGGCTCTGGCGGGCCCCCCAGCTCCGGCCCCGGCCGGCGCCTCCAGCCGCGGCAGCTGTCCCCGTCCGTCTGCAGCCGCCGGAGGGGTCACCCCCACCGAGCGCTACCCCGGGTGCGCCGGGGGGCCCAGGCGTCCCGGGTCGAAGGGCCTGGCGGGAACTGCGCAGAGAGCTCGGGCGCCCCGAGGCAGGCGCAGGAGCGGGGCCAGGAAGAGGGACAGGGACACGGATAGGGGCAGCGATGGCTGCCCAAGGTCACGCCGAGGGGGAGCCGCTCCGCCGCAGTCCCGCCGCGCTTGCCCGCCCCGGGGGCGGCTGCCGCCCCCGGCCGCGGAGCCCCCGCGGCGCCGGTGCCGATGCCGGTGCCGGTGCCGGTGCCGTCCCGCACTCACCATGCTGCGGCGGCGCTCCGGGCTCTCCCGGCGGCTCGGTGCGGCGGCGCTCGGCGCGGAGCTGCGGCTGCGGCAATCCCCGCCGCAGCGCCCTCTTATAAGGGGGAGGGGCTTGTTGCCGCCACGCCTCCCTCATTTGGATATATTTTGCATGCGAGGCGGGAGCCCCCCTCGAGGGGAGTGCGGGACAGTGGGACCTGACCCAGGCTGTCCACAGCCTCCTTCAGGGGCCTTCACCACAGGGCACCTCTAGGTGCCCCAGAGCAGATCCCAGGGCCCTCTGCATCCCCTCCTGGGTGTGCCAGGCTCTCCTGCAACCCAAGGGCACCCAGACAGGCTGCAAGGAAGAAGAGTGGGCACAAGTCCTCAAATGGTGGTATGGGCAGCACTCAGCTGGATGGGGCAAGAGTGGGTACAGCAGCCTCTGCTTTGCTCTGATGCTTCCTTCCCCTCAGTGCAGCCTCGGCTGGGATCTAGTGACCCTCAAGGCCTCCAGGGCCTGGATCTCTAGAGCATGAAAAATGATGAGAAACAGTTTAGAGATGTGGGCCAGGCTTCTTTGGTACCTCTGGCCGAGGGTTGCTTTTCCCTTCAGAGAGAACTGCCAGGCAATGCCAGGCATCCCTGCAAGACGAGACTGTGCAGTGGCACAGCAGATATCTGGGGTGTGGGGGCTGGGGTGTCATTGCAGCCAATTTGCTGGTGCCTGAATGATTCTGCTGACATGCCAGCAGAAACGGTTCTGCCCCCCTCCCCTGCAGTGGGGTCCAGCTCAGAGGTGCAGACTAACCTTTAGAAAACAAGGAATAGGACACCATTACAACTCTCACATCCTTTTGGCAGTGATAAAGCCTCTCTGAAGACCCAAGGAGAAGGTAACCCTGCTGTAGGATTGCTCCCAGAAGAGCAGGGTCCTTCTTGGCCCCCCCTCAGACCTCGGTAAGCGACTCAGAGCAGTGCCAAGCATGAGGGGCAGCAACTCCTACCCAGTCCCAGCAACAGACATTGCTCAAGCTGAGCCCGGGCTCTGGGGCTGGCCTGGGAAATGCCGCCAGGAGCCTTGGAGCCGCCCTGCGTCAGTGGGACAACTGCCTGGCCGTGGTCCAGGAGGCAGCCAGGGCCGGAGCTGGCTCACACTTTCCCCTGCAGCTGACGCGGGTGCATGCCGGGAGCGGGAGGAGGGCAACAGAGGACAGCTCCGGTGGGTCAATATAGCCACAGCATTAGCGTTAGGCAGGGAAAGATAATCTCTGCCCCCAGCCTGCTGGATATGAGTTTAAAAAAATCAGTTAACAGCTGGAAGCAAGAGCTACACTTTGAGCCCCCTCCTAGTGCCTGGGTAGTGCGGGGAGAGGTTTCAGTATGGGACAAGTACGAGGCTCAAGGAGAGCCAGGCTGGGGAGCCTGCAGGCAAGGGACCTCATGCATGAGGGAAGGGCTCACAGCCACCCGCTGCATGTCCTGACAAGCAGCAACAGAGGGGGCAGGGAACAGGGAGCAGCTCCACCAAGAAATGTCCAACCAATTGCTGGAAGTCATAACAGGAGAGTCAGAAAATTGGCACCACAAGCTTTTAGAGGGTCCTCTCAGCCCCTCTGGCATCAGCTCCAACAGAAGAGCATGTAATGGACAGGCTATTCCTAGCCTTTTAATACCTCCTCTCCAATACAGTTCAGTTTCTCTGCGTACCTTCTTGGTATCCCACTTAGAGAGCTGTAGGTCAATGAGAAGGCTCAAAAATATTGCATTCCATCAGACCATGTAACACATACAAGACTCCTGATATCCTTGCTGTCGGCTATGGGTACTTTTGAAGAACATGCTATGTGCTCTGTCCAGAATGCCAAGATGTGGGCCTCTTACCTGTGCAGGGAGCAAGCGGGCACTGGAGCGGAGCGCGCTAGGAGGAAGCATAGCAGCAAGAGCAGCAGAGCTGAAGCACTCGCCACACACCTGACCTGGCAAGAAACCCATGGAGGGTTAGTGGGACACACGGAGACTCTGAAACGTTTTATTGCCAAGGATTTGTGCAGCTAACACAAGGAAAGGAGGAAGGTCCTTTGTTGGGGGCACCTCTACTCCTCGCCCTCCTCTTCGTCCTCATAGGAGTCGAGGCCCACCTCCTCATAATCCTTCTCCAGCGCAGCCATGTCTTCCCGCGCCTCAGAGAACTCCCCTTCCTCCATGCCCTCTCCCACGTACCAGTGCACGAAGGCTCGCTTGGCGTACATGAGGTCGAACTTGTGGTCGAGGCGAGCCCAGGCCTCGGCGATGGCCGTCGTGTTGCTCAGCATGCAGACGGCACGCTGCACCTTGGCCAGGTCCCCCCCCGGCACCACTGTGGGCGGCTGGTAGTTGATGCCCACCTTGAAGCCTGTGGGGCACCAGTCCACAAACTGGATGCTGCGCTTGGTCTTGATGGTGGCAATGGCAGCGTTGACGTCTTTGGGCACCACGTCCCCACGGTAGAGGAGGCAGCAGGCCATGTACTTGCCGTGACGAGGGTCACACTTCACCATCTGGTTGGCCGGCTCGAAGCACGAGTTGGTGATCTCGGCCACCGACAGCTGCTCGTGATAAGCTCTCTCAGCCGAAACGACAGGAGCGTAGGTGGCCAATGGGAAGTGTATGCGGGGGTAGGGCACCAGGTTGGTCTGGAACTCAGTCAGGTCCACGTTCAGGGCACCGTCAAACCTCAGGGAAGCAGTGATGGAGGAGACTACCTGACTAATGAGGCGGTTGAGGTTGGTGTAGGTGGGACGCTCGATGTCGAGGTTCCTGCGGCAGATGTCGTAGATGGCCTCGTTGTCCACCATGAAGGCACAGTCCGAATGTTCCAAGGTGCTGTGGGTGGTGAGGATGGAGTTGTAGGGCTCTACCACTGCCGTGGAGACCTGGGGTGCTGGGTAGATGGAGAACTCAAGCTTGGACTTCTTGCCATAGTCAACAGAGAGTCGCTCCATCAACAGGGAGGTGAATCCAGAGCCAGTGCCTCCTCCAAAACTGCGAAACACCAGGAAGCCCTGGAGGCCTGTGCACTGGTCAGCCTGCAGAGAGAACCCACATGAGATTCCTCCAAGCAGTGACGTTGCTGGAAGGAAGTTTCAGAGTTTTGCTTGCCGGAACCATTTCCCACCACAGCCAGCTACTGGCCGTTCTATAGACAACAGCAGGACCCATTTCCTTACCCTAGAACTATGACAGACATGTGTCTGGGAGGTCAGAGGCGCTTTTGCAGTTACCTACCAGCTTCCGGATCCTGTCCAGCACTTGGTCGATGATCTCCTTGCCAATAGTGTAGTGCCCACGGGCATAGTTGTTGGCAGCATCTTCCTTGCCTGTGATCATCTGTTCAGGATGGAAGAGCTGGCGGTAGATTCCACCTCGAATCTCATCTAGGAGAGGATAGCACAATGTTAAGGATGCTGTAATTGTTCCCACAAGGAAAACAGGGCTGGGGTGCTCTAGGGTATATCCTAGAGCATTATTCTCAGAGACAGAGGCCACTGTCAGAGCCACCCAGGGACGTGCATAGGAGGGCAGGAGGGCCATAGGGGGGTGGCAGCAGGAGCTGACGTGCTGTACTCTGAGCTGTACGCACGCCTGGGCTCCAGCACTCACCGATCACGGTGGGCTCCAGGTCCACAAAGATGGCCCGTGGGACGTGCTTCCCGGCACCAGTCTCGCAGAAGAAGGTGGTGAAGGAGTCGTCCCCTCCGCCGATGGTTTTGTCGCTGGGCATCTGCCCGTCGGGCTGGATGCCGTGCTCCAGGCAGTACAGCTCCCAGCAGGTGTTGCCCATCTGCACGCCGGCCTGGCCGACGTGCACCGAGATGCACTCACGCTGCAAGGCAGGGACGGAGGCGGCCTCAGCGCTGCCGGGGACTGCCAGGGCACTGGCCGCAGGTAGCGAGGCCCTGCAGGTCCCTTTTGCTGAGCACAGGCAGGCCAGCCCTGCACACTTGCGCTCATGGTGGTCTTGTTCTAATCCTGCTACCCCACTGCCTGGGAGGTTTGTGCTTGTATTATCCAACTGGCTTGTCCCAAACCCAGCACTCTGCTCTTCCCCACTGCACTGCCCACTTCAGTGTCCCAGGGTGGATGGAAACCATTTCCCTGGAGCCAGGGACACCCAGAAAATAAGTTCCCTGGCCAACAAATCACCAACTTTGACCAGGAAAGCGCCCAGGGAATCCCCTGCAGAGCATCTTCTCCATGGCAGGAGCACTTGCTGGGGCTAAGGGCTGGGGCCCTGCTGCTGCTGCCCTGCCAGGCACCCTGCTGCCCGTCCTGCTCAGGGCAGCCCTAGGCCTGTCCCCTCTCTGCAGCTGGCCAGGTGGCAGCTGGCTGCAGTGCAGGACCCAGGGGCAGCGAGGGCACTCGAGCACAGAGTTAACCAGGGGCGCCCTGCACTGCCCGCTGCTCAGGAGCCAGGCGAGCACTCGGCCTCCTGGTGAAGCTGTGCACCTTTGCAACAGGGCTGCGCACTGAGAGGAGTGTGGCAGCTGAGGAGGCGACAAGGAGGAAGGCTTCCCGGCAAGAGGAACGTGTAGTAGTGAAGGGTTGCCATGATCTGGAGCTCTGCTTTCCTAAATTAGCTCTGGAACAGAGGCATTAGCAGCACTTTGTACCTAAACTGCGGGACTGATGTGGGAGGGAGCCCTAACTCAGGACATAGGGGCATCCTGAAGGCTCGTGTTGGTTCTGGCATCTCACTCCCTCCAGGAGAGGCACCCAGGCAGTGCAACTCTTTTGACAAGAACCAAAATACTGCGCACATTTAGCCCTGTTGTTGCCAAGGACTTGGATGAGTCATCGGGCACATCCAAGGCAGGGGAGCATTCAACCCACACCGGATTTCCAGAGCAGCCGCTGCCCTCCTGTGAGTCAGCCAGCAGGGCCGGGTGGAGCAGACATTTTGTCCTCAACAGCCACTGCTGTCCGAGGGAAACTGCAAGGTTCACATGGAGCAAGTCCTGGCCTTGTGCTCAGAAACATAAGCCCTTGGTTCCCACCGTAAGAGCCAGAAGTCTCTCTGTCCAGCTGCCCCAGAGCCGAGCTACAGGAGCAGGGAAGTGACTTCCCCTCAGCAAGTCCATAAAAGTGCTGTAACCGCATCATCTGAGGACTGAGGAAACTCCTGAATCTTCACCAGAAGCATGTGGCAAACATGGTGCTCCTGCAAGCACCTCAGGAAAAGGTGCTTGCACCTTTCTCACCATAAGAAATAAATAGGGCCAAAATCCTGGGAATAAATGAGAAAGGACTGCTTCCTGCTGAGCACTGTCCGCCTAGAATCAGAGAGGGATGGCAACACCAATAGACCTGCTTCATCCTGCCCTTACGTAACAGCCAGGACAAGCTAGCAGGACCAGTGCTGGCAGGACGGGGCAGGGCAGGAGGGAGCAGAGCCCCGCGGTGCTGCGGGAGCGCTGGCCGCCCGTCACACGGGTGACACGCTGCTGCCTTTGCTCCCTGTGATGTCCAGTTCACAGCGAGGGAGCCGGGGGGCAGCCCGCGAGGTGCCAGGGTACCCACAGAGACAGGATGCCCTCCAGCACAGCTGGCCAGGGACCAGCAGGAGATGTTCCTGGGGTGCAAGCAGGCACCGTGGCTGTTAAAGGGGGAGCAGTGGCAAATTCAGCCCAAATGCCAGTCCTCACGGAGCATGGGCTGTAGCCCAGGATCTCCTCACCACAGGATACTTCAGAAGGTCACACAGACTTAAGGAGAGATAGGGGATGTTTACAGGAGGTTGCCCAGCGGGGACTGCTCAATATGCAGGGAATGCCTGAAAGCAGGACGGGTGCTTGGCTCCCTTCTCCTGGCTCTCACCCGCCAGCAATGCCCCTGGACCCGGGCTCCTGCCAGTGCAGGAAGGGGCGAGCTCCGTGCTCAGCGCAGGGCACGGGGACCCAGCGCGAGGAGCAGGACAAGCTTAGGGGATGGGAACAGCCCCAGCCGCACTCACCATGATGTGACAGCACGACCTGCTCCCGCACCCCGGGCTTCCAATGCTGCTGCCGCTGCCGCCAATGCTGCTGCCGCTGCTGCCGCCGCATTACAGCAGGGGCGGCCCCTGTGCGCCCCAGCCCCGCCCCCTCATTTTCATACATTTACATAAAGGTGCAGGGGCCCATCGCTCTGCTGGGGGCTCCAGCTCAGTATCCCACCAGGGGCTGCTCGGGACATGCTGAAGCAGCTCTCGGGGACAGAGAAAAGTCAGCAACGAGCCCAGCTCGTGTCTTGTCTCCTGTAAGCAAGGCTGGCACAGACTCAGCGCTGCCATGAAACTGGGTGTCTGCCACACGTCCCAGGAAAATTCCTGGACAGGCCACAGGCAGAGGAACAAACTCGAGCTTACCAAACTCTTTTGAAGCTCTGGAAGGAATAAGCAGGAAAGTTCTGTCTTTTCCTTTTCCCCCAGCCCCTGAAGGACACATATGTCCAGGGGGCTGCGTCCGAAAGCTGCCAGCCTATGGATGTGCAAATCCTTCTGACCTGGCTCAGTGACACCTCTGTGGTTTTTGTCTGGTCTCATAAGGTTTTCTGCAATAGTCCATGATGGGGGAGGGAGTCGCAGCCTCTGTGGGCAGAGCTTGGACCCCTCAAAGAGGGGTTATCTGCTCTGATTTGCCACTATCTTTGGATGTCTGACTCTGCCACAATGAACAACGTGTGCCTTCCAGCCCTCCCAAAGCACCTGCAGCACCTCTTGTGATACAGAGCTATGCAGAGCCCTTTGACTTATTAGTTTCTGCTGAAAGGTGCTGTCACCTCTCAGCTCACAGTGAAAGCGGGACCCGAGTTAGCACTCATTGCTGCCTTGCTTTGTGCCTGAGCCACGTGGAAAGTGTCACCTTCACTGGTGAGCGCATGCAAAGCCACTGAAAGACGCAGTACTACTACTAGCCAAGGCCTGTCCCAGTGTCTAAGCAACATATTTTAAGAGCTGCAGAAATGGCTGAGCCATCTGATCAAAATGCATCAATCATGCTGATGAGAAATCGGGTTTCTCCATGGGGATACCCTGGGTTGCAAGTGCTGCTGGACCTGAACAGGGAGTTGTGGCAACTTTATGATGAGAAATGCCTAAACTCCTTCTGGTATAAATGTCCTCCAAGTGGCCTCAGAGATGACTAAGTAAAACAGACCACATTGATATAGACGGTCAATGAGAATAAGATCGTAATTGGCCACACTGAGGCATCAAAATTGGAATCTCTTAGGTTTATTGGTGTGAAAAGGAGAGATGCAATCATCTTCCCTCAAGAAAAACATTGCCAAGGTGCTCGATGAAATAGATACTGGATGTCAAGATGTCAGTTCTGACCGTCCCCAAGCTCTGTCTGTGTTTGCATGTTGCCAGCTCATTCTGGGATGTTCAGAGCATGAACATTTTGCAGAACAGGTCTGAAGCACAAGAGTCAGAGCTGTAGGCAGCAATCAGTCTTTCAGACAAGCACAGAAGGCTTGTGTAGGCCACCCAACTTCAGAGGATTTTTATGGCAACCTAGTGGCATCTCAGGGCATAAAATTGTTCTACTCCTCCAATAGCTGTCTGGATCTGGCATTAGGGCATTCTGATAGACAGCTGAGGGTGAAATGCCACCGATTCATCATTGTTGCAAATGCAGGCTTACACTGAAAAAAATCATTAGGATGCTTTTATGTTGAAAGAGTAGGACAGTAATGACTGACAAGAGAGCCGTGAGTAATTCCAAGCTAAGCACCTCTATATACCTTGGATCTGAAAAGACCAAACAGATGTCTAAGCTTTTTTCAAATGCTTAAGAACAGCTGGCTAAATCCAGTGAGCACCAATCAGCTGTATCTCATCAGGGCCTAATTGCTCAGCAGCCTGCCAGATGTGGTTAGCAGCATCCTGCAAGCTCACAGAGAAGGGTGAGCATGGCTTGGCCCGAGGGAAATTCGTCTTGAGGGGACCGCTCCCCGACCGATGCATGTTTTCACACTGCATCAAGAATAAAATAAAATAAAATAAAATAAAATAAAATAAAATAAAATAAAATAAAATAAAATAAAATAAAATAAAATAAAATAAAATAAAATAAAATAAAATAAAATTGCAAGACTTTTTGGGGAATACTTTCAGCATTGCACAAAACAAAATTGGACCCTAGACTGGTATCAGCCACCCAAACAGGTACAAAAAAACAAGCAAGGCAGATTTAAGACCGGAAGAGCCTGCATTCTGCTGAGACGACCCAAACTGCTGCACTGGTGACAGAATGAGTGGTATTCACCAGAAATTCACAGGTTCCAGAAAAGTGCCTGTTTATTAGTCTTGTATAAAGGCTGTACAGTCACAGAACCGATGCAGTGTTTGACAGTGACAGCAAAAGAATCAGAAGTATAATGACAAGTGACACAAAAGAAGTGACACATCCACCCAGCCATATATTTTCAGCTGTCGAGATCCAGCAGTGGAAAAGTTTCTGTTTCCATCAATGAGTTTAACAAAGTATTGCTGCAAGAGTGGGTAAATACAAGATTTCCCAGAGAGATCCCTTCACACCCCGGTGCCTTGCTCTCCTCACAGCCCTCATAGTGCTGCAGGTCAGCAGGCAGCGGCGAGGTGAGGAGCCCGGCGCCTCTGCCTTCTGTCAGCGCCCTGGCCAGTTTGCAGCTGCAGATGGTGGCACTGGGTGACATGGCAGCGCCTGATGGAAGGAACCACCCACCGGGAGGGAGCTCCTGGGTCTCTGGTACAGCCAAACGCTGCCTCCTGTGTGGTTGAGGGGTCTGGCAGCAAATCCAGCTGCTGCACTGGAAAGCCTGAAGACTTGGTGATGCTCTGCTGTAAGATGAGTTGTGGCAACAACATCCTCAGAAGCAGAAAGGCAGCTGGGGATTAACAGGGGGCAGATGTTAAATATGATGAAAGCATGTGGCTTTGATTGCATTTTGCGGATGCTGTGAGTTCAAGCAAGTCCTGTTTGTTGTTAATTCTGCTCCAACAGCATCTCACAGAGCCATGGTGGAGGACCTCTAAAGCACAGCTTGCCCCTGTCCAGCAAAGGCATGTCTGACTGCACTTCTACCCAGTGACATATGAACCAAGATTTGGGACATTGCCACTGTGAAATATTCTAACACGGTATGAAGAAGGGCAGAAAATACTCTCTTCACTATTTCTTAAAATATACATGCATTTTTAGAGTCAAAAAGGAACCCATGTTTGTCTCATCTTACATGTGGAGACAGTGCAGAGAGGAAAAACAAGGGTGAATGGAATGCTAGAAACCCTGGTCTGTGATGAAAGGTTGAAAGAGCAGGCGCTACTAAGAAGATCAAGCAGAGACCCAATAAAATGTCTCAAAAAAAATAAGGCAGCTGCAGATAGGAAGGGGCTTATCTCTTTTTCATGCTTAGGATAAGAAGATGTAAACGTAAGATTTGCTAGTGGAAGGGTTTGTGAAGAACATTGGTTCTCCGAAGTCAAGGGAATTTCATCAGTTTTTAATCACCCACATGTGGCACTTCTCCTGCACCTCCTGACGGGGTGCAGATTCAGTACAGGTCTGACAGAAGCTGTCCCTGCTGGAGCTGAGCAAAAACAGTGTAATTGCTGGTTCAGATAAAACAAAGTCCGTTGTGCAATGCCCGCTGCGCTGGAGCCGATGTGCTGCATTACAGGAACAATAACACTAATTCCAGATCTTGCTACAGTCTGAAGCCCTGAATCATGGGGCAGGGGCGAGAGCAGACAGGCACTCCCAGGACGCAAGCAGCCGCGCACGCACGCTCAGCCCCAGCCTGCCAAGGCTAAAAAGGGCTGGAGGACAAGCTGGGACAGGCTCTTTTTTTGGCTCACAAGCCGTGGGTGAGCAGCCTCCCTTGCTCAGAGGCTGGCTCTGAGTGTCACCCTGCTTTCTTCATGTCCTGGGAAAGGCAGCTACACACCCACAGGAATAAAGCAGACTGCAGCTGGCTAATTGCAGTGACTTCATGTCAGGGCTCTGAGCAGGCCTGGTGCGAACAAGCTGCCTTTGGGCAGCCGCTGGAGGAGTGGTGCCTCGGTGCTCACCCGTGATTCCTCGGTGCAGCCAGTGCTGCTTTCTCCATTTCTCTAGCAGCTCCAGGAGCCCAAGGTGTCACGTCCAGCAGAAAAATAACTGGAAGACCTGGTGATGTTGGTGCTCCTGGAGGGGCAGTGAGTCCATTGCTCACCCTTTGGGTCTCCTTCCTGTGCTACAAGTTTCACAAAGCTGCGGTCAGCTCTGTTGCAATGCTTGTGCGAGGCTGCAGCAATGAGGCAAGAGCCAGAGATCACTTCCCCCTTTCCCCAAAGCCCAAGCCATGCCTGCCAGGTCACAGCTGGGCATTCGCATCCATGTGACAGAGGTGCAAGGAGGATTTACACTAGCTCGCTCAGCACTGCCTTGTGAATGTCTCTGCACAAGCATCCTCCCTGTAGATAAACCGCAACCAGGTGGGCAAGTCTTTAGTCCCTTAGGAATGCCAACAATTCCCAATGCAGGGGCATCTTGCCAGCTGCTTTTCTCTGCCCTGCCAGCATGTCCTCTGGGGTGTGCTTGAGCCTTTAATGGTTGGCTAGGTGAATGCAATGGGGTATCTGCATGTGGAAGCGGAGTCTACGTTACACAAACAGCTAATCAGCCCAAGGGCTCGCCAGGAGAGAAAGCGAGAGCAGAAGGAGCAGAAAGCAGGGCTGGCAGCAGGCCAGCACTGGTGCATTTCAGAAGGGAACAGTTAACGTGATAAAAGATGCATTTGATAAGCTAGCCGCGTAGTGGCTCCCGGGATGCTCCCTTTTCCTTAGCAGGAAGGAGCAGAACAGCTCCATCTCAGGAGTCCAAGGTGGCGTGATGGAGCAAAAGGGCACTCTGGGATGGGAAGGGCAACATCCTGAGGATGCCAAGCTTCAGCAGGTTGCTGCGCACTTTGTAGCGAAGTTATGGGCATTACCATGTCCTGTCTTGGCACGCGGATGCTGAGCCCTGGCCTGAATTGGCCATTGCCACCACCAAGACCAAGCGCAGCATCCAGTTTGTGGACTGGTGCCCCACGGGCTTCAAGGTGGGCATCAACTACCAGCCGCCCACGGTGATGCCGGGGGGGGACCTGGCCAAGGTGCAGCGCGCCGTCTGCATGCTGAGCAACACGACGGCCATCGCCGAGGCCTGGGCTCACCTCGACCACAAGTTCGACCTCATGTACGCCATGTGCTGCAGTGCTGGGACAGAGCCCCATCCCAGTGCCAGCTCTGCTCCGTGATCTCAGGCATGATTTGCCTCAGAAGACCCCAGATTAAAGAAGTATCCTGACATTTTCAGTGCTCAGACCCCACACATGTGCTGCCTCCTTTGTAATTCACATAGGCATCAAGGCCAAGGAGGTTGGAGAGATTCATAGAGCCTTCAGTGTTGGCACTGGCTTAAAGGCCTCTGACACATGCAGAGCAGTTTCTCAATCCACAGGTTCAAGAACATTTAATGTGATATGGGTTTCTGCCCATATCAGTCGCAGTTCCAGTACACAGGACACTTTGCTCTTTGCCTTTTGTGCCTTCTTCATTTGACTTGCAGGGGATTGTCTTACACAGATGTTGTGTGAGTGAATGACAGAAAGATGCAGAGTGCAAGGGCTGGGGTTGTATGTTCATGTTTTGTTGTAGGTCAGCTAAAAATGATTCCTCTTTACTTCCTTGTGACATGCAAACTCTGTATGACACATTTCCAAGGAAGATTTTAGCCATGGCACTGTCAGCACCCAGGGGCAGAAATCATGGCAGGTACCGGCATTCAATGATGGACCAGGATGGTAGAGAGATGGTTCACTCTACCTGTGCAGCCTGCAGAGCCTCTCCTCAATGCTGATGAGTCAACAGGTGACATCATTTTCTCACCTCTTTGTGCAGGGGCTAAATGACGGGTTTCCATGTTTAATTACACCCCCATGTTCTGGGATGGGACCTTCCTACTGGGTAAGTGCACTGCTGGGTTCACCAGCTGACCACTATGGGCACAAGTCTGTCCTTACTGTCCATCCAAGGGCAATAAATCCCAGGCTCTCACCAGGCTCAGGTGCAAATGATGGAGAACCTGTTTAATCAGGGGCCTCTGGCACCTCCACCAGCCTCAGGCTGTTGGTACACAATCTGCAAGGGCCTGGGGTTTGCCCGGGTTTCACCTGGGGCAGCGCTGGCATTGCTAGTGGAGAAGGCTGCCTTGGGACAAGTCTCAAGCAATTGGGGGCAAAAAAGGGGGTGTGCAGGAGGGCAAGGTGAGCAGACATCTTCAGATGAGAGAGTGGGGCCAAGGGTGGAAGAACAGATTGAATTTTAAAGTGGGTGCATAAACTTGTGCACATCAAATAGGGAGGTGCAGAAGGTGCCCTCTTTGGGGACACTTGCTCACATCCAGGTGAGTGGGCATGGGCAGCGGGCACGCAACTCCCCAGGCAGTTCACTCCACAGCTATCTATGTATATGGTAGGACATGTAACTGCCAGCTTTTCGGAAGCCTTCCTTCTGAGGAAATCAAAAGACAGAGTTGCACAGTGCTAAAAAGAAATCGGCAAAAAAGCCAACCTCTCTCGGAGTGTGGTTTGCAAAATATTACAGCAAGTTTATGAAGCAATCCACTTATTTCCTGAAAGAAGAGGTAACCAACATAGAAAAACTGGTTCTTTGGGGTCTAGCTTTGCTCAGCCAAAGGCTCTCAGTTTAGAGCATTTCATTGGCTTTTTCACAGCCTTGGAGAGCTGACAGGCGGTCACAACACAAGGAGGATCTGCAGATTTTGTAGGGAAATAAAGGCCTTCTTGAGTCATACTTGGAAACTTAAAGAGAACTGTAATTCCCTATGTACAAGCAGGACTGAAAACTGCACAGACCACATTCCTGCTGAGTGGCAGCGCGCTGGGGACAGTGCAGCTGAGTGAGGTTTCTCTGTAACAGTCTGCAGAAATCCGAGTCACCCGGCAGAGTAACCGACCAATGTCCCATGTGCCCAAAGTCCACACTTCATGGCTTTATGTAACTGCTTTCCAATATTGCACTCAAAGGTAACCTCATATTTTGAGAAAAAGCAGCTTTATTTCTTATTTAGATTGTGCGAGGTGAAGAGACCGGGGGGGGGAGCGCGGCGGGGAGATAGTTGTCCCTGCAGCCCCGGGAGCTCAACAGAACCCCCGTCACGGGGACGTCCCTGCGCGCTGCTGCGGGCGCGATGCCCGTGGCCTCCCCGTCCCCGGCTCCCAGCAGGCCGGGCCCGCTCGGCGCCAGCCTGCGGCTCCCCCTAGCGCCCGCGCGGGGCCCGGGGACCCGGAGCCGGGTGGCGGCGCTGCGCGCGCTCCCGGCCGCGGCGCGCGCTGAGTCACGGGGCGCGCCCGCCTCCGCGCCCCGCCCCGCGCTGCTGTGACGTCACGGGCGCGCAGGCCGGGCCGTGACGTCACAGAGGCGGCGGCGCGCCGTTGGCCGCGGCCGCTGCCCGTCCCGGCGGGCCCGCCCCCAGCGGCGCGGGAGGGGCGCGCGGCGGCGCGGGAGGGCGGCGCGATGCGGGCGCCAGGGCTGCGCTGCGGCACCCAGGTGGGCCCGGGCCCGCGGCGGGGAGCGGGCGGGGGGCGCGTCCCGGCCCGGCCCGGCTCGGCTCGGCCCGGCCCGGCCCGGCCCGGCCCGGCCGCCGCTGGCCGCGGCCCAGGGCCGCTCGCCGGTGCCGAGGGGGGGCGGAAGCTTCCAGCAGCTGCGCGGCGTCGGGCCCGGCAGCGCGCGAGCCCCCGGCGGCGCCGCCGCGGGGCCCGTTAGCGGCTGCGTTCCGCGCTGACCCCCCGGCGGCTCCGCCCGCGCCGCTCAGCCCCTGATCCGCTAAGGCCGCGGAGCCGCTAAGCGCCTTAGCGCGGGGGCAGCCCGGGCGGGACCCGACGGGCGCCCGCATCGACCGGACCGGGGAAGGGAGCAAGGCCGGGAAGGGAGCAGGTCGCGGTGCCCCCAGCAGTGCCTGGCCCGCTGGGGCGGGCAGCAGCGGGTCGTGGGGGCAGCGTGTGCCCGTGCGCCCTCCCCTTCCCTCGCTCGCGGGCAGCTCGAGCCGAGGGCCAGGACCGTGGCTGGGCACCTGCCGCCTCGGAGCAGCATCTCCGCGTGGGGAGGCAGAGCCGCTTCAGCAGCCGGCACGGCCCTGGGCACAGCGCCGTGCGAGCGGGGCTTGTCCCTTGCAGACGCCCCTGTGGTGCCCCAGGCGGGTGGGTGCCTGTCCCCATGGTGCTGAGGAAGCAGCGCCAGCTTGGAGGCGTCTGGGGTGATGCAGTTGGCCGAGATAGCGGCAGCAAAAGGGCTTGGGCTGCCCCTGCTTCAGAGGGGCCAAGCTGGGTGGCAGGAGGGTCTGAGCGCTTGGAGCTGGATGCTGAAGGGACCTGGCCGTCTTGGGCACCTGTGGGGTGGCCAGTGCTCCTCGGGAGGAGAGGGCGGCCTGTCCATGGTCCTG
Source organism: Tinamus guttatus (assembly GCF_059628265.1). NCBI lineage: Eukaryota > Metazoa > Chordata > Aves > Tinamiformes > Tinamidae > Tinamus > Tinamus guttatus. The sequence goes on along the minus strand of NW_028288594.1, from coordinate 4,661,285 downwards.
GGCAGGCCTTGGCTCTTGCCCGTGTGCTTTTGGGCCAAGTCTGAGGAGCCTCTGACGTTGCCTTCTCTCCCCAGTGACCCCGCGGGGCAGACGCGCGTCATGGTGGACTACTACGAAGCGCTGGGTGTGAGCCGGAACGCCAGCGCCGATGACATCAAGAAGGCGTAAGTGAGCGCATCCCAGCTCGGCCCCTCTGGGCCTGCTGCCTGCTCCTGTCGGGAAGGAGCCGCTTGAGCCCCGCTGGTGCCGGCAGCGTCGGGCTGCCTCCCCGGCCTGGCAGCACGGAGAGGGCCGTGCTCCGCACATGACAATCTGCCCTTTGTTGCTGGCTCTTTTTGCAGTCCCGTGCTGCGTGTTCACAGAGGCCAGCGTGGGGATGGGCCTCTCGGCGCTGCTGCTGTCCCACAAAGGCCTCTCTCGGGCGCTTGGTCCCTTTATCCCTGGTCTGTGCTGAGCGGAGGAGCTGGGGGATTGAGCAGAGACCCAGCAGCGCCTTGGGCACAGGTTGGGAGGGAGCGCTGGCTCTCCTGGCCTTGTTGACATTGGAGTGAATCCCCTCTCCCATCCCAGGACATGGGGGTGGAAGAAGGAGGCTCTGCTGCCTGGAGATCCAGTCCTGGTTTGGCAGCTCCTTGGTGCCTTGGCCCTGGCACACAGCTGGGCTCACTCTGCTGGCGGTGGCAGCACAAGCAGGGGTGGCCAGCGGAGGAAAACGATGTGATGAACATGGGGGTTTTGTGCAGTGTCCGAGCAAACGTCCTGGTGGCTTGTGCCTAGGGGAGAAGGGGGATGGAGCAGGGGGCAGAGAGGTCCTGTCTGGAGAGGAGTGTCCTAACAAACTCGGTGCGTGAGAAGCTGGGCAGCCTCAGACATCCCCAGGCAGCTGTAAAGGGAGGAAAGGGCTGTCCCAGGAGACCTGTCTGTACCATGGGGCCTGCGAGGAGGAGCACAAGACCCCCTGGTCCATGCACACACACGTGCAGCAGACACGGGGAGGCTCTGGAGCAAACCTGGGGGCTCTGTCAGAGACCTGCTCCTGTGCGAGAGCCAAGACGGGCACGGCCGGCAACATGGGCTCATGCCACAAATATTTGCTCTGGAGGCAGAACCAGTTTAGGAAGTTCCTGCCTTGCCAACAGCTGGGCCCTGACCCAGATCCCTGACCTGGCTAAAGCAGACAGATAAGCAAAAGTTGTCTTGAAACTGCATGACAGCGCCCGGGGGAGCTGGAGACCTTGCGGGTCCCGGGCCTGACCTGGGCAAAAGGCCTGGGCTTGTCCAGCACCTCTGTCGGCAAACGCGCTGTGTGCCTGGGACCCGGCACAGGCGGCGTCCAGCGTGGCCCTGGGGACTCCTGTCAGCCGTGCCTGGGCCATCCGAGCCGGCCGAGCAGCAGGGAGGAAACAGGAGCCGGGTGGCCGGGAGGCCTCGGGCGCCAAGCCGGGGCGCAGCACACAGTGTCCCGCTGCTCCTGCCCGCGCAGCGCAGGGAAGCGGGCGCTGGGAGCAGACACGGGGCAGGGCACTTGGCCAGAGGCCTGGCCCGGCTCGGCGGTGCGGGAGCCGGTGCGAGGCATCTGCAGAGAGAGCTCGCGGCCGCCGCAAGGGACGGTGAGCGCCGAGCGGGATGTACCGTGCCGTGGGGTGCCCATGCTGCCTGGACTGCAACTGCGGGAGCAGGAGCGGTGGCCGGTGCCGTGCGCCGGAGCCTCCAAGTGAGAGGAGGCCGTGCAGCGAGGTCTGGGGGCGGCGTGGGGCCACCCTGCTGCGGTTCTGTAAGGCAGTTGGGGTCAGCAAGCCCGTTGCTCCGTGTTGGCAGCGTTGCTGGGATGATGCCTGGGAGGCTTTGGCCCGCTCCGGCCTGTGCTTTTGAGAGATGCGGTAAATCGGCAAGAAACAGCAGAAACCAACTGCTGGCTGGGAGGTGCTGGAGGAGCCAGAAATGAGGGGCCCTCTGCCTGTTTGTGGGCTGTGGCCACCACGTTGGGTGCGAGGTGGTGCCGTGCTTGCCTGGGCAGTGCCACAGCTTGGGGGGTCAGTGCAAGCCTCCGTGGTGGGGGGAACAGGCTCAGAGGTGCCCGTGCCTGCCGGAGCCCCTGGCAGGGGCTGGTTGCTGAGTGGGGAGCACTGCCTACCCTGGGGTGTCTTCGTCTCCTGTGTGAGGGCTGCTGTGTGCCCGGTGCTGACTGACTGTCTCTCTGTCCTGGCTGTGCAGGTACAGGAAGGCAGCGCTGAAATGGCACCCGGATAAAAACCCTGACAACAAGGAATATGCCGAGCAGAAGTTCAAGGAGATTGCCGAGGCCTACGAAGTGCTCTCGGACAGTAAGAGGCCGTGGTGCTGTCCTGTCTGCCTTGTCCCATCCCCTCCTAGCTCGGACGCCCTGGGGCATCCTGCTGCTGTGTCCAGGCGTCCCTGGACTGTAGCAAGCCTCACGTGTCTGGGATGTCTCCAGCTTTCCTGCCCTGTATTTGGGGCTTGGTCATCTCCCCCCGGCCCTGCAAGAAGGCAGGAGATGCTGAGGTGCTGCATGGCCTCCCAAGGCGTTGTCTTCCCGCTGTGCTGAGCTCAGCCTTGCCCAGTGTCCTCCCCATGGGAGCCAGGCCTCTGGAAATGGCGTTGGAGCAGCGGGTGCTGGTGCTGCCTCTATCCTTGCTGCCCGCTGTTCTCTTCATCCCCTTGCTGCTTCCTGTCCGTGCCCCCAGCTTAGGTAGCCCATGTGGTGCCTGCCTTTCCCCAGCCTCCGTGTCCTCCTCTTGCAGAGCAGAAGCGTGATGTGTATGACCGTTATGGCAAGGAAGGCCTCATGGGTGCAGGTGAGTGGCTCTGTGGGGGGCTGCAGGGAGTTAATGTGCCTCCAGGTAGGGCACATTACCCTGGGGTGGGTCTGTGTCCCTTGGGCATGTGTAGCTCCCTCTCTTGCCCAGCAGCAACTTGGGATGTTCCCACCCTGGGCGCTGCTGAACTCTGTGCTTCTTCCCTCCTCCAGGGCCAGGAGGCTCCAGGGCCGGCGCTGGGGCTCCGGAATTCACCTTCACGTTCCGCAGCGCTCATGACGTCTTCCGAGAGTTCTTTGGCGGGCGAGACCCCTTTGCCGACTTCTTCGGTGCGTGCGGAGCGGGAGGGAGCGGGTTCTGGGGCGCCACCGCTCCCGGGGCAGCCGCGGTGCCACTAGCCAGGCCCGGCACTGGCCGCGGTGTGGGAGCCAGCCCTGCGGCGCGACCCCTCCGGCAGCGTCCTGCCCTGGCCTCGCCAGCGCCTCCTGGGCGCCACCGGGGCGGTGCTGTCACCGTCTCCTCTGCCTTCCAGATGAGATGATGCCCTTTTCTGACCTGCGAGGACCTGGTCCCCGGCACCATGGGCCAGGCCACTTCTTTTCTCCCTTCCCAGGATCCTCAGGTAGGAAAGGTTGCCAGCCCCTGCCTGGTGCGGGAGTCCTGGATGGCTGCACGGCACTACCAGAGCTGCCAGTCTCTGGACTGCCTCCCTCAGGCGCCTTGTACTGTTCAGACCTGGATAGTCCTGTCCCCTCTCGCCCCTTGTGCCCTCCCCTGGGCCTGGAGGGCTGCAGGAGCTGGGCACTGACCTTGCTGCCTCTTCTCCAGATTTCTTCTCCTCGTCCTTTGGCTCTGGAGCTGACGCAGGCCTGGGCTTCCGCTCCGTCTCCACCTCCACCACCTTCGTTAACGGCAAACGCGTCACCACAAAGAGGTGAGGGGCAGCGCGGCGCCCTGGCCAGACAGACGGGCTCAGCACTGGGTGCCACCGCAGAGGAGCAGAGCACCAGGCTGCATCCTGGCCACCTGATCCTCTGGTCCTCACGCCGGGGCCTGCGCTGTCCTCCCACGTGCCTGCGCACCAGGGTGGATGGCCAGTCCTGGGACCTTCCTCCTGGCTAGGCCAGGTGGGCAGGAGGGACGATGCAGGATGGGGCTGGCTCTGCCCCAGCATCGGCTGCATCTCCCTGGAGGGGTTTGATCCGCTGTAATTTGCCTTAATCAGCAGATGAGGTTACGTGGCTCGCTGGACTGCAGCTCCGCTGTGATGCTCCGGCTGTTCACTAACTGTTTGCCTGCAGGATTATCGAGAATGGGCAGGAGCGGGTGGAAGTGGAGGAGGACGGGGAGCTGAAGTCAATCCACATCAATGGTGAGAAGCAGCACTGCAGACTGCGGAGCGTCTCCGGGACAGGCGGTGCCACCTCCTGGCACCCATCTCCTTTGGGGAGCTCCAGTTCCTTCGGGGTGGCTGTGAGATGCTGCATCCCAGCTGGGTTTGGGGCTGAGCCCTGATGGGCCTGGTCCATGGCTCTGCCTGGGGGGTGGGTGGCAGGAGGCGTCACTAGGGCCCCATGTGGACACTGTGGAGCGAGAAGGGAGGTGACATCTGCCCCAGCCTGCAGTGCTTGCCCTGGGGGCCTGCGCGAAGCGAGGAGCCTACGTGTGATGAGCTGGGGACACAGGAGCTGTTGCCCGCACCTCGGACCCAGGGGCAGCACCTGCGCTGCAGCCCTGCGCCCGCAGCGCCGCCACCGTCCCCTGTCCCGGCAGGCGTCCCCGACGACATGGCGCTGGGGCTGGAGCTGAGCCGGCGCGAGCAGCAAGCCCTCCAGAGCCGGCGGCCGCCCCCGTCGCCGGCGCCCGCCCCGCAGCGGCCCCACAGCTCCTCGCCCGTCTGCCTCTACACGGACAGCGAGGACGAGGACGAGGACTTGCAGCTGGCCATGGCCTACAGCCTCTCGGAGATGGAGGCGGCGGGGCACCACCAAGCAGGTGCGCAAGGCCCTGGCGCCCCGCCGCGCCGTGCCCCGCAGAGCGGCCCCGGCAGCCCTGCCGCCGGCAGGGCCCGCGCGCCCCGGCGCCCGCAGGAGCCGCAGGCCCCCAGCACGCGCGGCCCCGGCTCCCCGGCCCGCCAGCCGGCCCCCAAAGCGAAGCAGTGGCGCTGCTGCCTGCTCTGAGCGCAGCGCCGGCGCGCGGGGAGGACGGGGGTGCCCGGCTCGGAGCAGGGACACGCTGCACTATGGCTGCCCGGGGCCCGGCTGCCCCCGCGGCTCCTGCTGCCCCCAACAAGAGCGTCGGCTGCCCCAGCCCTGCCTCTTGGCTGCTCTGTGGGTGGCTGGGGGGAGCCGGGCACAGGGAGGCACTGCCACGTTGCCTGCCCCATGGCGGGGTGTCCTGGCTGGTGTCCTGCCCCCTTCCGCCTGTTCTCGCCTGCACTGGGGCATCCCCACAGCTCTTAGCCCTTCTGCCCCGATGTTTGCCAGGTGCTGGGGCCAGGCAGAGCCGGGCGCTGCCCCCAGCTTGGAGCGCAGCAGGATGGGCCCAGTGTGGGGTCCCCCATGTGAGGGTCACCCCCTGCAGCCCCTGGGCGAGGGCTGGGGCCGGGGCAGCGGGGCCTGGGCTCGGTCCCCCCGCCCCGAGGAGGGGTGCGCGTGTGGACACTGCTTGGTGCCTTGTGTCTGTGTCTCTCCTGCCTGGATGCCACTGCTCCTGCCTCTGCCCCCTCCTCCTCCATCCCTCCCGCCGCAGACCCTGCCTGCCTTCCCCGCTGCCTCCCTTCCAGGTAACCCCCTGCCCTGCCCCGCGCGCAGCTCGGCCCCCTGCCTGCCCCCGGCTCCCCCAGCAGTGACTCGCGATGCTTGCAGGGCCTTGCCGCCTGCTGCTTTGGCCGCGGTTTCCTTGGACCCGTGGCTGCTTCCTCCCTGGCCGTTGCCCGCGTGGGGCCAGCTGTGGGGCAGGGACGTGTTTTGTCCCTTTGCCCCTGGGCTCCTACGCGAGTTGAGGGCCCAGCCCCGCTTGCAGGTAGGGGCCAGCTGCCTGGTGTGCCTTGGCTCTCCTCCTCCTCCTCCTCTTCCTCTCTTCTTCCTCCTGGACCTTCTTCCACTCCCCTGGCCAGGGTGGGCCCGGTGGGTCCCCAGGCCCGGTGCACGGCGCTGCCCCGTCCGTGCTGGCTGCCCCGCGCTGCGGGCGCTCGGTTTCACGCCGTGTGTTGTGTCCCCCCCCTCTGCTTGTCTCCCCAGGTGTGTTCTGAGGCTGCTGCGCCCGGGGGACCCGCGCACGCCCGCTCGCCCACGGAGCCTCTCCGAGCCAGGACTCCGCTTTGCCCCTGCACGGCCACCCCCACCGCCCCTCTCCTGCCTCCCGCTGCCTCCACGGGGTGGGGGGGACAGGCCTCCTGGCCCAGAGATGCCCGTGGGCTTGGGGAGGGGCGAGCAAGCGTGCCCGGGGCCCCCCCGGGCATGGCGGGGGGCAGGAGGGGCCGGGGGCTCGGCCGGGCCGGGGGGTGGCGGAGGGGGTGGCTCTAGCTTAGATCCCGTAGCTGCTGGGGGCCCTGGGGAAGGGGGGTAGAGGGGAGGGCGGTGGGAGGGCAGGGGGATGCTGGTGAGGGGCAGCAGCGTTGGGCCCCGGCCCCCTCCCTTGCTGCCTCTCCCCCGCTGCCCCCAGCCCCGTAGCTGTCAGCGTCAATAAACCCGTTTGCAGGAGCTGCCGCACGCAGTGCAGGGTATCTGTGGGCCGGGGGGCGCGTGGGGGTCTGCACCGCCGGGCACGGGGGGGCCGTCGCGCTGAGCGCAGGGGGCGGAGGGGGACCCCGGCCCCCCGCCTCCCCGCACAGACAGAGGCCAGGCCCAGCTGCAGCTGCACAAACGTGACACGAGAACTTTATTCACATCAAGATACAAAATTATATTTCTCTAGAAATTTCTCTTCTGCTCGAGTGACGAGGCTGGGACGACACGGAGGGGTGGGGGAGAGGGGGCTGCGAGCTGGGCCAGGGCTCCCTGCATGCAGCCACTGTCCCCAGGGGGGCCTAGGCTGCCCCCATCTCACTGCACCCCCCTGTAGGTGCAGGGAGGGACAGGGGTGCGTGCAGGGTGGCTGGGGGGAACCCAGCTGCCACCAGCCCCCTTCCATTCTGCAGGGGCCAGGGGAAGGCCAGCCCTGGGGCTGGGACACGAGCCGGCCCCGAGGGGCCAGAGGACAGAGCCAGCAGCACGGACAGCGTTGCACAGGGCGAGGAGGGCACGCGAAGCCACAGGGCCCCAGGGGGGCTGCGGGGCTGGGAGGAGACAAAAGGACAGGGACGGGGGACGGGGGTCCTCGCCATCACTGAGGCAGCGCCTTCAGGATGGCGTTCACCTCCTCGGCCACGGCGGTCAGCGCAAACTCAAACTGGTCCTGGGGAGGAGAGCACAGCATGGGTGCCCGAGAGCCCTGCTGCATCGTGTGCACAGGGCGAGCACCTGGGCTGGACACGGCCGGGGGTTACCTTGGTCTGCACCATGCCGGGCCGTTGGTCGCGGATGTGCTCCAGCGTAGCAGCTATGTCAATCTCCTTCACACCTAGGGCAGAGCGAGGCGGGGATTAGGGCTGGAGGTGAACAACGTGGCCTGGGTGCAGGGGACAACAACAAGGACATGTCCTTGGAAACAGGCATGGGCTGAAGCGGTGCCCCTGGCACGCAACACTCACCTTTGGCCATGCGGTTGAGGACCATGTCGACGAGGATGTAGGTCCCGGTCCTGCCTGCGCCGTCACTGGGGGACACAGGCACTGGTGGAGGGGATGCACGGGGGCTCCCAGCAGCAGGGAGCCCGGGGCAGAGGCCGCCCCTGCCCTGCAGCCCCCTGGCGGGCGCAGAGCCCATGTCCCCTGCAGTACCTGCAGTGCACGATGATGGGGCAGGAGCGCCCACGGTAGCACTTGTTCACCTTCCTGCAAGGACAAGGGGAGCAGGTCAGCAGCGCAACCGTGCCCTGCCGGGGCGGGAAGGGCCAGGAGCAGGATGCGGGAGCCCTCACGGAGAAGGGCCCGGTGCAGGTGGAGGAGTCGGGCCGGCACGGCTGGAAACTCGATGCGGCCGCGGTGCAGGCCCGGGGGAGCTCTGGCGGGCTGGCTGCAGCAGGCACGGCTGCCAACGATCACTTTTGTGACTATGCAACTGGAGCCAGATTACTAGCTGCAAATCACAAAAATGACGCCGGCAGCTGCGAGAGCGAGGCGGAAAGAGAAGGAGCATGTGCGAGCAGGGCGATGGAGGCCCCGCGGCACCCTCAGCACGGGGGCCTTGCCCCCCAGAGGGGGGTGCACAGCCCTCTCCAACCCCCATGGGAGCCTGCAGCAAGGGGCCGTGCAGGACCGCATACCCGAGCAGCTGGAAGCAGTCCTGCTCCCTGGCACGGGGGACCCACGGCCAGCGTCACAGCACGGGGAGCCACGGGACCCACCCTGCAGATCTACTGCTGGGGGCTCCTGCTGGGCTGCCCCACAGCGGCCCCCACGGGAGGCTGGCCAGGCCCCCAGGCTGCTCCTTCCCTCCCTGCATCCCCGTGGCCCCACATGCTGTCGCGCCTAGGCCGTGGCGGGGCCGCTCACCTGCGGAAGTCGAGGAGGGGCCGCGTGGTGGCCGGGATGCCCTCAGCCGGCCAGCTGAGGAAGTGGAACTGCGTGAGCGTGCGGGTCTCCTGCGACTGCACGTTCTTCAGGTAGAAGCTGCGCACCAGGAAGTCCTCACACCAGATGTGCTCCGAGACCAGGTTCACCTGCCCGAGAGAGGCCTGGCGGCGTCAGCGAGGGCCAGCCCTGCCCGGCGCTGCTGGCTGCGGGCCCACGCTTGCCTCGTAGATGTGGTACAAGGAGGACCCCTCGTCCGGCCAGTAGCGGTCGCACTGCTTGACGCTGTCCTCGGCCAGCGGGCTCAGCATGACGATGACGGTGCAGCCGTGCTCCCACACCATCTGCACGCGAGGCACTGCAGCCATGAGTGCTGCGCGCCCGCCCGGGGCATCGGGGAGGGTAGGGAGCGGGTGCAGGGCCAGGGCTGGGCAGGATGCAGGCCCTCGTGCACTCACCTGCCAGAAGTCAGCGATTGTGTGGGACAGTGGCCCCTGCGTGGCGATGTAAGCTGGCATCCGTGGGTCATGCTCGATCTGCAGCAGGAAAAGGAAGGGTGGTCAGACCGTGTGCATGCTCAGGACAGCGGCTGTGGCACAGGGGTACAGAGAGGTGCTCTAGGAGCCATGGATCTGAAGCGGCGGTGGAGAAGAACCACTGGCTGCTACAGCAGGGAAGGGATTTCACTGTGTCTGAGCAATGGAGCAGCCACGTCCTGGCATAGCCATGAGCTCAGCTGGGCTCCATGGGGGAGAGGAGGAGTCCAGGCCAGGGTGAGCGCGTGGCAGAGCCGTGGTGAGCACTCACGATAGGGCTGGCGTTGATGAAGTCGCTGCGGGACGGGTTGCTCTCGGCTTTCAGCTTGATCCGCATGTGGTCGTCTGTGGAAACAGAGGCCGGGAGGGCGGTGAGCCCAAGGGCGGCTGCGAGCTCCAGAGGGATGCAGGGCCACTACTGTGCTCCATGCCCAGCCGGGACCTGCAGCAGCCCTGCACATCCTGGGGCCCCGTGAGTGCACAGGCAGGGACACTCACAGGGCACGTAGTCGGGGTTGCGGTTCTTCTTGAGGTTGGCTTCGCTGTGGGCGACAGCGCAGGCGTTGGGCTCGGCTTGGTAGGTGCACAGGGCCTGCCACTCCTTGGCCAGCCGGTCCCGGTTGCGGAGGTGGTCCTCCATGTAGGCCTGTGGGAGAGGCAGCGTCACCGGGCGCTGCGGGGACCGCGGCGCTGCGGGGCGGGTGCCACCTCACCAGGATCATGTGTCCAGTGGAGATGTCCATGTTGGACTGCACGGGCTCCTCGCACCAGGACGGCGTGCTGCTGTGCGAGCTGGGGCTGGGCTGTGGCGCGTCGCTGAACTGCGACGAGACGCTGCTCACGCGCGACGTCTCCGCCGGCGCCGCGGGGGCCTCCGCGCGGCCGAACAGCGACTTGGCGGCCATGTGCTGGCGGCAGAGCTCCTGGGAGGGCGGCCGGGCGCTGAGCCCCGGCGGCCGCCCCCGGCGCGTGTCCCCGCGCGGCGGTGCGGCCCTACCTGGTACTCGAAGGTGCTGTCGGCGGCACCCTCGGGCCCCAGCGCGGCCAGGCGCTCCTTCTCCCGCTGCTTGGCGTGGTGCCGCAGGCAGAAGGCGGCAGCGGCGGCGATGGCGATGCCTGCCACGCAGGCGAGCGCGATGAAGGTGAGCAGCACCGAGTGGAAGCTGCTGCCGAAGCGCGAGGGGTGCGGGTAGGTGGCAGCCTCGTTTCGCTGGGGACAGAGAGGAACAAGTGTTAAGAGGGGCAGAGCATCCTGAGGTCACCATTGACATGGACACAGCTGCAGCCCTCCTGGCAGCAACGTACCCAAGAGCGGGCATTAGCCTGGCCCTGGTAGCAGGGCCACCCTGCTGGGACAGGGGACACCCAGTGGGGGACCCAAAGGGAAGGGGGCCAGGGAACCCCGCAGGGGGCACCCCATTCTGCACCAAACTTGGCGTTGCTTGGGATTAACAGAGTCCCTGGTGTTGCAGGGGAACACACAGCTATGCCAAGCCCAGGCGGCAGCATCCAGCCACATTCCAGCATCCTGAGCTGGTCCCTGGGGCATCCCGGCCCGAGGCTGCCCCGTTTCCTGGGGCAGGGCAGGTAGGAACCCTTTGAAGCCTGGGTTGGACTAGGAGCCCAGCCGAGGCACCCGGCCCCTGCGGGGGGGACTGTGGGGATCAGCCCTACCAGGGAGCCATCCACCCTTGCCCAGCGACGCGCTGAAGCCAGGCATTACCTCACCATGATGGCCTCCCTTTGGCCCCGCACCCCATAGGGTCAGCGAGGGGACGCTGCCTCACCACCACCATCACCACCGCCAGAATCGGCTGCGCTGCATGGGGCTGCCCCTGCCACGGGGCAAGGTCCCGGATGTCCCTGCCGTCTGCACCATGGCCATCGGCCCCCGGCCCCTTGGGGCAGCTCTGCCCCTGCCTGGGGGGCACTACCAGGCCCCGCAGCAGCCCCTGCTCCTGCATCCCGAGGAGTGCATTGCTCCCGCGCCTCCCAACGCCCCCGTGCCCCCACCGCTGCCAAAGGCCAGGCACCAGCGACCCGTCATTTGGCCAGCATCACCCTGGGCACAGCTCCCGCTCCACCAGCCTGAACGGCCTGCACAGACCCACATGGTGCCTCCCCATTCTCTGCTCCCCCACAGAGCTGTGGGGAAGAAACACAGCCCAGGGAACGGTGCTAAAATTCCTCCTTGCTGCAGGGAAAATATGCAAGACTGACCACAAGGGAGAGAGCCTGGGCCTGGGATGCCGGCAGGAGAGAGGGACCCTGGGCACACGAAGCCCAGAGACACCCTCAGCCCAAGGCACCACTGCCAGGTGTGGGGAGATGGCCATGCCATGGCCCTATTGCCAAGGCCACCCTGCTCCCCGGCATCCCAAAACAAGGCACCAGCAGCTCCATGGATGTCCCTGGCTGCGCAGAGGGCCGTGCTGGTATATGCGCCCACTCCCTCCCTCGGCACAAAGGCAGCCGTGGAAGAAAGCCCTGGAGCGACCAGGACTAGCAGTCCCTGCTCCCCATGGCACCCACAAGGAAATGCCTCCGTGGCACTGGAGCTGCCAACAGAGCTGGGGACCTTCGCAGGGCTGGCAGATACAGAAGGGACCTGCCAAGGCCCATCGGGGCAGCCCCTGGTCACCCACAGCCCTCTCTGAGGGGACGGTTAGGACAGGCCCGGCTCTCAGCACCCTGGTCCTGCTCAAGGTGTGCAGGAGCGGGACGCAGAGAGGGACACGGTGGGGGTGTCGGTGCCTTCCAGGCCCTGCGCCTCAGCCAACCTTTCCCCAAGTTCATTACCTGCGTCCCAGCTGTGGCGCGCACGCTGCAAACAGCCCCCTGCCTTGAGCAGCTAAGAGACCCCGAGGCAGGTCTGCTGCAAGTCTGGCTGCAGCCTTCTCTCTTCATCCCTCCCTCCCTAAATCTCCCTAGTCCCACCAAACTTGGAGCGGGGAACACAGAGTGGCACAAGCAGGTCCAGGCTGGAAAAGTCCACCCAGAAGAGACCTTGTGAAGCTGCTCCAGGCTCCTCTAAGCACCTGCTCTGTCATCGCTCCCAGCTCCCTTCCGTCATCTCTCCCAGCTCCTGCCACTTGTCACATCAAAAAGCGTTGCCATAGCAATGCTCCATGTGTTGCTGATGGAGAACGGTTGCCTCCTGGCCAGGACACCCCTTCTCCCTGACCTTCCTCTCCAGGGTCCCCACTTCCCTCCTCCTTGCCCCATGCTACGGTTGTGGGGCAGGGAGGGTGGGAAACGAGGACCTACAGGGGGGTGTCCAGGACAGCACCCTCCAGCCAAGCCTTATTCTGACACCATGTCCCCTCCACAAGCTGGGAACATGGGAGCAAGGCGGCCTCCAGGCCCCGGTCCTCCTGGGAACACCATTCCTGGTGCCCCAAAGGAGCCCTCTCAGAGCAGATGGCTCCTGCTCCATCCCTGCCCTTGGCTGCTTTGACATTCCTGTTGGGAATGGCAGTTTCCCTGCAGATGTTTTTCGATTGTTTTTTTTTTGTTTGTTTGTTTGTTTGTTTTTAAACCCAGCAAAGGGCCTAGGCCTGCAGGCATCTGGACCAGGCAACATCACTCCAGTGAGCAGAAGGTGTCCCTGGTCAGTCCCACATGCAACCCACCCCAAATAACCGCAGCCCCTCCTCAACACAGCAGCCCTCGTTGCACTCTCATGGGGCCCATCACCAGCCCAGAGCCCTCCACTCCATAAGCCACAAGGCAAATTGCTCATGAAGACCCCCTGCGCTGAGGGGCTTGGATGCAGCGCACTTGCCAGATGTGTCCCCGAGCCGCGGCGCACTCGGACTTGCTCCCGGCCACTGCGGGCGCGTGTTGCATCCCAGCAGGTGAGTAAGGAAGGCTCCTGCCTTACTCTTACCTGCCCCACTCCTGTCTGCACGATCTTCAGGCCCAGCTCTGCCTCCAGCTCTGCCTTCACCCGCTCTGCAGAGAGCAAGAGTCAGGGATGCTCTCCCACTCCCAAGAGTTGTCCCCAGCCCTCCTGGAGCAACCCCCCTGCAAGGCAGAGCTAAGGGACACCCTGGTCCCCCTGACGGCCCCATGCCAGATCTCCAGCCAAGAGCACTGGGGTGCATGGGGGGAGCCCTGTTCTCCCACTACACCCTTGGGACCCCCTCCCGAGCCCCACTCACCGGCCCGGCTGGCCACGTCCGCCAGCGAGAGGTTCTGGGGGTTCTGCCGGATGCGGAAGGTGAGCGCAGGGCCCACGACGCTGCCAGTCGGAGGGACACAGCGTGAGACCAAGGTCTCCCCCCTGATCCCGCGCCCAGTCCCTCCATGTCCCAACCTAGGGAGGTGGCCGAGGGCAGGAGCCCCGAGCTGCACGGCCCGGGGCTGCAGTGACAGCGAGAGCGTCCTGCGGCCGCTGCCGCTGTCCTCACCTGATGTTGATGAAGCTGGCGGTGGAGAGGTGCACGCGCTTCGCCAGGAGCTCCAGCAGCCGCACGCCCGCCACCAGCCCCAGCGGCCTGCGGGGAGCAGAGGCGGGTGAGTAAGCGGCGGAGGGCACAGGGGGAGCCGACCCCGCAGAGACGCAGGCAGGCTTTGGTAGGGCATGCCACAAGCATCTGGGCCATGGGCCCAGAGGGGGAGGCAACCCTGCCATGCACGCACTGCCCCCTTGGCAGCCCTGCCATGCACGCACTGCCCCCCTGATCCCCGGCTCTCACTTCTGGTCCGTGACGATGTAGCCGTACTCATCGGGCGGCCGCACGCCGTGCAGCTCCCCCGAGTCCTTCGCCGTGTAGCTCTTCTTCTCCACCACGACCAGCTTCCCTCCGCTGAGCGCGTCCCCGCCACGGCCCCGCTGCGGCTGCGCCTGCGGGGCTGCCGTGTGCCCTGCCCTGCCCCTCAGCCCCTCCGCGGAGGAGCTGCTGGCGGGGGTCACGGAGGGGGGCGCCGTGGAGGAGAGGGGCTCTGGCTCCTCTCCATGCTGCATGTCCCCCTCTGCCACCTGCAGGGAGGGGAAGGCAGCAGCTGTGAGCGCTGAGCAGTCTGGGGGCTGCTCCCTGGCCCCACGCGTGCCCCCTGCACAGCTCCTCCTCCGGCACCGCGGGGTAAACTCACCCGCTTGGCTGAGGGCACCTCAGGGCCAGCGGCTCCTACGAGGGAGAGAGGGATTCATGTGGGATCTGCACTCGAGCCAGCTCCGAGGCAGTTCCCGGCCCCAAGACATGGGGGACCCTGGGGCTGCCCGCCCTGTCCCGTGTGTCCCGCTCACCTGGGCCCTGCAGCAGCTGCAAGAGGGCCGAGAGGCTGCCCAGCTGCTGGGCGCTCAGCTCCGGCAGTGCCAGGCCGTAGCTGGCCAGGATGGAGGCCAATCTCTTCAGGGCAGCGTCTGCAAGAGGACACAGCATCACGGGGAGCCCTGTGCCCTGCATCACAGGCTCAGGAAGCAGCACCTGGGACAGGTCTCTGGCAGGACCAGGGAGGGGGTATTCCCGCATCTTGGGGGCAGGGGCACAAATCCATCAGGAGAGAGCCTGAAGCACGAGGAAGATGGCTGTGGGGACAGGACGGGGCTGGCTGCAACATGTGCTACCTGGCTGTGCTGGGGCTGGCTGGGCGGCCAGGGCTGCTGGCTGCTCCTTCTCCATGTCCCTGAAGTCACTGGGGAGGCGCAGGCTGTGCTGGGGCCTGGCGGGGGCCGGGTCCACGCGGGTGGCTTTCTCCCTGGGCAGGGAGAGCATCCCCAAGTCCTGGAAGAGATGCCCCCCGTCCGTCCCTGGCTGTCCGCTGTAGGAGGGCACAGGGCCGGCCCCAAACAGGGCCTGGGCAGGGACCCGGCCCAGCAGTGCGGCGGTGTCGGGGCTCTGCCGCGTTGAGGTGCCTGGGAGCTGGTGAGCGCCGTCCTGGTAGCCAAACTGCAACCAAAACACAGAACAGCCCTGTCTTCGGGTCAAGGTCCCCAGGACCCCAGTCACCCCATGCCGGTGTGTCCCCAGGGCCTGGGGACACCCTCAGCCCAGGGACAGCAAGGATGCTGGGACTGCAGCAGCTCTCCTGTGCCTGGCGGGGCAAGGGGCTCAGCCCCATCGCTGACGTACCTTGTGGTAGGAGTAGGGCTGCAGCAGGGCCTCCTCGTAGGTGAGCTGGGGCGGCGGGGGCAGCAGTAGGTGCTCCAGGTAGCGCTGCAGCAGCGCGGGGGGCAGCAGCGGCGGGGGCTGCCCCAGGTGCTGGGCCGCCGGCAGGCCAGCGTCCACGGGGTGCAGGGCTCTCCGTGGGGAGCTGCGCAGAGGCAGGAACCTCGGAGGCAAACGGCACTGGTGTGACCCACCAGGGGACGGGGCTGCTCCCCATCCAGCCCTGGGTGCCACCCTGACCCCAGAGCTGTGCCAAGAGGGAGGCTCCACCCCAAGCCCCAGTGGGACTTGAAACCCTCCCTGTGCTGCCTAGCAGGAAGGAGGGGCTAGCAGGGGACCTGGTGGTGGCACCACAGCCCGTCCTCAGCGCCGTCGCGTGAGGACCCCAGCCGGCTCCGCTCTCCGGGCGGCAGGAGGGAGCAGCCCTACCTGTCCCTGGCTGCGGGCTCCAGCAGGGGCGGCGGGCGGAGGCGGGGGATACGCTCCATCTCCTGGGAGATCACGTACTGCGTGATGCCGTCCTGCCACGACAGCCCTAGCACCGGACGGGACACATTAGATACAGAGGGGCCTGGGTGCCATGTGGGTAGCACATGGGATGCTGCTCCCGTACCTGGCTACTCCAAACCTGTGCCCCATAGACTGGGTTTGTCCCGGCCCCATCCCACTCCTCGCAGGATCAGCTGGATCCACCTTTATCCCACCACATCCTGGCCCCTGGGGCCAGTGGGACCCCTAAGGGCCTTCTCCTAAGGTGCCACTAGGCAGTGCCACCTGACACCCTGTCCCCAAGGGACCACCGTGAGCCCCGACCCCCAGTGCTTCCTCCTTCACCTTGTGCCATGAGGTGCCGCAGGACATCCTGCAGGCGCTGCAGCACGGGCGACGTGACCTGGAAGTAGGGTCTGTCCTGCACGGAGCCCACCTGGCACTGCCCAAAGAGCCCATCTGCAAGAGAGCAGCAGCAGTGGGGCAGGCACAGCCCCCCCAGGCGGGATGGGCCTCAGGACCCAGCACCAGCTCTCTTCTGATATCACCCCCACTGTAACTCGAGCTCCCCAACCAGACACTCCTTCACCCCTACCCCTCTTGAAGAGGGCAGCAATGAGGGACCCCCCACAGCCACTTACCCTGCACACACACCTCCTGCGGGGAGCAGAGCCTCCGGTCAAACAGACAGCCTGGGCAGGACAGACAGAGCCAGCACAGTCAGCTCAGCAGAGCACGGCCAGAGCAGCCCACAGAGGGGTCCCCCACGGGGTTTGGCCACCCCCAGCACGACCAGCGCTGCCTGGGGACCTCTGCACTTCACGGAAGTGCTATGGGGAGGGTGCAATATGAGCTAAGAGGGCAAGGCCTGGCAGCACAGGGCAGTTCCTCTGTGCATGGGTCCCCCTCCCCAAAGCCAGCAAGAGGACGCTGCAAAGCTCCTTTTCCTGCCTTGGGGAGGTCAGAGAGAGCCCGGAGCACTTTGGGGTGCAGGCGCTTGGGAAGGGAAGGCTGCAGGGGGACAGAGACCTGCAAGACTGTGTGTTCACCTCCCACACGTGGCACTATGTGGCGGGGCACAGCCCCGTCATGGGTGATTCATGGTCCCTGCAAGGGGGACCCCAAATCACACGTGCAGCGGGGGGTGACTCTGAGGACCCCCTTGGGGGGCAGCACCTGGGCAGGGGGCCGCTTCCCCTTCTTCCCCCCGCTGCGCCTCGGTCCAAGCCCGTCAGCAGCGAGACGGCAGCAGGCGATGACTCAGCCCCGGATGGCGAGGAAGGAACGAGAAAACAACTGGGGGGAGGGGAGGGAGGGGCCCGCCGAGCCCGCCGCAGGGGAAGGGGCAAGTGGGGGACCCCCGCCCTAGGGCCGCCAGCATCGCCCCGGCTCCCCTCGGGGGGCGGGGGCCAGCGCAGCCCGCGCGGGGCGCGAGACGCCGCTGCCAGCAGTGACAACCGGCGGGACGGGGGCGGCGGTGCCCCGAGGGGGCCGGGGGACTCCCCGCGCGGGGCTGAGCCACGGCGGCAGCGGCAGCGGGCGCGGCGCGGGGAGGGCGCCCGGAGCGGCGGGCGGGCGCTGTCCGCGGTGCTGGAGCTGCGCGGCCGCGAGGCCGCCCGGGCCCGCCGCTCCCCGCCTCCCGGGCCGGGCTCCGGAGCCGCCCGCTCCCCGGGGCGCGGCGCGGGCCGAACCCCCCGCCGCCCTCGAGCTGGGCGCCCGCCGGGCCGGGCGCTGCAGGAGGGCGGCCCCCCGGGGTCCCGGCCGTGAGTCAGCGGCGCCGCGAGAGCTGCAGCGCGGCCGCCTGCACCGGCCTGTCCTCGTGCACCGCACCGGGCAGCGAAGGGGCAGCAGCCCCGGGACAGGCTTCGCTCCGGCCAAGCGGCTCCGCAGGCGGAGGATCGGGACGAGCTGACCCGCCGTGTGGCCCCACCGGGCTGGGCGCGGCGCCGCCGCCCGTGCCCCGGGACAGCCGCGGGGAGGCGGCTCTGCGGCGCGGGGGGGCGGACGGGAGGCGCCCCCGGGGGCCGGTGCCGGTGACGCACGGCGCGGTGCCGCCGCCGTCGCGAGGCCCTCGCCCGCTCGCGGCCGGGGGCCGGGCCTGCGGCTCCGTGACGCGCGCCGTGACAGGCGTCCACGACAGCGGTGACAGCATCGCCCCGACGGCGCGGCCCCCCCTCCGCCGGGACAGCCCCCGCCCCAGGGCCGCTGCCAGGCAGGGGACCCTCGGCTCCCGGGGACACCGAGCGAGAGAGCGAGCGAGCGGCGCGACGCCACCCCCGCTTAGGACCGTCCCGTCCCATTCCGTCCCGCCCCGTGCCGTGCCGCGGTGCCTCCCGCGCCCGGCGCCCTCGCCCCGGCTCACCGTGCGTGGCGGCGGTGGCGGCGCCGCGGGCCCGCAGCAGCCCGCGGGCGGCCACGAGGAGGAGGCAGAGGAGCGCGCGGAGCAGCCGCCGCCCCATGCTCCGCTCACGGCCGCACCATGGCGCGCCGCGCCCCCGCCGCCGCCGCGCGCGCCCCGCCCCGCGCCGCCGCCCGCCAATGGCGCCGCGCCCCCCGCCGCGCCGGGCCAATGGGAGCCCGCGCCGCCGCCGCACCCCCCCCCTCCGTGCTCTGCCCTCCCGCTCGCTCCGGCACCGAGCGGCCAATGGCGGCGCGCGCCGCGGGGAGACGCGCCGCCGCGGGGCCAATCGTAGCGCCGCTGGAGGGAGCGCCACGCCCCGTGCCGTGGGTGTGTCCCCGCTCCCGCCGGCGCTGCGCCAATCACCTCCAGCCGCTCGGCGGCTCCGCGGCCGCATTGGCTCGCACGGGGGACACGCCCCTCGGCCACCCTCCAATCAGCCACGAGCAGCGGGACACACCCGCGAAGGCGGCAGGCGGCGCGGTGCCACCGGGGCGGCGGAGGGGGGACCGCCCCTGCCCGGGGAGGAGAACCCGGCCCAGCGCCGCCCCGCGGGGACAGTGCCGAGTCCCTGTGTCCCCGAGCCCCACGGAACCCAATTCCTTCCTCCCCACCCTGCCTCGAGCCCACGCTGCCCCACAGACCCCACGGGTGCCCCAAGGCAGGCTCAGCACCGGGGCCAAGGGCTCTAGCCCTGCCTCTTGCCCTTGGCGTGAGGAAAGCGCCAGAGGCAGCTCTGCCGTGCTGGCTACCCCCGCCAGGCCCCGCCTGGGCCCCCCAGGGAGCGGGGTCTGTCCCTCTGCATGCACGGAGCCAGGCGCTGCGCAGACCGAGATGCTTTAATCGTTCTGCACCCAAGGCTGGCCCCTGCGGCCACTCGCGCCCCGCTGTGCTCAGTCGACCACCAGGTTGCTGCTGACCTCCGGCAGGAGCTCGAAGAAGCCCTGAAACGAGAGGGGGCAGCAGGGTGGGTGGGCGGTGCCGGGGGCGCGCGCGGCGGCTCCCCGCGGGGCTGCGTGCGCCACGTCATGGCCGCAGCTACGCGCAGAGCAGCACTGCGTCGCCATGGAAACCCAGCACTGAGTCAAGGCTAGCACCAGTTGCCATGGGAACCATTTGGGGACAGAGGTATCGGGGAAGGCCAGGATACACGAGGGGGGATACAAGGGGGTACACACAGAAGCAGATGGCACTCTCCTTCCCCTGCAGCGGGGTGGGGAGCCCAGCGGGGCTGCAGGAGCACGGGGTGAACCCCAGAAAAGGGAGCTGCAGGGGCATGGGTCACACTGGGACAGGGCAGTGCAGGGGCAGCACAGCAGAGGGCTCACCTTGAAGAGGGCGATGCTCTGCAGCACTCCCGAGGTGCAGCACATCTCCCGGATGGAGTGCATGGCCAGCTGTGGGCAGCCCAGGTCCAGCACGCGCAGCCCCAGGCGGGACGCCAGGATGGGGCCTATGGTGGTGCCACACGGCGTGTCGTTCCGCACCATGAACTCCTGTGGCGGGGGGACACAGCGTGAGCAGCGTCTCAGGGCGCCTCCCCGCCGGGAGCCGCTGAAGGGACATGAGCTGCGGCAGGGAAGCAGCACAGCCCCCTTGGCCCAGGGACAGGACGCACTCAGTGTAAGCCCATCCTTCCTTCTGTTCCTGAGCCCACTCCCAAAATCCCTGCAGCTGGAGACTCCAGGGCAGGACGCTCCCCCCCTGCCCAGGTGCAAGGGCATGGTGCGAGCTGGTGACATCTGCCCCAGAAGGGTGCTCCTTGCTGCCTGCTCACCTGCAGAGGAACACCCACACGGGCGGCGATGTCCCGGATCACTGCCTCGGTGACGGCCGTGGAGGCGTAGCGCTGGTTGCTGTTCACTTTGATCACGGGGCCCTGTGCAAGGGAGGCACTGTGAGACCCAGGACTGGGCTGCTGGGTACAATGACGGTCTGGCAGTGCCAACGGAGGGGCCCACAGCAATTCTGGCAGAAATGTCATCCCACCTCAACCCACCAGTTCGTTCTCTCTTCCCTGGGTGATCTGTGAGAATGGGGGTCTTGCAAGAGTCAGGTCTCCCTTGGGGAATAAGCCAGGCCCAGAGCTAGGGTGAGCTCAAGGAAGGACTCCAGGACAAACTCCTGGAGGTCCTGCTCAAATGCTACTGAATCCAGCCCCAGAACTGTGCACTTCACACTGCTGCAGGACAGATGGAGGGTTCCTGGACTGGCAGAGAGTAGAGGGCTGCCCTCACCTTATGGAAGGCCGGACGATGATTTTCCTCATGTTTGTCTCTGCAAAAGAGAAACAGGAGTTTCAGGCCTAGCCCCTCTCTCCCCACCAGAGCAAAGACTCCGCTGCCTCTGCTCCTTGGGCAGTGACAGGGATGCGTCCCCGCCGGCGGCAGGGCGAGCATGCCCGACTCGGGGTGGCACTCGGATGACTCACACATAGTTAGGGTGCACGGCGTGGGCCATATCCGCGCTGATCATGTAGGACTTGGCCATGGCTTCCTCGAAGGCTGTCAGGTTTTGAGGCGTTGTTGAGATGCGGCGCAGCACCAGCTCCGTGAGCAGGGACTCTGCGCCCTGCGCGCTCTCCGACCCTACCTGCCGGGGAGTATCACGAGCATGACCTACACAGGGCAGCTGCAGCCCAGCCCAGCACCAGCTTCAAGGCTGGGCGCTCCATGGCCAGTACAGAAGCCTCCTCATGGAGTGGAGCCTCCCCAAAACGCTCCATGCTTCACATGCAGCATGGACGTTTCAATGGGTCACGCTTCGCAATGGGGTGAGCAAATCACTTCTCGCCCTGGTGGGATCCATCTTCTCCTACATGCTGCCAGGGCCAGCAAAGAACACAGGCACTCTGCCTGTGCCAGCCACCGCCTGCAGTGCCCCTCACTCACCTCCTCATTGTCATAGAGCGCGATGAGTCGGACATTGGGCTCCTGGGCGAGGGAGGAGGGGGCCATGCACGAGTCAATCAAGGCCTGCAGCGGCAGAGGAGGGGACGGGGTGTCAGCCGGAGCTGCCATCCCTCCCAGGAAGGATGGGATCACACACAGCTCTTAATGCAGACGGGGCTTTCCCCCAGGAGAGCCCAGGGCACGACGAGAGGGAGTCATGGGCGGACAACGTGCACACTGTCCAGCAAGAGCAACAGCCACCCACAGGAGCTGCTGGGACTCCCACACACCCAGGATTGGGGCAGCACCCACCCAACTCTTCATCCTCTGACAAATAGACCTACCTCATAGGAACACATCACCCCACAGAGCCTTGGGCAACTCATTGCCATGCTGGGGGTAGGCAGGACACGCAAGGGCCATGCTGGGACCCTGAGGCTCTCCTCTGCCTCCTGCTCACCTGCAGGGCACAGTAGCAGCTGTGCAGATTGTCCAGGCGTGGGGAGAAGATGAACTCATCAAAGGCACCACCCAGCGTCTGCAGGCAGAGAGAAATGAGCAGCAGGGCACTGACTTTGGGTCACTGAAGGTACCCATCACTGAGTCCTCATCCTGCTCCCCTCACTTCTGCCCTCTCAGGGGCTGTATTTTCTCAGTCCCCTCAGCTCCCAGCCCTGGTACCCCCCATGCAGAGGAAGTGTCCTGTGTGCACAGGACCTGTGCACACCAGCCTGCAAGCATGCTGCGTGCAGGCAGTGGGAGGCTCCTACTCACCGCTGGCTGCGTATCCGCTAGGCAGAGTTCCAGCTCCACGATCTGCTCTGGCTTCACCCTCAGCTGGGAGCAGAGCAGGGAGAGCAGGACAGGGCTGTGCCGCTCTGTCTGGGAAGAAAGGAGAGTTGGGGACACACAGCACAGGGGAAAATCTTCCATTCCACCTTGGAGAGCAGTGCTGTGCCTCTCACCCTGGCACAGTCCCCTCTCCTTACCCAGAACAGCACTGACTTCTCTGCCCACTGCACAGGTCTTCTCTCCCTGCCCTGCCTCCCCAAAAAGAAAGGGGGATCCATCTGTGAGGACTTTATGGGGACTGTGAACCTTCTTGTGGGAATAGAAGGGTGGCCAGGAATGTCCGAACTGTATGTGGCCATGGCATGGAGTTCAGGGTCATCCACAAGAAATGGGGAGAAAAGGAATCTGTTAAGAGGAAGCCCTAAGGACTGGAAGTCACAAGGTGGCAAGTGTGAGGTCTTAGTGACTGTCCTGTTAGCCCTCATTGCCCAGCTCACCTGGGCTGCAGCATCACCCTCCACGAGCACCTCCTTTTCGAGCTCCTCCTGCACAGCAGTGGCCAGAATGGGAATGCTGTGGGGAGACAGGGCTGTTAGACCCCAGGGCGATGCCCACCTCTCCCACACGAGTCGTACGCAGAGCCCTCCTGGGGCATCCCCAGCGACTAACTGCCACGCTGAACATGGCAAGGACACAACCCATTCACAGCATAAATCCCTTGTAAGCCACTCCAGGGCGCCTCAGCATCTTCCCCCCAGCCCCCATCTTGGTAGCGTGTCCCAGGGGCACTAATGGATTGAGAACAGCCGTTGCAGACAGGCTCATCACAACTCACTGCCAAAGGGCCAGAGCCGGAGCTGGGCACGGCTCCAGCTGGGCCCTGGCCCTCTGCAGGGCTAGCCAGGGGACCAGGTCAAGCCAGGCCTTACAGGTGGTGCTCGGTGTTGGGCCCGAAGCTCTCGTTGATGCTACGCTGCAGGTGAATGGCCAGATGGGGAATGCGGAGGATGGGCCGTTCCACATACACCAGGTGCTGCTGCAGGCGTCCTGTGGTTGGGTCCTGAAACGCAAGGAGCACTGCTGAGCAGGCCAGCTGGGACACATCTGTGGGACACAGAAGTGCCTGCAGAGTCCACACTATATCCGCCCTGCAGCAGGGCTGCTCCGGTGCCACTGTCACAGATATGGAAGGGCCATAATGGGTCTGATCCCTGGTCTCCACCATTCCCTTGTGCTGAGTGAAGGAATTAACGTCAGCTGGAGGTGGGCTGGAGCGTGGGCTATACCGTGTATGGATAAAGATAAGGCTGAGGCTGCCTCAAACAGCCACCCAAGGAGTGTGATTTTAACAACAGGCATCAGTGGTGATGGGGGCAGAGACCGGCAGAAGGGATGGCTGGAGACAAACCTGGCAGAGCGATGGGGAGGTTCTGGCAATTTGCTGGCAAAAACAATCTCAAAGACCCAGGGCCATGGCCAGGCACAAGCACAGAGTACAGGACACACAGCCACAGCAACAGCTCTAGCACCAGTTCCCCACCCAGTGCACAGCAGAGAGCTCAAAGAGCAACTCATAGACCTGGTACCCCACAGCCCAGGTCAGACTCACCTTTACGATCACCCTCCCAGCCACAGTGAGATCACGGTCAAACCAGGTGTTCCAGATGCCCCCTCCGTAGGTCTCCACACCAACCTGCACGGTGCCCACCTGCCCCCGCTTGGAGCGGCGCTTCACCTGGGTGAGAACAGAAGTGTTGGTGCTGCCGGCAGGGCCGTCCGTGCCCAGGGAAGGTGCCCCGCCAGCGGTGCTTACCCTGAGGCAGGGGCTGTCGGTGTGCGCCCCGAGCAGGCTGAACCCATTGCCTGGCTGGAACTGGCCTCCGACGGCAAAAGCGATGAGCGTGGAGTAGTTCCTGGTCACAAAGTACTGAGGGCAGAGGGGAAAACAGCCAGGCCCTCAGGCACACTCCTGTCTCGGTGTCCCCAGCAGGGTCACAGCAGGGGAGCAGCAGCAACGAGGCCGCGCTGTGCTGCTGGGGGCACAGAGCCCCGCGCGGGGCAGTGCTGCCCTCACCCACCTTGTGCGCGGGCTGGATGTCCCAGTGCTCGGTCTCCTTCAGCTCCTGGAAGCCGGCCTGCAGCAGCCGGCTCCGGCACTCGGCAACCACTGCGGGGAGCGGCACCGTCACGGCGGGGCCAGGGAGCCACGTCCCTGTGCCCTGCGTGGGAGCCCTGGGCGCCGCGTCGCCTGAATGGCTCCCAGTGCATCGCGCGGGGCCCCCGGCCCCTTACCATGGTAGGGCGAGGGGCTCCGGTTCACGAAGCGCACGAGCTCCTGGGCCGCCGCCTGCACCGCCTGCTTCGAGCCCTTGGCCGCCGCCTGGAGGGACGAGGACAGCAAAAGGGCAAGGACGGGGCCACCAGCCGTCCCCTCCCGGTGCTGTGCGCGCCACACAGCAGTTCCCTGACCGACCCCCTCCTCCGTGCTGCGCGCGCCACATAACAGTGCCCCGACCCCCCTGCAACGCTGCGGACGCCACCCGGCAGTGCCCAGCGCATCCCTCCCGGTGCCGCGAACGCCCCCCGGCAGTGTCCTGCCCCCAGCTCCACACCACGGAGGCCGGAGCACCCCGGTGCCGTGCGCGCCACGCAGCAGTGCCCTGCTGCGCCCCCCCGCACAGCGCGGAGACCCCCCGCAGCCCGCGCTACCTGCATGGCCGCCGCGCGCCGCCCGCCCGCCAGGCCCCGCCCCCGGAGGCCCCGCCCCGCGCGCCCCCTGGCGGCGCGGAGGCCCCGCGGCCCGCACTGCGCACGCGCGGCGGCTCCCCGGGCCGCATCCCGGGCCGTGCGCGGCCTGAGCCCCGGCACCGGCACCCTGAGCACCGGCACCCTGAGCACCGGGCACTCCGAGCGCCCTTTGCACCGGCACCCTGAGCACCGGCACCCTGAGCACCGGGCACCCTGAGCGCCCTTTGCACCAGCATCCCGAGCACCAGCACCCTGAGCACCGGCACCCTGAGCACCGGGCACTCCGAGCGCCCTTTGCACCGGCACCCTGAGCGCCGGCACCCTGAGCGCCCTTTGCACTGGCACCCTGAGCACCGGGCACCCCGAGCACCGGGCACCCTGAGCACCGGGCACCCCGAGCACCGGGCACCCTGAGCACCGGCACCCTGAGCACCCTTTGCACCAGCACCCTGAGCACCGGCACCCTGAGCGCCTCTTGCACTGGCACCCTGAGCGGCTCTCCATGGTGCAAGGTGCTGCCGCAGGGCAGACCCCGGTCCCCTGACAGCCCCCAGTGTCGCAGCTGCTGGGGCAGGGCCTGGTCACGCCCTCTGCCTCCTCGATGACAGTGACAAGGGGGAGCAGTGCCTGTGAGCTATTCACAGGGTCCGGTGCTTCGTGCCAGCCAGATTCCCAGCTCCTGAGTCACGAGTGCAGCACTGCGCTTACCAGAGATGCTGGACGTGTCCTGGGGACTGGAAGCTGGTTGTCTGGCTGCCCCTGACCCCGGGACCTGCCTTCCCGGCAGTTCCTGACAGTGCTGGATTTATGCTCCCAGACCCACCACCTGCCTCTCTCCCCCCAAGGAAACAACATGCCCCCGCCGCTTGGCACCACGTGAGCAGACAGCTGGAGGGTCTCCATGTCAACCACGGCCACCACAGCAAAACACAGGGGCCAGCGCCCTGTGGAGAGAGCATTGGCCTGAGGGCCACACATACATCCTGCCCGCCCTCAGTACCCCCTGAGCTTGGGACCCTGCCAAGGATCCCTGCCTTCTGCTCCTGCTGGCAGCATCACCCTCAGCTGCTGCAGGCCCAGTCTGGGTGCTGGGTGCTGCAGGGCCGTCCCCAGGTTGTGCCATGGGTGCCTAAATACGCCCGGAGCTTTTTATGCAGCGGGTGCTTGCTTTGGATGTGCCTCTACAGCCATTGGCTGCCCAGGGCCAGGGGTGCCCAGAGCAACTGGGTCCCCAGCACTGGTGGCTGCCCAGAGCACGCAGATGCTGGCAGTGGTGGGTGCCTGGAGCAGGGATTCCCAGAGCCGGGGCGCTGGGGTGCAGGATGAGCAGCCCGTGCCCACACCCTGTGTGCGGCGAGCAAAGGGCAGCGCCTTGGCATGCCACAGCTATTCTGGGAGCTGCGGGGCTTCCAGAAAAAGCTCCCGCGGGCTATTTCCGGGTGATCTCCGACTCTGCCCTGGCGGGATGCCGGGGGCTGCGCAGCACCTGCCGCGGGCGCCCCCCATCCTGACACTGTGCTCCGCTCCTGCCTGGCCTGGGAAGATGTTGCTCCTGCCCCCTGACACCCACCCCCAGGGCTGGCTCCCCTCAGGGTGTTCGGGCCCCATCAGCTGGGCTCGCAGGAGCGGGGTGCCGTGCCCTGTCCTACCGCAGGGTTGGCACTGTGCAACCCCCGTGCCAGGGCATTGTCCCCAGAGAGCGGCTGCGCAGGGCACTGGCAGCTGGAGCTGAGCCCCACTGGAAGGAGTTAAGGGCTGAGCCCTCCTAGCACAGTGTCTGTAAACAGAGCTGGTGCTCAGGAAGTGCCGCCCCCTTCTCCTGCTGGGATGTGCTGCGGTGCTGGGCAGCCCCCCCGCATGGGGCCTTGGCACGGTGACACGGTGATGGCATGGCGGTGACGGGCCGGGGCTGCAGAGAGCGCGCGCTCCGTGTGGGAGGCACCGAACCCCCACAGCCAGTCACGTGTCTGAGCATGAGAAAATGAAATCACTGCCGGGACATTGCTGGAGGCTGAGCGCATGGCCCCGATGCCTTACATGAGCCACCAGCAATGCGGCGGCGGGGCTGCTAACTGCTACCTCATCTCTCTGGCATGGGTGATGCCGTCAAGGCTTGGGTGACGTCAGACAGACACCCTCGCATCCCCATGGACCACTAGGGCAGCAGCCCTCCATCCGTGTGGCTGTGAGGGCAACTTGGTACCCCCAGTGTCTCCAAGGGCACAGGAGCAGGTGTACATCCCTATGGACCATGAGGGCAGATGTACTCTGCTCCAGCGTCCCCATAGACTGTGGGGACGGCTGGACAGGACTGATGGTGGCAAGCACATACATATGTGTGAAGCATGGCAATAGCTGGTCTTGCTCAGCATCTAATAGACCGTGAGGCGCAACAGATCATCCCCAGGACCCTCATAGGCCGGGGGCAACCAGACACCATCCAACATCCACAAAGGTCACGGAGGATTGCCTGACCCTCTGTACTGACAGAGGCCATGGAGGCCACCAGGCACTCCCAGCATCCTTGTGGCACTCGGAGGCAGCTGGTCACTCTCAGCATCCCCATTACCTGGGGGCAGAGGGATGGGGACTGGGGACTGAACCCACAACCAGGGGGTGTGTGTCCCCATGGCCATTTCTGAGCCCTGTGACGGGCCAGAGGCAGCCGTGGTGGGCGGTGGGTGCTGTGGTCTGGAGCAGTGTGTGGGGCTGCTGCCCACGGGCACGCTGGCCGGGCGGTGCTCCAGGCGGGAAGGAGAACAATCTCCTATTTAGACAATAGCACGCGCCCAGGCGGGCCTGTCAGCGCCGCGGAATGGGCCGCACGGGCCTTCCCTCTTAGGGTAAAGGCGCCTCGGAGGCACATGGCTGTAAAAGGAGTGGGACTGAAGGAGGCGGCCGGGGGCCAGGAAGGAGGGGGATGGACAGACACCCTGGCTGCTTCACTCCCATCCATCCACTCATCTGGGTGCTGGGCCGGGCGAGAGGGTGCCGTGTGCCCGGGCAGGCCTGACCAGCGCAGGCGGCCCGCGGAGCTGTGGCACGGGGAGTGAGGAGCGCCGGGCAGCCTGGCCCCGCACGCCACCCGGCGCCAGGCCCGGAGGAGCCCGCGGCGCTGGAGGCTGCGTCTGGCTCCCTGCGCGGCTTAAATCCTGCGGGAGCAGGGGAGGCAGCAGGGAGGGAGGGCCGGGGAGGAGGGGCGGCTGCGGGATGCAGCTGGTTTCGCTCATGAGGAAGTCGCGACCGGGCTTGTTTGACATTCCAGCTCCCTGCCGGCTTCCCGGCTCCAACCTCCTCCTGAGGCCCCGGAGGAGCTGGGCCCAGGCCAGCGCTGGGGCTGTCAGACCAGCCCGGGGCCCGGTTCCCAGGCCCGGCTGGCCTGGGTCAGCGTGGCCTGGGCCGGAGCCTCTGGGAGGGCCGAGCGGCCGGGTACAGTGCGAGGCAGCTCCCTGCCTGGTCCCAGCGTCACCCCATGCTGCCTTGGCGATGTCCCCTTGTCCCTGCGCTGCCCTGTCCCTTTCTGCAGCTTGGAGCAGGTCCCTGGCGTGGACTCCATAGGGAAGGTCTCTGGGATGGGACCTCATGGGGCAGGGTCTTTGTCATGGGACAGCACGAGGCCAAGTCCTTTCCCCTCATGTTTCCTGTACTTAGGGATCCTGCAGGGAGATGGGGATTTCCTAAGAGCCTGTGGAAAGGCCAGCATGTCCGATCACACTCCCTGCACAGCCCAGGACGGGAAGGGCAGCTGAGGAAAAGCCACTTGAGAAAGTTTGGCTCAAGCAGGGTGAGGGAAATGTGCCTCTTTTAACCCATTGATGCCAAATCCACTGCCAGCGTCACAGCCCAAAGGCGCGTTTCCCTCCCGGGGGCACCCCAAGGCCCCCTTCTCCCTGCCCCACAGCTCCACAGCCCCCCAGGCCCTCCCTGCTGCTCGCTCCCTGTGAGCCACCAGCAGGTCCCACGAGTGCCCGCAGGCACAGGGTTATGGGGAGCCCTGTCCTGATGCCCTGGGGAGTTGGACAGGCTGCTATGTCCTTCCCCACCACCCGCCGGGCCTGGATGGGGTGAGGACTCTCAGCTGTGGAGTCTGGCAGTGCTGAGACCCCAGGCAGGGTGCTCAGTGCTGCCGGATGCCCTGCCCTGCCCTACATCCTACCCTGCTCCCCAGTGAGCGGGGTGGTGGGATGGGGTCATGATGGTGGTGGGGTGGTGGGCCCTGGGGTGCTCTGGGTCCATAGGTCACCCCACATAACATGGGACCCCGCTATCACTGGGGATGTGCCTGACCCCAGGGCCTGAAGTGCATCCCTGTCTGTGTCAGAGCTGGCATGGAGGCTGGTGACGCAGGAGGGCAGCCGGCTTGGGGATGCGCAGGACGCGCTCGGAGCAGGGCCAGAGGATGGAAGGATGCTGTATATTTTTCCATCTTCTCTCCCCCATCCCCCAAGTATCCCCCCCCCCGGCCCCGTGCTGGGATGAAACAACCCCATCTGGAAATACCTTCCCTTTTAAAGGCAGGCTCCGCCAGGCAGCGTGCACCGTCCGGGAAGCCGTGGCATTACGCTGCGTCTAGGCGTCCTGGAGGGACTCCAGAGATGTGGGGGCTTGGCGGAGGCAGGCCAGGATGCGGAGCTAGGAGCCTTCTGTCCACCTGCAAGGCTGGCAGGGAGCAGCCAGGAACCATGGGACGAGGCAGTCCTGGGAGCTGCACCTAGGGCAGGATACTGCAGTGGCCAAGCGTGGATGCCCGGCTTCTCACACCGGGGTGAGCACTGGTACCCCTCAGCACCTCTGTTTCAGCGGAGGGAGTGTTTCAGAGGCGCAGGGGCCTGGCTGAGCACTGCTGCTGCTGAGACACCCGGTGCCTGGCAGCGCTGCAACCCTCTGGCCTGGCTGGGAAGGCCCTGAGGACAGTGGCACTGGGGCTGTGGCAGCTGGTTCTGGACAAAACAGCCTGGTTTGAGCTGGGCTGGGGTCACTGGGTTCAGCTCCCCTGCCCTGGACCGCTGCAGGCTGAGGGCTGCAGCATTCTGCACTGGATTAAGGCAGGAAGGTGACCCCCTTCCCCACCTCCCTGGGCTGTGCCCCGTCCGTCAGTCCGGCCTGGCCGATGCCTGGGGCACAGCCCAGCATTGTGCAGTTCCTTCCTTGGCGGTGACAGCCCCTTGGTGCTCTGTGCCCTCAGCACCCCAAACAACACGGGTCTGTGCCTGGCCATGCCCCGGTTGGGAGTCCCTGCCCCGCTCTTGGGTGCCTCATAAAGATGGAACCTGGGCCACAGGCTCTGTTCCCATGCCGGGATCCCCATGTGCCCCATCCTTGACAGGGACAAGGGGCAGCCTAAACCCACAGTGCTGAGCTGGGAGAGGGTCTCTGCTCCCGCGTGCCTGTGCTTGGCACTGCATGGGTTAACAGGGAGCCGCCTCGGGCTATAAATACGCCCCTGGCCCAGGCTAAGATCTCCGGAGGCTATTTTGGTTGGGTGCCTGCTGCTTTGGGAATGTGCCAGGGTGAGGACCCAGGTGCTGACGTCACGCGCCGCTCTGGACCCAGCACCTGCTTGGGGTCACTCAGCAGCACCCCAGGCTGGTGCTCAGCTCCACCTCGACCCCCAGCAGCGGGGAGAGGGTGTTGGGGGGCTGGGATCAGCCTCGGCGAGCTCCAGGCAGGGACCTCTCACGCCCCCCCAGCCCCTCTCTGGGGCAGGACCACTGAGCCTGGCCCCACGCTGAGTGCTGAGCCCTGTGCTCTTGCTGTGGGGCAGATCACTGCACTTCTGAGGGGATTTTGGGGTGTTCAGGGCCGACTGGGGGAACATGGCCACTGGCACGGGGGGTCTGGATCAACGAGGGACAAATGATGGTGTGAAGGGCTGAGTCACCCACCCCCCACAGCGCGGCCTCAGCCAGGCTGTCTGTCTGTCCTGCCCTCCTGCGTGATGCCCTGGGCCCTGACCAGGCTCCCGATGCTGCTCAGGAGTCCCCATCACACTGGTGTCCCCGCACTCCCATGACAGCGGCCCACATGGGGCAGGGCAGTGTTGGGGGCCGGAGGGGCCTGGTCCCCATCTTGCTGCCGCCGCCGCGGGGGCGGGTGGCTGCGTGGGCAGCCGCAGCGGGGCGGGCGCTCGTGCTGGCCGGCCCGTGCGGGACTCCCCCAGCTGTCCCGGAGCAGGAGGGGCCGGTGATGTCAGCAGGGTACAAATAGCAGCGCGCGAGTGCCTTGCCGACGCCTCACCGAGCTCCCGGCCGCTCGCCAGCCCCCGCGCCCCGCTCCAGCCGCGCTCGCCGCCCGCCGCCCGCCGCCACCATGAGCCAGTCCTACTCCTCCAGCCAGCGGGTCTCTTCCTACCGCCGCACGTTCGGCGGCGCCTCGCCCGTCTTCTCCCGCGCCTCCTTCGGGGGCAAGGGCAGCGGCAGCTCCGTCACCTCCCGGGTCTACCAGGTGTCCCGCACCTCGGCCGTGCCCAGCCTGTCCAGCTTCCGCACCACGCGCGTGACGCCGCTGCGCTCCTACCAGAGCGCCTACCAGGGTGCCGGCGAGCTGCTCGACTTCAGCCTGGCCGATGCCATGAACCAGGAGTTTCTGCAGACCCGCACCAACGAGAAGGTGGAGCTGCAGGAGCTCAATGACCGCTTCGCCAACTACATCGAGAAGGTGCGCTTCCTCGAGCAGCAGAACGCCCTCATGGTGGCCGAGGTGAACCGCCTGCGGGGCAAGGAGCCCACGCGCGTGGCCGAGATGTACGAGGAGGAGCTGCGGGAGCTGCGGCGCCAGGTGGACGTGCTCACCGGCCAACGGGCGCGCGTCGAGGTCGAGCGCGACAACCTCCTCGACGACCTGCAGAAGCTCAAGCAGAGGTGAGGGCCACCCCGTGGGCTTCCCTGGCCTCCCTCCCCAGCCAAGGTCCCCTTGTGGGTTTAGTGCTGTCCTAGCACCCTGCTCTCCTTCCCACATCCCTGAGCGCATTGTGGGGCCTCTGCACCATCCCCCTGCCCCATGTCCCCGGGAGGAGGGCACCGCTGTGGTGCCTCTCTCTGGGGACCCAGCGGCCCAGCACATTGCAGGGCCGCCTGTGCCACCTCCTGGTCCCACAGCTGCAATTCCTGAGGGGAAGAAGAGCGCCCCAGGCCACCTACCCAGTGCTGGGAGCTCCTCAGCCCACAGTCCGGAGGCAGGAGGGGAGAGGAGCTGACCCAGTGGCATAGGGTAGGTTGAGAGAGGGGCCCAGGCCTGCAAAGCCCATCAGGGCACTCCCAACAGACGCCGCCAGCCCGTGCCGGCCCTCACGCGCTGCCGAGGAGCGCCCAGCAAGCAGGGCTGCCCCTGGCACCGCGTCCTCCCTCGCCCATGCGCCCAGCAAGGACCCGGTGGGTGGGACACGGCGCCTGTGGGAGCCCTGGCGCCGCGCCGCGATCCCGGGTAGCCCGGCACTGCTCGCGCCGGGGGTGACCGCCTGCTCCGTGGGCGAGCTGAGCCCTGATGGACGGCGGGACGGAGCCAGGCGGGCAGGCGGAAGCGGGGGCGGAGGATGCTCTGCCGGCTCCGGACGCAAAGGAGGGGGAGGAAGCGGCTGTGCTTCCGCAGGCCAGAGGTGCTTGGCCTGCCAAGGAGCCCACGGGGGCGTGGGGGCCGGCAGGGTGGGCACTGAGGGGCATAGCCCCAGGGACAGTGGGGCTGAGTGCCCTTTGTGGCCGGGCAGCACGGGGACTCCTGGCACGGGGGCCCTCGGGGCTAGGACAGCCCCTCGCTGCTGCACAGCCTCCCATGCTGATGGGCTCCCTCCCTACTGTGCTGCCGGGACAGAGGGACACAGAGCAGACAGGCTCCAGCCCTCTCTCTGGGGGGTGACACAACCTGCTCCCTGCCCTGGGGCACCAGTGCCTGCCCCAGACACGCAGGGGCCGCAGTGGGGCAGAGCCCCGGTGCTCTGCACGTGGTGCCTGCCCCGGTGTGGCCCCGGCGTGGCGCTGCCGGGAGGCTGGGGCTGAGCTCCCTGAAAGCCAGGGAGGTGCAGGGCAGGAACAGGCCGGTGTCAGGTTCCCCTTGGCCCTGCCGTGCCAACAGGCACAGCAGGTGCCACCCTGGGAACTTCCCTGCGCTCCGGCCGCCTGCGCACTGACTCTCCCCGTCCTCTCCCCAGCTGCCCAGGCCCTGCCCCGGGGTCACAGCCCCAGGCCACATCCCCGTGGTCCCCCCTCCATCACCCAGCACTGCCCCAGACCCACGGCACAGCTGAGGTCCCTGTACTGCCCTGCCGTGGGTCCCTGTGCTGTCCTCTGCCCTGCGCTGGGTGCCCGGCACCCACCCTTGTTTCTGCCATTCCCGGGATGACTCAGCCAGGATCATCCCCACACCCCATTTCCCTGCCCAGGGCCACCCCTTGGGTCCTCTGACCCACCGTGTGGGGACACAGGCACCCTGGCCCCCGCTGCCGGCCACGCTCCCCTATAAGGGCCGGGGCAGTGAGAGTGGCACTGAGCTGACCTCATGCCTTTGTGCTGTCTCTGGCGATGACTATAATAGGGAATGGGAGGAAGAGCCCCTGGCCCCCAGCCAGCCCTCCCTCCGCCCTCTGGGATCGCGGGACAATCCGCTGTGTTCCCAGCAGGCCATGCTGAGCACAGGGGCGGCGTGCAGGGACACCACTGCAAGGGGACAGGGCTCTGTCCAGGTTCCCCTAATGCCCCCTCTCTGCCCCCAGGCTGCAAGAGGAGATTCAGCTGAAGGAGGAGGCTGAGAACAACCTGGCTGCCTTCAGAGCCGTGAGTATCCGTCCCCTGGAGCTTCCTGGACCCCTCTCAGGGTGCCCAGCCTCCCCCTGCATGTCCCCAGCAGCCAGACCCCCAGGCAGGGCTGCTGCCCCAGCTGCCACATCCCCAGCATGAGGGCATGGCCAGCAGCCCTTGGCCCTTGTGGCCATCTGCGCATAGTGCAGTGCCGAGCAGCCAAGCAGTCCCCCGCGGTGCTGCAGCTCTGCCCTGCCAGCCAGGAGCCTGGGCAGCTTGGCCAGCTCCAGCCCCTGCGCTCCCCTGTGCACCCAACTGCATTCGCTCCACTGCTACCCCATCGCTCTCTGTGTCCCCCAGGATGTGGATGCCGCCACACTAGCACGCATCGACCTGGAGAGGCGCATCGAGTCCCTGCAGGAGGAGATTGCCTTCCTCAAGAAGGTGCATGAAGAGGTAGGTCAGGGTGGATCGTTTTCCCCTGGGCATGGAAGGGGCTGAGGGAAGGAGCGGGTGCTCTGATGTGTCCCTGTGCTCCCCAGGAAATCCGGGAGCTGCAGGCGCAGCTGCAGGAGCAGCATATCCAGGTGGAGATGGACATCTCCAAGCCGGACCTGACGGCTGCTCTGCGAGACATCCGCGCCCAGTACGAGAGCATTGCTGCCAAGAACATCGCCGAGGCCGAGGAGTGGTACAAGTCCAAGGTGCGGCCATGGTGGGGACTGGCCTGAGCATGGGGCAGGCCTGGCACGGGGGGTGGCCACGTGCCCGCGGTCCCATCCAGCCTGGTAGCTGACCCCGCTGTCTCTCCAGGTGTCTGACCTGACACAAGCAGCCAACAAGAACAACGACGCGCTGCGGCAGGCGAAACAGGAGATGCTGGAGTACCGGCACCAGATCCAGTCCTACACCTGCGAGATTGATGCCCTCAAGGGCACGGTGAGCACGGTGGTATAGGGACAACCTCCACTTCCCCTCCAAGGACCTGCTCCCGGAGCTCAAGGGCGTGACTGGCATGGGGGGTTCTTCCAAGCTGTTATGGTCATTACTACTGGGGACTTGTCCATAAAATTTGCTCTGGGCAGTGCTGGGCCCTGTGCATCTTCTGGCCACATCCTGGGCCTCTGCAACATATTTTGGCAGAGCTCTGGGGCAAGTGCACAGAGATGGCAAATGCACCCGAGCCCACGAGGCTCCGGATGTCTGGTTGCAGGTGGGAAGGTGATTGCAAAGAGCCCTGCTCTGCTACCACCAAAGTCAGGGGAGCCTTGAGGACTGGTGGGTGACAGTGCCACCCTGGGCTCCCTCCCTGTCCCCATCTTCACCCCCAGGCAGCTCTGGCCTTGCTGGGATCTAGGCACATCTTGCTTTCCAGGGAATTTTTGGCCCTCTGGAAACTGTTGAGGCATCCTGGAAAGGTGGTGCTGAGACCCTCACCTCTCCTTGTATCCGTGGGGCACAAGCCCTGCCCAGGGAGCTCCCTGCAGCATCTGCTGCCTAGCTCTGGGTGACAGCCCACATTACAGCCCCACATCAGCTGGATCTGGCTCAGCCCAGGGGCGAGTGTGCCCCAAAGACACCCAACCCATGTACCCCTGACCCCCCTGAGCTGAGCCCCACTCTCCCCACGAGTGTCCCCGGCCCCCTGGCGCTGAGCCCGCTGTCCTTGCAGAATGACTCGCTGATGCGCCAGATGCGGGAGATGGAGGAGCGCTTCGCCGGCGAGGCCAGCGGCTACCAGGACACCATTGCGCGGCTGGAGGAGGAGATCCGGCACCTCAAGGACGAAATGGCCCGGCACCTGCGGGAGTACCAGGACCTGCTCAATGTCAAGATGGCCCTGGATGTGGAGATTGCCACGTACCGCAAGCTGCTGGAGGGCGAGGAGAACCGGTGAGTGGTGGGACAGGGAGGACTGGCAGGGAGGATTGTTTTCCATCACCCCATGCCCATCCTTTGGAAGCCAGTCCCACTCCCATGGCTGTGTGGGCCAGGGCTGGCTGCATGGGCCGGCCCTGAGCTCTCCCATCTGTCTCCCTGCAGGATCAGCATCCCCATGCACCAGACCTTTGCTTCTGCCCTCAATTTCCGAGGTGAGTGCTGCTGCACGAGGAGGGAGACACTTGTGTGGGCTCTGAGACGAGTCCCTGGGTTCTCTAGCATGGGAGGGACTATGGGGCAAATCCCCCTCCTGGAAGGATGCAGCTGGGCTGACAGGCAGTGGCCTCCCACCTTCACCTCCCAGCTTGCAGGGTCGCATGGATGCCATGTTGAGCTCATGGGATGGTGACAATCCACAGGGTCCTTGCCATGAGCTGTGGTGGAGCTGGCGTTAACCCTGGGTTTCCAAAGCCATGGCCCTTGGGAACCTCCCACATGTCAGCCCAAATGCTGCATGCTCATGCTGCATGTCCCCCTGGTGCCTGTCACCCACATCCCCTGTGTCCTCCTGCCTGCAGAGACCAGCCCAGAGCAGCGTGGCTCTGAGGTGCACACCAAGAAGACCGTGATGATCAAAACCATTGAAACCCGTGATGGAGAGGTGAGCGCGGGGCAGTGCCTTGGGGCCAAGAGAGCCCATGGGGCACAAGGGCAGGGGTGGGCTCCTGCCCCCGAGTGAGGTGCTGTTGTCTGGGGGATATTCTAGCCCTCGGGCCATATGTTCCTCGTGCCTGCAGCTGTGAGCAGAGCGGGAAGGTCCTGGTGCCACACGCGCCAGGGCTGGGGGCTGTAGCCACCGGGGGCAGGCTGGGGCCGGGTGCTCGGTTCCAGGCAGGGCTCGCGTTGGGCTCTGCCCCCTGCTCTGCATCTCAGGGCTCATCTCTCCCGCAGGTGGTGAGTGAGGCGACCCAGCAGCAACATGAAGTGCTGTAGACGACCCTGCCCGACGGCCCGGCGGCACCTTCCGTCCATCCCTGCCTCCGTCCCGCTGCCCCTGGTGCCAAGCCCTGGCCCGCTCCCCCTCTGCCCTGCTGCCCTGGCACTGCCCGGGGGACCCCCTGCAGTCACCTCGGGCCCTGGCACTGCCGGACGCTCCCGGGCCCCCTGCCCCCCATCCCCCCTGGGCTCTCTCCTCCGGCTTGGAAGTGCGCGCTCGGCTTTGGCAGCTTTGCAGCGGGAACGCCAGCGTCAGGATCAGGGCTGGGCCTGGGGGTGGCCGAGAGGGACGGAGGGGAGAGGCAGCAGGGGTGGGGGGAGCAGGTGGTGGCCTCTGCCAGCTCCCCGGAGAGCCGGACGGTCCCAGCAGCAGGTTCTGGATCCCCCCGCCTCCCTGGACCCCCTCCCCATGCCCACGCCGGGCACAGACTTGGGGTTCGTCCTGCAGGAGCAGGGACCCGTCCCCCCGCGCCAGCACCACTGGCCTCCTCGGAGCTGGTGTTTCTCCTGGCAGAGGGCAGTGATGCTGGGGACAGGGAGGAGACAGGGACTGGCGGAGCCCCCCCGCTCCCAGCCTGGCTTGAAGTCAGGGTGCTCCCAGCCTGCATCACCCCCACACGGCGGGCAGAGACCTGGGCCCCCCATGCCCAAGAGGGGAGGAGGGCAGCGCCCGTCCCCCCACACTTGGCACCAGGGGACGCGGCTCTGCTGGCAGCTCCCCTGGCCAGGGCTGCCCCACACTGTGCCCCCTGGCTGAGGGGGGCCGCGGGGTCCCCGGCCGCAGGAGGCTGCGCTGGGGGCAGGCTCGGAGAGCCGAGAGAGGAAACCCGTAGGTGGACACAGGCGAGAGAAGGAGTGAGTGAGTGGGAGAGAGGGGGGAGAGAGAGAGAGGAGCCGGAGAGAGGCCCAGGGGGCCGGCGGGCACCCCCACCCCTCGCCCCACCGCACCCACCCCCCACCGCGTTACGTGACTCTTCCAGGCGGCCGAAATAAACAGCGGAGCATGACCCCGTCCTCCGAGCTCGTGTCTGCAGCAGGGGTGGCAGCATGGGGCAGCGCGGAAGCTTCGGCCGGGGGCGCCCCCGGGGCCCCAGGGCTGAGCTGGGAGGGATGGTGGGACAAGCACCGTGGCCCCTGGAGCCGTCTCCTGCAGGCTGCCCCCGGGACAGCTTTCCCTCATGCTGAAGCGGCTCCCTGTGAGGGAAGAGGGGACCTGGCAGCACTGGGGACTGCAGCACAGCCTCGGCTGGGGGGAGCCAAGCCCAGAGCTGCTCTGCAGGCTCGGGGGGTCACTGCACACACACAGAGCCCTCCTCATCCCTCTCTGCCGCCGGTATGTCCTGATCTTCACTCGGGCTCCTCTGCCTCAGTAGTGGGGGGACACACAGTGGGAACCTGGGACTCAGCATTCCCCCAGCTGCTGAGATTCAGGATTGCTCTGGCCAGAGGGGAAGTTGAAGGGTCCCTTAGCAGAGAGCAGGAGCCTGGGGAGGGCAGTGGGGTTGGGATGAGCCTGAGGTCAGTGTTTGAGCAACATCCTCAACTTGGGGTGCTACTACCAGCAGCTGCGGGTGCCTCCTGAAGGGACAGCCCAGCACAGGGCCAGCCTGCAGCGTGGCTCACCCCAGGCTGGGCGCCGGGGGTCTGGGCCTCTAAGCCTGTCTCCAGCAGGTGGCCCTGTGACACCGAGGACCGTCCCCAGGGCTGTCCCCAGGGAGGGTTTACATCACCAGCCACCTCCATCCCTGGAGCGAGAGCCCTGCCCCCCTGCCCTCTGCAGCTGGGTGCCAGGAGGGACCTTCCCTGTCCCCTGCTTTGCCCAGGCTGCTGCCACTGTGGCCACCCCGTGCAGCCCTGCCCTGAGGGCTGCGTTGTGTCCCGCTGTCCCCTGCATCCCCCCGCACCCTCCGAGCCTTTCCTCCTGGGGGTGAAGGACAAGGCGGCAGCGTGGGGATGGGGAAGGAGCAGCCCTGTGCCTTGCGCCATAGTCGCCTTCATGGACCAGGGGGAGACGTCCTTAGGCCCTCACAGGCTTCTCCTCCAGCACGAGAGGCCTGGTGCTCGCTGGCTGCTCTGTGGCGCACGGTGGGTCTAGCTGTGTCCCCCGGCTGCTCAGCTTGAGGGATCTAGCAGCCCATCAGGTCGCCCGCACGGACTGCTGCTAGAACACGAGCCTTTCCCTCCGCCGAGATGCAGCTGAAACTGCCACGTCCTGAGGCTGGTGGCCACGCGCAGCCACGCTGCTCTGTAGCTGGGAAGCAGTGCGCCATGTGGTTCACATCCAGCTCGCCCAGATTTACAGCCCTGGAGAGGGCGGCTGGAGCCATGTGCTGTAAATCCAGGAGCTGGGGAAGCCCCGCAGGCTGGGGGAGGCCGGCAGAGGCAGGATCCTGTTCTCCTTGCCCAGCACAGAGCTTGCAGGGGCCTCCATGGCAGAGCGTGGAGGGGTTGGCGAGACGTGCACGGGGCTCGTGCACTCTGGGGCAGGAGCCTGGGAAACACGATTTCAGCAGTTTGTGATTTTGGGGTGTTTGCAGGCCACGGCAGGGCTGATTTGGGGCGAGGAGGGGTGCAGGGAACCCCCCCGGACGAGCTCTCTGCACTCCCTGCTGCATGCACGCTCAGTCCAGGGGCACAGGGCGAAGGGTCCCCGCCGCGCCGGCTCCTGCGCCGCCCGGGAGGCGCAGCGCGCAGGGCTCGCGTTGCAGGAAGCATCGCGGTGTCCTTTCCCTTTACATGCCACCAGGGTCTCTGTGTCTCGATCCGGTGACATGGCCAGCGAAGGGGACGGGGGAAGGAAGGCTGGGCCCCCCCTCCCTCTGTGCGCGCTGCTAATATGGCAAGGCCCCTCCGCTATCTGTGCAAGCGGAGACAGGCAGCAGGCCCAGCGCTGGGCGCTGCGCGGGGGAGCCCAGCCAAGGAATGTGACATATCAGAGGCAGCTGCCACTTCAGGAGAGGGGGCAGAGGGAGCGCAGCTCTGCAGGGGCTGCGCGCCGACGGCCAGGGCCGGGGGGGACGCCGGGGCCCCAGCGCCGGGGAGAGCTGGTGCCTGCAGGAGCTGCCCCCGAGGAAGGCATCGGAGCAGCAGGTGCCGCGGCGCCGCGCGGGGCGGGCTGGGCCGGGGGCTGCCATGGCGCACGGGGAACGCGGGGGCCCACGCCGTGTGCGCGGCCACGGGGCAGGCGGCAACCCGAGCCCCGGCCTAAAAATAACCGTCGTCTCGCGCGCGGCGCGGCGGCGACCTTCGGGGGGCTGCAGCCGGCCTCGGGGGCAGGCGCGGAGCCGGGGCCCCTGCATCGCGGAGCCGCCTCAGCGCCCTGCGGCAGCCGGCAACGCGGGCACTGCTGGCCAGCCCCCTAACCGCGTTCCCCTCCCCAGGTGCAGGCGGAAGAGCTGCAGACCATGCAGCGAGCCCCGGCACGCAGCGGCACAGGCCGGGCCGCAGAGGTGGCAGGGGCGGCCGGGCGCCCCCCGGGGAGGCCCGGGGCTGCCCCTCCAAGCCCGGGCATCCCCCCGAAGCGCGCCAAGGTCACTGCTGAGCAGGGGGCCGCCGAGGGGGCCCCTGCGCGCCCGCTGGCGCCAGTGTTTGCGCGCAAGCTGAAGAACGCGGCCATCGGCACCGGCTGTGACATCCGGCTGAAGGTGGTGGCAGTGGGGCACCCCCGGCCCAGCCTGCGCTGGTACAGAAATGGCGAGCGCATCACCCCCGGCGGCGGTGAGCACGGCACCCTCTGGATCCGCGACAGCAAGAAGGAGGATGCTGGCGTGTACACGTGCATCGCCGAGAACGAACAGGGAGAGGCCATGACCAGCGGCGTGCTGGCCATCATTGACATGGAAGGTAAGGGCCATCGGGGCGCCCGCCCCACCACTCGCCCCAGGCTGCGGGCTGTGGTGGTGCTTTGCAAACCCCCGCCTCAGTGCTGGTGCTGGAGGCTGGGCTCTGGGGGCGCGTGCCAGTCTGGCCGGGGGTCCCTGGATCGGCTGGGGCAGATGGGCAGCTGGAAGCAGCAGGTGCCCGGTGCCAGGGCGGGATGCCAGGGCGCGAGGTGTGTGGCAGCACAGGACAGAGCCTGCTGGGGCAGCAGGAGAGAGAGATCTCGAGGCTCGGTGCTGCTGGAGGCGCTGGTGCCGTGCACGGCACAAGCTGCGCTGGCCTGCACCCCATGGCCCTGCGGCCCTACGGTCCCAGCCCCCCAGCTCCCGTCCCATTCCGGGGCAGCGGTGCCTAGGGCACCTTGGCACTGGGGAACCTACTGGGGGACCTGGACCCCATTAGGGGCAGAGCTTAAGGTTGCAGGGGGAGGAGCCTACCTGCAGGAGGCGGGGCATCCCCGTGGCAGGCGGGGCCTGCTCTGCAGTGGGCGGGGCTGCTGCTCAAGGAGCAGGGATGGAGCCGAGGAGGGTCTCCCTGCTCCCCCAGAGCCCCAGGGCGCAGGGTAGAGCGCGCCATGGCCCGGGGCAGCGGCCGTGCTGGACTCGCCGTGTGGGATCCTGCCCTGCTGCTGGGTGCCCCGGCCGCAGCAGCCGGTGCTCCTGCGGTGCGGGGTGGTGCCGTGTGCCCCGCGTGCAGGTGTGTGTGCAGGGTACCTGTGACAGAGCTGCACGGCCAGTGGCTGCTGCAGAGACGGCTCCTCCGAGCGGGGATGGGACCCGCCACCGAGCCGGCCACCTCTGTGCGGCCACTGCAGGGCTATCGGGACGCCGCAGTGGGCTGGCTGGGGCCCTGCTCAGAGGAGAGCTGTTTGTGCAAGGACGTTACCAGTGTGGGAAGCAAGCACAGAGCCCTGCAGAGCCTGGGTCTCCTGGGACGGGGCATGCGGGTCTGTGCTGTGGTTTGTGTAGGGCACTGGGCAGACGAGGGGCAGGAGGTGCCTGCAGAGCTGCAGGCAGTGCGTGAGGAGGAGGAGGCATCGCTCCTCCAGCGGCTGGGGCTCTGCAGGGCACATCTAGGCGCGAGGATGCTGCTGAGGGGCTCCGTGACATCGTGAGCGCTACCAGAGCAGTGCAGTGGGGCGGTGTGGGGCAGTGCGGCGCTGCGTGCACAGCGTGCTGAAGGGTGCCGTGGGGCTGCAGGGCATTGCGTCTTTGATGCAGAGGGACCATGGTGCTGTGGCTTCAAAGTGGGCATGGGGCGAGCTGCGGGAGATATGCCCTGTGCCGTAGGGCACCCCTGCTGTGGGTGCTGGGGGAGGCGTTCGGCCCCGCGGACACGTGTGGCTGTGGGGCCACCTGCACGGGCCTCCCCGGCGCTGCCCGGCCACGCGACAGGCACCGCCTGATTTCCCCAGGTGCCCGTTCCCGTTGTGCTGACGCACGCGTCCCTGCTCCCGATTCCAAGCTGCTGGCCCTCGTGGCCGCGTATCTGGAGCAGATGAGGGAAGCATGGAGCAGGCAGGGCTGCCTAGTGCTCCCTGAATGTCACCCTGCCCAGACACTGCCCCGGGCGGGTGCCGGTGCTGTGGGGCACAGCCACTCAGAAACCTGCCCCGAGGGCAGCGCCATGGGCACCCACGGGCCCTGGGGCTGGCAGGCTGCAGGTGGAGCAGCGGCAGCTCCCAGGCAAGGTGCTGCCATGTCCCCACACAGGGAGTCTCTGTGACTGCTGGAGCAGTGCCCGGGGAGCCCAGAGCAGTAGTCCCCGTGGGGCAGCCAAAGGAAACGCAGCAGCCACGCGGACCAGGCCAGGGCATGCGGCACAGCTGAGGCCTGGGGAGGGCAGTGTGCCCTGACAGGAGCAGGGATTGGGGTCCCACATGTGGAAGGACACTAGATGGGGAGGGGGACCCCTGCCCATCCGCTGGCACCGCGGGGTGCCAGGCCCGGGCGTGTGCAGAGCCCCGTTATTCCTGCAGCGCCACCGGCCAGGGCAGCTCCCAGTGTGGGGTGGTCGATGCCCTCTCCGAGGGGCTCCGGGCCGTGCCGGAGGGGCCGCACCGCCCAGCTCCACGCTCCGCCCCGCCAGGTCCTGCCGCACCGGCTCTGCATTCCCCCTTGCTCGTGCGAGCCCGATTTAGCTCCTCTAATCCCTTGCCCTGAATCTGTCGCTCCACCCCACTAATGATTTTCTCCTGCTCTTCTCCCAGGTCCCTTGAGTGCGTCAGTGCCAGCGCGGGGGGCACCGGGAGGCCCACGTGGGGCCGGCAGGGCGGGCAGGTGACGGGGCTCCTCAGGTTGCTCCATGGAGCTGACACCCCCAG
Organism: Tinamus guttatus; assembly: GCF_059628265.1. Taxonomy (NCBI): domain Eukaryota; kingdom Metazoa; phylum Chordata; class Aves; order Tinamiformes; family Tinamidae; genus Tinamus; species Tinamus guttatus. Next base: position 4,619,119 of record NW_028288594.1, on the reverse strand, counting down.
ACCCTGCCCGTGCTCCTGCTGCCCCGAGTGCAGGTGGCTCTGCCTCCGTCCTGCCCCGTCTCGCTAGCCGAGCAGTGCAGGGGCTAGCAGAGACTCAGGTGCTTGCTGGCCCTTCCAGCTAGCCCTGGTGCTGCCTCCAGCCCCCGCCGGGGCCCCTGGGCCCGCTGACGCCTGTATCACTTCTCCGGCCTCACCTCCTGATTCCTCCCCCCTCAGTGGGATTAAATCACCTCCTAAGAACTCCAGCTAATCTCCGTGCAGAGCCGGGCCCGGCCCTCCCCGGCCGTGCCAGCACCGGCTGATCCTCCCCGCCGGTGCTGCGTCTTATTTCAAGGTTGGATTTGTCCGTCTTCAGCTCCCAGCCTGGGGTCTCGCTCCGCTCGCCTCCACCTGCACTCAGCAATCAAACTGCCTCGTAACCTTTCCTCGGCCTGGGAACGGGCTGACCCGGTGTGGATTTAGGGGCAGGGAAGGAAGCAGGAGCTACCAGGCCCCGGCACAGCCCCATCCTGTGCAGCAGTGATGTGCTTTGCAGCCCAGTTCATGTGGTGGCATGAGTTGGCAAAGCGCGAGCGGTGTCCTGTGGGCTCCACACTCCTATCCGCATCCCGCATGACTCTGCCCACCCAAATCCCTGCTTTCCTCCCAGCTTCCGGGCAGCGGACAGTGATGGACAAGTTTTCCAGCTGCAGGAGCAGTGCTCGCTGCTCTGCCCTGGGTTCCGGGGCCGTGCATGGCTGTGGCGATGGCAGTGGCACCCTCGTGGGGATGGCTGTGCTGGCAGCAATGCTGGTGGCTCAGCACCCAGGCCGTTTATCTTGATGCCTAATTTTAGGCCCTTGCTTTGCAGAGCTGTGTCCATGTTTAGTGCCAAGGGCCCCTGCCCTTGGGAGCCTCTGCCAGCTCTCCTCCAGGCGCTGTGCTCTTGGGGCCCGAGCAGGAGCTAAAACCTCCTGTGCTGCCTCTTTGCCCCTGTGCCCATCCCAGGGCTCGTCTCCCACAAGAGCCTTCGCAATGCCGGGATGCCCTGCGTGGTGGGTGCTACCCTGGGTGCTTGCCCCAAGCAGAGCAGGGACAAGTCCCCTGGGCTACGCAAGTGCGATGAGGATCCACCATGCAGGCTCCCTGTGGCCAGCGGGGCTGGAGAATGGACCTCGCCGTGTAGCTGCTGGGTCTGAGGGCACCAAAGTGTTCTCGGCCGCTGCCTGTCCCTTGTCCTCCGGGCAAGCCCTGTCCTTTCCCAGGAATGATCCTCGCAGCCGGACCAGCCCACACAGGGCTGCAGGCGACCTTGGCGGCGAGCGCTGCCTCGTGCTGCCGCGGTGCCCGCCCTGCAGAGCCGGGACCCCCGCGCGGGCCGGGCCGCGGTGCGCTGCGGAGTGAAGCGGGTCAGGCCGGAGCGGCGGCAGGAGCAGCTGTCCAGTCAGTCACCTCCACCCCTGCCCTCTCCGCCGCAGCCGGGGGGTTATTTTTGCTGAGGAATGTGCCGTCCCCTGGGATTCTGGCAGGTTGCAGGTCTTGTGTTACAGGCGAGTGGCTGAGACCCGGGCCCGCACGCGGGTAAATATAGCAGTGCCGCTCGGGGCTGCGTGTTGGGCCGGGCGGCCTGTTCCTCCTCCTGGGGGCTGCTCCCTGCCCCCAGCACTCCCCAGGACAGCCCACGTGTGTCCCCCGGGACCCTCAGCACCGGCGTGGGGTGCTGCAGTGCCAGGACCGGGCTGGCAGGACGGGTACAGAGCCCCGAGCAAAATGTGGCTCTTCTGCGGCCGGGGAGCTGCTGCCACGCTGTCCTGCCCCAGGACAAGGGACGGAGTGGGAAGGCCCTGGAGCAGGGAGACAAGGGATTAGAGCCTGGGCTGCAGGAGTTGCTGTGAGTCCCTTGTTGTGCTGCCCACAGCAGGACGTGTCTGGGATGGGCATGAAGGGACTTGTCCATGCAGTAATGGGACGCTGGGAGGGTGGCAGTGAAAGGGATGCCAGGAGGCCAGGAGGGTTGACAGGCTCCAGGTGACAGGACACGCCAAGGACCATTTCCCCTGGTTCAGTTGCTCACCCGTTCGGGAGCCTCAGCGAGGACGTCATTCCTCGAGGGTGATGCTGCATGTGTGGCATGTGCAGGACCCCGGCTGCTGGCACCGTCACTCCCAAAGGTCACCTTGGGGTGTGCCGAAGGCTCGTCCCTGCGCAGGGCACTACCTGTCCCCCTGCGTCACATCCCCACCTCCTGTTGTGTTGCTCTCCCGCTGCGCACAGGCCACTCACAAGGCTCAAGCACATGAAACATTCATGATCAGAGCTCCTCGCATCCCAGACGGCTGCACACACCGGCGCCCATCAATTACTCAAGCGCTCAGCGCCACCGACTCCATGCGGCTCATGGCCAGTGCTGGGTGGCCACTGGCCAGCATTTGCAGGGACAGGATTTGGGCAGCCCGCTGGGGCGTGCAGGGAAGCTCAGCATGGAGCCGGCAATTGCAGCTCCTGAGACTCTCTGGTGGAAACCCCTCGGGGGCTGAGAGCTGGGGGGACACGAGCCCTGAGCCTGCCCTGCTGGAGGGCTCTGCCTGGGGGTGCCGGCTGCCCGGGCTCCTCTCCCGGTGCTGGAAGGGGGACAGCTGACAGGAGCTTGCTGCTGTGCCAGCTCTGGCATTTGCACAACCTGCCTGATGTGCGGGGTCTCCACAGAAACCCTGCAGCATCACTTGAATTGTGGGACTGTCAGAAATGTTGTATAAACAGTTCCTTTTGTATTGGGTAATTTGCAAGTTATTATGGAACCATGAAATGCACCACGTTGGGAGTCATGGGCTGGGAGGAGAAGTGGAGAAAAGCTGGCAGGGCTGCCAAGCTTTGTGCCGTGTGCGATACTCGAGTGCGTGCTGGCACGGGGGACTGGCTCCCAGAGGAGGCATGAACAGCGGGAGGACCGGCACTCCGTGGGGACACCTCGTCCAGCGGCGCCCCTGCTGATGCCCCGTGGTGGGGTGCTCTCCTCAGGCATGGCAACCAGCGCCGTTTCCCAGGGCACGAGGTGTCCCATGCTTCTGGGATCCAACAGCAGGAGGAAGTGACGTGGATGCCACGGATGCTGGCAGCTTCCCCAGGAGCCTGGCTGGGGGCATGGATAGGCCTTAATGGCCCTAAGCTGCTTCACCTGAGCCTGGACCCTCACCCTCTGCCTGTGCCCCATTTGAGGTCAGCCACAGGCAGCCAGCTGTGCCTTGGGCTGTGCTGCTGTGTCTGTCCCTAGCCCTGCCTGGGTGCCCTGCATGGACCTTGGGCTTGGTTCATCGCTTGCCTCCTGTGGGGCTGGAGCCCGTGAGCAGCTCGCGGCTCTTCTTGCTGCGTTCAGCCCCTGGAGGGTGGCACCCCACACTATGGCAAGGTCTGCCCAGGGTCACCCTAAGCTCCCTGCCCTTAGGAAGCAGCCACTGTCCTGTGTGGGTCATGAAGCACAGCCAGGGACAACTGAGGTTCCCCAACCCATCTCTCAAGGTGAATCTTGTGTCCCACCAGCTGCAATAAGGAGATGCCAGCCCAGGGCTGGGCTTCAGGGTGAACACGTAGGTTGCGAGTCTGCTTTGTCACCAGCTCTGGGTGCCTGGATGCAGGCTGTGAGGGCTGGCAAGGGCAGGCAAGGGAGCTTGCAGAGGGAGCTCTCCTGGTTGCGTGCGAGTGGTCCAGGCAGTGCTGGGACCCAAATGCACGTCCTGGCAACAGGGTCTGCTCATGGTGGCGGGACTCGTGGGGCTGGCAGGAGGCATTGCGGAGCTGGGATTTCAGCAGTGTTGGTGGGGGCATGCTGGGGATGACGTGTGAGGCGGTGGCGTGCAGTGCGGGTGCTGTGCATTGTGTTGGTCTTGCCCTTCTGGGTACGCGTGGGGGAAGTGAACAGTGCCCCATGGTGCTCGATGCTGCACTGTGCATGAGAGAAGGGCAGCATTTGTCCCGGGTGGCCCAACAGGAGGGGCTGACGGCAGGGGACGGTGACACAGCAAGGGCCGTCGCGCTGGGCAGCGCAGGGCTCTCGGGGTCCCGCGGAGCGGAGCCAACAGGCGGCGGGAGGGCAGGACGCACGGCCGAGGGTGCCCCCGCGCCGCGGCGGCCCTCGCTGCCGGCTACCTGTGCCCTGCGAGCGCCGCGCGCGGCGCCGTCATTGTGTGTGCCAGGCTGCGAGGAGGCGGGGGCAGGCGGAGGCAGCAGGGAGGGAGGAGCGCTCCAGTGATGCTTCATGCTCGCAGCTCCAGCCCTCCGGAGCCCAACCTGGCAAGCCCCTTCCCCCCCGGCCGCTGTCCCCAGCTGCAGGCGGCAGAGGATGCTCCCGGCATCGCCGGCCCCCGACGCGTGCTGACGTTGGGGACCCCGCCGGGAGCGGGTTGGCATCCTGCCGGGCTGGAGCCAGTGTGGCTGGGCCAGCAGGGCTCTGCAGAAGCATGAAGAAGATCTGGGTGAAGAAACGCTTCCAGGTAAGGGCTCCGGGCTCCCGTGCATGGCAGTGCACGGAGGAGGGGGCAGTGCCAGCGAGCTGGAGCGGATCCTGCCAGGCTGGGGATGGGGCTGTCCCGCCAGTCCTGCCCCTGCCACCTGGGGCTCCCCAGGGCTTCACCTACAGGGCTCCATTCCTGCCTGCAGAGCTGCCAGCGCCCTGCGTGTCCCTGGCACTCCGGGCAGCGCTGTCCCCGGAGAGGGACAGGGCAGATGCCTGGCACCGCCTTTGCCCGGCGCCATCCTCAGGAACTGGGCTCTGACCCTCTCCCCAGGCTTCCCCCCCACCCCATTCTGGTCCCCGTGCTCCCCTCTGCCCTCCCTGCCCTCCTGAGCCGTGATAGCAAATGGAGGCTGCTCCATGGCTCCCTCCAGCCCCGCTGCCGGTGGTCACGGACCTGGAGACGAGGCTTTGCATGCGTCATCCCCTCCGCGTCAGGAGCATGCCTGGCAGCGGCAAGGCTCCTCCGCGGGGCCCCTCGCCACTCGCTCTGCCACTGAGCAAGGACGTCACTCGGCCACGGGGAGGGGGGATGGGGACGAGCCTTCCAGGAAGGCCTCCCGGCTCCCCCAGGGCACGCAACCCCCAGCACGGGCTGCACGGCACCCCCGTGTCACCCTGCAGGTCCATCCTCCCCCCGCAGGGCCGGGGAGGGGCTGCCACCCGCAGCCGCTTCGCGGTGGGTGCAGGAGGTGCCTGGGGACACAGAGGCCCTGGGACATGGTGGGGATGGGCTGGATGCACCCGAGCCGGGAGCGGGGTGCAGGGGGTGCTCGCCTCCCGCTGGGGCAGGGAGGGTCACGCTGACTGCCCTTGGGGCAGTGCGCGCAGGGACTCGGTGTGCGCTGGGGACGGCTCTGCTCCGTCAGCCCAGGCGCTGGGAGCATCTGGACCCCCGCAGTGGCAATCCCTCCGCATCGGGTGAGCCACCTCCTGCCTCCCCATCTCCCGTCTGTCCCTGCCCCTTGTCTGTCTTGTTCCTGTGGCACTGGTGTTGGGTGCTGTTGGTCATCATGCACCAGGCGGTGGCAGGATGCGAGGGCTGTGCTCCAAGTCCCCAGGAGACCCTTGGGGCTCCCGTGGGGCCTGTGATGCTGCCTGGGGAGGTTATGGCCCTGCAAGCCCTGGGAAAGGTCCCCAGGCTGGGCAGGGTGGCTCCGCGCATGGCCCTGGGCCAGCAGGGCAGAGCCTTCAGGGTGCTGAGCCCAGCTGCCCCTGGCCTGGTGGGGACCGAGAAGGCTCCCGGGGCTCCCCAATTCCATTTCCTTTGGGGTGCAAAGGAAACCCCAGGGCTAGGAATGCATCCACCCCTTGCCCAGCAGGCACTGGAGCCCAGACCCCAGCGCCACGGCAAGCATGGCGCTGCCTGCCCCCTTTGCATGGCCATGCAACCCATCCTAGCTCGACCGACCCCTGTTAGGAAGCAGAGGGGTGGCTCTCCCCCGGGTAGGGCTGCGCGACCCTGCGTCACCCACCCCAGCAGGTGAGCACCGTCCCCGCCGAGGCTGCGGGCTGCCCCATCCCGTCCCGCAGGGACCCGCTGTGGTGCAGGGGACACGGGCGCAGCTGCCACCCCGGTGCCGGGGGACAGAGCCTAGTCCAGGCCTGCCGGCCGCGTGCACCAGATTCGGTGGGGAGCTGATGGCGCCAGTCCCTGGGGAAGCCACGAGAGCACCCGTTAATGGCACTCAATTGCATTTTCATTTTTTAATGGGGGAATTATCCGCCGATGGTGCAGTTAATCACTCGTGTATCTTTCCCTGGCCTGGCAGGCGGGCTGCCAGCCAGCACCGGCACAGCCAGCCGAGGCGGGAGGTGAAGCCCGGCTCAGGCTGAATACAAATGTGGCTTGTGCAGGCGCTGCCCTCGGGCCTACGCCGCATGCAGGCAGGGCTGCCGCCCGGCCGAAGCCCCCCGCGCCGCCCGCCCGCAGGGGCTGCTGCACTGGCAGGGCTCGGGGCTTGCAGAATGGATCTGCTGCCCCTCGAGAGGGCAATCGAGCCTTGATCGTGCCTGTCTGCCTGCACCTGGCGCTGCCTGGCTGCCCCCTGCATCCCCTTTGCATCCTGCTTGCCCTGCCTGCCATGGAAATCTCCTTGTCCCTCTGCACGGGTGCCCGCCAGGCCCAACAGCTGGCTCTCCCCGGGCCGCTCGCTGCCTTGGCAGGCGGTGCCCGAGCTGCTGGCACGGAGGGCAGCCGGGCTGGCGAGTTGTTCCCGGCGCCTCTGCCGCGCGCCCGGCTCCCTCCGCCCGCGCAGACGGCAGGGATGCATGCGGCCCCCGCGCCGCCAGCCCCGCGCGGCGGGACGGTCCCGTGCCGCTTGTGCCAAGGTGGCCTCTGCACAGCTGGCGCAGCCTCCGCGCAGGAGGGAGGCTGCGGCCCCTGCCCTGGGTCTCTGCCTGGCTGCCTGCACCTGAGCCAGGGCTTGGAAGATGCTTTGCTGGCCCGGGCTCTGTGCTGGCACGCGCTGTGCCTTCAAGAGGGCTGCAGAGCACTTGGGCACCTGCCCTGCTGCCGCCGGGTCCTGGCAGCGGTGCTGGGGCAGCCGGGGCGCACGGGGCTCTGCACCCGCGGGGAGCCCCCAGGCTCTCCTGCTGCTGGGCTGTGCTGCCTGGAGCAGGTGGTGTGCCACCTTTTGGAGAAACAGCCGCAGAAAGGCACTCGAGGTGCCACGGGGACGGTGTTTCGTGGGTGCGCCCAGCTCCAAGCTGTTCAGCTGGGCGAAGGCAGGAGCCTGTCAGCATCAAGCACCATGGTGGTGACGCACGGCAGGAGGGAGGCCCGAGTGTTCCGTGTGGAGCCGAGCGCCAGCAGGGGCAGGCACCCAAGCCGGGGCCCTCACCTGTGCGCGCTGCATGCGGGTCGCACCTCGCGTCAGGGCCGGGATGCTCCTGGGGAAGACGTGCGTGTTGCTGCAGGCGCGCACAGGCTGACAGGTGCCAGCACGTGCAACGACCCGGGAGACACCAAGGGCTGTGTGCGCGGCTGTGCAGGCCCTAGGCGCCCTGGCTCCGCCTGTGCGCGTGGTGCGTGGGCTGCCCGTGTACGTGGGTGTGCGCAGGGGGTGCTGTGCGTGCGCGCCGTGGCGGCTCCGCTCCGCGCTGCCGTGCAGGGGGAGGGAGAGCCTGAGCACGGACGGCTGCGCCGAGGTGTGCGAGCGCTGTGTGCACGTGCGCGGCACCGCACACATCGCGGGGGTGCCCTGCGCACGCCGTGGCGTGCGTGTGCCACGCGGGACCGCACGTGCATGGTGCCGCCCGGGCCGTGCCCTGTGTGCCAGGGTGTGACACGCGGGTGCCGGTGCCTGTGTCACGGCAGTGCTCCTTCTGTCTCCAACCCTATTTTGGAGTGGTCATGCACAGGGTTTGGATGGACATCGTGGGGGTCATGCACACCTAGACAGGGACTGCGCCACTCGGCAGCTCTGTGTGAGGCCAGGCAAGCCCCGAGCTCCCCGCACTGCCCTGCCTCCTCCTCCTCCCGGTTGTCCTCGCGGGGTGCCTGCCGGGGGGATAACGCTCTTCTCTCTTTTCCTTTGCAGAAAACCGGCCACTCCCGGCGCTTCGGGCGCTTTACGCATGGTGCGTTGAATTACCAGAACCCCGTCCTGCCCTCGCTCCCCGCCGAATGCGTCTGGGATCGGGGGGTCTGACCCACGCGAAAGGGCCCTTCCTGCTCTGCCTGCGGCGCTGGGGAGGGAGCCGGGGAGCCCAGGGCTGGGCTGTGCCCGGCACCCCAGAGCAGGGCCTGTGCGCGGGCAGGCACGGGGCGCTCTGGGGTGGTGTGTGGCGGAGGGGGGCTGCAGTGGGGCAGGGGATGCTGTGTCCTCCCTGCCCACCCGGCTGCAGGGCAAAGGACGGACTTCTTGCCGAAGACCCAGGTCGTGGTGGCTTGCAATGGCCAGGGTAGCCCCCGTGGCTGCATGAGGCTCTGCTCTCCTCGCCCAGGGTGTTCCCGTGGCTCTGAGCTGGTTGGGCTGCATCCTGCCTGTGGGAGGCTTGCCAAAGATGCTCTGTTTGGGCCCACTTTGTCATGGCCCAGAAACTTATTCTGAGAGCACAGGGCTGCTCTCTAGGAGCATCACAGCTTTCCCAACCGGGCTACAGGGTATTGCGATATTTTGCAATGCTTCCCACAGGAGGGTAGAGGACAGGTGTATTTGCCACAAGGCGGGTGCTGGCACCCTGAGCCAGTGGATGTGCGGGGGACACGCACGGAGCTCTCTGCGCCGGAGCGTGCAGCGGCTGTGGGTTGCGGCGCTCTGCAGGGCCCGGTGCTGCACAGCGGCCTGAGACCGGCTGTGGGGCAGAGCGGGGCCAGCGACAGGACCGTGATGTGGGGAGGGGCTGCCTCGTCTCGTGCCAGCAGTTCGGTCTGTGCGAGGCGGGAAGGGGCGTCTGCGTGCTGCATAGCGAGCACGTGGGAGCTCAGGAGGTGCCAGAGTTGTGCCCGTGCCCCACGGGCACTTGGCCACCGCTATAGGGTTTGGGTTACTTATTATGGGGTCCTAAGATGGGGCAAATGCCCAGTCATTCGTCCCCACTGTACCCCAGGCCTGGCATGTGGCACCAGGCTCCCAGATGCGGCAGGATGCTGCCCCATGCCAGTGTGGGGAGGTGCTGGGGACAAGTGTCCTTCCCCACTGCCCCCCGCGTCTCCGCAGGCCGGGCCGATAACCGGGTGTTGATGTCTCTCTCTCTCTTGCTGCCCCTATGGAAGCGAAGTTTTCCGCTCCTGCAGGAAACAAAGCTACGGTAGGACGGCACTCGCCTCATGCCGGCCCCCGTGTCCCCAGACGGACCCTGCGCCTCCAGCTGCTGCCGTCCCCTCTCTCTGCTCCTGCCCTGCTGCTGCCCCGCTGTCTGCACCAGCCCTGGCCACGGCCACCGTGCAGCTCGCCACTGCATCCCCTGTGCTGGCAGCGTCTTCCCACCCTCCCCAGACTACATCCCGTCCCGTCACCTGCAGCAGCTCCTGCCCCCTTCTCCTGACCCGCAGCATGTCCTTCCTGCCACCCTGGCTGCGCTCGGCTCCTTCCCACCCGCTCCCGCCTTTCCCTGCTGGCAGGCTGTGCTCTCTGCTTCCCAGCAGAGCCGGTCCTGGTCACAGTCTTACCCCCATCCCTGGCATGGCCTCCTCCCACACTGCCCCGGCCCTGATCACCTGCTGTGGACTTGGTGGGTCTGCGAGGGGCCGTGCCAGCCCCCACCACCATCCCCATGTCCCCTCACCCTCCGTTTTCCCCCCGCAGACTCGGAGACCGGCGAGGATGAGCCCAGCGACCCCCAGGTGACGCAGCGCAGCGAGCTCCAGGATGAGACCACTTTCAGCACCCCCACGGGTGAGCCGAGGTCCCCAGGCTGTGCTGAGCACAGCCAGCATTGGGGTCCCTGTCAGGAGGAAGCCACTAAAAAGGGTTTGGGTCAGCCTGGCGCTGCCTGGTGCTAGCTCCACACTGCACCCGCCGTGCCCTGTGCCAGCTTGTGAGCAGGGCGCCGGGCTGGTGCCCGCGAGCTCCCCGTGGCGTCTCACCCCTCTGCTTGCAGGCGAGTCCGACACCCTCGTGGACGCCTCCATGAACACGACGCCGACCTCGGTGCTGGCCCTGTCGCAGGCGGAGGAGCGCTCCAGCTGGTCGGGCAGCCAGCAGACCGTGGTGGAGAAGGAGACGGATGCCAGCCTCCCCGCAAGGGGACCCTACCTCCGCCCCAGTGCCTGGCAGCCGCAGGGAACCCCAAGGCAAGCAAACGCGCCGGCCCCGCATGGCGCCGAGGTGCGGCACCTGGGCGTCGAGCCGCTGGTGCGGGCATCACGGGCTAATCTGGTGGGCACGAGCTGGGGGTCAGAGGATAGCCTCTCGGTGGCCAGCGACCCCTACGGCAGCGCCTTCAGCCTGTACCGAGGACGGGCGCTCTCGCTCCACGTGTAAGTAGCCAGAGGGAGCGCGCGGAGGGGACATCGCGCTGGGGCCATCTCCTCCAACCACCGCAGCCATCTTCTCCCCTCTGCCTGGGGCTTTCTTTGGCTTCTCCATCCCTGGATGAGGAACGGAGGCTCTGAGTCATAGGCAGCGCTGGCCCTGGTGAGAAGCAGGGAGCACCCTGGGGAGAGGAGGGGACAGGCATTGGGGTGAGGGCGCTGGACACAGGCAATCCTGGAGCTGGGTCCTTTTTGCTGTGGCTAGATGGAGGCTGGTGCAAGCTGTGTGCCACGCTTTGCAGCCCGGAGAGCGGGCACCTGGGGCTGTGCAGGGCTGCCCGCTGCCGGGGCTCGGTCCCCACAGCACAGGGGACACACTGACGTGCTCAGAGCCCCCATCCCTCCCCGCCGCCTTTGGTTTCCCATGCCGCAGGCCTGCTCCTTCGATCTCCATCCTGCCCCTTTGCATTTGAGGCTGCTTCTTCCACCAGAACCTCATCTCCACCTTATGATTTCTGCACCGCAACTTCCACCCCTCCTGGCCGCGCTGCCAGCAGAGGCGGGCGGCAGGGCTGGGGCAGTGGGATGGTGGGGGGCACCAACACATCCCAGGAAAAGTGGGGCTCCCCACTGCTCTCTTCCCTCCAGTCCTGTCTGCACAGCAGCCCCAGACTGGGGACTTGCTGGATGTCCAGTGTCACAGCTGTGGGCATCCCTGCCCAGGCAGGTGTCTCTGAGCGCCAGCCTGCTCTGCCCAGGACTATTACCCAGCCCAGCCCGGGCAGCTCCGGTGCTCTTGGCATGGCTGGATCCCTCTCCAGGACCCCTCAGGTCTCCCCAGGCCCAGAGTTCCTGTGCCCCACTGCCCCGGTGCTGGGGCCAAGGGCAGGGCTGACGCAACATGTGGGCGAGGAAGGACTCTGAACCTGTGCCTGTGTCCTCTCTGCTTGCAGCAGCATCCCCCAGGGGGGCTACCGCAGAGATGACCCCCAGCCGGCCCTGTCTCTCCAAAGCCCGGTGCTGAGCCCCCGAGGTCCCCCGCGGCTCTGCCGCTGACCGCCAAGCCCCCCATCCTCCGCTCACCATCTCCTCGCGCCGGCCTGTGCCCATCGTCTGGAGCCGCGACCCAGACGTCTGCCCGGGGCCCCAGCGTCCTCTCCTTCACCCCGGTGACTCCTCGCAAGAAATCTGCAGTTCCGGTTGAGTACCAGGACACTGTCCCCGAGGAGTATGAGGAGAAGATCAAGAAGCCCAAGTCCTCAGGGTACTCACAGGGCAGCACGCAAGAGTCCCGTCCTCAGACGCCCATGAGCGACACGTCCAGCCGCGTCTCCGTGCGGGCATCGCCCAAGCTCGTGCGCTCCGGCTCCAAGATCTTTGAGAGGCTGCAGTACTTTGAGGAGCGCCGCAGGAGCCTGGAGCAGGCGGACGGCGCCTTCCCCGCGCACCCCTGGCTGCCTCTGCGCAAGACGCGCTCCTTCGACCAGCCCGGCCTGGACTCGCGCCGCCCCTGCACACCGGGCGGCTCGCGGGAGGACGTGCGGGACGGCACCCGCTCGGAGCTGGGCAGTGCGGCCTGCCGCCGCCTGGCCTTCCGGCAGAAAGCCGCCTCCTTCGACGAGCGGGGCAAGTTCGCCAGCCGCGTCTACGACATCGAGCACAAGTTCTCAGCGGAGCTGAGCCGCATCAAGCGCACGGTCTCCAAGCAGCAGCTGAGGCGCTCCCAGGAGCTGGCCAAGCCCGGGCCGCCCCGGGCACCCTCGCCGCAGGTGGCCGATGAGCCCGCGGCGCCCTGCGTACAGCGCACCCAGCCCTTGCAAGGCGCCGTGGGCCGCAGGGCCACACCACTGAAGGCCTTCCCGCCGGCGGAGGACACGCACGTCATCCAGCACCTCGCGCTGTCCAGTGTGGCGCTGGTGGGGCCCAACGAGGAGCCGGAGGCGCCGCGCGGGCGCAAGGGCCTGGCACGGAGCGGCCCCCTGGCTGAGGTGGAGGAGGCGGGCGCCAAGAGAAGCCTGCAGCATGAAGGTGCCGGGGAAGTGAAGAGGAAGGAGCAGTGGCTGTTAGCACAAGCCACGCCGCGGGGCCGGACGGCTCTTTTGGAGGCGGGCGCTGGCCAAGGGAGCCCATGCCCGGATGGGGGCTCCGCCGGAGGAGCCAGGATCCCCGCGGAGGGGAGCGAAGCCCTGGCCGCCAGGCTGGCTGTGCCCCACAGGCTGTACCGGCGGCCGGAGGCGCCCACGGAGGTGCGGTTCCTGCCCTGGGCCAAGCCAGGCACGGAGCAGGAGACCCGCCTAGAGAGGAGCTGGCCCGGGCATGGCACAGCCCGGGAGCCCGAGAGAAGGCAGACGAAGGTGGCAGAAAAGAAAGAGAGTGTGCGGACAGCTCAGGAAGGCAGGAGCACGCGGAGCAAGGCGAAGGGGCGCCGAGCCAGGCCCACCTCTCCAGAGCTAGGTAGGGGCATGGCTTTCCTGCTTGCCACAGGCCGTCTGTGACATCTTGGCCCGGGCAGGCTGCACTTGGTGGTACTGACAGGGCATGATCCCCAAGTGTACCCAGAGGACACTCTAACGGCCTTGCTGCTCTATTCCTGCTCTCCCCTGCCACCGCCTCTGGTTCCCAGAGCTGCCCCATCTTTGAGGAGCTCCCTGCTCTGTCGTCCCCAGCTTTGCCACCACTCTGTGGCTGAGCCTGTTGCAGCTCTTTCCTCCTGGCAGTGACCAGGGACCTGTTACCAGCCCCGTAACACCATGGGGCGCGAGCAGCCAGCTCTCTGTGCAGGGCAGGGATGGGCAGAGGGTACCACCGCTCAGCGCATGCACTGCACAGGACCTGCGTTTTCTGCCTGTGAGAGACCTCCCTGCCCGCTCACAACCACATGGCTCATCTCTCCCTATGCAGAGTCCTCCGACGACTCCTACGTGTCAGCTGGCGAAGACCCCCTGGAAGCTCCCATCTTTGAGATCCCCATTCAAGACACGGCGGTGGCTGTGGGCGCGGAGGTGCTGCTCAAGTGCATCGTCACGGCCAACCCACAGCCTGAAGGTGAGCGGGTTTGGGGGCTGGGGAGCGCGCCACATGGGGTGGCAGTGGGGCCCAACACCAGGTGCTGTGGGGCTCCAGCACAGCTCTTCCACTGCCTCCCCGTGTTCACATCCCCCACTCCAATTCCGTGCCGTGCAGTGCTCAACAGAGGGCAGAGTTGTCCCGTGGAGGCCACGTGAGCCTGAGGCCCTGAATAAGGGACAGTGTCGGGCATTTGCTGCAGGCCACGTGGTGGTGGTGGCTATTGGCACCCACGCAACCAGGAGCCCTGGGGTGACCTGGGCTGGCAGAGCTCTGTGCCCCACAGGGATGTGATGTGCCCACCCCAGGGGCACCCTGTCACACTACCCAGGCTGAACCGAGCTGCTTAGGTACAGGGACATGGCATGGGCAAGGCACCTGGGGACAAGCAGGGGAAACACTGGTGATTGCCCTGCACCAGGCTATGGGAAAGCAAGAAGAGAAGCGTCGCTTCTGCAGACACGAGTGGGTGATGCTCCAAGATGGGGCTCCAGTGTGGCAGGGCACTGGTTCCCAGCCACAGAGATCAAGGCATGTGGGCAGCAAGGAGCTGGGTAGGGGACACCAAACAACCAGGGCTAGTGCCAGGCACAAAGATGGGCACCAGGAAGCTGGCCCTGAATGCTGTGCAGTCCCGGAGCCTCCCGCAGCCTCCACTGGAGGGCAGGAGGAAGCCAGGAATCACAGAGGGACCCGTCCCTCTCTCTCCACCAGGGCTGTGGGTACCTCAGGGGTGCCCCACAGTGACCTGCCTCTGCCCACAGTGTCCTGGAGGAAGGACGGGGTCCCGCTGAGGAGCAGCCCCGCGCGCCCCATCAAGGCGGAGGGCGAGCGGCATACTCTGCTGGTCAGGAGCGCCCGGGTGGCCGACGCCGGCCTCTACACAGTCACCGCGGCCAACGAGGTGGGGGCCACCTGCTGCAGCGCCATTCTCAGCGTGCGGCCCGGTGAGTGCGGGGCGCAGGGCGGCCGGCGGGCGGGCGGGCGGGCGGTGCGGCGGGCCGGCTGCCAACTCAGCCTCTGCTGTCATTGGGAAGAAACCGGCTTCCTTACCCTACAAGGCTCTGTCTGAGCCGGAGCAGCTGACGCGCTGCCGGCGAGCGTGCAGGGGAGCGGGCTCAGGCCGTGAGCATCCTCGCTGCCCCACAGCAGCGCCGTGACCGGCGGCCCCCTGCCCTGCTCTCCCCGGGGCTCCCCTAGTCCCGCAGCAGCCCCGGGAGCTCCCCGTGCCCAGAGCCTCCTTAGGGAGGCCGCGCTGGGGGGAAGAGTGCGGGAAACGGGCGCTGCAGCGAGGCCGCCCGCGGGGCACGGTGGGGTCCCGCACCCCCGCGGCAGCTGCGCGGGGGCCGCGGCGGCGCGGGCGGGGGCGGGCGCCGGGCCCTCCCCCGCGCTGCTGGCCCGGCCCCGGGGGCCGGGCGGCCCGGGGCGGCGCTCGGGCGGGCAGGGCGCGGGCGGCGCTGCCCGCTGGAGGCGCCCCCGGCGCCGCGCTCCGGCTCGGCTCGGCTCGGGGCAGCGCCCCGCGGTGAGTGCGGGGCACCGGGGGGCGGAGGGCGGCCGGGTCCCCGGGGTCGGGCGCCCCACGCCGCTGCCGGCCCTGTCCCAGCCCCGGGGCATCCGGCCGGTGCTCGGGGCACCCGCGCTGCCCGTCCAGCAGCTCGCTCGCCGCTCTGTGAGGGGTAAGGGGATCCGCGACAGCAGGGCCGGGGCCGGGCCAGCAGCCAGGCTGGAAGGGGGCCAGCACCCTGAGCTCCCGGCAGGGCTTTGGCAACGGGGCTGGAGCGCACGACTTGCCCCCCCACCCTGCTGCACCTTGCAGCCGTGGCCCCCCCGCCTCCGCCGCCCCATAGCCACCCCGTGTCCGCCTGCACCAGCTTCCCGCATAGGCCGGAACAGGCGGCCGTGTCGGCTGCGCAGGGAGGGGAGCGCAGCTGCCAATGTCACCTTCAGCCCTTCCCGGCTTGGGACGGGGCAGCCATTCCGGGAATCCGGTCAGCTTAAGGATGGGAGCATGGCCTGCTGCGTAAGAGCCACTTGAGCCGTGCTGTCGCCTTGCGGGATATCGCGTCCCTTATCGTCCCATGGAATGCCTCTCACTCCCTCCCCCCGTGCAGCTCGGCACCCCTTCGCTGCTGGGTCCTGGCTGCCTCCGCACTGCTCTGTGGCAGGATGCACCCAGGGGTGGGTGTCCCTGGGCCCCCAGAGCGCAGCGTGGCAGGGAGGAGGCCATGGCTCTGCTTTCCTCTCTCTGCCTGGTGCCAGCTGCTTATCCAGCCTCTTCCCTGTGCTAGCTCCGGCTGTGGAGAGGCATGGGAACTTGGCCCCCCCCCTCGGCCAGGTCAGCCCCATCACGTCGGATGAGGAGTACCTGAGTCCCCTGGAAGAATTCCCTGACTCCGGGACGCCCCAGCACCGGCCGGCCATGAAGCTGCAGCCTAGAGCAGAGCACGGGGCTGCCCGCAGCTCCCCGGAGAGCAGCTTCAAGGCTGCACCCACCTTTGAGGTGAGTTGAACCTCCTGGCAGAAAGAAGGCATACCCTGTGACTGCAGCCACATGGTCCCTGTGCCCAGAGACACTGCGTCAGGCTTTCCTACTGGGCATTGCTCCTGCCTACCATGCTCCATGTCGGCTCCGCATGCCCCAGGGCCACTGTCGTGGCAGGGGACCTGTGGCCCTAGGTGCAGTGATGGGGACATGGACCCTGGGCATGGTGCTCACTGCTCTCTAATGCCCTGCTTCCCCAGGTGGCCCTGTCGGACCAGTCGGTGCTAGAGGGGCAGGATGTCAGCATGCGTGTCCGTGTCCGTGGGGAGCCCAAGCCCATCATTTACTGGTGAGTCTCTGTGCTCGCTGGGTCACGGCTGGGCTGGGGATACACGGGCATGGGGACTGCCAGCTTGGGGCAGTCCCAGGGAGGGAGCTCCAGTCCAGAGCAGGGTTGGAGGAGATGGAGGCATTTGGGGAACGCTGAGCTGGGTCTGCAGGAATGAGGATGATCATCCTGCTCTCTGCTTGTCCCCTCCGGCAGGCTGAGGAACCGTCAGCCAGTGAAGTACGGACGCCGGCACCATGCGGAGGAGGCAGAGGGAGGCCGGGGGCTCTTTGCACTGCACATCCTGGCGGCGGAGCGCACCGATACCGGCTTCTACACCTGCAAGGCCGTCAACGAGTATGGCACGAAGCAGTGCGAGGCCAAGCTGGAGGTCAGAGGTAAAGCGCCCGGCGCCTGTCACCGTTGGCCACGAGAGGCCAGCTGGCTCCAGAGCCCTGCATGAGCCGGGTGGGGAAGGGGCCGCTGCAGACGCCCTTCTCGGCAGTGCCACTGGGAGCAGGGCAGGAGGCAGCCTGTCCCTTCCTGCCGCGGTGCAGCAGCCGTGTGAGGAGCAGGGAAGCAGGGCTAGCCCCACGTGGGACCAGCGCTTCCCATGGGTCTGTTATCCTGGGTCCCAGCCACGCCAGGACCCCCGGCCTGACCCAGAGCCTGCTGCTTTATGCAGCCTGGCTTTTCTCGTGCTCCCCCATGCCCACACAGTGCCCCATATCCTGGGGCAGTGTCCCTGGGGCAGTCGCCCATGGGAGCTCTCCCCACAGCTCCCTCTCCCTGCCCCGGGCTGCTCGGAGGTGTCTTTTCCCTTCTTATTCCCAGCACAGAGCAGGTGCTGCCCATGGGCACAGGGCTGGCCCATGGCCCTTGCCATCCCTCCCGAGCTCTGCTGGGGCTCAGGCCTCCTCCTGGGTCCTCTCATGCCCTGTGTGCAAATGGCGAGCTGAGGGCCAGGCTCTTCCCTGCATCCCCAGAGACCAGGGAAGGAGCCAGCGGGGATGAGCCACATGGTCTTCCTTCCCTCGCTCCTTGCTTCGTGCACCTTGCTGCCCCCGGTCCTCCCTGCTGTCCCCCCGCAGGCCGTGCCCGTGCTGCCCCGCACTGCTTGCACCCCAGCGAGGGAGGCCTGAGCCCAGCAGCCCCTGCCAGGACCCTGCTGGGAGCCTCTGGCTGCGGCGGGAGCTGTGAACGCGCCCGAGCGCTGGCGGGGTGACGGCAGAGGCAGCAGGCCGGGTCCGGGCAGGGCGTCTGCGGCGTGCGGCTTTGTGCGCTGCTGCGTGTGCTCGCGCCCCTGCCGCGTGCCCGTGCGCTGGCGTGTGCGTCCGTGCCGGCCCCGTCTGCGCTGCACTAACCCTTCCGCTTGCTGACTGCGGTTTCTGTCTGTACGCAGGGGGAGTACGATAAGGGGGTGCATCTCTCGGCGCCGCGGCCGCGGGGCTCTTAGGCGGACACCTCTTAGGCAGTGGACCTCACCCTGTGTTATTACCTCCTGCTCCATTCGCCGCCTCGTCCTGGACGCACCGCGGGGACACGTGGGCCCTCGACCGCGGCCATGGGCTTGCTGGATGGCCGGGGGGAGGCGGAGCGGAGGCCGAGCAGCGGGGCGGGGGGGCTGCGGGTAGCGCCAGGCACCCCCCGAGCCGGGCCAGGGCGGCTGTACGACGCTGTCTTGTCTCTCGCTCTGTCCGTTTGTCCGTGTCTGTGTGTCCTGCTCCTCTCCTCGCTTTCAAGGGACGGGGAGCAGGGAGCTTGGCCCGCAGTCGCCTCTGTGGGGACATAGGGAAGGGGCCTGGCGCAGTGGCAGCTCTGCAGCAGTCACCTGGGGGACAAGAGGCCCGGGGACCCCTGTGCAGCACCCTGCCCGCATGCAGGGGGGCTGGTGCGGGAGGTGGGGAGAGGCCTTTGCCTTTGCAACAGCAGCCCGGGCAGCAGCCTGGCCGTGCGGAACGTCCCTCGCCGCATCCCCAGGGTTCAGGACCAGCGGGTGCCCCCGAGCTCCACTCTCTTCTCCCAGTGGGGCTTGGCGCGGGGAGGGCTGCGAGGCCGTGGCCCTTTTTGTAGCTCTAATAAAATCTGTTTGGTAAAGCGCTGTGTGGTGTGTTCCTGGCACGGACACCTCCCCTCACCCCCATCCCCTCCCGGCCGCCTTCCCCGGTCCGGCTCAGCTCTGCTTCCACATCTCGCCCCCACCTCCTCCCCGCTGCACCCTGCGCCTGCACCCCTGCCCATGCCCGGGCGTCCCCGCATGCCCCCGCCCCGCACGACCCGGCCCGCCACCTCCCACGGTTGCTTTTCAGTTGCTGAGACGCGTCTTTCTCTCTCTTTCTCTCTCTCTCCCGCCTCCCCTGGGCAGCTCGCCCCGAGTGCCAGTCCCTGGGCATCGTGGCGCCCCTGCAGGACGTGGTGGTCGGGGCGGGGGAGCTGGCGCTCTTTGAGTGCCTGGTGGCTGGCCCGCCAGACATGGACGTGGACTGGCTGTCGCGGGGCCGGCTGCTCCAGCCCGCCCTGCTCAAATGCAAGATGCATTTTGACGGGCGCAAGTGCAAGCTGCTGCTCACCTCCGTGCACGAGGACGACAGCGGCATCTACACCTGCAAGCTCAGCACGGCCAAAGGTAAGTGCTGGACATGCAGCCCACAGGGGATCTTTCTTGGGGTCTGGCCCTGGGGGGGGGGGGGGTCAGCCCCCCTTCTGGGGCCCACAGGTCTGGGTCTGTGCTATACAGGAGAGCTGGTGACTGCTGGAAGGGGGATTTATTGGGACAGGGAGTGATTTCCAGCCCTGGGAGCTGGGGAGCTTGGCGGTCACTGCCTGGCACGTGCCCATCCTTGGGCTCTCCAGCACCCTCAGGGCAAGGGTCACATCCAGCCGCAGCACCCCGAGCCCAGGCAGCTCCTCTGGCAGCATACAGGCGGTCCCAGGGAGGCAGGCGGAGAAGGTAGCGCCCTGGCTGCACGAGGCACCCCAAGAGGGCTGTGTTCCTTGGCTGCAGCCATGCACAGCACTGGGTGCACTCCTCTCTTGGTGACTCAGCTCCAGGTGCCTGTGTCTCCCTGCTGGCCTGGGAGGTGGCACAGGGAACAGGCCAGGTGTGCTGTGTCTCTGGCTGCAGCCAAGGACGAGCAGCGAGACCCAGCACCCTGCTCGCCCCAGCAGCCCCATCCGGTGCCCTGCCAGCCCCCTGTGCCCGTGCACATGCACAGCCTCTGCCTCCAGAGCTCAGACCCACCTGGTCTCTCTGCAAAGTGACAAGGGGTCCCTCTCCCACTCCCCTGGCCCCAGCCTGCCTGTGCAGCCTTTCTTCAGGAGGCAGCTCTGCTTCTGTCACAGCAGCTGGTACAAGTTGCATCCCAACGCAGAGCAGGTTGTATGTCTGTGGATGTGAGGGACCTTCCGGGGTTTGAAGCTGGGAGCAGTTTGGGAGGTGAGGTGGTGCGTCTGGAGCAGGGAACCTGCACTCAGCCCCACACTGCCCAGGGCGCTGCATCTCCTGGTGCTGATGCTTCGGGCTTGCTGCCCCATCCCCAAGAGGACAGGGTAGCCGGTGTCCTGCACTGTGCCTCTCCGTCATAAGGTGAGGATAGGGCATCCTCCTGCTTTGCTGGACAGCCGGCATCAGCACCGGCATGAAGAGCGAAAGGGGCTGGCAAAGCCCAGCCCTTGCACAAGCGCGTGCGCTCAGGGTTCCTGGGGCACACGCAGACACGCACCCTGTGCTGGGACACAGCCTCGCACCCAGTGCGCTGGGGCTCAGCCCCGCTGAGCGGGTGCCGTGGAGGTGGGCTGGGGGCTGCACTCGGGTACAAGCGGGTGCGCGTGGCTGCAGCTCACCCGCTCTGCCCCCGCGTACCCGCGGTCACGCCACTCGTGCCCGCCCCAGCAGCCCCCGGGCACACCGTGCTCTGCCCGCTCTCCTTGCAGACGAGCTGACCTGCAGCGCCCGCCTGACGGTGCGGCCCTCTGTCCAGCCGCTCTTCACGCGCAAGCTGGAGGATGTGGACGTGGTGGAGGGACGGACGGCGCGCTTTGACTGCATGATCAGCGGGACGCCCCCACCGACTGTCATCTGGACCCACTTTGGTAATCCCCCAAGCCCAGGACTCACCTGGGGCTCTGCCAGGCTGAATGGAGATGCAGAGCCCCAGCCGGGGGTACCACTGGGGCCGGCAGCAGGGTGCTCATACTGTGTGCGTGTCTCCGTGCAGGGCAGCCAGTGCAGGAAGGGGAGAATGTGCGGATTCAGCGGGACGGGGGGCTCTACTCGCTAGTCATCGTGCACGTGGGCAGCGAGGATGAGGGGCACTACACTGTCACCGCCAGGAACATCCATGGACACGTGGAGTGCTCTGCCGAGCTCTACGTGGAGGAACCTCGACCCTCCGCTGCTTCCCAGATGTAAGAGCCAGGAGGAGGGCCTCTGGGGAGAAGGGAATGGACTCCCTGGGGTGGAAGGAACTGCCTTCCCCCACTCACTATCCCATGGGATTTGGAGAACAACAGACTTGCGCAAAGGGCTGGAGAATTCCCCGGTGTGCCTGGGCTGCATCCCTCCCAGCAAGGCAGGGAATGTCCTTGGCCCCCAGGTCCAAGGCGGGCCCTGCAGTGGCTGCACCATCAGCACATCCTGCTGCCCGCAGCCTGGCACCGCTGCATGCCTGGGGCGCCCTGGTGTGTCCGGCTGCGCTTCCCCGCGGAGCTGTGCCGGGCCGAGCCGCGCGGTGCCGTACGGCGCCGGCTCTGTGAGAACTTGGCCCAGCTGCAGTTCTCACTGCTCTGCGGAGCCGCCCTCCCGCCCCCGGCCCGCCGCGGCTACACGCGGTCACGTCCCCGCTTGGCTCCGTCCTGCAGCAGCTCCCAGCTGGGGACACCATCCCAGGGGGCAGAAATGGCCCTCGGGGGCTGCTCCCTTTCCTGGGATGTCCCCTGCAGACTCTCAGCCCTTAGTCCTGCTGCAAGGAGCACCAGGATGGAGCTACGGGGTTCCCTGCAGGGTCATCCTTGCAGCTGTGCCATGGGGTGACAGCTCCCCCCTGGGACGGTAGGGCACGTCACCCGGGCCTGCCTGGTCCTGTCGGCTTCCCAGGGGCTCCTTACGTCTCTGCTGGGACTGGGAAGGGAACCTTGCAGACACAGCTGTCCCCGCGAGCCTCTCTTCCCAGCACAGCCCTGCTCCCGCCTGGGACATGCACCGGCGGGGTGCCATCCCACATAACACCTGCCTGCTCTGTGAGCCTCTGGGGAGGCTCCCAGCCCCTCTGCATGGCAAGTCCCTGCCCCAGCCACCCCCCGTCATCGCCGTGCTTGTCAGGCAGCATATGTGGTCCTGGGGAGTGCTGCAGCAGGCTGGGCTGGGGGCTCCCTGCTGCACCTCACATGGAGCCCACACGGTGGTGGTTGCAGCTCCAAGCTGGAGAAGATGCCATCCATCCCGGAGGAGCCGGAGCAGGCAGAAAATGAGATGGAGTGCTTCACCATGCCTGACTTCCTCAAGCCACTGAACAACCTGGATGTGGTGGAATCCAAGGAGGCGGTGCTGGAGTGCCAGGTGGCCGGGATGCCCTACCCCTCCATCACCTGGTTCCACAACGGCTCACGCATTGACAGCACCGACGACCGCAAGATGATGCAGTGTAGGGCTCCCTGCGTCCTGGGGCTGCGTGTTCTGTAGCGGGGCTGGCAGTGGGGCTGCCACCAGGGCTTCCAGCACTGCAGTGACACCAGCGTGGGGTGGAGAGAGCGGGGACAGTGCAGCCCCTACAGCCCTGCTCGTGGTCCCCTGGGAAGGACACGGCACCTCCTTAGCTTTCATACCCGCTCTGCATGCTGACTCCCCAGCCTGACCGTCTGTGGGAAAGGTAGCTCTGTGCCGCTTTGCTGATGGAGATCTTCCCTCCCTGTGTCTGCCTCGTCCCCACAGATAAGGATATCCATCGCTTGGTGTTCACGGCCGTCAGCCACGCACATGCTGGTGTCTATAAAAGCGTCATTGCCAACAAAGTAGGGAAGGCCACGTGCTACGCACACCTCTATGTCACAGGTAAGGAGCGGTACTGCTGGGGCTTCACAGACACTCATTGCCACCCCCCAGGCTGTGCCCTGGGGGGTCTGTGGCCTTTAGCAAGGTCAGGGACGGATGATGGGACAGTTCAAGTTGGAAGGGGTCTCATGAGGCTTCCAGTCCTGCCTCCCACTCAAAGCAGGGATAGTGGTGAAGTCCTCACCTTGCAGGATCTTGCCCCATCCTTGGCCTTCACACCTCACATGGGCCTTGCTGACAGCACTAACCCTGCAGTCCCTGCCAGGCCTGATGGTGGACGGGTATTTCCAGTGCCTGACACCCCTTCCCTGCTTTTCCCATGCAGATGTGGTGCCAACCCCACCAGATGGGCCTCCCACCATAGCCTTGGTGACCGGCAGAACCATCACACTGACGTGGAACAAGCCCAAATGGCTGGACACTGCCATAGGTGAGGGGGCCAGGGCTAGGACATGGGGTGGGCAGGGGTGTTCAGCAATGTGATGCAGCGTGCAGTCAGGCTCAAGGCTGGGGGCTGACCACTGACCCTCTCCCCAAACAGACCCTGCCTCAGTGACCTACGTGGTGCAGATGCAAGTGCTGGGCACGACACAGTGGATGGTGCTGGTGACTGGTGTGCGGAAAACCACCTACACAGTGCACAGACTCACCAAGGGTGCCCAGTACCTCTTCCGTGTCATCACTGCCACCCCCAAGACCAACAGCAAGCCCTCCCCACCAGTGGGGCCCGTGCAACTCCTGGATCGGGGTGAGATGGACGGTGGGGAGGGGTGCTGGGGTGGATGGATGGATGGATGGATGGATGGATGGATGGATGGATGGATATCCATCCCCAGTGCCAGGTGCCAGCACAGAGAGGGGTGGCATGGTGTCTGGAGGTGGTGGTGATGATGTGTGTGGCAGGTCCCTACCTGGAGACGGCCCCAGTCATCCTGGACAAACCAGACTTGGTCTATGTGGTGGAGGGTCAGCCAGCCTCTATCACCATCACTATCAACCACGTGGAGGCCACTGTCACCTGGAAAAGGTAGGACATGATTCAGTGCCCATGACTTGCCCCATGCCCAGCATCAGCTTACGGGGTGCACAAAGGGGGTCCCACACCAGCTGCTCGTGTAGCCCTTAGCTGAGGGTCCTCTGTTGGGGCTGGCAGGCCAGAGGGTGATGTCCAAGGCTGTGTGGAGCTATTCATGGAGGCCATGGAGTACAGCGGGGCAGGGTCTGCCTGTGGGTCAGGAGCTGGCCATGGGGCTGTGAGGTGGAGCTGTCTCTGTGTCTGCAGACAGGAGCTTCACAGGGCCGGGGAGGAGGCCGTGGGGCAGGAATGGCAGCAGGCTGATGGCGTGTGCCCACAGGGGTGGCGTGGTGCTGGCGGAGCAGGAGGGCACGTGCGAGGTGATGATGCCAGACGATGATCAGCACTGCCTGCGGCTGCTGCAGGTGGGCCGCGGCGCTGTGGGGCCACTCACCTGCGAGGTGAGCAACCGCCACGGCACTGCCCACTGCACCCTCCACCTCCGCCTCGCAGGTAGGTGCCCTGCATCGCACCACACGGCCCCCTGCCCGTGTGCCGTGGGGGTGCCCCATGCCCAGGTACCCCAGATTAGCATTGTCCCATGGAGCCCCATGCCATACGTGGCACTGCTGCTCTCCTGTATATAATGGGGTGGCACTGCCGCATGCGGCTCTATGCTCACAAGCTTTGGGGATCAGCTTCTCCATGTCCCATACCTGCATCACTGCTCCACAGTACTCCACATCTGTGTGTAACGGCCCACTGTGCCCCATGCCACATGCTGTGGAGCTGGCACTACCCCAATGTCCACCATGCTCCTACAATAGGGGACCGCCCCATGACGGCCCTCACCCAAATGCACTGGTGTGGCACTGCCCCACGATACTCCCTGCCCCTGTATTCCAGCCTGGCACTGTCTCACAGTGCCCCACACCTGTACACCATGGGGCAGTACCCCGTGGTGCCCCATGCCCCGTCTCTCTGCAGAGGCACCGCGCTTTGAGTCCATCATGGAGGACATCGATGCCCAGCAAGGCGAGACGCCACGCTTTGCTGTGGTGGTGGAGGGCAAGCCGCTGCCGGACATCATGTGGTATAAGGTGGGCTGCCACCCCCAAAACCCCTTCCTGACCCACAGCCCTCCCCCATCAGACCCACAGGGCCTGCTCCTTGCTGCTACCTCACATCCGTGCCTGTGACAGGGCTTTGGGTCTGAGTCTGCCCCAGTGATGTAAGATACACCCCGTGCCAAAAGCCCCCAGCCTTTCTTTGTGCCCTACCTGTGGGGAAAGAGTGACAGCATTGCATTAGGAACTGCTTGAGGATGGCATGGAGCTCCCCTGAATCCACTGTCACCCCCAGGACGGGGAGCTGCTGGAGGAGAGCAGCCACCTGAGTTTTGTGTACGAGGACAACGAGTGCTCCCTGGTGGTGCTGGGTGCTGCTGAGCCCGACAGTGGGGTCTACACCTGCACGGCCAGGAACCTCGCTGGGGAGGTGTCCTGCAAGGCCGAGCTCGTGGTACGCACAGGTATGGCTGGACCAGCCCTGTGGCACCTTCTCCTGTGCCCTGGCCCTGCTGGGCAGGTCCCTTGGTACCTCGCTTCGCCCCTGCCAGTGCTTTTCCTTCCCTCAGCCCAGCCCGCTGCTGATGCTGCCATGGAGGAGGATGCTCTGCACAAGGCACGACGCCTGACTGACTACTACGATGTGCATGAGGAGATCGGCAGGTACGAGGCCATGGGGATGTGGCAGGGATGCTAGAGCCTGGCTGCATCGTGGGGCTGTGATTCCAGGGACTGAACTCCTAGGCCCTGGTAGACTGGATCCTTATGCAGGAGCAGCTGTGGCCATTTGTGGGCAGCAGTGTAAACTGGGGAGTGGGGACAGTTGTGGAGAAGTCAGATCTAGGATATCCTGGAAGATGGTCCTGGAGGGCTGTCAGGGGTGCGTGCAGCAACCTGCCGAGCGGGCAGCTGCCCAGGCTGCCGTGGGAATGGGGAGGACTCCTGGCCTCTTGTTAGGCTCTTTCCAAGCCTCTCCACCAACCTTCTTATTCTCCATGGCCCCCTCATTGCCCCCCCATCGCTGCATTGTAGGGGGGCCTTCTCATACCTACGGAGGGTGACAGAGAAGAGCAGCCGGCTGGACTTTGCTGCCAAGTTTGTCCCCGGGAGGACCAAGGCCAAGCAGTCAGCACGCCGGGAGCTGCATATCCTCTCACAGCTTGACCACGAGCGCATTGTTTTCTTCCACGATGCCTTTGAGAAGAAAAATGCCGTCATCATGGTCATGGAGCTGTATCCTGCGGGCACAGCCCAGCACAGCTTGGGAGCGCACGGAGCTGGGGCGCAGGGGAGGGCTGGGGCCAGGTGGGTGGGCAGAGCGGCCCATGGAGGAGCAGGAGCCAAGGAGAGGGTAGAGCGTGGCTGGGCATGGCGTTTCTGTGCTCCTTGACCAGGGTCCAGCTGTGCTGAGGACGAGCTGCTGGACAGGATGGCGAGGAAGCCCTCAGTGTGCGAGTCCGAGGTGGGTGACCCATAGGGGCTGATGGGGTAGAGAGGGAGCCTGGGGGCCCTGGGGTCTACCCTCGCCCTTGGGACCTGCAGGGCTTGTTGCAATGTCCTTCAAAGGAGGCTGCAGCCCCCTTATTTCCTCCACACAGGACTGGTCCCCTGCCCCACATGGGTCTGACCCATGCTCAGGCTCCTGCCTGGAGCCAGTGACCCCAACCCCTTCTGTCTCTCACAGGTCCGGTCCTACATGCGGCAGGTCTTGGAGGGGATCTGCTACCTGCATCAGCAAAAAGTCCTGCACCTGGACATCAAAGTGAGTGCAGGGCTCTCCTGGCCCTGTTCTGTTCCATGTCTCCCTGCCCTGGCACACATGGGCACACAGCTCTGCCAGGCTGGAGGGCAGGCTCAGGTCCTGTTCACGGGGGACATTCCTTCTTCTCACTGACCCTGGGCCCTTCCTGGGAAAGCTGATCCCTAGGGAACAGCCCTTCTTTTGTCTGCTGCCCCATGCCCTTTGGTCTTCCCTGCGGGCAGTGCCAGCCCGGCCTGTCCCCTGGCAGGAGAGCTTCCTGCCAAGCTCCCGTCTGCCCGCACTGTCCTGTAGCCAGAAAACCTCTTGATGGCGGATTCGAGCAGTGAGCAAGTCCGGATCTGCGACTTCGGCAACGCGCAGGAGCTGACACCCGACGAGCCGCAGTACTGCAAGTACGGCACCCCCGAGTTTGTGGGTCCCGAGATCGTCAACCAGAGCCCCATCTCCAGCGTCACCGACGTCTGGTAAGAGCAGCCCTGGTGCAAGGGTGGCCCCTGGCACAGGTCTCCCTGCTGTGGTCGGGACAGGGCAGGATGCACCAGAGAGGTCCTCGGGAGGCTTGGGGTGCCCATTGGGCTGCTGGGGAGCCAAAGTCTGGGAAGGTGCCATGCAGTAACTGTGCTCTCCTCTCCACAGGCCAGTGGGAGTCATCGCCTACCTGTGGTAAGTGCTTTGTCGTGCCCTTGGGAGCCACAGGAGCATCCTCCTTTCTGCCCCAGTAGCAGTTTCAGTGCTGGGGTCTGGGTCACAAACGCATCTCTGCAAATTCAGCCTTCTCCCCAGCCTCTGCAGGCTGGCTTGGCTTGGTCTCCTTCGTGGCACTAGGGCTGGATCGAGGGTCCTTCTCTTGGTTCCCAGCATATCAGGACTTGTCACACTGTGCCCCATATCCCCCATGGCTTGATGACATGTTCCCTCCCTTGGCAGCCTCACGGGCATCTCCCCTTTTGTGGGCGAGAACGACAAGACCACGCTGATGAACATCCGCAATTACAACGTGGCCTTTGAGGAGAGGATGTTCCAGGGGCTCACACGGGAAGCCAAGGGCTTTGTCATCAAAGTGCTGGTCAACGACAGGCTGTGAGTGGTGCAGGGAACCCCTGTCCCCTCCCAAGTGCTCATGGTATTGGATACGTGGACAGTGGGTTCCAGGATGGGGAGTGTGCGGCAGGTGGGAAGGGCTGGAGTGGAGGAGTGGCTGGCATGGAGTTGGGCAGGTAGAGGTTGGCTGCACATGTGGACACCCCAGGACCATATTCCGGGGCAGTGATGGGTGTCTGGGGTTGTCAAGGCTCTGATAGGTCCAGCTGGGCTGCAAGGGTAGCTGGATGCAGCTCATGCCCTGGCTCAGGGTGTTGTTCCCCCCATCCACGTTGTTTCTTCTATGTCATGACTCTTATGCTTAGAAGAGAGTGGCAGCCCACATATTTCTGGGGTGCTTGAGGGCAGAAGCATGGAGAGCTGTGTACATGGATCAGCCTGCTGGGGATAGGACTTGTAGCATGGACACCTGCCTCTTGTACCCTTCTACCCTCCCCCTGGCTGGCCTAAATCCCCTAGTTTCTCACCCAGCAATGTTGGTTTACAGGAGACCCACTGCAGAGCAGACCCTGGAGCACCCCTGGTTCAAGGTGAGCCTGGCGGAGACCTGGAGGTACTGGGGTTCCTCTGAGGCAGCTGCAGGGTCTGTGCCATGATACTCTCCTCTCCGCTTGCAGACACTGGCCAAGGGGAAAGTTATCAGCACCGACCACCTAAAGCTCTTCCTCTCCCGTCGGAAATGGCAGGTAAAGGCGGGACGAGGGCAAGGGCAGGGCCACGAGGTGGGTATGGTGAGGAGGGGTGCTGGCTCGGGCTGTGCCGTGGGTCTGACTCAATAGGGTGCTGCGGAGGGTGCTGGGCTTTATTGTGCTGGGCTGTCTGCCTGGGCCTGATGTATCCCTCCCGGCTCTGTGCAGCGCTCGCAGATCAGCTACAAGTGCAACATGGTGCTGCGGCCCATCCCTGAGCTGCTGGAGGACACATCCAACCACCTGTCCATCGCAGTGCCCCGGCACCTCAAGGAGTCCCCAGCTCTGTCATCCTCCTCGGACTCGGATGACTTGGATGAGCTGCCCTTCATCCCCATGCCACACCAGGTGGAGTTCTCCGGCTCCCGCATGTCGCTCAATGAGATCCCCACGGATGATGAGACCATGGGGCCAGCCGAGGGACTGAGGGAGGAGGTGGCCGTGCAGGGGGATGTGTCTGCCATGGAGTGGCAGAGTGAAGGAGCAGGCAGACCAGCGGTGGCCCTGGGGAAGAGGCCAAGGGCTGCTTTGCCACGGCGGCCCTGTGCAGAGGCAGAGGCCCCCGGATCTTCCGATGAGGAAGCCCCTGAGGCCCAGAAGCGTCCGGAGCATCCCCGCAAAGCTGTGAGAAAAGGCTCCAGCCTGGAGTCCCCAGAAAGCACCCGCAGGGCAGCCCAGCGTGGCGAGCTGAAGCGAGGCAGTTCCGCCGATGGTGCCCTGCTCAGCCGGGCCCCGGGGACCGAGGATGGGGCTGAGCCAGGCCTGGGAGCCCCGCCGGGTGCTGGCCAAGGCGGCCTCCATGGAGCTGCCTCGCCGCAAGGGGGGCCTGGGCGAGGACGACCACGCGCAGCGGCTGGAGCTGATGCGGCAGCGCCTGCTGCGGGGCAGCCCCGTGGATGGGCAAGGTCAGCGGCCTGCGGGTCCCCTCCTGGAGACGCTGGGGGTCAGCCCTGACAAGAAGGTGCTGCGGCCACCGCGGCTGGAGCAGCCGGCCCAGGCAGGGCCCCGGCTGGTGCGTGCGGCGTCCAGCGAGGCCACCTCGCCGCAGCTTTTCCCCCAGGAGCGCCTGCTGCAGAAGAGCAGCTCCTTCAGCCACGGCGACGCTGAGCCTGTCATCCGGCACCGCCGCTCTGGCGCGCCCCTGGAGATCCCTGTGGCTCACATGAGGGCCCAGCGGCTCAAGGAGTCCCCCTCGCTCTCGGCCCTCTCCGACTCCCGGCCCCACACGCCGCGGGATGCTGGCAGCCAGCCGCTGCCCCCGGCGCTGGAAAACCGCCTTCTCCCGGGCACTTCCAGCCAAAGCTGCCCATGACAGGAGACGCGTGCCGGAGGAACAGAGCCAACCTGGAGTCCGAGTGGCTGCTGGGGGGAAGAAACCTGCAACCGAGAGGCATGAAGAAAAGGTGCCCGCCAAGGCTGAAGCCACCAGAGCAGCAAGGGGCCTGGGGAGGGGGCTACTGTGGCAAGAGCATCCACGCCGCAGCAAGTGGGGTCCTCTGCTCCCGGAGCCCGAGCGCCCAAGACATCTTCCTATGCGGATGTCATGCAAGCCATGGAGCCACACGAGCTGGGGAGCCAGTGGCTGAGGAAACCCCAAAGCCCCCCACACCTGCCCCTGCTGAGCCTCCGCACCAGCACTGCCAGAGAGGCTGGGAGCCAAAGCCCACCAGCTCCTCGAGCTCCCTGCTCATCGAGGACATCGACTCGGAGGAGGTCTTTGAGGCCAAGTTCAAGCGGAGCCGGGAGTCGTCCTTCAGCCGCGGGCTGAAGCTCCTCACCCGCTCGCGCTCGGAAGACCGGCACTTGGCCAGCCCTCGTCCCGCGATGAGGGCATCTACCGGCCCACGCGGCTGGTGTGCCCCTGGAGCTGCGCAAGGGCCGGCCCACCGGCTTGGTGGAGAAGTCCAAGTCAGTGCAGGACCTGCACGAGGTGGAGAAGGATGTTGGCTTCATTCGGAGGATGAGTCTGCGCTCAAGCGGACACCACCTGCAGAGAGGAAGAAGACCAAGGGAGAAGAAGGAGGAGGAGAAACCCCAACGCGTGGGCGCCGTTTCTCCTGGAGCCTGGGATTGGGCAGCTCCAAGGAGCGGAGGGACTCCGAAAGCCTCAAGTCAGAGCCGGGTGCTGGTGGGAGCGAGTCGCCGGTGGTAGCCGTGCGGAGGAAGATCAGCGCCACCATGGACCGGGTCTCCTCGCGGTCTGCGCAGTCTCTCAGATGAGCGAACAGAGATGAAGGGGCCAAGGAGCAACCGGAGAAGCGCCTCTCCCTGCTCGACGGGCCAATTCGGAGGGGGAGAGCCTGCGGCAGGTGGGCGTCACGGCGCAGAACCAGGTGGGCCCCCATCCGGCATTTGCACCCTCCTCCGAGTCTCTGCAGTCGGAAGGCAGCATCCTTTCCTCCACGTCTGCCAAAGGTGAGCTGAGGGCTGGGGGCTCCCCTTGGTGGGTAGCACTCAAGCTGTGGTGTCCTGCCAGGGTCCCTGGATAGCGCGGCGCAGGACATGGCCATCCTGAGCATCCAGGAGGGCATGCCCACCCCGAGCTTGTCACTGTCCCCAGCCCTCAGCTGCCTCTGATGTGTTGTCGGGTCTGCGCAGGTGCTGGTGAGAGCCAGAAACGGTCCCGGCTGGGAGCGCTGGGGGCCTGTCCCGGCCCAGGAAGGAGAAGGGAGCCTCGCAGCCCAACATCCCCTCCAGCCTGCTGCAGGAGGATGGCTCCATCGCAGGCCGGCAGCACGTGCACAGCGAGTCTGGTGGGTATAGCCCAGTGGGGACACGTCGGTGTCCTGCCACCCCAGCTGCAGGAGCTGGGCTGGGACCGGGGTGCAGGGGCCACTGTCAGTGCTCATCGTCCCTCTCTGCAGCTCTGCTCCCCAGCTCGAGGGGCATGGCCAGGCTCAGCAACCCCAGGGCAACCCCTGAGGGTGCTGCCTGCAGCTCCAGAGCAGGGGACAGAGGTGGGGACTGGTCCCTGCAGGGCTCTGTCCCACTGATGCCCCAGCCTTACCCTGCCCTTGTGCCCCACTCTGCTCTCCAGATTTCCCCCTGTTTTCCACATCAAGTTGAAGGACCAGGTGCTGCTGGAGGGCGATGCGCTGACCCTTTGCTGCCTGCCTGCTGGCAGCCCGACCCCAGAATTATCTGGATGAAAGGTGAGGGGCTGCCATGGTGCAAGGTGGGCTGTCCCAGGGGCTGCCGGGGCAGCGGGGTCCCTGGCATCGCTCTCTCTGCCCTCCCTTGCAGACAAGCGGTCACTGCAGTCGGACAACGTGCTGAACATCGTCTCCTGCAAGGACGGCCGCCAGATGCTCACCATCTCCAAGGTCTCCAGGAAGGACGCGGGGCTGTATGAGTGTGCAGCCGCCAACACTCTGGGCACAGCCATCAGCTCCTGCACGCTGGCTGTGGCACGTAAGGATGCTGGGGAGACTCAGGGGATACAGGTGCTACCAACAGGGGTCAAAGAACATCCCGGGCTCGGGGTTTGCCTGCTTCAGCTGCTCGGTGCCTGGCTCTGGCACGAGGGACCTGCTCTGGGCATAGCTGTTAATAGTGGCACAGAGCTCCCGGCTGGGGGCACCCATCGAGTGCTTGATCTCTGCTCACCACATCCCCAAGGCAGTGCGGGCACTATTACAGTGGCCCATGCCCTTCTCTCACAAGTTCCTGGGTTCTCCTGATAGTCAGAGCAAAACTGCTTTTGACCCTGCTACTGCTGTTTGCAGCAGTGGTACCCAGCCCACTTGCTCACTCCAGGCCTGGCTTGCTTTTCCTCTACTCCAGGCCCAGCTCTGAGCACCACCAGAGCCTCAAGCATCTGCAAAAGAGGACGGGGGCTTTTGAGGAGGGGGCTGGCTGTGTTCCATGGGTGTCTCCAGCCGGCCCTGTGTGTCTGAGCCCAGGTGCTGTGCGGCCCTGGCTCTGCAGCTGCCCTGCTGGGTGCCCCCAGCCTGCCCTGTGTGTCCCCTCGCAGGACTCCCCGGGAGGCCGGGCACCCCAGAGATCCCCCAAAAGTATAAGAACACGGTGCTGGTGCTCTGGAAGCCTGCGGAGAGCAAGGCCCCCTGCACCTACACACTGGAGCGCAAGCTGGACGGTATGTGGAGCTGGTTCTGCCTGTGCTCTGGCCTGCGAATGTGTCCGGCTCCGGGCGACCCATCCCAGTGGCACCTCCAGCTCTTCCCTGCTCTCCCTGGCAAAAGCCTGTGGGTCTGGAGGACCAGGGTTCAGGGCAAATGCAGGCAGAGCCAAGCCCTGTTGCCCTTTGCTCCCCATGCACTTGCCAACTGGCCTCTCGGTCTTGAAGCCCACACTGGGGACATCCTGGTCATGGGGTGGCCTCTGGAAGTGTCTGCACACTCAGCCTGCATGCTGGCTTCTGCCAATGGGCAACTCATGGGCGAAAACCCTGGAGGGTAAACGCCACAGAGGGGCTGAGACACTACACACTTTCTGGAAGCAACATCTGGAAAATAGCCCTGGCCTCACACAGCGACACCAAACCAGGACAGAAAGTCCCCGCCGTCTTGGGCAATGCTCACTGCGCCATGCTGCTCTGACCCTCGCTTGCCTCTGCTGACAGGAGAGCATGAGTGAAGATCGTCAGCACCGGCATCGTCGACTGCTACTTTAACGTGACGGATCTACCGCCCAGGAGCACGGCCAGGTTTCGGGTGGCCTGTGTGAACAAGGCCGGGCAGGGCCCCTACAGCACCCCCTCGGGCAAGGTGCACCTCGACGCGGCAGGTGAGCAGTGCCCTGCCATGGGCAGAGCCCACTGCGGTGCTGCCCCACGGCCGGTGCCCATGGGGCCCAAGGGGGTGTCCCAAGCACATGCCTCCCAATCCTCCTTGCAGACTCCCGAGCTGCCCCTGCCAAGGAGGACGTCGCTATCCCTGTCCCTGAGAAGGAGGACTCCAGCCGCTCAACCCAGACGCCTGTGGCACAGCCAGAGCCGCCGCTGGGGGGGCCTCCCACCCCTGCACCGCCTCACGAGCACCAAGGAGTCCTGCACAGTCCGGATCAGGCGCCACAAGCAGGCGTCTCCACGGGAGGTCCTGCAGCCGCCGGCGCCCCACGAGCAGGAGCCACCAAAGCTGGCGCCCAACGTCACCGTGTGCGTGCCCCCCGAGATGGTGTTCACCCCTCCTCGGACTGCCCCCTCGCCCCACACGGAGCCCCCTGCCCACAGCTCCCCATCGGCTCCCACGGACACGTCTGCCATGTCGCGCCTGCCCTCACCCCAGGCCGCAGCTCCCCCCAGCGCCGCTCTCCGTCCCCCTCCAAATTCGCCCCCATTTCTCCAGCATCGACCACTCCCAGCTCAGCCCCCACGGTGGCTCCCACTCCCAACACTGCTTCCAGTCGGAAAATGCCTCCCTACATGGTGACCTCCTTTGTCTCGACGCCCCCCGCATCACCCACTACGCAAGAGCCCCCCACAATCACCCCATCCTCCAAGGAGCCTCCTGCTCCGAGCGGAGCTCGGGGAGGCCAAGGACAGCACGGCGCTGCGGCAGGGCGTCCCTCAGAAGCCGTACACCTTCCTGGATGAGAAGGCGAGGTGAGGAGCCGTGAGACGGGGCCCTGCAGGGGGTGTCCCTGCTTGCTGGCAGCCCCGGCTCCGAGGGCACCACGCAGCCCTCCGTGGCTGTTTGCTGTCCTGTGCGCCCTGGGGCTGCCCCCTGGTCCAGCGTGTGAGTGGCAGTGCTCCATGCTCAGGGGGGCTGAGCGCTGCCCCTTGCTGCAGGGGCCGATTCGGTGTGATCCGGCTGTGCAAGGAGAATGCACAGGGAAGTACTTCATGGCCAAGATCGTGCCGTACGAGGTGGAGAGGAAACAGAGTGTGCTGCAGGAGTATGAGATCCTCAAGGTGCTACACCATGAGCGCATCATGTCCTTGCACGAGGCATACATCACTCCCCGCTACCTGGTGCTCATCTGCGAAAACTGCACAGGCAAGGAGATCCTCTACAGCATCGTGGACAGGTACGGGAGGGCACAGGGATGCAGCGGGGCCATCGGGTGCAGGGCTGCTGGCTGACACCGCCTGCCTGCAGGTTTCGCTACTCGGAGGACGACGTGGTGACCTACGTGCTGCAGCTCCTGCAGGGCCTCGAGTACCTGCACGGCCGCCGCATCGTGCACCTCGACATCAAGCCGGACAACGTCATCATCTCGGGCATGAACAGCCTAAAGATCATCGACTTTGGCAGCGCCCAGACTTACAACCCCCTCATGCTGCGGCAGCTGGGGCGGCGCGTGGGCACCCTCGAGTACATGTGTGAGTGGGGCACCAAGAGCGTGCACGTGGTGGGGATGGGGATGAATATGGGGTGAGGATGGAATGGGATGGGATTGGGTGGGAAATGGAGATGGGGAAGATGGGGTGAGGATGGAATGGGATGGGATTGGGTGGGAAATGGAGATGGGGAAGATGGGGTGGCGATGGGATAGGAATGGGATGAGGGACATGCCTGTGCCTGCAGTCAGTGCAGCGGGGTTGTGTGTGTGCCCATGCAGAGCAGCGAGGGACTGGGACCATGGTGGAGTTGAGGTGACCATGGGGGAAGTTGGAAAGTCTCTGGGATACTGAGGGTGTCTGTGGGGAGGGTTCCTTAGGGTGGCTGAGCTTTCTGGGCGGGTTTGGGTGTCGATGAAGTGGTTGGGGTATCCTTGGAGGTGCTGGTCCCTCTTGTGGTATTAGGTGTCAGCTGGGAGTAATGGGAGGTGAAGATGGGGTACCAGGGGTACCAGCACTCCTCTGCATTCATAACAGACCTTTTCCCCTGATCACAGCACCAGAAGTGGTGAAGGGCGACCCAGTGGGCTCTGCAGCAGATGTCTGGGGTGTTGGAGTCCTCACTTACATCATGTAAGACAAGGCGATGGTGGGGTGAGCACGTGGAGCTCAGTGCCGTGGGGAACCCCAGCCTTGGTGCTGGGTTGTGGGGACTGTGGGAGGATGTTGTAGCCCTACAAGCCCTTCCTAGCCACACGTGGGGGTCGGAAACTCCAGGGAGCCATGGCCGACCCGTCGGAGATGGGTGCTGGGTCCCAGGTGCCCCCGCTGCTGTGGTGTGCAGGGGGGCAGAGCGGGGCAGGACGGCACCCCAGCGCCCCCAGCCTGTGCCTCCCTTCTGTCCTCGCAGGCTCAGCGGGCGGTCGCCATTCTTTGAACTGGACCCAATTGAGACGGAGAAACCGCATCCTGGCAGGGCGCTTTGACGCCTTCAAGCTTTACCCCTTCAACGTCTCGCAGAATGCTGCCCTCTTTATCCGCAAGGTCCTCTCTGTCCACCCCTGGTGAGTGCATACCCCGGTCACCAAGGATGTGGCCGGCAGGCAGCTCCCTGCCCCACAGGACCCTTCAGACACTTGGCTGGGGTCATCATGGGGACCCTGGGGGATCCACCCTTACCTTAGGATCTACTGGGAACCATGAGCCTATCATCCAACCCTGCTCTTGGAGACCCTGGGAGGTCCCGGTCCTGGGAACCCTGGCATCCTGGGGGAGAGCAGGGACTCCGCGGGTCTCGGAGGGAGGCTGGTCGTGGGGATGGGGGCCGAGGGTCTGGTGTCGCCGTGCCGCGGTGGGCGCCTGACACCGTGCCGCCCCAGGGGCCGCCCCACGGTGAAGGACTGCTTCGCCAACGCGTGGCTCCAGGACGCCTACCTGATGAAGCTGCGCCGCCAGACCCTCACCTTCACCACCAACCGCCTCAAGGAGTTCCTGGTGGAGCACCAGCGGCGCCGCGGCGAGGCCGTCACCAAGCACAAGGTCTTACTCCGCTCCTACCAGGGCAGCCAGCCGCCGGGGCCGCAGTAGCCGGGCACTCTCGCTCCGGAGGCGCGGAGGAGCCGAAGGAACATTCCAGGGGCCCCGGGACGGGGTGGCCAAGAAGCCGGGATGAGCCGATGTACCTGCCGGACCGCCGCCGAGGATGCTGGCGGAGGATGCCCGTGCTGCTGGGGCTGGCTGGAAGGACGGGGACAGGCAGCCTTGAGGCAGAGGAGGAGCCGCTCAGCACGCGGGCGGCTGGAGGGAAACGTTGGGAGGGACAGAGAACGTGGCTGAGGGAAGGGGGAAGGATGTGATGGGCTCAGGGGCGAGGGAAGCCCCAGGTAGGAGCAGGAACGTTGCCCGTGTGTTGGCCTTGCCACGGCACGGCTGGGAGGAGAGCAACCCCAGGCACTGCGCCGCCACGGTCGGGGTGCCACGGGCACCCGGTTTGCACGAGAGCACCGAGGAGCACGGCTGCCACAGCGGGTTCTGCATAGAGGGGCCGGCTCGCCGGCTGCGGCACAGCCCCGGGCCCGTGCGGAGGAGCGGCTGGCACGTGCATGCGCCGCGTCCCCACGCCCCCGCGCAGCAGCCTGCCGCCACCCCACTTGTGCCTTGCCGAGCCCTGCCGCCCGGCACACGCAGCCCGGCGCACACAGCCCGGCGCACGCAGCCCGGCTCGCGCTCGCTGCGCTGCCCCTCGCCCCGGCGCCCGCCCCGCGCGGCGTGGCCGGGAGCCCCACAGGCCGGGGCAGTGCCGGGGCCCCACGCAGGCTGCTGCTGTTGCGATAGGCTTTATTTATTGACTGTGGCGAGGAGGCCTCCGCGCCGCTCCCGGTCCTGTCCTGTGCCCTCTCCTCTCTGCCGAGCTCCGCCGCTGCCCCGCGGCTCGGAGCCAGCACCGTGCCAGAGCAGCAATAAAAGCCCTGAGCAGTCGCAGCCATCTCGGAGCCTCCTTGGCAGGGGACAGGGTGCACGGGGGGCACTGGGGAAGGCGCCGGCACCACGTGGGACCGGCCCATGAGCATGGCGCAGCAGAGGGATGTCCTCAAGGAGACAAAGGCGGGATGGAGGGTGGGGGGCACAGGATCTCGCAGGTGCCTCCACGAGGGGTGAGATGCAGAGGGAGGGAGAGAGGTAGAAGAGGGGAAGGCGGAGAGAGGTAGAAGAGGGGAAGGCAGAGAGAAGGTAGAGAGAGAGGGGAAGGAGAGAGGGGGGAGAGAGAGGGGGAGAAAAGGGGCGAGAGAGAGGGAGGGGGAGGGGGAGGGAGAGAAAGAGGGGGAGAAAGACGGAGAAAGAGGGGGAGAGAAGGTAGGGGGAGGGAGGAGGGGAAAGAGGGGAGAGAGAGGGGGAGAGAGAGGGGGAGAGAGAGGGGGGAGAGAGAGGGGGGAGAGAGAGGGGGGAGAGAGAGGGGAGAGAGAGGGGGAGAGAGAGGGGGAGAGAGAGGGGGAGGAGAAGGGGAGGGGAAGGGGGGGAGAGAAGGGGAGGGGAAGGGGGAAGCGGGAGGGGGGAGGAGGAAAAGGGAGACGGAGGGAGCGAGGGAGGGAGGTGGCTAGAGGGAGGAGCCAGAAGAAGCCCCGCCCCTGGGGTGACGTCACGCGAGCCCTGCCCCTGCGCGCCCGTGCCACCTCTCCGCGCGCTGACGTGTCGGGACACGTGTGCGGAAGTGCCAGGGGGCGGGGCCGGGGCGGGGCCGGGCCGCGCAGGGCAGCGGGCCGGGTCGGGGCGGGCGGGACCCCCGCGGCGGAGCCGAGCGGAGCCAGGGAGCGGCCGGCGCCATGCTGAAGGCGGTGATCCTCATCGGGGGTCCCCAGAAGGGTAAGGGGGCCCGGGGCCCCGCGCCCGCCCGCCGCGCGCCGCCCGCTGACGCCCGCTCTCTGCAGGGACGCGGTTCCGGCCGCTCTCCTTCGAGGTGCCCAAGCCGCTCTTCCCGGTGGCCGGCGTGCCCATGGTGCAGCACCACATCGAGGCGTGCGCCAAGGTAGCGCGGGGACGGGGAGGGGGACAGCGGCGGCGGGGCGGCGGGGTCCGGTGCTGCCCGCCGCTCTGCTCCCCCGCAGGTGCCCGGCATGAAGGAGATCCTGCTCATGGGCTTCTACCAGCCGCACGAGGCGCTCAGCCGCTTCCTCGTGTCTGCGCAGCAGGAGTTCAGGATCCCCATCAGGTGGGCGTGCTCCCTCCCCGCCCGGCTCCGTCCCACCAGCTGTCCCACCCTGTCCTGTCCTGCCGCCTGTCCTGCCTTGTCCCACCATGGGTGGGCATCTGCGGCACCAGCTCCAGCCACCTTTGGGGTCCCCAGGGCACCCTGCCCCTCATCCCAGGCCCTGGCTGCCCTCATCGGCGGCTCCTGCCCACATGGCTTGCAGGTATCTCCAGGAGTACGCGGCCCTGGGCACGGGGGGCGGCATCTACCACTTTCGGGACCAGATACTGTCGGGGGGTCCCGAGGCCTTCTTCGTGCTCAACGCAGACGTGTGCTCCGAGTTCCCCTTGCAGGAGATGCTCGATTTCCGGCAGCGGCACGGCGACGCGCACAGCTTCGTCATGCTGGGCACCACGGTGAGCAGCGGCGACCGCCGCAGGAGCCGCGCTGCCCGGGGACGCGCGACACGAGCCCAGGGCTCTGCGGCATGCAGGCTCTGCGGGCGAGCAAGCACCGGTGCCGTCTGCCTGCAGCTCCAACACCGCTGCTCCTTGTGTCTCTGCAGGCCAACAGGACTCAGGCGCTGAATTACGGCTGCATTGTGGCCAACGCGGACACACACGAGGTACAGGAGGGCCACTGGCTAGTGGGGTCCTGTGGCTAGTGGGGTCCCCCAGGGGTCAGTCCTTGGTCCAGTCCTGTTCAATTTATTCATCAATGACCTGGATGAAGGCACAGAGTGCTCCCTCAGCAAGTTTGCTGATGATACCAAACTGGGAGGAGTAGCCGATACCCCAGAGGGCTGTGCTGCCATCCAGAGGGACCTGGACAGACTGGACAACTGGGCGGTGAAAAACCTCATGCAGTTCAACAAGGCCAAGTGCAAGGTCCTGCACCTGGGGAGGAATAACCCCAGACACCAGTACAGGCTGGGGACTGAGCTTGTGGAGAGCAGCTCTGCGGAGAAAGACCTGGGTGTCATGGTGGACGACAAGTTGACCATGAGGCAGCAGTGTGCCCTCGTGGCCAAAAAGGCCAATGGGATCCTGGGCTGCATTAAGAAGAGCGTCTCCAGCAGGTCGAGGGAGGTGATCCTGCCCCTCTACTCAGCCCTGGTGAGGCCGCATCTGGAGTACTGTGTCCAGTTCTGGGCTCCACAGTACAAGAGGGATGTGGAGCTGCTGGAGAGAGTCCAGCGCAGGGCCACAAGGATGATCAGGGGCCTGGAACATCTGCCCTATGAGGAGAGGCTGAGGGAGCTGGGCCTGTTCAGCCTGGAGAAGAGAAGGCTGAGAGGGGATCTAATCAGTGTATATAAATACCTCAAGGGAGGGAGTGCAGAGGACGGTCATGGTATCTTTTCAGTGGTGGCCACTGATAGGACTAGAGGAAATGGCCGGAAACTGAAACATCAAAAATTCCATAGGAACTTAAGGAAAAATTTCTTAACAGTGAGGGTGACAGAGCACTGGAACAGGCTGCCCAGAGAGGTTGTGGAGTCTCCTTCTCTGGAGATCTTCAAAACCCGCTTGGATGCAGTCCTGTGCCACGTGCTTTAGGTGTCCCTGCGTATGCAGGGGGGTTGGACTAGATGATCTCTAGAGGTCCCTTCCAACCCTAAGCATTCTATGATTCTATGATTCTATGATTCTATGACCGTGCAGCCCGCGTGGGCACCTGTCGCCTGCATGACGGGACAGAGGGTGTGGGGCTGGGGACGGGGCTGTGCAGGGGCTGCGACTGGCACTCGCGCCTGTCCCCTGCCTCCAGGTCCTGCACTACGTCGAGAAGCCCAGCACGTTTGTCAGCGAGATCATCAACTGTGGTATCTACCTCTTCACACCCGCCATCTTTCAGCACATCGGCGACGTCTTCCGGAGGAACCAGCAGGAGCTCGTGCTGTGAGTGCCCCTGCCTGCCCGCGTCCCTCCCACCCCACTGCTTCCCAGGGCTGCAGCAGCACACTCATCCTCCATTCTTTCTCTGTCTTCTCTTGTCCTCTGCCATCACTCACTCGTTTCCTGATCTTGCACCAGCTGTCCTTACCTCGGGTAAGTCTCCCTCTGTGCCTGCACTGGCTGCTCTCAGCGCTGCATCGTGTGAGCAGGGACGCATGCTCTCCTCCCTGCTCCACGCTGCCCTGCAAGGCTGTTGCTTGTACCTGTCCCCTGCTGTGCTGCTCCTCTCCTGGCTACATTGGCAGCCCCAGGCTCAGCAGTCCTCACCTCTGCCTTCCTTCCCTCCCTCCACCCCATCCTCATGCAGCTCAGGACAAAGCAAGCATTTCCACAGGGAACACACTGCTTCCCCTGCTGGCCCTGTCTGCTCTCTTACTTGGCCTGGGATCTTTGCCACCACCTCCGTGTAAATCCAGTGTTGCAGAGCTTTCTGCGGACGCAGCTGACTGGATGTGTCACACGTGCACCCTGTGCTGGGTGCTGCTCTCGTGCTGCAGTGTCTGGCTCAGCATGTTTCAGGTGGCGAGGCCTTGTCCCTCTGGTGCTCTGGGGCTCAGCAAAGCTGGCAGGGCTGGCCTCACAGTTGGGACTGTCCCCTCCTGTGGGGGGAGACGCACAGCTAGGAAGGAGTCCCAGGAAGAGCCCTGGGGCCAAGGAGACTCCAGGTCCGGAAAGGGTAGCTGCTGGTCGCCCTGGCCGAGGCACTGATGCCATGGGTGTCTAAAGGGCATTTTGCTTGCAGCGAGGAGAACTCCAATGGCTGGCAGCGTGCAGAAGTGATCCGGCTGGAGCAGGATATTTTCACAGCGCTGGCTGGGAGCGGCAAACTCTACGTCTACAAAACTGATGGCTTTTGGAGCCAGATCAAATCAGCTGGGTAAGGCCTGGAGCCAATGTTGCTATAGCAGGAGGGCAGAATGATCTGCAGCGGGGCTGAGAGAGGAGGGTAACCAGGCAGGGCTCTGAGGCTCTGTAGGGATGGCCGCTTCTCGGTTCAGAGCGTTGTGCTAGAGAAGCAAGAGATTTTTTTTTTTTTCTTTTTCCTCCCTCAGCTCTGCCATCTATGCCAGCCGCCTTTACCTGAACCAGTACAGCCAGTGCCACCCTGAGAGGCTGGCCCAGAACAAACCTGGAGGCCCTATCATTCGAGGTATGACCCAAGGTATCCCTATGCCACCCTGAGTGACTTTGGCTATTGCCTGGCAGCTGCCCAGGACAGGGAGGAAGTGGGATCTGTGGTAGTTCTTCCTCTGCTCTGAGAGACGGGTGCTCCTGGAAGCTGCTTCCCCTCATGCCCGTGCTCTGTGTTGCAGGGAATGTGTACATCCACCCGACGGCCTCTATTGACAGCACTGCAGTGGTGAGTGTGTCCCTGGGGGACCCTGCAGCAGTGTGAACTTGGGGCAGTGCTACTCAGCGTCTCCTGTGGTGACAGGCTGAGGTCACCACTGTCCTCAGCCTCATCACATCCCTCTGTCCTCACAGCTGGGCCCCAATGTCTCTATTGGGAAGGGGGTGACGGTGGGAGCTGGTGTGCGTGTGCGTGAGTCCATCGTCCTCCACGGGGCCTCACTGCACGTAAGTAGGGTTGTCCAGGGTGGTTGTCTGCACCCTAGGCCCTAGAAAGGGGCCAGCTCCCCTCCTTCACCACTGCTGTCTCATCCCTGCCAGGATCACACCTGCGTTCTTAATACCATTGTGGGCTGGGACAGCACCATTGGGCGCTGGGCTCGGGTTGAGGGAACACCCAGTGACCCCAACCCCAACGATCCCTATGCTAAGATCGACAGTGAGACTCTTTTTCGGGATGGACGGCTAACACCTTCCATCACAATCCTGGGTAGGTCCTAGGCCCTGTCTGCCCTTAGCAGCCCTGACCCTGCCTGCACAGGGCAGAACTTTTTCCCCTGCCTCTTACTGACTGCGCTCGTCCTCTCCTTGCAGGCTGCAGCGTTACCATCCCTGCTGAGGTCGTCATCCTCAATTCCATTGTCCTGCCCCACAAGGAGCTGAGCCGCAGCTATAAGAACCAGATTATCCTGTGAGTTGTCCACTTGCCCAGTTGGGACTGACAGTGCCAGCCCCAGGTTCCCTGAGGTGCCCTACAGAAGAAGGTTCTGCCTCCTGGAGCTTTCCAGCTGCTCCCCCGAGGGAGGAGTGCAGGCCAGGAGTCCTCCAAGTGCCTCATTCCTGCTCCAGACAGACATTCCTGCTCCAGACAGACTCCGCCTCGTGTGCCGCTTCCCTCGCAGCCCAGGGCTGTCTCTGGGGCAGGGTGAAGGCTTTGGCATCAGCATGGAGCCTGCAGGGCAGAGCAACGGTCCAGCTGCTGTGCACCTGCACAGGGAGCCCTGAGCTGAAGCACTTGCTGCCTGCAGCATCTCAGAGCCTCTAAGCTTGGGCTGTTCTTCTGCTCAAGGGCCCAGCCAGCACCCAGTTGCCTGGGAAGACTAAGTAGCCCTGGCCTAGCCTTCTATGTGCTGTGCCACTTGCTGCCTGCAGTCCCCTGGCAGGTCTGGGCCCATCTCTTAAGAGGGCAGAGGAGCTTTGCATGTGCCTGCCCTGCATGAGGTTGTTGTCAAGAGCCTGATTTCCACAGCAAGGTTGCAACAGCCAAAGGGCTGGCTCCTGCTGGGCCCTTGGTGTCTCAGCGAAAACTGAGAGCAGGCCAAGGGTGTCCCAAGGGCACTGGTGCAAGAGAGCCAGGTCAGACACGTGGGTGCTCTGGGAGTTCTGCTGGCCTTGGAGGGAGCTGCAAAGGCTCTGAGGGTTTAAATGCTTTGCTCTGCAAAGCTGGCCTCATCAGGGTGCTAATGTAGACCGCCTGGTCTCCAGGACCACCCACAGCCCTGAAGGCTGCCAAGGAAGGCACCAGTGCTGCAGAGCGTGTTCCCATTGGGCTCAGACCTGTGCAGAGCTCAGGGAGATGGCAGCAGGCCCCTGCCTCAGGAGTGAGCCAAGAGCCTTCTTCCCACCAGCACTGCTGTAGCTCTGGGGGCTAATGGCACGTTCCCCCCTTCCCACCAGCCTGGCTTTCAGTCTCCTACTGAGCAATTGTTTCATGTGTGTGCGGGTGGCAGAAGCCTACTGCCTTGCCTGCATCTTGAAAAATCCTCTTCTTTTATCAGAGGCAAGTCCCTGCTTAGCCTGGCACACTCCAACTCCAGCAACCAGTGTTGCCACTTATCCACTTATCTGCATCTTCTCCTGGAAGGGAGGTCTGTGCTAAAGCACCGTGTACTGCTGCAGACCCCCTCCCGCCTCTCACCCTAACTAGGCACCACCTTAGGGATTTTGCATCCATCCAGTACCAGCCCAGCTCCATGGATTTGCAGTAAATCCTTGCTCCCAGCCCCACACATTCCTGTGCCAGTTCTTCTGTGGTCCTGGGCGGGGATTAGCTGTTCCCTGACTTTAAGCACATTAAACTGCTTCAGTTTTGCCTCTGCTGTGGATGTGCTAATTTCCTTGCCCTCTAGTGAGCATTCCTGTCACAGAGTGAAACTGAGCCAGAGTTACTTGCTCACATTCAGGACTGCTTGAATTCCTTTTCTGTATTACACCTCTGTCCTGGATTTCAGCACAAAGGGTATTCAGCTGCTGGACACAGCCATGGTGTTGGTCATCCCCCTTTCAAAAGGCCTGTTTTGTTCAAGTGTTATTAGTGATGGTTCCTCCTACCAAGTTATCTGAGGGACAAGCCCTGCCCAGATCCTCACTCCATTCCTGTTTAATCCTGCTTTCAATGTCTTTGTGGGAGGGCTGTGCCTCCCACTGCTAGTTACTTCTCCTGGGGCTGGAGGTAAGGAAAGAGTTAAAGGGGCCACTGCTGAGGTGCCAGGAAGTCTGGAAATACTTAAGTTCGTTGGCCCTAAGTAATCAGAGCTGCTGCTAAGGGCAGAACATCTGGGCTGAAACAGGGGCCTCACATCCAGGGCTGTAGGGCAGGGAGAGGGGGGTTTCATTCTAACCGAATTCCCATCCTGCTCACTAAAACAGGGCAGGGGAGGCCCAGCATGCGTTCTCCAACCCTGGGCTGGAGCCCAGCAATCCAGCCCACTGCCAAACTCCGGGATTTGGGGGGAACCTTGGCTTTTACTAGAACTCTAGTTGCATCTGCATAGGCAGGAGCACAAGCACTCAGGTGAGGCCTCATCATGCCAGCAAGCCCTTGCCCCTACCCAAGCCCTCAAGCCTTGTGCCCCTTTTGCAAAAAGGGGCAACAGGCCCCTGCTTTGAGTCTGCCTTCCCCTAGCTCTGACCCAGGGCAAGCCCCAAACCTGTCACTAGCCCGGCACCCTGCTTCCAGGGGACAACCCGTCACAGGGGCATCAGTCACAACCGTGCCTGTTTTGCTGTAAACATTTAATACAAGTCAGTGGTAAGCACAGTGCTCAGCCAGCACCCCATCACCGTGGCTGCACAGGGCACCTGGCCCTGCTCCCCTGTCCCCACACATGAAGCTGCAGGAGCAGAGAGCAGAGCAGGGCCCAGCTCAGCACTGCTGCCGCTACCCAGCACCACAGGCTCATGAGGGGGCCCAGAGCAGCTCCTGGTCCCGCAGGCTCCGCTCCTCCGTCGCTGCCTGGTGCCCCTGGGGAGCTGCCGCCAACTACACAGGGGAAGGGAAGAACCTCCCCGCTTTCCTCAGGGCAGGCCCCTGCCTGCGTGGGGGAAGGAGATGAGTCAGGGGTGCAGCGCACGCCGCCCGCCCCCCTCGCTCCCCGGCAGCACTCACGGCGAGCGGGCGGCCGTGCCCACGCAGCTCCGCAGCGTGCTGGGGAGGCAGCAGGTCCCCGCGGGGCTCAGCTGCCCCGGCTTGGGCTCTGTGGAGGCGATGGCACGGAGCGGCTCGGCAGCACGTGGGGCTAGACAGGGCAGGATGCGGCCCATCACATGCCAGGCCTGTGCGGGCACCCAGAACCCCAGAACAGCCTCCCCTCAATGTCTCTCCCCACGTGTGCCTGTGTCTCACCATGCTCACTGCCCGGGGCCGGGCCGCTGGCCGACAACGGCACCAGGT
Source organism: Tinamus guttatus (assembly GCF_059628265.1). NCBI lineage: Eukaryota > Metazoa > Chordata > Aves > Tinamiformes > Tinamidae > Tinamus > Tinamus guttatus. The sequence goes on along the minus strand of NW_028288594.1, from coordinate 4,574,247 downwards.
TCTCCTGCTCCGTGCCCACGAGGCGCCTCCAGAAGTCAGGTGGTAGTGAGAGCAGCTGAGCCACCACCTGGGCAAGGAAGGAGGGCGGATGCAGAGGCCAGCAGCACCGCGGCACAGCCTGGCCTTGTGGCCGCACTCACCTTGCACTGCCGCGGTGTGTCCTCCATGATAGCGAGCGGTGTGGGGTTGGCACAGCTGTGCCCCACCAGCGTGGGCCCAAACACCCGCGACAGGTTCAGCACGTCCATCTTGCAGTGAGGGCTGTGGGACACCCTGCAAGGGGCGGGGGGTGACAAGAGCGGGTCAGCGCAGCCATGGCAGCGCAACCAGCAGCACTAACCCCCACCCCGTGGTGGGGGAGTCAGGGGCACCCAGGGATGCCAGGAGCCCCACTCACCTGAGCAGGTGCAACATGAGAAAGGCCAGGGTGTCCCTATTGGCAGGGGGCAGCTTGGTCACGACGTGGCGCAGCGCCATGTTGCAGGCGGCCTCATCCGGGATGTCTGCAGTGGCACCAAGAACTCTGTGAGGGGAGGAGCAGCCCAGCCCCACGGCTTCCCCCAGCCCCACGGCACGGGGCCCTCACCGGCGGCCTGCAGGAAGGCCGAGTGCAGGCTGAACGTGACCAGCGGCTCCTTGAGGCCCCGCAGGAAGTCCTTGAGCACCCCACACACCACGTGCACGTCGGCCACGGCGCCCAGCCCTGGTGGCACAGCCCCGGCCTGCAGCAGCCTCTGCTTCCACTCCCGCACCAGCGGCTCCGCGCCCGGTACCCGGTACAGCCCCGTCTGCAGGTGGGAGAAAAGGGGCTCAGCACCACGGCAGCACCACGGGGCACCCGGCGGCCCCGCTGCGGCTGCCCCTACCTCTGTCAAGCCTCGCCTCTCCACCTCAGTCACGCACTGCACCACCAGGGCGGGCACCAGGGGCGGCACGGGTGGCGCAAAGTCGGCCAGGACACCCTGAGGACAACAAGGCGAGCAGAGAAGCAGCACTCATGCTTGGCACCCGCCGCGCAGGCGGCCTCACTGCCCCGGTGGCCCAGGACCCTGCTGAGCCGCCAAGCGCCGCTCACCTGTCGGGGCCAGGCGCGCTGGCACGGCCATGGCCCGCAGGGCCTGGGGCACTGCTCCCGGCACTTGGCGTGCACCAGCAGCTGGCACCGGCAGCACTTGCAGGCAGCCTTCCCGAAGCGGATGCGGGAGCCACAGGCAGCACATGGCTCGGGGCGGATGATCTGGAGCAGGGTCAAGGCCTCGATTCGCAACTGCATCTCTCCTGCGATGGGCATGTCCCCACACCAGGCTCCCTGCTCCAAGGGGGCCAAGAGGAGGGATGGGGCACATACCGTTTTGGAGGTGAACTGATGCTGCAGCGGTGGGGGGCCCCAGGGAGGAGAGGAGACAGGGGCTGGTGCAGGTGCCCCTGCAGAGCCATCCTCAGTGCGGCTCTCTAGCCCAGGGGCAGAGCAGCCCTGGTCCTTGCTGCTGCCCCACACTGTGGTCAACTCTGCCGGGAAAGAAGATAGTGGAGGGGGGGTCCCAAAGGGCAAACCGGCCCCAGGAGGGAGCCAGGCAGGCTCCCAGGGGCAGCTGAGATCCCTGCAGGGCCACGGCAGCACCACAGCGGAGGGGAGCATCCCCCAGGGGCTCCATGCCCTGCCCAGGGACGGGTGCACCCCAGGGCTGATCCCACGCCGATGCGGAGCGTGACGCACGGGTGTGCGGACACCTGCCAAGCCCCCCGCCCTCCCTGACCCGTCCCACGACCTGCGCGCGTGGAGAGGCGCTGTCCTTGACGAGAGCGGCGTCGCGGCACCAGGGCGGTGGGCGGCAGGCTGCCAGCAGCACCCAGCACCTGGGCAGGAGGGGACGCAGGGGGGACGCTCACCTGCAGAGGTGGGGGGTGATGAGGAAGCCCACAGTGCTGCAACACTCCCCCTCACCACCCCCAACAGCTTTCAAGCTGTGCTTGGCCCCCTCGCACAGCCCCAGGGCCCTGCCACCAACGGGGATACCGGCTGTGTGGCACTGGTACCCAGCGAGGAGCACCCAGGGGCTCCACAGCATTCACCAGGGCTGGGCATGCAGCGCTGCCCACCGCTCTGCCCAGCGCCCATCCCTGCCCTGGGGACGAGGTCCTTACTCACAGCATTGGGGGGTGTCACGGATGGACGGTGCCGCTTTGCCGCCACCACAGGACCGATCTGAGGGGCCAGGGACACACGCTGGGGACACAGTAGAGGGGTGGTCAGGGCTGTCGTCCTCACCCTCATGCTGCCCTCAGCAGCCATGCATCCAGCCCCAAGCCCCACAGCCTCGGCCTCACAAGGGTCCCGCTCTCACTGTCTGCCCCCCACCAGCCACCATAGGGCACCGAGACCCTTGCCCATGTCTGTGCCGGGGCAGGCCAGGCCGGGCCTGCAATGCAGAGGGGCGAGTGGAGCAGCATGTGGGATGCCTGCACGTGGGGATGAATTATTGAGGAGCTCGGTTGGGCAGGGTGCAGGGTAATGGAGTTTCTATTGATCGCGGGAGGTTTGCGGAGAGATGACGCTCCCAGCTCAGCATCAATAAATTAAACCCCCTGCCAGGCTCTTTGCAGCCTCCCATGCAGGGTCTGAGAAAAGTGCACCACCCAGGCCCAACACAGCACTGTAGGTATGGGCTGCAATCTGGCACTGGGGGGCCCGTACCAGGTGACAAACCTACAGCCACAGCATGGGGAAGCAGAGCGGACCCAGGCACCTTCCCAGGACCTGCTCACCCATGTCAGGACAGTCCCTCTCAGTGCTGCTCTCAGCACACTCAGGCCACCACATCCCTGCATTTCCCTCGTACCTGCCTCTCCTGAGCTTTGCGCTTCAGGGTCTTCACCACTGTTGTATCAACATCCTGAAAGGCAGGAAAGAGCCTGGGGGTTTGGCAGGGCAACACAGGGTGCCCACAGCATCCATGCTCAGCAGCACAGGGCATCTGGGGGCAACGAGCCTCCTGCTTGCATCATTGCTGGAGTGAGGCAAAACTGTTCCCTTGCTGCCAGACTGCTGCTGGATGGAGTGCAGGAAGCAGCCAGCCCTGGGACAAGCAGTACATACTTACCACATCATCATCAGTGCGGTCATAGCTGATGTCCGAGTGGGACAGCAGAGACTGGCACGACTCATCTACTGCTGATGACCTGCAGGGCAAAGCAGGGGGTCATCACAGCCAGGAGATGCCTCCTCTCCCAGCCAGGCATCTCTTGGCATGATTATTTCTGCAAACCCAAGGATTGCAAGGAGAAATGCCTCTGCAAGGTCCAGCTGCTGCTGCAGGACAAGCCCTGGCCCCACGCCTCCCTTCAAGCCCAGCAAAAACAAGGGAGAGAGAAACAGATTTGAGCCCAGGGCTGCCTCAGGGGCAGGGAGGGGCTGCAACGGGGCAAGAGCAAGGGACACAGTCGGGATGTTCTTTCCCAAAGAGGCTGCAGGGCCATCTCACTGATGGCGATCACCAAGCCAAGCACGCTCACCTCCTCCCTGGCACCAGGGTCCTCCCAGTGTGCTGGCCTGCCAGGCTGCTGAGGATGGAACGCTGCTCAGCGGTCAGGACGGTGCTGCCCGACGGCTCCTGCAGCAGCAGCTTGAAGATCAGCTGAAGCTTGCGCTCCTGCAAGTGCAAAGGGGCAGCGATCAAGGCCTGTGACATGGGCTCTCCCATGTCACCCATCCCCACAGAGTGTCCCCGCAGCCTTAGCTGACCCCACAGACCTGTTTCTCCAGCTCAGCTTCTGCCCGGTGCCGCTTCTTCATCTCTACCTCCACCTGGTTGCGGGCATGCTTGAGCTTCACTTCCAGCACTGCGCGCTCGGCCTCGGCGCAGGCCAGCTGCTCGCGGGCCCGCCGCTGGTCCTGCTCCAGGCGGCAGCATTTCTGGCGTATCACCTCGAAGCACCGGACGGTCTGGATGTAGTCTGGGTGGGACACAAGCAGGTGGCCAGCCAGGAAGGGGCTTCTGGCCCCGAGCTCCCGCAATCCCACACATCAAGCAGGAAACGAGCCCTGGGAGCTTACAGCTGAGCCAGGCATGGAGCGCCCCAGGGTGCCCCCACCCTACAGGGCTGCACCCACCTTCCTCGACGCTGCTGCTGAGCTCCAGCAGCTGCAGCAGCTGCTCCAGCTGCACCAGGAGGTGCCTGCAGCGCCGCTGCCTCATCCTGCTGCAGAGAGATGGGGCACATCAGATGCCTCCCCCCATTGCTGAACCACCTCCCCCCCCACCCCGCCCCCTCAAACACGAAGACGGGGCTGCGCGGCCCCCGCTTCCCTCGTCGCCCCCGCGCAGCTCCCGACGGCGCCGCCGCAGCCGCCCGACGGCTCCGCGCCCCGCGACGGCGCAGACTCCACGAGCGAGGGACCCTCCCGGCCGGCCTATGTGGGCCGGGGGCCGGGGTGGAGCCCGGCCCGGCCCCGCCTCCGCCGCCCCGGCCCGCCCGGTGCCGACGGCCGCGGAGCCCGGGCGGCCCCGGCCCTGCCTGCCCGGGGCTCCCGGGGCGGCAGCGCTGGTGTCGGGTGCCCCAAGGGGGCTGGAGCCCCGTGTGCTCGGGAGTGCAGCGCCTCGCAGCGCCCCGCGCCCTGTGCTCAGGAGCCCGGGCACCCTGAGGTGCAGGAATGTGAGCACAGGGTGTGGGATGCTGCGAGGTGCTGCATGCAGGAGCGCCGGGTGCGGGGATGCGGGACAAGAGCGCTGGCGCAGGGCACTTAGGGGCGCTGGGTGCAGCAGAGCATGATGGGGCTGGCGGTGTGGGACTCCAGCTTGCCCAGAGAGGTGCTGCCGCCAGCATGGGTGCTGTGGGCAGAGCGGAGACAGCTGCCCTTGGGCAGGAGCCACAGGAGCCGGTGTCCTTGGGGCTGAGCATGGCTTCGCTGTGACAGCACGTACTGGCCTGTGGCGCCACTCTTCCCAGCCCGCTGTCCCCCAGACCGCTGTGCCCACGCATGCTAAGCGGCTCGCTGCATGTGGCGACTGCGGGTCTCGATGTCTGTCTGGGACAGTTGGACACCTCATCCCTCCACTCACTGTGCAGCACCTCCAGGCCCTTGGGGACCCTGACATGAAGGTGCCGTAAAGCCCACTGAGCCTCTGCCCACAGCTGGGCTCAACAAGGCCTGGCAGGGCACACGAGCCCCTTTGAGCCTCAGGGCTCCTGGCTGGCCCGTGTCCTGCAGATGGAGCCACCTCCCTGCCTCACAGCCCAGCGCAGCCGTTATTTCTGGCGCACAGGCCCTGGACTGCAGGGAGACCCCCAGCACCCATCCTGGCATGCCCAGCCCCCACTGGCACAGCCCAGCGCCCCCACCACTGCCTCACAGCGGGGCCTATGCAGCCCCAGCTGTGGGGGCACCAGGCACCCCTGCCAAGGGAGGTGGGGATAGCGGTGATGGTAGCGCGCTCTCCCTCCTCTGTGCCTGTCCGAGCCTGCTGCAAATACCTGGAATAGCAGCGGTGCTGGCGGCAGGGCTGGGCGCGCAGTGGGGCCCCATGCGTGCATGCCCCAACACACATGGACAGCCCTTGCTCACCTTCGTGCCCCCTTTGCAGCCACCCCTGAGCTCCTCCAACAGAAAAGGGATTTTTTGCACCTCACAGGCATGCAGGAATGGGTTCCCACAGCCCCTGCTGCATCCCAGGGGAAAGGGGAGCTATGGATCAAACCAGCTCCTTCTGCTAGTCCCATGCAGGTCCCAGATGGGAAATGATAAGGGACATCCCAGGGGGTAGGGCACAACCCCCAGGGATGTGTCTGAGGGACTTGGGGAGAGAACAGGCTGGTCTGGGCTGCCGGGGCTCCTCCTGCCTATGGGGTCACCTTGAACCTCCCCGCACGGAGGGCTGGGGTCCTTCAGCATGGAGAGAGGTGCAGGGGGCTCCAGCTAGGGGTGCTGCTTGCCTTGGTCCCCGGCAGCCCTGGAGCACCCCCACGGAGCGCCCCCTCTGGGGGACAGGGCCCTGCAGGGGCTGCGCTGGGTGGCAGCTCCCAGGCGGTACCGCGGCTGGTGCTGAGCGCACGCGGAGCCGGTGCAGAGGGTGTTTCTCAGAGAAGCTCCTTCCTCCCAAGGTTGAATATGAGTCAGGTTTTGGAGCAACTTTAATTACTACTGGATCGATAGGCTCGGCATGGCCAAGCAAAATCCAATCGCAGCCCTGGGGGCCTTCCTGCTCTGCCTGCTGCTGAGCGCGCTGAGTGGCCGAGGGAGACCCGCGCGCTCCCCACGCTGCTGCCTTCCCCACTGCTCACCCGCATCCATCTCTGCACTTGGGCCCCCTCCTGCCCGCTCATCAGCCTTGCTGGGACTGTCCTGGTGTCCCCAGCCCCACGTCCCCCTTCTAGCACCTCTGGGGTCACAGCACGCTTGCAGGGAGCCCCTTGCAGCCTGCTGTGCTGATGCCTGTGATGGGAGGTTTGCCACCCATCCTGCTTGCCCCCTTGCCGAGCTGCTCACCCCAGGGCTCACACCACCCTGGCTTGGCCAGGCACTGCATAAATAGCTGTTTGTGTCTCCACTCGGCCCCTGCGTGGGAAATAATATCGGCTGATGGAACATAATGCCCTGCTTCACATGTTCAATTTTATCATTTTCCGAGGCAGGCAATCTTCGTTTAAAGCTGAATGGGCTGGGGAATGTTAATGAAGCGCCGGCGCTGCTCTGCACCGCGCTTTATCTCTTCGAGAATAATTTGGGTGAGCTCGGAAATAGAGTTCCCAGTCCCAATTCAAGCGGCGGCAGCACCGTGTGCCGATAAAAGTGTAATTCCTGGCCAGCGCGTGGCCCTGAATACCTGACAGCTTAACCCTTTGGGCCCCACGGGGCAGCGCTGCCCAGGGTTTGCCTGCCCAGGACCCGGCTGTGCAGGGCACCCAGCGCCAGCCTGGATCATTCCCGGTACCCCATCTCCCCCCAGCCTGGCAAGGCTGGCTGTGAGAGCCAAGGGGAAGACAGGCAGGATGCCCCAGACATCTCTCCAGCTGGAACTGCCCAGGGATGTGCGCAGGGGACACAGCAGGTGTCCTGGGTGCTGGGATGCCCTAGGCTCAAGGATGCCCTGGGTGCTGGGATGACCTCAGTGCTTGGCTCAGGGATGGATGTCCCCGATGCCCTGGAAGCTCTTGTGGGCTCGCAGAAAACATCTGGACTGGGGAGCGTAGGAGCCTCGGAGCTCTGGCCTGGGCATCCATAACTGGACAGCTATGCACAGCGCCAGGTGCTAGGGAGGCTGCTGTGCCTGCCCTTCCAGTCCGTGTCAGAGCAGGAGGGTGAGGATGGAGGTGAGGAAGGGCCCTGCCCTCCCTATCCTGTATGCAGCAGCTGGCTGTGCTGGAGCTGCAGCCTGCTTTGCCCCTGGGCCCTCCAGGCACAGCTGAGCTGCCCCACGCCCTGGGCCACCCCACCGCAAAGGTGTTAAGAGAAGGACATGCTGCCCAGCAGGCAGTGGCAGCAGTGGGGCAGTGCAGCACCTCAGGATGCGCCTCGGGTGCCTGTCCCCTCAGGTGGGGCAGCGAGCGGGCGCTGTGGAAGGCCCCTTCACCTGGGAGCGAGTGGGGCAGGCAAGTTTCCAGCACTGTTAATCAGGGCTGTGAGAGCTGGGATTAATGTGCACTTCAAGGCTCTCCAGTCCCAGCTGTGATCCAGCCCTCTGCTCTCAGCCAGAGCCGCCTCTATGCGCTGAATTATCAGCCTGAGTAATTAAGTGGAGAGCTTTGTTTTAATGCAGACATCTGATGCCTTCGCACCGCAGAGCACAACAACTGTCGCTGGTGTTTATGCTCCGTGCGGCACATCTGGCTCACGGCAAGAGAATCCATGGACACCGCTGCGCGGGATTAAAGACACCGCAGCGCGGGCACTGGGGAGGAGGAGCGTTGGCAGGCGCTCGCAGCACTGCTGCCTGCCTGGCCTCTCTGTCCAGGGCTGCGAGCAGCCGTCACAGCCAGGGCCGGGGTGCAGTGGGGTGGCCAGGCTCCTCGCAGAGACATCGGGACAGCTCTGGCTTTTTGCACACCTGTGTGTGCATGTGTGCGTGGTGAAGTGGGTGCGTGCAGGTGTGAGCAGGGCTCTGTGTGTCGGTGCACGTGCGAGTCCTGACCCATCGCCACAAGCCCAAGGCCATGCAACCTGGGTGCAGCTGAAGTGGAGGTCATGGAACCTCTTCCCTGTGTACTGTGTCCTGCCACCCCAAAAGGACTTCCCCTGCACGGAGAGGGTTTTGGTGGCTGCTTGCTGTGCCACAAGCTGACATAGACAGGACACGTTGGGCTGCAGCCTTGAGGGCAGGGAGTCACCGTCCTGCCTTGCGTGGGGCTCTCCATGGCTCCACTCTCCTGAGTCTGGAACATTTCACTTTGGTTTCACACTTGCCCGTCCTTGTACAGATTTTTAAACTCACCCTATTTTCATTGAAATCTTCCTGGTTTTATACTGAGCCACAAAAAGAGCATTTTCCCGACCCTTGTCCACTGCCCTGCGTATACCTGCACCCTTGCATCCTCCTTTCTTTTCTCCCATCTCTCTCCAGGCCCTGGAGAGGTTTTCCCAGGCCCTGGAATGCCAGCTCGATCCCCAGCACCTCACTGCTGCTGCTGACCTCCCAGCAGGACGTAGCTGCCCCGCGAACTGCCTGTGCACTCTGCTCGTCAGAGCACAAGGCTGGAGAACGTGCTGTGCGATGATGGATAATTACAGGCTGAGAGATAAATGGGAATAGAACAAAATAAAACATCACCTTATCAGAGGAAGATGGTGCCTGATTCACCTGATACCTGCTGCTGATAAGGGAGCTGGTTTGCAGAAGAAGAAGAACACAGATCTCATCTGTCTGGGCCTGGGAAGAACAGAGACGGCGCCACACAGGAAATTATTACTTTGCACAAATTAAGGGATTATCATGAGCACAGGGAGGTGGTAAGAGACTGGTGATGGAAGAAGCAGGGAAAGAGGAGATATCAGGCAGGAGAGAGACTATTTATGGCACCACTGGGGATGTACCTCATTTCATAGCGTCATCTTTCACCTCCAAACTGGGGGCTCTGGGAGGAATCTCCTGAAGTCACAAGGATACAAATCATCTTTGGTTTGGGAAAGGCCTCAGAACGGGTGAGATCTAGGAGCACAGAGTGAGAATGCATGAGCGTGGGGATGGAGGGAGGAGCCTGGTGTTGGCTATCGCCGTTCTGGACAGGACCCGCACTGCCCTGCCTACCACTTCTCTGCGAGACCCCAGCGCGCTGCTGGCCGCTGCTCCAGGAGACGAAGAAACCAGGTCACTAGGCAAGTTGCTGGAAAAAACAAACAAACAAACAAACAAACTCCCAGCATGACCTGACCCATGCCAAAATAGAGCAAAATGCCCTCAATTCCAGCGGGGGAGATGGTCTGGAAGCAGAGTTGTACCACAGTGCCTTGAGCCCTAGTGTCAGTTGGAGGGGAAGCTTGGCTGGACATCGAGCTTGCAGGTGTGTCCTGGGGCCTTTTCTCCCTGCTCAGCCCTGAACCACTGATGCTTTGCTAATGGCCTCCATGTGGGCTGCCTGAATGGTCTCATGGATACTTAGCGCTTTAGCAAGGGAGCAGCTCAGCCAAGGAGTCCGTGAGTTGCGCTGGGCAGCAGCTGGCCGGCGTTCAGGTGAGGAGCGAGGAGCAGTGCGGCCGTGCCCCACCGCCTCCCCGAGGACACCCTGCAGCAACTTTGGGCCACAGATTTCCTGCAGAAGCCGGTGAGCGCCTCCGAGCTCTGGAGGGTGGGAAGGGGCTGGACGGGACAGCGGGAGCAACCACTCAGCAGAGGTAAAGACTCAGGCCTGGAGAATAACATTTAACTGTGATCCCTCCTGGTGTGAGCATCAAAGAAACCATGTTGGGAGAAATTGTTTTCGAGCAGAAACGCGCCATGTGGTTTCCAGGAAAGAATGCGCTCCCTGTGTTGCTCCCCTGCTGAGAGAGACGTGTCTAAATCTGGCCTGGGAGCTCTGACCCCGCGCTGGTCGGGCCCAGGAGCAAATGCCGTTCTGGCTGAGTAAAGCTGCCCTGCTGAGCCGCTGCCTTGTCTGGCTCTCCTTGGAGAGAAACAGTCCTCCTGGGACCTCGCACCGAGCAAACGCTGCTCTGGGAATGTCCAGGTTGGAGATGAGGATAGGGACACACAAGAGCCTTGGGCAAAATGTGATGGCAGAAACCAGGTTGGAAAAGTGCGAAGGAGAGATGCGGAATTCCCCTGCTCTGAGCGTGGGGTAACCCGAGGCTGCACGGGTAACTCTATCCACAGCAGCAGGGGAGGCGCAGCCGTGCCGGGCAAGCAGCCTGATTTATTGCCTGTGCGGAGCCAAAACTGCCGCCCATGCTGGGCTGAGGTGCGCGACCGAATCCCCCGCGCAGAGGTGCTTGTGGCCGGAGATCAGGAAAGCTGTGCAAAGGCAGAGCACGAGAACAGCTTGAGGCTTCCCAGGCAACTGCGCCTGGCCAGGCACGACGGCTGCCCACACACGACGTGGTTGCCCAGCAGTGTCCAGAACAGAAACAGCCTCTCCTACAGCCTCAGGAGCTGCACAAGGGCTGGGGCTGCAGCTCTGGACTGTGTCCGGGTGCTCCTGACACAGGCCCGCAGCACTGCCCTGCTGGGAGCCGCGGCAAGATCAGCTTGTCCGGGTGGGAGAGGGGGGCTGCCCTGCTGGTGCCATGCACGCTCGTGCTGTTCTGCTCCTCTGCCCCATTGCCCACCTGCCAAGCTGTCCCGCAGCCCCCAGTCCCAAGTGGGCGATGGCCGTCCGCGCCAACGGGAATTAATTCCACGAGACACTATATCAAACGCTTTAATAAAAGCCAGATATATCACACCTCTTGTCTCCTCTCCATCGATTCATTTAGCAATTTTACCCAAAAAAGGCAATCAAGTCAGACTGGGCAGATTTATTCTGTGCGAGCTCTGAGCACATCTTTATTGCTCCCCGTTCCCCTGCCCTCGAGGTCTTTAGAAGCATTTTTCTCTTAATATTTGTTCTATTATTTTACTAGGGATGAAGCTTGGTTGATGGGCAGTAATTGCCTGGACTGCCCTGCCTTGCTGCAATAAAGATTGGTGCTTCTCTGCTCCTGCCTCCCCCAGCCCTACTCCGCTGTCCTTCCTCAGCAGCATTATTGACTAGGAAACTTCATTAACGATCCCCTTAATGATTGCAGCCCTGCCAGCCCAGCCCACCGCGCTAACCTCGCCTGTGGTTTCCCTCTGTGGCAGTTTGCAGATGTTGCAGGATGTTTGCTGCATCTCCGGGGTGCTGGAAATGCTTTTAAATCCACACTGATTTCCACCAGGCCCCTCGTGGAGTGATATGTCCCTGCATGGCCTCTCATCCTCCTGCTTCTTTCCCAGCACTGCAGCTCAGCCCTGGTTTCCCTGCCCACCCATGGACCCCCCGGCTGGCACTGGTTTTGGGGTTCCCAGGAGGCCGAGGAGCCGTCGTGGTGCTTGGGACTGCCTGGCCGCCCTTCGCTGCTGCTCTGTGTGACACTTGCTCTGCCGCTCCTGATCCCAACTCCCATCCTGGTGAGCCAGGCTGGGACCGAGCCAAGCATGATGCCTGGATTAGGCACTGCCTCCTGCAAATGAGCTGTTAATTATCATAATCTGGTAATTGAGAAAAATCTAATTATGCAAAGCTAATGGATTTAGAGCCACGCTGGGGAGCACGGGCTGTGGGAGCACGGCTGGGCAGGGCCAGCACCATGGGCTCGTGGCTACAGACATGGTGGACCCCCAGCAGTGAATTCCAGGAGCTCGCTGGGCACGAGGCTGGATCTCAGCATCCACAAGGGAGACCTCAGCCCCCTCACCTCTCTCCAGCCCCACTGAGCCTGGGCACCCCCATCCTGATGTCTCCTTGACACCTTTTTTTTCCATTCTCCTCATGCCCCCTTCCAGGGAGCTCCCCTGTGTAGAGAGCAGGGTTGGAGGACACCCACCCACCCCTATCTCAGGCATCCTCCCAGATCCTGACCTGTTTTCCCTGGCCCTACTGCCCTGGCAGTGCCCCGGCTGGAGAGGACAGGGCTCTGATCTGTGCATTTGCTCTGCACTCCCTCCACCACTGTTGCTGGAGCTGGCCAGGTGAAGGATGCAAGCATGGCAAACTGGAAGGGAAAGGTAATATCTTTTATTAGACCAACAGAGACCATTCGGAAAGGGAGATGAGCTTTTGGGCACATAGGTGCTTCTCTCAGTTCTCACAGGCAGCTCCGTTTTCATCAACTCTGTCTGTAGCCTCATAAAAGATATTGCCTCTCTCTGCACGCCAGCGGAGTCAGGGATGCTGGGTCGTGCCAACCCCGGTGCCGCAGCAGAACGCGCAGCCTCATGGTGCCCCAGCAGCAGGAGCTTCCCCCCTGGGCTCGGCATTGCAGCCCATGCAGTGGCTGTCAGCCCTGCCAGGTTGCGGGAGTTGTGACAAGGGTGATGCTTGGGGCCTTGGCTCTTCTGGCTGTGCTCCTGCGAGGCTGGGGCAGAGCGTGGCAGAGCCGGGTCCCTGAGCAGCTCCAGATGCCCATACCCAAGCACAAAAGACAGTGCTGCAGAGGATGCTCACATGCCTCTCCAAGGCCTGGCAGCTCTCGAGATATTGCCCTGCCCTTCTTCCCCAGGGAGCCCACGTTAAGTGCTGGGAGAGGGTTGAGGCTCCAGCTAATAGCCCGAAGCCCCAGGAGATGTGAGCTGAAAGCGCTCTGCGGGTGTTTTTAGCCCCTGGCTTGAGCTCCTGCAGGATGTGGGGATAGCTCAGCGTTTCTGTGGTCGCAGCACTCAGTGCGCTTCCCGGTCCCCCACTCGGGCAGAGTGCGGGCAGGAGCGGGGAGGCTCTGAGCCCGCCCCACGCGCTCCTCCCCGTGCAGCCTGCCCGCCTTGCCCTGCCGAGCTGCTGCCCGGCTCTGCACCCGCTTCCAGCTCCTTGCACCCCTGGCTGCCCCAGAGCTGCTCCTGGGCCTCCGGCTCCTCCGTGAGCAGCACGGCGGCATGTGGCTGGAGGAGCCTCGGAGGACGTCCCCGCGCCACTGGGTCACCTCCCGACCCTCAGCAGCCCTTCACCTTGATGACTGTCCCGCCAGGAGCCCAGTGTGCGATCCCTACCCCGCTGAAATGGCTGCCCTGCCAGCAATGGAGGCTGTCCCTCGCCAACAGCCATACACCCTGGAAGAGTTTGCCAGCCGCTCCACGCTCCACGGCATCCAGCACATCTTCCGTCACGAGCGCTACAGCGCCCGCAACCTGCTCTGGCTGCTGGCCTTCCTGGGCTCGCTCGCCCTCCTGGTGCACACCTATGCCAAGTGCGTGGGCTTGTACTTCCAGTACCCACACAACACCCAGGTGGAGGAGGAGGCCGCACATGGCATGACCTTCCCTGCTGTCACGCTCTGCAACCTCAACCCAGCCCGCTTCTCACAGCTCTCCAGCCATGACCTGTACTGGGCCGGGGAGTTCCTGGGGCTGCTGGACGGGGCAGGCCACATCCTGGCACCCGACAACGCAGACCAGAGCACCCTGGATGCCCTGCAGAGGAAGATGGTGCTGAGTGATGAGGACAGGAGTCGGCCCTTTGACTTTGATGAGTTCTACGAGCGTGTGGGCCACCAGATGCACCTGGGTGAGATGCTTGTCAGCTGCAAGTTTGGAGGCGAGGACTGCAAGAGCAGCGACTTCCAGACTGTGAGTGCCCAGCTTGTGGCTGATCCCTTTGTAGGGCAGGGCCAGCTAGGCCTGACCTCCTGGCAGAGCAAGGAGGTGTCTGGGGGACTTCGGGAGGGAGCAGGGGACATCCCGAGCTAGCAGGGTTGCGTCTGGGGGAGTGAACGGGAGCAGGGTACATCGTGCAGCCCAGCAAGGGGGTGGGAGTGAGCGGGGGAGCTGGGTGGCACATCCACGTCCTGCCCTCCCCAGCCAGCACACACAGCCACTGCGGTGCCAGGGGCACCCAGCACAGGGAGGCTAGGCAGGCTCGTAGTGTTATCAGCCCGGCAGATGCAGAGCTGTGCGTAAAGAGGGTCCCTAATTCAGCGTGACGGCTCCGCTCATCACACTAATGATAACAAAGCGAGGCTGCGGCGCCGCACTTTGCAGCCAGGCACCGGGCAGCTGTCAGGAGTCACAGCCACACTGCCAGGAGACCGTGAGAGGAAGGGGGGTCCCTCTGAGCTGCCAGTGCTGGGGACTTGGCAACGCTTGGACAGCAAGCTCAGGCTGACTGCGGAGATGCGCCAGAGTGGCTCCTTGCCAGTGCCAAGCTTGTGACACGGGGACGTAGGTGTCACCCTCCACCCCAAGGTGTAGCCCTCCCTGCTCCCAGAGGCTGCGCCACCTCCTTGCCCTGCCAGGTTCCGTATGCCCACGTCCAGAGCACGACCCTGGCAGCATGCGTGGATGCAGGGAATGTGTATGGGGATGCAAGCAAGGAAGGGACCATGTCCACACTTGAGCCCCTCCTCTCTTCTTTGCTCCTGAGTCAACACAGTGAGGATTACGGGGCTGTAAACAAGAGGATCAATGGTGCTGATGGGAACATTTCCTGTTAATAGCTGCGGCCTGTAAAACACAGAACAGGGGGAGACAGGGAGGATCTGCTTTCAGACCTGTTAACCCATCCCACCTGCAGCCGCACGGGACTCTTCCAGGCAGGGGCGGCTCAGGCTGCAGGGCCTGCACGGGTGCCCCGGCGGGCTCTGCCCGGGGAGCAACGCGCGGGCACCCGACCCATGGGCCGCAGCGCAGCGAGGCGGCTGCTGCTCCCCACAGGCCGGAGCACCGGGGTCTCGGGGTGGGACACCGGGGTCCCGGGGCGAGACGCTGGGTCAGCGCCCGCCCCGTGCCTGTGCTGCTGAGCCGAGCATGGCGCAGGCTCGTGTGCATCCCCGCGTCACTCTGCAGGCACGGCCTGGCCCCAGTGCCACCACTCGCCCTGCTCAGGGCTCTCAGGTAAATGTCAGCCTATTTTTATCTGCTCCCCACGCGGGGCGGTTTTTCCTTCCGTTCAGATGAGCAGATTTACCTCAATTTCCCACCCCGCTGAGGAGCAGGGTTAATCTCCCTGAAATTAACCTTTCCTGCTTCCTGGAACAGTCCTCCCCGGGGCTGGGCAGCATGAGCTCAAGAACTAATCCTTCTGAAATGCGTGGGCTGCTGCGAACTCTCTGTCGTGGCGTGGAGGCTCCCGGACAGGGGAAAGCCAAAAACCAGCTCCCACCTCCGATCAGGAGCTGCCTCCTCCCAGTGACTCTGCTGGAGGATGCGCAGGGTGGAGAAGCTGGTGGGACTGCCCTTGGCACGATGCACGGAACAGCTTGGTGGAGCCACCAGCACGCCTTCCAACTTGAGACCTGTCCCGCTTGTCCCCTGCAGGGTCGAGCACCAGCCTATTTGCTGCAGAGCCAGGGCAGGAGTGACACTTGCCCTCCCTGGGTACCCGTTTGCCCTGTGCTTGTTTGCCACTGCAGCAGGCAGTGGCAGGGCCGCTCTGTGCGATGGGACTCCCAGCAAGACGCCGACATTCGGCACGCTCTTGTCTCACCACCTCCGTTTCCAGCGAGGTTCCCGTGTGGCGGCTCCAGCGCAACGCTGAGGGGCCGGTGCGGCAGCGGGGCCACGCGCTGAGCGATGGTGTATGTAACAGCAGCCAGAGGGTAATAGCAGCCTCGGAGTCCATCAATAACCTGTGCCTTGATGGATGCGGCTCTCCCTGCTGCTGGCACGGCCCTGCCATTAGTTACATTCATGCTGCTGGTCTCCCCTGGCTCTGCCGTTGTGGCACCTGCGATTCCGCATGCCACTGCCGGCAGGACTGCAAGGGCTGCGGCCCCTCAGCCCCTGTGCCATGCATGGTGCGTGTCCCTGGCACCGAGTCCAGGCTGATGGGCACGTGGAGCAATGCTGAAGCCAGGTCCATGCGGAGGGCACAGCAGTGAGCCCTTTGACGCTGGTGCTTCGGGTGCCCCCTCCCATGGCACCGGGCATGGGGCGCTGTGGGCTGGTGGAATGTGTAAAGAGGGATTTCTGTGCCCGGGCTGGTGCCTTGACCCTGCCTGTCCTGGCTTCCCCCGTTGCCAGCATCTCCTGTAGCACACCAAGGCATGTGTTGGCCAGGCACCATGACCTTCGCAATGACCTTCGAGCCTCAGACAGTCGTGGATTTTTTAATGTTCTATTAAGAGTTTTTACCCCCTTAAATTATTGATCCAAATTTACAGCCAGGGCTGCCAGCTTAATAACAGGCTTCCTTGGGAATCAATCTCGCATTCCGCCCAGGTAAAGGCTGGGGCACTGGCCACGTGGAAGCCAGGATGCAGTAGGGAAGGGGGCACCAAGCTGTCCGGAGCACTCTGCTCACCAGCACCGCAGGCTGATGCTCTCGGTGAACCCCAATCCCAAGCGTGTGCTTGCAGGCTGGGATGTGTCAGCGTGAGGCAGGACACAGTGAGACCGGCGCCGCTATCTCTGCCGCTCACTCGCAGCCCAGCTCCTCGCATCCAGCCGCCTGCGGGAACATCTGTGCTTGAGTTCACATTGGTGAATTATTTAAATCTGCCCTGAGTGCCGCGGGAAGATGATAAAGTCGGGGATGGGGATGGACGGCGAGCTGGGGCTGGCGGGGAGATCTCCTTGTGGGCCAGGCTGCAAGGGGGCCGTGCAGGCTGCCAGCTCCCGTGCTGTGCTGGGGAGCTGCCCGCCACGAAGAGTCCCTCGCAGCCTGGTGCACTCGTGCCATCACCTCCCTGCCCTGCAGCAGGCAGAGCCCACCCTGGCCCTGGGTGTCTGCAGGGTGCCAGCCTGTCCCAGTGATGCCCAGGAGCAGCTAGCGGGGACAATGCAAGTGAGGCAGGGCCAGATAAGGTGCCCTCTCTGCGGAGGGGGGCGTGGGCGGCAGGGGAGGGAGGGGACGTGCAGGTGGGGGAGCCCCGGGTACTCTCGACGCTGATTGCGGATCCGCCTGGCAGGGGATGCGGAACCTGTCGAAATAGCGGATTTAATTATCTCCGCGGAGCAGCAGGAAACAAGCCAGCAGGGAGGGGGTGCAGGCAGCGGGGCTAGGGCATCGTGCTGCTGCAGTGGGTCTTGTTTCAGCAGGGCTGTGCCCCATGCAGCCTCCAGCCCGGGAGTCCCCACGGCACCCGCATGCAGCCCCCCACACCAGCAGCACCCTAATGCCTCCCCGGCAGTGGGAACACAGCTTCAGCTGCCAAATGGCTGCTTGCCAGGGTGCCACACAGCACTGGGGACCCCCCTGGCCATGCCCCCGCTGCGGCTTGCTCCCGGCCCCGGGCCTGCTCAGTATGCTGCACGCTCCCTCTGGGCACTGGGCAGGAACTCTTCATTTCACACATCGTTTCCTGCCGCTGCTGCAGAGCCACCCGCAGTCCCCGTCCCCATCCCCTTCTTGTCCCCCCTGTGCAGCCCCCGTCCCCACTGCCTGGGCACTTCCCCTCAGCACACCTGGGAGATCCCCGGTGCACACTGCTGTCTGCGTGCACATGCATCTGTCCACGTGCACACGGCCATGCATGTGCCCTTGGCGCTGATCCTGACTCCATGCTCTGTCCCTGGCCCTCTTGGCCCCCCAGCCATCCCCATGCCCACAGCTCCTCCAGCTCTCTCTCTTCACAGCCTTGCTCCATGACACGGGTGCTCCCCGGTGCCGCCTGGTCAAGTCACACTTTCCACCTCTTCTTCTCGGCAAAACCCAATCCTTCTCCTGAGTGACAGCCCCCCAGCACCCCATCTCCTCCAGCCTCTGCTCACGTCTCCTCAGCAGGGTTTGGGTGTCCCAACTCCTGCCTGCCAGGCCCTGGTCACTGGTGCCCACCACGGGGGCCACCGCTGTGCGGGTGCCCCAGACCCCTGAGCAGCAGAGCGGCGGGGGCGGCTGCCCGGGGCTCGGGGGCCCCAGGCTGGCAGGAGTTAACAGGCAGTGTGCCGGCCGCGCGCCAGGAGGGGCTGGGGGCGCGGGAGCACCGGGAGTGATCAATACCGTGTGCTCGAGCCGCGCACAAATCGCAGCGTGCAGCCATAAATCTCCCTGCCGTCACACACAATGAGGATGAGCGGGGAGCTTATCTGCCTGCTGCGGCTCTGCCAGCCGCTCCTGCACGCGCCTGGCACAGGCGCGCGGCTGTCCCGGGGAGGGGGCTCCGTGCTGGGAGCGCCGCTGCTCCCGCGGAGCTGCGTGCTGGATGCGGCAGGGCAGCGGGGCGCAAGCGCGTGTGCGGGTTCAGCCTGGGGTCCATTCCAGAGAGACAGCCTGGCCTTGCTGAACTCACCTCAGCTCCTGCCAGACACCGGGATGAATCATCCCGGGTGGGTGAGTCACCTGCCTCCATCACGGGCGGACCGGAATCCACCCTGGCAGAGGGCTGGGCAGCGGCGTCACCTCTGCTCTTCGTCTCAGCCCAGTGCTTTGGCTGTTACTGCTGCGGGCTGTGCGAGGGCAGAGCAGTGTGCAGGCCGCCCTGGGCTGAGGAGGCAGCCCTGGGGCTGGCAGGGTCCCCGAGGGCTGCCGGTAGCTCCGTGCTCTGTGCATCCCCAGGTGGATGCCAGCAGACCCCTGCCCAAGGCGCCTCGCGTTGCGCGCAGGCTCAGGAAGCCAGCGAGCAGCCTGCTGTGGGTTTCTGGCCTGGATTGATTTAAGCTGCCCAAACGGAGGAAATCCAGCTTAGCCACTCTGGAAGGCAGCATTCCAGGGCAGCGTGTGCACCCACTGTGCTTGCAACCGCACCCCGTGTCCCCACTGCCTCCAGCCCCCTCCCCACTGACTGCTCTCCTGCTGCCGAGGTGAGGTCTCTGCAAAGCAGCCTTGGGGCACGCAGCAGCCTGCGCTGGGCATGGGCGCTGTGGCTGGGGGGAGGACCCGATGGGTCCTGGGCGCTGCCTGGACCCCCTCAGGGGCAGTTCTGGCTGCAAAGGGCTGGCAGCTGTTGTGCCTGTGAGCGCGGCTGGCACCCGGACATGCAATTCACCCAGGGCGATGCTGGACCCCTGAAGCTGGCGGGGGGACACCAGGCACTGGGCTCCTGTGTCTCCCTGGGGTCTCCCCAGCGAGCCTGGTCTGAAGCTGCAAAGGTCTGTGAAGCTGTTGACTGAGCCAGGATCAATTTATTGAGCCGCGTCAATACGGGGAGGGAGCAGGGAGGAGCTTTGCCTTGGCCAGGCTGGCACAGGCAGGCAGCAACGCTCTGCCTGCACCCGGGTGCCTGCGTGGGCAGAGTTTGCCTCTCTCTGGGATGGAGAGGAGATCACCCGCCTGGTCAGGTGAGCCCCGCGGCCGCCAGACTTCCCTGCACGGCCTGGGGCAGAGCGGGGCAGCCCCGAACGGGGCAGCTGCATGGCTCTGACCCGCTGCCGCCCCGAGTCCGGGAGCGGGAGAGGTAAAGCAAGCGGGGCAGATGCAGGTGCAGCTGCTAAGCAGGGGTGACAGGTGGGATAAACGAACCTGGCTCCCTGGGGGCCTGTAAATTAGAATCAATAGGAAGCAGGAATAATTTATTTGTTTGATATTGCATGTTAATTAGCTGGGCTGACGTGCGTGACGGGAGCGGTGGGGGAGAGGCACCCCTGCCTATTCAGCTGGTGCTGCACGTGGGGAGACCCTGGTGCCCTGCACTGCGCCCCCATCCCAGCGCCTGCTCCTATCACCCATGAGGCAGGGGGAGGCGAGCTGTGGGGACAGGAGGGAGCTCTCCATCTTGGGCTGCAACAGGGTCTGTTCTGCACGGCCCTGGTGAATCTGCCCACCCGCAGGCTGGCGCCTTATGTGCCCAGGAGAGCCCATCCCTGCAGCTGCGCGTGGCCCTCCCTGGCATGGCCAGGCTTTGGGGACAGCTGGCTTAGAGCTGGCGTGTGTGTCACCAGCTCCCTCCGCACGCATCCTTGGCTCTGCCTTGGCCTCGTCCTGCCCGGCTCGCCTGAGCCCATGACAAATCCAAGGAAATGGCTGTGAGCACAGCTGGCAGCAGACACGTGCCCGAGACACAGTCACCGTCAGTGGGGGCACAGGCCAAGAACGGTCCCCAGTCCCACACCGCTGCTGCATGGAGACCCAGGGCCTCCCGTCCTCCGCCCCACTGAGTCCCCAGCCCCAGGCAACCCCATCACCTTCCTCTGTTTTTTTTTTAAAGAATAACATTTCTGCTAAATACTTTAATCAGATTAGTAGCAGTGTGTCTGCAGTGCTGTTAAATCAATGCTCCCCAACACATCTCGGCGGCTAGAAATCAATTACTGTTTAAGCCGTGCCTTGGTCCCTGGCCTGCGATCAATATGGGAGATGTATTACTCTCCCAGAGTCTTTCCCACTAAAAACCTTTCATTTGTATAACGGGAGCTCAGGCAAAATGCCGGTGCCCTCCCCCCGGCCATTCCCTGGGCAGCCCTGTCCCAGCCCTGGGGGGCTGCCTGATAATTGCTCATCCAGGGTGTCTGTAGCACCGGTGTCGGGAGAGCTCCTGCTCCCCAGGAGCCAGGCAGCCGGGCTGGCACGGAGGGGCCCCAGCAAGCGGCAGCAGCAGCTGCCTGGACACCCATCAGGGAGGATCCCTGCAGGCCCCCCGTGCCCCCACCCTCCACAGACCCCTCTTCCCCCAGGGCTCTGTGCCCCCTCCTCCATCCCTATCCCGTAGCATGAAGCTTGAGCTCCATTACTTGTGATAAGGATCTTTAATTAGCTCTGAATATTAATGACTTACCCCGTAATTAATCATGCTTTCCTTGCTGGGGAGGGGCGAGCTCCCACTGACAGCACAGCGAGGCAGCCCTGGGGACGGGCACCCTGCACCGAGGGCGGCAGCCCCAGGGTCTCCCGTCCTTCCCCGCCTCCTCCAGCCTCTGCAAGCAGGAGCTGTGGGATGCTCGGATGCTGTGGGACAAGGCAGGCTGTCCCCGTTTTGGTGTCCCAAGCCTGTGCCCAGCCTAGCAAGACCTTCCTGGGTGCCGTGGCCTCTTGTCGGGCCCCTGTGGCAGGCGGCAGCGCATGGAGATACCCGGATCGTTGGAATGGCCCAGCCACCCGTGCAGCGCCCCAGGCCTGCGTGGCACCAAGCACTCCCGCGAGGGCAGAGTTTGCTTAAACAGAGACAGATTTAACTATTTCCATTACAGCTAAATGATGAGGCCCATAAACTTTATGGCTCCGTGCGCGCGAGAGCGGCTCTAATGGCCTTCGCCATCTGGAAGAGATGGCTCCGCGGGGGCCGCGCCGCTTGCCCTCCGCCAGGGCCGGTGCTCCAGGCAGGCTCATTCCCGCTCTGTGCACCGCATGGCACAGAGGTGCCAGGCTGCTGCAAGCTCTGCGTGCGGGGCAGGACGGGCTGCTGGCCACGGCTCGCTGCACTGGACCCTCGGCTTGCAAGGGAGCAGGGAGTCCAGCACAGCAGCACGGCCATGGAAGGAGCTGCCCCATGGGTGCCTCGTGCTCTGCCCCACTGTGCCGTGGGGCCGGGTTGGTAACAAATGCTCATGTCAGCGCCACCTGCACCTCTGAGAGCTGCAGTCTCACTCATGCTGCCCTCCACACTGGTGCCCGTGCCGCAGCATGCGCCGCTGCCAGAGCATCCCACCTCCAGCCCCACCACCTCGGGCTGTGCTTGCCACTGCACAGCCCAGGCCGGGGGTGCACATCAGGGTGTCCGGGGGCAGGCGGCTCGTGGGCTGCCGGAGCCGCGGGGAGCAGCTCTGCCAGCCTGCGGGGCCCGCGCTGCCAGCGAGGGCTGCTGGCACCACGCTGCAGCAGAGGATTAGGTTTGGTGCAGGGAGAGCTACGCGGTGCTTTGAAGTCTCATGAATATGAATCAGTGGCTTGGGGCGGGCACGGACGCTCCTCCGCTAATCTTCTCCTTGTCACCGTGGCAGGTGTGACAGACACCACGGGAGCCAGGACACCAGGACAGGGAGCAGGCAGGGGACAGGGCTGGGGTGGAGGCACCTCAGGGCTTTCCAGCAGGAGAGCAAAGAGGATGGATGCAGCCTCTTGCCAGCAATATGGGGCAGCGCAGAGCTGCCTAGGACAGCACTGATGGCTGCCCACACATGGGGCACAGACAGGGTTGGGGCCCCTGACACTGGTGTCATCCCCCCGCCAGCTCCGGCCCTGTCCATCTCATTAGAGCCACCACAGGGCCAGGCAGATCCTCCGGCCCCGGCACATCTCCCATCGATCCAGGCCCAGCCGCCAGCTGCTCTGCGGCACCGTGGCCCTGCTGGCTGTACCCTGGGATCCATGGAGATGTCATGTTTAGGTTGGCTCCTCCTGTGACGGGCTGAAGTCCTCGGTGCTCTCCTAGGAGACAGTAACTAGAGCGGATGCTTGCTCCTGCCAGGACGTGACTGGGGCTTGCAGGAGAGCCTCGGAGATCAATTTGGAGGTTGTTTTGATGCTCTCCAGCCTGCAGGTTGGCTGTGGCAGCTGCTGCTCTGCCCAGGGGATGTGCACGTGGACAAGCACTGACTCGCAGTGCCCGGTGCGGCCTGGCTCCATCCAGCTGTGCTGCCAGGACAGCGTCTTGGTAACACCTAAG
Organism: Tinamus guttatus; assembly: GCF_059628265.1. Classification (NCBI taxonomy): domain Eukaryota; kingdom Metazoa; phylum Chordata; class Aves; order Tinamiformes; family Tinamidae; genus Tinamus; species Tinamus guttatus. Next base: position 4,551,677 of record NW_028288594.1, on the reverse strand, counting down.
TGTTTTGGGAAGGCGGCCTAAGACTCTGGAAGGGGCTTGATGGGTCCCTGGTATGGGACAGCTGACATGGGTCACCTTCCCTTCTGCAGTGACAGAGCAGAGGCTCTGGTGCTAACTGATCCTGAACACTGACCTGACGTGGAGGTTCGCCCCAGCTGGCCTCTGGTGTCACTTCAGCTGCTGCCATCTCCGCATGCACCGGCCTTCCTGGGACTTGTCACACTCAGGGAAGTGCGTCTGAGCTAACCTCAAAGCAGAGCGGTGGAGCTGCCTCGGGCAGGCGCTTCCTGACGCAATCTGAAGTGGTCTTAATTACCCGTGGCAGTGACTCACGCTGCTCCGCAGTGCAGCATGGCTTCCAGGGGGTCCCGGCGTAAACAAGCCCTCAGCCCTGGGGGTGCTGGACTCCAGGAGCAGCCCTTTCCAGCGCGCCACCGACGCCGAGGGCCGCCCTCGCTCTCCCAGCTCCCTGCCTGCAAGCACTGCCTCTCGGCATGCGCTGCCGCGGGCAGTTTGCTCCGAGGGGCGCCTGGAGTTGCCCCTCTCTGCATGTCCCCGGGGCAGGCAGGGCAGAGAGGCGCAGGGGGTGCCAGGGAGCGGGTGCTGTGACCGCGGCGCTGAGCGCTTCCCCAAGGAGAGGCCGTGCAGAGTGAGGGCGCTGCGCCCGCCGGCGAAGGGCGAGAGGGACTCGGTGGCGGGAAGGCACACAAATGCAGAACAGATGTTTAATTATCAGCACAGTGTTCTGACATCCCTGGAAATCTTTGCATCCAAATATAGCTATTTTACTAGAGCATAAGCTGGTGCTGCAAGCTGGAGCTCTAACACAGCCATAACTTACCCACAGCCTGCAGCCCCACCTTCCTACGTACTATTTCACACCAGGGCCAGTGGGGTTTGACTGTGCTGCTGGTTGAGGAAGTAAAGGCACATGAGCACAGTACTGTAGCTGGGCTGGGAAGATCCAGCGACAGCCATGTGCGGCGCTCGAGGACGAAGCGCTCCTGTGGGCTGTGTGGACACCAGGAATACAGGGAGGGCAAGGCAAGTTCTCGGCACAGCTCTGAAGGCATCGTCATTGTCCTGCATGCCCATTCTGCACCCGTCTTCATGGCTATGCCCTGGGTACAGCGTAGGAGTTCTGCTCTCTCTCTCAGGAGGGAACAGGCACTTCTGCCTTGGATGCCTTTTCTGGGCACCAGAGATGGTCCATCCCTGCTGACAGACAGGGGAAAGCATGGACACCCCCTCCTGAGTCACTAATGAGACCTCTGAGCCCCAGGAAGACACCCTAGCCAGAGCTTTGCTGCAGGAGCAGGTTCAGCCTCTGAAATGCTCCGTTCCACAGGGAGCGCAGAGCTGCAGGGATGCCCAGGGAAAGGCAGCCACCAAGGGAGGGATTTCCAAGTGCACACCAGGGATGCCGACGGTCTCTCCCTGGCTTGGATGGCTCGTCCCCGGAGGGCCAGCCTGCCTTGCCCACACCGCAGTCGCTGCGTCCCCTGAGGCTGTAAACACTCTGGATTCGCTGCTTTGCCTGCTCAGCCACCTTGCAGATTCAGGGCATGTTGCTGTCTTAAAACCTATCAGGTTTCCTGTCACCTCCCGGGGCCCATGAATCTCCGTGCTGGCTGGCTGGCGCATGGAGCTGTTACTGAAATGACCCTGCAAGGGAATGGCTCTGTATACCCTGAAGAGGGAGCACCTTGATCTGCGAGTGTGGCTTGACAGCCTGCAGATTTATAACTGCCCCGAAACCACAGGAACCTGCTCCAGCCTTGCAGGAAGAAGAGCAGAGCCCGGAGTGCTGCGCGCAGGACAAAGCTCCGTGTCAGCTCTTCCAAGGTGTCCCCAAGCTCTGGCCATGAGCACCAGGAGAGAGGAGGAGGCTCCGGTGGGACTGCGCAGCGAGGTCGCATCTGCACTGCCAATCGGGCCGGGAGTGGGGCAGGCAAAGGGCCCGTCACTCCTGCCCACCTAATCAGCCAAGAGTTAGAGGCTGGAGCATTTTTCTTGCTGCTGTCACGCTGATCAGCCGCTTGGACACGGAGGCTGTATTGCTACCCCGGGGAGGGGGAATTAGTGCGGATGTAAGAGACGGAGCCATGCTGGGCAGCAGCGAACATGGACTGGACAAGCAGCCGGCAGCCCCAAACCCTTATAAATCTCCCCCACCTGGCCTCCAGCTCACCTAAGTAGATTTGATTTGTCAAATATTAAAATTAATTTAGGATTGAGCGGTGGCCTGTGTGCGTGCCACGCTCTCCCGCCTTCCCCGAGCCGCCACCTCTGCTCCTGCCCAATGCATCATCCGCAGGCCTGCGCGCTCGCCCCTGGCCGGGGCGCCGGGATAAATCATCCTGCTGCCGCTGCCGCGCTCAAAGACGAGCCGATTGCTTGCTCCGCGGCACGGGATCACAGGGGAAATCACACCGCGTGCCCGCCTGCTCTGCGCCGGGGGCGGGGGAGACGCTGCGCTTAGGCAGAGATTTATTTATTTGATTTTACAGGGCTTGGGTTTTTTTTTTTTTTTTTTCATCTCTCAAACGCCCGCTAGGGAATTGCAGCCCCTGGAATATTAATGCTACGCAGGACGCCAACTCGTTAAAATGTCACCTGGCTGTAATTTCTCCTGCGCTTATTATTCCCCTGGGAGCACCCGCTCCCATCGCTCTCCTTCCCCGCCAGCCCCCGCACGCGGGGCAGCCCCACCGCCCCTTTTGCCGCAGCGGGAGCGTTGCCCCGTCACGTCACCCGAGATGTGGCTGGCCCTCTTCCAGCACTGCAGCGGTGGGCTCGGGCAGGAAGCATCCCCAAGCCAGCTGCACGGGAGGCAGGAGGGAAGGAGTGCGTGTGATGAGTTCGTCCATTCTCTGCTGGTTTGGTGAGTTGGTTCATTGAGGATGAGCACAAGCATCCAGTGCCAGACTGTCCCTTAGACCGGAGCCCTTGTGCCAGGTTTCTCTCCAGGGATGCTCCTATGAAGGGCGTCCGGCTTCCCCATGCGCCCCTCGCCGTGGCACGAGCTGGCGCCACCGGGGTCGCCCAGCGGGCAGGGCCGGTGTGGGCTGGAGGCACCGCAGCGAAGGCAACAGCTGCCTTAAGGAAACTTTGGCTCAGTTCCTGCAAATTAATGTTTTTTTCCCAAACAGTTTCCCGGCTCTAAGCGCGACGCGGGGAGCAATTATCTTTAGTGTCGATGTTATTACCATAAAAATTGCATTGAGGACTTTTCTCCTCCGATTAGAAAGTTAACGATCATCACTGCCTTCATTGTTCCCCGCACCGCGCTCGCGCTAATAAAGAGTCTGTGCACTTTACTTTTCACTTAGCATGAAAATTACCCAGCTGCTGCCGCGCGCGGCTGTGCAGCCCCCGCGTGGCCCCCGGTGACGGGCGCCCGCCGCTCAGCGGGGCACAGATGGGCACGGCCTCCCCGTGCCGGCAGCAGCCGGGACATCCCGCGCTCCCCGTCCCTGCGCTCCGCGGAGCCCGCGGCGCCCTGTGCCCGGGCATCCCTGCAACGAGGTGCCCCTGGGCACGTGCACCAGAGACCTCAGTGCTGCCCCTTCCCCGGCGGCTCCCTCCCTCCATGTGGCCACAGGGGAGCCCTGATGGGGGGTCCGGGCCACCACTTGCCTCCGCATGTGTGCGGATACTCAGGCTCCGATGCTCTCCGCCGGCAACATCGTGTGCGATTTTCACAGGGGATATTTGTATAATTTCACTTGATATCAGCACAGCTCTTTACATTCTTGGAGCGCTGTAAAAAACCTTAGCTAATCTTCAGAGAGGTTTTTCTTTTTTTTTTTTTCTGAAGCTCTTCATTACTCCCTAATTGTTCAAACTTCTCTTCTTTTCCTTCTGATTAAAAGCAGATTTTAAAAGTGCAGTTCGGTTTCTCAGCTATTTTCAAGTCAAATGGATTCCATCCCCCTCTTCATGTATTAATAACCTGTTCTCGTGCATCCCCCAGTGAGCTAGTAAAAGCCCTTCTGAGCAGAGACAAGGTGACAGCAACGCTCCGGAGGGAGCGATTGCAAGGGGGTTACAGCTTGGAGGGAGAGAGATCCATCCATCCAGCTATCTATCATCCACCCTGCTATCATCTATCTGCTGGAGAAATAACATTTGCAATTCTGCTTTAGCTTTTTGTAATAATCATTAATATTTTTATCTTCCCAACCGGCAGCGGGAGGAGATGCGGCGCTTTGGGGCACCTTTGGTTGGGGCTGGCACCGCCAGCTAGTGGCACCTGGAGCAAGCAGGACCTTGAGGCTGGAGGCTAAGGGGTACAGGGCACCTCTGCCCACCAAAACCAGCAGCAGGAGGGACTGTGACACCCTCTGTGCCTGCGTGAGCTGGGCTGGGATCGTGGGGATGCGGAGGACAGAGAAGCATCTTTCTGAGGCTCTTGCAGGATGTTAGGACTTGGCGGCACGGAGCTGGCAGGAACAAGAAAGGCTGGGGCAGGGAGTCAGCCCAAGGGAGTTGGTGGGTGAGCAGAGGGGTGGATGGGGCTGTCCCCTCTGCTGGCTCCTCTGGCTCCTCTGCTGTCCCCTGGCACTGTCCCAGGGAGCTCCGCTGCAGGCCAGAATGGTGCGGTGCTGGAGATGGAGCAGCGCTGGCGCCAGGTTCAGGTGAGCAGTGCCCAGGGCAGCCAGCGGTGAGTGCCAGGGCACGGCTGCCCAGGCTCTGTGCTTATCCCAGCTCTCAGGCACACTTGTGACTTTCTGTTAGCATAACCTCTCTCCCTGCCTTGGCCAAAGTAGGGAGTAACCTCATTAAGCACTCATTTTGGGTGTTTGGAGGTGTCCCCAGCACAGCCCATGGGTGCAACACAGTGGCTGTCCCACTGTCTCCTGCACATTTCAGACTGAGCCTAGTTTGTCTTGCACTGTCTCCGAGCAAACAACTTCTGTTAGGCTATCCCTCACCAGTGCTGCTGATGGCAAAAAAAAATATAGCTTGTTCACCCATCTCTTTGGTCAAATGGACACCCCGGACAGTCTCAGATACCCCTGGGCAGAGATTCACTTCTGCACACTTTGTTTTCAGGGTCCTCCTAGATGTGCACTCTTCAGTCCAAGATCCCCAGTCCACATCCATAGCAAGTCCCAGATGTCCCCTCTGTCCTGACTGCCCTCTCCAATGGTCTCCTCATCCCCTGGGGCTCCATCTTGCAGGAGAACCCAGCACAGCCAGGCACTCCCCAGCCTGCCCCGTCCCACTTTAGGACATCATTCCCACCTTTTGGTGCCAGCCCTTGCCCTGGGCTGCCAGCCCATGCCCTGCTCTGTGCACTGTCTGCAAGCCAAGTGCCAGCACCCTGCCTGTGTCGGGGTGACGGTGTAGCCAGGTCCCTGCAGCAAGTCCATGTGCTGAGGGCAGGGCTGGGAGCTCCAACCAAATGGAGGGCATGGAGGAGTGTATCCGTGGAGCAATACAGGGCACCCTGCAGGGAGCTGCTGGCACTGGGAAATGGGAGAGCTGGGCCTGGCAGTGGTGCCTGTGAGATGCTGCATGCAGTGTATCCCACACCGAGCCTAAAATTTTAGAAGATACTGGTGGCCACGGTCAGCAATGTGGACAGAGAGATTCTGGGGCCAAGGTGCCACCAGGGCTACTGCTCCCTGGGTGCTGGTGTCCCCTTGGCTGTCCTGTCCCGGCAGATGGCAGCAGGGATGCGTCACAGCCTGGTAGCGCGTGGGGACCTGCCTTGCGCCCCGACCTTGGAATAATCTTCAGTAGGATTAAGAGCTTAAATGTATCCGTGTAATTGCCAGGCCCCTGCTGAGTTGGAGAGAGTGTGAGTGCCAGCGCGGGGAGGCAGCGCCCAGACGTGCCTCGCTCCATCCCGCAGCCTTGCACAGCTGGCTCCGGCTGCCGCCGTCACCGTCGCCGTCCCTCCCGCGGTGTGAGCGGGAGTTCACTGCCCTCCGCGGGCACTCAGATGCATGGCTGACAGTGCCCAGCGTGGGCTTGCAGTGGCCATCAGCAATCAGAGATGGCTTTGGTTGCCAGAGGTGCCCATGGGTCCCCATCACTCACAGTGGAGGCACCGTGCTAGGGGCACCCCGAGTACCAGGCCAGCCTCTGCCCGGCTGTGCCATGCGTGTGCCGGCTTCCCAAGCAGGTCCTGCAGGGTCTGATGCTCCGCACTGCCCATCTCGGTCAGTGCCCCAGCCAAGCGGTCTGTCCAGCTCGCACAGGGCCTGGCTTTGAGCGGGAAGCTGCTGTCCCAGCCCCCTCCCTGTCTGGCTAATGGTCCCTGACATTTAAATGAGATTTAGTGCTCAGCCCGATGCTGAATATTCATGAGCCCATGCGGCCCTGACAGCCCGGCTGGGGCTGCTCTCATGATTAATAATTTGTTTTTCCTTATACTGTAAACCTCACCTGCACTGGCTGCTGGCTCCAGCACTGCCAGTCCCCCCAGACGGGGAGCACCCTGATCTCCTGCCCCATGGCCCTCCGTGGTGGGTTCTGCATGCCCCTTTCCTCAGTGGGGTAGAGCTGGGCCCTGTACTCCCTTGGCACAGCTATGGGGCAAGCGTTGCCTGGGGTGCTGTGGGTGCCAAGGGCCAAGCTCTGGCTTGCTCAGGGATCACCGTGGCCCTTGACACGGCCCCGTCTGCCCAGGCTGGTGGTGGGCACCAGGACTGAGCTGGGACTGGAAGTCATGGGCAGACTGACGCTCATGGGAGCTCACTCTTTGCCAGGTTCTCAGTGGTTTGTCACCAAACCATGGTCATCTCACAGCCTGCCAAGTATCAGCAGCCTGCAGGACCCAATGTTTGAGATCTGTTTCTGGTGCCACTTTCATGGTTAGTGCTGGGAGCAGATGCTCCTACTGCAGGGTGTGCATGGGCAGTGCCCAGCGTGGCCTTGGTCACAGCCTGCTCTTCTCTGATGACCCTGGTGCTGCTGGGGATGGCTTCAATGGAAGGGGCTCAAGGGGCAGCACTCAGCCTGCCATCAGACCCTCTGCCCTCCATTTCATCCGTCCCCTGGGTTGCCCTTCATTGCAGGCAGCCTCCTCTTCACCTCGCTGTGCAGAGGCTCAGGCTGCCGCAGGGCTGAGCCGGGCCAGTTCCAGGGGGTCTGCAGGCCCTGGAAAGTGCTGGGGGCCCAGCTAACGCTTCCCAACCAGCTCGGCAGTTTGGCTCCAGCAGCTCTGCGCAAATTGCATAAATATTCATGGCGGACGTAAAGAAATGTGACTGTCCCGGCTGATTACACGCGCCCATCCTGAAGGCTGCGGCTGCTCCTCAGGTACTGCTGGCCAAGCACTTGCCGCATGGGGAAAGAGGGAGGAGAGCAGAACCAGCCCACACCGCGATGCCACCTGCAGCAGGGCAGCTGGAACACGGGCTCTGGGCTGGGGGAAAAGCTCATCCCGAGCCTGCCCAAACCCTAAGCCAAGGATGAGAGTTTTCCAAAGAAGGTCCCTTGACATGCAGCTCTTTCCCTGCATGCAGAGCCATAGCTCAAACACTTTGTCCCAGGGCTTGGGGGCTCTCTTGGGCATAAAGGATGGGGAGCCCTGGTGGTCACCACAGCCAAGGCCTTCAGAAACACACTTGGGTGGCCCTGGCACGTGCAGCACTGCCTCCGCTCACCAGCACTTCGGCGGAGGCGTTCAGGGAGCAGGACAGCAATTGCGAGAGGGAAGGCTGGGGAGGAGGCCCAGCTGTGTTCCCAGCTCCATACGGATCCCTGCATGCTGCAGAGATTAATCCCCTGCAAACCTGACCAAGGTGCTGGGCTAATAGCCTGATTTATTCCTTCCCGTCTTGCCGGAGCACGCGAGGTTCCCCACTGTGTCCTGAACGACCTCATGCATAATACCATGCACAATCCTATTAACGCCGCCCCGCCACGCGCTCCCTGCTTAGCGCCGCCACTCGCCAATGCAATTTCCCCATGATATATGGGAAAAATAATTGAACTATATTTGAAAATATATTGAGAATTACGACTCACACCCGGAGGGATTTATAGGGGCCATATTTCATAAAACCAGAGCCCAGCACACTAGGGTGCCTGAGGGACGTGAGAAGAAACCCATGGTCACAGCCGTGCATGTGCCCAAGGGCAGGGGAATGGGCCCTGCTGCCTTTGCATGGCACAGAGATAGAGGGATGCATGAAAGCCTGCGGAGACACATCTGGCAATCCAGAGGGACGCAGATGTACAGAAAGCCACCTGCACAAATGCGTCTTCCATGAACACGTGCGCAGTTCCACGTGCTCACATCTTCCCAGATGTGCACACATGGCATCCTCCCCGCGCTGCCCCTACACATGCACTGGCACCAAGGGGACTATGTCCTCTTCTGCTACAGCCTCAAGACAGCCAGGCCCACACGTGCCCATGGGAATTACTGCAGGGCACCAGTGCAGCTGCCCCCCAGCTGCCTGGGTGTCCCCTGTGAGCAAGGTGCCGGCAGGGCTCTGCAGGGTGCTGCGGTGCAGGGGACAGCAGGGTGGGTGCCAAACAAGTGCCCAGCTGTGCGTGGTGCCAACACGACAGCTGCAGCAGAGGTTGCAGATGTGCGGGCAGCCCCGTGCTGGAAGTCAGAGCCAGGCAGAGCTCCGCTCCCGCCCGGTGTGAGGGATGAGTCACTGCTGGCAGCGCTGGCTGCTCCACTGCACGGGCTCTGCTCGCCATGCCAGTGGGCGCTGGTGTCCCCAGCCTGCTGCAGGCTGTCCCCAGGGCTCACGCCCCTCAGCCAGGCTCGCTCCTCTACTGCAAGAGGTGGGCAGTAGCTCAGGACTTGCACAGGGCATCAAGACGTGGGAATCTCCACAGGTGCATCTGCAGGTGTTGGCCTGGACAGCCCTGGTGTGGTGACAGGGCTGTCACCATATCCTATGGGTGTTTGTTCCCAATGGCCATCCCGGGGCCGGGCGCTGGACCAGGTTGCCTTGCCAAGCACGTCCTCAGCAGCTAAGGACTCTAGGTGAAGCTGCCAGTACAGGTGACGCTGGGAGCATTAATCTTTCATTTCCTGTCAATAGCTCTCACCAATATTGGCTGGAGAGCGCTGCGAGTGGCACAGCGGTGCTGCAGATGCCAGCTGTGATTAGGGAGCCGGCGGGCAGGCCCGGGGGGGGGACATGCAGCGCAGGGCGCGCTGGCCAGGATGCTCAGCTCTCTGCTGCCCCCGTGCATCTGTGCAGCCCCGGGGCTGTGATGCAGGGTCGCGAGCTGCAGGCACAGATGTGCATTGGCACGTGGCGGGGCTGAGAGGAGAGAAGCAAGGATGTTGCTCAGATGGAAAAGCTCCTTTGGGACATCAGCTGCCTAGCTTGGGCTAGGTGGGGTGGAAAGGTTCCTTGGCTACTGGGAATAAGCTGGGCTGCAGCTGGAGTTGCGAGGATGTGCCTTGGCCAGGCATGTGCGGCTTGGGGCTGCCTGGCCAGCAGGAGTGCATGGTCCTGGCATGCAGACATGGAGGGGGATGCTTCTGCGCTGAGCCCTGGCAGAGCATTCGCAAGCCGATGTGTTGGGTATGTGTCTGCCAGGTGGGCTGATGACACCGCAGGGCTCTGGGACATGGGGACAGCAGTGCAGCTAGAGCAGGTAGATCCAGGGCAAGTAGGGCACAGGGCAGCCTCCGTGCTTGTCCCCAGCTCGGCATGGGGAGGACACTGCATGCACTTTGCTGCTGCCAAGCTCATCCCAAAGCCACTGGGACTCTGGAGGAAGAAAGGCTAGAGATGACCACGATGTGGATCCAATCCCGTCCTCCCTGGCCTGATCTGACCGGAGCCTGACGTTGCACTGCAAAGTCTCCACCAGGCTTTAATGCACGCAGCGGCCCCTGCGATGGGACCCCACAGGGATGGGGCATCTCTGCAAGCAGCTCTGTGGGGCAGCACAACTGCAGGCTCTGTGGGATGGAAAGTCTCCATCGTTTGCAGCCCATTAAAGGGATCCCAGGCGCGTAGCCGGCTGGAGGAAATTCCCGGCATGCCCTGGGGAAGGGCGAGCTATAAATAGCCGCCTGGAGCAGGGTGGTGGGGAACTGTTTGGGAAGCGCTTTGTGATCAGGACAAAGAAGAGGAGGCTTTGCACTTGCTCTTCATTAGCTGCATTCCTCCTGCCGGCCGGGCCAGGATGCGCTCGCATCGAGCGACAGCAGGATGTAGCTGCCGGTGTCAAGGACGCTAACAATAAAGACTTTAAATAGCAGCGCTGCCTTTGAAACCCGCTCGCCCGCACTGGGAGACGGCGCCCGGGAAAATTCCATGGCGCTGGGAAATGTGGGGACACAGCAGCAGGGAAGCCCAGGCCCCGCAGGAAGGGTCCCGCACCACTGCCGAGTCCTGCTCTGCATTCCTAGGCCAGGATATACGGATGCGTGCCAGGCAGAGGGGCAGGGATGCCCGGAAGCTGGGTCCCTCTACCCTGCTGCAGTAGCCGCTGCGCTACGACAGCTCCCGGAGAGGCCGGGTTCAAAGCTGGCCGCCCGCGGCCCTGGGCACGTGGTTAATTAGCGGCGGTTCCCTGTGCCGCCAGAGCAGAGCCCCTCGCTCATCGGCTGGGCTCGTCTCGCTCTCGCTCCAAGGCTCTGATCTCTTCCTGCCTTTGTCCAGGAGATGAAAGAGCCCCGGATCACAGCGGTCCCACCCCTGCAGGATGTGGGCACCCATCACTTAGCAAGGATGGCAGGAGCAAAGGCACCCATCACTCGGCGAGGATGGCAGGAGCAAACACAGCAGCCCCATTTCGCATGCTGTGGACCTGTCTTCTGTGGCTGTGCCAGGCATGCCCTGTGTTTGTGGTGCTGTGCCCCGAGCTGAGCAGGGCTGGGGTGCCACGGACGGGCTCACAGGCACTTGTAGGGTGCTCTTGGCTCCTCAGGGGTGCACAGGGAGAGCACGGCAGGCAGCAGAAGCCGTTGCACTGGGATGCAGCCACCAATGGGCATCTCTAGGAATATGCTGTTGGGATGAGCTTGGGAACACTCAGGGGGCCTGAGTGGATGGGGCAGCAGCCTTCTGAGACCCAGGGCTGGCCCATTTGGCTCGACTGAGGCACCCATTGCGGGGAAGTGTCTGGGCCTGGAGTGGCCTCATCCTTCAAAGGCCGCTCTCTTCCAGACTCTCTCAGCCTGCACATCCCTCCATCCTCTCCTGCTGTGTGCTGACTGGCTATCTCACAGGCTTTGGTGGCCTGTGAGATGGACCCCAGCCTCCTTGGCACCCAGCTCTGTGCTGTGATGGTGCAGGACAGGTTAAAGGTGAGGGCAGCGTTGAGGTGGCCCCAGCTCCCGGTCAGGCACTCTGGCCACGGCAGGTTGCGAAAGGGAGCTGGTGGGACACGTGTGCGTGTGTTAATGTGTGTGGAGGGGGGGCCGGCTGCGCGTATTAGCAGGCCCTTAAATCAACACAGCACTTCAGACAGGAAGGAAATAGGCTTTGCCGACGGCAGGAGCGGCACTTGCTTTGTGCACATTACAGAACATCAGGAAAATGTCAAATTTACATAAAAATGATACAAACTCATTGGAAGAAACATGCATCCAATTATCGGCCCCTGCGCTGGCACAGCTCCGCAGCCAGAGGCCGGCCGGCCAGCCGGCTGCGAGGGACCCAGCCCTGGGGCGCCCATTTCATCTCCGGGTGTTTAACATCAAAGCAGCAACAGCCTCTGCTCTGCCAGCTCCGCAGCCCCCCTCCCTCCCTGCTGCCGCGGCGCCCCCGCAGAGCCCCCGCTCGCCGGGGCAGGGGGCAGAGCGCGGGGACATGGGGGCACATGGCCAGGTCTCCTGCTCCTTGGCAGGGAACAGCCAGGCCCGCACGGGCAGAGCGCGCGGTTGGGTCGTGCTCCCGCCAGGCGCTGCGGGAAGCGGCCGTGAAGCTATGGCATCCCCGCATGGCAGGGGTGGCCAGGGGCACGTGGGGACATTGCTGAGGAGCAGCGGCCCTCAAGGGCTTCCTTGTGCTTTCCTGTGAGCACCTTAGGGTTGGGAGTCAGGATGCTGGCCCCCTTTCCCGGCTCTGTTCTAGGCCATCTCGGCATTCCTTTCTTGCTCCATTCTTTCCCAGGGAAGAGCCATGAGGTCTGCACCAAGGAAAAACGCAGGAAAGCAGCAGGGAAAAGCTGTCCCAGAGGCCCAGGACACCGTGCCCCCTGCAGTGGCTGCCCGGCCAGGAAGCTGGGCACTCGCCCCTGCACTCACCTGCGCTGGCCACCCGGGGACACAGGAGGGTCCCCGGCCCCGTGCCCTGCCGCTGGGATCGCCAGCGCTCCTGCCCGCGCACTGACGGCCGCGCTCGCTTCCGCGCCGCCCGCGGGATTGATGTCTCACTGAGCGCCGGCAGCGGCCGTAACTCACGCCGGGCTCCCGGCTCGTTACTCACCGGGCAGCATCGCACCATGAGTTACGGCTCTGCCTCGCGCCCGGCGCTCGCGGGGACACGCGGCCGTGGTGGAGTGGCGGGGACAGCATGGATGGGGACAGCAGAGCAGAGTCCAGCAGCCGGGATGCCGCGCTGCCCCGCAGGCTGCCCCGCACGAGGGTGGCTGACGAGCTGTTAATTACAGGTGCTGCTTGGCTGGTGCAGCGCGGCGCTGCTGCGCGGCTGGCAGAGCCGTGTGGCGGGTGACACACTCTATGATAAATTGATATCCCGTTTAGCATCAATTTTCCCTTCTCTGGTGGCAGACAGCTGTGCTAATGGGATGGGACAAGTGAAAATGAAATAACAGGCCCTGAGCACACCGGCACGCGCCGCTCTACCAACCCGCCTGCGTCGTGGCTGCTCCCGCCAAGCCGAGCCGGGCCCACGCACCCACGGGTGGGGAGGCTGTGGGGCTGGATGCTCCAGTCCTGGCAGCTTCATCTGAGAGTGGTTGGGGGTTCCTGCCATGCGCCATAGCTGGAGAGACCAGAAAAGCAAATCCCAAGTGTTCCGTACTGCTGGGGCCAGTGTCTGTGAAATGTTCAGCACCCTGTTGCGAGTGACTTGCTGGGCACCTGCAGCGAGCTGCTGCTTGACACCTGTGGCACATTTGCTACCCGTTGCGTGCCCGTGTTTGGTGTCCCCAGCGTTCCTGCTCCTTGCAGAGCCCTGGGTGCCTGCAGGGAGCTGCTCTTTGCATGAGCCTTGAGACGAGTGCTGGAAGAAGGAGAGCTGCTGTTTGCAGCCTGCTCAGCTTTTGGCGGTCAGTGCGGGGTGCTTGTGCTCCACGCTTGGCAGCCGTGACTATTTGGTGTTTGCAATGCATTTTGTGGTCGGTGCCCTGGCACGTTTCCTATTGATAGTGTAGCACATAACAGGCCATGAACAAAGCATTTGTTTGGTATTCACCGTGTCCATGCTGTGCCGGGTGTTTGGAATACAGCGGTGCCTGGGCTGGCTTTGATGATGTGCAGCACATTCAGTGCCCAGGACATGTTTGTCCTATGCAGTAGCTTGTACTCACACTCTTGCATCTATTTTAGGGCATTCAGTGTTCAGTACTGGCCACACACTCATTATTGGGAGTGTATTTGTCCAATTGGTGCCTGCAGTGTGTTTGCAATCACAGTGTGCGCAGTGCTTGATGCCCATGGTTTGCTTGATAATTACAGAGTGCTCAGCACTTAATACCTGTGGCATGTTTGCTCTTTGCACAGTACTTGTTCTAAGTATCTGTGGTGCTTGGTATATGCAGTGTGTGTGGGGTTTGGTACCCACTGTGTTTGATGTTTGCAGCACGCTCTGCATTTGGTGCCAGCTGTGGTTTCATGTTTGCCAAGGGCTCAGTGCATGCAGTGTTTCATATTCATGTGCCCCAGCGCCTGTTATGTTTGGCATTCGCAGCGTGATCGGTGCTTGCACTGGCCGGCTAGCTGCGGTGTTCTCAGCGCCTTTAGTGCCCTGGTCCCTGCAGCGTGATTAGCGCTCGCAGCAGACTCCTGGCACTTGGTTTAGCTCTCAGAGCCAGCACCACATGTGTTGTTTGCAGTGGGCTTAGCCTGTGGATCCTGGAGCTTGCTCCCGCTGACCGCACGCTCCCGCTTTGCTGCCCGTGGTGTGCTTGCTGCTGGCTGTGCCTTCGCTGCGCTGTGCTGCTGCCTCCCTTCCTGCTTTGCGCTCACTGCCCACAGCGCGACTGGTGCTGGTTCACGGCGCTCTTGCTATTTGTGGTGCTCACTGTGCAGTATTGATGGTGCTCCTTCCGTTTAACCTGTGCTCGGCGCTGCAGAGCAGCCCGTTTGGACTTGCAGTGCAGTCTGTGCACGCTGTGTTCACTGGGTCTTGCATTTGCAGCACTATAAGCCTGTGCTTTCCTTACTGTGCCCTCAGGACTTGTTTCACAGCCTGTCCTGCTTGCAGCGCAGTTTTCAGTGCCTGTTGCAGTGTGCTCAGTGCTCGGTGTCAGCCATGGGCTTGCAAGGAGCTGTTGCCTAACCTGAATTGCCCAGTACATATTTGGGGTCAACATTCCTGCTGAGCAGCCAGCTGTTCTCCCTGTTTGCAGCATGCTCAGAATGGCACCTGGTGAGGTGTGAGGTGCTTGCACCATGCCCAGCCCTGGCTGCCTGTTGTTCTCCACACACCGGGCACTGAGTGTGCCCGGCATCCGCAGTGCCTGGCACGGCACACGCGGCGCGTTCGCTGCTTGCCATGTGCTCGGCAGCAGGCAGTATCCGCTGTGCAGTCAGCGCTCGCGGCCCATGCTGTGGCTGATTGATGCAGCGCACTCGGTGGCCAGCTGTGCTCTGTGGCTGCCGTGCGCTCAGCGCCGAGGCCTGTGGTGCACACTCGATGGTTTCGGGTGCCCCCATCACCGCAACCTGAGAATGGGTCAGGTCTGAGCTCCCAGGAGCCAGTGATCCGTGTTTGGGCTGGGATTTCCCTGGGTTCTCCTTCAAATTCCCACTCATGCTTGCAGAACCACAGCCTTGCCCGATCGCTGGCATCCCTGCCCACCGCTGAGGGAAACAGGCAGCCTGTGGCATCTCCCCTGGCAGGAGCTCAGGCCCTGGGATGGACGGATGGCTTGTGACCCACAGCTCTGGGGTTCCCGACGCTGCCACGTGGGGCAAAGAGATGTGTCAGGAACCGCCCTGACACCTGGACGTAGCTCTGGGGCAACAGAGGAGAGACACGGAGCTCCCAGCTGCTCTGCCCAGCAGCCCAGAGGACAGGCAGGGCACTCGTGCTGCACATGCCACTGATGGGGATGTGGCATTAAGGTTGAGGTTTTAATCATACAGATGTCAGGAAATCTGGAGTGATGGTTCCCATGGTGATGCTAACTCTGCCCCTTGCCCGTGGCGCGGTGGCTGTGCGCGCACAGGGCCATAATGGGTACCATGTGGCTGAGCTACAGCTGCTCAGGGACCCATAACTTTGAATTTCCTGACTTGGGTGCATTTAAAGCCTCAGCCATAATGCTGCACCGAGGCAGCTTTGCTGGCAGTTTATGGTTCTGTTGTTTTAGGAAAAGCAAGCTAGAGGCAGGAGCCGGCTGGGCTAAGCGCTGCTGATGCAGCAGGGTGAGCAGTCACGGAGCAGCGGGGCTCAGGGCGCCCCATGTGCACTTTCAGGGCAGGAGCACGGGACTGAGGAAGAGCTGAAGGGCAGGAATGCTCTGCCCCAGGCCCCATCCGGCCACACTGTCATGGTCCCCATCGCTGCAGGAGGAAGGGCAGGGCAGGGGCTTAGCAGAGCGCAAGGAAGCAGCTGAGCAATGTCTCGCAGAGCATGAAGAGCTGCTCCGCACGCTCCACTGCCTGGGCACGTTTCCTTCCGTCTTCACCTCCCTGGGGGCGAGGGCCAAGCAGGAGCAGCCGCAGCCACCGGTGCCAGCCCGCGCTGCCTCGCGTGGGCACTGCTGGGGGCTGGCAGGAGGAGTGACCTCTGTCCTGTGCTGGAGCAGCTCGCCAGATCCACCAGAGAGCGGCGTGCTGGGGCACCTGCGCTCTGCTGGTCCTGACCCTCCTGCTCCAAAACATCAGGGCAGGACAGGGCTGCACATGACTAAGACAGGGCTCGTTCCGTCCCTGCTGGTTCTCATCAGGTTGCACATAGCTGCACAGTGCCCCTCCGCTGTCCCCATGGCTATGCAGTGCCCCTTTGAGCACAGGAGTGTCCCTGCCCACCATGCAGCTCTGCACTGCTGCAAGCCGCCCGGGCGATAAGCGCAGGGGCTGCAGCTGCGAGGCAGGACCTGGTGCTTGGGTGCTGCAAGCAGGGTTGGGGCTCGTCCCAGGATGGAACGCAGTGCCGCAGCCTCCTGTTGCAGCTGGGAATAAGCAGCTAGCTCAGTCTCAGTCCAGTCCATCCACAAGAGCATCCCCATCCGGAGAGTCAGAGGCTGCCGGTAGGCTTCATTAAAAACTGAAGCTCTCTCTGACTCCCTTTTCCCTGGTGGTCCCTTACTAAGCCTGGCCAGGCCCAGCTCGGCCTGGTGTTTGCGGGCAACACAGGCCACCCACCACCCTCAAGCCACCTTTGTGGGGCAGCACTTGGAGACCCTGTGAGCAGAGTGAGAGGCTCCTGCTCGCGGCGGGCCCGGGCAGGCCTGGCATCGCGGGGCTGCATGGCAGAGCGCGGTGCAGCCGGCCCACTGCCCGCAGCATCTCCCAGCCCCGGTGCTGCCCTCGCGCTGTAACTGCTGCGGCTCCTGTAATGTATTCATCCCAGAGTGCCCCGGTGCAGCTGCAATATCATCATTGGAGTTTATTACACCATTAGCTTTAAAGTTTTATAAAGCACCAGGCAGGTGACAAGTGCTGGAGTGGGGAGGGTTCGTGCTGT
The DNA here is from genome assembly GCF_059628265.1 of Tinamus guttatus. Taxonomy (NCBI): domain Eukaryota; kingdom Metazoa; phylum Chordata; class Aves; order Tinamiformes; family Tinamidae; genus Tinamus; species Tinamus guttatus. The sequence goes on along the minus strand of NW_028288594.1, from coordinate 4,534,911 downwards.
GGGCAGAGGGGCTGGGCAGCAGGAGCACCGGGCAGTCCTGCGGGTGCTGGATCCAGCGTCCTCACACTGCCTTTGTTTTTGCCAGCGGTGCAGACCCCGTGGTAGCCCGGCCCACGGGCACACACCCCACCACCTTGCAAACTGCTCCACAGAGCGAGGGCCATGTGACGCGTGCCCCGCTGCTCCTCTGCAGGATGGCAGGGACGGGTGGGATGAACCAGCTGCAGCAATAAAAGGTGATAAAAAATGAATGCCTCAGCGAGCTGCATTGGTGGTTCCCAAAATTCCCTCCTTTCCTAGCAGCGGCGAAGGGCAGGAGGGCCGGTGCGCTCACCTGGAGCGGACATCCACTGAGCTGGGCGCCTGATGTTTGCGTCGGCCTTTCCAGCTGCCGGGGAAGCTCGGAGGGCAGCGAGGCAGTTTCCTCTGCTCCGGCTGATCCGGGCGGGAGGCGAGTGGTACACGAGGCAGCTCAACCTCCTGCTGGTCATGGGCCAGTGAGCAGCGCCGGACACGGCACCCGGAGACAGCTGCTGGGCAGAGCACCCTCCAGAAAAGCCAGTGTGAGCAGGGCAGACCGCAGCCACCGAGACAGTGCCCAAGCCCAGGTCCTGCCGAAACTTGGAGGCAGGGCCCAAGTAGCCACACGGGCCCGACACTGCCTGTCTGTTGTCCAGAGCCCCTCGTGACTGATAGAGCTCATATGCTCAGCTCATGAAGAGACTCCGTAATTGAGGTTTTGTGCTTAATGGAGTCATGAATTGAATGGGAGTGCGGTCCTTAATTGGGGTGTTGCAATAATTAAGGTATTGCACTTAATTGGGGTAAAGCATTTAACAAAGTATCCCATTTAATGGGGGTATTATATGTAATTGGTGTCACTGCTTCAATGGGGCACTGCAGACGTATTTGTGTGGCCCTGACAGATGCGTCACCTGCTGCCGCGTTCCTCAGTGCTGTGAGTCCAGGAACAGCCCCCCCACATGGCCTAGGGGACACTAGTGCCAGAGCTGCTGTCCTCCCCATCCTGCCACTGCATGGATGCACATTGCTGCACTCCATCCCTTGGCACGTGCAGCTCCCCACCTGCCCTGTCAGTGCTCTCCGTTCACTGCGCTCGTGCCCTGACGATGCCCAGAGCTGCGGGCGGGCGAGCAGCAGCAGGGCTGGAGAGCCCTGGTTGGGGCAGCGACGTTCCGGTCCCCGCTTCATGCATAGGCAGCCACCAGAGCGCCTGCCCGCTGCCGGTGGAGGTGCCGGGCATGCTCCCCGCTTCTGCGCTGCTGCCGCTCTCCTGTAATCAGACTGGACGTCTTGTCACCCTGCATCTCCCTGGTGCCGTGCAGTGCCCTCGACGCCAAGCCCAGCCTGCCTGCGTGGCGGGAGCTGAGCGGGCACGCGCCGACCGAGGCGAGGGAGAAAGCACCGTGCTCATTAGACCGGAGCGCTTGCACGAGGCAGAGGCAAGCGCTGCAGCCAGCTGGGCTCCACGGTCGTGTTTCCTTCAATTAGATCAAAATTAATGATCAGCGCAGAGCCATGTCCCTCCTGGCGTGGGGACATGTCCGGCGCTGGCTCACGGAGCATGTGGAGCAGGAGAGGGAAGGGACGACAGCAGAGCTGCTGGCCCCCCGTTCATGCCTTCGGTTGGTGCAGAAGTGCCGGCAAAGCTTGAACCCACAACAGGGAGCAAGACGGCTATTGGAGTTCGCACTGCAGTGAGGACAAGAGGGCCCGGCACAGGCTGGGTGCTGACTGGCCCCGCGCCGGGGCAGCCAGCGTCCTGCATGGGGTGCATGGCCCCATGGCTCCCTGCAACCCCCTGCACACACACACTGCACGGAGTGGCTGCGCTACCCGCGGGGGTGGCGTTGGCCAGATGCTTCCCCAGGGGATTGCCGAGCCTCGGGTATGTTCCCAGGACTACCTCCTAGCTAAAAGCAGGCAGCAACCCCCCAAGGCCTGGCCCTGCAGCCAGGGCACAGCCAGGACTCCTCCATCAGCGCCGCTGTCCCAGGCGGGACAGCCGGGGAGAGGCTGAGACTCCCCGGGGGCCTCTCTTCATTCACAACTCTGCATAATCTGCCTGAATAATTTAGGCTGGCCTGGTTAAACAGTTCATACTGATGCTGGCTGCACTGCATAGTCCCCAGGGCCTGGTGTGCCTGAGGCCACCTAACCCCTGCTGTGTTTCACAGTGCATTGGGACCCTCAGCACCAGAAAGGCCCTGATGTCTCATCCAAATCTCCTTCTGCAGTGGCAGCATTTACTTTGTCTAAGCCCACAACCTCTCATCTTCCTCAGTGCTTGCTCAAAACCCCAGATCGCTCAGCTGGTCTCCATAGCTTTTTCTGTTCCTGCGATTCTGTGCACTCTTTCCAATATTTTTTCTTACAATCCTGAGTAATATCCTCCTTCACACAGAGCCTGGTGCACTTGCAGGGCAGCCAGACATCCAATATTACACTGACAAATCCCCTATTCCAAATAAACAGGGCTCCTGCTTTCTCCTAGCTGCTTTTCCAAGCAGCTGCCTAACCGCTGGGCATGCGGAAGTGGAGCTATCGGAACCACACCTGCACGGCAGGTCCTGCCCGCCGGGCGCCTGCCCGTGCTGCTCTGCGTGCCGGGGCTCCGGCCGCGGCAGATCCGCGTCGCTGCTGGGCCGGGGCTCCGCAGCCCTGCTCTGCCGCCCGCCCCGGCCCCCTGCCCCTCCGCGCGCTGGGCAGCCTGCACTCTTGCCTCAGCCTCGATCTTTGCGCTTGTCCTTTCCAATCGCATCTCACTGTTTGCAGACCATTTCTCCGATTTGTCAACATCGCCCTGAATTCCAGCGCTCTCTTCCCTGGCGCTCGCGGCCTCCCCCTGTCATCTGTGAGTGCAACACGCGGCCCTGTGCACCATGCCCCCAGCTGCTCTGTCTCCCAAACTGCCTGGCTCTCTCGTTCATTCACTCACGCAGCGGCCAGTGAGGCCGGCACGGCTCAGCCGGAGGCACTGGGTTTCTTAGGCTGTTGGCATTACAGTACACAGAGCTGGGGGCTGCTGGCGCAGCACGCTGAGATGCAGATGGGCCCTGCTGCGTGCGGCACTTCCTCTTTGCCGCTTTTCACCCGCCCTGTGCACTCGTGCTTCGCCGCAGGTGTGCGGCTTCAGTGCCAAACTGCCTGAGACAGAGACATGCTGCCAAATTGCAGGACTGGCCTCTCCCAGCTGGAGCTTTGCTCACTGCCTTGCCTGTCCCAGGAGAAAGTGGTCCCTGAGCTTTGCCGCTTCCCTGCGCTCTGAGCTCAGGTTGCCCATCCAGGTGTCCCCATTGGGAGAACAGGCCTGTGCCAGGCTGCACAGACACCCTGCAGGCGTGGGTGCAGGAGGGCTGTGGACCAGTGCACTGTGCTCCAGGCTTGCTGCTTGCAGTCATTGGGGCATGCCGACCTCCTTGCCAGCTCCGTGCGCAGCTCACACCCACAGTTCGCCTCGCTGCCGTACCCTGCCCGTGTGCAGGGCACTGTCTGCAGCCACAGCCAGCAACAGGGCTTGTGCCCAGGGCAGCACTTACTTTGTCAGGGCTTGATCCCAGCCCCAGCTGGCCTGACTGCGCTTCAACCCTGGCACTGGCTGCAAGGGCACAAGCCCCCATCCCCTGGCTGTTGTTGCACACAGACAGTGGGTTTGGTAGCAGGGTAGGAACAGGACAAAGTGGAGGAGAGGAGGGATGTCTTTGGCTGTGGAAGACTGAGCCATAGTGTGGGGAGGATGGCGATGAGCAGCCCTTGCTAAGAGGGCAGTTGCAAATGGGGCAAAAGACAGAGAGGACACATAGAGAGGGCAGGGGACTGCAGTCTGTGCTCCCTGCTGCAGTGCAGGGTCACGCAGTGCAGGGAACTAGAGGTGGCCCTGCAGCTAAGCTAGATGGATCCAGGAGAAGTGGCTCCCCATGCAGCAGTGCTTGCACCTGCCTGGTCTGCAAAGAGTGGGAAGAAGTTTGGTCCATGTTGCCCACACGGGTGCCAGGCCAGGCTGGCAGGTCCTGGACACTTCTACCTGCTGCAGGTGTTGGGGGACCAGGCTGCAGTGTCCTACATCCGTCTCGCCACACACATGCAGTGACAGCGCTCGGGCTGCCTGTCCCTGCTATGCACCTGGGCGCACCCCGGTGAGCAGCAGGGCTGCTGACGAGGGTGGCACGTGTACCCAGCGTCACCCGGGAAGGGTGCAGCGGGCAGCTGGCACGGCGTGTGCTCCCAGCCAGAGGCAGCCTATCATGCTGTATTGACCCGCGGGGAGGCAGGAACATGTGTGCCATGCACAGATCGATGGGAAGATTGAAGACGTGTATGTGCTTGCCGGACGACTGGGGAAAGCTTTGCCGTTGGCATCAGCAGCGCAGTGAAGGTCACACTGACCTGCAGCGCAGTCCCCGGGGGAGGCGAGGCATCTGCTGATCTCACCGGGGGGTGGCGTCTCACTGCTTGTCCTGCTGGGACCCCTCCTGGCGCAGCCCAGCCAGGCACGCACCTCCCAGCACCGGGCACTTCTCCGGAGGGCTGCATGGTGCTGGGCTTGTCCTGGGCAGCGAGCTGGCGCTTCCCCCCATGGCCCTGCTGCTGGGCAGGGCTGCAGAGAGTTGCTCAACTCGCAGGTCAAGGCCTTAGCTCAGCCCTTCAAGCAAAGCTGAGCCCTCCACTACCAACTGGGGAAACTGAGGCAGGGAGCAGGAGAGAGCATAGCTTGCTGTGCATGGGGAGCAGAGGGATCCGGTATTGGCACACAGTGTGGCTCTGCCAGGCAGCCACATCTGGGCACCAACCCCACTGAGGGGCACAGGCAGAGCTGCTCGATGCAGGAGAGCTGCGCTGTGTGCAGGGCTGTGCTGCCACGGGGCCAGGCTGTGTCCAAGGGGGGGACACAAGTGTGCCGTGGAGGGATCCTGGCTGGGGGAAGGGGCTGCCTGAGCTGAACTCTGCTGCTCGTGTGCAACCATGGGGGAAAGCCCACACAGAGGCACAGAGCTCAGCGGTGTGGTGCAGATGGGAGAGCAGAAAGGAAGCGCCCAGCATGTCCCATGGGAAGAGGGGTGGCAAACTCGGGGTGCCAGTGCGGAGCAGGCGAGGAGTTGCTGGCCGCGGGGCGCCGGGGCAGGGGGGTCCCCACAGCAGCAGCAGCGGCAGCAGCGGCAGCAGGAGCAGCATCCCGAGGGCTGCTGCCCGCGGCGGCTGCCCGGCGGGGCCCCGCGGGGCGGCGGGGCTTGGCGCCTCCCAACTTCGGGAGCAGCGGGCCGTGGCAGGGAGGCGGTTAACGGCCAGGGAGCCGCCGAGGCAGGAGGAGTCCGCAGGCGGGCGAGCAGGAGGGGGCCGCCGGGCGAGCTGCCCGCCGGCTGCCCGCCCCCGCCGCGCCGCGCTGCCCCGGGGCGCGCGGGCCGGGACGCGGCGGCGGGGGCAGCGGCGGCGGCGGGGGCAGCGCGGCGGGGGCAGGCTCCGTGCCCCGCCCGCCCAGCTCCACTCGGCTCGGCACAGCGCGGATCGGCACAGCGCGGATCGGCACAGCACAGCGCAGCACGGCACGGAGCGGCACGGCACGGCACGGCGCAGCGCGGCGCGGCTCCGCTCGGCTCGGCCCGGCTCGGCGCGGCTCCGGCAGCTCCCGAGCCATTCAAACAAGTGGCTCCAGCAGCACTTCGGAGCCGGGGCTGGCGAGAGGGCGCAGCGCGGCTCCCTGCCCCGGAGGCGCCGGGCCCTTCACACTGACTCTTTCTCCAGCGCTCGCTCTTTATTTGACGATGAAATAATGTTGACATGTCTTGAATTATTAAGTATTCCCTGGATTTTATTAGCACATGATGCCTAAATGCTGCCTGTATCTGCTGGGGTCTTAACCAGCAAGGAGCGAAGGAGAGAGGCAGAGAGACAGAGCGCGAGAGAGGAGAGAGAGGGGTTTTTGACAGCTGTATTTGTGCTGATAAGCGAAGGCACAAGGAGACGATCGACTAGTGAGACAAGAGGGAAGCGGCGGCTCGGAGCTGCTGAGAGGGACCGTGCTTCCCTCCCGAGACGGCTCGGCCCTCCCGGCGCCGCGCTGGGGCTTGGGGGGGACCCGAGCCCCCTCCCAGTGCCTGGCCGGGGTCTCGGTCGGTGCCTGTGCCTGGGGGCAGCTCGCTGGCCGGGCACGCCAGCCACACTGGGCAGATGCCGATTGAGATCGTGTGTAAAATCAAATTTGCTGAGGAGGATGAGAAGCAAAAGGAGAAAGAAGAAGGGGATAAGGAGAGCCTGATTGAGGAGCCGGCGCGGCCCCGGTCCCGGGACCTGGCCGCCTTCGCCAGCGCCAGCACCTTGCATGGCCTCGGACACATCTGCCGGTCAGGGCGGCTGGGCGTGCGCCAGACCCTCTGGGCATTTGCCTTCCTGGTCTCGCTCGCCTTCTTCCTCTACCAGGCGGCCAAGTCGGCGCTGCTCTACCTGGAGCACCCCCATGTCATGGCCTTGGACGAGGAGGCCATTCGTGAGATGGTCTTCCCTGCCATCACCATCTGCAACATCAACCGCTATCGGCACTCGGCACTCACCGACGCTGACATCTTCCACTTGGCCAACATGACCGGGCTGCCCCCAAAGGATCGGGATGGCCACAAAGCCACGGACCTGCTCTATCCTGACCCCGACATGGCTGACATCGTCAACCGCACTGGCCACCAGCTTGACGACATGCTCAAGAGCTGCAACTTCAGTGGTGAGAACTGCTCCTCCCGCGACTTTGCTGTGGTGAGTGCACACCTGGCTCAGCCCACTTCCCCCAGGGCCGCTGCCGGCTCTGGGGGCACTGACTTGGCTGTGCCTTGCCCAAGAAGGGCTTCCTAGCGCGGTCCTGCTCCTGAAGTTTGCATCTCTCTGTGTTTGAGTTTCCCTCCAAGTTTTGCAGGGAGAGAGTGAGAGCTCTCCGTGGGAGCTCTCTGTAGGTCTCTGTGCTGCAGGACCAGACTGCCCACAGCTCCTCCACGGAGGGGATTACAGGCAGGGGCTGAGGTGCTGCATGAGCGGGGCTCGGAGGTCCCTGGGGTGGGTGTGCAGTGGGAAGGGGGAAAGCCGCACTGTACAGCCTTGCTCCAGCCAGCTTCTTCCCTGCGGGTCAAGCTGCTCTATAGCGGGGTGTTTTTCACGGCAGGAGTGGACTGGGTGGGACATAGACCCCTTTGCACATGGAGGAGCCCCCTGCTTTTATGGAGTGGCAGTGGGGTGCATGTGTATCCGGGAGGCTGCCAGCCTTGCGCACACACATGTGCACAGATGCACACATTGAGCATCCCAAGCGGGTCTGCACGGGGACACTGCTTTGTCCGGGTGGTGTGTGGCTGCTCCGGGCTGGCCCATTTGCCGCCGGGGCGCGTGAGCGGGGACCTCCCTCTAGCAGCACCCGCGCCTGCCCAGCCAGCCGGGCAACCGGCCGGGTGCTGCGCGTGTGCAGCGCTCTCCGATACTGAGCCTGAAATCACAAATCCCCGCTGTGGTTTGGGAAAATAAATGTGCTGAACGGGCGGAATACCTGATGGGACCCTTTTCAGACCGTAATGACTCTGGAAATGAGCCGCCTCTCTCCTGCGGCTGCCAGGGGCTACTGCTCGGCTTGCTGGCTGCGCTCGCAGGAGCAGCGCTGCGAGCCGGAGCGGAGCTGGCGCCCGCGCCGCGCCGGGGAGGGGGATGCCACTGCCTGGGCACTTCCTGGGGGAGGAGGACGAGGAGGTTCCATGGGGCAGGAAATGGCTGGTGCAGCATGTCCTGTTTCCCTCGGTGCAGTGCTGCTTCCCTGGGGAAAGCTCTGCTTGGGGTGGTTTTGGGGGGAGCTGCTCTGTGTGAGGCTTGGTGTGTGCAGCGCTCGTCTGCAGTGGGGTGAGGAAGCACAGCAGGGGTGCTGCCCCACTCATCCTGGGGTTTTATTGAGCCCCCGTCTGCTGTAGGTGAGCTGCCTGTGTCGTCTGCGGGAGAGAAGTGCAATCTGACGGGATGAGGGCAGGGCCCGGAGCAGGGAGCTCTGGAGCTGGTCCCTCCTGCACATGGCATGTGGGGCTGCCCTCAGTCTCAGCTGTGCCGGGCTCCCATGGAGGGTCCCACTGAGCAGCTCTGCAGGGCTCAGGTCTGTGCATGCTTGCAGGCACGGCGGACAATAATACTCAGTCCTCCTGGATCAGCTAAATACTATTCGGTCCTGAAACTTGACCAGATGGGTACGAGCTTCTCGGAGCAAGGACCTTGTGTGTGGCGTGCCAGGCACTGTGTGTCAGCGGGGTGGCTGCCTGGACTGTGACTGGGCCCCCGCATCTCAATGATGGATGTGCAGCCCCAGCAGCCTCTGCTGCGGCTCGGGGGCCGGGAGGAGGGAGTGTGGCCAAGGGGATCCTGCGCAGGGTGGGCAGGGAGCCAGCACGGAGGGGAGGCAGAGGCATGGGGGGAGCAGGGTGCAGGCTTGGGCACATGGGTGGCGCGTGCTGGCTGCTCCTCAGCCTGGCCCGAGCACAGGGAGCACGGTGGGTCCTGCAGCCTCCTGCCATCGTGTCCCTGCTCGGCCCCCTGAGCCTTGGGGGCAGCAGGGATCCTGCCGGGAGCTGCTGTGGCGTCAGCAGCCATCAGGCAGAAAGGGGCATCCCTGGCTGCCTGTTTTCGGGCAGCACCTGGAGCAAAGTGGGAATCTTGGTGCAGGAGCACCCGCAGAGCATGAGCTGGGAGAAGGATGGGGAAAGCATGGCCAGAGGGAAGCGAGACTCTCTCCTGGGATCCCTCTCCACCACATCACGTCCCAAAGGCCTTGCTGGGTGGCAAATGTACCTGTTGAGGCAACACGGCGCTTACAGCAGGAGCTTCTGATTGCAGTTCACCCCAACCAGCTTGGTCCCCTGCGCCTCCTCCTGAGATTGAGTAAAACATGGTGCAAGTTGCATGGCAGTGAGTCCCTGCGTGATGTGTGGGTTCAGGAGTTCTTGTTCCCCCACCACGGTAAGCAGGTCACAGCACGTCCCAGACTGCGGCGCGTCCTGGTGGAGCAAACAGCTGGGGGTTGCAGGACATCCAGGACATCCAAGCAGCCCTGGGAGCAGAGCTCATGTCCCCAGGGCAAGAAAAGAGGAGAGTTTCCCCTTCTGCCTCCCACAGCTGTTCAAGGAGTACTTCACCCACAGGCTGCGTGTTGGGATGCCTTAGGATGGCAAAGCTGTGGAACGGCTGCGGGAAGCCCGCTTCCCGGACCCGGAGCGGGGCTGAGAAGTGTCCCCTTGTGCTGCTGCTTGCAGCCTGTGTGTGCATGATAAATACCTCGCGCGGATCCTTTAAGTAAGAGCCGTGAGTGGTAAATGATCTTCCCCTATTTAACGTCACAAATCCACATTCTTTATGGGATAGCAAATTAAGAAACTATGGGGGAAAAAATCCCCAGCGTAAGCATCTTCTGCGTAATAAAGCCCGGCTGGGCTGTAAATCTCACCAGGCAGCGGGGACAGCACTGAGCCGCAGCAAGGCTCCCCTGCAGCCGTGCTGACAAATGCGCCCCACGCTGCGGGAGGGACACGCGGAGCCCCAGGCAGAGCCTCGTGGGAGCCTCCGCGAGCCCCGCTCTGCTCCCGCCTTTCCCTGGCATCGCCAGGCCAAGGCCGTCCCTGGGATTGCCCGTGGCAGGCGGTGGGGAGCACCCGGGTGGCCGCGCGGCTGCCGTGCCGGCCGGCGCGGAGCCCTGCTGGCTGGACGAGCACAGCTGCGGAGCCAGGGTGTGAAAGGTGCAGTGCTGGTGCGGGAAATCAATAGCGCTCTTTACGTGCCATTAAGTGGGAGGTTAGGAAGCGGCCCCACGGGGACGGCGCTCAGCTGCGGCAGGCGCCTCGCTCCTGCCCTTGCTCTGGTACTCCAGCGAGGCTGGCGTCCTGCTCCTGTGCAGATGCTGGCCACATCTGGGGTTCCCATGGCAGAGCGGGAGCTTGTGGGGCAGGGATGCACGGGGCAGGGGTCCGTGGGCATGCCAGGGGCGCAGGATCCCCGCTGCTGGCAGCATCTCTCCAGCTCCTCGCTGGCCCCGGCTGCACAAGGAAGCTCAGGCCCTGCCCGCGCTGGAGCCCAGCGCCTCTCCACAAACCTCGTTCCCGTCAAAAGCCTTTTGTTTCCGATGTGCTGCTGCTGCAGCCAGGCCTGCCGGGCTGGCAGTGGGGGAGAGTGAGGAGGTTGCCGAGAGCTGGCAGCGCAGCCCCAAGCTGGCACCGTCCCCTGCTCTTCAGGCAGGGCATCCCGTGTTCCCGGGACCCGCGCTGGCGGAGACACCCTGCAATGTCACCCGCTCCTGGCCCGTCCCCAGCTTCAGGCTGCCGCGCGGGAAGGGGATGTCACCAGCGGCTCCCAGCACTCTGCTGCGTGGTGTGCCCTTCTCCTAGCCCTGGAGTGTGGATCGGGTGCTCCCTGCTGCTTGGCGTGGGTGAGGGACGTGCTGCCCGATTCTCCCCGTGCAATTAGCACTGCTTCCGACGCGGGGACTCTCTCTGACCTTTCCACCAGAACCGCACTTAATAAATGTCACATTTCCAGCCTATTTTTACACCAGGTAAATGAGCTGGTCTCATTCTTTCTCACCTGCCTCTGGCCCACCTGGCGCCTCTGGTGCTGCTCAACCGCCAGGAGCTGGTGGCCTTTCACTGTGGCCCTGCTCCCACCCCTGCTCCCTTTCCAGTGCAGGAAAGTAGGGAGAAGCTACGTATCCATGGGGACACTGCCACCCTTGCAGGCCGGCGGTGGTTCCGCACTGGCAGCCCCAGCAGTGACGCTTTCACAGCCCCAGCTCAGTGTCCACAGTGGTGCAGGTGCTCTGTGTGCTCATCTCCTCCTGTCCGGAGCATTGGCAGCTCCAGTGCCGTTACACATGAGCCGCCTGGGCACGGCTCGAGGCTCCACTTGTGCCAGAAAACGGGGGACTTTAATGCAATTCATTGCCATTTAATTTTACACAATTCCTGCTGCTTAATCCACTGAGAAATGCTAATTTATACAATTCACGTCTAAAAATAAATGTCAGTCCAGCAGCTCCCAGCAGCGGGTAGCTGCTCCCAAAAGTCCCGGCAGAGCTTTGTGCGGGGAACCCCTGGCTGGCACCCTCCAGTGCTCCCATCCCACTGGGAACAGCATCCCTGCCCCTCTCCTGCCTTTAACCGCACAGACCCCAGTGCGAGCCCCATCCTGGTGCCACCCGCGAGAGGGGTGCCCAGGACCGTGGGGTGGATGCAGGGCTGCTGCCATGGGTGCAGATCCCCCCAGGCCCCGTGTGGGGGCTGGAGCGGGAGAGCGGAGCGGGGGGTGCGAGGGCGCCGCAGCAGGGAAGCGGAGATGCTGGAGGAGCCAGCGGCTTTCCCACCGTCTCCATGATTGAGATCGGATCACCGTGAGCATAAAAAAGCTCTCTTCATAATTATATTTAATGAATTGACTTTAAAAGCTCTTACGCTCTTATCTGGGTAATTTAATATCACACACTTAATAAGCCTGTCTCCGATACGGGGGGGAGCCAGCGGCCAGGATGCCCGCGCCTGCTGCGGCTCCCCCAGGACGTGGGACGTGCCACGGGGCCGGCCCCACGTGCCGTGCCGGGCTGCCCACGGGGACCCTGGGGCCAGGGCAGCGGGAGCCCCGTGGGGCTGTGCCCCACGGCCAGCAGAGCACAGGAGGGACGGGGACACGGGAACCGTGCGAGGCCGCAGCGCACGGGCCTGGCGGTGCCGGCACGCTCGGTGCCAGGGCCGGGCAGGCTGCGAGGGAGGCGCGTGCCAAGGCGGCGGCGGCGGCAGCGGCGCGCGGGAGGATGCAGCTGCCACCTGGCCCTGCGTGGGGAACGAAGGAGGCAGCGGGGGGACACGTCCCCGCCGTGCTGGGGCTCCCGGTGCCACGCGGGCGGCGCGGGGCCGCCTCGCTGGGGCTCCCCCGCGGCCCGGCGGCTGCAACAGAAGGTTTACAGAGCTGCACTAAGTGACGCAAATGGTTTGAAGCCCATAAAGAGAGACGGTTTTATGTAAGACGACTATATAAAGCTCTGCTGTTCTGCCATTGATGAGATATAGGCCTTTATTTATAGAAGGCAATGTTTGCAGTGCGAGTGCTGAAAGCCAGCCAGGGACCCTCAGATAGGGCGTCGAGTCATTTCACATGCAGCTGCCGTCGACACTGTTCACACATTAAAGAAAAAAAAATTAACAAGTTTGCAGCCAGTCAGGTGGAAAAAACAATAATTGTTGAAAGCCGTATTTCCCCCTTTTTCCAATAACAAATAGCTGAAGCGCTTCTGGGAAGACTCAGGCTTGCTCGGTGCATGGAAAGGACAGGCTGAGGCTCAAGCCAGGATGGGTCAGATGCTCAGGCGGGAGCAGGGTGCAGGGAAGAAGGAGCAGGGTGCAAGGGAGAACAGGACACAAGGGAGAGGGAGCAGGGTGCAGGGGAGGACATGTGGCAGGAGGAGATGCCCGGGTAGGGGTGGCAGGAGTCCCTGCAGGCACCAAGGCAGCTGGCAGAGGGTTTATATGTGCGTGTGTGCATTTATAGGCGCCTGTGTGTGTGCACAAATGTCCAGGACGGGAATAACAGGGCCTGCAGGCAGTGATGACAGCATCAGCAGAGCGGCATGGGCTGCGTGCGCGCCGAGCGCTGCAGGATCAGGGGGCTGCGCGCCGCCGCCGCGGGGCTCCAACCGGCCGCCAGCAGATGATGCTGTCTGCACAGGGGGCTGCGGACAAGCCATCCAGTGGGCTTTCCTCACAGAGCTACCTCTCCCAGCCCACGTGCACAGAGGTATTTGAAGGCTATATCTTCTCCAGATGTGGCTGGGTTTCTACTGGAGAGCCAGCAGCACGTCCCTGTGGTCAGAGCGCCCTGCCAAATTTTGTTTCATGCACGAAAGAAGGAAAAACTTCTCATGATTAATTGTGCAGCAGGGGAGAACATGCTTCCCTCTAGCCGGCTCCTTGCCGATCGCTGGCCTCTCCTGGCAGCTGCTGCCCCTGCGCACAGCTGGGGGAGGCTGGGGAGCTCTCCCCGCTGAGCATGTCCTCAGGCGAGCGGGGAGGCTGCTTGCACGGCTCGTCTCAGGGGCAGGAGGGTGCAGAGACCGTGCAAGGGCTGTGTGGGGAGGAAAGCCCTCACAAGAGGGGAGCAGTGTCCTCAGCTGCGGCAGTCGCCGATCCGCCGTGCTCCCTCGGGCGCGGGCACAAGTAGAGCACGCTGGCCTCAACCACGATCAAACGCTGGCTAAGCTTTAATGGAGTCAACAGGTTTTATTTCGGCAGAACAAAAGCTTATGTTCCAAATTACAGTCTTGGGAACGCAGGCACAGAAGACAAGTCGGAGGGCAGGAAGAGCTGTGGGAGCTGTGTCCCAGTGGCTGTGGCGGGTCACTGTCCTCTCCAGGCTGGAGGAGCCCTGGGCAGCACTGGGAGCTGCAGAGACACTTTTCTAGCAGGGTTTGTGGGCAGTGGGTGATGCTGCACCTGCACTGGGGTGCTGGCAGGGACCAGCCCCCCTTCCATAGCATCAGCTGAGATCAGACACAGCAGGAGCTGCAGGGTGGGCCTCACGGTGGGAGGGGAGAGGATGCGCCAGCCTCCTCAGGCTGAGCCCCTGTCACCACTAGTCACCAGCCCTGCAGCCAGCAGCAAAATAGCAGTTTAATCGCGTGCACCCGTCATGCTGGAGGGCCGCTCAGCTGTGATGGCGTCGACTGCACCTCCCCGTCCCAGGCAGTATGCGCGTTTAGTGCCTACCTCTGTCGTCCTGGCCCGGGATGCTGCGGGTGCTGCAGATGCTGCGTGGTCTGAGCAGAGCCGGAGGAGGCCAATGGTTCCTAGCACTGCAGAGGATCTGAGAAGACCCAACACTTTCCCACGTCCCCTCCTGCACCTGGCTGAGCCTGGCCCTCCCCGAAGCGTCGCTGCCCATGGTGTCGTGGGGCCAGCAGCGGCTGTCAGCGCTGTCAGGCCGCCGTGGCAAGGCACTGTGCTTGGCTGCACAGGAAGGTTTAGTGAGCTTGTCATCCCCGCGGGTCACTGGCCATGGGCCGGCCCTGGCACCCTGCACGTCTCCATGTCCGCTCCCACCGCTGGAGAGGGAGCTCTGCACCCAGAGGAGCCGGCAACCTGCAGGGAGAGGGGACTGCGGATGCAGCGTCTCCATTGCAGGAGCCCAGGATAGCAAGGTGGGCAGGGAGGGTCAGGCGTGGTGAAGCTGTGGGCTGTGCCGGACGTAGGTGCCAGCTTGGTGACATCCTCAGAACCTCTGGGACTGCCACTCCATCCCTGGGAGCCACCTGGCCACATCGCGGCGGAGCTGCTTTTCAGAGGGAGTTTTTCAGGCTGCCCGCCCTGCACGGCTCTGGCTCTGACATCCTGTTTCCTTATCGCCTGACATGACCTTAATTAACTCCCTGGGCTGATAACGCTCTGGGTTTCTCCTCCCGAAGCTGTCTGGCAGCTCTGCATCCCGCCTCGCCCGCGAAGGCAGCGCGGCGGAGCCGGCAGCGCGGCGTGGAGCGGGGCAGGCACGGGCTGCGCGGGGCCGACAGGAAGGCCACGGGGCAGAACCGCCCGGGGACTGGAGGGGTGCTGCGTGCGCCGGGCCGGCCGGCCACTGCTCGCACAGGGGCAAGGGCAGGACGGGCGGCTGTGCTGGTGCCCAGGGCATCACGGGGCTGTGCGAATGGCAGGAGCATCTGCCCGGGCAGGCAGAGGTGCTGCACTGTGTCATGGGGGGTCTTGGCTGCAGGTTGCACAGGCTGAGCCAGCTGGAGCATGTGCCACGGGGTCCTCGTGCAGCCCCATGTCCCCTCAGAGAGTAACAGAGCTGTAGAGCCACGCAGGTGGCTCCAGCCCCTGGGGAAGGCTGCGCTCCCTGCCCTCCACCCCCCTGCCAGCCCAGGCGGATTGAAATGCCAACATCGATGACTTTTGCAACCACTTTTATCTCCTGCACTTTGCAAATATTGGCGGAGAGGAGATTATTCAATAGCAAAGTGTGCAGATGGGAATCTCGGCTTGTGATCCCTTGGGCTCCATGCTGTGCTGCAGCCCCACTGCCTCGGAGCAGCCTCCACTCGCTCGGACAGAGCCCCAGGGACATATCTTGCATGGACAGAGCATGGATCTGTGTCCCCCAAAGCCAGACCCCAGGGCCTCACAGAGTCAGTGCCAGGGCTCAAAGCAGTGTCCTCAGGGACTTGTCCCCGCAGGCTGGGTCCCAACAGGACCCTGTTCTGCTGCAGCTCATATCTCCCCCTACCAGCACAGACAGCCTGGGCCCTGGAGCAGGTCATAGCTCTGCTCGTGCCAGCCACACGCTGCCTGTCCTGCAGGCAGCTCTGCCCCGGCACCCCCTGGGGCGATGCTGTGAGCCCTGCAGAAAGCAAAGGGCTGCAAGATGCTTCCAGCCCATCTCCTCCCCAGGGTCCTAGGCCCCAAAGATGTAGTCCTCTCCCTCCTGCCCCAGGACGGGCAGTATGTAGGGTGGGAGGTCACTGGCTCCTGCGGCATATGTGGAGAGGGAGCAGCTTGACACCTCTGCTAACACTGTGTACAGAGGCACCAGGCACTGCATTTTCCTGAAACTGAGCGTGTACTGGAGACAAGGGCTTTTTGGAAAGCGTAAGCTGGTACAATGATGCATGAACAGGCATGGGTGTCATCCAGAGCCTCTCTTCCAGAGCCAGACCTGTGCTAATGTACCTTCTTTGTGTCACTCCTGGTCCTCCTCTTTGGGCAGTGAGTGGCCGTGGCTAAGACCTGAGACCCAGCAATGCTGGGGACAGCAGTACGGCTGGGGAGCACCAAGCCCTATTGCCTAATGGCTGGCAGTGCCGGGATGGATGGGTCCTGTCCTGGGAGCGCTTCGTTTGCTAGGAGGAACATCCCTGCACATGGGCCAGCACTTGGGTGAGATCCTGGGCTCCTGCTGCATGATGAGTGGAGTCCTGCATGCGGTGATGGGATCACAGGCAGCCCCTGCTCTCCTCTGCCAGGCAGCACTGTCAAAGGACGGAGAATCTCGTATTTGTCCAGGCGTTTTTTTGAGGGGGGACTCTCGAGAGGAGTCCCTCCACCCAGGAGCACCCAGGCTTGGGAACGCCAGCCCCTATCATGTTTGTTCCATTGATTTAGTGCCGTGGAGAGTGTTTAATCAGCCTTTAGCCTGCACGCTCCAGCATTAAGAACAAATCCATTAGCCACGAGATAACCACAAAGGGTTGCACGGAGGCTGGATGAGGTCCCAGCGCCTTCAAGATGCAAATTGGCAATCAAAGATCAAAGCCGTGCAGTTCCCTAATCTCTACTAAAAGGCTCAGCTATTAAGGAGCCCTTTCCTGCCAGGCTGTGATCACCCCACTTCACTGGGCCTCCTGATGCGCTGGCGGGTTGCACCGAACCTCGCGCCCCGGCCCCGTGCCGTGCGCCGCCCCGCAGAGGAGGGTGCAGACAGGCGCTGGGGCTGTTCGCTTGCCTGTCGCATCCTTCCATCTTGACATGCTGGTGTCAAATCTTTGTTGGCAGAAAGAGAAAAGCCCTGAGTGGTCAGTGGATGCAGAGATGGAGCTGGGATGCATCTGGGCACTGGGGAGCCGTGCGAGGCGGCAGGGACTCAGGCGGGGAGGGATGCTGGCAGCCAGCTCCCCGCCTCTTCTCGGGGATTTACCCTGCTCAGCCCCTGCCTGGCCGCACCAGGTGGCACAGGTCAATCTCTGCCAGCCCCTGGGAAATCAGTGCACGGGCAGGTGGCAGGGGCTGGGTGAGGAACCAGGGCAGAGCAGGGTACACTGGATCCAAATTCCCTTCTGGGGATATTGCTGCCCACCCCATCCCACCCTACAGCAGCTGGAGCTCCACGAGCTCTGTGTGCTGGGGCTGGCTGCAGGATGGGGAGCTCCATCCCGCTGTGATGGAGCAGCCCTGCACAGCGCAGCAGTCGGGCAAGCCGTCGAGCCGTGACAGGAGCGGCGCTGCCAGCACCGTCAGCACATCTCTGCCGCACAGATGGGCCGCCAGCGCCGGGGCAGCGCTCAGGCGGGACCCTGCCGCACAGGCACGCTCTGCTGTCCCGTGCCAGCACAGCACTTCCAGCCCCGCGGGGATCCGGGGCTTGCACACGCCGCTGGGGCCTGGCATGGAGCCAGCCTCCACCCAGGTAGCCCCACACCTCCCCAGGTAGCCCAGAACACTGCAGTTCCCAGAGACAGCAGCACAGGCTGGAGCCCGAATCATCCCACTCCTTGCTCGTGCTGGGGGCACCGTCTTTGACCGCTGGTCTGGTGCTCAACTGCCCATCTCCGGGCCAGGCATCTGGATGCAGTAGAGCTGTAGGATGTTGTCCTCCCAGTGCCCTGTTGTCCTCCCAGTCTGGGGCTCCAGAGAAGGGGCCGGCTGTGCCATGCAGCGGGTGGCTCTCCCGGCACCCCCAGGAGATGGCACAGCCCGTGCTGCTCCACAAGGGGAGCAGCATTGATGTGCTGGCAGCGTCTCCGACAGGGTGGCAATAAATCTTATCAGTATAAACCCAACTGAGGCAGCAGGATAACCCCCGTGACAGCCCAGCTAAAGCAGAGGGTTCATCCGCACAGCGTCAGTGCTGCGGATTTACAGATAAATGCCACAGCCAGGGACACCGGGGCCAGACAGGCACCTGCCTACCCCAGGGGTTGGCTGCTGATCGCCCCCATCTCGGCCCTGCAGCTGGGGGAGCTGGACCCGGGAAGGTTGGCGGGGAGCAGGATGTGCAGCACAAATGGCAGCGCTCTGCCTGGCGCCCCACACTGCAGCACGGCGCTGCCCAGAGCGACCCCCCGGCTGGACCCACCAGAGCACATCTGGTCTGCACGGGGCAGAGACCGGGCAATGCGTCCCCCAAGCTGTGACACCATCGTGCGTGAGCAGTGCCACGTGTGAGACCCTCAGCTGCCCACGGTGCACCTTGCCTGTGCGCCCGCACCCGTGCACCGCCGTGCCTGTCCCACTCCACGTGCGGGAGCAGCAGGGCCCGTCAGGCAGCACGGTGCGAGCGCTCCTGCTCCTGCTCGGCGGCGGCAGCGAGCGGGCGAGGGAGCGAGGGAGCAGGCGCTCGGCTCGGCTCGGCAGGCTGGCGGGAGCCGCGCTGCCCCAGGCTAGCGCTCGCCGCGCTGAGCTGAGCTGTTACATTTCCTGGCGGCGCGGCCCGCGCAGCCGTGGGAACAGTAATGAGATGGAGCAGCAGAAGGACGGCGAGATAAGGCTGCCTGCGCTGCCCCAGCAGATTAAACGCTGGGATTAAGCAGGCGGTGCCAGCTCTGCTGCCTTTTTATCTCACTGCTTCTCCCCTCTTATTCTCCTGCAGTCGATAGTGAACGGTCTCGGAGCTGTCAGCAAAGGAAATTGCTTGTTAACCCGTTGGGGACCGGCGAAGCAGCGCTCCCTGCACGGCTGCTCTCAAAGAGCTGCTGTCCCCGGGGATGGCGCTGCCTGGAGAGATGTGCCCGTGACGGCAAGGAGCGTGGGCGCTGCACGCTGCCTGCTCACTGTGCCCGGGCTGCCCAGCGTGTGGGTGCCCACAGAGCCGCATGCTTAGGCAAGCTGATGGCCAGCGGTGCTGGGGATCAGCTACCACCTCCCAGCGAAAACCCACCAGTAGCCATGGTACACATCGCTGCAATGGGAAGCTTTCTGTGGGGCGGCAGATACCCAGCTTCTTTCCCAGTACATGGCTGTCCCTGGGCTGCTCCTGGGCTCTGCCCTGCTGCGGAGGAAGGACAAAACTGTCAGCAAGCATCTTTGGGCCCATGTGCATGAATACGATGCTCCGAGCAGCACAGATGCGGCCAGTAGCACTTCTGCTGCGCACAGGGATTCCCTGGGTATTTACAGCTGGTAGCCATGCACCTGGCAAGTATGGACCGTGTCCTCGACATTCCCTGCTTCCTTCAGCGTGCAGGATGGACTGCCTCAGCGTTACATCTATGCACGAAATAACAGTGCTGGGGACTGTCCTCTGGCCCTTCGCCAAGCAGTGATGACCAGCTGTGTCCACCCCGCAGAGGACATTGCACTGCTCTCCTCTGGGCCCCATCAGGAGCTGGTACCCAAAGACATAATTATTGCTGTGTGCATGTTTTGTTCAGCTTGCAGTGCTTGCAGCAGCGCGAGGCTGTGTTGCAGCCCATCACAGCGCTTTTTCCATGGTGCAGTATGTGTTGTGTGCCTGGGGCTTCGTCTGCCCAGTATATGGGGGTGTTTGAGGATGCAGAGCGGGTCGGGAAACTCTTGGAGGAGGGCACCGGGTGGTGTCAGGATTGCTACTTGTCACAGGCCAAAACCATGCCGGGGAGCATGTTAGCACCTCCGTGACATGGACAGCCCGTTCAAGCTTGCTCCCGCGTGCTTAGGAGCACAGTGCAGGCGCCGTCTCAGGCTCTGGGTGTGCAACAAGGGATCCCGCAGCTGTGCACAGATTCTGCTTTAGCTGGGGTTGCTTAAACCCCACAGCAGAACTCTGTGTGTCCTAAGGCTCTGGTTGCCTGTCCCTCACCCACGGTGGCTGCAGGACACATAGAGCCAACTCCTGTTTTTGCACAGCTGGGGGACCTCACCAGAGGAGCACACGACCCCCAGACTGTTGGGGAGCTGGAGGAGATGCTGCAGGGAGCGGCTGGGCTGTGCTGGGAGCAGAGCCTGGGTTGTGAGAGGAAACTAGAAGCAATTGGCACGTGCAGTCTGGCAGGAGGAAGGCTCTGAGAGGATGGGATTGCTGTTTATAAATACATCAAGGCAGTAAACACAGGGGAGGAAAGAGAGCTATTTAAGCTAAGGGACAACGCTGGCACAAGAACAAATGCTGCAAATCGGCCACAAATAAATTTAGGCTGGAAATTAGGAGATCGGTGAGATGCTGGCCTGGCCGTGCTGCTCTCCCTCCAGCCAGGGAGCTGCAAGAGGGCACCACGGACCTTGCACCATGCTGGAAACAGGGAGAGCCCAGCCCTACACCGTGTGCCCGGCTGGGGGCAGGAGATGCCCTGGGCTCCTGGGACGGAGGCTTCATCCCTGCTGTGGAGCCTACATGCCCTGCGGAGGAGGGACCCCAGCCCTATGTGTGGTGGCACCTGGGCAGCCCAGGTAGCCATCCCTGCTGGCGGCAGCGGCACTGCGTGGGGCAGGGGCACTGCCGGGGGGCTGGAGCTGGGGCAAAGCCAAACTGGCACCGTTCCTCACCCCTCCTGGGAACGGGCAAGGGAAACGGTGCGACCGTGCGTGAGGGGCGATGCTTGCAGAGGCAAAAGCATCCCACTGGTTCAGAAAATTGCTGCAGAACCGGGCTTAAATGAGTTGAAATTGCTGAATTCAGGCAGATCTCATATCCCGGGCAGTTGCAATGCTGGCGTCAGCGCTGTGGCTTCCATCCCTGGGCACCCAGGTGGGGACGTGCAGAGGAGCGGAGATGCCAGGGGCCGCAGCAGTGGGGCAGGAGCAGAGTGGGGGTGCCAGGACAGAGGCAGCTGCACCAACAGAGCAGGGGACAGTGTGCATGGGGACAGGAACCTGTGAGGGTGGCAGGCCCAGCTGACTGGGGTTGTCCCCTTGCTGTGCCCATCGCGGCCCAGTTACCTGTGTCCTGGCTCTGCCTGTATTACACTGGAGGCAGCACAGCCCCATCTTCTGCAATGGGCATCCCTGTGCCACTGTGTGCCACTTAGGAAGCATCGATTCCCATTCCAAGGCCACTCTCCCCGTGGTCCCTGCCCGATTCCTCACTCCGGTGCCCTGGTGCCTGCAGCCCTGCTCTCCTGGTTGCTGCCAGTTGGTTCTAGAGCAGTGGGGCTAGGGTACTCGGAGCATCCCACAGGAGCTGGGCCATGTGCCCCAGACGTGCGGGAGCAGGAGCTGCCTGGGCCCCAGGTACTGCCACTCATCGCCCATGTGTGCCAACATTTGGCTGTTAGCTTAATGCGGCCCCTTGTCTCCTCAGAGCAATCAGGATTTGCTGCTGCTTGCAATGTTTAATGTCGTCTTCCAGAGGCTAAGTACCGTGGGGAGCCGTGTAAGCCGTGGAAATACCTGTGTGAGCCGGGATCAGCCGGAGGCAGGCACAATGGGCTTGTTGTGCCAGGGACAGGGCACCGGGGAGCACGTGGGGCTGGAAAACCCCACAGTAGGACCACCACGGTGGGCAAGGTGAGGGTATCAGGGCCTGGTACTGGGCACCCAGTGCCCCACAGGTGCCCAGTTCCATGGGGTGGAGGGGAGCAGTGTGGAGCAGGAGGAGGAAATCGTGAGGCCGGGCTATCTCCCAAGGGGATCTGCTTGCTGAGCCGCCGGCAGCTATTTCTGTCAAGGTCAAAGTGTCTCCACAGCAGAGAGCAGGGAAATGAGTAATCGTGTTGAGAAATTACCTCCCTAATGGGGTCTCCCCGGCACGTGAGCGCGGCGCGGGGATGCCGCGCGCGGCGCCGGCGCGGGGAGGCTGGGACACAGTGCGGGAGCCCCGTGCGCCCGCGCGCCACAGCGCCCGCGGGTGCCAGGCGAGGGCAGCCGCTGTGCCCGGGGGCTGCGGGGCACATGTGTGCAGGCTGCAGGGACATGCGGGTGCCGCCAGGAGAGGCTGCTGCCCCGCGGGGCACTTTTCTGGGTCAGCTGCCGGGAGGGAATTGTGTTGCCGGTGCGGACAGGCTCTCCCCTGCCCTTCCTCCTCCTCTTCCTCCTGCGCTTGCTGTAATCTAATTGGGTTTGTCATGCTGGAAAGCCAAAGCCCTTCAGGACTGTGTTGTGCTCTCACCAGAGAGATTTCACAGCTGTCCTCAGCACCCTGGCAGCCGACAAGTGAGTAACTCAGCTGTGCGCTGCGGGCACCCCGTGCCTTTCCCGGGCACCTCCTGCCTTGCCACCCACCCTGGGCCCAGCAGCACTGGGCACGAGGCCATCACCATCCCCTCCTTGAAGTACCTCTGTCCCACGGCTTCTCCACCAGCCCTGGGTGCCATCTCCACCCCTCGATGGGTTTTCAGAAGGACCCCAATCCAGCCAAGCCATGTCACCATTTCTGGGTGCTGACCCTGTCCCCAGGCCAGGGAACAATGTGTCCCCCCTCTGCAGGGCAATGGTGATGCTGCCCAGAGATGTCTGAGCCAACGCATGAAATGGAAGTGTTCACAGAAATGACATTTCCTCCAGCCTGGAAAGCTCATCCTCCGCTTAGAGAAAACTAATATAAAAGCTGCCCTAGTGTGCAAGGGGCTGATGGTATCAGGCCGGCAGCCTCCGGCACTGAGAACCACAATAAATCTCGGCTAGGAGACAAGCCGGGGAGATCAGCCCTGCGCAGCTGCTCCATGTGTAGGGAACGTGTCTGCTCCGCACCCCACAGAGGAGCATGGGGACAGCTGGGGACAGCTCAGTGTGGGCTGGGAGTCGCCCTGCTGCCATTACGAAGGAGGCCACAGCGGCGCGGTGCCCCCAGACCAGCGCGGCCTCCTTGCAGCTGGGATTATGCCGTTATCTGCGCGCTCGGTGCCGCAGCAGCCCCACGGGCAGGATTGCTCCCTGCGTGGCTGCGATAGCAGCAAGTGAGCACAGTCCTGCGCCGGGCTGCTCCAGGCCAGGGGCTGCCTCACCAGATGCGTCGCCTGTGGATGGTGGGGCCAGAATGCGACAGGACGGGATGGGACAGGCGGGCACAGGGAGGGTTTCTGGCAGGGGCTGGCCCTGCGCACAGTGTGCAGTCCAAATGCAGGACCGTGCTGCCCTCTGCTGGCTCCAAACCTGTCCAGCCCAAACGTGCACCCACGGCCGTGCGGGACGGGGCCTGAGCGCAGAGCATATGTGTGGGGGCCTGTCCCTGCTGTGGCAGAGAGGAGCCCCAGGGTTGCCCTTTCTGCCACCATGAGCATCTCAGACCAGCATGAGCACCCCCTGGCTGGCTGTGCACTGCGTGGCACTGGATTGCCCTGTCCCCAAGGCCTCCAGAGGGTTTAAGTGACACAGAAACACCTGGGAGGGGTATGGGAATCAGTAGTTTTGTCTCCAGCCATCCATGCTCCAGCCCTCCTGCAACCTTTCTCAGCTGGTCTCACCACACAGCACCCCTGGTGCCTGCAGTGGCTCCTCTCCATCGCCCCCAGCTGCAAACAACAACCCAGCGGACGCTGTTCCCTGTTCAGGGCCGCGGAAGAGCTTGCCTGGGCACCCCGTAGCACACCTGAGCGCTCGTAACCCTCCCCTTGCCTGGCCTCGGCCTTGCCGGCCCGGCAGCAAAGAAAGCGAGCGCCTGCCTCCTCCTCCTCCTCGCAGCCGCCGCAGCCGCCCCTCCATAGCGTGGCGCAGGCAAGCGCGACGTTGCCGCCCTGGCCCCGGCGCCCCCGTCCCGCTGCCCCCGCTGCGGCAGGCGGGGGGCTTGGTGGCTGCCGGCGCGCGGCACGGTGCTTTGAAGGCGCCTGACGAGCTGTCGGGCCCGCGAGGCGCGCTGACAGGCAGGCGCCTCGCAGGCGCCGGGGGGGTGCGCGCGCTTCCCATTGCGCTCTGATCACAGACGCAGCCGTCACTTCAAAGCGCGTGGCGCCGCTCGGGAGGCTCCCACGCAGCCCTGCAGGCCCATGGCGTGGGGCAGCACGTGCGCGGCGGGTGGCGGCAGGACCCGCGTCCCTGGCTGCATGGGCAGAGGGTGAGGGCCTGCCAGGCCTAGTCGGGCTGCCCGGCGGAGCCGAGATAGAGCTACCCAGAGCCAAGGGATCATCCCTGGGGGTGCTGGCAGGGGCTGCCGCAGCAGCAACTCAGGGACATGGGGACAAGGCCAGGTACAGCATCCCCATCTCCTGGAGCTCATGCAGCACAGCTGGGACAGGGCATCACCGTCTGGACATTGGTGCCCACTGTGTGGGGCACTGGGGGCTGCTGGGACGAGCTGCCCCATGGGGCAGCATGACATTTCCCCATCCCCCCCAGCCCGTCTAGGGGAGGAATTTTCCATTCCCGGATGGAGGCTGGGGGAAGGCGCCTGCCTGCACCAGCCCCCTCCCCGCCCTCCCCTCACCCGTCACTGGAGCAGCTCGGGAAGGCGCCTGCCACATTCGGCTCAGGAAGGTGTGGAGCGAACGCCTGCGGGGAGGGAGAGGCTGCAGCGCTGGGCCCAGGCGATGCCGCTGGATGGGGATGCCCTGATGCCGGCACGGGGCCGCAGCATCACCCATCTCACCATCGCCTTCCTGAGAGCCACCAGGATCCCCGGGCTGCACTACGCCTGCACTCGCCCGCAGTCCCGCCTGCGCCGCCTGCTCTGGAGCCTGGCCTTCGCAGCCGCCGTGGGTTTGCTGGCCACCGGGGCCACCAACCGGGCACATTACCTGCTCTCGCACCCGGTGCACACACGGGCACGCATGCTCTGGGCGCCCCAGCTGCGCTTCCCGGCCGTCACACTCTGCAACCCCAACCGGGCGCGCTTCCTGCAGCTCACCAAGCCCGACCTCTACTCTGTGGGGCAGTGGCTGGGGCTGGCCTGGGAGAACCGTTCGCTGGTGCCCGAGCTGCTGGGCCTGCTGCACGAGGACCGGCGCCGCTGGCTGTCACGCCTCGCCAACTACTCGCGCTTCCTGCCGCCGCGGCGCTCCGAGCGCACCATGCAGAGCTTCTTCCACCGCCTGGGCCACCAGATCGAGGACATGCTGGTGGAGTGCCGCTTCCAGGGCCAGCGCTGCGGCCCCCAACACTTCACCCCTGTGAGCGCCCGCCTTGCAGGGGGCAGGGAGGCTGGGCTGGCTGTTGGGGTGCATGGTGCGAGCTTTGGGGGCAATGCCCCCCCCACCAAGGGCAGAGGATGGCAGCAGGGAGGGGAGGCTGAGATGTCCCCCCTGGAGCTATGCTAGCCTGTGCTGCAGGACTGCAAAGAGGCCCCGATCCTCACCCTGCTTGCAGACTCCCCTGCCAGCTCCTTTGCCTGGCCCCTCAGCCTCTCTTTCTCCACCTCAGGTCTATACGCGCTATGGCAAGTGCTACACCTTCAACGGGGACCGGAGGAACCCTCGAGTGACCCGCCAGGGCGGCATGGGCAATGGGCTGGAGATCATGCTGGACATCCAGCAGGAGGAATACCTGCCCATCTGGAGAGAGACCAGTGAGTGGAGCCTGGCTGCGGGACAGGGCTCTGGGCACGCGGGCACTGCTGGGGCAGCCATGGGGCAGGGCCCTGGTGGGATGGACACCAGGGCATGGCCAAGGAGTCACCCGTGGGCAGGAATGCAGTCCTGGGGCAGGGCTGACAGCCCTGTCACACTTTCCTTCTCCCGCAGACGAGACATCATTCGAAGCTGGCATCCGGGTCCAGATTCACAGCCAGGATGAGCCACCCTACATCCATCAGCTGGGCTTTGGTGTCTCGCCTGGCTTCCAGACGTTCGTGTCCTGCCAAGAGCAGCGGGTAAGGCTGGCTCGGAGGCCAGTGGCTGCACAGAGCTGAGTGCCGGCCTGGGGCTGGGAGCAGGGGGCAGGTGCAGCGTGGGGGAGAGAGGCACGGTGCAGTGCCATCCCTGGGGCTCCTGCTTCGCCCCATAGGGCCCCTGTCTCTGCTGGGCAGTGCATGATGTCCCACACCACCCGAGGATCACCCTGGGTCCTGGCACGGCCTCGCGCCAATTCTTCTCTCGCCCCGGCAGCTCACCTACCTGCCCCAGCCGTGGGGCAACTGCAGGGCCAGCGTGCAGGGGGAGCAGACGCTGCCCGGCTATGACACCTACAGCATTGCTGCCTGCCGCCTGCAGTGCGAGAAGGAGGCCGTGGTGCGGAGCTGCCACTGCCGCATGGTCCACATGCCAGGTGAGGGCACGGGCGCTGGCGGGGGGACGCGCTGCTGCCCCACCGCTCTGCCCTGGGCTGCCCCTGCCCCGGGAGTCACCCCTGCCCCAGGCCCTCTGCTCCATGCGCTGTCTCCTCCTACCTGCCTCTGAGCTTGCCCCCCTGCCCCACTCTCTGCCCCCAGGGTCAGCCCCTTCCCTACCCGCCCTGCAACCAGGCCAGCCTTGCCCCCATTCAACCTGTCCTTGGGGAACACCCCTGCCCAATGCCGAGTGAGTCTGGGCAAGGGTTGAGGGAGCAGAGGGCTGGACTCCCATTCCTGGTGACCCGCTGCTTCTCCCCAGGTAACGAGTCCATCTGCTCTCCCAACGTGTACATCGAGTGTGCCGACCACACGCTGGGTAGGTGCGCGGCACGGGGCCGGGGAGGGCGGCGGGCTGGGGGCAGCCCCTGCCCACCAGGGTGCCTGTCCCCCAGACACAGCCGTGGAGGACAGCCAGGACCGCTGCAGCTGCCCCACACCGTGCAACCTGACGCGCTACGGCAAGGAGATCTCCATGGTGCGCATCCCCAACAAGGGCTCCGCGCGCTACCTTGCCCGCAAGTACAACAAGAACGAGACCTACATCCGGTGAGTGGTGCGGGCAGGGCGCGCGTCCTCCTCTCGGGGCAGGGGCTGGCGCCAGCTCCCGGAGGCCCCCTGGATGCTGGGAATCTGGGGGAGCCCCAGTCCCACGTGGCTTGCAGAGACTTGGTCCTTCTGCAGCATCCTCTCCCCAGCAGTGGCTGGAGCATCTGCGCTTTCCATAACCCCCTCCTATCCTTATCTGTGCGCATCCCACAACCACTTCCAGCTCAGGACATGTCCCCATTGCACCAGCCAGCCCATGATCACTCCACATGTCCCAAATAACTCACTTCACATTTGTGCTGCTGGGGTGGGAAACTGCAGCAGCTGGGAAGCTTCATCTCCCCTGCACTCGCCCTGCAGCTGAGGTTCGCGCTGCCCCATGGGGAGTGCTGGTGGGGCTCCTGGCTGTCTTGGGGCTGAAGGGACCAGCACATGGGGCAGCATGAGGGACCAGGGGCTGTGGGAAGCCAGGCATGCCTGGGGAGGAGACGGGGGTGCCAGGTTTGGGGACCAGCCCTCACCGCTGAGCACTGCTGTGTCCCTGCAGGGAGAACTTCCTGGTGCTGGACATCTTCTTTGAGGCGCTGAACTATGAGGCCATTGAGCAGAAGAAAGCCTACGACCTTGCTGGGCTTCTCGGTGATTCCCCTTGCCCTCCCCATGGGACTCCTGCCCGGCCCCGCATTACACAGAGCTCTGGCCCCGGGAGGATGTGGGGCTGGTCTGGGTGAGACCACAGTGGGTGGGAGCCAAGTCACAACCTGGTGATGTTCCCCAGGATGGTGGTGTCCCCTTCCATCCTATGGCCCCTGCCTTAGTCACAGAGGTGTCCTCTGTGGCCCCAGGAGTGGGCTCCCACCCTAACCCTGCTGGCCTGTCCTGGGCTCTGTCCCGCAGCTCCCCATGACCAACTCTTGCTCCTGCTCTGCAGGGGACATCGGGGGGCAGATGGGCCTGTTCATCGGTGCCAGCATCCTCACCATCCTGGAAATCTTGGACTACATCTATGAGGTGCGCTCAGCGTTCCCGGGCTGTGTCTGAGGTGGGAGCGGGACTGCCAGGCACAGGAGGTGTTGGAAGAAGGGGCCAGGCATGGGAGACAAGACTGACCAGGCCATCCTTGATGCCCAGGAGCCAGGAAGGCCGTGGCATAGCCAGGGCTAGCACATGGGACAGGGCAGTACGGCCCCCAGATTGACTGCGCCGGAGGGGAACAGCTCCCCATGCGTCCCTTGGTGTCCAGGGAGTAGTTGGGGATGGAGCTGGGATGGCAGGGGGGCCCTGCAGGTCCGTGCAGACCGACGTGTGCACGCACAGCTGCACATGCACCCATGAGGGTCTGTGCACATGTGTGTCTGGAAATGACCTTCTCCCTTCACCCAGGTGATCCGCGACAGGGTGACCCGGCTCGTGCGCCGCTCCAAGCCACCCCTGAAGAAGCCCTCGGGCAGCATTGCCACGCTGGGGCTGGAGGAGCTCAAGGACCAGGTACAGCCCCTGGGTGCACAGCCCCTGCCACGCACGGGGTGCGCACCCAGCGCCACGCAGGTGCTCTTTGCTGCGGAGGCTACGGTGGGAGAGGCACTTGGCAGGGAGCAGGGCGGGCTGCGTGCCCAGCGGGATGGAGAGGCGCTGGGGCTGGGGAGGCCGTGCTCGTGGGCAGGGGGCACGAGGGGGCTGTGGGGCTGCAGGCTCTGCTGCCCCCCGGCTGACAGTGCCCTCCCCACAGAGCCCCTGCGACACGCTGGGCCGGCACGTGGAGGGCGCCTACAACGCCGGCATGCTGCCCAACCACCACCACCGCCACCACTACGCGCACCAGGGCGTCTTCGAGGACTTCGCCTGCTAGGCCAGCTGGGGAGCGCGGGCAGCAGCGCCCTGGCCACCCCCTCCGCACCGTCCGCACGGAGAGGGGCTCCAGGACCAGGTGCTGCGGTGCAGGCCCCGACATCCCCTCCCATCGTCAGGGCCGGCCTGCGCCGCTCACTCCAGCCGGCAATGCCGCCGGCTCCCGGAGCTGTCCAGGGACCAGAGCTGCTTCCAAGCCCCTTCACCCATCCTGCCCACTGCCCCCAGCATTCAGGGTCAGCCTCGTCTCAAAGCACACGGAGTGGAGGGGGGATGCCCCGCGGCTGGGGCTGCACACTGCAGGGGGCAGGATGGGGATGCCAGGGTGGGCTTGGGTGAGCCCCGGGGTGCAGGGGAGAGGGGTTCCAATCACGTAGAGCATATGCGGGGTACCCTGGGCTTCCTGTGAGCCCCTGCAGCCCCTCCCCTGCAGCCCCTCCTTGGTGGGTGCTCTGTCCCACACTGGCCCCGGGAGAGACAGGTCTGGAACATCTCTTAGCCCCTGCAGGGAACATCTTCATGATGCTGCATGAAGGGCAGCATTTCGGGGCACCACCTCCAAGCAGCACAGCCTCCCCAGGCCAGCCCAGGGCCACCCCACCTGCAGTCACACCTGCATGGCACTGCCCTGAGACCCCCCCACCCCCTGGCGCCGCCAGCACTGTGACACCCCTCACCCCGGCCCTCCTTCCCCACCCTCATGCACCTGCCAGGGCGGCAGCCCCCATCCCAGAGCTATTCCCAGCCAGACCCCTGCACTGTGACCCCC
Organism: Tinamus guttatus; assembly: GCF_059628265.1. Classification (NCBI taxonomy): domain Eukaryota; kingdom Metazoa; phylum Chordata; class Aves; order Tinamiformes; family Tinamidae; genus Tinamus; species Tinamus guttatus. The sequence continues at coordinate 4,505,873 of NW_028288594.1, read as the reverse complement.
ACACACACTCCCGTGTCAGCCCCAAACAGTCCCCAGTCCATTGCTGCACTGCAGATACCCTGTTCCCCACTCTTCTGCCCCTTCCTCCCATCCCAGTGCCACTGTGCCCCAGCCCTCTCCAGGCACTGCCCTCCCAGCGTTGCTCAAAGCCTTCGTCCCATGGGTGCAGCACAGCCCAGCGGGCACAGGGACCGGCCTTTGGTGTCCTGGCCGTTGCAGCTCTGTGGCACCAGCGCCCGTGCTGGGTGCCACGCGCCCGCCGTGCCTCCCCAGGCACCAGCGTTAGCAGGGCGCCCGCGCCCAGCACTGCCTGGACCGCCACGTCTGCCCCGCCGCGCTGCACCGCGCTGGAGCGGCAGCGGGGACCCATGGCCCTCCCCTTCCCTCCAGGACACTGCCTCCCCCCTCCACTGTAGCAGGCACCAGCGCAGGGCAAACAGCCCCAAAATATCTCAGGAGGGGGGGTAGCCTGGCAAGCCCCCTCAACATACACCCAGGGCAGAGGGGGCACCACAGCAGCAATTCACGGCCTCCGCGGGAGGCTGGGGCTTAGGCAGGAGGCTGTGCTGGCCCGTCATCAGTGCCCTGGGCCGGGACACCGGTGCAGGGCAGGGCTGGGGAAGGGTGCACAGGCTGTGCGTGGGCATGGCCGTGCCACGCTGGGGACAAAGCCATAGAAGCAGGGGCAGCCAGCATCCTCAGTGGCCCCACAGCCGGGGGACCGGCGAGGAACAGGCAGGGAGCAGAGCTGTAGCCACGCACCCCACAACAGCCAGCCCAGTGATGTGGCCAGCAGCCTTGCCTCGGGGTACACACCCCATGTTCCCCCAAAACATGCACACACGTGGGAACGTGTCCTCTGCTGGTGCAAGCACCTGACATCGTGGTGTCCAACTGCTTGCACGGGGGTGCACAGGAGCCCCCTGGCCAGAGCCAAGCACAACAGCTGCATTAGGGGAGCCTGATCCAAGCGCCCCGTGCTGCTCCCTGTGGGATGGTGGCACTCATGGCATGGTGCACTGGGGCAGCGCCTGCAGCACCCACGATGTAGCCCCTCACCGAGGGCCCCGGAGACCTGCCGTGGTCATGCCGGCCAGTGCATGCCCAGCCTCGCACCGTGCTCTGCAGGCAGGAGGTGCTGGGTGCGGGACGCGGCCCCTCCGCGCCAGCGGGAGCAGCGAGGGAGGGCACGGGCGCCACAGCGGGAGGGCTGGCATGAACGCTGGCGCGCTGGTGAATGTAAGAGTTGTGCGTCACTGTTTTATAAATGTACAAACGCTCCCTAATAAAGAGGCACAAGTAGGTCCTGAGTTGCCTGCAAGGGACGGGACCAGTGTGGCCGGGCAGTGGCGGGGTTCAGACGCAGCATCCTCAACATCAGCGTGGTGCTGGCCAGGAGCAGCCACACTGCCAGGTCTGCAGGGAGAGCTACCCGCATCCTCGTGGGCCTAGCCCTGGCCCTAGACCTGTTATCCACCACCAAGGACTCACTTAATTTCCACCACGGGGCACAGCTGGAGCTGGCAAAGAGCATCTGCACAGCATCTGCTATGCTAGAGAGGGAGTTCCACATCACTGATGAGTTCTACGAGAAAATAAACATGATTTTACAGGAGTGGGAGTGAAGAACAGCATCAAGAAAAGCCTGGGAGATGGCTCTTCCAGCATGCCCAGGACTTCAGGGCAATATGGGGCCATCTAAGCCAATTAGGATGTGCCCATGCTATAAACACGATGACTTACCAGAGCTATGAAATAGCTCTTTCTGTGTGACCTAGCAAAAATGTTATTTTTATCTGATGCAGTCATAACCCAGGTCCTTTAATTCCCCTACTCGGAGCCTGTGCCTGCTCTAGGCTCCTCCTCTTCCTAACAGCACGGGGCAAGCAAAAGAATGGGAGCATTGGCTCCCGTCCTTCACTCTAGCCAGGAACCAGGTAAGATCTCCTGGGGTTGAGAAGGACCCAGAGGAGCACATGGAGCAGGGTTTAATGATGTCCCCAAGCGGACACCACCTCACCCCCATGCTGCTGGGGGTGCCTCCTCCTGTGCTGTGTCTGCACAAGGGGCCGCAGTTGCTTTTGCTGGACTTGGTGCTGCCATCTGTACGGAGCCACCGCCTCCCTGGGGCTCGCTGGGCTGCCAGGCAGCTAGAACCACCATACACTGTCCTCGGCCCTTGGATCAGGCCATTGCCAATGCTAAACCAAGCCAAGCACTGTTTGAATTGCCTTTAATGAGCCACATTAAATAGTTGGCACGCTATAATTAGAAGGGGATTCACAATAGTGAAACAAGCCCTTAATTTTAATGAGCAGAGCCCTCCAAACGAACCCTCTGCATCCGGCGCGGCTCTGCTCCCCTCACCCCACAGGGAGAAGCCTTCACTGATCCCAAGACAGGCGCACTCCAGCAGGCCCTTGCTCCCATCCCATCTCTTCTGACCAGCCGCTTCCCATGGCGTATCCGTAGCAAAGCACTGCCACTACAGCTCTTTGCAGGGAAAAGCTGCGTCCTGAAGAAAAGAAGTCATCCAGCTTGGGACCGGCAGGGATAGAAGTGAGCCTTCGAGCGCAGCAGGCCGTGTGCCTCGCTGCTGTCATTTCCTCCCCATCGCCTGCTGCCTGGAAGCGGTGGTGGTGACAGACAGCACGGGGCGAAAGGCATGACCTGCAGCATCTCCTATCAGATGCAGGCTCAGCACGCCAGAGATGCGTCCACGCAACTGGTTTGCTCCTTCGGTCCTGCTTGTTTCCCCAGGACCCATTTCCTGGGAGAAGAGCTAGTACCAAAGCTAAGTCCCGTCGAGGACGTCCCCAGGCACCTGGAGCACCCTGACTGCCCAGCACCAGCGCTGCTGCTGTGCTCTCCGCTCGGCCCTGCCAGCTCCCGTGCAGGCAGACACCGTGGGCTGCTCCCTGACTGTGTTTCTCTCCTCGTTGCAGGTCTCGAGGCAGCCAGCCCAGTACGTCACAGTGGATGAGGCACACGAGCCCAGGCTGGCAGGTATCTGCTGTATTTGCTCTCAGAGCTATCCGTGGAAACTGGTGCTGCCAGAGAAATCCCAGCATCTCTCTGCCCCCAGGGAGCAGCTGCTCTCAGCCCCTGCGCGCTGGGGAGGAAACATTCCCAGTGCTTTGCTACCTGCTTCGTGGCTTGGGAAGCAGCAGCCCTGTTCCTAGGGACAGCGGGGCAGCATTGGCCTGTTCCCAGCCAAAACACAGCAGAGAAAGGACATTGCGCCTCGCTTGCCTTGTCACTCTGCCCTGGCACAGGCGTGCTTCCTACAGCCGACGAAAGGGCAGATACTGAGCTGATTAACATTGCTGTGTCTGAAATAAATCTGCCATCATGGTTTAATGCAGCCAGAAGTGAGCTGATCTCCAAGACATTATGCAGGTTTGGTGAGGCAGATTTTCCCTTCCCTGCTACTAGGTTCGCTTTGGTGTTTGCCCTGGGACTCACACACAAAACAGCATTTGAGAAACAAATTATTGCGGTGGGGGAAGAGGAGGGATATCCCAACAAAGGAGCATTTTTTTTTTTTGTCTTTTTGCCGGATAAAGCCTTTCTCCTTGCCATGGCTCCAAGGAGGAGTGGGGCTGGTGCCCTCCCAGCCATGGTGGCCGGAGACGAGGTGCCCTCCAGCCCCATCCCAGCACACGGGGATGTAGGGTTTGTCCTGCCACCGGGGACAGTTGTGGGCAGGCTTTGGGAAACTACACCTGATTTATGCCCCTTCCTGGTTCCTCGCCACCCTGATGCTCCCATTGCTCTTTCCCTGTGGCTTCCCACAAATGGAGACTTTTACTACTCCCCTCAGCAGCAGCTGCGCCTCACACGTGATGGGCAACAAGTCCCTCTCATAGTCCAAAATGCTCTGCGCTGAATTGGTCCTCGTGGCCCTCTTCCACTAAAGCAGCCGGCAGCCACGCAGCAGACACCATCGGGGAGCGCGCACGGCTCCTCTCAAAGCGCGTGGTGGCCAATAACATTTCCAGAAAGTCTTCCTGCGGGAGCCGTAAGTCTTTGGGCAGCAGCAATGTGCCTTTTGCTACCCCCATAGGAAAACTGCCTTTTTATTTCTCTGACTCTGCAACTGCCTTTGTGGAAAAATTACACAAACTGTACGAAAATATTGATCAAACCTGCAGAGGGTTTGCAAACATCTCTCCCCATTAAGTTGCAAATTGACCATATTACCACGGGACGCTGCTCCACCTTGGCCTCCTTTGTTAAGGCTTTCACCTTCACAGCCCCACGCTTCACCGAGTGCCTCTGGGCGCGAGCAGGAGCCCAGGGCGCAGCGATGCTTGTCCTATCCCTGGGCAGGACAGGGCAGAGCAGGAGCAGGGAGGCAGGTGGGACACCTGAGACTGGCGGTGGTGTTTCCCTGGCCCTGGCTGCACATGGAAATGAGGCTCCTGAGCACCTCCAACTCCTGGCGGGCCCCTGGGGATTGCCACCCACCCTGGCGGTGGCTGTCACGCGCTATTCCTTTGTCCCACTGTGTTTCTAGGAAGGGCCCTTGAGCAGGTTGTCAGCAATTCCCTGGCTTCCAACTCCCTCTTCCTAAAGATAGACGGCTCGGGCTCCCCCCGCCACGACCTCTTGCCCCTCCGTGCCGAGATAGCGGCTCCGCAGCGGCGCCAGCCTCTCCGTGCTCCCGGCTGATCCGAAAATAGCTGGCAACCCTGGTGCAGCTCCTCTGCCTCCTCCAACGCTCAGCTCTGCCCCTGTGACTTCTGGGCAAGCTCCAGAAATGTGGGATAGATGAGTGGACAGTGAGGTGGATTAGGAACTGGCTGGATGGCAGGGCCCAGAGAGTGGTGATCAGCGGTGCAGAGTCTAGTTGGAGGCCTGTAGCTAGCGGGGTCCCCCAGGGGTCAGTCCTTGGTCCAGTCCTGTTCAATTTATTCATCCATGACCTGGATGAAGGCACAGAGTGCTCCCTCAACAAGTTTGCTAATACAAAACTGAGGGGAGTAGCTGATACCCCAGAGGGCTGTGCTGCCATCCAGAGGGACCTGGACAGACTGGACAACTGGGTGGTGAAAAACCTCATGCAATTCAACAAGGCCAAGTGCAAGGTTCTGCACCTGGGGAGGAATAACCCCAGACACCAGTACAGGCTGGGGACCGACCTTCTGGAGAGCAGCTCTGCGGAGAAAGACCTGGGTGTCATGGTGGACGACAAGTTGACCGTGAGGCAGCAGTGTGCCCTCGTGGCCAAGAAGGCCAATGGGATCCTGGGGTGCATTAAGAAGAGCGTCTCCAGCAGGTCGAGGGAGGTGATCCTGCCCCTCTACTCAGCCCTGGTGAGGCCGCATCTGGAGTATTGTGTCCAGTTCTGGGCTCCACAGTACAAGAGGGATGTGGAGCTGCTGGAGAGAGTCCAGCGCAGGGCTACGAGGATGATCAGGGGCCTGGAACATCTGCCCTATGAGGAGAGGTTGAGGGAGCTGGGCCTGTTCAGCCTGGAGAAGAGAAGGCTGAGAGGGGATCTAATCAGTGTATATAAATACCTCAAGGGAGGGAGTGCAGAGGACGGTGATGGTCTCTTTTCAGTGGTGGCCACTGATAGGACTAGAGGAAATGGCCGGAAACTGAAACACCAAAAATTCCACAGGAACTTAAGGAAAAATTTCTTAACAGTGAGGGTGACAGAGCACTGGAACAGGCTGTCCAGAGAGGTTGTAGAGTCTCCTTCTCTGGAGATCTTCAAAACCCGCTTGGATGCAGTCCTGTGCCACGTGCTCTAGGTGACCCTGCGTGTGCAGGGGGGTTGGACTAGATGATCTCTAGAGGTCCCTTCCAACCCTAAGCATTCTATGATTCTATGACCCTGCTGGCCAACCCATTCCGCAGGTCCACTGGTGGTGGGTACCCAAAAGACGCTGCTCCCAGACCTCCGTGCCCGCCCCGTCCCGCCAGGAAGCTTCCCTGCTGCCATCCTGGGACTGATCTTTCACGGAGGACTTGCCTGCTCCCAATTTCCTGCTCCCAGACGTGGTATTCCTAATAGGGGAGTGTACAGAGTTGGGCTGCTACTTATGCCATGATAACTCCCACCAGCCTCAGGCCAAAGCTAATAAGGATATCTGGCCCTCTATGCTTGGCATGAGGAGTTTCTGTAGGAACTACTGTCAGCTCCACATTTGAGCGCCCCAAAGTTGGTGCCCGCCCAGCCCCAGCAAGGTCCAGCCTCTGCTTCAAGGCCTGGAGAGTAATTGCCTGCCTTTGCTGCCAGGGAAAGGCAGCTGCAAAGGGAGGAATCACTCTGACACAGCAAAGGGGACTTGAGACAAGTTACAAATGTGCATAAAACAAGTTTTTGGAAAATGCTGACATTGCTCCCTAAGGCTGCCGACGTGCTCGGCGGTGCTTGCGGGGCGGCCCAGTGCAGCCACCCAGCACAAGCAGAGCTGCGCTGCTTGCAACGAGAACGGTGCTGAGCAAACGAGCCGCTCTAGGGAGACCAGCGTGAGCCACAGCTTGCACCTTCCCCTGTTCTGGGGGTGCAAGCTGAGCGCCGGGCCACAGGAAAATCTGAAATCTGGCAGCACCCTTGGCTATCTGGTCAGAGACTCAGCTCTAGAGCTCAGAGCAGATGTTGCTGGTGCAAGACTTAAAGCTGTGAACTTTTGCACGTTGGGCTCCAGCTGGGAGCAGAATTTCAGAAAGCAAAACTCATCCATTCAAGCTGCACACATGTCTCAAGTCACCTGCACTTGGAGCAGGACCAAAACTGAGCTCTTTCCACTGCTGGTCATCACTGTTTTCTTTGCAGCATCGTTCCGGGGCTGCTTTGGTTGACAGCAGCATCTCCTCACACGTGAGGGCACAGCGGACGGCAAGACGTTGGGCTGCTGCAGCACATTGAGCTGCTCCAGCAGCCACATTGCCATTACAAGAGCACAGCTGCATCATTTAGCATGTTTTGATACTGGAAATAACCTGGCAAATGGCAAAGTGACTTTGAACACTGCCAGCTTATTTTTGAAAGGAACCAATAAACTTTGCTGAAAGTACCATAAGGGCTATAATTTGCTCTTACGTATGTTCAGGCAGGGGATGGTTCATTGGTTTTAATAGTGCAAAGCTTTAAGTACGCAAATAGCTCTTTACTCAGTCTGGGCAAACAGCAAAGAAGAAACAAGAGAAACTATATCTAGACCATCTTGCAACAATTAAATGACAATTTAGGATTCCTTTTTGCAGCCAATTTTATGTGAAGTTGGTCTTTTATCCTCTGTTTACCCTCAGTCCTACTCCCTCCCTTTACCCTCAGTCCTGCTCCCTCTTTATTAACATTTGGATACTCTTCTAACACCTAATCAATTCAGACTCCTAGGTCTGCATTTCAGAGAAGAACTGTATCTGCAATGCACCTGCATCCTTCCTACATCCTCCTGTCCCAGATTCACATTTAAAGTGAATTAAGGACATGTTTGGGGAAGATCAAAAATAGAAGTGCTTACAGCAAGTTAATGATTGTTCTCAGAAATGCAACAAACATTTATTTGAACATATATGTTTCTACAGTGAATACAAAGACTGGAATAAGAACACCTCTTTTTTGGAACATATGCCATCCAATCTGCAGTCATTTCCATGAGTTTTGCTGAACACAGCCTTGCTGACTACAGGCAAGGAGGCTTAGTTAATTTTCTTGAGGATTTTGCCCTTGGTAAGTTGTTGGCTTGGTGAGTTTGGGGAACAGGAGCTGGACGCAACTGCCCTATGAAGGCATTGGTTTCACAAGTAGAGCACGGCAAGCGCACTCATGTGCCGCTAGCTTCCCAAGACGCTGCCAGGGAATCAGCAAGAGCGCAGAGCCCAGGGAGACGGAGGGAGCAGGTCCCACACATGGCAGGGTTAAATAAAGGAGGGCCCTTCTGCTTGTGAAAAGTGGTGTCCAAATAGTCGGTGGGACGAGCACATGGATCCAGAGGAATCATGCCCAAAGCAGCACAGAAAGGGGATGTTTACTGCCCCTTTCTCCCAACACAAGTAGCAGCATTTTGTGCTGAGAAGAGCTGGAGGAGGGTTAAAGACAAAGAGGAAGCGCTTTGCCCCAAAGTACAGTGTTAAATTAGGGAACTTGTTACCACAAGATGCTGAGAAGGCCCGACACGTAAAACAGAACATAAAGGGGTGAAACCAATTTGGAGAGAGCACTCACCAGTAACGACTCGAACTGACGCCTGGCCGTGAGCTCCCTTCCAAGCTGATCCTGGGTGCGGGAGGGTGCAGCAAGGAGGCAGCTCATGCTGCTCGCACCCACTTCAGCCCCTCTCCCCTGGGCGGCCGCTCGGCTCTGCACTATCTCCCCACAGCGCAGGCCGCCGTGCCCAGCCCCAAGGAAGCAGTAGTCACACCAACTCGTTCATCTCTTCATTTTATTAGTGTAAACACAACCCCCCCACCCTCCTCTCCCCACTATTAAATACAAACCAGGAGCAGAGAGCAGCTCCTCAGTCGTTTCTCCTTAGGAGACGCGCAGCCAAACCAGCCTGCCCACCAGCCCAGGCGCTGCTGGCCCGGCGTGCTCTGCCCCACACTGAGCGGACGTGCCCCGAGCAGGGGCGCAAAGGCCACGCGCGCAAGGGTCCCTTCTGCGGTGACAGGGTGGCAGAGCCCCCGGGACAGGTGACGCCAGGGCAGCCCCGCGCTGGACTCCGGAGCGGTGGCAGGAAGGGCTCAAACCTCCAGCTGGAGGCTCTTGTCTGAAGGCTGTGACCTCCTACGTCCTATTGATACTACGAAGGCCGAAGCGGCCTGGGTCATGGTTCCCATGGGGAGCAGCTCATGGTAAGCGAATACAGCAGGATCCCCAGCTCCCCTCCTGCACGGGCTGATCCTGGGGCCAGGAATCCGTACCCCAGCCAGCCTGGAGGATTCAGTTTGCTGTCTCGTTACCAAGTGGCGTATGCTAAAACCAACCTCCTTATTGCTCTGGTGGGGTCTGACGTGCCCCAGCCAGTCTTCCCGCTACTCCAGCCTGCAGCAAGCAGGCACAGGGACACCTCTCTCCCCCACGACAGGGACCAAGTGCTCTGCTCCCTTCTGTCCTAGTGTCCAAAGAGGGCCCAGCACGAGGAGGCTAAGGAGCAAATGCAGCCCTGTATCAGGGGGTCAGGGGAAAACATGGCAGCTCCCCAAGGCCCAGCTGGTAACTCATTGCAGTCACAGCCCCACAGCAGGGGCCTCGGGCTCGGTGTGTGCTCGGGCTGAGGGGGCTGGGGATGGTGCAGGTCACAGATAAAGCAAGGGACAGAAAGTTCTGCTCCTCCCGCCAGCCAACACAGCCAGGAGCAAGAGGGACCACAGGCAGCAGCTCCGGGATGAGAACCCAGGTGTCCTGGCTCTGAGCTCAGGAATCCCAACCCAATCCCACAGGAGGGTCTGCAAAGACCACAGCTGCTCTGGAACATCCCAGGCCGCCCGGGCTGGGAGGGGTCAGCACTACCTGGGTAGCACCAGTGCAGGGGAGCCGTGGGCTGTGGCACCAGCCAGCGGTGACCACTGCAGCCACGCCACGCTCACCAGGGCGAGGAGGGCAGATCCGGGCAGCAGAGCGGCTGGGGCAGGCAGGAGGCTGGACAGGGCCAGCACCTCCGTGCCTGGGCTCAGGTGCTGTTCCCCTGCTCCTGCTCAAAGAGCACCATGGCCAGCTGGGAACGAGACCCGACACCCTCCAAGCTGCTCTGCACGCAGCGGTGGTAGATCTCCTCGCTGAGCCGGGGGTTGCAGGCCTGGTGCCGATAGCGCTGCAGCAGGGCAGGCTCCACGGCCCGGAAGACGTGCAAGTTGGAGTACTTGATGAACATATCATAGATGTCTAGGGTCTCCAAGATGTCTTCATTCTCCTGCACGTCGCCTGCCATGCGGGTGCGAGCCGCCATGTAGTCGGCGTTGTAGAAGCAGGCCTCATGGAAGACATCACGGTCAAAGCGCCCCGCGTCCCGCAGCAGGTCCAGCGTGGCAGGGGGCACCTGGTTGTGGTAAGCAATGGCAGGGTTGTAGCCTTGGAAGTGGATAGGGAAGAAGACTTGCCAGTTATTGATGGTGTTCATGCGGCAGCGGTTCAGGAAGTCGGTGGTGACCTCTGTGCCCACACCTGCCACAAAGAAAAGTGTGTCCACAGGGTGCTTCTTGGAGATGATGTCCATGACCTTGATTTGGGAAGGTGCATCTGTCTTCACACTGATCCAGGGGATCTTCACCTCCGCATACTTGCGCTCATACTCGGTGATTTGGGCCTTCACTGGGGCAAAGATGTCATTCTGGGTCACCTGCTGGGCCTCAAAGGGGTCGTAGATGAAGAGGAAGGTGAGCACTGCGTTCTCGCCGTTCTCAAAGGCAGCTGCCGCGTACGTTTCCAGAAAGCGGGTGGCGTAGTCCCGGTCGTGGGCGGTGAGTGGCAGGATGACGTTGATGCGGCTGGCCTCCGTCACGTAGGGCATGGGGATGATCTCCACCTCGCTGAGGGGGCGCACCAGGTGCACACGCTTGGTGACGGAGCGGCTGTGCCCCTTCTGCGTGACCACCTCCACCTGCAGGTCCAGCGTGTACTCCATGCCGCGCGTGGGGTCGAAGCGCCGGTACCCGTTCACCAGCTGCTGCTTGCGGACGTGCAGCACTGGCTGGTACTTGCGGTTCAGCTCCTCCATGGCAGTGGCCACCACGTCGGCCACATCTGCCAGGTCCACACCATGCAGTTCACACTTGGGGGAGCCATCCACACACGCATACACCTGGTCCTCTGTGAAGTAATCCCAGCGCAGCACTTCAAAGCGGGTTTTGGGCTGGAATGGGGGAGGAATGCCAATGGGCCACGTGGCACTGTGGTCCCCATCTGCAGACAGGCTGCTGGAGTTCTGGATTTCCAGCTGCAAAAGCAGAGACAGAGGAGTCAGGACCAAGGTAGGCACAGATAAACCTTCCAGTTTTCTGCAGGGCCCCCTCTGCTAACATGATATTCAGAAATTTAGTACTGCTCTTGGGGACAGGAGAAGCAGAACATGTCTGTGCTGCTCTCAGACCGACTCCAGCAAAAGTGGGTCAGGGTTTCCCCAGAGCTGCACACAGGAAACAATAAGCTGTTTTCACTGGCATGGCCTGCACTTTATCCCACCCCACCCAGCGTTTGCTGCCAGATCTTGGCACACTGCTGGCCTGAACACCCCGTGCTGCCACAGCTCCAGGATCTGCTCGGCCCAAGGCTGCTCTCAGACTGCTTGATCGAACAGAAGACACAGTCAGAAGACACAGGCATGTACTTAGAGGTCAGGAGCATGCAGTGAAGCTCAGCAAGAGCTGACAAGGGTTCAAAGGTCTACACGGCCCAGAAAAAATGACAGACAGAACCTCCTGGTTCCAGCCACAGGGGCAGAGGCCCTAAGAACTCCCAGACAACAGTGTCATCACCACAGCCACAAGAGCTCAGCTGATGTCACCCCAGCACAGCTCCAGGCCTCAAAAAACTCACATTAGAGTGAAAAGGTGACACAGAGAGGCTGAAAAGCCCACAGGGATTGCAGGAGGAGCCCAGATCCTCCCAATTAAGCCAGGTCTCACCTGGAGCTGCTGGATCTCCTGGTAGGTCCTCTCCAGCTCCACTTGTGCAAAGTGCTTGTGCAGCCGGTACATCTGGACAGGGTCCAGCACAGGGTGGACAGTGAACGCGTTCTGGAAATGTGGGTCAGTCTCCCGCTCAGGATCTATATTCTTCCCCAGCTCAAAGTACTGGTAACGCAGGCCCTGTATCAGCAAGAAGAGACAAGTTACAGCGGATCCAGACCTACGGTCCACCCCATTGAGTACAAGCAAAGCAAGCTCAAGGAAAAACAGCACACAAGAGCTGGACCCACAGCCCCCGGGAGCGTCAGGGGCTGGTGAGACGCTGCCCAGAGGCTTTGCTCGGTGCACGAAAGGGAAGGAGAGACAAGAGAACAGGCCAGGCTGAGGTGGCAGCGACCAAGCACCCTCACGGGCCAGCTCCACTGCAGGATCTACCTCATGCTCCTCTGCACAGTTGATGGCTGTGTAGTCGATGATGCAGCGGCCCAGCCACTCGTCGGGCCGGGCGCTGAGGATGTCGTTCCGGCAGCTCTCCAGGTGCGGCTGCAGGCGCAGGAGGAGGCTGCGGGACAGCAGGTACCCAAAGCCCCCGTAGCAGTAGCGTCCCTCGGTGTCCCCACCGATGAACTCCTCGGGGCGGCCCAGGTAGAGGTGGGTGTCGATGCTGAGGTGGGCGACCAGGCGGCTGATGCGGTGCGCCTCCGTGTAGGTATCATCCTGCACCAGGAAGAACCAGTCGAAGTCGCTCACGTAATGGTCCAGCAGGTACTTGATGGTCTGGTACATGTTCCAGATGGGCCGCTCGTCGCTGTGCGTCACCACCGTCATGCCATGGGGCACCTTGCGGCCCCGCGTGCCCGTGAAGTACACCAGGCGCTCCAGGCGGTGGGCCAGCGTGCGGTTCACGGCCACGGCCAGCGTGTTCAGCGAGCTCTTGGAGGTCAGCACGCCCACAAAGAGCCGCTGCCGCATGCCCAGCTCCGTGCTGATGTACCGCGTCCTGCAACAGAGAGCGGCCGTGCGTCATGGCCTGCAACCCCAGCCCACATCAGCCCAGTGTCTCCCCTTCTCCCTCTCTTGGGCTTGCAGAGGGGGAAAGGCCCAGCTTCAGGCTCCAGTGCTAACCCCTCTTGCAGAAGGGCACACTGCTCCTGGGCTTGCGGCCACATGGGCAAGGCAGTGGCCTGAGAAACCACACAGGGAGCCAGAGGCTGCCAGGGACAGCACCAGCAGCAGGTCCTAGGCCAGGGTCACCGCTTCGGCACCTGCTCCCGAGCTGCAACTCTGGCCCTGCCCAGGCACACGGCAGGCACGGCCGGCACCTTGCAGCAGCCAAAGGGCCCTCCTGAGCCTGCTGCTCCCCTGGGGCTCTCCCGCAAGGCCCTGCAGCCCCCGCATGGCTCCGTCCCCACTGGGACGGGGACACAAGCCCAGATCTCCAGTCCATCTGTGACTGCAGGGGACCTTCTCTTTTCGCAGTCAGGATAGCGCAGCTCCTACAAGAAGCTCAGAAAAGGCCGGACGCAGCTAAGAGAGGGAAATGGAGCGGCTACACGTCACAGAACGCCAGACCTCCTGCTGTAGCACAAGTCCTGCCGCCCCAGACAGCCCACGCTGCCGGCACCCGGGGACGCCCGAGAGGGCGGCCAGGCAGAGGGACCTTCCCGCAGCCCTTCCCCGCGCGCGGCTCTCGGCCGGGGGCCGGGCAGGCAGGGCCACGTGAAGCGCAGCCCGAGCGCAGCTGCCAGCACAGGCACAGCCGGACCCGCTCCCCGCAGCTGCCGACTCACAATTACTTTCAGGTTTAATTATCCCAGAGGCAGGAAGCGACCCCCCCACGGCAGTGCCGGGCTGCTGCCTCGCACACACTGGCCCCATTCAGCCCCTGCCCCCCTCCTTGTGGGGACAAGGAGGCCCTTTCAGTGCAGGCTCCGTGTCGCCGCAGGGCCGCGGGGCACCCAGCCCCACCGTGGCTGGGGGGCTGCAGTGCCGTGGGGACAGGCCACGGCGGGACGGGTCCCCACCACGGCGGAATGGGAGGGAGGGCACAGGGTGACGCGCAGGGCGCCGCGTCCAGCCCCGCGGCTGTCGCGCCACGGCAGCGCCGGCGCACAGCCCCGCTGGGCCGAGCGCCAGCAGAGCGGCTGGGCTCCCGGCACGGGCAGGGACGGTGGCAGCGGAAGGGTTAAAGAGAAGGAGGTATTGTAGGAGCTCAGGAAATGGAGGGCAGGAAGGGAAGCGCCTGAGAAAGGCTCTCAGCAGCCCACAGCATGGTGAGAAAAATCAGCCTGTAGAGCCCCAAGGCAGCTCCCCGGGGACGTAGGGGAGCAGACGGGCACTGCGCCGGGCCCTGCGCACGGGGAGCCTCCGAGCACGTGTGCAGGGCAAGGCAGCAGCCGAGAACCAGCCAGGAACCTGCCCGTGCCCGCGCACAGAGCCTGACCTCAGCTCGTCCCGGGCAAAGCCCTCGTTAATAGTCCACAGCTCTTCTTCCATCTGTGCTGCAAACGAAAGGAATTAGCACAGGCTGCCCAGCAACGCGGGCCTCGCTGCCCGCTCACGCGCAGCGCCCCGCGGGTCTGGGGCGGCGAGCTGCACGTAGGCCCGCACGGCCCGAGCAAGGCGCAGAGGGGACAGCGGCTCTGCAGGGGACACGGCGGGGGCCGGCAGCGGCTCTGCAGGGGACACGGCGGAAGGCGCGGGGCAGCCAGGGCAGCGGGGCCGCACAGCTGCACGCCGCCTCGTTAGGAGGCTTTCTGAGCCGCGCTGTCAGAGCCCTGCTGAAGCCCAGCAAGGCCCGGGAAGGATGTGGCACATTGGGGCCACTTCGCTCCCGCTCCCAGCATGGGGCGCCGGCTGCACAAGGGCTCTTGCTGGGGAGATCAAGCCCGGCCCCAACCACAGCTGACAGGTACCCGCTAGCTGTGGCTCTGCCCCCGCCACGGGCCACAGACTCGGACAGAGCCCCCAGCCTACTCTCAAGCCCCCAGCTGAGCCAAATCAGGCCGGGAGGAAAGATCTGGGGCCAGCAAGAGGCCAAGTTCACGTTAAATTATGAGCTACAAGATCAATATGGAGCAAAGCAGGGCTGCGCGGCGCAGCCCACGGCCCGGAGCAGAACCGAGCCCAGGGCTGGCTCCGGCAGCGCGCGGATCTGGCAGGGAGCTGTGGCACAGCCAGATGCTGCTATCGGAAGTTATTACAGCAGAAGGACTTCCTGAGCAGGCGGGAGAGGGCCAGCACCTTCCCGTCGCAGCTCGCATGGGAGGACCATGCAGCGCGGGCAGCCAGAAGGGGCACGAGGCTGCGCGGGGGCAGTGGGCACCCATCCCACCGCCTCTTCGGGGTGCCCGTGGCCGCTGGAGCAGACACTTAGCGTGGGTAGCCGGCACCTACGCGCAGGGCCTTGGGGCGCACAGGGCAGCCCGTTACTCAGTGCAGGGCAGCGGCACAGGGCAGGCAGCCCGCGGGCGGCCAGAGTGATGCATGGGACAGTGGCTACAGGGAACGAGAGAGAGTGGGAGGGCACTCCCACTGGAGTGGGCTGCCCCACATGGAGGGGCAGCAAAGGCAGGGCAGGGGGCAGCAGGCTGGGGGGCAGCCTGTGCCGTGCCATGGGGCAGCCAGGGCAGGGCAGGGGGCAGACGTGAGGGCAGGGACAGCCCACCTGCAGCGTGGGGCAGCCAGAGGCGGGGATCAGGGCCCCGCCACCCTCCCGGGTCCCCTCCCGCCCCCGTCCCCCGCACCTGACGGCCTTCTTGGCGGCCCTGCCGGGGCTGGGCGGGCGGTAGGGCACGACGCGCGGCTCCCAGCTCTCAGCTCCCAGCCCGCCGCCCAGGGCGCTGGGCCTGCGGGCCGCGTTGCCGTTGCGGAGGGCGCCGTCGGGAGCGGGCGCGGGGCCGCTGTCGGGGCGCGTGCGGGCGGCGGGGCGCAGCGGCGGCCCGCAGGGCTCCTCCACCCAGGTGACGCTGAGCAGGCTCAGCGTGAAGCCCAGCGACACGCCGATCGCCACGGGGCCCGCGGGCCGCAGCACCGACAGCAGCAGCGAGAGCCGCATGGCGGCCGCGGCGCGGGACGGGACGGGGCGGCAGGGGAGGGGACGGGACGGAAGCGCCGCGGCGGGGACGGGACGGGACGGGACGGGACGGGACGGGGGCGGCTCCCCGCGCGCGGCGCCGCCGTCCGACGTGTCACCCGCCGGCCCCGCCCCGCGGGCCGACGTCACCGCCGGGCGGCCGCCCCCGCCAATGGGCCGCTCCCGCCCCGCCCCGCCCGCCGCGTCAGCGCCGCGTCACCGCCGCGCCCGGGCCGAGGGGGCGGGGAGGGGGCGGCGTGGGGGCGGGGCGCGGTTGCTAGGAGACCCCGCGGCCGCGGGGCCCGGCAGCGCATGCGCCGGAGGGGGCGGGGGGGGGGGGGGGAGCGGTCATGGGGCTGGGGCTGGGGCTGGGGCTGGGCCCGGGCCCGGCCGTGGGGCAGGAGGGCGGGGGCGGCCGTGGGGCAGAGGTCTAGGGCCCGGCCATGGCGTGTGTAATGGGGGCAGCTGTGGGGCAGGGCCGGGCCGGGCTGGGCCCCGCAGGGCAGCCTGCGTGGCGCTGCTGGCTCCCTGCAGCGCACTGGCCCTGGGCAAGCCCTGAGCTCACATTCCTGCGCAAGGCCCACGGCATCGCACGTGTGCTGGGCCTGGGGGAGGCCAAAGGCAGCCTTATTCCTAGATAAATTCACCCTTAGAGCAGCTGCGGATCCTCCCGAGGCCTCTTTCCGTCTCTTTTCTCTCTCCTCGCCCCGGGAAGGAGGGAGCAGCACAACCTTCCTGGCACTTCCTTCGGACGCGGGAGCAGGAGCTGCGCGGCCGAGCCAGGGGCTACCAAAGGCTTCTTGCCTAATAGTAGCTGGCACAGTCGCTGCAGGAGCCCTTCCGTTCCATCGTATTCTCGGAAATCACGTTTGTTCAGGCCGCCTGAAGGCCTCTTTGGGAAAACAGTGCATTTTCACGGCGTGCTCAGAGCTTGGGCTTGGAAAGGCAAAGGCAGGAGGGATGCCCAGCCCGGGAGCAGGGAGGTCGCCTGGGGGGGCGCAGGCCGGTATTTGCCCCAAGGAAGGGCGGATAAGTGGCCGTGTAGCAGCAGGGAGAGCTCATGCAGAGAGGAGCTTACCGAGATCCAAACCAAGCCCTCCAGACTTGGCTTGGGAATACAACATCTGAAGAGATAAGGGATTGAGCGCCCTAGGGAAATGGCGCAGGAAGCAAGAGAAACAGTATGTCGGGTTTTTTCATGTCTTGAAGTTATAAGTTCAGTGCATGCATATGTAACCTTCCAGCTCAGAAAGCAAATTTGCATTATTTTTGGTTCAAGTGAAACAGGAAATAAAATGTCCAAGCTGGTTTAATCACAGATTTCTCGAGGTCAGCGACATTTGGCTCCCCTCCTGCGGCTCGGGCACAGGCGATTCTTTGTTCCCGGAGCTCGGCAGATGCTGCCGGAGGGGCGTCCTGGGGGACGTGGTGGCCACGCACAGACGCTGCTTCCCCGTTCACCAGGCAGCTGCACTGCCCAGCCCACACAAAAGGCACAAACAAATTCTAGGTGGCCTTAAAGCACCACGTTCCCTTTCACAAATTGCTGGGTCTCAACTCTTCTCACCTTGAAGCTCCTGACCCAAGAGAACCGCTAAACTAATAGTGCGAAAGGACACTCCACCTAAACGTGCACGTTGCTGTTGTGACAAACAGAGGGCCTTTTCATGAGGGGCCTTGCTCACTGCACCAGCTGTTGCAGCAGGACTTCCAGAGGAATAAGATACTTGAACAGCAGCTCCGTTGTCAGTACTATTGCCATGTGGCAAGGAGGAGTATCAACAGAAAGCCTGAGTGTTGATGAAAACGAGAGCACGTGATGGCGGAGGCGGGTGCCTCGAGCTGTGGTATGTGCTGTGCGGGCGTCCGCACACCCGAGAGCAGCCTGATGGCCCAGCTGGACACCATCCAGCACGGGAATGCCCCTCGTGAGGCCTGGTGCCCGTTCCCGTGAGGAGCTACAGCCGTGCAGAGCCCTGGGGAGACGGAGCACCTGCCGCAGGAGGCTCCTGGCAGCGCAGAAGAGCCGCGTCCTTGCACATGAGCAAAACCGTGACAGCTCCAGCGCCAGAGGGTTTGCTGGCCGGGCTGTGCTGGCCATGCCGTGCAGGTTTCCCAGCGCGAGGCTCCAGACAGACTTGAGCGAGGTCAGCAGGGAACGAGCCGCCTTGCTCAGGGCACAGCAGGATTTGCCGTATGAGCAGAGTCTGAAGGAGCCAGGCTGAGGCAGCCCGGAGCAGAGACAGCTCCAGGAGGATCGCAAAGCAGCTCCCGTGTTGCAAGGAGCCTCCGTCTGCAGCAGCCTCGGGGCGCTCAGGACACGCAGGTTTCCTCCGGACAGCCCCTGTCTCCCCCCACACAGCGCAAACGTGCTGGCCATGGAGAACGTGCGGCTGCCAAGCGCAGCGGCTGCCGGGGACAGGCAGGGGCCCGCTGCGCTCGCTGGGGCCCTTTCCCGGCTCCCACTGCTGCACAAAGAAGCCTGTTTTCATCAGAAAGCAGCTGGCACTGTCCCACCCCCAAAGACACAGGATGATCATCCAAGTTTAGCTCGCTCTCATAGGCCTTTTTCTCTTGAATAGACTAACACAAGACATGGGCAAAGGCGGATGGTCACATGGAGAGCTGTTTAATAAAGAACATACACAAACTATAAACAGAAGGGACACGACTGGACTAGGGGCTGCCAGAAGGGTAAAGATGCAGAAGTACGAAATGAGCAGAGATTTTCCATGGACAAAGGCCAGAAAGCGAGCGCAATTCTAGACAAGCAACCAAAGCCTCCTTTGTTTTGAGGGTATAGAGAAATGCATGTGCTTGGTTCCTCCCACAGAGACCCCAGAGATGCCACGAGCGCTACGAGGAGAGAGGTTTCATCGCGACTGCAGCTCCCGGTCAGATGGGTGCTCCCGTTTGAAGACGTGCCCAAGCTCTGAAAACCAAAACCGTGTGATGCAGCGAACGGGACTGCAGCGAAGCCAGGGGCTCATGTGTGGACACGGGGGACCCCCCGCGGCGCGGACACGGCCCCGCGGCCACGCGCGCCGGCGCCTCGCGCGGACGTGGGCCTGCCGCGGGCCCGCGCAGGCCCCGCCCCCAGCATAGGCCCCGCCCCGTGATAGGCCCCGCCCCTTGGGTAGGCCCCGCCCCGCGCGTAGGCCCCGCCCGGCGCGGTGACGCGCGCGCTGACGTCAGGCGGAGCTGTCCGCTCAGCACCGCGCGCCGCGGCGGCGCCGCCACCATGCGCGGGGGCCGCGGCCGGGGCCGGGAGCGCCGCGCGCCGCGGGGCCGCCGCCGCACCGGGGCCGGCAGCGCAGGTGGGAGCCGCGGGGGCGGCGCGGGCTGCACGGGGGTGCGCGGGGCCGCGTGCGGACGGGCGCGCGCGGGGCGTTGCGGGCGGGTGTGCGGCGCGTGCGGATGGAGGACGCGTGGGGCCGGGTGGCCCCCGTGCGTGGGGCACCGGGAGCCCCGGGGCTGCAGGCGGGGCGTGGGCTGCGGGGCAGGCCCGGGGGCGGGCGCGGAGGTGCGGGGCGCAGCACGGCGGTTGGCCTCGCGCGAGCGGGGCGTGCACGGAGGCCCAGGCTGGGGTTGAGCGGGGCCCTGGTGAGGGGGCCGTGGGGGCTGCGCAGGGGGATGGGGACAGAGGAGCAGGGGGGCGCCATAGGGAGCCCCCCTGGAGGGGCGCTGGGAGGGAGCGGGTCTGGGGCCTGCGGAGCCCGCGGGGGTCTCGGAGCTTCTCGTGGCGGCTGCGGGGCGGGGGCTCCACCCGGAGGGCCCTGGCGGGGACACAGGGCTGGGGTCTGGGGGCCGGGGCCGGGCCTTGTCCCGCGGCGCCCGCTCCGGGGACTCTGCCAGGACACGCGTCGCCGGGTCCCCGCGGGAGGGCAGCGCCCGGGGGGACACGATCGCCCCGGGGCGGGGGACGCGCCCCCGCCGCCGCCCTCCTGCCCGCTCCAGGCCCGTGCTGCTCCGGGCCCCGCTGTGGCCCGCGGGCCGCGGGAGGCTCCCGGCCCGCCCGGCTGCCGCCCCGCGCGCGCCCCGGAGCGCCCGGGGTGCCCCGGCCAACGCGGGGGCTGCCGCTCGCGGCCCCCGGCCGGGCCGCGCGCCCGGCGCCCCGGGAGCCCAGACAAAGGGAGGGAGGAGCGGCCGCCGGGCCCGGCAGCCCTTGCAGGGCGTCGCCTGGCAACGGCCGCCTTCCCGCTCCCGCATCCCGCATCCCGCTCCGCCGGGTGCCGGGAGGGGAGCAGGGAACGTGGCCGGGACGCGCAGGCGGCGGGAGCAGAGCCCACACGCTGCGGGGTGCCCAGCACGGGGAGCGGGGCCCTGGGATGTGCCGGGCACCGGGCGCGCTGGAGCAGGGCCGCGGGCTGCTGGCTGTGCCAGGGGTGCCAAGGGGCCCTGGCTTGGCCCCATGCACGTGTGGGGGCCGCAGGGGGAAAGGAGGGAGACGGGACCCCGTGTGTCAGCAGCAGGCGTGCACCCGGGGTAATGAGCTAATCTGCCCTGATCCCCTGTGTGTCACCCGCAATTAAAGTCCCCCCGAAGCCCCTCCGTTAAGCCCTGTGAGTGCTGCAGGCCAAGCGGCTGGGGCGGCCAAGGAGCAAGGGCACCCGCGGCAGTGCCATGGGGCGCGCGGACCGGGGCCGGAGGGCTCCTGCCGGCAGCGGTGCCGAGCGGAGGCGGGAGGAGAGAGGCGGCAGCCCCTTGGGCCGGGCGCTGGGACACGGCGTTGCCTCCCTGCTGGCCGTCCCGACACCGCGGTTCAGTGCTGCGGGGCACCGGGGACGCACTGCAGCTGCCCGGAGACCACTCGCTCCTCTCCGAGGGTGCGGGGGCTCCTCCAGCACCGCTCCGGACGCCGGCAGGACATGCCGGCTGCAACCTGCGTCTGAGCTGGCCGCGCACAACCTTTCCCTCCGGCGCTCCCTCACCTAATAGGATTCTTTCATTAGGAGCTTTTCTGCAAACTGCCAAAGTAATCTCGAGGGCAGAAAGAGGATGAGGCGCTGGGAATGCCCTTCCACAACTAAATCCTGCTCTCAGGCGCCTGCGCCCTTCCCCACTCTTGGGGGTGCTGCAGACTGCGCACCCCTGAGAGAGCCGGTCCCTCATGCTGCCCCTGCAGGTGCCTCTGCCCTGGCCCGCCTGGCTTGGGGCCACCCCAGGAGCGCGGGACGGGCCAGGGGACAGGCCTGAGGCCCTGCGTGCGCCCTGGCCCGGCAGGACCATTGCGCCCAGCGGCCCTGAGTCAGCGCCTGGCTCCCAGCTGGTGCCCACGGCAGCCAGACCTAAATGCTGCAGCCAGACCAGACAGCTTAGGATTAGGCTGCGGCCGTCCTGCCTTGGCCTGGGCCTGCGGGAGGAGCTCGGCAGCCTGCGGGGCACCCAGGCCAACGGGCCCTCCCTGGTGGTGCTCGCGGCTCCCGCCTGCAGGGCAGGTAGGGCACAGAGGTGGCTGCAAGGCACTGTGTGGGGCAGGGCTGCTGTGCTCGCCATGGGGCTTGCTATGGGCACTGGTGAGCAGGGGCGGTTGGTGACAGTGGCCCTGTGCGGTGCAGGGCATGGCTAGAGGGGCCTTGCACGGTGCGAGGTGCAGCTGAGGGGCCTGCTGCAGCGCAGGGCACGGGGAGATTCCGGGGGGTGGCTACGGGGACCCCCAGAAACAGGCAAGGCCTGGAAGGTGCACTGAGCAGACACCCCCGGGGTGCTGCATGGCCAGGACACAGCCACGGGGTGCTGGGCAGTGGGGCACGGGTCTGTGGGGCACGGCAGGGGGCCCCGAGCCGAGGGCAAGCCGTGCGGCAGGGGCTCCCGAGCCGGGGCGGCAGGGTACGGCGGGCAGCGGGCTGCGAGGGGCGGCGGGGAGGCGGGCGGCGGCCGGGCCCTGCGCCGCGCGGGCCGGGGCTGCGGGCGGCCCGCGGGGTCGGGGCGGGCGGCGGCGGGAGCCCCGCGCCAATGAGCGCGCCGCGCTGCCCTAGCAACAGCGCCGGCGCCAATGGGCGCGCGCGCCGCCGCCACCGCCGCCGCGAGCGCCCGGGGCCTCCTCGCCGCGGGGTCCCCGAGCGCCGCCGCGGGGCGCCGGGCCCCCCCGCTCCGCTGCCGCCCCGGGGCGCCGGGCGCCGCGCGAGGCCGGGCCCCGAGGCGGCGCGGCGGCCCCGCGCGGCTGCCGGGTAAAGTCCAAGCCTGCTTAAGGGCCTCGTGCCGGGGCCCGGGGAGGCCCAGGCCGCGGCGGGCACGGCCCCAGCGCTCCGCCTGCCTCGGGTGCCCGCTCCCAGCCCTCCGCTGCTCGCCGGGATCAGCCCCCCGAGCGCCCCTCCGGGATTTGTCCCGGCCTGCCCAGCTGTGTTTCCCTCCAGCCGAAGGGCCGCGGGAGGCAGGAAGGCTGGCCGGAGGCGGAGGCTGGCTCCCGTGCAGGGCAGGCTGGGGCAATCAGTGCCACTGTGCTGCGCGCCCGGCGCTGGCTCAGCTCCCCATCGGGTGCTGCTGGGCGCGAGCGTGGGCACGCGGCCCGTGAGGCAGAGCCGACGGGGCCTGGCGCAATGGGCCAAAAGCCCCAGGCCGGGGCCGGCAGGGAGCCACGAGGAAGCAGCGCGCCGAGGCCGGCAGCCCGGCGAGGCAGCGGGACATCGGCGGCGGTGCGACCTGCTGCGTGAGCCCCTCACCCGGCACCCGGCATGGACAAGGCTGCGCGTGCCTTGGAGGTTGGGCTGGAGAGCGGTTGCTAGCGGGGAGCCTCTGTGTCGGCTCCACTATCCCCACTGCTAGGGAGAGGCAGGAGGCAGCAGAGGGAGGACCCGGAGCTGCGGGAGCCTGCAGGCTACAGCAGCTGAGACCGTGCGAGTCTGCAAGGCCGCCGGGTATTTCTGATAAGCACAGAGAGGTGCCAGGGTAGGGGCGACTGTTGCCCCTGCCCAAGGCGGGCCTGGGCAGCACCTCCCTTGTTCCTGTCCCTTCCCCGGTAATTCTTGGTGCTCTGTCTGGTCCTGGGTCCAGGGCTAAGCCCTGAACTGGCTGCTTTAACGTGGCCATTGGAATGAGAACACTGGCACGGGGACAGCTGGTCACAACAAACTCATCCTAAACAAACTGTGCCTGGAAATGAACCGCGGGAACAAAGGGAGGCTGGAAGAGCCTCCAGCTCAGAGCGGGGAGACAGCGGATTTAATTGGAGTTTAAACTGGAGCTGGATCAGTGTTTGCAAAGGGTTTTGCCTTCTCCATTCCGTGGCACGGCCACAGAAGATGTGGATGTGGCATTCCCACGCCAGCACATGGTGTGTCAGGGTGCGTGAGAGCCGGGCCTGGAGCCAGCGGGAAAGGGGCAGGGACCAGCAAGGACTGGTTCCTCTCCAGCGCCCGGGGAGGGCCGCGTGGGAGGCTGGATCCAGGTCGGGTGCCTGCTGCATCAGACAGGCGCTAGAAGCTCGAGTAGGTATGAAAAATATCCGGGAATATTATCAGAGGATTGAAAAAGATGCCTTGGGATATAAGCTTTAAGAGCTCAATCTGTTTAGCCTATAAAAATAGAAGATTGAGGGGTGACTTAATTATGGAGTCTAATTACTTCGCAGGCAGAAAATACCAGGTAGTAGAAGTCTCTTTAATCTGGCAGAGGACAGATGAGAGGCGTGCGAGCCAAGGGCAGGACCGTGAAGCTACAGACAGTAAGTGAGGCACAGCGTGCTCGCAGGGAAGATCTCCATGATGGGAACAGTCTCCTCAGGCAGGGGATCCTGCTGGACACCCTTCTGGGAGATGGCAGCTCCCAGCTGCCCCAGGCTCCGCAGCCTGCGCAGCCAGTGTCCAGTGAGGCTCTTCCCCTCTCGCCTTTCTGCCCAGCTGAGTCGCGGTGGAGCTGGGATGGGTTTTCCCAGCACAGGGTACTGAATCTCTTGGCTTTAGAGGGTCTCTGAGCTGGGGCTGCTGCAATCCAGGGCTGACGGGTGCCTCTGTCCCACTTGTCCCATTCTCCGCAGCTGGAGCAGGTGCTGGGGCGCAGCTTTGCCCACAAGCGATGGGGCAGGAGTGGAGACTTTGATGCCTTTCGCGGGAGCCCCCAGAGCCATGACTGCAACTGTGCAGACGCTGCGTTTCAAGCTGCTGCCTCATGACACGGGCCAGGAGTGGGCACACGACTGCCAGCAGGAAATCGAGCGTCGCTACCAAGTGGTGCCCTCTGTGGTGTGCGCCATGTGCTGCCTCTTCGGGATCATCTACTGCTTCTTCGGTGAGTCAGGCCAGGCCCCGGCTGCGCTAGGAGAGGCTGATGGGCACATGGACATGGGAGGAAGGGCATGGGGGAGATGGGTCCCCGCTGGGAGCAGCAGCCCCACGAATGGGGCACAAACCCTGCCAAAGGGAACCATTTCTTGCTGGCTTGGCAGCAAGGAGAGTATCATGGGGGGTGGAAAGTGTTGCATTCCCCCCCTCACTCAAGCAGAGATCCTGTGGCACAGGGCTGGCTGTGCCCCTCCCGGGCACCGCCTCCTTCCTGGGCACACACTGTCACCATCTCTCCACAGGCTACCGCTGCTTCAAGGCCGTCATGTTCCTGACGGGGCTGATGTTTGGCTCCATCATCATCTTCATGCTGTGCTACAAGGAGCGGGTGCTGGACACGCAGCTGAGCGTGGAGGCCTCAGTGGGCATCGGGCTGGGCATCGGCGTCCTGTGCGGGCTGGTCACCATGCTGGTGCGCAGCGTCGGCCTCTTCATGGTGGGGTTGCTCCTGGGGCTGTTGCTGGCGGTGGCCACACTGGTGGTGATGGAGCAGTTTTACCACCCGTCGACAGTGTGGATCCCCATTGCGCTGCTCCTGGGCGTGGGGATGCTCTTCGCCGTGCTCACCCTGCAGTGGCAGCGGTTCTTCACCACGCTCTCCACCGCCGTCTTCGGCAGCGCCATCATGACCGTCACTGTCGATTACTTCATCGAGCTCTTCCTGCTGGTGCAGTACATCTACGAGCGCATCAAGGTGGCCCCTGCGCGCCCCGTGTGCTGGTACAGCTGGGTCATCCTGGGTGTCTGGCCACTGCTCACCACGCTGGGCGTCCTGGTGCAGTGGAAGGTCACGGCCGAAGGCTACTCCCACACGGAAGGTGCGCGGGGCCGTGGGGTGGCCCAGGGCTGGGGGAGATGGACATGGCCTGGGGTGTCGCTGGGTGCCGGAGCTGGGGGGCTCGGCGCTAGGTCAGGGTTCCCAGGCCCGGCTTTGTGTGTGCAGCTTGCCTGCTGGGTGGGCTCTGTGGTGCGCAGCAGGCGAGCACGGCGGGGGGACATGGGCCCCGTGTGCGGGGCGCAGGGCAGCTCCGGCCAGGCGAGCGGGGCCGCTCGGGGTCCGAGCGGGATGCGGGGCTGCGGCGCGTCCCGGCTCACGGCCCTTGTGCTCCGCAGTGATCATCAGCCGGCAGCAGCGCCGTGTGCAGCTCATGCGCATCAAGCAGCGGGAGGACCGCAAGGAGAAGAAGAAGAAGCGGAGACCCCACCACCCGCCACCCCACCAGCACAAGGCCCACCCGCCTGAGCCCGCCTACCGCCGCAAGCCCAACCCCGTGCGCCGCTTTGATGGGGACGTGCTCTCCCCAGTGAGTCCCGCGCCCAGGGTAGAGATCTCACTGGGCCTCGGCCGGCCCTCCCTGCTGCGCGGGCGCGCGGGCATTGCGGGGCGGGCAAGGCGGTGCCGGCACCACCAGGGCAGCCCAGCACGGGCCACTTGAGCCTTTGCAAAAGCCCAAAGCTCCGTGGCCCCAGGGGCGGGTGCCAGCAGGCTGGCCCACGTGCCACAGCCATGCTGCACACGGCTCCCTGGGCTTTGCCAGGTGCGAGAGGCTCTTCCCAGGCTGCTTTCAGGAGCCCCTTGGCAGTGCTGGGCTGGACAGGACCACACAGGATGCCGGGCAGGGCCTGGGGGAGCTGCAGCAGGTCTTGGGGCTGGCTGGGGTGTGGTGGGATGGGATAGGATGGGATGGAGGACACCGGGAGCCACCCCCTCTCACCTCCCTCTCCTCTCTCAATCAGAGCTACATCCAGAGCTTCCGAGAGCGGCAGACGGGGCCATCCCTGAGCAGCCTCATCGCCAGCTCCCACGCCGTGGTGGACCTGGACTATGACTGCAGCTCCACCGTGCCCCTCACCACGGGCTCTGGCCCCGCCGTGCGGGTATAACCCAACCCAGTGACCTCGAGCGACACCAGCACCCTAGCCTGCTCCAACAGAGCCTCTTGGACATGTGGGGCTATTTCCCTGGCCTCATGCAGCTCAGGGCTGCGGAGGCTGTGGATGGAGGCCCTCCCTGGGGCATCATGAGACTCAGCCAGGCAAGGCCAGGACGCCAGTGCGGCAAGAGGTGCTGGGGAAACGCTCCAGCAAGGAGTCAGCCCAAGGACTGGGGACACACGGACTCACGGAGCGTGGCGTGAGCAGCTCTGCTGGGCGGGGGCTCTGCAGGCGCCCCGGGGCTCCCTGAGCCTCGCTGCTGCCTACTTCCCCATGGCCGGCATGCCTATACCGCACCCCCCCCACTCCGTCCCCGTGTCCGTGCCCACTTCCCTGAGAGCCCTCCCCGTGCCTGCCCCCACCCCATTGCACCCCACAACAACTCCCCAAGTGCCTGTGCCCCATGTCCCTTCTGCTCCAAGTGGGTTCCCAAGCCCTTGGCCCTGCACTGACCCCCCCAGCATGTGTGTCCCCATCCCAGCCCTACCCGTGAGCAGCTCCCAGCCCTTCTCCTAGGCAGCTCCCCTAGTTCCCATCTCTGCCGAAAGCACCTCCCTGCCCACAGAGCAGCTTGTCTTGCTCCCCACTTTTCCTGGGCTGAGCTAGGGCTGCTGCTGGGGCAAACGCTGTGCAGACCAGGCTGTTCCCTGAGGCGGAGCAGGGCTGCTGCTCAAGCCCCTGCCCGAGGGCCAGCCTGGCCTCCGCCAGCGCATGTCCAGTGTGACATGCCTGGGTGCCCACCAGTTCCCTCTCTTTCGATGGGATGCAGGGCACTGGGGCCAGCCTGCGGGCAGAGGCTGGGCTGCCTCAGGGATGCGGGGACTCCCGCGGCGTCCGAGGCCATCGCTGTTTTGCTGGCGACTGGATTTTATAGTGGACGGAGGGAATCCGGGGCAGGGCTGAGCCTCTGGCCGGGGCTACACGTCTGTGGGGCAGGGCAGGAGCCCCTGCCTAGAGCACGGCTGCGGGCAGAGGCTCCCGCCTTGTATATATTTCTCTTGCTGTGATTTGTATTAATTTATTACGGAGCGAGCCAGGACCTCCCGCCGGGAGAGGCCCTTCCCTTCCCTGGAGCCACACGGGGAGCAGAGCCAGCCGGGCGGCGGCGGCAGCGCTCAGGGGGGCGGCCGGGCCCGGGCGTCGCGGCCACTCCAGCACTGCATGTGTGTGCGGCTCCGCAGCGCAGCGCTGGCCTCCCCTTCCCGTCTCTTTTGTAAATGCGCCAAACGCTGCAGAGGCCGCAGCCACACAGTAAAGAGCCTTTCGGAGCCCGGGCTGCCTGGGCGCTGCGGGGGGCTGGGGACCATGGCCGCGCGGGGACAGGCGGTTTGTGCAGCGGGACCCATGGGGCCACTCCTGCCGGAGACCCCTTCCCTCAGGCTGCACCCAGGGGACACCCCTTCCCCCAGGCTGTACGGAGCAGTGGGTGCCAGTCCTACGCTCCAAACAGCCACCCAGGGTGCAAAAAGCCACATCAGAAAAAAAAAAAAAAAAAGATGTTTAATGCAGAGCCCTGTGGCCACAGCAGGAGTGGGATGTCCTGGCTGCATCCATGCGGCCCAGGGGACAGCTGTTGCATCTTCCCGTACCACCTTCTGTCCAGCCTCTGGCCACTGCCTCAATGCTCCTAACTCCCTGCGGGGAGAAAGGCTGTCAGGGAGCAGGGATAGCTGGCGCAGCCCCCCAGGGTCCCACGCAGAGCAGTGACAAAGCCCGCACCCGGCCGGCTGCCCGCGCTGCAGGGAGCAGGCCCATGCAAACACTGCCAGCACCCCAGGGCAGCCATACGCACCTCGCACGGTGAGCTGGGCCTTGGAGCGGGCCTGGCCGAGGCTGACCTTGACCACGCCGCTCATGCTGGTGGCCGTGGCGCTCAGCGTCAGCCGGTGCACCCTGCCCTGGCTCTCCATCCGCACGTGCGTGCCGGCCCGCAGCACCTCCCCGTTGAGGCTCCACTGGGGCACACAGGGCAGCGTGCCTGACACCTCGCACTCGAAGCAGGCCTCGCCTGGGGCCACCACATCCACGTTGCGCAGCCTGCGCAGCACCTGGATGCCCTCGGCTGCAAGGCACGGCGGCACCGTCACGGCCCGGCCGCCGCCGTGCGGCCGCCCGCCCTGCTGCCCACACCTCACCCTCCACGAGGAGGCGCGCGGTGGAGCGGTCGTCGAAGGCGTCGCAGGTGTACGAGTCCTCGTCCTCGGGGCCCACGTGGTGGATGATGAGCGTGCGGTAGCAGTTCAGGTTGCAGATCTCGTACTTGTCGCCGGCGAAGATCTCGGTGTCCCCGCGAAACCAGCGCACGCGGCCCCGGGCGTGCGACACCGTGCACTCCAGTGTGGCCTTGTGCCGCGTCAGCACCGTCTTGTCCCGCAGCGGCTTCACGATGCGGATGGGCAGTGCTGGGGTGCGGGGCCGTGAGCGTGGCGCTGCTGGCACACAGCACACGGCCGCGGCGTGCCCCTGCCGCTTACCTTCAACCCGCAGGTTTGCCTGCGAGACAGCCGTCTTGGCCTCAAAGCGGATGAGCCCCGCGTCCTCGGGGCGCACGCCGCACACGAGCAGGAAATGCTTGGTCCCTGCGAGGGAGGGAGCGGCTGAGTGAGGGCCGTGGAGAGGGGAGGGAGGCCCCGCTTTGCCCAGCCAGCCCCTGCCACACAAACTCTGCTGTGCCTTCACCTCACAGCAGTTTACCCTTTCCCCAGTCTGAAAGCGCACGAGTTAGCAGAGCGCTCACCTTCTTGCCGTATTTTCACTGTGCTGGTGACCTTGATTTTCTCGCCATCCCGGAACCACTCGCCCTTTACATCCCCGTGCGACACCTCGCACGTGAAGACGGCGTTCTCGTCCTCCCGCACACAGGCGTCCTGCAGCTCCTGCACGATGCAGACCTGGCGCTCTGCGGGAGACGGTGCAGGGGCTGGGCTGCAGGCGGGGGCCCAGCCTGCAGCTCCCGTGCGTGGGAATGACCTGAGAGGCTGCGCGACCTGGGAGCGGGCAGGAGGGGAGTCCCAACCTGCGGGTCCCCCGGGGCACTGAAGGGCAAGGGAGATGCTGGCACAAGCACCAGCCAGAGGCTGCAGGATGCCCATGGGTCCGTTTGCACCCACCCAGCTCCACAGAGCAGTGTGGGTCCCCCCGTACCGTGGACATGCAGGGTGGCCGAGGCCTGGCAGTCGCCCGCATCGCAGCTGTAGACACCGGCATCAGCCAGCTCGCAGCTGCTGAGCTGCAGGAGCCGGCGCCGGCCCGCCGAGTAGATGCGGCAGCGGGGCCCGGGCCGCAGCTCCGTCCCATCCTGCCGCGGGGAGCGAGCGGTCAGGGGGTGCCGGGGCAGCACCCGCACTGCTGCGCCCGGCTGGGGCAGGGCTGAGTCCTCACCTTGTACCACTTCACCTCGGCGCCGGGGCGGGACAGCTCGCACTCGAAGCTGGCAGCCCCCGTCTCCAGCACCCCGACGTCCCGTGGGACCTTCACCATAGTGACTGGTGGCTCTGAGGGGAGAGGATGCAGGGCAGAAAGATTTGGCAGCGACGCACCTCAGCGCCAGGCCACAAGGGCAGCGAGCTGGGCCAGGGGCGTCTCTGCACAGGGCTGCGCTTCTCAGGGCGCTCCTGGGGCCAAGCAACCCCTCCGCGACCCTCCTGCTGGTGACCGTACCCCGCACGAGCAGGCGGGCGCTGCAGCGCAGGGTGTTGGCAGTGAAGGTGACGGTGCCCGAGTCCTCCAGCGTGAGCCGCTGCAGCGTGAGGCTGTGTGCGCAGCCTGCAGCGCTGATCCGGCATGTGCTGCTGGGCTTCACCCGGATGCCGTCCCGCGTCCAGACGCCAGGCACGCCGGCGTGAGACAGCTCCAGGTGGAAGGTGGCTGTCTCCTTCTCAAAGGTCTCCACGTCTGCTAGTGGGGTCTGGATTGACACCTTGCGAGCTGCAAGGGAGAGGGACCCATGTCCACCCCTGGGGTTCCGCTTCCCGACTGCGGAGGCCGCCAGGTGCCCAGGTTTGCTGCATCTCCCTTCACCAGGTTCCTGCTCGCAGCACTGCCCACCCCGCATGGCGCACGCCTTCGTGCGGATACTCACGCTCCACGCACAGCTTGGCCTGCGTGCGGTCGTGCAGGGTCTCGCAGCGGTAGGTGCCGCGGTCGGAGGGGCTGAGGCTGCGGATGGTGAGCGTGCGCCGGCGCCCCGACTCCTGCAGCTCGTACTTGCCGCCGGGCTGGAGGAGGACGCCCTGCTTCATCCACTGCACCTCAGCGGCCTCGTGGCTCACCTCCACCTCCAGGCACGCGTCCTGCTGCTCCTCCGCGGCCACGTCCTGCAGCCGCCGCACGAACACCACCTGCGCCTCTGCGAGGCCCGTGCGCAGCGTCACCGGCTGGCCCCGCGCTGGCCGCAGGCCGACACACCAGGCCCCGCCGGCTTCCTCCCCGCTCACCTTGCACGCTCAGCCGGGCCGTGCTCACCAGCCCCTCGGCGTTGGCTGTCACAGTGGCCGCGTCAACCAGCTGGCACTGCCGGATGGTGAGGCTGTGACACAGCCCCGACCTCACCACCACTAGCCGCTCACAGGGCGCCACAGCCTGGCCGTTGAGCTGCCACGTCAGGGCCACGTCTTCAGGGGACACCACGCACTTGAAGGTGGCGTCCTCCCCCTCCAGCACCGTGAGGTTGTGCAGCTCCGCGATGATCTCCACCACCCTGGGGACTGCGAGTGGGGCATGAGGGTGCTCACACCCCGAGGGTGCGCCATGCCCCATGCTGCAGGGCCGCCGAGCGTCGCTGCGACTCCTGCCATCACGGCCATTGGGAACCCCCACCCCGTCCCCTCTCTGCCCCACAGGGCAGGGCTGGCTCAGGTGCCCACAGGTCCCTGGCGCAAAGGGCTCACCCTGCACCGTCAGCGTCGCCAGCGTCCGGTCGTCATTGGACTCGCAGGAGTATTCACCGGCGTCCTGGGGCTCCACATTGCTCAGCACCAGCGAGCGCTCTCGCCCCTCCGCCTTGATCTGCCGCCGTGCGCCGGGGCTCAGCCGGCGCCCATCCTTCAGCCACACCACGTCGCCCTTGGCCTTGCACAGCTCGCACCACAGCACCACCGTCTCGCCCTCGTGCGCGTGCACGTCCGCCAGGCCCCGCAGGAACTTCACCAGCAGCTCTGTGCAGGACCACGCGTCGGCAGGCGGCCCTGGTGTCGCGGCCCGCCCCCGGCCCAGCCCCCAGCCTCGGGCTCACCCTTGACGCGCACGTCAAACTGCATGTGGTCGTGGCGGGAGCGGCAGGTGTAGAGGCCGGCGTCCTCCTTGCTCACGTTGCTCAGCACCAGGCTGTGCACACGGCCCTCGCGCCGCAGCTCACAGCGCTCGCTGGCCTCCACGGGCTGCCGCGGCCCCAGCCAGCTGACGGGCGCTGCCTCCTTGGACACCACGGCAGAGAGCACGGCGCTGCCGCCCTCCAGTACCAGCAGCTTCTCCGGCTGCTCCTGCTTGTTCACGAAGAGCACGGGCGCCTCTGGGGCAGGGCAGAGCGGGCTCAGCCGAGGCGCGGCAGGCGTGGGGCTCGGCGCATCTCCGCGGGGCTCACCTGTCACGTGCAGCGTGAAGTGCACCTCGTCGTCGCCGGCGTCGCAGAGGAAGCGCCCGCCGTCGCCCAGCTCCGCCTGCTTGATGGTGAGGCTGCGCGCGGCGCCCTCACTGCACACCAGCAGCCGCCCGCCCGAACGCAGCACCTGCCCATCCTTGCGCCACTGCACCGCCGCCCCCTCTGGGCACAGCCGGGCCACCAGCGTCACGCTGTCCCCCTCCTGCACCTCCACGGGGCTCCGGGCCTCCTCCTTGTTCACAACGCGCACGGGCTGGGCTGGGGCGGAAGGGGAGACATGGGCAGGACTCAGCGGCCATCCACAAGCCACGATGGGACTGGCTGTGGGGCAGGACCGAGGGCTGTGGGGTGCAGGTGTCGGTGGAGCCGTGGGGCTGGCTCTGTGGGGCAGCAGCGCAGGCTGGTTGGGTGCCCATGGGGAAGGGCCCTGTTACGGAAGCTGGCTGAGCCCGTCCCTCCTGCATTGCCCTCTGAGTCCAGCTGCAGGACCCGGGTTTGGGGCTTGCTGGGGACGCTCCCATCCCGCGCGGCCCTTTCTCCCGGTCTGATAAAGGGCTAGGCCAAGCTCAGCCCTTGGCGGCTGATGCAGGAGGAGAGGCGCCTGGGAGACGGCCAGGGATAAATTTAGCCAGCCCTGCCTGGGGGAGGCAGGAGGTATGTGTCTCGCCTCAGCCGACGGCTCCTGCGAGACGGGGCTGCGCCGCCACCGCGTCCCCTCCCCGTGCAGAGCAGCTGCTCCACTGCGGGACAAGGAGCTGCCGAGGCATCTGGGGCTCTGGCACCCCATGCTAAGGGGCCCCACAGAAAGACCCAGCCTGAGCAAGGGGAGGGCAGCAGTGAGCATGGCCCCAGTGCCACCTGCTCCCTGCAGCTCCCTCTCACCTGACACCTCCACGCTCGTCACCATGCGGTCACTGGCAGCGTCGCAGATGTAGGACCCCGAGTCGCTCAGCTGCACCCCAAGGACGGTGAGCTCCCGGAGTGCCCCCCGGGCCTCAACACGGACCCGCTCGCTGGGCTGCACCTCCTGGCCATCCCGGAGCCAGCGCACGGTGGCATCGGGCCGGGACAGCTTGCAGGCCAGCACCAGGTCCTCGCCAGCCACCAGGCAGCGATGCTCCATGGCACCTGTGTTCCCCACGATGGTCACTGGCGGTTCTGGAGGCCGGAGAGCAAGGCTGTCATTGCAGGAGCTGCAGCTCCATGCCACCATGCTGGGCACAGCCTGGCAGCACCTGGGAGATGCTACCCAGCCCAGAGACACAGGGAGAGAAGCCCTTGGGCTTGGGGTACCCCACAAGCCAGCTCCATTTTGGAGATAAAGCAAGGACAAACCCTGCCCTGCACAGCAAGACAGCTCTTGGCTTCACCCTTGAGCTGCCAGCGCCAGCTCTAGCTGCAGGACAATATTGCAGGGCCGATGGAATGGAAAACACCACATTGTTCCTGTTGCTGCCCATCCACTGCCTTTCTCCCACCAGGTGCCCTGTGCACCCATGGGTGGTCCTGCTGCAACGGTTGGATCCTTTCTGGATCATTCCCAGCTGCAGCTGGGCAGTGCATGGCTTTTCAGAGAGAGCCACAGAGCTCCCTGTCCCACCCCTGCATGCACCACTCTGCATCTCCTGAAAAGCAGCACAGCCTTGAGCGACCCCTGCACCAGCCAGGGATCCCCGGGGCCTCTTCGGCTCCACGCAGGCAGCGAGGAGAGCACTGCTCACCTTCCACAGTGACACAGAAGATGACGCTGTCATCGCGAGTGTCGCAGAGGTACTCGCCCGCATCTCTGCGCGTGGTGCCCAGGACGACGAGCGAGCGGCGTGCCCCGTCCTCCTCCAGCCGCACGCGCCCCGTGTCCTGCAGCTTCTCCCCATCCTTGTACCACTTCACCTCCCCATGGGCATGTGAGAGCTGCACTGCCAGCACCAGGTCCTCCAGGGCTCGGCAGTGCCGGCGGGTCGGTAGAGCATCCCTCTCCAGGATCCTGACTGGTGGGTCTGGCAGCACCAGAGCTGCTGTTAACCACGTGCTTGGGAGTGCCTGGTGCAAGGTTTGGCTCCGGGCAAGAGCCATCCCACGGAGACCAGTCCTCGCAGCACTACTCATAGCAAGAGAGCTACGGGGACCCTGCAGCTCCCAGCCCGGCAACCCCTTCTCCAGGGCACGCAGGCTCTCCCCCCACCCCTTGCTCACCCGACACGTGGACGGTGAAGGTCACTGTGTCATCGGTGGCGTCGCAGACGTATTTTCCAGAGTGCTCCGCTCGGGCGGCGGGGATGAGCAGGCGCCGCTGGGCACCCTCCTCCTCCAGCACCAGGCTGCCGCCCGCCTCCAGCCTGGCGCCCTCCTTGGTCCAGTGCACGGGCGCATCCGCACGGGACAGCTCGCAGGCCAGTGTCACCGTCTCCCCTGGGGAGACCTTCACAACGGGGGGAGGTCTCCGCGGCTGCAGGATCTTCACGGGCAGCTCTGCAAGGAGAATGTGGCCTCTGTGCAAAGCGACGCAGGGACGGCGCAGCACAGGAGACACCTTAGCCCAAAGGAAGTACCACCCTGGGTGGCATAGAGCCCACATGCGCAGGAGGTGGGCACAGGGAGAGCCCTCAAGCAGCAGGGCATGAGCTACTGCTGGGGTTCCCATGGCATGTGTTACCACGGGTGGGCAGAGAGGCTGTGGAGAGCCCTGTGTGGGGCATGCACAGTGCACAGGCTGGGAGCCAGCACATGCTGCCCGAGTGTAGGGCCCTTCCTTGCACTCCGTGGGCTGTTTGGATGCGGAGGCAAGTGGTACAGCGCTGAGCGCTGCCTTTTCCTGCTGCAGAAGGGACGTGGCAACGAGTGAGCAGCAGCTCCACAGTCAGCCAGGGAGCAGCCAGAGTGAGTTGCTCCGGCCTCTGCTGGGAAAGCCCTGCACCTGGCCCCCCGTGTGAGGCACAGGTACCCGCTTACCTGACACCTGGACGTCGAAGGAGACGGCCTCATCCCTGCTCTCGCAGATGTACTCGCCCGCATCCTCCACGCTGGCCTTCGGGATGACAAGGCAGCGCTGGGCCCCCTCTGCCAGCAGCAGCAGGTTGTTGCTCTGGTCCACCTCCAGCCCGTCCTTGAACCAGCGCACGGGAGCGTCCGGCACGGAGAGTTCGCAGCGCAGCTCCACACGAGCCAGGGTCAGCACTGGCAGCACCAGCGAGCGCTGCAGCGGGTGCAGGATCCTCACACGTGGCTCTGCCAGGGGTGAGAATGAGACCTGCTGGGCGAGGGCTCACAACACAACCACCGATTCCCCCAGAGCGATGCTAAGGGCAGGGAGGCAGCCCTGGAGACTACCCAGAGTGGAGCTTGCCAGTAGGACAAGCCACATCACTGACCTGCCACCGTGATGTTGTAGGAGGCAGAAGTGTCTCCAGCATTGCAGATGAACTCCCCCGTGTCCTGGGGCCGGGCGCAGGGCAGCACCAGCTGGCATCGCGGCCCCTCGCGCTCCAGCACGAGGCTCTCGCCCTCCTCCACCTCCAGCCCGTCCTTGTACCAGTGCACCGGGGCGCCCGCGCGTGACAGCTCGCACCACAGCACCACGCGCTCCCCGGCCGTGTGCGCGTGCGGGGCCTCCTCGTTGGAGCTGACGATCCGCACTGGCGGCTCTGGAGGGGACACACAGGGCTCTGGTGTGGCACCAAAGGGATGGTGACCCCAGCGTTGTCTCTCAGCACCGCCTACACCTGGCGCGAGGACACGCACCCAGCCCCAGCACAGCTCACCGCTCACGGTCACAGCAAAGCTTGCAGCAGCGTCCCCGGCCTCGCAGGTGTACGTCCCCGCTTCCGACAGCCTCACCGAGTGGATGATCAGCCTCCGTGTGCACCCCTCTGACTGGACAGCGAGGGCCTCGTCTGGGACCACGGCCTCGCCGTCCTTGAGCCAGCACACGGGGGTGCCCGGCGGGGACACCTCACACTCCAGGAGCAGGGGCTGCCCCGCCAGCAGCATGCGGCAGCGCTGGGCCTCGGGCACCGGGGCCATGTGCACTGGCGGGGCTGACAGCACCGAGATCCTTGTCACGTGGCTGCTGTCTCACCTGCCCTGCGTGGCATGGGCATGGCCACAGGGCCAGGGCAGGGCAGGGGGACGCCACTGCGGGTAGGTACCCACCTGCCACCGTGATGTTGTAGAAGACGGAGTCGCCACCGGCATCGCAGACGAACTCCCCCGTGTCCTGGGGCCGGGCACAGGGCAGCACCAGCCGGCATCGCGGCCCCTCGCGCTCCAGCACGAGGCTCTCGCCCTCCTCCACCTCCAGCCCGTCCTTGTACCAGTGCACCGGGGCACCTGCGCGTGACAGCTCGCACCACAGCACCACGCGCTCCCCGGCCGTGTGCGCGTGCGGGGCCTCCTCGTTGGAGCTGACGATCTGCACCGGCGGTTCTAGAGGGAGAGAGGTGGGCTGAGCTGCCAGGCAAAACCCATAACTGGTGTCTGTCATGGTCAGACCCCAGCGTGGCACTGCGGCTTCACAGATTCACTCATTTTTAAGCCTAAAAAACACCTCCTAACCTATGACTTGCAAACACCAGCCATTGAGCTGCCCTGGCCCAGCTATGCCAGGGAGCTCCCTTGCCTCTCTGCCCAGCTGGGTGCCAGCATGGGGATGCATCTTGCTTCGAGTCTCACCAAAAATCACCAAGCAGAGTCCAGAGCTCTGCCCCATGCTGGGCAGGAAGTTCGCAAACTTCCTGCATGATTTTAAGTCTTCTCCCAGTGCTCAGTGCAAACACTGCAGAACAGCAACATTTAAGTGCAGGCACCCAGCCAGTCTGTAGTGTTTAATATGAATCATGCTGAGTCTCTATCTGTCCAATTTATTGAGCAAACACTGCAAAGTTCCTTAAGTGGGCCTGGTAAGAGCAATCAAAACACTGAAGTACAGCTGGAAATATTGACCCTAGGGCCCACAGCTTCCTGCTTGGTGTCCTGAGTCCAACACTGCAAGATCAGGACAGGCTTTCAGCATCTCTGTACCCTTTCCCTTTGCCCCATGAGACAAGTGGGTGCTTTTAAACCCTCAGGAAGCACAGAGAAAAGCCCATGGCTTGGCCTGCCTGAGTGAGACAGTCTGGGAGTTCCTGCATAGAGACATGGAGGGAAAAATACACCCCACCACACAAAAGTCTCTGATGCAATGGGCAGAGGAACAGTGAAGTTTTGGGGCCGATCTGCCTCCTTCAAGGTGCCAGGAGAGCCCTGCCCAGGGAAAGCCTGGGCTGGAAGCTGGCGTGCAGCACGTCAGGCCGTGGGCAGCCGCACTGCTCTGCTCCAGCCCCATCGATGGCTCCAACAGAGCCAAAACGCTCAGCAGCTGCCGGAAAACCCAAAGGCATTTGGGGATGGCTAGACTTTAGGCAGCTGGACTTGTGCATTGCACCAGCCTGTGACGGGGATAACTCGGATGCCTTGGAGAAATCCAGGCATGCCATATCAACAGCACTGCTTTTATCTGCCAAACCCGAAATTGTGTCAGAGAAATCCTCATTTAAGCCTTCTGTCACCCTCAGCTCACACCACGCTGTCTGCTGCTGATTATACTATTAGCCCTTCCCCAGTGACCGAGCTCTGAACCAACTGAGTCAGGCTCTTTAAGACTCTTCAGCCTGAGTTATGCAAAGCTGCTAAGCTGAAATATTGAACTTCAGCAGATGGTGTTTCCCCCCTCTTATGTTACAGATGCTGAAATTTCCATGCCTGTGCACTGCCACGGGATGGACACTGCCTTCTGTCTGTCTCCAAAGCGTTATGGCCATTGCTGATCACCCCGTGCGGGGAGGAGGTTGCAGCCCATCCCTCCCGCCGGTGATTCTGACTCTATCATGTTTAAAGCCCTTCTTTCTTAATCCTCTGGGCAATTACTATTTCACTGATTCTTCTGGTGTCTTGTGTCACTCATTGCGCTTCTGCACTTACACCCTCTGCGATTACTCGCACTCTGCACTATCCCCACGTGAGCACAGCGGAGAGGATCTGTCACTGTGGTCACTTCACCTTTTGACCAGGCTGTATTTCTGCCACACATAGCTCCCTGTGTTTGTGGCTTTTGGGGCCAGCCACAGGAAGTCTTTTGGTCATTTTCATTTTTCGTTTTCATTTTCCATCTCTGCTGCTACCCAGTGACGCTAACAACACCTTTGCGATGGCGAAAAGTCACTGCCTGATGTTGTCCACGGCTCACACACAATAAACACAACCAAATCGTTGGTATCCAGGCAACCACTAATTTTTAGGTCAGCAATTAACGCTGTCCATCAGAGCGATGCCCAACAGTGAGTCACCCCACACCAGGTGCCGGGCACTCCGTGCTGGATGCTAACGCCCGCTATTTTTAGGAGTGCACAGGTCTTGTTTGCTGGCCAGTGGAGGGGTCCAGCAAGTGCCACCCATGGTGGAAGCGCTCAGCACCCGCCATCAGCGCCAGGCACTCGGAGCGAGCTGCCTGCTTCACTGCTAAGCGTGGTAAGGCAAAGCCCCACTGCTGTGCAGACCCTCACCCAACAGAGTCCAGGTGTGCAGCCAGTGACGACTTCTCAGGTGTGAAACTTGAGGCTCTGACCTTTTTCCTTTGGCACAGGCCGTGCCAGACTCAGTGGGCTTATCCCATCCACAAGGCAGGATATCAAGAGGGCAACCACTGCCTCGTGCCGTGCTGGGGCCCTCCTCACGCACTCCCAGCCATCGTGTCCCCATCCCTCCCACCCTGCAGACCAGGTTTGCCAAGCTCTGAATCCTCAATACAGCCCCTAAACAGGGATCCTGCTGCCCGTAGCTCATCTCCAGGGAGAGATGGGAAGCAGGAGGCAGCGTGGCCCCAAACTGGGTCAATGCAGAGGCAGGATGAGAGGTACCAGGTGATGAGTGTAAGTAATGTGGTCTGGAGGAGTACCCAGAGCACCAAGGGGCAGAGGAGGCAAGTCACGATAACACGGAAAGACAGGGAGTGAACAGGAAAGCACGGAGACAGCAGGAGAAAGGCCAGGGAAGAGCAGAAATGCAGCAGATGGGAGACGGTCCCAGGGGCTGCAGGGTGGCAGGAAGGAGAGAGCAGCTGGACACTGCAGCACCAAGAGCAGACCGGCAGAGAGAGATGCTCCCCGTGGTCTGCACTTCCCATTCTGCCTGCTGATCACCCCATAAACCTCCCGCTGAGCAAGCAGGGACTCACCCTGCCCTCGCAGCCTTCTGCCCACCAGAAGATACCCCGCACAGAGCACCACAGCGAGACGCAGCCCTGCGAGCCCATCGCTGACCTGCCATGCACCCACCTGCCACCTCAACGTTGTAGAAGACAGAGTCGCCACCGGCATCGCAGACGAACTCCCCCGTGTCCTGGGGCCGGGCGCAGGGCAGCACCAGCCGGCACCGCGGCCCCTCACGCTCCAGCACGAGGCTCTCGCCCTCCTCCACCTCCAGCCCGTCCTTGTACCAGTGCACCGGGGCGCCCGCGCACGACAGCTCGCACCACAGTACCACGCGCTCCCCGGCCGTGTGCGCGTGCGGGGCCTCCTCGTTGGAGCTGACGATCCGCACCAGCGGCTCTGGGGGAGACATGAGAAAAGGAGGCTGGGGGGAGGCTTTACCAGCCTCCAACGCCCGCTCACACGGCTACAGAAGGCAGGGCCCCAGCTCCCACACACA
This sequence comes from Tinamus guttatus, assembly GCF_059628265.1. NCBI lineage: Eukaryota > Metazoa > Chordata > Aves > Tinamiformes > Tinamidae > Tinamus > Tinamus guttatus. The sequence goes on along the minus strand of NW_028288594.1, from coordinate 4,466,719 downwards.
GTCCCCAGCTCACCCGTCACCGTCACCACGAAGCTCACTGCTTCGTCCCCAGCGTCACACGTGTATATGCCACTGTCCGAGGGAGCGGCCGAGCGCACAAGCAGCCTCCGCACGCAGCCCTCCTCCTGCACCGCAATAACGTCGTCCAGGGGCACAGCCTCGCCGTCCTTGAGCCAGCGGACGGGAGCGCCCGGCGGGGACACCTCGCACTCCAGGAGCACGGGCAGCCCCGCCGGCTGCTTCCGGAGGCGCTGGGCCTCGGGCACCGGGGCGATGTGCACCTGCGGGGCTGAGAGTCATCACAGAGTGGTGAGAAATGGATCTGGGAAGCTTGGAGAGCTCTTCAGGTCCCAGCTGGGGAGGCCTCAGCAGGCCATGGGGACAGTGTGCAGTATCCCCACGCTGGCCCGTCAGCCATGGGTGCTGCTGGATGCCCCCAGTGGCTGTCCCTGCACTGCTCACCACCTTGGCAGCATCACCTGGAGTTAACCATTAATCTGTCCCTACCAGGGAAGCAGGGATGCAGGTTACATCCCTGGCCTAAACTTGGAGCTGACACGCACAAGTGCTCCTGGTGCTATCGTGCCTGTGGTACCAGGACAGCCCAACTCAACGGAGATGTGCCTTGTCATGAGGGCAGAGGGTTCCCAGCCAGTCCAAGCAGATAAGGAACAGCCTTGCTACAGTCCCTGGACTGTATACAATTAAGTGCACAAGGTCTGCACAGCTCCGCCATGGCCCACAGCCCCGTGGCTTAGAAGTGCTTTGTGCTCTGCAGCTCCAGCTCCATGGAGCAAAGCTGGTCTTGCAGAAAGCCAGCGCTCCCCAGCCTGGGCTGGGAGGCAACAGCACATGAGAAGCTGCTCCTCCACCTCATGATCCTAAACTGTCTCTTAAGGAAGGGGTGCTGGACATAGGATAAAGTCCAGGCACCCCACAATTTGGAAGGGGCAACCGCAATCCCTGCTGCATCCTCTGCCCCTGCTGCTGTCCTCCTGGCCTGTCCCCAGCCCTGCTCACCTTGCACCTGCAGCGTAGCTGAGTCCCGAATGCCACTGGACACAAAGGTGACCTGGGCTCCGCTCTCCTCCAGCCGCACTCCCCGGATCAGCAAGGAGTGCTCTGTTTTGCAGTGCTGCACACAGTACCGGCCGCCGGCCCCCTCTTCGTCGCCCAGCCTCGCGCCGTTCAGGAACCAAGTGCCCCGCACTGAGGCAGAGAGCTCCAGGGAGAAGTGGGCATCCTCGCCGTCCCGCACCCGCGCGTCCTGCAGGCCTCTCTCCAGGCGAGCTGCTGGGACTGGAGCAGGGCAAGACTCAGCCCATGGCATGTGTCAGGGACCAGCACACCCCAGGAGTGTACTTCCCCTGGATGTCTGCTGCCCCTGTCCAGCCTCCAGGACCAGCATCTAGAACCCATCAGCTAAGACGGTGCAAGCAGAAATATGCCCTGCAGGTCCTGGGACCAAGGCACAGTGCCATCCCATTTTGTCCTGGGAAGAAGAGTTGCTTGGAAGTGCTCTGGGATGTGCTATTTAAGTACATTGCTCTGCACTGACTGGCTCACAAGGGCATCTGGAGAACCTGGAGCCAGCGGGCTGGTCCTGAAGACAGGTCTAGGGCTCGTCCAGCCCATCTCAATAGGTCCCTAAGGAAAACCAGGTCCCAGCCCAGCCTGGGAGGCCCAGAGAGGGACAAAGGAAGATGCGTGACCCACACGGGGTTGGAGCCCTCACCGAGATGCACGGAGCCGGGGAATTCCACAGGCCCGCTCCTGCCATACTTGTTGACAGCGCAGACGCGGAAACAGTAGTCGGCCTCGCAGGGCACGCTGTCGCCCAGCACCTCCACCAGGCTGGCCAGGTCGGTGGTGAGGCAGTGCACCCACTCGCTGCTGCTGAGCTCCTGCCGCTCCAGCACGTAGCTGCTGGCGGGGCGGTGGTGCACGTCGGGCGCGGGGCACCACGTCAGCAGTGCCGCATTGCTGTGCTCCGTGCTCATCCTGGCTGCCACCGGGCTGCTCGGAGGGTCCCGCTTCACACCTGCAACCCACAGTCGGCATTTCCTTCTCGGAGGCTGCAAGCCAGGCCCCGAGCCAGGGAGCAAGACAGGGAAAGGGATGAATAGGGAGCTGTGCAACCTCTTCCATGGGGATCTTCTCTCTGATGACAGAGGCTGCTCACACTTGGAGAGCATCAGCTTGGCAGGAGCCTCGCACCAGTGCAGCAAGGTGCCAGGCCTCCTGCCACAGGAGGTTGTGGAGCACAAGAGCTAGGGCCCTGCTAAAAGCCTCATTCCCCAATGTACAATCACCACCTCCACGTCCCCAGGGCAGTGGGTGCCCGTCCCAGCTCTCCCCCATGTCAGCCCCTGGTGAACGGGGAGGAGGGTGGACACCGGACCCCCCAGGGGCTTACACTTGACCCGGAGCTGGGAGGATGTCTGAGACTCCCCAACAGCAAAGGAGATGACGCCCGCCTCCTCGCGGGTAACGTGCACCAGCACCAGGAGGTGAGTCCTGCCGAAGCTCTTCAGCACGGTGCGGGATGACTCCTGCAGCTCCTGCCCGTTGCGGCTCCAGCAGATCCCCTCCACCGCCTCCCGTGTCTCCACACAGAAAGCCGCGTTCTCCCCCTCCATGACATCCAGCTTCCGTGGCAACCTCTTTACGATCATCCCTGGGAAAGGGGTCGGGTGAGGGTGTTTGGGGAGCCGGGGGTGGAAGAGGTCTGGGGTGGGGGTAGCAGCAGGCACATGGAGGCATGCGGACGAGATGGGGAGGCAGATGCCGGGAGCAGCAGGGAGCTGCCTGGCCAGGAAGAGGGATGGCGGAGCTAAAGGAGCTGGGTCTGTCCCCACCTCGAACGGAGACCTCAGCAATGCTGCGCCCCTTGTCCTTCATCTGGCAGAGGTAGACGCCGTCGTCGTCAGTGCAGGCGTCGCGGATGGTCAGGCGCCGCAGCACGCCTTGCTGCTCCATGACGTACTTGTGGCTGGGCTGGAGCTCCTTGTCCTCCAGGTACCAGGCGGTGGGGATGCTCTCCAGGGGCACGTGGCACTCCAGCACGGCATCCTCCCGCTCCTGCACCTCCACATCCGCCAGCGGCACCTGGAAGCGCATGCGGTGCTCTGGAACCGAGAGAGAGATGGGTGCTGAGGAATGCACGGGGCCCGCACCCGCACACCATGGCTCGGCCTCCTCCCGCTGCACCCTGCCCCTTCTCCCTGCCTGCAAGGCTCTGCCCACTTGCAAATAACAGCAAACCCTGGTGTTAACACCAGAGCAAGTCTGGGGCAGGAGGCCTGAGGCACACAGACCCCTCTCTGCTCCTCTCACTGCAAGCCTCAAGCAGCCTTATGTCCTCAGCCAGACCTTCATTACATTTAATTGCACTGCAAAAGCCCCTGCTGCGCGTGATGGGCACTGTCCTGGGAAGCAATTTCCCCGGAGCAGAGGGAAACACAGCACAGCAAAGCCAGGTGATGCCCACAGTGTGCTGGCAGCACATCTTTGGGGATGCAGAGACATGCGGGATGCAGGCAGGCATCTCAGCACAGCCCGTGGGGAGGGTGCACGGCCCCAGCTGGGCGCGGGTTTGCGCCAGGCGCCCTGCCACCCTTGGTGTCCCCAGCTGGGGAGGCAGCCCTGTGCAGGCTCTGCCAGAGGGACGGGGCTGCCGCCAGCGCAGACACTTGGCACTGTGCCCCACGAGGCTTCCAGCCAAAGCCGCTCTGTGCTTGCCGGGGAATTTGTCACCAGCACATCGTGCCCCCTCCCTGCTCACAGCCCAGCACTTGCAGCCTCCAGAAACGTCACCACCCTGCTCGCAGCAAGACAGGGGCAAGGGGGACAACCGCAGGAGCTGCCAGCCCCGGGGCAGCCCGTGGCTGCTTCTGGTCCCACCATGGCCTGCACCAGAGGTCCCTACCCCAGAGGCACCTTAGTGTGCCCAGGCGTGCCCTGACCCCCGCCGGCCCTGCACCTCGGGGCACGGTACCTACCCTTCACCTGGAGCTGCACAGCGCTGAGGGTCTGCCCAGCCGTGTTGGAGGCAGTGCAGATGTACAGCCCTTGGTCCTGGGGCTTGCAGTACAGCACCTTGAGGATGAAGTAGCCCTCCCTGTCCTCGTAGATGAGGTGCCTGCGCCCCGGGGCGACCGGCTTCCCATCCTTCTTCCAGACGATCTCGGGCTTGGGCTTGCCGGTCACGAAGCAGCGGAACTTGGCATGCTTCCCCGCGCTCACGGCGAACGCCTTGGCGCCCAGCGTGCCGGCGGGCACCTCGCCGTTGGGCAGCGCCCAGGCCTCGGGCACGCTGCTCTGCGGTGCCGCACGCCGGCGGCGTTGCTGCTGCTCCCCCGGCTGCTCTGGGCCGTTCCTGGGCGACCCGTGGGATTGCTCATCCAGCAGCCCCAGTGCCTGGGGCTCCACCAGGAGCACAGCTGCTGCCAGGGCTTCCCAGGAGCCGCTCCGCGCCCGGCACACATAGACCCCGCTGTCCGGGGGCCGAGCGCTGAAGAGCTTCAGGAAATGCCAGTCCTCAGGCTCCTTCCCCACCGAGAAGTGGCTGCTCTCAAATAGGTCAGAGAGCTTGTGCCCATCCTTCTCCCAGTGCAGCGCCGGGCAGGGCTGCCCTGCCACCCTGCACGTGAACGTCACGTCCTCCCCCCGGCACACCCGCATCGACGAAGGTCTGACCAGGAAGACGGGTGCCTTGTCCTCAGGGTCCCCTTCCTCCAGGGGCTCCGCGGCCTCCACTCTGAGCGTGGCAGCAGCATAGGTCTCGCCGACATTGTTCTTGGCCTTGCAGACGTAGAGCCCACTGTCCTCCGGGGTCACTCGGGACACCAGCAGGCTGTACACGTTGCCCTTGGCCTCCACGTGGAAGCGGCCCGACGGCTCAATGGGCATCCGGTCCTTCTCCCAGAGGATGTTGGGACGGGGGTCGCCCGCGATCTGGCACTTCAGGACGGCGTCAGCGCCGTTTTGCACTGTGAAAGTGCGCGGGTAGGCCAGGAACCTGGGTGCTCCCCCGAATCCATCCATCCTGGCCTCTGCGGTGTCACAGCAGGCGGCTCAGTGGGGCAGCAACGGGGACCATCAACCTGGAGCGACGCATGGACACACCGGGGCTGGAGCACGGGTTCAGCTTCGGCACTGGTGCAGGGCACCTCCAGGAGGCACCTCCAGCTGCACCTATCGAGCGCAGCAGTGCATGGGGCTGCAGGGACGCAGGCTGCCCAGAGCCCTCCTTGCAGCGGCCTGAGCCACCATGCAAGCACCCCACGGCCATGCAGTTTCCCTGACTTGGTACCTCCCTCGATACGACTCAGCCAAACAACACATTTTTATGCCAGGGAAAGATGGCAAAAGGCAGTGCCCCATACCCCAGGGCCACGGGGCGCACAGCCAGGCTGTGTGCGTGCAGGCGGGACCCCCAGCCCCGGGAGCACAGGGCCGCTGGCTGGACGGGGCATGGGAATGAAGGCGGCTCCTTACTGCGCCTGGAGGTGCTGGGGATGGTGGACTGGGCCGGGGCTGAGGCAGGAAGGGCCCCAGCCCTGTCCCGTCCCCACCCGCGGGACATTCCTGCAGTATCGGGTGGTGGCGGAGCCGCATTCCTGCAGCTTCTGGGCTGGCTCAGGCACAGATGCTGATAAGGGGCTGTCATGGGCAGGGGGGGCTCATCCTGCTGGGTCCAGGCGCGTCCTCCCGGGCTCCTGGGGCAGCAGGGCTCCCTGCACAGCGCCCCGCACAGGGCAAAGAGGGGCTCCCCACTCCCGCCTAGGCTGGGTCTCCCCAGCCAGTAGGTCTCCAAAGCCACAGCTCTAAATGAACTGATCAGTCATGCAACCCCCAGGGACACAGCGGGAATGTCGGAGGGACCGACCCCGCTGCGGACAGCCGAGGCACTGCCCATCCCTAGCTCTGCAGGTGACCGTGTCCGTAATCACAGGCTAGAGAGAGCCAGAGGGGTCATGTCCCTCTCCGGCCATGCCATGGCTGGGGCTGGGGGCAGAGGCGTCTGCCTTGCTCAGGCAGGCAGGACACGGGGAGAGAGAAGACACGGTGCTGCCCAAGCGAGCAGCCTGGGGTAGAAGGGAAGGGGACAGTCCTCGAGAAGCAGAGGGGACCAGGGCCAGCCTATCCTCCCTGCAGGCGACACGTGCCATCAGAGATGCGTCCCCAGCCAGGTGTTCCTCCTACCCACGGGACACCCCAGCAGCAATTCCCACAGACAGGCACAGCCCCAAGGGCCCGGCTGCTCCGCTCCTGCCCTCCAGCTGCCCCCTGGCCCCCCAGCCCCCCAGCCGCGCATGGCCCCCCGCCGCTGTCCCCTGCCCCACACACGCACCTCACTCCTTTGCCTCCTCCCGGCGTCTCCCAGCGCTGGCACCCTGCTCCTGCTGCCTCCCCCAGCTCCGCTCCTGGACGTCAACATGCAGGGACCAAACGTTACAAACGCCTGCAGCTGCTGTCCCCAAAAATACCCTCTGATGACACTGGGGGCTGATAAGACTGAGCCTGCTCCATTCAGTGCCTTGCCCAGGAAGGGCTGGCCTATGTATAGCGCCCCAGCAGGAGAGCGGCCACCCGGAGCCTGAGGCAGTCCTTGACCTCCAGGACTCCAGGACGTGCAGCAGACTCGGTGGTGCCATGGTGTGGGGTCACCCTGTGGCAGGAGGAACCGCTATGTGGGACCCAGGCCAGACAGCAATGGACTTGCTGCCACACAGGACATGCTGCCTGGGACGCACAGCGTGGGAGGGATGTGCCACATGGGATCCCCTGCACGGGGTGCCAAGCTGCAATGGGATGGGGCAGGGCGCATGGGACCCACCGTGTGGGACAGGCTGCTGTGGGATGGGACATGCCCTGTGGGCTGCACTGCACTGGACGCCAGGCTGCAGTGGGATGGGACATTCCACGTGGGATGCACCGCATAGGACACAGGGCTGCTGCAGGGTGGGCTGGCACAGAGGCTGCAGACACGCAGGACCCCTGGCATTCCCTGCAGGCAGCGCAGGAAGACCCAGGGCAGGATGCGCTGAGTCCATTTGCAGCCACCTCCCACCAGCAGCTCCAGCCCCTAGGAGCAGGTCTGCAGCCGGGCAGCCCAAAGGCACCATGAGCTTCGTCCTCCGGTGCCATGCAGGGTCTCCAGGTCCTGCCTCACCTCCTCCTCCTACACCTCCACCCTGGGCTGGCCCAGCCCTTCCCTGGCCACTGCCTGCCCCAGGCTGTCCGGGACCCTCTTGCCATCCCTCCCGTCTGCATGGCAGGACCTTGCCAGCTATCTCCTGCCCACCACAGGGCTGCCCTGGAGACGCCACAGCTCCCCTCGCCCCAGGCCATGCTCCCCCAGGCTCCCTCCACACATCTCTGCTCCACTGTGGCCTCCAGATGTCCCAGACATCTCCAGCATCAGGATGTCCAGCCTGCCACCCTCTATGTCCTTCCTCATCCAGGGCCTTGCAGGGCTCTGGAACACACCAGGTGTCTGCCCAGGTGTCACCACTGGGAACAGCCACATCTCCCTGTCTCCCCAGAAGCCCCAAACCCATAGCTGCCCCATTCTGCTCCAACGTGGGGTTACCCTGCACTGGCAGCTGCCACGCTCCCCCCAGGCTGCCCCTCCATTCACGCTAGGGCATCAGGGCAGCACCCTGCCCGTGGCCCAGCCTCCCCCGGCACATGCACCCGCTGCCCCCGGCAGCATCGCCCCCCTCCCCGGGCACCTTCCCCCCCCAGACCACACTGTCCTTGCAGTCCTCGCATTCCAGACGTCTCAGCGCTTTTGCTGCCCAGAGATAATATTCACAGCGAGCAGACGTTTGCGTCAGTGTCAGATACGTCTCAATGCCACCGTGGCCCAGGCGGAGCGCCGTGGGCAGAAGGGCTGGGCTCGCAGGCAAGCGCCCACGGCAGAGCCCCCCGAGCAGCCGGCCCAGCGTGCGCCCCACGGCCATGCTGCTCCTCCTGCACCTGCTGCCGGCCCTGCTGCCCTCCGATGCCCTGGCCGGCTGCACCGGCGCTGGCGCCGACCGGCAGCTCGTCCTGGCCAAGGTCCGGGCACGGGTGCTGGAGCATCTGAGCCCCCCTGCACCCCAAGGGGGGCCCCAGATGGAAGGGAGGAGGGTGCATCGGAGAGACGTCCTGCAGACTCCAGAAGTCCTCCCACACGAAGAGCTGGAGGACACCTCCCAGGTGATCCTTTTCCCTTCCACAGGTGAGGAGCCCCGTGGGGATGGAGAGGGCAGAAAGGTGCAGCTGGGATGTCGGGTCAGGGCACCAGGGATGTAGCAGGACTGGGTGTGGGACAGAAAGAGAACAGGCAGGAAAGCCAGGCTGGAACATAGGGATGGCGGAGATGTGGTGGAGAGCCATGAGGCAGAAGAGGACCCCAGGACCCCAGCAGGGAGAGGGGCAGAGGGCAGGTGAGAGGTGTAAGAGGCAGGAGAGGTGCAGAAAGCCTGGGGAGTGGCTAAGCCAGGTGGGATGCAACGAGATGGGGAGGGTTGAGGAGCAGGCAGGGAAGGAAGCTAGGGGGACAGCAGGATGCTAGGGGACAGGGAGAGGGTAAGAGACATGGGGTACAGAGGGATGGGACTGGTCTCCTGCCACGGCTCAGCCCACCCCAGCCCGGGGGAGCTGCTCACTGTTTGCTGTCCAGCCTTGACTGCTCCCCCGGGCTGGGGCAGGTCCTGCTGTCTGGCCAGGAGCAGGAGGCAGAAGAGCCTCCCCATGGGGGTGGCAGCCCACTCTGGGCACAGTGAGACCCCCTCTCTGCACTGCATGGGAGGCTGCAAGGAGCCAAGTACCCTGCAAGGGCCAGCGGTGCCTGCGCGGCTTGGAGCGCAGCAGGACCCAGCACTGCCCGGCCAGGCATGAGCCCTTCCCGGGGTCGGGAGCGGCAGCGCGGGCACCTCCTCTGCCCATGCAGTAGCTGCCGCGCGGCGCTAGATGTCAGCTCCCCCGCGCCCGGCTGCAGTCACGCGCGCAGCGGGCACCCCCGCGTGCCCCCGGGAACCCTGCGCCTCCTGCCCCGCTTCCGGACACCTCCTTGCCCTGTGTGCTCGGGCATGCGCTGCGGTCACAGGACTTGCCCCAGCTGCTGCAGGTGCCTCTTTCTCCTTGCAGATGTGCCCTGCGAGCCCACGCAAGCGGACAAGCTGCTGGAGGAAGAAGGGATCTTCACCTACCTCTTCCAGCCATCACCCCACACCCTCAGCCGCACTGTGACCTCGGCCCAGCTCTGGTTTTACACCGGCCCCGCAGCCGCCCGCAACCACTCAGCGCCGGACGTGCTGACGCTGTCGCCGCAGGGCCGCGTGCCCATGCTGGCCACGGCGGTGCAGGCGCCCGACCACTGGACAGTGTTTCACTTCGACCCCACCTTGCTGCCCCATGTCTCGCAGCCGCTCTTCGTGCTGCTGGTGCGCTGCCCCGGCTGCCCCTGCCTGGCTGACAGCGAGAAGATGCCCTTCCTGGTGGCCACCACCCAGGCCAAGGGCAGCGAGCGGACTCGCCGCTCGGCTGTGCCCTGGTCGCCAGCCGCCCTGGCGCAGCTGCAGCGCCCATCAGCGGACGTGGCTGCTCACACCAATTGCCGCCGGGCCTCCCTCAACATCTCCTTCGAGGAGCTGGGCTGGGACAACTGGATCGTGCACCCCAGCAGCTTCGTTTTCCACTACTGCCATGGCAGCTGCTCCGAAGGCCACGGCCTGAGCCACCGGCTGGGGGTGCAGCTGTGCTGCGCTGCCCTGCCAGGCACCATGCGCTCGCTGCGCGTCCGCACCACCTCCGACGGCGGCTACTCCTTCAAGTACGAGACTGTGCCCAACATCCTGGCCCAGGACTGCACCTGCGTTTAGCACCCAGCTTACGCCCTGCCGCCGCAGTGTGTTCCAGCCACAGCCTGCCCCACAGCACCCGCAGCCCTGCCCTGCGCTGCCTCCCTGGGTGATGGCCTGAGCCCCTGGGCAGGTAACGATCCTCTCCAGGGCGATGGGGGAGTCACTTGCCAAGGGATTCCTACCACACGCTGCAGCACTGTCCCCAGCTTAGGGATAGGGACCAGACAGGGATGCAAACCTGCCTTTGGCTGGGGGCATCTCTGTCCAGCTCATCCCACATTTCTTCCAGGCCACTCCTGCCCCCGCATCGCGTCTCCCCAAATAAGACTGGGAATGCACAAGCAGGTGCCGCTCCTGCTTGTTAGCACTAAGCCCAAAGGTCTCAAGGCTGCTTTGCCAAGGGCACAGTTTGTGCTGGCACCTGCAGCACCTCACAGCAACTCACTGATGGCAGGGGGAAGTGAAGCCCTCCCAAGCCTGGTCCCAGGACAGGAGGGGCAAGTGCCTCTGGAGAAATCCCACGAAGTTGTGTCCTGTCTCCCTGGAGGCCCCGATTGGGAACCCAGGGCTGGAGAGCAGCTGGGTGCTCCCATCAGTGGTCTGCTTGCCTAAGGCTACTTGATCCCTGCAGGTTTTGGAAATGCAAACTGCCCCACGTGCTTCTAGCCAGAGGCAAGCAGGACTGGCTGGCGGCAGGGCAGATACAGGGCTGGGAATGTGGGAGCAGGGACATGGGACAGGTTGTGCTGGGGCAGGCTGGGCCAGCTCACAGCCAGCCAGCCAGGTGCAAGGCTGGAGACACAGGATGGGATGTGCAGGGGCAGGCGGAGCCGGGATCTCGCACTGGTCGCGGGGCCCGTGGTATGCGGGGCGCTGCAAGTAAGTTCTCTGCGAGTGGCAGAACCTGTTTGAAAGATTAACGGGATGAGTGAAATAAACCTGTTTTCTTTACAAAAAAAAAAAAATCTCAAAATGCCACTTCAACCAGAGGCAGCCACATGGGCCGCGAGTGGTTAGGCAGCGGCATGCAAATTCCCAAGACTTTTGGGAAAGGAGGACTGGCCGGCGTTGCCTCAATGGCAAGCGACAGCTGCTTGGCCGGCAGTAGCAGAGCGTGGTCTGGCTGGATACGGGCCTGGCCCCAGCGCAGGGTCCCGAAGGACCACCCGGGCTTGGCAGTGCCGCAGGCTGCAGGAGGCCGGGGCTGCCGGCGTCGGGCCGCCCGGCCCTAAAGCTGCACACAGCCCGTTGCGCGCGCTTGGCCTCCCACCAGCGCAGGGGCACTGCGACCGGGCTGCGAGCAGCGGCCGTGCAGAGCCGCAGAGAGGACAAGCTGCCCGCGTGCCCCAGCTCCCCACAGAGGCCGGCTCTGCCCCCTCTCCTCCTGCCCTCGCAGCGGACACACTCGGCCCTCCATGGAGGGAGGAGGAAGTGCCCTGTGAGCACATCTGCCCCGTGGCTCCGCCTGCTGCTCCCACACTTTCCTCTGCCATCAACCCCTCCACAGGGGCCGTGCTGACAGCCCAGGAGCCCTCCGCCTGGCCCAAAGACAGGGCTCCATGTGGCACAGGGCCTCACTGCCTCTGATCCGGCCCCGGGGTAGGGAAGAGCAGGGGACTGCTGGATCCGAAGGAGTGGGGAGCCCCCCTGGCAGGGCCCCGGGCGCCACGATGCCGAGGAATGCGGCTCGCGCTTTCCGGCGCTTTCCGGCGCCCTGACCCTGAGCAAGGCGGCCGCGGCTTGGCTGGCCCGCTGCGGGCTGCCCGGCAGAAGCCACCTCCCCGCTGCAGGAACAACTGAGTCATCCCACGCCAAAACCAAAACGGGACGTCCCGAGGAGTAGCCTGAGGAGCAGCCCGTGCTTCCTCTGAGGCACGGTGCCCGCCCTCGCGCACTCCCAGCCCATCTGCGCAGGACTCCCTTCCCACCCCTTCCTCCCCAAGGATCAGATACAGCAGCTCAGTACAAAACATCTTCAGGCTTTACTGAAAATATTAAAAAAAAAAAACAAAACCAAAAAACAGTCACAATCATTTGAGTACAAAACAAAGCTACAAAATCACCACGCGGCCCTGGCTGAGATGATCAAAAATGCCCAGCTGCCTCCCTGCTGGCCTCTGCTAGGGACACTGCCCCCTCCCGCAGCGGGACACGGAGCAGCGGGAATGGCTTTGCTCCAAACACCAGCCGAAGCTGCTGCAGGGCAAACGGGGCAGTCAGGAAGGCCGGTCCCCCTCCTCTGCACACACATTTCCACACGGGATAGTCCCAGCGGCTCGTACCGACGTGTGAGGGGAAGGCATCCCACAGCACTGCCCCACAGCCCCCCGAAAGCAGCTGCCTGCCCGCAGGCTCCTGCTTCCAGCAGGAACGCCGCTCCCAGGCCCTCCTGTGCACAGGGTGACATAGGCCCAGGCCTTTGCCCCTGCCCATCCCTGACTTCAGTCTTAATGCCCAGCTCTGCTGGGCTTGGCCCAGCCAGCTGGACCCCGCGTCACCACAGCTCCAGGGCAGTTGCCTCACGGCACGGGGGAAACACTGGCAACACCAGCATCCCTGCTGGCACCCGCACGTGAGAAGCACCCTCCTGGCCAGTGCGGCTGCTGGCGAGGACAAGTCCAGTGCGGCGCAGAGGGACACAGGTGGAAGCTGCTGCTGGAACTGGGTGAAGAAGGAAGATAGAGGGGCTAACAGGGCAGACAGAGAGGGAAGGCACAGGCCTAGAGCAGGAATCAGGAGCACAGTGTAGAAATGCCAGGGCACACGCTGATGCATTTATAAAAATGTACAAAAATAAGATATTCCCTTTCTTTAAAAATTAAGAAGAGTGACGGAATGTTCCCCACGACCCCTTCCCAATCCCTGCCCATCAGGGCAAGGTACACCCCCAGCCAGCCCCACAGGAGAGAAACCTTCATCCTCAGCTGCCCTCTCATGGCTGGCTGTCTTTCCAGTGATGGCAGGAGCAGCCACTCCAGGTGACGTCTCCACAGTCCCAGAGGCGCCACATGACACTCACAGCCCTGCAGGGAGCAGAACGCACGTTAGTGCCCATCCCTGCCCCACCGCCCCGGGCGACCCCTCGCCCTGCCCGCATGAGGAGCCGCGCAGAGCCCATCTGCCCGTCACAGGGGACACCCGCCCCCTGTTTCTTACAGACAGGTGAAGTCCAGCTCCTCAGAGTGGCCCAGGGAAGCTGGGACTGACCCGACCAGCATCCCTTCCCCGCTGCATCCCTAGCTCACCTGTGGTTTTCTCGCAGACGGTGCCTCCCTTCTCGTGGGCAAAGTTGAGGCGGTTCTGCTCAGCAGCCATGCCGTTGGCCTCCGGGCTGCTGCTGCGGGACGGGCTGGCAGTGTCCAGCGGCGGATTGAGGTGGAAGGCCATCTCCAGGTGCTCCTGGGCCAAGCGGAGGTGCTTGCGCAGCCTGTCCAGCTCATGCTCCGGGGGAGCACCAGCCAGGGCGAAGCGCTCCGTTGTGGAGCTGGCCAAGTTCTCCCCGTAGACCAGCTTGCCATTGGGCAGCGGGGCTTTCAGGGGCTCCTTCTTCAGCGAGTGGTAGGTGGGGGGCGCGCTGGGAGCTTTCTTGGCATACTGCAGCCCAGGGCTGGTGTCATTAAGGTGTGGGAGATCATCTGCCTGGCTCAGTGCATCCCGAATGCGGCCCACGCCAAGGTGCACGAGCTCGCAGAGGTTGAGGAAGAGGCAGAGCCCGCTGACTGCGTACATGATGAGCAGGAAAATAGTCTTCTCGGTGGGGCGGGAGACAAAGCAGTCGACGGTGTGTGGGCAGGGGCTGCGGCTGCACACGTAGGATGGGCTTACCTCAAAGCGGTACAGTAGGTACTGCCCGAAGAGGAAGGCCATCTCCAGCAGCGAGCGGCACAGCAAGTGCAGCACATAGGCACGCATCAGCCCGTCCTGCTTGATGCGGCGTCGGCCGTCGTGTTTTTCCCCACCCTCTGGGCTTTTCTCCTTCTCCACCTCAATCTCTTCAAAGATCATGGGGTCTTCTTCATTATCATCCTCTGCCTCTTCATACTCGCGCCCGGCTCCCCGGCGCACGACCGGCATGCGTGCCCGCCGGCCCGCCGAAGCGCGGCGTCGCCCGTTCTCTGGCATCCGGGCGATACGGTGCATGGCGAAGCCCAGGTATAGCACTGACGGCATAGCCACCATGATGATCTGGAAGATCCAGAAGCGGACGTGGGAGAGCGGGGCGAAGGCGTCATAGCACACGTTTTCGCATCCGGGCTGCTGCGTGTTGCACACAAACTTGCTCTGCTCATCGTAGTAGATGGACTCCCCTCCGACGGCCGTCAGCACGATTCGGAAAACAATGAGGACTGTGAGCCAGATCTTGCCCACGAAGGTTGAGTGGTTGTTGATCTCCTCCAGGAGCCGTGTGAGGAAACTCCAGCTCATCCTGGCCAAACAGTTGGCTCAAATCCTGCGGGGATGGGCAGCCAATAAGCCACAGAGCAAACCCAAATACACTGTACCTGGTCCCCAAACCACCAGCCTCCACCGCAGACCTGCACCTCCATCTCTTGTTCTCCCAGCAGCTTACCCACCAAGCTCACAAACACAAGCTTGAGTTGGGATCCCTCTCTCCAAAACCACAGCAGCTCCAAGAAAGCCAGAAGGAATCTCAGCTCCAGGCAGAAACAAAGAGCCTAGACTGGCCCCTCTCCCTGCTCCCCATAAGATCCGGCTCACTGGCTACCCCATGCCAAGCACCTCCTCCGCACACTTCCCTTTCACACTGTGTTCCAGGCTTGTGGCGGACGCCAGCCAGGTGGGTGACGGGGCCAAGGCAGCAGGGACGGGGCAGTAGGCAAAAAGCTGGGCCAGCTACCTCCTGTCCCATCCTGAATACATCTGGGGGAAGAGTCAGACGCAGGCTCGGTAAACAAGGGAGCCTCCCGTGGAGCCCGCCAGGGAGGGTGAGGGAACGGCCTGCTCTTCCTCTTCCTTCCCGGTGCAGCCAGGGTGCGACAGCACCCGTCTGCCACCTGGTCCTGGGCAGCTCCCTGACCAGCACCCACATCCTGCCACGGGCCATGGCTTCTGCTCCCCCAGGACAGCACACACCCCTTGAGTCAAGATGACCCCACAGCACCTACCCGCCTCTCGCCCAGCACCGCGCCCAGCCCCTCAGCTCCCCCGAGCCTGCTGCCCCCGGAGCCCACATCCCCAAAGCTCTGTGCCATGCCTCACTGTGCCAGCAGCCTCCAGCTGATCTCCATCCCTCAAAATCACTATGAGCACCCAACGCCCCTCCTCAAATGCCCTGCTGTTACAGCGGGCACTCACTGCATGCCTTCCCCGCATCTCCTGCACACAAGCCTCAGCCTGGCTCCAGCCAGGCAGCCCTTTAAGAGGCTGCTCTCAAGAGGGGCTCCTTAGCTCAGGCCACACCTCAACCCTACAGCAAGCCCGCATTCGGCATCAAACTTACCGAGGAAGCACAGCGTGAGGAACAGAGCAATGGCGAGGGGCAGCGTGGGGCAGCCAAGGGACCGATTGCACAAAGTGCAAGAGAAGCAGCTGACACCAAAGTCAGGGAGGAAATTACAAGCAAAGCACGAGAACGTCTGCCTAAATAGCGAAGAATATGCAAGAGGAGACTCCCCATCACCACCCCCGGTTTTGGTGGCTTATGACGTGTGAGCTGATGCAAGGGGAGCAGGTGGCGGGGCTGCCCAGAGGGAGAGGGAAGTGCCAGGCACGAGAGCATCACAGAGCATGTGCCACGCACTGCCACGGAGCCCCAGCCTCCTCCCGGCCTCGCCTGTCCTCAGGCCAGTCCTGTCCCTGCACCTCCGGCCAGGGCACATCTCTGCCCGTGATTTCTCTGGCCTCACTCATGCCGCTATTGTTCTGCTCCAGCTCCTCCACTGCAGCCTCGTTGCCGATTAAGAGGATCTTTTGGGCTTAGCTCAAGGTGCCTCCTCAGCAAACCTCACCTAAAGAGTAAAGCTCCTCCTAGCATGAGCATCCACATGGGATGCAGCTTCCAGTGAGGACCTGGTGTTCACACAGAGCCTGCTGAGCTGCAGGAGAAGGCTGGGGGGACAAAATGCTGCTGCACAGGCTGGCACCAGGGCACCAAACCCAGCCCCCGGGCTACCAGCCTCTTTTGTTGTCAAGCTCTTTTTAACACACTGATGTCTCAGCCCTAGGGCAGGTTCTGCCCCATCAGTCCCTGGTGCCAGGCTCTCCCTCCCAGGCCTCCACCAAATCCAGGGTGCTTTGTGTCTACCTCCAGCCTGGCAGCAGCACAACGCACCGGTACCGTGGCACAAGGTTGGAGCAGCAGATGAGATGAGGGAGACAAGAGAGCAGGGCAGCCCCTGGGGCTGGCAAGCACACACAGACAGTAGGGGTGACACGTGGCGCAGCTGCGGGCTAGGGGCACTGCGTTCCTCCCTGCTGTGGACACAGTCCCCGGGGTCAGCTAACAGAGATCACCTCCAAGGAATGGGGCTGAGCCACCCACTGGCACCCGGCCACGCCGTGAATCAGGACCCACGCCGCATGGCCCAGCTGGGCCCTACACCTACAACCCCAGCCCCGGTGGACCCAGATCCCTCTATCTTGGTCTGCCTGGGGACCCCAGCCCCACCAACCCCGGCCGGAGCCCCCTCCCCTAGCCCTGACCAGGGCCCCCGCACCCCGCCCGCTGCCTTCCCAGAGATTCCCCCGCCATCAGCCTCGGCCCCACCGACCCCTGCCTGCCGGGAGCCCCCGAGCCACCTATTCCAGCCCCGCCGCCCCGGGCTTTTCCGGGGCCCGCAGCACCCCCGCCCGCCGCCTTCCCCGGGCCCGCTGCTCCCGACCCCAGCCGGCCACGCGCGCCCCCCCGCCCGCCCCACAGCCCCCCCGCCGCCCGGTACCGGTACCGCTACCGGCCCCACTCACGTCGCGCCGGGACGAGCGGCTCCCGCCGGCGGCGGACAAAGCGCGCGGCGCCTCCCGCCGAACAAAGGGCCCGGGGCCGCCCCGCCCCGCGCCCGCCCGCCGGTGCGCGCCGGCCGCCGGCACCCGCCGCTGCCGCCGCCGCGAGCCGCGCAACTTCGCGCGGAGTTCGCGCAGCGGCCGCTGCTGCCGGGGTGACTCGCCGGCCGCGCGGGCCTTTCCCGCTGCCGCTGCGCGGACGCCCGGCGCGCGGCGGGGGGCGCCGGACGGCGGCCGCCCTGGACGGAGCCCCCCGCCGCGGCGCTGGGCCCGGGGTCGCGGCGGTCCCGGCGCGGCGAGCCCAGGTGAAGGCGCTCGGGGCAGCGCGCCGGGGCCACCGCCTCTGCTGTCCCAGCCGTGCCTCGGGGCAGAGGCCGAGCCTGGCCCCATCAGACTGAAGCATCGCTTTAATCAGCGAGGAGTGACACACACAGCCCTCCAAGCTGCCCTGCAGGCTCCGCGCGCCCATTATGCCCCCGGGGGCTGCTCCAGCCCCATTGAGCTCCTAATGGCCCGGGCACATCCCCACCTGACTACTCCCCTCCTTCTTGCCCCTCAGGTTACTCATTCACTACTGCAATGCAAAACTCCTGCACCGAAGTGTGAAATGGAGGCTTCCTGGCCATTATGGAAAACTGCTCCAAACTATTTTTGCAGCAGCATCCTCTAAAGGCCCTGGCTCAGCCCGCACACATGAGGGATGGTAGCACCTTCAGAGGAGGATGGACAGTGCTGCTGGGCACTTGGCCATACAGGGAGAAGAGGGAGCCACTGCTTTAGAAAGCGTTCAGACTCTTATACAAAAACTTACAGCCCCCCAAGCACTAAATTCTTCCTCACAGGACCTTCCCATGGTGAAGGGGAAGAGAGGGGAGACCGAGATAAAAGGGGATCTGGTGGCACCACAGGAGAGGTGACACCAGGCACATTGGGAAAACAGAGCAAAATGTGCCTGTGTGATGGGAATGTCCTTCAAAGCTGCAGCCATGGGATGGGGCTGCCCTGCTCTCTGCCTCATGCAGCTCAGGAAGCCTGACTGATTTGGGTCCTGCTAGTGCTGGTTCTCAACCCCTCAGGCCTGCTTCCTCCATGCAACCAGGGCTGAGCATGCAGCCCCTCCAGATGTGCCCTTAGATAGCCAGCAAGCACCACTAGCTGCTTCTCAGGGAGCGCATCCGAGCTGCCCTGATACAGGTTTGCTTGGGGAGCAGCAGTTCCTAAGGGCAGAGCAGCAGCACTGCAACAGCAGACCAGCCTTTGAGTCAACACTGGTGGACTGTCCCTCTATCACATCATGGCCACTCACTTCTGTGCTGCTAAATATGGCACTAGAGGTTTTTGTTTTGTTTTGAGCTATGTGCTGTCTGGGCATCCTGACACCATGTCAAACCCACTCGTGACTTCCTAGGAAGAGCAGCCTCCCTTTCCTTGTACACTTGGAGGTGGTGACAGGCCTGCAGGGCTGCCTTGTGCAACACAGATAGCGGGAAGCTGCTGTCTTCATGCCCTGCTGAAATGCTGCTTCTCCCCTCTGATATTTGTCCTTGCTCCTGCAAACCAGTCCCCAAGAGCAGGCAGTGATGGGGCAAGCACCTGCACCTCCCTCCCACAGGCAATGCTGATCCACCAGCCCTCCCCAGGAGATCAGCTGCTGCTGCTGGGCCTGACGGGACAGGGATCCTGGCACAAGGCAAGGGCTGTGTGAGGGAGAGGGCAGTTCAGCACAGCAAGGGGTGAGCACCTTCTCACTAGACCCACAGGTTACCCAAGCCCTTGCTTAGGCTCCCTGCCCAGCCAGGTCACACTTGGCTCCTTTGCGCAAGAACCCAACACCTGGCGGAGCTGCCACAAGGTGAGATGAAGACCCAGGGGGACTAAGGATGAGGCAGAGTCTCAGCAGGGATTGGGGAACATCACCTTCCCACCACCTTCTCCCACCAAAAGCAGGCCTATGTGGGATGCAGGGACAGAGCTGCCTGGACTGAGCTGTCCCCAGGCAAGCTGGGGTGGCAATGCACCTTGTGGGGGTTCTCACAGCCCCTGCCTGCCCCAGCGTAGGGCCCTGCAGAGGGGGCACAGAGGGGACAAGCTGTGCGCATGAAGTATGCAGCAGCAGCCGATGCAGGAATGGAGCTTTCCCTGCGGTCAGGCAAGCAGAAGTGCACGAGGGGTGAGGCTGCATGGCTGGAGCAAAGCGTGGGCCGGTTCCCATGGCTGCTGCTTCCTGTGGGGGTTATTCCGGGCCCCTGAGTGACGGCAGCCTGGCTAGTTCTGGTGCTACTTTTACAAAGTCAGTGAGTGCCACCGCAACACCGTCTGGGCACCCAGCACAGCCCATGTGCCTGCTTGATGCTCTTGCACGAGAGAGCTCGGAGAAGAGCTCAGGGGACAAGCAACTCCAGAGGAAAGCCCAGCACCTGCAGGTGCACATCCATGTACAAGAGGCCAAGGGGTGCATTTTGGACTCTCTCACTCACTCCTTCCATCTTCCCAGTCTGCCTTAGGTCCCTACTAGACAACAGGGCTCCTCTCCTTCAGCAGGGCTGGGGAAAAGCTGTGGTTGAAAGAACGGGATTTTTGTCCAGACTATGCAAAACTTTCCGTTGAATTTCGCCATCCCAGACGTCACTGCAACATTAACATTTCTGGAAAGGGAAACACGTGTTGCAGATCCAGCAACAAATGCTCGAGGAGCACCTCTAAGCACTCTACGGCCCAGGCGGGAAGAGGCTGAGGTGGATGAAGTGAAGCAGTAGAAGGCCAGAGCATCACAACACACATTCTCGTGAAGATGCAGGACTGGGCCCAGGCCCAGGGCTGGGGAGGGGAAGCACAGTACAGTGCAGCGCTGGGGTGGCTGCCAGCTGCCCCCTGCTCAAGGCCCATAGAGGTAGGAAGGGGTTATGGTGACCTAGGGAGCTGTGGGCACAAGCACTGGCTGCTGGGAAAAGGGAGAGCAGTGCTAGGGTGGCTACGGCGAAAGTTTCCATATGTATTTTACCACTGTAAGGTGGCTAAAGTGGCTTTGGGTTTTCTTCCTCCACAATCACCACTAGTGTTCAAGCAATTTTAGGTCTCATCTCCAGCCCAACTTTGCATACAGGTAGCCTAGCACCGTGCCATGGGCAAGGGTCCTACATGATCTGGTGACTCCCCCTGTTCAGCGCTTTACGAACATCCATTGTAGCCCCTCACACATACAGAAAGGACCAGACTTGTGTCCAAAGACCCTGAGCTACACAGCCACTCCAGCCCAAGGACACTGCACTTGCCCCGATGCTAGTTACTGGGCCAGGTACAACTGGATGCAGCCGCAGAAACTTTCCGCAGCAGGAATCCAGCCCGGGGAGTAGAGTTTGCCCTGGCGTCCTTGGAGGTTAAGACCGGATGCTCATAATAGGCATTCCTGTGCTTGCCTCCATCTGGCCCTCAGCTTCAGAGCCCTCCTCTTTCCTCAGCTAAGGTCCCCTCCACTGCCTCAGGGTCTAGCCTCCTCTTGAGTGCGCAATGTCCAAGCACAGGCCAGCAACATCAGCCTTTCTCCCTGGGGCAAAGGGCAAAGCCACGAGCTTGCAGACCAAGAAAAGGAAGGCAGTTGGGTGAAGGCCATTACACATCCTCATCCCCCCCGCATCAGCTGAGGCTGATGGAACCAAGGCACTCATTGCAGGCAGGCAGGACCTGCAAAATCAACAGCCTTCTTGGGTTTTGCTCAGAAATGCTTAAATGCCTTTTTTTTTTTTTTTTACCCCCAGAGGAAACAGGAGCATAGTCACCAACCACAAAACCAGGACCAGTCCCAACCCATTAAATCTGTGGGGCACAGCGCAGAGCAGGAGCCAGCATGTGGCATGCAGAGCACAGCAGGGCAGCTGCACAGCACAGAGGGAGCAAGGGGAGCTGGTAATCAGGGAGATAGCGTCTGAGAGGGAGTGGAGAGGGAAGATGCGTGCAAAGGGATAGGAAAGCTCCAGCTATTAGGAGAACTTCTGTTCCCAGGCCTCCACTCTGTGATGGGGCACTCAGTGGGGCCCCACCTGTGGATTCTGCCTTAGCTTTGTGATATCAGGGTGCCAGGGAGATGCCTAAGGCCTCAGTGGGACAAGGAGAGCTCTGAGAGCCTCCCAGTCCACAGCTGCCTCAGGCAGAACGGCACCACCAGGGGAGTACAGGGCCCAGCCTGGCTGCTGATAGTCACCGTAATCTCCAGGGCAGGACGGGCTCAGCCTTGCTACAACTACCTCTGCCTTGGGGGTGGTCACAGTGTGGCAGATGGTGGGCAGGTGGCCTCAGGTGTGTTTGCTCCAGCTGAGGAGAGGAGCCTGCTGGTCTGGCCCAGGCAGGGGGGTGAGGAAAGGGCATGGCCGCTCCACCCTTCCAGAGCGGGGCCCGAGACAGGCAGCACCCATCCTTGAGCGGTTGAGCCCTAGCAGCAAATATAGATTAAGTCATCTGGCACTGGGACAGGGAGCAGATGGCTCTATTAGGGACTGTTTGTCCTGATACAGGACAGCTCCACCATTAGTTAATAACCTCCTGATAAACGGAAAAGGCACGCGTGCTGGGAGGAGGCACAAAGGTCAGTGACTGTCCCTTGTAGCAAAACCATGGCAGAGGGAAGGCCAGGAGACAAGGACCACAGAGGGGTTAGGCAGCACCCACCTCCTGTCGGCATCTCCTTCAGGCCCCGTGTGCCTTACTCTGTTAGCACCCCAGTATCATTATAGCCCTGAGGCCTGGCCTGCACGGGCTGCGCTGCCTCCCCATGCCGGCATGGAGAGCAGTGCAGAGGGAGGGGGTTCGCACAAACACCCTGGGCCGTCGCTCTGTGAGCTGGGTAAGGGGCACTGGCACCTAGAGAAGGGATGAAGTTGGACAGGCAAGTGCCCTTTGCTACTTCATGGCCCTTTTCTGCAGGGGCTGAAGCTTCAGGCCAGCAGGGACATTCTGCTAGAAGGGACCAACCAGTCTCAGAGTTTGATTATAAAAAAGGCTAATTCAGCTAGATATAACACAAGGGAGCTGGCCGCTAACCCAGAGGCTATATATGCTCAGGGCAGCACTGCTGTAGACTGAAGGGAACAGAGCAGAAAACACTGAAGGAGCCAGACCCATCACTGAGGCATTAGAAAGTATTTTCATCACCCAGAGTTGGACAGCAAAGCAATCAGGGATAGTATAGCCCTGGGGAACAGGGGTTGTGGTGACGGGCAGCCGAGAGCATGAGCCCACACCTGCCTCAGGCCTCCTGCTGGCGCCCTCCACAGAGCTCCAGCAGGCAGGGTCTCAAGGCCACCCCAGGCCCTGGTGCTGCTCCAGCTCCAGGCACCTTGAGAGACACCTGCTCCAGGCAGATGTTGGTGGGGAAATGCTGAGACCCAGACAAAACCTGCTCAGTGTTGAGTGCAAGAAACCCGTACACCCAGAAAAGGAGACTGAGAGGAGGTGGGGGGAAGGTCTATGGTGTCAAACATGAAGCACCACATACTCCAAGCTATGACAGACAGAAGACATTTGCAGCTGACCAAACGGGTATTACTCCTCTCTACAAATCCTGGCTCTTCTAGACCTCCATGGTCCTTGTGCTAGTGTAGTAGGCAGCTGGGGCTGCCTCCAGTGCTGGAGCAGAGGAGCACGTTGGGGAAGCACCTTGTGAGTACAATGAGCCTGGTTAACACTATTGCTAGGTCCAGCATGAAGGACTCGCAGTAGTATGCTCACACTCACAGAGTAACCACAGAGGGGTTAATCTGCAACAACCCAGACTCGAAGGGCAAACAAAGCAAGTGTTTCATGAAGAAGCAACAGGCAGGGAGGCCACATGGGGTAAAGCTGAGCTTCCCCTCAGCAGTCGGATGAATACAGAAGAGCAGGGGAAATGTTAACAGGACCAGGGCACTGAGGGCAAAGACCTTGGCAAAGAGCAAAAGAAAATATGAGTAGTAACTTCTCTAGTAAAAACCAGGAATGGTCTGAGAACAGCTGCGGACAGGCAATCAGCCCTTTGCCAGGCCTCTTAGTGCGGACCTAGACTCAGGTGCAGCAAGCACCAAGGCACAGCTTGGCCAAGATGGAAAAAACAAGCTGAGCTGTCTCTGGGAACCAGCACACACAGAAGAAACACAGAAGAGCTGATCTGGTAACTCCAGTTTTGAATCTTGCCCTTTATGAAAGATGCAGTTATGGAAGGGGAACACAGTACTTACACAAACTCCTTAAATGGTAAGATGAAGACAAAAAATCCCTACCATTTTTTACTGTCTCATCTCTCTGGAATTCCTTCCTTCATACCAAGTGCTAGGTGTTGGCAGCATTTCTAGTGAACTCACTCCAGTTCAACATTTGAGATCACACCAAACGAAGAGACAGCAGCAAACATATGCCCATTTTGGAAGAAGGGACAAAGTTGAATATGTTATGACATCTGCCATAAAACAGTATAGATCCTGTCAATCAAGCCTATAAAGACTAGATAAAAATATCAGCCAGTGTGAACCTCCAGCTTCTGCAAGAGACAGGAAAAAGGTTAATAGTAAAGGGATTCCAGGAAATAATTTAATATAGTACTGTGAGCTGGCCTTTAAAATACAAAGCACAGAAACCGATTTTCACACTCTCACAAGGCTCTGAGGATGGCATAGCTGAGCTGAAGGAGCAGAGAGGAAAACATCTCATCTACTAAGGCAAGACTGCTATGGGGCTCAGTCATTGCTCTTTTCTAGTTGAAACAAACCTAAGTGACAGAGACCAGCTCTAGATATGTGGAAACTTTTGATGTTATGAGAGATCACTGGAAACTGCTACAGAGCTGCAGGATTAGGAGCCCAAAGGAAACAGCCATGAGGAAAACAAAATATGAACACACATGCCTTCAGAGAAATCAAGATCACCTTGACACAGGATAGAAGTCTTGTCATTAAGGAGTCAACAGTGAAAAAACTTGCCCTCAAACTGTGGGTTGAATACTCACAGCAGGATAGAGACATTGCTCTAGGAAAGCCAAATATCAGTAAAGGTCTGTACTTGGGCCATTACATCTACGTGGCAATGTCTTGGTGCAGCAGCACTGTTTCTGCTCACCCCAACACAGAACTTCAAGTGCATTGAAATACTACTCTATCTCTACTTACTCTTCACCTGACAGAAGGAAGAGACCCTGTGACAAAGCAAGCCCAGCCCAGACAACTGCAATTGTCACCCAAATTCAACTTCAGGGAAGTGGAGATTGAGACAAGGTAAAAACTGGTACAGCAAGGAACCTTCACACTGGTGCAAATCTGGGGCAGGAACATAGCAGGAAGACACATGGCAAAGTGTTCTGGCAAGGTTTTGTGCACCTCCTTCCATCCCAGTGGTTGGCATCACACTCATCTCTCTCACACCCAAAGGTCCTGCCTTCCTACCCCAGTACACTCCAGTTAAATTAGCCCCAACTTAAAGGGAGGGTCAACCTCAACTCTGGCCAGGCTTGGGACTTTAGAGGATTGCTCCTGTGTCAAGTCAAAATCCACAGCTCCCAAATGCAGCCTTGTTACCCTCTGCCAGCCCCAGAATTGCCTCCTAGAAATAGCTGAACAACACTTGGGTCAAAGGACTCACAGTGCTGCAAGGTCAGGCACTAGCCCCTCCACATCCACCACAGCAACTGCCCCCACAGGGGACATGCCTCTATCTAGGGACCTCGTGGCAGCCAGTAAGCAATTTGCTGGGGCTTAGCCCAAAGGGAACTCACCTGAGGGCAATCTTCTGAGGAGAACAACAAAACCAGCACCTGCTGTCAGTATAATGCTGTTTGGGCATTTTTCATGCATTCAAGCCACAGACGTGACTGCAGTTTGCGAAGCAGACATGTGGAGAAGAGCGGCCTAGCAGCCCAGTAGCATCTACCCTGAACAGGAGGGAAAACAGCTCCTATCCTGTGGAATGTACATGTGGCCCTTGAGGCCACTAGGAAGATAGACCTTACATGACATTAAAGCAGATGCAGCAAAGAAAACACGACAATTCAATAAATAGAAGCTTTTATTACAATAGAAAATAGTAAAATTCATGTTAAAATAGAGACTCTTGCTTTTGGACTGCTCAGAAAAGCCTAAGCCTCACGTTCACCTGTCAGTGCCCACCAAGGTCCTGACCCCTAAGCAACGAGCAACGCTTCTGTGCTCAAGAGTGCTCTGCACGCTCGTGGAGAGCTTCTCCCTCCCCAGTGACAGTGAAAGACTACAGCAGCGGGCTGAGCCATGCCCTGCCAGGCAGACAGGTGCCAAGGGCTCTCCATAGGGCTCAGTACCACATGCCTTACTCCTCTGTGCAATCAGGCCCCTGCTTGAAGCAGGCAGCTTAGGGGAAGATGTGATAAGAGGGAGGGGAAAGATAGCAGCAGATAATGGCAGCTGCTCTGAGGCAGCTGGGGAGGCAGCAAATACATCTACTCCAAGAACCCAGTACCCAAGTACCTCTGGCCTGCTGTTTGCCTAGTACCACTGCGTGTCCCACTGAACATGCCCTGGTTCTGCTCCCTTCTTCCCTTCAGTGACTTGTTTCCTTCAGAGTGACTCTCTACTACCCTGAATGAGACTAGCAGACACCACCAAGTTGCAATTCTATGCAGCTTATGCAGGATTATAAGGGACACCCTCCCTAGCCTCCTTCCATGGCCAGCCCAGTGCAGGTGAGTGACTGTGCAAAGCTTGGACCATCACGTGCTCTCCTCATTCTTACCAAAAAGGCCTAGGGGCAAGAACTCAGTATGTACAGCAGAGGCCACAGGACAGCAAAGTCAGATGGGAGTGGGAGACACACGTGCATCATTGCCAGCACAGCAGCATCCTGACTCCAAGTCTTGACTGCCTGTAGCTGGCAAGTTCACTCCAGCTCCTCGTGTACAGCCTTCCGTAGCTCAATGGAGAACATCTCCTCCCAGGGCCCACGGATCCACTCTACCAGCTCTGCCAGGAGCTCAGGGCACTCCGTGCGGATGTGCCAAGTGCTCTCCACCTTCAGGACCTGTCCGGGAGAAAAGAAATAAAACTGCGTGAGTAGGGCCCAGCCTCAACGGTCTGTCGTGAGCTGCTATTCCCCAGCACAGATGCTGGCTCCTCAGTTTCTCAGTAACCTCCCCCTCCCTGGCCACTTGTGAAAGTGTCCTTGCGTGACTTTTACACAGCAGCAATATGCTGTGCTCCTCTGTCTTTATGGTGCAAGATTGGGTTAGAATGAAAGATGACAGCCCCAAAATGCTGTTGGCAAGAAGAGAGTCTAAGCACAATCCAGCCCGCTGGGATCCACCCCCAATCTCATGTGCCTCATGACACTCCTTGTGGTTACCTCATCATAAAGCATCAACTTGATGTCACAGGGATAGAGGCGATAGGTTACAACATTGCTAATACTGCTGATCGGTTGCTTCTCCTTCAACTGGACGTTGCTCTCAGGAGATGGTTCTGCTTCACCATCTACACCCAAGGGGGGCTGCAGCTGCCACTGGTGATTCTCCTCCAGCAGAAAGAGCGTGCTGCGGGTGCTCAGCAGGGTCACAGGGAAAGCAGATGCCCCTAAAAGGAGGGAATAGGAGACTCAGAGTCCACGTCACCACAGAACCAGACTGGCTTTCCATTCTTCCTACTCTCACTCCCCCCGGGAAATCTTTTCTGGCAGCAAATGACCAAGTGAATAAATTTATTCAGGTTCCTGACTGAAGAGGGGGAACGGGGTAGCTGAATGCACCTCGCTGACCAGCTTACTCCAACTCATTTCTAGAGCAAGAAACAGTAAGACCACCACCCATTGACCACTGTGCCAGCCAACGTTCCTATGCGAGGCAGAAGACACT
Source organism: Tinamus guttatus (assembly GCF_059628265.1). Taxonomy (NCBI): domain Eukaryota; kingdom Metazoa; phylum Chordata; class Aves; order Tinamiformes; family Tinamidae; genus Tinamus; species Tinamus guttatus. The sequence continues at coordinate 4,440,070 of NW_028288594.1, read as the reverse complement.
TAAGTCCTTTAATCATCACTTTACCACTACTTAGTTAAGAGATCAAGTCAACAACTCCAGCTAAAAGGCCACCTTTTTTGGCCTGAATTTGGCTCCAGGTCTGATGGATGCAATAGAGAGTGCACAAATAAAGTCTAATAGCAAGTATGAGTATGGCAGAAAGAAAAATAGTTTTGCTGAATTAGAGGGAGCATAAATATCATTCAGTTGATTTCAGTGGATACAAATGAAAAGCACTACAACTTGGGAATAAGTCAACTGCACAGAAATAGGGAGCCCTTAGCAGAACAGGCTGAGGTCACAGGGGATCACAAACCGCTACATCAACACATAGCTTTTCTCGTCACAGCTCACTCTTGGGAATTAGTAGGAGTATCAGAGAGTGCATGTTTAATTAGTCCTGCCTATTTGGCAGGGAGGCCTCAGCTGGAACAGTATCTAGTTTAAGCACCATACTCTAAAAAAGGAGAAAAAAATGGAGAGTAACAGAAATACATTAAGTTCTCCCTCCCACAGGCTATTTGCACAACTTAAGGAGACCAATAAACATACTTCCCACAGATTCCTTCTAATTCTTGTTCTCTCATACCTCCCCCATGGCCACCAGGGAAGAAAACGGCAAGTGCAGTAACAAAGTCAGTACATGATTAACAACTACATGACTTTTTCTGTGTCTCAAGCTAAGATCATATTGGAATTACTCATTGAAGACTCAAACCTCATGTCTAGCACATTTGGCCCTCAGCGAGCAGAGGGACAGATAGGGTGGACCCCAGTGGGCTCCTCCTGTCCTGCCTTTTAGGGTTCTGTGTACCTGCTCCTGTTTTCCTAGACTGAGGCAGCACCTTTCAGTTTTCCATATGCAAATGCGCATATAACTGCTCCGCTTTTCCCTCATCCCATGAAAACAACCCACCCTTAGATCAGCTTCTCAGCAGTCATTTTGAATTAACTCCAGACTTGGCGTGCATGACCAGCTGCTCCCTAGAGCCTGGTCTTTCATTCCAAGAAGGGCTGGAAGATGCAACGCTTACAGGCACAAGCATGCTACTAGCCTACGTGTCCCAACACTAAAAACCTCTTACTTCCCCATCTTGCTGCTGGAACCATGGACCAGCCCTGTTCCCACACACTGTACACTAAAAACACAAGCATGGAAGTAGGCAGCATAAGGTGTGGGGAGGTTGGCCACTGAGATCTCCTGTACCTTGGATCAGATAGGCCAGCAGGTAGAAGAAACAAGTGTCATTTGCAGCCATGGAGTCTTTGGTCTTGGAGTCCAGCAAAGACCTGGAAGAGATATGAGCAAGTAATCCAAGGAGGTACTCTGTTCTCAATCTAAGCTTTGTGGGACATCAATCCTGTTCACTGTGAGCTTGTCCCTGTTCAGTCCTCTTGGGGAAGAGAGGGGCCCATCTCTTCCACATGCTATAGCAAAATTCTTACCTGTGCTGTCACTCTCAATGCTGTCTGTCCAACACCTTGCCACCAAAACCCAAATGCTTCTCACATGGGACCAGTCAGCCCTACATCACCACCAAGGAGTTCTATTCTTCCCAGGACCTTCCTTAGAGAGCTGGAATCATCCTGTCTGCTCAGTGTGATGGACTTTTGCAGCTCACCTCCTGTGAGGCAGGCACCTGAGCGAGCTATCTCAAGCCTGTAACGCAGCCTTGATGCCATTGCAGTGATGCCTCCTCCTTTGCTCCCACACATCCCAGGCACTGCTGGTGAAGCAAATACTCTTTTCTATCTCAAATTCTACCTCCTCAGAGGCTTCTCTTACCATAAAGAATGCTGAGGGTTCATCTCCACAATGGGGATTTCCTTCACTGTACTCCTGTTCTTGGCAGGCAGCTCTTGTATGAGATCTAAGACAGGTGAAAGGTAGATATCTCTTTACCGCAGCAGCTCAGGACAGTTCTCTAGTCTACGTACAAACACTAAGTTATGACACCAGTGGAGTTATCTCCCAACTTTCCTCCGAGCTGACGATAGCCAACATACATCCTAATTGCTGCCTTTGTAGTGTGCCCCTAATCTTCCAAATCCTTCCCCTCCCTCTGCTACAGCTCTAACTCTTACATGCCAGCCTCTGCAGGAACTGGTCACAACAGCTCTGGTTCCGGATCAGCAGATTGTAGGAGGCTCTTGGGTTCTCAAACTCGATTCGCAAGCTCTGGTGGCACAGTCCCACTTCCAGATGGGAAATGTCAGACAGGTAGTGAGAGTCATTCTTCTTCAGCCAGTCTGCAGGTTGTCCCCTAGCCACAGGGCACAGCAATCAGCTGCAGTAGGTTACCTCATCCCCTCCTCCCCCAAGTCACACTGCACCAAGGGGTTTTGCCAGAAGAGTTTTTCCATGTCACCACTGCTCCAGCACAAGGCTGGCACAGGCAGGCACCCCGCAGCACTTGCAGCCTTGCTTCCAGGTCTCACCTGCCACCACTCTCCTCACCTGATTACACCAGTAACTTCCAGCACATAAATCCTGAGGTCAGAAGCAACCAGGATTGAGAGGAACTCTCCATGTCGACCAAACTTCACCACGGCTACCTGCAGCATACAGAGGGCAAGTCACAGTACTGGCCTGCCCCTTGCCAGCTCAGCCACAAAGGGATGGCCTAGACACGTCAGATCCCTTCATAACTGCAGGCTCTGGGATGCTATTCCAAAGCAGAACTCACAGGGCAGTTAAAAGGATGGCCAAGGACCAGGGATGCCCACAGGACGTAGGGGTGGTGCTGCAGGAGCTCACCTTGAGGAAGCACTGGAACTCCTCAGTGTCTTCCTCAAACACCTCCATATCCAGGTACAGCTTCAGGCGATGATCCACAGAGCGGAAGTCCCTCGTGTTCAGAATGCCATTTGCAGCTGAGGAGAGCAAAGGGTGGCATCAGCACTCCCCTCACCGACCAGAGGCTGCTCAGTCGTGCAGACTGGCAGCGGGGCAGCACTACTATCCCTTTGCACACTCGCTTCTATCAAGTCTCTTCTGAAGACAGCAGCTCAGAACTAGGACTCTTCAGGTCACAGATGTCAACATGGAGACATGAGGGGACTCCATCAGTTTAACACTTGCTCTTTAAGGTACACAAAGCTTTGGTCTAATCCATCTAAACCTTTGCCCAGCTGTTTAGTTACACAATGCTTAGCACCATTTTTTTTTGCTTCCAGATGTGGCAGAAGGGCAATTCCACACCAAACCAAAAGGACGTTTCTCATTTCAGCTGGTCTCCAGGTTACACCAAGGTAAAAGGGAGCAAGAAAGACACCAAGAAAACTGGTGTGGAACCTACCTGGTACTTGACACGCAGCTGGACAAACGAGTCGTTTATACAACCACCACAGGTACCAGCCTGCTAATGACCAGGCAGCCAGCAACCCGAGAACAAAATCTCCCTCCCTCCTATACTGAGGTCATGCGCGCAGCCCGCAGCCCTGCCCCGACGCTGGCCAATGAGGCACGGAGGCAGCAGTGACGTCACACGCGCAGCCCACAGCCCTGCCCCGACGCTGGCCAATGAGGCACGGAGGCAGCAGTGACGTCACACGCGCAGCCTGCAACCAACCCAAGGAGGGAGCTGTTCTCCACACAATTCTACACCCATCAGGTTCTCCTCAACAGGAACTTTTCCAGGGTCTCAATTCACTAAATTGGTGTCCTGTGATCTGCAGCAAAGCAAGACCCTGTGTCACACATCTGTGAGTGCACAAGATGGAGCATGTTTTGGTGGTCCTAAACATTGGCCTATTCCGAGTCCTCTTTGGAGGCATGGCTGCCTTGACAGACTGGGAGAGGCCACTATAGACAACAGGCTCATAGTCTTAATAAAACGTGGCAATAAAAGCCACTTGTGGGGTTGGAGCAGATGAGATCCAGAGGTCCTTTCCAAATTAAGGATATAAGCCATGTGCCCAAACAAAGGCAGCCTCTGCCACAACAGAAATCCAAGACCCTTCATGTAAAGCTCTTTGCGTACCTCGCAGTGACTGCAAGCTTATACAATATCCCTCACAGTCACACACAGGCCCTTCTTTGGGAGACCTTTTGTCATCTCAAGTCATCACGAAGACCAATGAGCAAACACAAGGAGCTGCAGATCTACGAACCAGAGTCTCCAACAGACACACTAACCTTGCATTGCATTTAAGCCAGAGAAAAAAAGATAGGGACTATTGTCTGTGGCTTTCTCCAAAGGTAGCACTCCAGCTGGCACCTCATTAGGATCACAGGAACCCCACATGCCCACAGCTGGGTAGCAGGCCCTTGCTCTGGGAGCCACCCTGCTCCAAGTCTGAGCAGTATAGTGCTGATTAGGAGCCGACTCTGTTTCCCTGCCTTCAGGCCCAAGGGAGGAACAGAAGGGCCCCAAGTGCCCTGCTCACAAGCCACTGCCTGTGCTTGCTGCCCCCTTTCCTGCCTTAAGCAGCAGGCCTTGCAGACAGAGCCCACCACCGAGCCGCGCACAGCAGCCCTCCACCCACGCAGCTCCTACATACTCACAAGCGCTGAGATTCCAGGTGTCCTCGGACTCAGAGTTCAGGGACAGCTGGGAAGGAGTGGCCCACGAGAGACACTGTAACGGTAGCTCCCCATCAAGCAGCTGTCATTGGTGTCAGTGTGATCAAAGAACAGGCACTGTTTTTCATGCTCGCCTCCTTCCACAGGCCCCATCTGAACCAGAATGAAGACCGCCGTCGGGCTCGCCACAGAGCTCCGGGGTCCTGGTGCTGTTGCTGGTGTCCAACTCAGAGCTGTCCTCCCCACCAATGTAGAACTTTCCACTCTCACTGGTCAAGGCAGGTACTTCCTCTGTGCCTTCTTGCTGGCTGTCTCCATCCAGAACAGATTCTGACAAGTCATCACTTGTGCCATCAGGTCCAGGCGGCAGGGACGCACTGGAGCACATCTCCGAAGGCAGGATGACTACATGGTCACTGCAACAACTGGGACAGGCTATAGGTTCACCAGGCACTGCAGCATCTGTGGAAGACTTCATCAGGGATAGACCAAAACAAGAACATCTCTCTCCCAGCAATGATTTTTTATTTTTTTTTCCTTCCCTGCAAACCACATCCTTTCAAAGTAGGCAACATTCACTCACACCACTCTAGATTCCTAGCTGAAGCTTGGGACTTCTACTACCCTGGGGAGGAAAGCGCCTGGGGAGGAAGACAGTGCTGTTGACAGGACAGTACTTCTGCCCTCGTTGCAGAGTTCTCCAACCCCAGGTACTTCCTCAAAACAGCAGCATCCCAAGAGCTAGGGTTAGGCATTCTCCACATTTAACCCAGAGAAGCTTTAAGAAACTCAGCAAGGAGGCTTAATTAGCACTAGTAATATCTCAGCCAAAATACTGCATCTAGTTTCAGACACCCAAAGGAAAATATGGACTAATGGGAAGCAGTATAAGGAGACCAGCAAGAATAACTGGATTGTAAGAGATATGACTGACAAGCAAATTATCTAGGGACTTCGGCTTATTTAGTCTAGAGAAGTCAGGACTGGAGAGGGTGGGTGGGAGAGCAACAGCTCTAGAGTACAAAGAAAGGGGAAAAAAAAATCTGCATGGGAGAACTAGAAATAGACTTAAGATTACAGTCAGGGAGACTTCAGCTGAGGCAGCACTTTTCTGATGACTAACAGTCAAAAGTTTTTATCTGAAACAATGGAGACAGATTCCCCAGAAACCTCCATCAGCAAAGGCCTTTCAGAAAGGGCCTTTCTGTACAGAAGAACTGACCACACTTTACATAGGACAAGAGACTACAGGACCTTTAAGGCCTCTCCTAAAGCTAAGATTTGTGGACCATCTACCATTTTCCAGCACAGTTACATTTTCCCAGAACTGAGGCCATACACGAGGGGTAGTGTTTTTGTTTAAACAGTAAGACAGCAGCTTATTTCTACTAGCAGGCAGGCAGTGAACACCTCTTCCCCAATACCTAGAGCCGATCCAGTTGTGCCAAGTCAGACGGCACCCCACAATATGTTTCAATTCCAGTGAGTTCCAGTTCCTACGCAAGCCATGCTCTGCATCCTAGCTGCCACAGGAGACCTGCCTGGGCATCAGGTAACATCCTTCTGTGGGGACTATGTCCTACCTTGGTCTGAGGCAGCTAGGGTCTCCAGCCTTCTGGCATCTCCAGGCTCTGCAGAACATGGATCTTGCTGCCAGGAAGCCAGGGACTGGAAGAACTCCTGCTTGCATTTCAGGCACTGGAGCTTTGCAAGTGCCTTCTCTTGGACCTGATTTGTCTGATTGTCCTCCAGAGCTGGCATCAACACTTCAAGCACACCCTAGAAGCAGCAACACAGGGGAAGAGGGCGTTAGCAGGTAGACTACAACTGTCCTACTAATGTCAGATGTGCCTTTATTATGTCTTTTCACATGCCTCATCACAGCACTTCAGACTGCAAGGGTGCAGGACCAGACCACCAGGACACAATAGTTAATCTGTGAGAGCAGTTGGACAAAGGCACCAAACTTGACTGCAAAGACAAATCTGTTTGTAGGTTGTGTCCTACACCTGGATATTTATAGGCATCAAGAGTCCCATATGCTTGAAACTTCTCTGCAGCAGCTTGCTTTACTGTGTTTAAACAACAGTGCCTCGAAAAAAAAATACTTGGATTTGACAGTAGAATCACTATAAGCAGCAAGATTATCTGCATTTTGCACAGCTACTAGAAGGTTCAACACAGGCCAGAGCACCACGCAGCACCCAGGAAATACATCCTATGTGTGCAAGACAAGGTCATTAGCTTTACTAGTAGAGCTTAAGGCCTCTTTTCCCAAAGGAAGAAAACTGCAAAGCTTTCTTCCTGAGAGCACCTTTTCTACTTTAGAAGCTCCACTGCCCATGGCTGTGCTCATGGAGCCCTCCACAGGTCATTTGCACAGCAGGATAAACCCTGAGAATGCAGTCCAGACACGAGCTGCCCAGCTAGGAAGGGGAGGCCAAATGTACACGTGCTCTGAGAACAGCGGTTCTGGTGGCTACAAGAACCCAATGACTTTCCAGAAACACTGCCCTCCTCCCCATGCTTTCCCCGTTAGCCTCCTCACCTGCAGACACTGCTCCGGGCAGTCATCAAGCACCACATATTTGCGCTTCTGCCGGTCCTTGCGAATGTAGCTGAAGTGTAATGTGAGAACAGGGAACACTCGTTCCAGGTCCTGCAGGAGACAGGAAACATCAGTTCCAGAACAACAGCACATTATCCAGGACACACACCATATTTGTGTGCAACTGGTGGAAACACGGCCAGAGCACAGGAACCTTGTAAACCTTGAACAGCCCTCTCAAAAACCTTTATGGTATTTAGGAGCTTGGTAAAGTGGGACTGGAAAAAAAAAAAAAGTGTGAAGTGCTGAAGACAACTATAAACTTTAAGGCTCAGAACAATGTGTCTCATATCTTGTCAAGAAGGTATTTCAGAAGAACAGCATGCCATAAGCTTTCAACAGGTACAAAGGCAGGAAGAAAAAAGTGATTTAGAGCTTTTGGAATAAAAATGTTTTAGGAAAGCCTGTGATCAAGTTCATGCACGCACCGAGCATATTCTTAAAATTCTACCATAAGAAAAAAACCATCTCTAAATTCCCTTTCTAAAAAACACAAAAGCAAATCAGGATTGGTAGAACCAAAGCACACACCTAGAGTGGATGGAAAACTGCCCATTTTGCTATCAGTAACTCTCTGAAAGTTACACAAGAGCTAACCTTGGTGTTGCACTGTAAAAGAAAAAGTGTAGTCCTCAGAGATCCCTCCAAGACTGGGATATCTCACTGAGGAATGGATGAGAAGGAGGTGCCTTCACTTGACTTAGGCTCCTCTCAGGAAGTCTCTCATTCCTAGGAGCTGGAACAAGCCCAGCCATAGTTCTTTCACGCAGAATTTTGGAATAAAACTAGTGACAAGCCCACATCCAGAATTTTGGTCCATAGAGGGAATACTATGCCGGAGGCTCACACAGAAGCATAACTCACCACCCTCTTCCAGGTCATCTCAGAGGTCTCCACTTTCTGCAGGCACTTCAGCTCAAGCTTGTGGAGGACTCTGGCAGCCTTCAGCTCCACTTCAATCACATGCCTAGCTGTGACTCGAAGGAAGATCCAGTCTGGCTCTGGGTCACCTTCACTTTCTATTTGGCTCACCAGCACTGGTTGGCAAACGTCCACTACCAAGCAAGACAAGCAGAGGTCAGTGCACACAGCAGGCCTTCTGGCCCAGACTGTCTCTCCCTAGGGATCATTACTTCCACCCAACCCTCAAAGGCAGGGTTATATGAAGGCAGCACTGCAGGTTCTCCAACAGCCAGCAAGCCCTATTCTCCCTGTTCGCTCCTCAACACATCTCTGCTTCAGCTGCAAGAGGGATGCAAGGGATGTCAGCAGTACTCCTTCCTCTTGCAAAATGCTAGCACAGAGGCAGCCATACCTGAGTGTTTAGGACATGTCAGAAGCAGAGCAGCCAAGGCAGAAAAAGTGGTTTCAGCCTAGATGGAGGTGTCTCAAGACTGCATTCCCATCCCTTGGCAAAGGTCTGTGTCTACTTGACACAAGTCCTTAAAAGTCTCACAGAACTGTGCAGTATGATGAAGCTTCAGGGATATTACATTTGATCCCTCTGTTCTCACTCAAACCTTTAAGTACAACAGAGAAAAAAAAACAAAAACAAAAAAGAAATCCTCACACACATTTACCTTCTGTCGTCTCTTCCTCCTCCTCCCCAAACATTAGCTCATCTGCCTCCTCTTCTCTTTGTTCTCCTCTCACAGGCACATCCACCTGTAGGTCAGGCTCTTCTCCCTTCTCTGCATCATCCTTCCCGGCATCATCCAATGGAGGAGAGGATTCTTTCTGGAACGCTTGGGGTTTTTCTTGCTCTGGGTCAAAGCTCTCATTCAGCAAGTCCATTGCAGCAGGTCTGTCTGTGATCTCATCCGCAGAATGGCTATGGCAGATGACAGGTATTTGGTCATGCTCCTCCATGTGTCTCTTGTACTGCAGCCAGTCAACACCAAAGCGGTCTCTGAAGCTGTCCATACGCTTTATCTCCTTCTGGTGCTGTAGGACCAGGCCTGTACAGAGAAAATCTTGCAAGTATGGAGACAGTAACTATGCCAAAGCACACACCTCTGACTGTGAGCTGTTCAGCTGTTGTTTTACCAAGGAAGAAGACAAGCCTCACCAGCAGAGAGGGATAGAGCCTGGGACTCATGATCTGTGTCACTGGGCTCCGAAATGCTTGCTCTGCGCACTTTAACTTTTCCCTGGAAACAACAGGATAAGAATAGTTGGTAGGCATCAGAAAAAACAAAACCAGTATTTGATACAGGTTCTGCCAGGCAGAAAGGTGAGTGATTCTTGGCTGCTTCAGTGCAAAAACAACTTAACATCCGTTATAGTGGTTCAAGACAGATTTTAAGCTAAGCCCCTGCCTAGCACACCCCAGCATAGAGACCCAGTACCACCCAGGCAGTACCAGACAAGACCTCACAGCACAGGACTTCATTAGAGAGCTGCCCTCCTCTCCCAGAAGGTCTGATCTGAAGTTAAGACGTGACGAGAACCCCAACCTTGCATTTCTTCCGAGGGGGCCTGATAGCCACATTCTCCGCTGGGGACTGACTGTCGCTGAGGTCTGCGGCACAGGAACTCTCCAGAGCGCTGCGCTCCAGGGCAGTCTTCTCCGAGGTAGAAGTGTGGATCGACTGTGACACACTTGGCACAAGTTTTGGAAGGTGCTAGGCCAAAGCAAGAGAATGTTGCCTGCTGAGCCCAAAGATGATGCCAGGTAACCAAGTCACAACTCGGGCTGAGAACCTCCCTGCTCATGATCCCAAACATCCACCATCTCAATAGAAGTGGTGACAACAAGTCCTGCCTGGCTCCGTTGTTTGTCATGACTGGTCCAACTTATCTCAGTCTATGCCTTTCTTAAAAATAATACACAGGGAACAGACAACTGTTTGTTTTGCTAACACGTAATTCAAGCATTAAGTGCCAAATAGCACCTGAATGGAAAACATGCAAGGCTCCAAGTTCTGCAGCGGTTCATAGGACAGAACAAGATCAGTCCCAAAAATTACTAGGAATCAGTTCCAACTGAGCCAAAAAGACTTGCTTCAAATAGGCAAGTGAGCCAATACAGATTGTGGGACACATGAGGATGGAGAAACCTGTCAGACTTCCCACCCACAAAGCACTTTACAGTATCGTACTTACCATTAGGTCTGACGAAGACAGTGGCTCTCCATCCAAGAGGAACTGTAATTAGAGACCCATTTGCAGTCAGATTCCACCTGGCTAACACTTATCCAGGACAGCACCTACAGTCTCCTATTCCCCTTGAGACCATCCCAGGGGTGGGTTCTTGGCACATGGTCCTTGCACAAGACTGCAAAGACTACCACAATAAATCCTATTCCTGCCTATCCATCACTCCTTCAGTTGTAGCTACCTGACTTAAGAACATACAAAGCCAGAAGGAACCAGTGATTTTCCTGTTTACAGACTTCAGGAGTCTCAGAAACTTTTCTAATTTGCAGAAGGGATATGACAGAAATCCAACTGCAATACTATTTATTTTGAGAACTACTCATCTTCACCTAAAAGCTTACATCCTAATTCTAGCCTTAACTCCACCTGGCTCCCAGTTACTGGAACTCAGGAAGCCTCTGCTTGCTAGACTGAAAGCACTATAAACAGCACACTGCTCTCCTGTCAACTTTTAAATTGAAGAAGTCTCCCTTATTGCTCCCTAAGGACAATCAGATGAAAATTACAGAGCAGTCCCAAAGTGAATCTTTCCTAACGACCAGGAAAAGCAATCTATTTCCTCCCCGGACACTGGGTTTCATAGCAGATGGGCATAAGAGCTCTTTGACAACTTGTGAAGTATTCAGAGGATGATTAGAATATGATTTTGCAGGTTGAGTAAGAGGAAAGAACCTACTAAATGAAGGGGAAAAAAAAAAAACCTTGCTTTAAGATACGGTTTGATGACGATGAATCTAGGCATTTGCTGCTAACATGAAGTGCATTCCAGCACTGCAGCACCTCTCACCCATAAGCAAGCACTTTTACTTGCTAAACACTTTCTTTTTGGTATATTTATTTAAAAACAGGCCACGAAAGTCCAACTGAAGCACAGAGTGCAAGAAAAACAGTAAAGATACTTGGCTCTGAGCAAAATGATGAGGGGAGAAAAGGAGGTGGTCACCCCTGCCAAAGCAGTATGTAATTTGGCAAGGTGGGCTGAGTCAGTGAATTACTTGATTGCAAAGTCTAGCTAAATAGTCGCTACCTGGCAGGAACAAAGTCTGGGGACAATCAGTAAACAAAGCTGATGAAATAGACAGGGAGGAAGGATTAAAACCTTAGGTCTTGCAAACAAAGAAAACAAACAAACAAAATCGATACTGAGCTCTGCCTGCCCTGGTCAACATCTCACTAAAATTTAAGCATAAACTACCAAACCTTCATTTTTAAAAGCTTATTCCAAGGTACTTTCCCACCATTTGCCACTGTGCTTCGGAACACCATAATTCTTCAACCACAGGGGTGGAAGGCATATAGCCAATACTCACATTGGAGGAGGCTGCCCTGGGAGACACATATACAAGTGCTGCAGATCGGTGGGTTTGATGGAACCATAATGGGTTTCCCTCCAAGTACAGCTGGGTGAGGAAAATACAGAAATACTGCAACAAAGGTAGCAAAGCCTCCACCTTGCAACACCAGACCATGACATCTCTGGTCTACCAACCCGCTAGGCTTCGTGCTTACCTTTTTTAAGCAGTGCAAAGTGGACAGTGGTGCCAAGTGAGCATGTTCCATTAGCAGGTTATAGGCCACGTCCAGGTGCTGCAGATTTACGAGCTGTTCCACCCCTGCAAACAAAGCAAGAAGCCACCAGCATGCCAGAAGATATAACCTAGGAACCTTCCCCCTGCCCCTCTCTCCAAGGCTAGTAAGAATAGCTGGGCCCAAGGTTTCAAGCTGTGTTCCTCCTGGAAGAGGGAAAGACCTCCCACTCGGAAGCACTCCCCCGCCTCGGGCTCACCATTAATGCTGTCAAGTTCATTGTTGCGCAGGATCAGAGTCACCAGCTTGGATCTGCTGAAGATGCCAAGGTTTGGCACCTTTGACAGGAAGTTATAGGCCAGATTGAGGTATTCTAGTTCTGTAAGGGTCTGTTCGGAGAGAAGAGCAGCACCAGATCAATGGAGACCTTAGCTCAAACCCTGATCCTGAACTCAGGCAGGGCACTACCTTTCTCTCCATCCTCCACATATGGGCACTAACAAAAAGCAAGTGATTCGCCAGCGCCACTTAGGGGTTTCCAGGCTATTTCTGCAGTAAAACGTCAATGTTTACATCTGGAGCTGTTTGCTTGGAGGCACTCAACATGATCTAACTCCTCTGCAAAATCTCCTAGAAGCAGCTTCCTTCTGCACCATGAACTTCACAGAAAGAGACAGGATGCTTTGCCCAAGGAAAAGATTGGACTTGCTACCACAAGAAGCAGCCAGCTTTCCAAAGAAAGGGAAGTGAATAATGTTTTGGGAGCTTCACTAATTCCATTAAAAATAAACAAACAAACAAGCTATTTCAAAGCTCCTCTCAAAAGAAGCAAATCTAGCCCAGCACAGACAGCATTTCAGCACTGTTCTCCAGACACACACATGCTGCTGTGACAGACAACCACCTTTCTAAAGTAACTGGCAGCCAATTTCTGAAAGCGGGAAGGAAACGTTACTGGCACTTTGGACAAACTGGATAGCAAGTCCTGGCTACATCATTCTCACCTACTGCACACGTTACAGTGAAGCCTCAGCCACACTGAAGAGATGACAATGATACATACAGCAAAAGTTCCTGTCTCAGAACAGATAGGGAATGTTGCCTTCTGCTCCCCCTCAGTGAGGCAGAGGCCACACAGAGGATGGTCTTAAGGCTACAAGCAGAAGCTCCACATCACATGCCTGTTAAGCCACGTCTCCCATCTCTTGTGACATACCTCACCTAGCAGGCACGTAGCTAAAGAGCAATTCAGTAGCATGCTCTCCATACACACATTCTGGGGCTCAACCCCAAATACTTACCATTAGATAGTGCTCACAGTCCTGGACCTTGTTGTGACTCAAGTTTAAGACTCTCAACACATTCAGTAATTGCTGAAGGGAGGAAAAGAGATAAGATCAGAGCCTACAAGAGTCTCTGCTGCAGCATGGGAAGCCTATCCTGCTGCGAGAGGTCATGAAAATGAATGCTGCCCACTCTCACCCAGACCCATCAGCATCAATAAAGGAGCACCCAGGTCCTAGCCATGATCATCTGCTCTCTTCCATTGTGCTCCACTCACCAGCGAGTCATCCAAGGCAGTGATTGAGTTATGGCTGAAGTTGACAGCCTGCAGTTCCAACCAGGGGAGAGCACAGCTCAGATCTCCACCACATGCTGAAATGATTTCCTAGGAAGAAGCAAGGAGCCATTCCCTGATGAGTACTGGCTGTTACAACAACAGCAGATGAACAAGAGAGAACTGCTAGTGAGAACAAGGCTGGCATTTTGTACCTTATGCCCTGTCTTGCCTTCAGAAGGAACAACATTTAAGTCACTAATTCAAGTATTTAGTCATGCTGCTCCCACCACATCCAAATATTTAGAAAGGAGATGCTTTTTCACTCTACTCAAGTGACAACAGTTATTCTAATATGTTATAATCAGTAAACTCTGAATTTTAAGCATGAAAAGCACAGAGCTCTGGTCAAGCAACACAGGCTCTGGCAGACAGGGGATACCACAAAGCGGACCATCCTCCCCAGTAGGCAGTAGATTCTGTGCCCAGAGCCTCACCACAACCTACACTACGCAGGTCTCCACAGTCAGAGCTTGCATTCACATCTCAAAACCCCACCGAGAACCAGTGCAGATGAGACACAGGGGAACACCATTCCTCTATCAAATCTAATTAAAGAGGTACAACCAAATAAACCCCGATTGGCTGCAGATCTGTGAATAGGGAAATGGCCTGACACATCAAACAAGCACTTTAAGTGATACAAACATTGGTAAAAGTTAGAAATTCCTAAGCACCAAAAGGGTGCAGAGCATCAGAGCACAGCTGTGGAACTAAGGAGGGATATTTCAGCACTGAGTCATGAGTAGTACCCCAGAGCAGGGAGAGGGGAAGCCATACACTGCATCAACTGATAAAACAGCGTCATCTCCCACATCTTCCTTGCTTGAAGGGTTGTAGGATCCCGACAGTTTTCCCCATGGGATCCACAGAGACCTCACTCACCTCCAAGGTACTGATACACTTGCAGCAGGTTAGAGATTCCAGCTGTGAATAGACTAATCGCAGTCCCCGAAGGCAGTGTGGAGGGACAGACTTCAACTGCAGCAGAGATAAGAAAGGAAGAAAAACATATGTGAGTATTAAAATGTGAAAACAGCTGCCCATCTCCACAAGTGATCACCCATCTCCCTGCTGCAGCAGGCAGCCCTTCCATTCTACTCCTTGTTCATATCCAGGCTTGGCTGCAAGCAAAGGTTGAAGAAGCCTGGACTTAGCCTTCTAGGAAGGCCACAAAAGCTACCACTTGTTAAGAGCAGAGGGGTTCTGCAAGCACAGAGCTCGGGCAGAAGCAGCCACACAGCAAGGCTCAAAGCCAATTTCGCCTCCCATACTTACTTCCAAATGTCGAAGGGACTTGAAAGGGAAGATCTTCACAGCAGATTGCAAAACACAATTTGGATCATGAACAAGCTACAGAAACAGAGAAAGAAACTTTGCATAAGTCTCCATTTGTGCTGTAGTACTGCTATCTTGCTGCACTGGTTGCAGCATCATAAACGGGCCCCTACACCTCTGGTGTTCACTAAAAGGCTCTCCCCACAACTGCTTGCATCAGCACTGACTCATTGCCCTAGCACAAGACCTAGAACTGCCAGGCACACAGCACTGTTTCTTCTCCCCTGCCCATATGGCTTCACCCTGTGGTTTCAGTGCACAAGGAGGTCTGACAGCTGGATTCCCCATCAGCCACTACCAACAAAGCTGCTATGCAGAGAAACATCTCACTGCTAGAGCTGTGTTTGCCAAACAGCTGAGCTGAACTAGCAAGGTGGTGGGAGGGGTGCATGCGCATATCACTGGAGAAGGCTGGATAAGGCAAATCGCAAGCAAATACAATGGGAAACAGCTGGCCACCAAGTCACTGTTAACATGAGACGGAGGAATCTAAAAACTCACTCCCCGCGCTCTGCCGTACAGCCACAGACTCTCTCACCACAGGAGAGTGAGGCCATGTTCACTTTAAATCCGTCTTTTTATGCTTTCTACAGTTGTTGCATAAACAGCACTTCAGAGAGAATAATGAAGCGGTTAATGCTCCTACCGCAGCCACCAGAGAACAAGTGGAGAGGCCACCTCTGCCAGCTACATCTCAGCTCACGTAGAAGTGACTCATCAGGTGCAGAACACAATCCCCAGGCCTCATCATCATGACAGCTTCCATGCTTCCAGCCATGCCATGAATCACGGCACTGGCGCCTGCCAGCACTAATGCAGCATATTGAACAGGGCCGTTTGTAGGGAATGATGAGCTCCGATGATCAGCTTTAGCAAAGTTTATTACAGGGCCATCCTTGATTTGTGTCCTGGCAATTTAATCACCTTCTATCTTCGCCCTGCACTGTTTTAAGAAGCTGGACAGGCTGATATAAAGGGTCAGTTCCTCCAGGCAAATCCATTGCTGCAGGGTTAACGGCAGCTTCCCCTTCTTTCAGGGTTTGTTATAAAAAGAGCCTGCTAATGCGGTTAACACACCCACGTGAGGCAACGTCCTCCTGACTGGGCTCTCTTGCCTTCCTGGGACCTGCTGGAGCAGATGCGGAGGCTGCGGAGCCCAGGCAGCCCCCAGGCCCTGCACTGACCTCCAGCCCTACCGTGTCACTCTTAAAACCTCCCAGCAATGTCTGAACAACGAGTCTTCTGTTGAAAACACTGTAAAACGCACTGCAGTACCAGGGACTGAGACTGCAGTTACAGCATCTCCTCAGCGCCTGGGCGCTAATAATTGTGTATTACCAGCATAGGGGAATGCACATAATTGTAATAGCAAGGGAATTAACAGAGTTCCTTCCCTTTCCCCTTGCAGGCCTGTTTCACCTCTACTCCCCTCCTAGGGAGCCCCGCGGCCGGTACAGCCTCGTGCAGCCTCACACCACGCACCACCTGTGGGGAAGCCCCGAAATCCCCAAGGGCCGCGTTCCTCCTTCCCCTAGAACCGCCTTCAGCGCCCTGGCGAGCAAGGCGCCGGGCGGCGGCGCAGCCCGGGCCGGCAGCACCGCGCACCTTGAGGGAGCGGGTCTTCTGCAGGACGTCGAAGAGGAACTGCGCCTGCAGCAGCGCGGCCGAGTCGGCGGGGTGCGAGGGCAGCGCCACGAAGCCGCGGCCCTGGTTGCGCGAGCCCAGGTGCTGCTCGAAGAGGCGCGTGAGATGCTGCAGGGCGGCGGCGGGCAGCCGGAGCGTGCTGCGGCCGGCCAGCACCTCGTCCCCTGCGGAGCCAACGGGAGAGAGGGGAGAGGAGGGAAGCAGAGCGCCCGCCGGCGCCGCCGCCTCCCGCCCGCCCGGCGCCGCCGCTCACCCGCGTCCTGGAGCAGCCGCGCCAGGCCGCGCACCAGCGTCTCCGCCGCCGCCATCCGCGCGGGACGGAGGCCGAGCGGGGCCCGGCCGCGCCGCTGCCGCCGCTGCCGCCGCGCGCACTTCCGCGTTGCCACAGAGGCGCGCGCTTCCGCCGCGCCGGGCGCGGGCTAGAGCGCCGCCGCTTACATCCGGTTGCCATGGAGCCCGCCCCAGCGTCATCCCCCCGCCCGGCGGGGCCCGCGCCCCCGGCCCCGCGCGCCGCCGCCAGGGGTCCCGCCGCCGCCGCCGCCGCCGCGCAGGGCCGCGGCCCCGCCCCGCCCCGCCGCGCCCCGGGGGGGCGCCCCGCGCAGCGGCCCCTCGGCGGCGCCCGGGCGCGGGGCGGCGGCGCCCGGCCGGGGAGCGGGGGGCGGGAGGCTGCGTGGCCGCCGCCGCCGCGGCTGCTCCGCTCCGCTCCGCTCTCCTTCCCGCGCGCCGCCAGGTAGGGCCGGCCCGGGGCCGCCGCTACGGGAGGGTCAGGGCGGGGGGTGATGGGGCGACGGGACCTGCTGCTGTCACCTCCCCCGGCTGCAGCCCACGGGCCCCGAGGACGCGCGTGACCCCCGCCTCGCTGTCCCGCAGCGCCCGCGCTCCCGCCCCGGCCCCGGTTCGTGATGCCCAGTGCATGGCGCGGCACGGCACGGTGCTGCAGGGCACGGCACGGTGCTGCACGGCACGGCACGGCACAGGCACGGGCAACGATGCGCAGCGCGGTGTGTGTCACTGCATGGCGCAGCGTGCGGGGTGTCCTCGGGCGCCTCCCGGTGCAGCGTGGCTTAGTCCCTGGCAGGGCTGGGTGCAGAGCACGGAGCGCAGCGTGGGCCCGGGGACACAGCACAGCTCGGCGCAGGGTGCCCGCACGTCCCGTCCTCTCGCTAGCCTGCGCGCTCAGGGCCCTGCAGACACCTGTGCGGAGGGGTGTCCTTGTCACCGCCCGGGGCTGGCGCTCTGTCTGGGACCGGCTTTCCTTCCCGTGCGTGCACGTAGGTGTGTGTGCGCCTGCCCCTCGAGCCGCATCCCGCCTGCGCGCTGTCTGCCGGGCCTGCGAGGACGCGGACGGGATGCGAGGGGCAGGTGCTGCAGGAGCGAGGCCGTACGGTGGTTTGTGCAGCCCATTCCCTAGGGTGTTGGATTCACTGACGTGCTTCAGCCTTGCCAAATACTCGAGCATTTGTAGCTTCAGTGTAGCCATGTGGCAGAGAGGCCCACAGGTTAAATACTTCCCTGATAGAAAGTTTCTGTGTTTTGTGTCTTGTGCGCTGCCGTGTTGTTTTGTCGTGCGTGTCCTTGTTCCTCCATTGTGGCAGAGGAGAAATGTTTTGCACGGTCCAGTCTCATTTTAGTGAGCTCCACGGGCACTGTGGCCGTCGCAGCCCGTCTGAATGCTTTGGTGTATGCAGCAGTACTAGCCCTGCTCATTGCCTCCGTGGACATGCTTGTCAGTATGTCTTTGGGGGAAATCTTTCCAAGCCTTTAATCCTCCTTCCTGAGCTTTTCCTGCCTGTGCCTGTCAGCTGCGTTCTCCTGCTGTCCTTTACCCAAGGCTGGCATTGCCCATGTGGCATCAGCCTCTTGTCCGGATGCTTCACAGCAAAATTATTCTTAGTTTAGGTTAGGAAAGAGCTAAGGAGGCGGCTGCTGGTGGCTATTCCCGTGCAGCCCCTCGCGTGCAGCTCGCTGCAGCCCCCTGACTGAGCCTTCTCGTAGGGGCGATGCAAACTGCTGTTCCCATTGCCGGGCCAGACGCAGCGATGTCCCCAACGCGCCTTGCTGGGAACACGAGGAGCCTCCTGCGCTGCTGCGAGCTGGTGCTCGGCTCAGGGAGGCCCTCGTGCAACCTGCTGCAGCGGCTGCGGGTCTGCTCGGCTGCCAGCACTGTGGCGACCTGCCCGCTGTCACCCGCCTTCCCGCGTGTTTTTCTTTAAGGACTGTTTTGCCTGGATCATTGAGGCGAGCGGCGATGATTTAGATGCGCTCTGTTCTGTCCGCGGGCAGAGCAGGCCGTGTTGAGAGGGGAAAGTCTGCAGGAACCGGAGTAAGCAGGAGGATGCGCTTGTGGAAGGAGAGGGAAGGTGCGGGGGCACAAGCCAGCAGGCTGGTGGGTTTTTCTGGCCTCCTTGCAAATCTGGCCTGCTGGCATTATGCTTCCATTACCGAAAATTAGTTCCAGCAGGAATGCTGAATCACGTACTGCCGACAGCCATGAGGTACAGTGGGGTGGAGGTATCGCTCGTTTGGGCTTCCTTGCCGTTTCCTGCCTTTTGCCATGCATGCCTGGTTTGAGAGCCCAGGGAGCGATCCCAGCAGGCTGGGTGGTTCAGCATGAGTCTCACTAGCAGAGATCTCCCTGATATTCATTATAAATTTCTCATTTAAATTTGAACTCCCTTGTCTGAGTCACTTTGTCCTGAAAAAATCCTTTAGTCATGTTTTACATATTGGCATGTCCCCTCCTCATCTTAGTCATCCCATATTGCACTAGACAAATTTAGCACCTCACCTTTCCTTATAAATCAGTCCCTCTGGCCTGTTGGCAGTTTTTGTTGCCCTTCCCTGAGCTCATTCTCTCTGTAGGCATCAGAAATGCTAGGCCAGCTCTGGGCAGGTGTCTCCAAGCCTCCTTGAAGCAGTAGCATCAGGTGCTTGAGAAAAAAGGGCAAGTGGCCTCTACTGACCAGCCATAAATTGGTGCACCAAAGGGGAGCAACAGCGTTCCCTGATCAGGAACTCTCCCTGCAGCCCTCCATTTTCAGTGCCCCACAAAAGATATCCCTCAGCCTAGGGGCAAGAGGGGACATTACCCATTCTCAGGCTGGCCCTGGCAGAGTAGCCCACGCGCCAGCTCTCCGGAGCCTGGAGGGACCCTTCCCTCTTTAGGAAGGGAGCAGAAAAGCTTTTTCCAGACTGTGTGCCAGTGAGAGGTGCTGTTACAGACACAGGGGCTCTCTTCCTTTACAACTTCTATAACCACCTTACTTAGCTGCTCGGCAAAGCTGTTACAGATTGACATGTTTTCAGCACATTTGAAAATATAACTGCTTGGGTGGGCAGAGAAAGATTCTGTTGAATTTTTCATCCCTTTTACCATCATTTAGGCAGTCAGACTGTAGTTTTATGTTCGCTATAATTTTTTGCAAAGCTCGAGCCAGAAGAGTTTATTGTGTCCAGCAGTTCCCCTGCCTGTTCGTTTCTCCCCTCCTTGATCAACAATACCCATGTGGGCCTTTTTGTAGCTTCAGACGAACCTGCAGTTGACCTGTAACAACAAAGCACATTGTTTCACTGCATTGCTGATAGTTTCCAGTTTCCGCTGGAGGTCCCACAAGATGCAGAGAGGAAGAACTGAGCATTAGGAGTATTTCTTTTTTTTTCTTAAATTACCTTTACTGCTTTGCTAGTTTTACAGACTTTGCCACTGCAGGAACTTCCTTCCAAACCCCTATAGCCAATTTGCACCCTGGAATAGTAGTGCTTACAAAGGATTTTTGCAGTTAGGCCCCTCTGCTGTAACTTTGGAGATTTTGTGCCCCATATAAATACCCTTAAAAGATTACTGTGCTTTGTCCATGATGTGATGCAGAGCCAGCCTCCACCTTCTTCTTAGTGTATCAAAACATTCTCTTGCTTCAGTTTCAAATTTCTTGCTGTTTGATTTCGTGCAGTGATGCCCTCTTTTTAAAAGAGAAATTAAATAAAAGCCAAACGGGGCTTTATCCTTTTCTCTGTCATGCCTCCTACTAAAAAAGAAGCTCACTCTTTCTTTTACAAATGATTTCCAGACATCTCTCCTTTTTCTGCTTTTTTTTTTTCTCTCTGAACCCTTTTGCTCTTTCTTGGAAAATAAGGGGTTAAAACATGAAGATGACAGATTAAGTAGGAACCCTTACAGACCATGATGGATTGGGTATTTCCATTATTTTCTATTCTATCTCTTGTGAGTTTGGACTCTGCATTTGCTTTTTAGACTTCTGTCTTGGGAGCATATTTCTCTTGAGCTGCTCAGGTTTCACTGAGGGGTTCAATTACTGTAGAGCCCTATCCAGTATTTGGGGGGTTTCTTGCATTGGAGTTTAACCTTGTTCATGACAACTAGGAGGATGAATTTCAAACTGAGGAAAATAAACAGCAAAAATCATATGTTATTCGGTTAGTGCAGAGTTTCACCTTGAATTTTAATCACCCCCATAGTTCTATTTCTGTGTTGCTGTTTCTCTGGTATTCCTCATATTTATCTCTAACCTAAGTATTTGTAGTGTATAAATTCAGGTCTTTTCATGCTCACTGTCTTTGTCATTCATAAATACATTAACAAATACCTGTAGTTATTTTTTTTTCTGTCACTGTTGTCTCTAGTACTGAACATAATTTTGCTTGCAAAGTCCTTGTGGTACTGTACAAAGGCACAGTGGTCTTTTTCTCTAAGGCTGGAGTGTGCAGCTTCAGAACTATTCTGTGCCTGTTCACAGCCATATCACATTGTAATATGTCTGACTTCCAGCTGTAGTGCTTCTGGCGCTGTGCGATAGGTTGTTCGTTGGTGTGAGTGTGTCCTGAGATAACTGCTATGTCTGTAAAATGTCCGGGAGGAGACGCTTGGACTAGAAGAGCATGCTTCATCAGTGGTCAGAGCAGCCCCTCAAAAAACAGATGGCCTCAGAATTTTGGGGTTTGTAAGATAACTTTCCAGGAGGCAGAATAAGCACTACAGAATTGGTAGTAGCGCCTTCTAGAGACCTTCAAAGATGGAAGGAGGTATGAGGAAGGGCCCTGCCTGGTCTCACCAATAGCCTGTCTGGTTAATGTCTTGCCTCAAGCAGGGGTTGATACCAGGTACTTCAGATGACACAGTAAGAAACCTCTCGGTAGATCCCTATAGTGTAACCTCTAGTCCCTTAAGCCTTCCTCTTTGTCTTTCTCAGCCAGCATATGCTTCAAGTGAAAGACCTAGAGTGATGCTAGGTCTTTTCAAACTATCCTCAGATTTTGCTGTTTTTTTTTTCACCATCAGTGACATCACTGAAAAAATATGTTTTCTTTTGCCAGTTTTGAATTCATTTGTATTCTTCCCTTGTAGTTTTAACAAACGTCTCTCTCCCTGTGCTTTGGGATGAGAACATTTTCCTTATCCACCTCTCTGCCCAAGCCACTGTGTGTGTGTGCCTATGTCCTGCATCTCCTCCCTTCACCTTCCCCATGTTCTCTGTGTGTCCACAGATGACTTTTGGGAGGCTGGTGGCCTTCCAGTGCCAGTCACTGAACCGCCTCCCACTCTTTCTGATCTGATGGGAGATGGTGGGGCTCGTGCCTTTCCCACGTTGTTCTTCCCCCGATGGTTGGGGACACGCCACCTTTGCACAGGTGTGTGGCTTCACACAGGGGCAGTGTGTGAAGAGCTCCCGCTCTGCCTTGCTGAGCACCCTCACTGAGCAGCCACTCGCTGGGAAGAGGGCAGGGAGATGACAGGGCCGTGCTGGCCTTGAACTGGGAGAGCTGGTTCCCGAGGCAGCGCGGTTGGGCCGTTGCTTGGTGCCGCTCCGCCCGAGGGACAGCCCTGTCCTCATGAGGCTGGGGGCTCCCAATGAGGGGACCCCTCAGGGCCTGATGCCATGGGGTCAGTGTCCCACGACAATCCCCTGTCCTGCCCTCTCTCCACAGGTTATGCCACTCTCCAGGTTTGCTGGGTGCCTGCCAGTGAAAGAGAAGGGCTGATATTTTGCTCAGGCCCTTAGGTCCTGAACCAAAATGGCAGCTGGAGAGCCGCCTCCCGTAGGAGATGTCTTCATCGACTTGCAGCAGGTGAGGCGGGAATGCAGCCGCTGCTCACTGGGCACGTGGGCACACACTCCCTCGCTCCCGTTTCTGCCCCTGCCTCTCCCTGCCATACCTCCCTTCTCCCTTTCTGCCCTGGCTGGGGAAAGCCTGGAGCTGCCTCCGGCTCTGTCAAAGCCTGAGGGCCCCGCGGAGATGCCAGGGGCTCGCTGGCCCGCGTGGCCCAGCTGTGGTGGCACACACGGCACAGCTGGGAACGGGCTGCCGTGCGGGCACCGTTTGGCTAAAGCCGCCTTGCTCCCTCTTTCCGCCCAGCACAGGCAGATTTGTCACAGTTGGGCCTCCTCCTGTTCCCATGGAAACACGGGAGTCCACAACAGCTCAACGCTGGCATTTCGGCTGTATTGACGGAAAATTTTATCCGCCGCTGCTGCTCAGGAGGCAGAAAGGACAGGAGTCACCTGGCGATGCTCTTCTCAGGGCATCACCACCAGCAAAAGGCAGAGAAGCGCCTGCAGCCTGAAATGAAGGGAAGATAGGCAGAAAAGCCTAAAGAAAGCATGCCGGGGACCAGGTAAATAGGGAGGCCTGAGGAGAGCACAGGGCTGGTGGGAAGGTGCAGGACCATGCACTATAGGGGCAGCTCTCCAGAGCTGAGGGAGCAGCTTTAAAAGCCCTCCCAGAGTAGGGAGGCTGTTACATAGCTTCCCTAGGAAAGAAGGAGAAAAGAGGAAGTAAAGAAAGGAAAGAAGAGAAGGGAGAGATCAGTCTCCCCAGCAAGGCACAGTATTGTTTGCAGAGTATCAAAATCCCGAGGACTGTAGGAGTCCACAGTGTTTGATTGTTGTCTGGCGATTTCTGTGCAGGGCAGAGATCACGCAGAGAAAGCCTCTCCTGGTGCCGAGGACGATGAGGACTTGGATAAGACTTTGTCAATCAAGAGATTTGGGGACCTGATAAGCAAGTCAGCATCGAGTGATCTGGAGAAGCAAAGACGCAGCTACAGTGAGAGAGATTTCGAGTGTATGTAGGTTTGAACTGTTGTATCACTTCCACCTGCTCTGCAGCCTTATCCTGGGGCCCTACAGGTCTCAGTGATGTGCTTCTTGCTCCCTTCCTTCAGGGCGATCTCAAAGTGCCAGGCGCATGCAGTTTAGCACCACTGCTCACGACCTGTCCCCAGTCTGCTCCCTCCTGGGTACTGGTATTCCCTGATCTGGCTGCTGGTATTCCCTGATCCTGAAGATGCAGCTGCTTCTCAGTCTGTAGCTCAGGCCTGGGCTGTGGCTCACCACCTCTCAGTGTTGGGGACTTATGCAGCCCCTTCCACCAAGTTAAAGTTTCCAGTTTGAGAATGTTTTTTCCTCCATATGGCTGCAAAGAAACATCCAAACATGGCTAGAAGCCAGGCTGTCTTCCTCTGTCTCAAGGCAGATGGCTCCAGTCAAACATGCTTGTATATCTCTAAATAGCACCCATGAAGCCATCGGCCTTATCTGCTCAAAGAAAGCATGCAAAATGAAAATGGGGTGTGAGTTTAAAATAGGGTAGCTATTACACCTGATCAACTGATCAACATGTTTGTTGCACTGACTCCCAGGTTTTGAGGGAACCAGTCTGCACAAAGGCACTTTGGCTGTAAAATGAGAGCCTGCCCACAGGAGCTGTTGTAGGTTATTGCCTCGTGTGGATTAGTTGCATTTGCCGGTAGAAACAGCACTAGAGGCAGATGCTTGAATTTCTTGTGAAAGGGCAGGAAGAGATGTCCACCAGTCAGCAGGCCTTTGGTGTGGCAGGTGGGTAGCAATGGTAGCCAGAATTTTCCCAGTCTCTGGCTCTCTACAAGCCGATACAGCTCATTTTCCAGCCTAGCCTCGATAGGCCACAACCTCAAGAACATTTTGTTTCAAAGCACATCAGAAGGCTGCTTGGCCTTGAAATTTCTGCTCGGCTACTCATTTCCAATTGCTGTTGTGCAAGCAGGCTGGTTTGCTGGTAAGGGCTATTACCGCAATGCACCCCAGCTGCTACTTGCTGCTTGTCGGGCTGCTTCTCTGTGGAGGCTCTGTTCCAATAACACTTTCCACCTGAGCACGCAGTCACTTGTGGCGTGGCTGCTACATGCTAACAGCTTTGCCACTGGTGACAAATTTGAGTATCCATCTTGTGCCGGAAGGACTCACCTGCTCTGCCTGCGTGTGCAGGTGTGCGGGTTGGCTCAAGTTCTGCTTGTGCACACGTAGCAGAGGCCTCCTGGAAAGTTCGGCAGCAGATTTGTACTGATTTTGCTTTCTTAATTATCAGTTATTTTCCTAGGGACAGAAGGGGACCTTAAGCTGTACTGTTGGAAGAGTCCTTCTTTCTTTGTCAGAATCAAGCTTTTTCCTCTAAGCTTCCGATGTATCCTTGTTATCTGGAACTACATCACACGTGGCATTGGAAGTTCTATGTAATTCATATTCATAAAGCTGGGAGATCTGGTTAGCTCATTAGACTTTCAAAGGCATTCTGTGAACCCTTAGAGGTGAAAGCTCTCTGGGCAAGTAAATGTTTTCTGTTCAATTCCAAGCCAGGAATTATTAATATTCAAATTCTTCCTCTGAGCTCACAATCCAAATTGCTTGCATCTTTTGTGTCGACCTTACTGAAAAGTGTAACTGAACATCTAGAACACATCAAGCAATAGAGCCCTTTTGTACAGCAGGCAGGCAGTGCAAGGGAGGTGACAGGGAAGGAGAGCAGGGAATGGATACTCAGAAGGTGCAAGAGGACCGGGAGGAAGAAGAACGTGATGCAAGCATTTTCTCATTAGGGAGGGGTATGTTTTCCACACCTGCAGGCCACATCTGCAGCAGATGTGGTCAGTTGCTACGAGGAGGGCTAAGGGCAGGAGTGAGGAGTGGTGCTCCCCTTTTCTGTGCCATATCAGCCACCACCACTGGACTTCCTTGCAGCTGGCAGCCTGAAGCTTGAGCATCCTTCTGAACTGAAGTGCAGATGCATCTCTCTTGGTTTGATTTCATTTGCCTTAGATATGGTCGATCCGGAAGGGAAAGACGGGCTGTGATCTCAGCAGATCTTGATGCTGTTGAAGGAGCAATGTGCCTTTAGGTCTGCTCAGTTGAGGTCCTCCTTGCTTCTGTTATGCTAGAAATTAATATAATCTATTTAACTCAAAGAACTAAAGAACAGTTCACAAGAAAGAAATGTTAGTAAAGAGCCCAAGCTCTTCCCATCTTGCAGACATTTGACCATACCCAATCCCTTCTATTCCTGCCTCTCCTGCAGAACCAAGGGGGTGTGTGAAATATTCCTGCTGTTCCCAAGGGGGGAAACAAGGGAGAAAAGACCTGAGAAACCAAAGGAAAGGAAACATGACACCAGAACAATGAACCTGCCTGGCTCTCCCAGGGAGGAGGTTACAGCTCCCATTGAAAATGTCCTTTGAAGGTAGTTTTCAGTATAAACAGATTTTGCTACATGTCACAGGAAAGCTGGGAAGGAACCAAATCAAAACAGACTGGAAACAATTCCTCAGGAAGAGCTGCTGTGCAAAGCCCCCTTGCGAAGTTGCTGGTGCCCCCATGTTTTGGCTTCTCCAGGTGCAGCCCCAGAATCTGTGTGTCCTGCAGACCTTCCATGGGAGGCTTCATGCCTGCACATAGACCTACTCAGTGCACTACCGTGTTTCTCAGTGAAGGTGCAGAAATGCCATTAATTTCTTCTCTCTGCTAAATTCCCTCAACATTCAGGTCAAGCCTATATGAATTTCTCTGCGTATATTAGTTGAAACAAAAGTTCTCCTGCCCTGTTTTTTATCCTGATTTTGAAAGAGAACCTCCTAATTGAACCTGCATTTCAGATGCTGGTAGATACAAGCCCTCCCAGTACCTGAGACACGGGCCTGCATTGCATCTGCACTAAAAGATATGGTCAGCAGTGGTCCTGTGAGTGGACAGGTGGGCCTTTTTATCAAAGCCTGTGGATGAAATAGAGCATATTTATTAATCTTGAGGAACTAAAATACATTTTTGGTGGAACTAAAGGACATTTTTGATGAAAGAGATGTCTGTAAAGAGCTCAAACTTCCTGTATGAGGATGTAAGGAATATTTCCCATACTTAAGAGGGGGTGGTGCCTATGGCAGCTCACCGCAGCTCTGCACAGCCATGCAGATGGTTTTCGGCAGTTAGGAAAGCCAGGCCTTTCTCAGGGTGCTGAGGCCATGTTGGGGGGCTTTGGCACTGCATGAGGGCTGCCTCCTTAGCCGCTCCAGGCGGGGTGCAGCCTGCCACATCACTGAAAGAGCTTTGCTGTGTCCCTGCGGGCTGGTGGCTCTCCTTGCCCTTCCTGGCCCTTGATCTCCAGACCAGGCTGTTTCCTGGAGGGGCGCCTGGCAGGTTCCTCCCAGCCTCTTCCTGCCCCTGACTCTCTTTTTCTCTCTCAGTCCACCGCCAAACCTCACACCACATCCATCACCCCCTTTCCACTCATCTCCCTCCCGCCCTCAAGTTCCAAAAGAGGCCCCCACGCTCCAGCAGGAGGAAAAAAAGGAAAAGGAAAAAGAAGAAAACTTCAGTGCCCCCCTCAGAAGTCACCCCCACCATCCAGGAAGTAGACGAGGAGGGGGGAGAGGAGGAGGAAGAAGAGGAGGAGGAGGAAGAAGGAGAGTCTGAGGCAGAGGAGGCTGAGGAGAAAGAGGTCTCTGCTGAGTCTGAGAGTGAAGCTTGTGGGAAGGACACGTCCCCTAAGCTGGAGCACCCAAGCAAACCAAAGGCAAGACCAGGGCATCCTTTCCTGGGTGGTTCTTGCAGGCTGGAGGAATGTGGGAGGTAGTTGATACTGTGAGGGAGCCGGGGAGCATGACCAAGGGAGCATGCTACTTGGGAAAAGTGTTTGGAGGGGACATCCTGGAAGTTCAAGAGCTGAGGAGCATTATAGGAAGATTGGTTTTGTGCCTGAGGGGCAAAAAAGGCTGCATGTGTGCATGGGTCCCAAGGTGTGGGGATCATGGGGACTGTCGGGGGCATGGGAGGATCTGCATGTTGAGGGCTGGGACAAAGGCTGCCCCGCCTGGCTCTTGCTCTCAGGACTGTCCTCTATGCAGTTCACCATCGGCAGTGATGAGGACGAGTGTGGCAGTGCTGCAGCCCCTGCACAGTTCCATGTGGAGGAGGAGTGTGGTGTCCCGTCCCCCGCACCACGCTTTGCTGATCTGCTGCAGGACAAGGGCTCTGCCTCCCTCCGCAGGTAGGAGAACATGTGCTGGCTGGCTGACACTCTCCCTCGTTTGGGGTCCCTCACAGATCCTGAGCCTGGGGTGGCACAGGGAGATGTGGGAGTGTCCAACCTGAACTCACCTGCTGAACCAGAGTCCATGGGACACGGTGTGAGAGCTGCCAACACTGTTGCTGCTCTCTAACCAAGACAGTCAACCTGGGACTACTGCAGCTTCCTTGGCTCTTTGGGATCCTGAGAGCGCAGATTTGTGGCACTGGGCTGTACCTGTGTAGGGCCCTTCCTCCTGCCTGACTTGAGTATGGGAAGCCCCAGGAGGCTCAGCTAAGTCAGGGGACTATGAGTCTGTTGACTTGAGACGAGCCCCTAACACTGACTGCAGTTTGATCCCGTTCTGCAGGGAGGATAAGAGGTTACAGGGCAACTGTTAAGTATTGGAACAGGTGACTCCGGGCTCTGCTCCTTCTCAGGGAGTTATTGGTCAGGGCTGGGACAAGGGACTTCAGCCTCAAGAGCGGCCACTGTCACTATCCTTCTCCCTGCTCATCCTGTCTGCTACCATCAGTGTCTTCATTGGTTCCTACAGTGCCCCCGGGCCTCGGGAACGCCTGTCTCGTGGGTGGGAGAAGCGCAAGCCCTGGGGCCAGGTGGTGAGTGGGCAACGGGTGACGTACGACTTGAAGGAGAGAATGTGCATTGGCAGCATGACCACGCTGGAGAGTGCAGCGTACCAGCGCGTCCCCACTGACGAGGCCGAGGCCCAGATGCTGGCATCTGCTGACTTGGACGGCATGAAAAGTGAGTGTGTGGTTTGTGACACTACCTCTGCTGCTCATACATGTGTCCCTTGCATCTCCCTACTCTGCCTTCCCCCTCAGCAGCTCCAGACGTGGCTCCAATCTCCCCTGAGACCCTGGTCCTCATCTCCCTCTCCCCTAGCCCCTGCTCTTCCTTCTATCTTCGGTCTTCTCTCTGTCAGCCTTGCTACAGTCCCCAGGTTTCCATGTGAGCCCAGCACCTCCCCTGCCATCCACCCAGCGGGCACTGGCCCTCCTCCACCCACCCCACTGCCCTCTCTGTTTCAGGGCTCCTTGTGTTTCTCTGAGACCTAGCTCTCTCCTTTCCTGACACACTTTCCCAGCAATCAGCCCTCTGTGTGCCACGCCAGCGCTGGCATCGCAGAACCTGATGTAAGGAGCCTCTCCGCTCCTCCCGGGGAGGCAGCTGCCCCTGCCGAAGTGCCTTTGTGAGGGACTGCCCCTGTGCACGGCGTGAGGGCAGACAGAAGAGACGTCATGGAAATGCACGCTCCGGGCCCGAGGACATGGAGAATTCAATAGGTTGCTCTGCAGGCTGGAGAGGGAGGGAGACACCGGAGGGAAGTGAGGGAGAGAAGCAGTGCTGCCTGCAGAGCCGTCCCTGAGGCTGTCCCTGGGCCACGGTGCCGCATCCCTGGATATCCAGCAAGAGACCTCCCTGCAGAGCCAAGGACCGTGCTCCCAGGAAGCAAGCGGGACAGCCACCCACGGGAGCAGCTCCGTGTCCAGCCCTCTTTTTCAGGACCTCATCAGCCCCTGGGGACTGCAACAGCCAGCACCTTCATGCCCCGCCATGCTGAGGGGAACGAGGTACCAGGGCTAGTGCCGGGGCTCCAGTGAAGCCCTCGCTGGCTGCACGGGGGCTCTTGCTTCCTGCGCCCAGCCTGGCGACCCCAGCCCCTCCGCGGAAGGTGAGTGGCTTATGGCGCCTGACCCTTGACCTTCGCAAGGGCAAAATGACAACCCTTCAAGAGGGAGAGCAGGCAGCGAAGGACTCGGAAGGGGACAGCAGCCCGGAGGTAGCATTAAGCACCTGCATTCGCAACTCAGTTGGCTATGAAGATTTTGATGAATTTGCCTTCAATTTTGAAGACTATGATTTATGGGAGGCCATCAGAAACCATCTGGGCTACCCAGGCGGGGAGTCCACCTGTAAGTACCGAAGCAGTGACCCCACAGTTGCAGCTGTAGATCAGGTTCTTTTCTCCCACCTTGTGTTTGCTGCCTGCCACCCTCCCTTGGTCAGGTTGTGCTCCCGGTTTAGAGGATAAATGTTTGAAAGCTTCTACCCAAATGCCCCACTCTATGCAGCCCTATGCCTGGAGGTGTTAGAGGGGCTGTCTGTGTGTCTGTCCAAAGTCTTTGTACAGATCTGACTTGTAATGTTGAGGTGCTTCCCTGGGCATATCCTACTTGAGCAGCTCTGAAGGTGACTGCAGCTTGTTGTTTGTATTTATCACGATGTGGTCTATGCTGTGGCCGTAAGAAAAGCAGCTGCTCCAAGGCATATATATATATGTAAGACAGAGAAATTTCCCCTTCCATCTTTGGCACAAGGTGACAGGGTGCAGTTGCTCTCTGTTTGCTGGAATTTGAGCTGGGCTGTGGATCCGACAGCAGCAGCAGTAGGTATCAAGTTCTCAGCTCTGCATTGTAGACTAATGCCAGGAGGAAAAAATAAACCAGCCCTTGTGTCTGCAGGCATGAGTGTGTCTGTGGAATAGCTAATAGCAAGCTGGCTGGGATGTCTGGAGAGAGGAAAGGAGGAAGAGTGGAAAAAGCAAGGAAGGAGAGAATAAAAGTCCTGAAAGCAAAGATATCTTTCTGTTCTTCACATCTCTTTCCTCATCTGAGCATCCCTTGCAGAGAGCCGGGTCCCTGAGCTGTGCCAAGGATTGCACAGAAATCAGAGCCTCACTCCCACCTTGTACAGGCTGTGTTTTCTCAGCAGGTGGTGGCAAGTCATAGTTAAAAAATGTCTTTGTATGTCACCTTGGGAGTGGCACTGTTCATATTCATTGCTCTGTGGCATTTGCCCAAATGTCCTCATCGGGATCATGTTCTAATTTTTGGAGGCATTGTATGAGCGCGCGCAGGAGGCTGACGTGGCCCCAGAACTAGACGCTTACGGGCTTTGCATGCAGGAGTGGGGAGGCAGTGGGTGAGCACAGGCTTGCGGCGTGTGCTCAGGAGCTCCTGGCTCCGTTTCTGGCTCTGCCACCGCTTCCCTGCGTGATCTCGAGCTAAACATTTAACTTGCTGTGCCCCCAATCTCAGCATGATGTTCTCCCACTCAGCTGGTCCATCTGTACAAGCTGTGCAGCCTTTGAGGAAGGGCCCTCTATGGGCTCACACAGGACCCAGCAAGCAGGGATTTCTTCCTGGCTGGGTTTGCTGCTTGTTAGTACAAAGTCATAGCAAAGTAATATAAGCAAAGTTTGAAATACAAACCTGGAGCAAACTGATCCCTGTCAGCTGCTAGGGATGAGCAACATGTGCACTCAAAATGTGAGAGATTGCCCCAAGTTCACACAAGGAAAGGATGGCTACTGTGGGAAGGGAGAAGGGGAAGACTGTTTCTAAGGCTTGTGTTACATCTCGCTTAGAAAGCAGGGAAATTTCACTTGCCAGCAGTTAACTCGTTCATTGATTTAAAGCACCTGTAGCATTAAATGTAGTAATGGGATGCACTGCACAGTCAATTCTTAATTATTCCTGCATGATATAGCCACACTATGGATTAATCGAGCAGAGATATGGCAGAGATGACTGAGTCAGTTCTGTGCAGACCTTGCTCACATCCAGCCAGTGTTGCTTGTTCAGCTACAGATGTGGCAGTGCCTCTTCCAGGACCAGTTCAGATCCAGAAGGAATTTAGCAGGTTTTGTGCAGAACAGAGCTCCCGTTGGACCTGAGCTGATCTCTTCCTGCTATTCCTGACACTTGGAATAGCAGCAGGAATGAGCTGGAATCTCTCTTAGCTTGAGCTTGGCACCAGCCAAGCCGGATTCAATACCAAGCATTTGGGGTTGCAACCCCAGGATCCACATTGTTCAAGATTTTCCTCTAGCCAGTGCATGCTGCTGTCTGGATGATGGAAAGATGGGTGAGGGCAGGTCTTTAGTCTTGTCATTTCTGTCACTGTTTTCTCAGTGCGTTCCTCGCCTACTGTGTGTGCAAACAGCATCTAAGAAATCTGCCTTGATCCCCCTTGCTGAATTGTAGTTGTTTCTCCCATGACGCTGTGAACCTTGTCACAGAGCTCATTCTCAGCCTTAGAACCAGGTTTTCTTGGAGGCCAAAACACACCCAGCCCTGCCCTGATCTGCACTAGTACCTGACAGGAGCCAGTTCCTGAGGGGAGCGCTGGGGCACACGTGGTAGTTGTTGAACCTACTGGGCAGGTGGACTCTCAGAGTCTGGCCTAGCTGCAGCTTTACAGGGCCCTTCCTTCTGGTGGTAAAAGCAGGGTGGGATTCCAGGCCTTAAAAAATAAAATAAAATAGAATAAAATAAAATAAAATAAAATAAAGGAGCATCTTTCTGCCTGTGCCACACTGTGGCTGTGCCACACTTCTGCACAGCCAGCTCCCTGCTTCCCAGCAGCATGAAGATCCCCTGCCAGCATGGAAGCCACTGGAGGCTCCAGGGAACCCTGCTCCTTTCATTCTGTAGGTGCTCCAGCCATTCAGTTGCTCAGGCTGAACACGTGTGTGTGTGTCTGTGTGTGTGCGCCTGTGTGTCTCTGTATGTGTTTCTGTGTGTGTCTGTGTGTGTGTCTGTGTGTGCTTCCTAGGGCTGTCACTGGCAGAGGGGCACTGCCACCAGGGAGAGTAGCCAGGACTCTGGGTGAGTCACACAGTCTTGCTGGACAGAGTGAGGATCTCTGGTCCTGTCCTCGCGAGGACACTGTGAGAATGAATCTGGGCAGAATTCAGGATCAGAAGTTGCAGAGATTGGAGCAAAGCTGCTAGATACCAAGACCATCATTTTGGCAACCTATTTATTTTATGTGCAAATCCACACAGAGTGTGATGAAGTGACTGCGGTGCACACTGGAATAAAGAAAGCATGCAAAAGCCTGAGGAAGATGCCACACGTGCACAGCTCCCAGCACACCAGCAGCCAAACGTTTGTAACAGTGGGCAGTTATTGGTTCCTATTGATGTTGCAGCACAGTAAGTGGAGCAGGGAGGAGTCCAGCTGTCAGCAGGACGCATATCAGGAGGGCAGCCAATGGGGGAAAATACCCCAAGGCTCAGTATTGATTCATTGTATATTTAATTTAGTGACCCAGATTTCCAAGGAGCAAGATCATGGTATGCCTGGCTTGATGCTGTGTTTTCCCATGCCAAAGGTGCACTGACATGTTCCTGCAACATCAGGGGAGTGCTTGGCCTTCAAGTCCAGTGCTTTTCACTATTTTTCACACCCTAAGAACTGCAGCTCTTCTGATCTACCTGATGGAGCCCACCCTTCACTGCCTCTGGGCAGTGTCCAGGAGAACTGGGCTCTCTCCATGTCAGGCCATTGCCAGGTGCCATTTCTTTGCCTTTGTGAATGTGGCTGGCGCAGTGGTGGCCAGGGATGGCGGATGTTGGCCAGCACTGGCAGATTGGTGGTAGGTCTGTAATGCAGCCTCAGCCGCCTCTGTTCAGGAGGCTTCAGTACAGCCAAACT
This sequence comes from Tinamus guttatus, assembly GCF_059628265.1. Classification (NCBI taxonomy): domain Eukaryota; kingdom Metazoa; phylum Chordata; class Aves; order Tinamiformes; family Tinamidae; genus Tinamus; species Tinamus guttatus. The sequence goes on along the minus strand of NW_028288594.1, from coordinate 4,406,858 downwards.
CTAATGCAAACGTTTCAAAGGTCATTGCAGCAGCAATGGGGAGCATCTAGAAACAGCGGGAGCTGGAGTTAACCATGGAGCCTCTGCGTCAGCCCCTGGGTCTTGCACTGTTATACTACTGTCTCATCACACAATTAAATAAAATAGCCATCGATATATCTGTGTGTCTCCCAGAGCAGCAGCTAAATATCCTTCCCTTTCACTGCCCTTTGTGTTCACCGAGCACCAGCCCTTCCTCCAGTGGCAGAAATTACCCCCAGCCTGATGCTTCCCTGTGCTGTCTGGGTGCAGGGTTATGCAGGCAAAGCTCCAGGTTGCTTTTTGCTGAGGAATTACGGGGAAGGTTTATGAACCTTATTTCAGTGTATATAAGTACCTCAAGGGAGGGAGTGCAGAGGATGGGGATGGTCTCTTTTCAGTGGTGGCCACTGATAGGACTAGAGGAAATGGCCAGAAACTGAAGCACCAAAAGTTCCACAGGAACTTAAGGAAAAATTTCTTAACAGTGAGGGTGACAGAGCACTGGAACAGGCTGCCCAGAGAGGTTGTGGAGTCTCCTTCTCTGGAGATCTTCAAAACCCGCTTGGCTGCAGTCCTGTGCCACGTGCTCTAGGTGACCCTGTGTGTGCAGGGGGGTTGGACTAGATGATCTCTAGAGGTCCCTTCCAACCCTAAACATTCTATGATTCTATGATTCTATGTACTGCAAATAAAAGCTTTTTGGAGTGATCCTTCAGTGTATGCACAGCATGAAAAGGATCTTTCTTAAAGGAATTAGCTCTCAGATATCAGTAACAGCTGAAGGTACGAAGTTGAATCCAGAAGGATCTTCAAATGTTTGGAGGAAGATGGTGAGTAGTCCAGCTGTCAGGGCTGTGCTAGTGTAAGTCAGTGAGAGAAGGGTAGACCTGGAGGTGTTTTCCTGCCTGTCACTGTGTTTCCACTAGAGACATTGGTGATCTTTTCTGCTTTCCTGTGTCTTCAGGTCACCGTTTTGAAGATAACCCTGGTGTGAGGCGGCATCTAATGAAGAAACCCTCTCGCAGCCAGATCACCAGGACAAGCAAAAAGTTAGCAGCAACCCCATCTGTCAAGAAAAAGAAGAAGAAGAAGAAGTTAGATAGAAAGCCCCATGAGGTACCCTTGTGCTATCTTGTTCAAACACTTGTTCACAAACCCTAAATCAGAATTAGAATCAGTCACTTTATAAAATGATAAATGTGGATTCAATAGAATGAATTATTTACATGACCTTGAAGGTGATGTTTTCAAGCTCTTATCCAGGAGGACTGGAAGTGTACTTCTTCAGCAAAAGCTAGAGTTTCTCGAAATCACAAAGTTTCACCCTTAGGGAAGATAAAGTTATCACAGGAATGATGCTCTTATGGAAATTGGCAGCACAGTAATGCCACCAACACTTGTAAGAAACTTCACATGGGTGATTTACGTTGGAACTCTATTCTAGCAAAAAACAGACAGCAGGCAAAATTGTCATAGTCTGGTCAAGAGCCTTGCTCTCCTTGTCCCACATGTCTGAGTCGGAGCTTTCTGGTGCTCCACACACTGATGGGAGCTCCTGCTGTGCTGCCAGCAATGCTTTTTCCTGGATGTTTCTCTTTACCAAACCTGTGGTTAGCTAAGACAGTGCTTTAGGCCAGGCAGCACCTGGGGAATAGGCTATGGCCTTCCACGTACTGGTTGCAGAGCTATATGTGTTGGGGGAAGTCTAATGTCCTCTCCCGAATTCCTGCACTGGTTGCAGAGTTGTATGTGTTGGGGGAAGTCTAATGTCCTCTCCCGAATTCCTGCTAGGTGTTCGTGGAACTGAATGAGCTGGTGGTGGATAAGAACCAGGAGATGCACTGGCGGGAGACGGCCCGCTGGATCAAGTTTGAGGAGGACGTGGAGGAGGACACAGCGAGGTGGGGGAAACCCCACGTGGCTTCGCTGTCCTTTCGTAGCCTGTTGGAGCTCAGGAAGACAATCGCCCATGGTGAGTCAGGAACCATCTTGTGCTTTGGGCCCGGATTTGTGTCTTGCTCTGGGAGGTTTTCCTGGGCAGCTTCTGTCTTTCTTTTAAGAAGGAAGCTTTCTTTACAGACAGAAGCTGCCTTTCTCTAAAGACTCTCCAATAGCATGTCTGTCCAGGCTCCCTGTAGGTCCTGCAGAGACAGAGCATCCTGCAACTTTTTTTTTTTTTTTTTGCCAGGGGAGTGGATTAGTATTAGGATGTCCCTCTTGGCTCCTTGCTCTGCTTTACTACTGACCATCACAGTGTGGTACTGACCCCCCAGTTGTGCCTGGGCCAACAGGCCTTGGACCCATCAGGAGATCTTTTGTGTGAAAAGGCAAGCCCAGTCAGGTGGGAGGGACTGAAAAGAGACAGAGGGGGCAGAGCCAGTAGCGCTTCTTGGGTTAGGTGACTCCTGGATGGAAGCAAAAGACACCACCAGGTGAGAGCCCGGTGTCAGAGCCAGTGAGGATTAGGTGTGCTGCTGAGAGCGCGCTCCTGGCACACACTCCAAAGCAGCCTGGTCCACCAAGCCCTGCAAGTGATACTTGTGCAGCAAGGGTGAGCATTTGGGCAGCAGACCTGTTTGCAGGATAGCTGCCTGCACAGGCGCATCCCACTGAGTGGGATGTCTTGCTGTTTGCATTTATGTGACTCTTATTTTATTTTACTGCTCATATGTAATGGGTTGACAAGATCGTTGGAAAGCTCTCAGCTTGCCAAGACAGGAATTTTGCAGGTTTTCTTGGGACAAGGAGCTACACTGAGGATGTAAGACACATGGACTTGAGGCATTTTTCAGCTGACATTGTCTGAATCTGTACTTCTTGCAAGGAGAGTGCCTGAGCTATTAGGCTATAGAGTGTTCTGGGTTGGAACCACTCTTATCCTTGCTGAAACTAGGCTACAGTGCAGAAGAAATCACAAAATTTATGGGTCCAGAAAGAGAGACTAAGCAAGAGGGACCCTAGCTGTCTGCCATGGATGGTGCCGTGCAAAATGCAGTCATGGTTCTGGGCCTGTTTCCAGGCATCCTTGTGTCTTATGGAGCCAGGAGAACACCCCAAACAGAGCCTGACTCCTAGCGTCCCCAGACACATGTGGCTTTCTGGAGAGCTCAGACCAGAACTGCCCTGGGGAGCCTGCCCAGGAAAAGGCTCTCCTAGTAGCTGCCTGGGACAAGTCCTGCCCTCTGTTTGCATTCTGGGGCTGGCTACAGAGGGGGAGCAAGAAGGACCAAGAGGTGTAGGGTAAGGACCTGGAGTCCTGGTGTGGACCTTGCAGGGCCTGTGCTGGATGGGTGCCTCCCCAGAGCGCCTGCGTGCAGCGGGGCAGTACTGCACACAAGAAGCAAAGCTCTTCCCTTCCTGCTGGCAGGTGCCGTCCTCCTTGACCTGGAGCAGACCACCCTGCCTGGCATCGCGCACCTCATGGTGGAGACCATGATCATCTCCGACCAGATCAGAGCAGAGGACCGAGCCAACGTGCTGCGGGCTCTTCTCCTCAAGCACAGGTAGGTGAGACATGGCCAAGGGATGCAAGAGACTTAGTGGTTATGTTCCAGACAGCAAAGGAGGTTGGGAAAAAAAACAAGCTGTCTCCCAGATGATGAGAACACCGCGAGCAGAGTGATGGGTTTAGGGATGGTGGTGGGAAAGGGCAGGGAGTCTGGCAAGAGCAGGATAATGAGGACCTCAAGGGGTGAGATGGCCATAGCCAGCTCCATAGAGCTGGGTAGAGAGAGGTCGATGAGGCCTGGGCCTGGGGAGAGATACTGGCAAGGATGGGGAGGGCACCAGGCTGTCTATCAGGTGGAGAGGTCTTTGCAAAGTAAGGGAAAGTTGACTGAAGCTGAGCTCAGTGGTGATGGCTACCCAGCAGGTCCTGCAGGGCCGCTCATGGCCACTGCTCTCTCTCTCAGCCACCCAAATGACGAGAAGGAGGGGTTCTTTCCGAGGAACCACTCCAGCTCCAGCATGAACTCCATCGTGGGGAACCACCACCACAACCACGCCACAGACACCTGCGTGCCCCTTATGGGAGAGGAGCGCATCGAGATGGCTGACCCCAAGGCCAACGAGACCGAATGCAAAGAGGTGAGGATGATGTGGGGGGCTGCCGTTCCTTTTTTTTCACATCATTCCTATCCAGGGGCAGCATTTGGCTTCCAGTGGTGTACTGCAACCCTTTAGACCTACATCTGGGCCCCTTCATGAAAGCCTCATTCTTGCAAGGGCTGAGCTCTTCAGGATCACTTGGAGCATTGGAAATCAGGTCATTGTATTATGATTCCAGGACCTAATTTTAGCTGCACATTGTATTTAAAGGTCTGCTTGAACATGCAATAGGAGCAATGGCTCCCATGCTTGCAGAATGACCTTTTCTATGTGGATGCCTTGCTAGAAAAGTAAGGAACTGGGTGGCAGGCACACAGCCAAGTCTCAGGCACAGATATGCTAGTGGCTACAGAGCTGTGTAGGTAAACAGTGGCAAGGGGACTCAGATCTTAGTCTTTTGTATTCTTCTCCAGCAGAAAAACCTACATCTCCATAATTCTGAAGGACATCGCAAATATCTGAAGCTGATGGAGAAGATTCCTGAAGATGCAGAGGCCACAGTGGTCCTTGTGGGTAAGAGACAGCACGTAGACCTCCCCCAGCAGCCAAAAGAGGCCAGTGCAGGCCATGTCCTGGCCTGACTGTGTGTGTGCTCTCCATCTTGAGGCATATTTGGATATCTAGCACATATTCCCAAAATTCAAGTGGCGAAGGAGCCCTGTAGGCCCTCTACTTTGTGAACAGTGCCCTTTTTATTTATAGTAAGTGTAAGGGTACCTGGGCATTTTTTCCCCTTCAAGTTTACAAATACTGAGTGTGAAAAGATTGATAGACACTGATGCAGGGAACTGTGGCGGGCTTTCTTAATCAAGAAAGTCTGGTCATGCTCATCGAAACATCCCATTTTGCAGAGCAGAAGTAGACAGGTGGTGCCCAAGGAAGTAATTCCCTAGTGCTTGCTTCCAAAGGGTCCTCCATTGCCCTGTGACCACTGCTAGCCTTAGTGTGGCCAGGCAGCTCTCACCAGGCTGCTGTGCTGGCCTCTGCCTCGAGGTGGTTTTGGCTGTTTGGCTGTGTGCACTAGAGAGCTCTGAGTTGGTGGGGCCCAGCTGTTGACAAGGCCTTGGATATCAGCCATATCCCTGCCAGGAGATATTTCTCCATACAAATGAAGGCAGATGGTCTCAAGCACCAATGGCTTTGGCGCCTTCTGACCATGAGAGTAGTCATTTTCGTTGTTTTGCTGTTGTTAAACTCTGAGCAAACGTAGCTACAATGCAAGCAAAGTAAATGTCACCGCCTATCTAATAGATGGGAAAATTCAGGCAAAGAGGCTTGACAGCATAGCCAAGCTGATACTTAACCAGATCAGCTTCATAAACATGCTTTGAATACAACTTCCAATATAACTAAACACAGTCCATTTCTGAGAAAGCCCTGTGTTCTGGGATATTGTGGACCTCTTGGCAGTATCTTGAACCTAATGATCAAATGGTCCAAATTTGCTAGTCTAACACAGAGCACAGCTCTTTGCTGGACACAGATGGTAGAAAAATCAGTAATAATGCCAGAGAAATAGAAGTATTCGATAAACACTTCTGTTCAGTATGGGAAGGAAGTGTATGGTGTGCCTGAGGATGCGGGAGTACTTCCCAATCTGTTAGGAACTGAGGAGGCTGAAAAACATTCATGAGGCATGGACATCATAAAACAAACTACGTAATTTGTACCTATGAATCTTTAGAAAACTGGCTCATTTTTGCCTGAAAAAAGGAAAGTCTGGCAATACAAGGAAAATACTAGAAGTAGAAAAGAAAGCTAATAATGTCAGTGCTCAAGAAGGGAAGTACAGTGATCCAGTACTTATAGGTTCTTGACATCCTTCATGGGCAAAATAATGGCAAAGCTAATATGGGATTCAATTAATAAAGAGCTAAAGGATAGGAATGTAATTATTGCCAAGCAGCAAGGTTTATGGGAAATAGGTCATGTCAAGCAAACCTGATTTCATTCTTTGATGAGATTAGAAGTTTGTTTTATAAAAGTAACTGCCTACATGTAAGAGACTTCCTTTTGTACGGCTTAATAGAAATCAACATTCTGGTTTAAAATTAGCCCCTTACATTGTAAGTAGAGCCCATGTGTAAGAGATTAAGAGTGGGCTAACAGGGAGAGCTAAAAAAAGTAGCGTTGCTGGGGAATGATCAGTGAACAGGGTGCTTTGAGCAAATCTCAGCACGAAGCTCGATGATTTACTGATGGTCTGGAGGCAAATACAGGACTGAAGGGCTCATGGGAACCTCCTAAATCACTCGGGCTCCACTGTTAAAGGCAGCCCAATACAGTTCCATCATGCGATTAACTCCACTCAAAACATTGCCTCCTGGTAGGTTGTGTGCAGTTCCTGGAGCAGCCAACTATGGCCTTTGTCCGACTAAACGAGGCCGTCTTCCTGGAATCTGTCTTGGAGGTCCCAATTCCTGTCAGATTCATCTTTGTGCTGCTGGGACCGAGCCAGGCCAACATGGATTACCATGAAATTGGCCGGTCGATCTCCACCCTCATGTCTGACAAGGTGAGGACCTGACCAGCGGTAATGCAAGCAACAGGCAAGTGAGCTTTGGTAGTTCCTCAGAAGTTGGTCCTGAGATGTAAGTGCTGGCAAGCTGCTACGTGAAGGCTCAAGTGGGACAGATAGGCCTGAGCAGCTATGATTTTTAAGAGTAGTCTGGCTAGACCAAGGCAGGATGCTCAAATAAATGAAGGACTAGGGCAAGCAACCTGTCAGGGACAGAGGGTCCAAAGGAGAGCAGGAACAAAGGGTTCCCCAAGATTGGTAGAAGAGTTGTGTTCAGCTCAGAAAGACTGTGCCTTAATAAAGTGAGGCTGAGAAGCATCCATGACCATGATATGGCCAAGCGACACTGATGAGAAGACCCAGCAATGCTCAGCGACAACTTCTCTGTAGTTTTACTGAAGCTTTCTAGTGTAATTCCTTCACTGTGGTGTCCATGCAGAGGAGTACATCTGTGCAGGGGCAGAGATGAGGTAGCAGAAAGATTTTCTGTGAAGGGCATACACTGTTAGGGGTCCCTCATCTGGCTAGATGGCCGGAAAAAAAAATCATTATCCTGGCAAGAAATTAGGCAAAGAACAGATAATCTGAGTATCTGCTGCATGCGTCCAGTACAGGAGGGAATTGAGGTTCCACAGGATCCAGCCACATGACTCTTGACCAAGTAACAAACCCGCCTGCCCTGGCACTAGCAAAGAACTGTCCCTGAACTGGGGACTAAAATGTCTACACATAGCAGGTGGGTTGTGGGCATCAGAGCTGCAGCTGAAAGATTCCTCCACAGGAGTCACGTTCTGAGCCATAACATGCGAGGCGACATATTGCAGCTTTACTGCTGTGTTTGTGGGCTGATCTGGCTCATCTCAGCCCCTGCTGCTCTGTTGCTAGAATGGGGGTGTTAGCTGCCCTGGCCCAGGCTGCAGCAAGGCTGCCAGTGGCTGGCGCCATGAAGAGTGTGGTATTAGGGTATCACTTACAATTTGAAGCTGTGGCTCCAGGGAGTCTGTGGCAGAGATCTTAGCTGTTCTCTACCTGCTTCACAGGCTGTTATGCCCATTTGCCAGCCACCTCCATTACCGTGTAGGGCAGTGCTGTCCCCTTATGGTCTCCTTGGAGTCCTTCCTTGTTGTCTTAACAGTCTGTCAATCCTGCTGCCAGGATTGTCTCCCCTTTTCTACCTGGCCTTCCCTTGCACAGCTTCCCTTGTGCTGTAGATCTCTTTTCCTCTTTTCCTTGCCTCTCCCATGTTTCACATCTTTATGACCAAGACTCTCAAGAACCTCTCCCACAGCTTATTCATATGTCTCATGCCCTGGTTCTTGCACTATCACAGAATCACAGACTCACAGAATGGTTGAGGTTGGAAGGGTGCTCTAGAGATCATCCAGTCCAACCCCCTGCTCAAGCAGGGGCACCCAGAACACGCAGCACAGGGTCACATCCAGGCAGGTTTTGAAGATCTCCAAATCACTCTTTACCCTCACCCTACTAATTCAAACATAATTAAATAGTGTATAAAAATAATATAATCCCAAGGTACTGTATCTTGTAGTGCTTTAGGTCTTCCCAGCTTCTTCCTCAATTACAATTGCCTCTTCTGGGCAAAAGGCCGAAGACCAAAGCAGGAGGGCATCAGCCTATTCAAGAGTCCTAATTCTGAGCTGCAGGGACAGGGAAGCCCTGAAGTCCTTTGTGGTCCAGCGTGGCTAGTGGCGCAGGATGGGCAAGCACAGCCTCTAACCTAGGGAAGGAGAGACACCAGCTAGCCGGGAAGCACAGAGCTGATTTTGTTAGGTGGAGAGGTCCCGTGGGAGAAGCCTGAGGTACGGTGGGGCCTGCTGTTGGCAGATATGCTGAGGTGGTTCTGTCCTGAGCAGGAGCAGTAGGGCCTGAGGGAGCAAAGCAGCAGCACAAGGTAACGGAAGGAGGAGGGATGTGGGATTATGTGGGTCATTGGATAGAGGGACAGATAGGAGGGATTCAGGAGTGGGTCTCACAGTGGCAGCAGTGGGGCAGGTTGGCGGCTAGGGGAGTCATTGTGGGCACTGCGAGCACTGTGCCCACAGGCAGCAGACAGGTACAGTCTTGGTCTGAGCCTTCTCCCTCTCTCTCCACTTTCCTTGTCCCCCCTCAGCACTTCCATGAGGCTGCATACATGGCAGATGACCGTCAAGACCTTCTCAACGCTATCAATGAGTTCCTGGACTGCAGCATTGTCATCCCTCCGTCGGAGGTGGAGGGAAAAGACTTGCTCAAATCCATTGCCACCTTCCAGAAGCTGCTGCTGAGGAAGAGGAAGGAGAGGGAGCAAAAGTCTATGAAGGAGGGGGCTGTCCAAGAAGCCAAAGGTCTCTCCACTCCATTTGGACAAATGAGTTTGTGCCTAATGCCCTAACTGCTCTGGTGGGTCTTCCCCTCACAAAGCCTGGCAGAGGGTTGAGCAGGTCCTGCCTCCTGCAGTATCAGTCATGGCAGATGGGGGGAAGTGGGAGATGTGCAGATGTGGGGTCCAGGCAGAAGAGAGGTATCCATGGGGTATCCACAGAGGAGAGGAACAACTCTGTCTTCCCTTATTCAAACCCTGCTGTCTGTGTGCTTCCAGAGCTGTGTGAAGTGAAAGCTGAGGAAGAAGAGGAGGAAGCTGAGGACGACCCTTTGAAACGGACCGGAATATTTTTTGGAGGTCTGGTTCGGGACATAAAGCGCAGGTACCCCAAATACCTCAGTGACATCAGAGACGCCTTGCACAGCCAGTGTCTCGCAGCCGTTCTCTTCATCTACTTTGCTGCTCTCTCTCCTGCCATCACCTTCGGGGGACTCCTAGGTAATGGGCCTGCTTTCTGGTCTGCTCTTTGCACGCCGGGACCCTGGCTGTGTCTGTGTGATCCTGTGCTGGGGAGGGCTTCGGTGCTGCTTGCTCGGGGAGAGCAGCAGAGCTGCGCACCGGTGGCATTCTTGTCGCCTTCCTGCAGCTTGGCCTCTCCAGCCTCGCTTCACAGTTCTTCTCCGAGTGCTCTCCAGGCAGTTAGTATTCTTCCAGCTGGAGGAGTCCTGGGCTGTCCCGGGAGCCCTCTCGGCAGGGTTCCCTGTGCTCCCTCTGCACTCTGCCCAGCACAGCAGATTGATGGGACAGAGATACAGCTCCTCCGCATGGAGCCTGATCTACAGACTGCCTGCCAATGGGGGACAGTGTCTGTGTCCAGGCTTTAACACTCACACCTTGTTCCCTTCCCAGGAGAGAAAACAGAGGGTCTCATGGGAGTTTCCGAGCTCATCATCTCCACCTCGGTTTTAGGGATCCTCTTCTCCCTGCTTGGAGCTCAGCCGCTCCTGGTCATTGGCTTCTCAGGGCCCCTGCTGGTGTTTGAAGAAGCATTTTACAAGGTACCTGTGAGCAGCGTGTCATGCTCTGCACCCACTCACACTGCCTCTCCGCTGAAGAGGGCTACCTGTGTTTCTTGGGCCTTCAAAGACACTGTTTTGTTGCAGTCTGCCAGGCTGGCCTGAGCTCGACTGGTCTGGCGCTATCTGTGCTGACTCTTTCCAGCTCATAGTGCAGGGACTGCTGGCCTCTGTGGATTGAGCTTTCAAGGCTTCAGGGTGGTTTTTCAACTGCTGAGTGTGAGGGGAGCTTCTTTCCCCAGCCCTGTGCTACACCCATCCTGGCATAATGAGTACTTGGAGCTGCATTCCAAGATACCGCTCTGCAATCCCTTTTTTCTTGTTCTTGGGGCTTCCTTTGGCAACAGCTTCACAACTGTTATCTGCATCCAGGTTTCTTGGTGTGGGAACCCACCAAACTTCAGCGTATCACTCATTTGGGATGACCCATGCCTGTTACTCTCACCATGCAGGCTGAGCCAAAGGGTGAGTGCAGAGGCCTCTTAGCCAGCCAGGCTGCACATGCTTTTTCTCAAGCAGCGTAAGCTCTGCACTGTAAAAAGCATCCTAGTGGCACCTTAACCCCGAGCACAGAGGGTCTAACCCTTTTCGCTTTTTCTGACTGCTGGCATCTCTGGGTTTTTACAACATTTTTTTCTTAATAGCTAGATTTTCAGCTTGAGGTGTCAAGATTTTGGTGCTTGTGATGCCATTGCACTATGGGCTTTTTTTATTGCTTTCCATGGCCTTCTCTGACTGTTGTTTGCTTTGTCCAGACATCATATGCTGAGTGTACCTCTGCCTCTGTGAGGGGCATTATCTGTGGTCATATGGCTAGTAAGACTGTGAAAGAAGAAGGGATGTGAAGAGCTGAAGTGTGTCCATGGTTTGTGGCTTTCTTCCACACACAACAGTCCTTATACATAGGGCACTGTCTGGGCCCCTGTCCTGGTTACTGTAACCTTTGTGCACCAGGACGCAGCAGGCTGCTCAGGCCCTGCCACAAGGGTAACAGCCTTGTGCTTTGGAATGCATGAAGCAGCAGAGAGCTGTGTTTGAGTAATGACACCTCCGTAAGGGTGGGACAGGGTGCATAATTCCTGAGGTGGCTGGAGCTGTGAGTGAGGTAAGTACTGTTACAAAGCCTGGAAAAGGGAAGACCTGCTTGCTGTGAGCTGGCCCATGTTAATGCAAAGTCTGTCATGTTATCTGTGACTGATTTCACTGTCTCTGTGCAAAGATATGAATGCCTTTTCCCAGGAGTCTGGGGTGTCAGGGGGGAGGAGATGAAGAAAGCAGCCACAGGAGCTGTGAGTAACCCTTTTTTCCTTTTCTTTTCAGTTCTGCCAGACACAAGGCATTGAGTATCTGACAGGCAGAGTGTGGATTGGTTTGTGGCTCATCGTCTTCATCTTCATTATTGTGGCAGCTGAGGGAAGCTTCTTGGTGCGCTACATCTCACCCTTCACCCAAGAGATCTTTGCTTTCCTTATTTCCCTCATCTTTATCTATGAGACCTTCTACAAACTCTACAAGGTGAACCTTCCCTGGGGAGGTGGACTGCCATGTCTCTTGGTCCCAGGATCCTGCTGCTGCTGTAGCATGCAGGAGGCAGGGGAACAAGGCCAGCATAGCTGCAGTTTTTCTAGGTGTCCTATAGAGAAATTCTTTTCTGGCCTCTCACATGCCAGGCCAGGTGGCCCCTGTGCCACCACAGAGGCTGGCAGGATAGCCCCTAACATCTGTCTTGCATTCTCTTCCTGCAGGAAGCATTAAAGAGAGGACACTTTTTTTCTCCCTAGCCGTGTCCAGCTGGGTAGGTTGTGAGGTGATGGATGCTGGGATAGTCTGCGCCTCCCACCTACCCCCCTCACCTCTCTGCAGAGAAGGACACCCACATCCCACTGCCCCCAGCAGTGACAGTGCCCCTGTCCCTCTGTGCAGTGACAACACTGCTGCTCCTCTCGTCCATCCAGGTGTTTGCAGAACATCCTCTGCTGAAGTTTTACCCACCAAATGTGCAAAGCAGCCTGAATACCAGCATGCTCTCCACAGATGCGATGTCGCTGGGCATCAGGATGCAGCCCAACACAGCTCTCCTCTCCCTCATTCTCATGCTGGGCACCTTCTTCATTGCCTTCTTCATGCGCAAGTTCAAGAACAGCCGTTTCTTGGGAGGAAAGGTGAGAGGTTCCAGCGATCCAGATGTTAAGAACTCTTTATGCTACAGACCTTGGTTCACCAGAGCATTTGTTTTGAGCCAGTTTGAACTAACCTGGCTTTATGCCATGAGATGCTGGTGCCATCCGGGACTATCCCCCAGTGAAACTCCAGCAATCTCTTAAATACCTGTATATCTGCATAGACCTGCTCTGTTGAGCTCTGCTGAAAAGCCCCTTGGCCCTTGAGGAAGTTTCTTTGGCAGAATACAAATCTGTTAAACTGTAATATAGGAGGAGGAGGTTATGGTTTGTTCTTTTTGACACCTCTGTCCCTGCAGGACATCTTTATAATACCTGGAGCACTACCTGATCAAACTAATGAGCAGACCAGTTGGACCAAGTAGGCAGTCACTCGAGTGGCTGGAGGGCCACGTGTACCTGGGGGAGTGTTGTGCCAAGCCAGTCTTGGATACCCTATTTCCCTTGTCACCAGAAGGCTTTTGTTCTGCAGGCGCGGCGAATCATCGGAGACTTTGGGATCCCCATCTCAATCCTGGTCATGGTGCTGGTGGATTACACGATCACAGACACGTACACACAGGTGGGAGTCAGCACAGCTCTCAAGATCTCTCCTCTGGTACAGCCAGTGATCCTGCTGCACTGGAGCTTGCTCTTGTGCAACTGGGGATTTGTATGGCCTGCTTCTTCAGCCATAACTGTGCAAAAAAGCATGGAGATGTTCCCCCTCATCCTTATTCTCACCATAAAGTGAAGCTCCAAGGGCCTTATTGAGACAGAGACCAGGGCTATAGGGATTGGAGTCCCCATGGTATGATATTCCAACTGTTGGTAGGCTTTAGAGGACCCGAGACATTCAGTGCAGTTGATTTCCTGCTTACAACTATAAAAACTTGTCATCAATCAACAAGATATAAGCTTCTGTTGTTTGCAGTGAAGGGGTGGCATATAGCATAGTTGCAGTGTGGTACTCTGTCATGTTTTTAGTCTTTGGTATTTAAACTCTCCTTGAACATAGGCTACTAAACATTTTGATTACTTTATCTGAAAAAGTGATTTCTTTAGTAGTTTATGCACAAGCTTAAATGTTATTGAACCTACCCATCTCACATTTCCTTTTTTTTCCCTTCCTTTTTATCATGTGCATAGTTATATCTTTCAGTTTGGGAATTTCTTGCAACTAACTCTGGGGAGAGGGTGAAAGGTATTTTTTGTTCAACAGGCAAGTTTTTCATCAAGATCGCCCACAGCTTACCAGAATACAAATGGGGTATTTTTTGTTAATTTAAATCTTAATGAGAAGTGTGCTTTTATCAGAATTTATTAAAATCAAACATTCTGCTGCATCCTTTTCATACGCTTTTACAATTAATATCAGCAGCATTGTCATTTTAGTATTTACTCAGCATATGTGCAAAGCTTTCTGAGAAAACAGTGCTTTGTTACAGAGCTTAGCTCAAGTACAAGCATTCCAAGAATATTATTCATACTTATGTTGATTAACATAAATGCAAATGATAAACTCTGTCTGCAGTACTCACGCAAACAGATAGCAAGAACTGCAGCAGAGCTGTGCAGGGCCAGGAGTTTAAATGGTAGTGAACGCAGGGTCAGGACCATGTGCAATTGGGAGTCTGTGTGGTCTCTGATAGCAGTGCAAACATGATCTTCCCTCTGAACATGAGAAAAGTGAGATCATTTTTAAAGAATGTGCCTGGCTCTAGGATCCAAAAACAATATTGAAAAATGTGTCAGAAAAGACTTGTTGTCTGAAAAACTACCTCAGAGAAGAGTAGGCCCTTCAGGACACTTGATCTGACCAAGCAGAGGTCAAGAAGCATTTTATACATGGTCTATAAGTAGTGACATAGTGACAGGATTCCTCAGGAAAGATATTTCCTCAGTCTCTTGGACAAAAAACAAGTGAATTCCAGTAGCTGAAGGAGGAAATGAGACCAGCTCATCCTAGAAACTGGGAGCATGCATTTGTTTTGTTGTGAGTTTGTTGTTGTTGTTGTTTGATTGATTAAAAATAAAATAAAAATGAAAAGGATTATGCATGAGAAAGTCCAGGTCCAGTAAGAGTGGCTCTCCTGTCCTCTGAGGACTTCAGACCAGGAAGACCACAACCTGAGCTAGAGCTCTGTGGGGCTGTGGGCATGTGCATATTGATGAATAATTCCTGGGTTTTGTGGCTACTCTACCAGAAGCTGAATGTCCCGTCTGGCCTGTCCGTCACGTCTCCTCACAAGCGTGGCTGGTTCATTCACCCCATGGGCAGCAGTGGCACCTTTCCGATGTGGATGATGTTTGCTTCTGCCATCCCTGCCCTCCTGGTCTTCATTCTTATCTTCATGGAGACACAGATCACTACGTGAGTACCTCCCCCGTCAACTCCAACCATCGCTGGCCTCCAGGCAAGCAAGGCTGGGATGGGTGCTATTCCACTGATGCAGAAATGGGCCTGGCATCCCAGGAAGCAATAAGAGAAGGATCCTGGCAATTTCAGACTGTACCTTCTTAGGTTTTCCCATTATCTCTTGACTCCCCTCCTGGGATATGGTATGGTAGAGACCTGCCCCAGCCAAGCACAGAAAGAAATCTCTAATCTGAGATCTCTCCAGCCATCTCCTTGTTGTCACTACATGTGCCTCATCCAGAGAGTGAGCAGTCCCCTGTCACAGTGCTGTCCCTGGGCCATAGGCAGTGGGTGCATGCTGTGGCCCAAGCTGGAGCTGGCACTGACACAGGGTCTTTTTCCTCTCAGACTGATTGTGAGCAAGAAGGAGAGGAAACTGCTGAAAGGCTCCGGCTTCCACCTGGACTTGCTGCTCATTGGCACTATGGGAGGGCTTTGTGCACTTTTTGGGCTGCCCTGGCTGACTGCAGCAACCGTGCGCTCCGTCACCCATGTCAATGCCCTGACAGTCATGAGCAAGGCTATTGCGCCAGGCGAGAAGCCCAAGATCGAGGAGGTGAAGGAGCAGCGAGTGACAGGAGTGCTTATTGCTGCCCTCGTCGGTGAGCATCTGCTCGGGTGAAGGAATGATGCGGGAGCTCAGGGCTGGCAGCTGGAAATGCAGACCTGGTGGTGTCCCTGCCTGGCAGGGCCAGCCTCTGCTCTGCCCGCTCGCTACTGTTCTTCCCCACCTACACTTGACTCTAGCTGCCCTTTGGTAGCACTCAGTAACTCCTCCCCAGGGCCCGTCCTTCTCCCTCAACCTGTCCAGCTAAGCTCCTCTTGAATTACTTTTCCCCTGTGCCCTGGGTCAGATAGACAGAGGAGACAGGAGAGGGCTGGAGGCTGGGGTACTAATACGGAGAGGGCTGGTGTGTGTCGTGCTGTGCGCTGAGCGCTGTCTGTGCAGGCCTGTCCATCGTGATGGGGAACATGCTGCGGCAGATCCCCTTGGCTGTGCTCTTCGGGATCTTCCTCTACATGGGGGTTACGTCTCTCACTGGCATCCAGCTCTATGAGCGACTACTTCTCATCTTCATGCCCTCCAAGCACCACCCTGACCACATCTATGTTGTTAAGGTGAGTTGGGGTGCACTGGCCAATAAGGAGCAAAGGAAGAGAAGGCAGGTTGAGGGAGGGTGGTGTTTCGCTCGAGCGGTGCTTGGCTGGGTGATGTGGAGGGCTCATATGCTGCTGGGCCATACCAGGAGATCCTGCAGGCCATGCACAAAGCTCAAGTGATGCTTGGGTAGTGTATTGATAAGCTGCACACACAAGTGCGCAGCAAAGGTATTGCAAGGACAACTCTTTATAGGAGTAATGCATTGCTTGGCTGGATGTAGGGACACTGCACTGCCAGATGGATATGCTAGTAGGTTGCACAGAGGCTGGTGTGTTAGAAAGTACTACCATGCTGTAGTGAGCAGACAGGCACAGTGCTCAGATTGGGTCTTGGTTAACCTTTACAGGAAGATAACGTGTTCTTAAACTGGATTCGTATCCCTAGGTGAAGACCTGGAGAATGAATCTCTTCACCTGCATCCAGCTGGCCTGCATTGTGCTACTCTGGGTGGTGAAATCTACAGTGGCCTCCCTGGCCTTCCCGTTTGTCCTGATCATGACAGTGCCATTGCGACGCTTTGTGCTGCCCCGCTTCTTCCACGACAGGGAGCTCAAAGCCGTAAGCAGATATCTGTCCCCATGGTCTTACTTACATTGTGGTGAGGTTGAGGAGATTTGGAAGACTGAACAGCCAAGAGATCCTGGGCCAGCCAGGCCTCATCTCTCCCTGCTGTTGTCTGAGGGGTGGTTTTTAACAGGAGTAAATGGCCCTGTGACTTTGTGGAAGTCCGTAGCCCTGGGAATACAATGTGGGATGGATCGACGGCCCAGGTCAAAGACACAAAGAATCCTGCTAAGCAGGATCCTGGGATAAGGAGTTCCTCTCCTGTCTTCTTCCCCATTTGTGACTGCTTCCTCTGGGGATAACCCTTTTCCTTTGAGGCAGCAGCACACCAGAGCCTGTGGCTGCTTGGTGCAGGACCACTAAAACGCAGTGCCAGGGTGCCACGTGTGACACCCCAGGCTCAGCTGGAGAGCAGCCTTGAGCGAGGATGCCACAAGTGAGCAGCACCTGAGTGCTGCTAGCAGGGGAGGAGAGAGGAGTCGCTGTGCTGGACCAAGGCCCCACTGATGGAACAAGAACACTCCCAAGGGAGGGTATTAGGCTGGGGAAGCAAAATTGAGGGTAGAGGGACAGCAAAAGGGACCTGTTGGGTGGAGAAGGCACAAAACAGAGGAAGATCTTTGCTCTTCCTGGGGTTGGCATATTGCCTGGCTCTCTGCATGCCATTCTGTCAGTTCAGGGCTCCAGACCCTGCACTGGGAGCTGTTGTGGCCTTCAAGGGCCGGTCTCTGCCTCTCCCCAGTTGGACTCTGAGGACGCGGAGCCGAACTTTGACGAAGACGGCCGGGACGAGTACAACGAGCTGCACATGCCTGTTTGAGCTGGGACCTGCCTTCCTCTCTCCTGGGACAGGCTGCTAACACCCGCTCATCCTCCCAGGGGCTTAACCTGGAGATGGCATCGGACTTGCCGTGAATCGCACGAACTCCTGCCTGGACCAATGAATGGCTGTTCCATAGCCCTGTCGGAGGCAGCCTTGGCTCTGGCTGCCTCATCGCTCCCTCAGCAGAGGCTGTGTGTCTCTCTCCTCTTGGACCTGGTGAGCTGAGATGCCTCTCACATCCAGATACTGTGTGGTCCAGAGCACCTGTGGGTCAAGGGTCTGCCCGGTCCCTGCTGGAGGCAGCCGGTGTTGAGCCTGCCAGGTGGTGGAGGAGAACCATTCCAGCTGGCACCACCGTGTCCCACTCCGCTACCGTGAAGCTTGGGTGTCCCAGCTCCATGTGCCATTGAGCAGTTATGGTGACAAGCCAGGTGCCTGCAGGTGGCTAGTGGCCTCCTCCCAGGCTTGTGGTGAGAGCAGCCCCTTGCTCAGCTGGCAGGTGCCTTGCTCCCATAGCCTCTACCCTCATCTAGGAATGTTCATGCTGGGCCAGTGCCACACTCATGGCCCACAGGGCTGCTGCACACACGCTGCCACCCACAGACCTGCCTGGGTTAGGGAGCTCGGGCTCTCTGGTGCCCTCACAGGTGTCCAGCACATGAGCGAGGAGGGACCAGTGCTCTTCTCTGATACCCCATGGTCCCAGCACTGATGGGACAAGAGCTCACTGGACACTGGCGTCTGGTGGGTAAGGGGTGCTCTGCGGGCCCTGTGTTCCAGGCCTTCATCTGCCCGGTCATGCTCCCACAGGACATGTTTCCAATCTTGTTCAGTTTGGGGAAAGCTTTTCTGAGAACAGTTTTTCTGACTCTGTTCCCAAAAGAAAAGAACACAGGGAGAAGAGGCTTAGGCACAAGCAGGTATCCTGAAGTCACAGGTACCTGCCCTGTTATGGGCACTAACAGGATTCCAGTGCCATTCTGTACCTCCACAAAGGCTGCAGGGCATTGCATAAGGTCTGGTCACAGTGCTGTTTCCCAATTCCTGATTCCCAGGTTCCTGTCCTGGAGAATAAACCAAATATATGAAGCTAGACAAGAAATCTAGTGCTAGAGCACAGAAGGCTCCTTTAGGTCCCCCCTCTTCCCTGTGCAGAGGCCATTGGGTCTGGTTCCCTGCAGGGAGGTCACTGAAACCTCTGGCCCCACTTCCACTCATGTGCTGGGGTCGCCTTCCACTGCCAGGGGTGCCCACTATTTAGAAATGGGTAAGAACCAGCATGCCTGCACTCAGCCCCCAGTAACCCCTGGGCAGCTCCAAGCTTTGCACCAGGCAGGCCACGGGTCTGTCTCCTGAGGGCACCAGGCAGCAGCCTCCATTCCGAGCACGTGTCTCCTGAGGCCCCTCCAGCTTCAACTGAAGAAACCATTCCCAGTGCCCTCACTGCCGGGGATGGAGGAAACGTGGTCACGGCTAACAGCTCTCACTAGCCGACGGCATCAGAGGAGATGGGCCCAGCCTCTCCCTGACGTAGCAGCTGGCATGGCCTTGGGGAGAAGGCTGGGACACTCGTTCCACCATTGACTGGTCACTGCATTTTGGTCAAGCCACTGCCCTGGTTTCCATTTATCACCATGGCTCCTGCAGGAGAAGGTGGGTGCTTTTGTTACTGGGAGGGTCCAGCACTTCCCCAGGAGTCTGCAGAAATATCCATCCAGAGAAGGAAAACTCTTCCAGCGGCAGGTTCCTGCCCCACTGCCTAGCCCACCCGCGGTGCCCAGGGCTGAGAGACAAGTGTCTCTGTGTGTCTATGGCCATGTGTGTCCTGTCCTCCTTGTGTAGTGTAGGAGGCCTTTTGTCGCTGTGCATTGTGACTCCTCTGACTGTAGTGGAAACAGCTACACCAATAAACCCCTCACAGGAACTGCTGTTTGGTTCTACTTCTCCGGGAACCAGGAAGAAGGAACAAAACCCAGCTGGAGTGGGGGCTGTCACGTTAGTCATGAGGGACTTGGGTACCCTCTGTGAGCACTGAGGTGGCCTCTCAGCCATCCCCAAATACCCAGCTTTGCTGCCTACAGGAAGGCGCCTGAACAAGCGACCCCCATACTGCCTGCTGAAGGTTCAGGTCAAGGCCAAGATCCCTGCATTGAACCAGAAATGCAAACACTCACTTAAGCCTGTGTGCATCTCACGCACGTGCGTAGGAATGAGCCACCCACAGCATGTTCGGTGCCTTTCTCCTCACCCCAGCGCCACTGGCAGAAGGCAGAGGAAATGTCTCATCACACACAGGTTGCCTCCACACTTTCTTCCTGGACACAAGTCAAACCAGGAGGGCAGCAAGCCTGTATGCCCTAGCACCCCTGTGGGGAGCTCCTGTCATGGAAAACTTCTCTGTGAGGATCTCTGTCTGACCATGTCCTGGTGATGAAGGTCTTTCCTTTTTTCTTTTTTCCTTTTTTTGTTTTCCCCAGAGCATCTGTCCCTATGGTCACAGGATGACCCCGGCTAACCATCCTGTGGCATTCCTGGGAAAAAATAGCAATGCTGTCTGGTGCACTGTTGTTTGGAAAGGAGGTTCTTCCAAAACCATGCTGAGCTCCCTCCTCTGGAGCACAGAGAAAAGTGGAGGACAAGTATCTCACTTATCCTTGTAGCGGCAGGCAGGCAAAGGGCATCTTCCCAGCTCTCCTCTACCTGGATTTCTCCATTAATGCCTGTGTGGGCCGGGTCTCTGGTTGCTGCTTCAGTTCCAGTCACAGGGAAGCCAGCTCCCAGTCCTGGTGGTGGTGGGTGGGATGTCCTCCAGCCACGCTCAGCCCGGGTGCATGTGCTGGCACATTGCTGCTGGGTCTGGACGTCCCTCTGTCCCTGCAGCCGGGGTCCTCATGTGCTCCTGGGGCTGGCAGCTGGTGTGGGGCTTGCTGTGGGTGGAGGGCGGGTAGTGGCGGCCCCACTCTTGGACAGGTCCCACGGTGGAGGAGTCAGCACCTGGCCTGGCAGCATCCTCTCCAGGTCCTGGCAGCGCTGCTGGACCTGTGGAGAAGGCGACAGCACCAGTGCCCAACTCCTGCTCCGGTGGCGCAGTCAGACGCAGGCTGGGCAGGGTCATTTATGCACTACCACTGCTGGGAAACATTCCTCACGGCGTCCCGCCTGTGCTGGCCGAGGGCTGCCCCAGCGCCACCATTTGCACCAGAAAGCCCTTGGCCCTAGCTGCTCCTACAGGACACACATCTCGGCCAAGCCTCCATGCGCAGCGCATCCCGTGCGTCTCCCCACGCAGCGGTGCTCCCTCTCCCTCACTTACACAGACCTATGGGCCTCGTCCCGTCACGGAGGGTAGCAAGTCAAGGCCCGTGGCCGGGCAGCGCTTACCTCCTCAACGCGCCAGATGAGGACGGGCCTGACCTGCAGCTCCAGCAGCCAGTCGGCCTGCAGGATGCACCGCTGGTACTCCTGCAGCTCCAGCTGCTGCCGCAGCTCCTCCGGCCCTGGGTGCCCTGGCGTGTCCTCAGCCACCGGCTCCGCATGTTGCAGCTGCAGCTGCAGGCCCTGGATGCGCTGGGTGACGCTGCGGAGCTGGCCGCGCAGGGCGCTCGCCCGCGCCACGCGGTGCTGCAGGGCGAGCAGCTCCTCCCGGCTCTCCCACAGCCCATCCCGCAGCGCGCCAGCGGGGCACGGCTGCCCAGAGATGTGAGGCAAACCTGGGGGAGAGATGGGCTGCCCAAGGGACCTGCCCTGCTGCAGCAGTGGCCATGAGGCACCAGGAGTCAGCCCAGCTGTGCCCGGCCCTCTCAGCCTGCGTGGCGGTGGCCGTGGTGGCGGCGGTGGCTGTGACAGCTGCAGGAGGATGTGGTATCTGCTCCTGTGCAGGCAAATCCACTGCCTGGCGAACTCTGCTGTGGCCAGGCTCTGCTGGAAGATGTCAGGGACAAGTCTCAAGACCTTGAGGACAGGCCCCACGCTGGTGAAACCTTGCAGGTCGTGCAGGCTCTGGGGGCTGAAGACACCTTCGCGCACGGTGTCCCCCCGCAGCAGCAGGGCCCAGCAGCGCCTTGCCGCAAAGAGCCACGCAGCCAGGCAGGGGATGGAGGCCAGGGACCTCGGTGGGGACGGCGGCGCACCAGGGACACCCGACTCTTCGTGGACATAGAGGTGCTCACAGATTGGGAACACCACTGTGGTGTCAAACCTCTCCTTGGAGGCGCGCAGGTGCTGCAGGTAGGAGGCCAGCCAGCACACGTAGCCCCCCACGGCAGGGTCCCGGGCAGCGTGGAGCGCCGCGAGCTTCTGCAGGTGCTGCCAGCTCTCCAGCTCCCCTGAGGGGCTCCACGGCAGCATGAGCAGCAGCACTCTGTACAGGGCTGCCAGGTCGAAGTCCCGCCGACATTGCTGCACGTGCTCCACGAAGGCACCGATCTCTGCTTCCAGGACAGCGTAGAGGGGCTCCATGGGCACACGCAGTGACAGAGGGGGTCAGAGCTTGCCCCTGTGGTCCTGCGCAACCAGCCTGGTGGATACATGAGAAATTGTGTCACACCTGGGTGCAGGTCAGCTGGAGAGTCTCCCACCGCCACAGGAGCAGAGGGAGCCTGACGCATGCTGCCTTCACCCGGGGACACGTCGCACCACCAAATGGCTGTGCAAGGTGGGGAGATGAGTGTCAAGCAGCAGCAGCTCCCCCGTGATCCATGAGCAGCTTTGCCCATGGCTATCGTGCAAGAGAGAATTATCTTGGCAAAAGCAAGCAGTCACAGTGCCTGTCTGAAGAGCTAAAAATAGGAAGTCCATTCCCAAAACTATCAGCCGAATTATTTTAAACCATCATATGCTTAGGCAAACTATTTGGGTTTCTGTCTCTGTCTCCCGACTTCAAGTAGGCTCAAACCATCTTCTAGAGCTATTTTTATTCTCTGCAGCCAGGAGGGGCTGGCACATCTCCGTGTTTTAGTTTCTAATGAGATAACGTTTGCACCATTCACATGGCTCTACTGCTGGGATGTTAAGAAAAATGCTGGCTAAGACAACTTGCTCAACAAAACTGAGAACTGATCTCACTGACAACGCTTCCCCTTTTCCCTGTCTATCTGTATCTCCTTGGCTAGGCTATGGCGTATGCTTTCTAGTTTCTCAGATTTCATAAATGTGGTTTAAAAAGCTCTTCTCCCTCTTCCACACCAGGACTGGGTTTGCAGCCCTGCACCTGGAGTGGCAGGTAAGAATTACCTGATGCTGGCAGCATGGCGCATTTCAGACAGTGGAAGAGCAGACCCAGGCTGAACTTCAGTCCTGCACTGAGCTTCACTTGGTAATGTGACATATTGTCCCCAGGTCTCCAGAATTCTGTTCTGAAAGCACGGATGACATCCCAGGACTGCTGGGCAAGAGCTCAGAAGCCCACACGGTTCTATAGTCCATGCCAAGCTCAGAAATACCTGCAACATCTGGACACATCATCTAAAGTCTATGGGCCCTTTTGTCTCATGCATACTGCCTGAGAGCACTGGCCAAGGCTATGACCTGTCAAAACCATGGTTCTTGGCCCTCATACGTCCTTGCCACTGTGCCACCCCACACATGCTGCCCTCCTTTTCCTTCCATCCACCTCCCCTCTGCATACCTCAAAAAGTGGGAACTCACCAGCCCCAGGAAAGGCATTGGGGAGAAGAGAGAGGGCTGAGCTGGGCCCTGCTGCCTACAAGGGGAGGAACCTGCCCTGCATGCGCATGGACACAAACCTTCCTCCCCATGGGAACGGCAGGTTCAGACGTGTCCTTTGCGAGCACCTGAGCCAGCCTTTCCCAAAGCCTGTTGCTGGCCCTGTAGACACTGCTGCAGAGCCAACGGGAGAAATGCAGCTTCATCCAGCTCCTCTTCACTTGTACAGGGGGTTAATGAAGAGACACTTGCCTTGCAGCAATGCCTGAACCTTGGGCACTGGGCACAAGCTTGGTTCATACGGCTCTTCATTGCAAGTGAGCAGGCATGTGCATGGCCCTGGATTTGTACAGAAAGGCTATCATCTGGCCCAGAAATAGAAAGGTTCTTTAGTCTTGTGCTGTTAGATATTGCCCTGGGGACAGAGTCAGGAGCCTTATGCGTGAAGGTCTTTTCCAAGGATTACGCCAGGTCGCTTCCGTGGCCTGTGCAAGATCCTCCTGCCCAAACGCAGGTTTGCTGAGGGTGCAGCTGCCCATGAGCTGCTGCCTCACTCTGAGCAGCTGAATCGCACAGTCCAGGTGAGACCCAAGGAAGCCTACAAGGCTGTCAGCTCCTTGGACCCCACTGCCCCAGCACCCCCAGGTCACAGCAGGAGAGGGGACGTGGTGAAGGAACCGCAGTGCACATGGCCTAGGGGCTGGCTGAGGTGGCTTGCACAAGTTTCCTACAGAAATGCGTTGGGCATAAGGGTGGCTGGGGAAGGCATTTCACCAAGGCAGGCTCAGTGTGAGCTCCGAATTGTGGCTGCAGAAGCTTTTCCCCTGCAGGGAGCAGCAGGGAGTTAGGCTGGCACCCGGCAGGGTGTCCTGCCTCCCCCTGAGCACAACAAAGCAGAAAGGGCATCACACGTGGAGGGGGAGCACAGAGAAGCGGTGCACCAGGGATGCACAAACCCCCCACTGCTCAGATCACATTGCTCCACTATCTCCTTGCCTGTGAGCTGGTAGATTTGATCTTGTTGCTGAACAAGAGGGGAGAATATTTCCCCTTTTGTGCCTCCTGCAGAGAGCAGCACTCGGCAGCCTCTGCTCCAGGAGCCCAGCTGGATATTGCTTTCATCATCAGCCGGCATCCCCAGGGGACGGGGTGCTCATGCTTCCCCCAGCACACAGGACATGGCAAGGTCACAGGAGGGACGGGAGAGCCTGGGGGGCGCCGGGGGGAAGCCAGAGCTGCTGGTGTGCCATTTGGGACTGTGACAGGCTTTCTTCTTTGGGGAGGGCAGATCACCAGAGGCAGGGGGCCATTTCCTGCTGCCCTGAACCTGTCACACTCGCTCTTTGGCCTTGAATTGGACCTTGAACCTGGGTGCACTGGCAGATGAGAGGCAGCTGCCTTTGAAAGAGGGAGGCTGGAGCGGGGTGCCAGGGCAGTGCAGAGCAGGGGACGGGGTTAGCACAGCCAGACACGCTGCCTGGCCTTGCTTATGCTCTGCAAGCCAGTTGTGCGGACGGGCCTTGTGGGACCTTGAAAGAGGCTTTTCCGCTGGCACAGAGCAGGGATTCGCATCATTTTGGCTGCAGATGCTGAAGAGAAAGTGTGGGGTGCACAGGGAGGAGATATATGCTCTCCTTTGGCAGGGACATGCCTTTGCAAGCTGAAACTGCAGAGGAGAGATCAGGAAGAGGAAATGTTCAACGCTCAGGCTATCAGCACCTGGTCAGCTAGTCAGCAAATCCTGGCCATTGGCAGGGGTAGCGATATGACACCGTTTAACCTCCGTGCTTGCTGCCTGGATTTATCGTGCAGCCAGAGACAAAGACAGAGAGCTCTTCGTGTCTGCTAAAGCAGCCTGGTCTGCTCCACAGCTGGCTGACACACTTTCTAAAGCATGAATGCCACGGTAATGGTATCTGTAAGCAAAGCCCTGCTTATACACTCAGTTAAGCGGAATCTGTAAGGCAGTTTGTAACACAGCCATCTGTGACCGCCCCAATACCACATCATTAATAGCAAAGCTCAGTCTGGGTCAAACAAAAGCAGGGCAGTCCTAATAGAGAGGAAATTAGGTGGATGTGCTTGACTGGCCTCATCCCTCCATGTTCCTCCTACAATTAAAGCCTTGTGCAGCTCAGCTCTCTTTCCCAAGGAGCTTGCTGCCAGGATTGCTTTTATCGTGACCAAATTGTAAGAGACACGCGAGTGTGTTTTGGCCCCAAGCAAACCTGCGCCAGGAGCCCCAAGCAAACCTGCACCAAGGAAGCTGTGGCAAGGAACCTCCGCAAATCACTGCTGGGAACTGGAAGCACATCCCAGGCTATGGCAGGAATGAGGGGGAAGGACTGGGCTAGGGGAACAAGGGCCCTATCTGTAGAAAGCGCAAAATGCAAATATCTGTGGATTTAGTTTTGTCCAACATGGGCTAGCACAGATGGTAGAAAGGTCATGCTGGCCCCAGAAAGCTTTTCAGTGGTATGGCTAGGGAAGATGTTTAGGAGGCCAAGGGATGACTTATGGTAACAGAATGATGGACGTTCCCAGTGTCTGTCCTCTGGGCCCTTCTGCTCCAGCTTTCTGATCTCGTGCTCAGAATAAAAATTGAAGAAGGCATCCTATGAATGACCTATGGATAAAAAGACAGTGCTGGATGGTATTCCTGTGCCAGGATGAGCTTTCTTCCTGTTATCAAAGCAAGTGGGGGTACAACTTCCCTTGGCAGAATGCTGTTGCGTGTGATGGCAGCACTCCGTGCATTGTGGTCAGAAGGGCTCACTGATACCGATGGCAGAGAAGAGACAGGAACAAGCAGGGTGCCCAGGGCCCACTAACGCCCCGACTCTGAGCATCCCCCCTACAAGGATGGCTCCTGGCAGGTCTCTTGCCCCTCCCAGACTGGGTCCCCAGGAGCAGGAAGCTTCCTGCTTGCGAGGACAGAAGCTCTGCTCGTGCTCTCAGGGGGAGCAGGTGCTGCAGTGCTTGATGTTACCCAGTGAAAGCCTCCTCAAGCCGCCTTAATCACATTCCTCTGGAGCAGAGACACATCTGGTACAAACATGATCCTGTCCCCAAGGAGCCTCTACTAATTCCTGCTGCGGAGCCCCAGAACAGCCCTTGTGCCTTGAGCAGGGAGAGCTTCAGAGTGACTTTGATCACTGTCGTCCTGCGCCTTGCAGGGGGTGAAGTTAGCTTGTTAGCAGTGGGGCAGGAAGGGGAGAGGCCAACAGAGGTTGCGGGGTGGGCATGCAGCGCTGACCCAAGCTGTGCAAGCAGCTCCTGTGCAGCAGGACACGGCCGGGCAGAGCAGGGACTGAACCCCCATGGCAGGGTAGGAGCGCTCCCCGCCTGCTGGCGGCTCTCCACAAAGCAGGCATCTGTGGTTTTCCCTGTCATCTTTCTCTTTGCAGGAAAAATCCACCGTTTTGTACCTGAGTTCAGGCAGTCTGAGCCCTCAGCTGGGCAGGCTGGACCGTGTCTGGGTCTAATCCATGGCCTGGCTGGCCACAGAGCTGGGAAAGGGAGGAACTGCCCTTTTCAAAAGTCATCTTTTGAGTTGGTTTTGAGCAATTGTGAAACTGGAGCTGCGAAGGTGCCAGGGCTGTGGGGCCTGCGCGTGCCTTGGTGCATGTCCCCTTCCTGAGGTTGTGTTCAGCCTATGGTGGGAGAACGCTGACGTTTCCAGCCCTCCGCTCACATGTGTCTCTCCACACTGCCGGACAGGCCCCCTGTAATGGGGCACTCTTCAGCTTTGGCCATTGCTGAGCACAAAAGCAGCCATGGCTCTTCCCAGGCCGCTGCCCGAGTCCAGCCTGGCTGGACGCTCAGGAGCACAGTGAGCCAGCGGGGCGGTGGGAGCCATGGCCCAGGTATCCCAGGCAGGTTGAGGGTCCACAGACCAGCCAGATGCTCCCCTGCTGCGGCCGCGGCCCGTCTGCCCCAAGCCATGTGCCAGGCCCGTGGCAGAGGAAAGCAGGATATTGCCTCCTGTCCGGGAGGAATTCCTGCCTCTGCGTGTTCCTGCCAGTCCCAGGCCGGCCAGCCCTCCCTGTGGAAGCTCAGCAGGAAGCTGACTCACCGTCTGCCGCCTCTGCTGCCATGGCTGGGTGCGGGGCTCGGCTGCCAGCAGCACCGTGCGAGCTGCTCCTTTTTAAAGATATAGGAGTGAATCACTGCCCGGCCACCTCCCCAGTACCGCCAGCCCTGGCTGTCCTGTGCCAGAGTCCAGCTCCCTGCTGACGGGCTGCTTGGCTTTTCTTTGGTCCAAGAGGACAGCTGAGGGGTCCTGCCTGGCGTGTGGTGTTTAGCTGGGCTGGGAGCTTCTCAGGCTGTGGTTGCTGCTGAGGACTCCGGGCTTGGAGATGGCCCCAGCGCAGAGATGGGCAAGAGGCAGACTGACAGGGGTCCTGCGTCTATTCTGCGCATCAGGACCCGTGCCAGCCATTCATCTTATTCATCATGCAGCTGAGGCAGCAGCCAGCCCCTGAGCTCAGAGGTGACCTCTCAGCCTGGCCAAGGAGACGAGTGGGGCACACAGGCCTCACTCCATCTCTTTGACACCGGCCTAATGTGTGTGACATGGTGGGGCCGTGTCTGGAAGGCTGGTGACTCTCGGTCGCTGAGAGCAGCACGTGGCTGCTCACGAGAGCTGGGGATAAACAGCTGGTTACATCCACCCCTTCCTGGTAAGCAGCAGCTGAAAAGTTAGGTGACAGTTCAGACATCCTGGATTCCGGACGGGTGGTATGACTGTAGTGTTACTGATTTAATCCTCTAACCGAAAGGAGCAGAGTTTCTTATCAAGATCCTCACCGCCGCTGCTCCTACTGTGTTGACAAAGTGCAAGGCCTGCAGCTGCGGCTGGAGAAGCTAATGCTCATTGCCTGGGCATTTTGGGAAGCTACTTTGCTCTGAGGACCAACTCAAGACACCTTCTTATTGCTCCTCGATAGTGTCAATCACGCAGTAGTTAATACTAAAGATCTTACATTTTAAAAACTGGATTCCTTACCAGCACACTGGACTTTCTACCACTGTCAGCCCACTGTCTCAGAGCTCCATGGAGGGCTGGTAATGCTGTGGCAGTCACTGCTCCAGCTTTGGGAGCTGATAAATATGAAAGGAAAAGGCTTGAAGAATGAAACTGACCTGAGAAATAAGGGAAAACCCCCTGAGCTCATGATGAGCATTTGAGTTGTTTGGTGAGTTTGCTAACAGGTTTGCTGCTAGCTTATCGTTTTGTTTCACTGTCAGAGCTCCCTTGACATACAGGTGTGAGGGTCAAGTCTAGATGGGGAATTGACTCCAGGATGTAAAGTTGCTCCATCATGGAAGTCCAAAAGGGGATAACACTTAATGCTGGAGATGCCTGCCAGCAGAGATGCAGAGGAGGTACAGGAGATGTGTGCTCCTTGGCTTCCCCATGACTACAAGGAGCTCCACAACTCCTTGGTGACTGTGCAAGAGAAGAAGCTGGACAACCAAACAGGTCTGCAGAAGAAGCAATAACAGAGAAGGAGCTGCCCTCCCCTCTGGAAAGCGGTTGTCTGCTGGCCTCTGAGGGAAGCAGATGGGTGGATGCTGGAGGTGAAACTCCTGAATATGAGTATTGTTGGCAGCAGGTGAGAAACAAATCCCAGTGGCAGAGGATGGGAGACCTCTTCTATCATAATATGATGGCCAATATTGTCCCTGGTGGGAAGTGAATGGAGCAGTGAGTGACAAAGGGATATGTATGTCAGCTTAAGCTGCCATCCTATCCTTTAGCCTGCCAACCATGACCCCAAAACTGAGACATAGCTTGCAAATCCCCAAGACTCACTTACCCCTTTTTGCCCAACAGTGGGATTCCTGATGCTCTGCCATGAGCTTCTCCAGCAGATCAAAACTATGACAGCGCTCTGAAGGGGTGCAGTGTTCAACACCCCTGGTAGCTTCTCCGTCTTCACAGCCAAAGCTATAGCAGAAGCAGCCTGATGACAAATACATGGTTTAGGAGGGGGTCTGACAAGGAAAAATTGGTGCTGAGTTGATCTAATTCCCTTTGCTAACAGGGTAATTGGCCTTATGGATAGGAGGGAACTATTAGATGTGAGATAACGACTATAGTTAGGCTTCTGGCACCATCTTGCATGATGCTGTCATAAGTCAGGGAAAGTGATGTAGATGAAGCTAATCCAGGGCAAGAGCAAAAGATGTGGGATAACCATGCCCAGGACAGTGAGTTTATATCAAAATGGAAGGATGCTCTGAGAGGGACTTCCCAAAAATGTAGGGAGCTGGTGAGTGGTCAGGTTAGATGGACATCTGACACAGTGACCTATGTATGACTCTGTCTTATAGCAGAGGTTGGGCAAAACGCTCAGATTCCTCTTCATCTCCTAAATACTTCAGAAAGCTCATTGTTCCTCCCTCCCCCCTCCAAAAATACTTCCAGATTGTTTTTTTTTTTCGCTTTTGTTAGATCTCCTTATTTATTTCTTTCAGAACAGAGACTCCTACTGCAAGAAATACTCCCATCTCTCAGGCAGGTACTTGTAGACTATGATCTGGCCATACTTTTTTTTTTTTTTTTTTTGAGAAACTTCACCCAGTCTTTTGCTCTATGCCAGGTTTTCCAGATCTCTGAGATGTAATTCTGAAGTGGTGTCAGCGTGCTTGTTAATGGCCTCGCTCACTTACACTGTGCTATAACAATCTGCTGAAGGCACCCCTGAATGTGAAATGTTTGCTGTTGCGGACTACCTGGGCTGTCCCTCCAAGCCGTGTGTTTGGCTGTCCATGGATGAGGTCTCTCGTGCGTGGCACGCCCGTGCTGGGGCTCTGCTGGCGTCTCCGGGCCCGCATCACCTATCCAGCGCTGCTCTCCTGGGGATGCTGGCTGCTCTCTAGCCAGCTCCTCTGCTCCTGGACCGCCAGGCGCGTGGGAGCGAGCAGCCTCGCATGCTCCACGCAGCCCACGGAGAGTTCCCCACAGCTCCGTGTTAGGGTGCCGAGGACACCCCTTCCCCCTCGTCCCGAAGGGCCACAGGGCACGGCCGGCGCTGCCGCCCGCCCGGGCCAGGGGCGGGCGCGGCCGCTGCCCGCGCCCCGGGGAGGCGGCGGGGCGGGGCGGGGCGAGCGCGGCGCTGCGCGGAGCCGGCGCGCGGCGCCTGCGGCAGCGGGACGCGCAGAGCGCAGCCCCGCCGCGACCCGCCGCCAGCCCCGCCGCGACCCGCCGCCAGCCCCACCGCCAGCCCCGCCACCAGCCCCGCCGCCGCCGCGCGCGGGGATGCGGCCCTGAGAGCTGCCCCAGCCGCCCTGCCCGCCGGGCCCGCCCCGCCGATGGACGCCTCGCTCCGCCAGGTAGGCAGCGGCGGCGGCGCCCGCCCGGCTGCTGCCCCCTGCCCGCGCAGCCAGAGCCGGGTGGCCGCGGGGCGCCGGGAGGGCTGAGAGGGGCGGTAGGGAGCAAGTCCTCATCCCCCGCCCGAGGCATCCCCAGGCTGTGGGGTGGCGGTCGCGGTGGCGGTGCCTGTGGCGCTGCTCTGTGCCGCTCGGGTCCCTCTGCTCGCCGTGGCTCAGCAGAGCGCGGCCGTGGTCGCCGGCCCAGGGAGCGGCCGTGGTCGCTGACCCAGCCGGGATGTTTCTGTGGACTTGCAGGATGCTCCGCTCCCCTGCGGGCTCACTGCGCTCCACTCCGTGAGTGAGCGGTGCCAGCCCGGGTGCTGCCTTAGCCCGATGAGCCCAAGTTTCACTTTTTATTGAGCGCTTGGATGCAGAGCGCTTTGTTTCTGAGTGCGCTCCGGGCCCAGCGTGGCATTTGGGAGCCCTTGTGAGGAGCTGGGTGTGTTGCAAGAGGCAGAGCCCCAGTGATGTGCAGCTCCAGGCACTCAGGCTGAGGGCTGCTTGCAAGGAGCAGAGAGGATTTGTCGCATGATAGTCATGGCTGCCCAGAGACTGCTCGCATGCTGCTTTAATCCCCTGGAGCGACTTAAGGGTCCAGAGCCTGCCCCTGCCTGTGTGTGCATGTCACAGCTCAGCCCGCTGCACGTGGCACGGGGCCAGGCTGAGCTGGTGAAGCATCGGGAAGCGTGCGATGTGAGCGAGCGTCCGTCTGATTCCTCAGCCTCCACAACGCCTCTGACCAGTCACCTTCATGGTGGTGGGCAGGGCGGGCGCCCCGGAGCCCCGCGCCTTCCCGCTGGATGGAAGCAGTGGTCCTGAGCGTGTCTGCAAGGACCCTTCCCTGGGTGCTGCGCAGGGCACTGCACCTCCCGCTGCTCGCAGGGGAAGTGGGGTGCAGCGTTAGGGCACGTGGCCCCGTGCTGCACAGGCCTCGCCGTCCTGGGTTGCCTCTCCCTGAACATACACACAGCTCGGGCCTGGCCAGGTGGTGGCTCCGCAGATGAGGAGTCTTCTCCCGCAGCGGGCGCGTGCGAGACTGGGGCAGCCCTGCCCTCACCGACCCCGCAGGCGCTGGTGTGCGGCAATGGCTCTGCAGGGTGAAGGTGCCGTCCTGGCAGCTGGACTTGGGTGAGCTCTTTGGCCAGGGTCCTGGCCTGTCCCAGAGTCACATCGGACACTTCCCGTCCCCAGTGGGTTTCCAGACCGTTAAACCCAATGTCTCGCCCTTGCCTTGCCCCGTGTATGATGAGGAATCTTGCAGGCCCGTGAAGCTGCCCGCTGTCGTGGAGTGGTGGAGCAGCTAATGGGCTCGGGCCTGCCCCTTCCCCCATAAAGCGCTTTCTTTATCAGAGCAGATGTTTTCCCAGATCCTGCCTCCAGTGGGGAAGGAGCGGCAGCCCCTCGGTGTCTGCACGCCTGGGGCTGCCCCTGAGGCCTGCACAGCACATCGCCGAGGATCATTGCAGCCATTAACTGATTAACCTGCAGCTCCTGGAGGCCTGGGCTGCCTGTATCTAATCAGATGGAGGCCAGGGCTTCCCAAGGGGCCTTTTCACTGGAGCATCTTCCCCTCTCCTCTATCAAGAGGAACCTCCTGGCCCTTTGCGATAGCCACTGAGGAACACGAAGCTCTAAGTGCCTGATGGAAGTCGGAGATTGGAGAGGGGCTGCCCAGAGACACGTGGCTCAGCCAGGCAGCAGCGCCCAGCAGGGAATCACACAGTTGTCCAGCTTTGCCTGTTGAGGCAGTTCTGCTGTGAAGTGGAGGAAAGGGGATTGCCAGGGTAGGGTTAAGGGATAATCTTGAAGCCATGGGCAGAACTACGTCTTCTGTAAATCACGGGCTTAAATCTTCTCCGGTGAAGGAAGGAGGCCTGGGCTGGAGAACCA
Organism: Tinamus guttatus; assembly: GCF_059628265.1. Lineage (NCBI taxonomy): Eukaryota > Metazoa > Chordata > Aves > Tinamiformes > Tinamidae > Tinamus > Tinamus guttatus. The sequence goes on along the minus strand of NW_028288594.1, from coordinate 4,374,752 downwards.
GGGCAGGCACGCGTGGGAAAGCGTCAGGCTCCGCGCTCTGCAGGACCGGCACTGGGGATGGGAGGGGGAATATGGCTTCCCTGGAGCAGGAATGCTTGGCATTTTCTGCACCCTGGCTGCTCTTCCTCTTTCTCCATGGGGGGCTCTTGGTGGGAGGGCAATGCCTGAGCAGAAGGGAGTTGCTCCATCTCCTTCTCCTGCAGTAGACGCCAAGCTTGTCCCAGGGGACACGTGTCATCCCTAACAATGAATAGCTTAAACACCAGTTCATTGCTATCCTTGCTTTAGCAGGCTCCCATCCCATGTTCACAGCATTCAGATACCATGCTGAGAGATGTGCTAAGTGTCTGGGGTTAGATGGGGGTGCTGCGGGTCTTCAGAGCTACTCTGATTCCTCCTTCTGTGTGGTGGAAACCAAATAAGTTTTTAAATCTTTGAAGTTTATCTATGGTAAGTGACTTGATGGTTAACGGGTCGACATCATTATCGTCTTGGCTCTGGATGGGAAAGGGGATGGTTTTGGCTGGTAGTGCCAGCTTTACACTGCTGAAGGGCTTCCCCTGGGCCATGGGCTGCCAGCCCCGGGGAGCTGGCAGGGTGCTCACTGCTCGTGCCTTCCCTGCTGCGTCCAGGGGGAGGCTCCAACTTCAGAGAAGACCAGATTAGAAAGTCTTGGTCCTCAGCAAGTGGCAGCACCCACAGACGTAGCTGTAGCGAGTCCTGTGCAGGGTGTCTCACAGATGTGATGGAGGGTGCCCTTCCTTGAGCAGGGTGCGCCGAGTGGCAGCGCATCGAGCTCTGCCAGCGCCTTTCCTGGCTGCTGCGGTGAGTCCTGTGCCCAGACTGGGAGGAGGGGCCCTGGGGCTGCGGTGGTGGATGAGAGTTTCCCTGTGAGCCTGGAGTGTGGGCAGGATGTGGGGTGACACAGAGGATGTGACTCGCTCTCCAGTTCCCCCTGAGGAGCAGGAATGCCGAGGCCAGGGTTAAAGGAGACACTGCTCCCATCCCACCCCTTTCTGCTCTCCCGTTGGAGTGACCAGCTGGCACAGTCCCACGGCCAGTCCAAACCAAGCAGTAGCATCTGCTGGATTGCAGGCACCATCCTCTTTCTGCTCCTATGCTGCTGGCCTAGAAATGTTGGCTTTGCAAGGCTTAAACAGTTTTCCTCATTGCTTTTTTGATAAAATGATAAGCTTTTCATCTATGTTTTAAAATAAGCCCCAAGTCCTTAAGCTTTCTGAGGAGAGGAGAGAGGGCAGGGGATCCTGTGCTGCACGGCCATGGTGCTCTGTGCTGTCCTCCCTCCAGCTTCATCTTCCCATGCCGTCCCCATTCTCCCCGGCACAGCCTGCCTCTTCCCTGCGGCCGGGCGCAGCGGCCGTGGAGGTGAGCAGAGGAGCCCTGATCCCCAGGGACATGTCACAACTGTGCAAGCATCCGAACCACCTTCTCAGCCCCAAGCTGAGGCAGCATGGGGAGAGCAAGCACCTGGCTCTGCAGGTGTGACGACTGCTCCATGTGAATGGGATGTGAGTAAGAAGCACTGAAGAGGCATCTTTGCAACCCTTCTTGGTGCAGTTACTGCAGCTCCCAGCTGGGACAACGTTGTGCTCAGAGTGCTGCCACTGGGGTTTCTCTCTGTGGTAGCTGCAGGACTGCTCTGATTTTTGGTTGTGTGCTGCTCTCGCCTGCTTTGGGCTCTCAGGGAAGCTACATTCTAATGCTTCTCTCACTGGCTCACTCAGGGATGAGTCTCCCTGGGGAGCCCAGCTTATCATAGGCGAGGAGGGCTCTTATGTGACATCCTGGATTAAGTTTCTCAATAGCTTGTTTGCCTTCCCCACGCTCCCTCTAGTTCAGAGAAGGTGGAGTTCCTGTGAGAGAAGGGAGTGTGGCCGGATGTCCCGGAGAATCCTTCCAGCATCTCTTTCCGTTCCAGACGCTCTTGTCTGGAATGAGGGAAATGGTTCAGCTGATTTAGATGACACTGACCATGAGTGACATGCTGTCTTTCCAGATAACAGTGAGCCGAGTGCCCATGTGTTAACAAATGTTAGCTTTGGAAATGCCGTCTTGGAAAGAAATGCTAGATAGGGGCTGCTCCACCAAGGGTTCCCACCAAGCTGCTTTCTTCCCCTGAGCATCACATGCTTTGTTGACTTTCCCTGAAAGCCTCCCCTTAGTTTAGCGAGAATATTTGACCTCTTAGAAAAGAGGATCTCAAGAGATTGGGAAAAGAAAAAGAAATGCTGACCATCGCATGCGTGCTGAGTCTGTACACTTGAGGGTCACTGAGTGGACACCAAGCAAAGCTGTTTAATTAGTTTGCATGGTGCAGTTGAAGAGAAGTGTCACTGACCTTGAAGATTTCTGTGGTACTGGCGTAGCACTGACATTCCCATACACAGAATCCTCCATCTCCCCAAACCCTTCAGAGCAACAAGCAGCCAGAGATAGGTAGAAGTGACCCTTTCTCCCTGTTCTGGAGCAGCGACTGCAAGAAGAAAGCTCTTGCACAAAAGGTGACAGGGAGAAGTGTCTGTGGAAGAGAAGGAGCCCTGTTCACTCTGCCCTTAGGGCGTTTGTCTGGAGCCCGGCTTCCGTAAGCTCTGCCCTTGTCACATCCTATAAGTGAGTGACGCTGGGTGGCTCAGTTGCGGGATGGGAGCTTCCACATGAAGCAGTGCCACATCTCTGCTGACCTGCCTGCGGCTGCCCTCTCACCACCTTCAAAACCACCTCGTACAACTCTAGTTTCACTTCTTGCCTCACTTTTTTTTTCTTCCACATAATAATTGCAAAAATTGCACAATTTCTCATTTCCCATTTTACTTTAAGGAAAATGCGTGAGCTATTTAAATGTGATCATTAAGACTGAAACTGCGGTTCTGTGGGTCAGGGAGTTTATAGTTGAGTTTCCCTCAGCTGTGCTATTCTGTCTCCTCGTTTTCATCCAAGATTGCATACTGCTCAGTAGTGTTGAGAGCGGTGGCCCAGGAAGTGTGCCTGTGAACCCTGTTGTACCTCTTGGTTGCTCTCTGGGAAGAGTCCTGGACATCGTTGTACACAGTGCTTGGAGTCAAAACTCAAACCAGCTGTAAAGGGCCACTAAATAGGATGGGTAACAATTGCACAGGCCTGTTCTCGCTGCAGCTAGGACCCAGGGTGTGCCAATCTGCACATCTCCTCCTCAGGGCCCTCTGGGGGAAAGTGGCAGAGAGGAGCAAGCTGGAGATACAAGGAACAGCAGCAAGAGTCTCCTGGCAGCTCCAGGCCCCTCATCCTGTAGCCTTCCATCCACATCTACTCGCTTCCGTGGCTCCTGCCATCGTTGCATCTGCTGCTGCCACGGCACTAGACACAAGCCAAGTTGGCTGTTCCTCGTCTGAGGCTCTGACCCACCTAGAGTCTCTAGAGTGAAGGGTCTCTCTGCCTTGCGCTGCTTGGCACAATGTTCAACGGACTCTTGGGTGCCGTCATTATAATTGCAGTAATTATCATAGCAAATAAACCACTGGTGTTGCCTCTCTTAGGTGGCTGATCCCTATCTTTTATGAGAAGGTGTGAATCCAGGCTTGGGGCCATGGCCAGGGCTGTGTATTAGACACTCATTTATTGAAGAAGTTCTTCTTACCCACGTATTGAGCCAAAAAGTGAGGTTTAGCTGAATCACATTTTCTGGAAAACTTATTTCTGGAGGATCCCCCGCTTCTTGCAGTTTCTTGAAGTGGTTACACAACCGTACTTTAAAATAGATCCTGTTTCATTTCTAAAGGGAATTTGTCTGGCAGCTACATTGATTCTCAGGTCCCGCTTTTTTTTCTGCTCTGCGAGAACCATTCATCCAAAATATCTCCTATCTCTGCAAGAAATGGTTCCTCAGCACCAGGTAGCCTCTGCGTCTCTGTCAAGGGAGCACAGCGGTGGTTTCAGTACTACTGGCAGTGCAGCCTCCATGGCAGGGTTAGCGAGGAGGGGTTAGGTGATTTATTCAGAGACTGGGATGAGGTTCGCAACCCATGCTGGGCCACATGCTGCCAGGAGCCCACTGCTATCAGTGTCTGGGCTAGATAGGGTAGCCCAAGCTCTGGCAAATCTGCATAATGACATTAGCATTTTCACAAGTATTTTTGCATTATAAGGCATCTTTCTGATTAGCAGGAGAGTCTGTTTCATGGATTTTCTTTGAAGAGCCTTTTTCTCACACCCAAACTTACCAAACCTTACTCCTGTTCATCCATCCAAGACTTGCTTTTGGGGCAACTGTGTGTCCCAGGAGCCATTAAGTCCTCCGTGGGTCTGTGGCTTCTCTGTTTTGCAGTGTTCCCCGCAGTCCCCACTGACCCTTCAACCTGACTGCAGTCTAATCCCATTTTGCTCAAACGAGTGGATTGGGGAATCCACATTGCTCTGATGGTCTCATCTTTGCCGTAAGTTACTGATCTACCAAACGCTGGCATCTGCTAGTGTTATAAGCACTACTTTTGATTCTAGGTCCTTGGTGGAAATACTAAATAGCAGTGGCCCCTGTGTCTGCAGAGTTTTGTTAGAAACTCCTTCGCTCAGATATGACTTCCCCCATTCATAACATTTTTTTCTTCCAAGCTCTCTTATTGCTTTCTAACCCATTTGCTCTTTACGGGCTGTCTTTTATCAGATTACTACTTCTCACATGGTAAATGCCATGAAAGCCTATTACTGTTCTGTTTATCAGTTATGTTTGTAGGCTAGTCAAAAAATGAAGAACAAAAAGTCTGTTTGACTAGCCTTCTTTCCACATGTTGACTGGCATTGAAAATGATTAAGGCTGGATTATTTTTAAATTGAAAAAGCTGAGGGAAAAAAAAAAAAACTTTATTTTCCAGAGAGCTGTCAGACTCAATAACCTTTGGTTACTTGCTGTAATCCTGTTGTAGTCCTCATGTACACTCTGCACTTCCAGTCTCTTGGAATTTCCTCAGCATTACCAGAATTATCAAAAACGAATATCTGCTGGTGGGAAACTTTATTGGACAGATCTCTGAGAAATCTTGGACTTGTTGATTTTTCAAATGTTTTACATCCTTTCTACCTATTGATATATGGAAAAATATTTCATCATGTCCTTGTGATTCAAGAGGGGTACTTTCCAGGGAATTTTTCCTGGGATATTTATTCAACACTCCGCATTTCTCCACTGTTATTCACAATGCTGTCCTCCCTGTCTAGTAACTGGATGGTTCTAGCAGCAGGACATCTTTATCGCCACTGACTTTAGAAGAGGAAATAGTGAAACATGGATTCTACTGCATTTATTATTTCCCAACCTCTGATTTATGTGGGTTGCTTCCTCCTTTTCTGCCACTTTCACTCTTATTTGAAATCAGCTGAAAGTCCATCCCTATTCAGAGGCACTTTATTTGCTTCCTTTGAGGAGTTTGAGCGAAGAACGGGAAGGATGATCAAGCGCCAGGAAATCGTCACATGTGAAGAGATTGAAAAACCTGAGAATATTTTATTAGTGAAATGATAAATAGGTCAAGGCATGATAAAAGAGCAGAAAATAATGGATGAGACAGAGAAGGTGGACTGGAATCTTCTGTTCCCCCACCTCTGAGTACAGGGAAAAAAAAGGGATTTTCTGCTTCACTGGAATGAGACTGATTGATTAATAATGTACTTTTTCCATATAATGTGGGTTTAGATGGTAGAATGCCACATGGCAATTAATTACTGTGGTCAAGGATGTGGCAAGATGCAAAAAGGTAGTGGGACATGCCAATTTATACTTACTACAGATATTGCAGAAGAAGTACTGATTCAAGGCTGTCGTCTGAGATTTTTACCAAATGCACAGCCTGGTGGCTGCTTGGAGGCAGGGTTCTGGCTGCTCTTTGGTGGACGTCTGCATCCTCGTGGTTTTCCAAGGCCTTCAGCTCTCCCGTGGAGGAGAGCATGTGTTCCTTGAATGTCATGCTGGACTCTGCAGGAATGCCTCAGGTTTGAGCTGGGGATGGAGAAAAGGCAACACCATTGATGTCTTCTGCTACACATGGTCAGCTTGCTGCCATCTACAACAGGACAGACAGAAATTCCACTGCTGACTTTCCTCTGGTTTATATTACAACACTTTTCCTGCTTGAAATGTTCACACCCGGCCATGGACAGTGCCACCAGTGACAGAAATGGTCATTCTCTGCCCTCTTTGCCTTATGACCCACCAGCTCAGGTGCTGCCAGATGGCTTTTTTAAAGGGGAAGCTGTGAGGGCCTGGGGTGCCTTGGGCACAGCTTGCCCTAGAGACCAGTGGTTTCTCCAGGAGGCTGTCCCTCAGCTGCCCATCAGCCCTGCTTCAGCTGTGAAGCCTTGGCCAAATTTGAGAGAGGGAAGGACCTGCAAGGAAATTGCCTTATGGTGGGTGCACTGGATGGTGAGGAGGCTGAAGGTAACATTTAAGCTGCTTAAGGGGGTGTCTTTTTCACTTGAATTTTCAGCAGTCAGCTGGTCAATGAAAGCTTTACTGTGGTTAGGCTGGAATTTTGGATGTGTCACGTTGTCTTCTTTCTGTCTAGTCTTCTACAAAGAAGGTATGGGAAAAATCAGTTTGTTGTGAGGTGCTGAGTGTGTTCAGGATCTGCAGGAATCTAGGCTGTGGCCTATGGAAAGGCTTGTTTTAACTGAAGTCCTAGATGGGGAACCGCTGATAAGCGGAATAGCAGGGAGCAAATCGTTTCAAAGTGAAGCCTGGAGAGCACTGGCTGTGAACCTTGGAAGGAGGCATGTGTGCTACCTCCTCTGCTCTGTCACCTTTCCTCTGTTGCCCTGATGGCCAAGGGGAGCCTTGAAGCATGTGAAAATGGCTGGGATCCATTCCCTCTGCTCCCAAGGCAAGGAGCTGGTGCGGCTGCTGCAGGGGGTAGATGCTCCTCTGGGTGGAGGAAGCGTTAGGCGCTAGGCTGTTCCTGGGGGATATGTGAGGTAGGGAGGTGTGCAGGGGAACGAAGAAGAGGCTGTTCAGCAGCCAAGCTGTGGGAGGAGAGGTGCAGAACAGATGGGAGGGGGAGGCGAAGGAGGGGCGGGAATCGGTGCGTGTACATCAGTGACCAAAAGTGACACACTGCTCTCAGTTTAGCTCCTTTCCCTGATGCTGCTATTCTGCAGAGCTGCTGGTGTGCTGTGGGCTTTGCTCCTTAATTAGTAAGGAATGGGACTGCTAATTGGCAGAACTCATCTGAGTCAGGGACCAGCTGGGCTGCTGCTTGCTGTGCTCAGCTCTGCCTGCCGTGCTGGCTCTAAGGGTCGGCCCAGGCGCAGCGGCTACTGGGTTAGGGGTCCGCTGGTCCTTTGCCCGTGGAGCCCAGCCCCTTCTAGGTCTGTAACATGTCACCCTTCTACCTTAGGAGAAGTAGCTGTGAGGGGGTTGTTTTTTGTCTGCTTGTTTGTGTTATTCCTGCTGTTGCAGGTCTTTGCCTTCCTCCCAACTGCTCTGTGTTGGTTGCTGGTAGTTCAGCTGTTGCTGCTTCTGTCTTCTCTCCACCTGTGGCCGCTGGACTCTCTCTGCTCTTCCAGCAGCCACTCAGGTGGCTCCTGCTGATCAAAGATGACCTAGGGACTGGCTGTGTGACTTAATTTCAGCCTGATCTCAGAAAAACAGCAAGGTTGCATTCTTCCCCTATGGATCTAGGGTGTCATAGGCCCCCCTCCCCACTAATTTTACATCCATTAGCTAAGTCTCTCTATATCTATCCTATCACTTATTCATGATCATCTAGATCAATCTGTTGAAAAGTGCATTTATTGAAACCTGACCCAGGCTTTGTCTGGATTGCAAGGGCCTTTCTAGCCCAACCTCTCCTGCATGGTCTGCAACCACAAAGCCCATTGAGGCCGTGAAGAAAGCAGGCTTAGTGCAATGCTGCTTCCAAGCCTAGGAGCATATGGATGTATCATCAGGAAAAATGTGAGGTTTGCAAGCCTGCACAGCTGGGGCAGGTTGTTCTCACACCTGAGAAGGGGGTTTCCAGAAGATGGGAGCTCCTGGGTAGTAGCAGTAAAGGCTGGAGGGCAGTCCAGGCTACAGCAGTCTCAGGAGAGCAGGGGTATGACTAGTTTCTTGGGTCCTGTGTCTTTGCAGAGCAGTGACTTGCTGATGGTCAATCTCTGAACTTGTTTCCTGCTGCTCCCAGTGCTTTCCAAGCCCATGAGAGCTGCTGGCCTGAGGTGGTTGGGGATGGGGAAAGCAGCTCCATGCAGGGCCGCATGGACCGGTGAAAGCACCGTCAGGGACCAAGTCCTGAGTTTTGTCCTCTGACACTTAGCCTGCCTTCAGCAGCACGACAGCAGATGAGGAAGGTCCACTTGTTAGTGGCTACAGGCTCTGCATTAGTGCCCGGCTGTTGTGCTGCTGCAGGCAGCGTTGTGCACTGTTTGTTCCCATCTAAGCCCTTTCCCAGCCGAATGGCACGCGAGATCTCCCTTTGCCTTTCCGTGCTAACAGTGTGCTGCGATGCAGATGCAAGCGTGTGGATGCAAGAGAACTCCTGCAATCAATCACTCTGCAAAAGGCACACAAGGCAAAGAAAACTGCAGCTTCATTTCATTTCCTGATACTATGGTTGTCAGGAAATTTTATTTTTTCCCATGTTTAGGACCCCAAAGTGGCAGGTGTTATGCAGACAGAGAAAAATGACATTCTAGCATTTCTTGTCCAAGACGGTAAGACGAGAGAGAGTGAGGCAGAACATATGAAATGCTGTTCTTGGTGTGCCAGCAGCTTTATTTTCTAAATTATAGCTCCCTGTTCCGAGATCAGTTTTCAGGATTATGCTTTGCTGTGTGCTTTGTGGTAAGACTAGTTCATGGGCAGATTGTCATTGAGGCCATGGGAATTATGATTCTGGTCTCTGAGTGCTGTCTTGACATCCAAGTGACCTACCCTATGGACAGGAACTTGGGACATTACTACATTTTTTTTTTTCTTTCAGTAGCTGCTGTTGTTACTCCATTTAAAAAAAAAAAAAAAAAAAAAAAAAAAAAGATATGCTCTTGCTTAAAGAAGGAAGTGGTAGGGGAAAATCTATTCTCATTATATAGGGAGTTCAAATTAACTATACCATCAGTGTTTAACTGGATTTATTCAATTGAAAGCAATTACACAAAACCCTTACTCTGCTGTTCTTCGCTGTTTTCTAAGGTGGCAAATGAAGGAGTGCTTGTTGCTTCATCTTGCTAGATTGCTGTGGATGCAGCTGAGAATTTCTGCCTCCCCGAGGTCCTTCCTCCTTGTGGGAGGAAAGCCAGGCCTTCCAGTCATCTGTGCTGCCCGCAGGAGCCCAGACCTAGGAGAGCGGCGCGTTGCTGCCCTGCAGTGCAGGGCCGTGCTCCGTTTCCCTGCCCTGGGTTGTCCCTGGGAAGTTCAGGCTTGCAGCCTGGCAGTTCCTGGAAGTTTTCTGCTCAATTTAATCCTTTCAACAGATCAATGAAATGTATGGTGCTGGGGGAGAGGGCAGTGATGTGAGGGCAATCTCTCTGGTGTTGCCATCTGTTCCTGTGTTTAGTCAAGACTCCTTGGGGAATTTCAGGTTTAGAAGAAAGGGCTGATGAAAGGAGAGGCACTAAAGCAAACTCAGTCTTTCAGGAAATAGGGTCTATGCTGGGCAGAAGTTAAAATAATGATGTGCTCTGTGGTTCCTATTCTGGCTACCTCAGCAAAATGTTCCTTTTGGAACAGTGTGGATGGATGCAGATTTTGGACTGGGCAGAGACAGTTGTTGTTGTAAAGCCGTGTAGCACTGAAGTAAACTGCAGAAGAGTTTGTGCAGCTGAGCGTGGGATTTCTGCCCTGTTGCCTTGTGCTCTTTGGTGAACATAGGAGGATCTGCCATAAGCGTGTGGGATATGGTGCAATACTGTATGGAAGAACTAGGGCTCCTTCTGCTTTTGGAAGTACTCTTGCACGTGGACCCTTGCTGGGAAAGGAGACCGGGTCAGTCTGGACTTCCTGATAATTTCTATGTGCCTGAAATACCGGCGGGTTCTCATGCCATCAGCTCTCCTTCCCTCCAGACTTGCTTCTGGCTCAAGGAGTGGAAGGTGTAGCAGGGTGTCCCCTTGCTCCTGGGGACAGACGGCACAGGGTGTGTGAGCACCCCACGCTGTCCCGGCTGACACGCGCGTGTGCCCACGTGCATGTCCTGGCACCCAGGTGCAGCACAGGGGGAGGTGAGGAGCTTGGCTCCCCATTGCACTGCACTTTCCTGCAGTGTCCCCTCAATCTCCTTTTGGGTTATTGCTGGTTGAAGGTACTGAAAAGCACTGTTGGCAATTAATGTTATAGTATTAGAAAAGATTTCCTTTCATTCTCCGTCTGTTGGAAACTCCAGGATAGACTCAAGTTTCTGATGCTGACTCTTCTCCCTTGATCCTGTGCTGGAAAATGCCTCTAACCTGTCAGTGAAAATGGCATAAAACTTCTAACACATGTTGCTTGTCACGTATTTGCGCAGAGTTGTCAGAGTGTGATTTGGAAAATGGATGATTTCTAAGCAGCAAGGTCTTATTCAGGTGACTTGAGACGCTTTTATTCAAGCATCAAGAGTTTCAAAAAAAGCCTGTGAGTGTCGGGAAGGCCTCTAGTATGCTTCCTCAAATTAAGTATTCAATGCGTGGTTTACCGGCAATCTGGGAGCTTGAATCTGTGTCCTTGACAAAATGTTTTTCTGTTGCAATCACTCACTGTCCATGAGGGCTGAGCTGCGTGCATCCTCTTTGCATTTGGGTAGTGACTGCGTGCACTCATGCTATTCATTCACGTGGTGAAGGGAAATTAATTTGACTGAAAACTAGAGGAAAGCTCTGCAGTAAAGCTAGAACGATGTGGACTTTTTTTTTTTTTTAATATTTACTTTTAAATGTCATGAAAATCAATTCCTTTACTGAGAGAACTGAAATTTGGCAAATAGATATATTTTTCTATTTCTAAGGATAATCTTGGGTATTAAAGTAGCAAGAGGTTGATAAAATAAAACATTAAAAACAGAATTCGTGTGCTACCTTGTGCGATGTGATATGGAAATGATATTGTATTTCTGCAAACTCAGTAAGCCCCATAAGCAATGAGCTAATGGTGCTGAAGGGATTAAGAGGATGAGAAGGGCTTTCATAATCAATATCTTAGGGATAGAAAACAACGTAGGAAGAAAGTAGGCTCAGGAATCAATGAAAAATAGGATGGCCTTAATGTTAGTCGGTGGTTCAGCGCTTTAGCCCTTTTGACTATCTCTGTAAGCAGTTTATGTGACTTCCACAGGAAGATGCGGGACGGATTGGCTTGCAGTACTTCAAGTGCAGTTTGATGTTGCACGTAGTTCCACACAGCCCCTTCCCGTGGCAGCCGACAGCAGCACGGGTCTACAGCGATGCCGGCGGGCCTGTTGGTTCCCACAGAGCTGTGTTGGGTGCCGAAGGGGCTGCTGGCCCGTGGAGGGTGGCTCTTGTGCAGTGTGTGGACAGGATGGGGATGGTGCGGTTGGACAGCCTCCCGAGTTAGTGCTTGTAGATCTGCATCTCTCCTGTTCGCTATCTGTGAGGGCTGAGTAAGCGCCTCCTATCACCTTAATCTAGGTGCTGAGGTTCGGTTACTGCTTCCCTCTGGAGAAGGTGTTGGTTGGGCAGGTTGGGCTGTTTCCTGGGCCTTTGCACTGCTCTGCAGGTGACAGACCTTTCAGTAAACCCACTGCATTTCACAGCCCTTTTTTTCTGGGCAATGCTGAATGGATGCTTGCTTGTGTAACCTGCTTTGGGCCAGGTCCTGGGGAAAGACCCATCCATGTATTTAAGAAGACACTGCCTGCACGTGAGAGACCTGCTGCAGCTTGAGACCATACTCCACCAGGAGGAGGGTCTGTGCCTGGCAAATGTCTCAGACACGCTTCTGACCTCCAGCTTGTGCTTTTCTTTAATTTCTTCTTGTCTGGCTTGGTAGAATTTAAGCTGAGGTGAGTGGTTGTTCTCAGCCGGGCATGTGCTGGCTGCCATCCTAACTGTCCTGCAGTTGTGGTGTGGCTGGGAGAAGAGGGAAGGGGAGGTCTGACCTATGCAGCCTGGACCAGGTTGTTGGAGGACCAAACTCGGGTAGTCCTTGGTCCCACTGCAGGGTGTAAGTTGGGTGAGCATAGCAATGTGCTAAAATAACTTTGGTCTGTGTGACCTTTTTATTAATTTTTCCAGACAACCAAGTAAAATTTAGGTATGCATACATGATGATAGAGGTGTCCTGGTGCAGCACCAGTGCATCACTGACTCGCATGACATCATCCATCTACTGACCTGGCCATATTTTTAGATGACCAGAAAGTTCTAAAGTTCTTGACTGAAACTTGAACTTTTTTAACTGCCCCCCACCCCTGTCTCTCATGCCCAGTTACCATCCATTAAAATTGCATTTTGAACCCTTCTTTTTTTTTTTTTTTTATTTTTTTTCCCCTGTTGCTTTGTCCCAGGAGTTCTTATCAGCAAGCTAGTTTCAAATGCTAACTTAATGGTAACTCTTAAATCTGTTTCTTGACTGCAGATCAATGTAATGTGTAGAATCTGACCTCTGCAGTACACTTTGCAGCTGGAATTTTTTGATATGGTGAAATGCCAAACTTTGAATTCTGTTCACGTCTTTATCCTGAATCTTCCCCCCAGCACAGATTTTTTTGCAGCAAAATGCACTCATCCTTTTCCATTTGACACAGCCTTTGCTTGCGTGTCAAGGTCTTGAAACACAAGGATGAGAATTGCCCTCAGTTCAATGCAAATACATATGTTACCAGAAATCTGCCCTGTGCTTGGGGTTGTCCTGGAAGGCATTGAGCAATTTAAGCTGCTGCAGTGTGAGACAGTGTTCATACATCAGGGTCTGGTATGAGAAAGCACTCAAGCCATGGCCTTTACTCAAGGAGACTCTTGCAGGAGAGGCAGGCACACAAAGCTCTGTGAGGTCCACTTCGCTTTTGCCGGTCATGTGTGGAAACATTTTGACCTACAGTGATGTGTGGGTGTATGAAACCATAAACATGCTTTATTTATGGGGTTTTTGTTGGTTATTCTTGCATGACTTCTGATGACCGGTTATTCTAAATTTGAAAATATTTAGACAATCTAACCCACTACTCTGAGCATTTGTATCTTTCCATGACTCTGTCAACAAAAAATGATGTTTCCTTTGCTTGTTCTCTGGCTAAAGTTAATTAAAAATATTTCTCTGTATCATGTTATGTTTTTCTAAAAAAAAAAAAAAAAAAAAAAAGTTGAAACTGTTTTTGCTGAAAACATAGATGTGATTTCTTAAAACCTTTAAGCAGTTGTAGTCTGGAAGTAGCTTCTGAAGACTGCAGCTTCCTTCAGGCATTCCAGGTGTTTTCACCCAGTGTGCAGCTCCCATGGGCTCTAATGGGAGGTGTTCTGTTTTTTTGCAGGGAGCCAGGGTATGGCTGCGGGAGCCGGACCAGCTGCAGCCATGCACCGTTGCCTTGTGTGCCGATGGAAATGTGCTCTTCACCTCAGATTATGGCAAGGTAAGTGAAATTCTGGATGCGGGCTACAACCTCAAGCAAAAAGCTTCAAGACGACTGCCTTGGTCTTGCATGAGTCTTATGTTGAAAGGAGATTTATTAATTGAAACTCTGCTCTCTTTGTCTGAAGAGTGACCTGGCTGTGTCACAGACTGTGCCAAGGGTCTAAGGCAGATGAGAAGGAAAAGGTGTTATTTCTTTATCTATATTACAGAAATTCAGATGATTCTTCAAACTCTTACCTGGTGACAGGGGGAAGGGGAATTAGGACTGAGTGGAGGCACAAGTCTAATCAGGACGTGGGTTTTAGGTTTTTTCTCCGTTAAATCTTAAGGTCAGAAGGAACCACAGGGCTGAAGGAGCATGTGCTTTAGGGTTTGTGCAGGAAAAGCACATGGTGATCGCTGAAGGGCTTTCCTCAGTGCCCTCTACAGCAGCTTTCCTGTGTGCTTCTCATTTTCCTTCTCCACAGCTTGATGGCTGTAAGAGGGTTTGGTTGTCTTATCTCAATGAAAAAACAGATGTAAACATCTGCATTTTATTTAGCTTGGATAGTTGGTCCTTCTTAGCCTCCCTGAATCTGGAGTCCCCATGTTTGTTCTGGCCCAGTGCTGGGGTAAGATGCCCAATCTTATGCTTCAGGGTTTTTGCCATTAACCTGTAGGAATATTTTTCTTCTTGGTGCACAAATGAATGGATATGTTCAGTTCTTTGCATAGTTTTCTTTGCAAAAAATGCATTGTCTCTTTGAGTCATTCATTGTCTTCCCTTTGATGCTTTTAAGCTGCCTGGGCAGTTCCAGTCAAATGCAAGAGGGGGCTAAGAGGTCTCACAAGTACTAGATTCTTATACATTTTCTGCTCTCTTCCTCTGTGTTTTCCAAAAAAAAAAAAAAAAAATTCCCCAGGTCCTTCCTCTGAACTGTAACACAAACTCAGCTTTTAGCTTTGTAGAACCATCAGAGAGACCTGAAGGGCTGCAACCGTATGAGGGGAAAAAAAAATCAGTAGCAGATTTTTGCTTCCCTAGAAACACCTTGAGCAACAAATCTTTCAGAAATGTGACTTCACAGAATCACTGAATGGTTAAGGTTGGAAGGGACCTCTAAGAAGAGGAAATCTTTGGCTGTATTGTGAGGTCCCCCTGTGATCTTTGATAGCTTGTCTGAAGACTGCAATTTCTTGTTGCGTTTCTTCCCAAATCAATAAAGGTTGCTTACTGATGTCTATCTGTCTGCTTAAATATCAGCTGTTGGTGGGGAAAAGGGCTATTTCGGAGGTCTTGCTCTTCCAGGTCTGCTGAGAGACCAGTTCACGTGTGTGCTCTCAGTTGCTTCAGGCAAGATGGGCTAGTCTAGTTGGCCTGCTGCTGAGGCCAGGCTGGGCAGGGCTAGAGGTGATGCTTCTCCAAACTGCCCTGCTCTAAGGGTGGAGGGATCATTGTGCCTGGTTGTGCTGGTGTCTCAGAAAGCTCCAAGCTTCTCAAGAAAAGCCCTCCTGGTGAAAGGAGATGCAGAACTAGCATCATCTTACACACCTGTCTCCAGGCCCCAGATGCTTCCTGCAACTTGATGATATGGAGAGAGGAAGCCTGTCCCTACCATGGAAAACAGATCAAAAGTCAGCCCTTTCCCAGCACCATGGAAGTCCTGAAACCTCTTCTGCATGCCATGTGTGATCCCCTCCCAAATCCTCATGGGGCTGAAGGCTTCCTGAGGAAGCCCCTTCCTGAGGAAGGCTGAGCTGCTGGTAGCGGGGGAGATGGGCAAGGGCAGTGGGTGAACTTCCCAGATAAGCAACCCCCTGGTCTAGGCCAGGGTGTCTGTGTGGCATCCAATTCACTCCGCTTCAAGAATAAGTTCCCCTGTGTGGTGCTCCTGACCGGAGGGTGCCAATCCCACCTTTTCACCCACCTTTGCTGCACTCCTGCCAGAGCAACATTTAATTCTCTGTGGATCAGGACCAGATGCTTTTTCAGGGAGTTGAGTGGTTGTGTAACCCCCCTTAAGAGGCTCAAGACAGATGCTGGTCTACTCTCCAGTGTTTAAGATCATTTTGCTCTTTCTGAGGGTCCCATATTCTCCTGTGCTTTCTACAAGAGCAAATGCACAAGCTCTGACTCTGCACAGTTATTTTTTGTGAGTAGCAAACTCTTGGCACAGGTGCTGTTAACTACCCCGTGTCTCTGTGATTGTTTGTGCACTCAGCTCTTTTTTTTCCCTAGACATTTTCTTAATGTTTTTCTTTGGGCCCAAATGGCCACAAGTGCTGACAGTGCAGTGGTAAATGAGTAATTGCAAGGAAGATATAAGGAAAGATCATACCATACCATTTTGGACTTGTCCCCTTCCAAAATTTGCCCAGGTCAGCAGGGAAGAGCAGCAGGCAGGTTTGCTGCCTCATGGTTTGACGATGCTCTAGTGGTTTTACTGCTGACGGAGTCCAGTCCATGCCATGTCTTTGCAGCTCAATCTCTGCTCTGAATTTAGCTCCCCTTCTCCTTTCCTGCTTCCTCAGTTCTCCTGTGGGAGCACCTGAGGCATCTGCTCCAAGGAAACTAGAGCGATGTGGATTTTGGACCACACTTGCAGAGGGAGGATGCTGCTGCTGGCACAGAGGTACCTCTGTGACACTCAGGAGCAGAAGTGGTGCAGAGAATGCCAGGGACCTGGAGAGGGCTGGAGGGAGCCGGAACGTTGGAGTTGGCTTCATCTGACACTGTTCATTTAGCTATAACTAGTAGTGGGATGGAAACAGTGCATCTGCCGTGGCTGGTCATGGGTATAAGTGGAGGCAGGGGGCAAAGTGTCAATATGGAAGTAGAAAAAAAATGAGTAGTGGCTGTGTGCTTTTTGGAAGCCCCCTGGCTATTGAGATCTGTCTGTAGGGCAGTCTCCAGGAAGGAAAGCCAAGTCCTTTGCATCTTCGATGGGGCCAGATAGAGAGGTCTGGGGAAAAGAGCTGCCGTCTCCTCATCATCTCTCCCAGGATTGGGGCACACAGTATTGCTATTCTGACCACGCAGGCTTTCACCTGCGTTGTGAGGGTCTTGCAAAGAGATCTGGTGCTGGGTTATTAGTTTCTGGTACTGGTGAGGGTGCGTGCTTGGAGCTGAGCACCGCGCTCGCCGGTGCCTGGGCTACACGGCCACGGCGTTTCCTGTGTGCAGGAGCAGAGCCTGGGAGCCCTGCTGCGCTGAGGGTGACCTGGCTCTGCCTGCAGCTGCATTGCTGGCCTGTCCCGAGCCCTCACAGCAGCCCAAGGGACAGACAGGAGAAACCCAAGTGAGATGAGCCCTATAGACCCCAGCCCACTCTCTGTGGGGTCAGTTAGTTTCTTTAGTGAGGATGGCTGACAAGTAGAGATGGAGATTGGATAATCATGCATCTGCCTCTGTCTAAAGTGGAACTGCACAGTAGATAGACAGAGATGGGACGAGGGCCAGAGCCCCAGAAGGGAAAGAAAAGCCCAAGTTTCCTTGGAAAGGTTACTGCAAGCCTGCCTATTTCTCAAGGCTGCCTAGATGAAGTGTCCCATCTGTTTTTCTTGAGTTTTGCCATTTAGCTCAGCCTGGAATGATGGGTGGGAGATGGCACATGGCTGAATTCAAGAGTGGGAAGCAACTGAAATAGTGTGTGAAATGCCAGCATCGTGTTTGAGGAGGAGGAAAGGAGGGCTGGATGGAGGGAAGCGGTAACAAAATTTCCGCTGTGCAAAAGGGAGTGAAGAAGCTGACCTGATAGCTGAACAGTGAGTTGTTAAAGAGGGGGAAGCTCGAACAGGAGAAAAGTTGTGGCAATTGAGTTAAGAAGATTGCAGCTGTGCAGAGACAGGAGAGGGTGTTACCAGAGCAGTGATAGAGAAGTTAATAGCTGTCACTGCACAGAGAGTCGGAGAGCCACATCCCGTGTATAGGAGCCTGCGTGCACACAGGATGTCACAGTTTTGTTTGGCTTCTCATCCGCTTTGCTTTCCTTTGCCCTTAGCGTGACAACCTCTTCCTGGGACGCTTCCCAGACACCCTCTGGCTCCTTGGGTGGAGATTTTGAGGCACAGCTGGGACATTAGGAAGTTTTGCCGAGCCCCAGCCTGAGTCAAAGGTGTGATCCTACCTGTGCTCCTGTGAAGCCCTATCCTGGACCTCTGCCAGCCCCCTGGGAGCAGCTGCCTCCAGGCATGCGAGTACTGTGTAGTGTCTGCCTCACTGGGTGTACTTGTATGTGGTGTCTTGCTCCAGCTAAGGGGAGTAAAAATCAAGTAATCCTGCGCTGAGCTGCCCCAGGCTATATCAAAGGTGAGAGGATGACTCAATAGCCACAAAAGAAGGTCTACTCTGAGAGGTCTGTCCAAGAAGCTTGAACAGGATGGAGGAACAATTGTTAAGCCAGGGAGCAGGTCTGTGCCTTATTCATTTCCCTTTTCAGGGCTGAAGAATAAAGCTGTGCAGAGGAGGCTATTTCTAGTAGAGATCTGATTGCACACCCAGCTGCCATGCTTTTATTTGTCCTTATTCCTGCAGGTATTCCAGTACCCCAAGGCTTCCCTTTCCAGAGAAAAGGTGCTCCCAATGCACCAGAGCAGTGTTGATGGGGTAGAAGACATGTCCATGCTGGGAGATCTCCATGAGGCTGCCATCCTGCTTAACTTGCACCAGCGCTACCAGCAGGGCAACATCTATGTAAGTACTCGAGCTGGGCCATGTCCCTTCTGGTTAACAATTCTCATTTGTCTTGGGGACTGCTAGCTTGCCTGGGAAATACTAATTTTAGCCTTGCTTTCAGAGCTTTGTTTCATGTGGTATAAAAGGGAATTTTCTACCTTCTGCCATACTGGCTTCATCAGCCTTGGAAGATCTCAGCCCTGCAAGAGAGGCCTCCTAAACACTTCCTAAACACAAACATTCACCTCTGGGTTTTAGGGCACTGTGCTGCTCCATGTCCTCCATGAGTGTCTGTTTTACCGGTGGGAGTTTGCATTCCTTGCGGTTGCAATTCAGAGGTCTGGCCAAGCAGCCTGGAAAGTGGAGCAGAGCTGCTGAGAGTCCCTGCAGGCCTGGAAAGACAGACAGACAGCTGCTGCTGGGCAAAACCAGGAAAGCAAAACTATTGCCTTGTTCCACTTTTACATGCACTTGTGCCTTTTTCTGAGTCACTCTGCTCTTCTTGCATGGATGACTACTCAAAGAATGGGAACAGCAGTTTCTGACTCCCATCTTGGGCCCACGGGAAGGGGGCAGGTGTCAGGAAAGGGCCATGTGAGGACCAGGACACGCTGGCACCGCGGCGGCCACATGCCGTGGTGAGACGCGGAGGGGACGCGGGCGGCACTGTACAGGCTGCCTCCCCCTTCCCTGCCCGCGTCCATTCTTTAGGCATGCCCAGAGTTTTTCGGATTATGGCAGAAAAACTGCAAATCTCTGGCCGTGTTGCATAGCAACTGTTACCAGGGCAACACCTGTATTCCAGGAAATGATCAATGTAGTGACCCGGTTTCTGAAACATGGGGGACTGAATTCTTTTTCTTGGTTGCTGTGGGTCCCGGCTGCCTGCTCTCTGTGTAGCCTTCCAGACCTGCCCTATGAGGCAGCGCCTGCCTGCGTGCACACCCTGCCTTGGTGGCCCTTGTCCCCGCTGCCCTTCTTGACCTGCATTTGTCAGCTCTCTGCCAGTGACCCCTTCGCTGTTTGGGGACGCGCCTGCCATTCCCTTTTCCTTGCGCCTTGATGCGTGAGACAGGATTTTGTCCCTTTGCAGTCCGTGCCTTGCAGCAGAAGTGGCACCGCATCAGTGCAGTGACAGTGTCGCAGCAGCCTCAGCTCCCCAGACCTTTCCTCTAGCTCCAGCCTGTCACTGCTCTTCTTCAACTGTGCCTTCTCCCTTGGCATGTAGAGGTGTTAATGTTTACATGCAGTGACATATTTTGGCTGTGCATGTTGCATGCATCTCCGCTGTATTCCTCAGATCTGAATTTTTTGAAGCTTCATGCAGGGACCTGAGCCAAGTACCCAGCATGCGCAGCACTGGGAGAAGCCCCCGAGCAGGGCTGCGGGCCCTCTCTTGAGGTGTTCACACCCCGGTGTACGCTTGTGCAGCATCTGCCCTGGAGACCCTCAGTCCTCGCGAGTGCTGTTTTGCTTTTCTGCAGTGCCGATGTTAATAACGTATATACTTCATCGCTAAATACTAGTTTTTGCCATATCGCAGCTGCATGTGGCTGTCAGTTAAGCAGAGGCTGAGCATGTCAGCTGCAGTGCCACCTAATGACTCGCAGTATCAAACGTGAATACCACAAACAAACATTACAGGGGTTCAGCTTATTTAATATCTTCCTAAATGGGCTGCAAAAGAGCAATGTAGGCTAAATGAAGCTGAATTGAGCACAGTTGTACCTATCAATCTGAACCAAAACCACCTGGAAGAAAATCAGGTCATAAATGGGGGCAAGAAATAACACCAATTTCTGGAGAACAAATTCTACAGGAATGGCTAACCTGGGAAGCAGAAGGCATGGACAACTGGGGAAGCACAAGTATTAAGAGGGCTTATTATCATTCTTTTTTTTATGACAAAAGGTTGTCACTGAGAATTTGGAGTGGGCAACTGCTGTGAGGAAGCACTGTTCAGAGCTTGGGGGCATCCCACCACAAGCAGCTAGGCCAGTAAGTGCAGGGAGAAGCATACCTAGACTGGTGGGGATACCCATAACTAATGTGTTGCAAGAATGCTGGCAGTCTGAACAGTACTATTTGTTTTCCCAAGCAATGCTATTCCAAGTTCTACCAAGCTGTTTCAGGAAATGATATGGACATGGCAACAGCCTGCAGCGTTTAGGAGTACATCCTCCTCTTTCCTCCTTGCAATTCCTATATCCCTTCATAAAAATAGAACTACCATAACACGAGCGAGGTATGATGAGCCTGGGGGATGTACAGCTACATTTTGTGTGCCGTGATCACTGCCTTGCCTACCTACCCAGGTGGGACTTGCTGGCCTGAGACATAGATCTGCCACAAGGCAGAGCAGGACAAGCTCTGCCCGGGTGTTCTGGGCAAAGAGTGCTAAAAGAAGGGCTGGCATGTGCATGTCTGCTGCACAAATGCTACTGCTGTTAGAAACTGGAGATAGAAGTCATCTATTGGGGATTGCAGGTGATGGAAGCTGCATTTGGGAGAGGGAAAAGTTTCCTCAAAAAATCTCTGAAATGGATGGCTGCAGTGGGAGAACTATTGGAAAGCGTTGTGGCAGAAGCAGTAATGCAGGAGACAACAAAAACTAGAGCGGGTGTGCAAAATAAAATGTCTGAGAGGAAAAAAATCCTCCAAATTCTAAGAAAAAGATTTGGATGGGCTTGAGGTCATCTCTGTCTTGCAGTCGCTAGATGATATGTGTAGCTCAGCAGGCTGCACGCTGCTTTTTTCCTGGTCCGTGCTCTTTCTCTATCTCTTCTTCATTTCCTCCCACTTGTCATTTGCTGCAGATCATTTTCTTTCTTATGGCTCTAATCACTGATGATTGTTATTTCTGCCTATGAAACTTCATGTCTGGGGGTCCCTAGGACTTGCTCTCTGGTAGCCTGTTCACACGGATACTGTTGATAATGCAATTAGGCCCAGGTGGTGTTTCTTCCATGGTGATGTGTGGCTGCTGCTTTCTTAAATGCTTAAATGCATACAACATCTTATCAGTCTGGCTTCCAGCTTGAGATTTGGGCACTGCAGTGTGGCCTCTGGTTTCATTTAGGAGAGAGAAAATCCCTTTCTCTTGCTACCAGGTGTTTGGTTTGCAGCCTCCCTGATGAGTTCATGTAAATCCTGGTATCTGCATGTGATAATTAATAATTCGTGGTTTGGAAATAATTCTAGGTGTTGTCCCTGACCAGAAGGCTTGGCAACTATTGCAGTGCTGTAAGTGTCTCCTCTAACACTCCTGGTGAGCACGGATGTGCTTGGAGCAGCACAGTCCATGATGCACAAGTCCTGCAGAGGAGCCTGCAGCATCAGTGGTGGAATTTAAGTTGGATTTTTACAGGCCTGTTGAAACCCTCATGTACAGGGTTGCTGTTAGGAGTGAGGTGGCACCATTGCTCTGAACTACAGCTCTGAGAATAACTGAATTTGAGCTGGTTGGCTGAACCGAAAAAGTCGTGCCCTGAAAAACAGATGAATTTCCATCTGACTTATTCACAAAAGCAAAGTACAGAAATTAGATATTAGGCTTTGGATATTTTACTTTAAACCTTGCTACCTCTTTTTCTAAATTGGGAAATTTTCTGAAGAAGCATTTTCAAAAGAAAATGTTTAGAAAATGTAAAACCGTTGTGACTTGAAATCCTGAGTTTCAGCTTCAGCTGTCAAGTTTAATTTTGCTTACCAAGTGATGTGAGCTGCTCCAAACAGCATTTTTCAGCAAAGAAAAAGTGTGCGTCCCTGAGTGTGTGCCACCTTCATTCAGGAGCTGCTCGAACCCTGCTAGACCCCCTTTTCTTAGGACCACGGCACATATAAAAAGTGTCTCCTGGCCTCAGTTGCTCCTAACTCTGCTTTTCGGCTTCAAGCACGGAACAGGGCAGCTGGGTAGGAAGACAGTTTTGTCTCTTTTTTAAGTTGTTTAAGCACAATTTCCATCAAAGACAACAAATGAGGAATATTGTGAAACAGTGAAAGTCATCCTAGCCCTTCCATACCTGGCCGTGCAGCCCCTGCCCTGGGGCTTGACGCTTTTTGCCCAGTTGGGAGATCACTGCTGAAGCCCAGCTTCCTCCTTCAGGCTTTTTCCCTTCCCCATCAGCTGTTTCAGAGTCTGAATTTGTCACAGTTATTTTTCCGGGGGCTTTATTTCCTTGCTGTGTTTTGTTGTCTCCCTCAGACAAACATCGGCTCTATCTTGGCCTCAGTGAACCCCTACAAGCTCATCCCGGGCCTGTACAGCGAGGATGCCATAGACCGGTACAGGCAGCACCGCCTGGGCGAGCTGCCGCCCCACATCTTCGCCACGGCCAGCGAGTGCTACTGCTGCCTGTGGAAGCGCCACGACAGCCAGTGTGTTCTCATCAGGTCAGAGACGGAGGATCCTGCTGTACCTGGGCTGTGTCGCCTGACTTGCATCCACTACTTGGTTTGCAGTGACACCTGCCCAGATGTCCCCATCTTCCTTCCCTCCCCCTCGCCCCTGCCTGTGGCAGCAGAGATGCCACGTTGTGTTGATGCCTGCAGGTCACTTCTGTCGCTTCTCTGCAGAAGGTGGCCATTAACGCTCTGTCCTGGGCCAGTGAATGGAGCCTCTCTTTTTCTTGACAGTGGAGAAAGTGGAGCTGGAAAGACAGAGAGCACCAAGCTGCTGCTGAAGTTCCTGTCAGCCATGAGCCAGACCTCTGTGGGAGCCCCTGTATCCGAGAAGAGCACTCACGTGGAGGAAGCCATCCTGGAGAGCAGGTATGGTTCACCTCTGCAGGTGCCACAAGGTGCCCTCCCAGGGAGCCTGGTCAGTCTGTGCCTGCAGTATCTGCCTTCCACAGCCATCATATTTCAGGGAAGATGTTTACACTTGAGGTCTCATGAGCCTGGGCATAGGTTGAGCAGAACCTGAGAAGTGTTGCTTGGGGGGCTAAATGCATGCCACAGAAACATGCTCTGGAAGCTGAGGTCCCACAGAGATGCTTCAAGCTAGCTGCTCTTCCAGGGACCTTTGACTTCTGCTCCCTTCCAGCAGCAGCATGGGGTTCATGGCAATAGGAGGGTTATTGCTCTAAACCAGGATTTGGATTTATCTTTCTTGCAATAACTCATCTCTTTCTTGCCTGCCCTGCCGTGTGAAGTACTACCCTTGAACAAGCTCATTAATCACTGTGTTGTCTGCTTTCACATTCTCAGATCCATGTCTCTTGTGGGTCCCATGGTACATTGACCTATGGTAAAGGCACAGGGGACATAGATAACACCCTTTGCTGCAGGGATAATTGACCTAGTTCATATTGTCCCAGTCTCCCAGAGTCCTCTTGGTTTTAGCTGGGCTCACAGGGAGTCTCTGCCACATTTTGGCTTTTGGTGTCCCCATCTAGAGCTCTGCTTTCTCCCAGCCTCCACTGGTTCACGTCAGCATCATGTCCTTTCCCCAGTGGTTCTGCAAGCTGTTACAGAGTGTGTATAATGCTGCAGCTGGGAGAGCTGTGCACCACTTGTGAAAAACACAGCAGCACTAAGCAGGAGGCTGCTGAGTTACATGATAGTTGAGAGACTGTTGTGGGCTGCTTCATCCCTTGTAGGTGTGCAGATTTTACAAGGCATGTTAGCTGATTGGAAAAAGCTCTTAAGAGCAAGACAGTCAAGACTCAGGATCTGCAAAATCCACCTTAGGGCAAGTGGCTTAAGAAGGTCAAGCTTGCTTAGTGGTTAAGCGGTGCCTTGACTGTGATCCAGAAAGCTTACAATGACACATTTCTTATCTTTCAAGATCCCACAGCTGGGAGGTGAATTAGAGTAAAAGCTCACAACCTGTTTCAAATACATCTCTAGTGCTGTGTGAGCTATCTCTGTTCACATCCAAAAAATAGTATGTCACCTTTGGGAAAAGAAGGGAAGCTGAAGGCCTGGAGCCAGAAGCTGCTGCCGCTCCTAATGAGTCTACTTGATATGATTCCTGTTCAGCTTCGCTTGCTCTACTGGTGGCCGTCATTGGGTTAGTTCATGGCAGTTTTTCATCCTTGCACCTTGCACCGTGGCATGTATCTGAGAGCAATGTTGGATTCTCTTTGTTTGAGACAGAATTATAAACAAAAGTTATGTCACTTTTGGTCTATTTACTTCTGTGTTACATTGGTCATGCTTGGTGCATTTTCAGAAACCAGGCCCTGTGAACTCCCTTTGCACTGTGGATGTGGTTTGCTTTCTTTCTTGGAAAGAAGGAAAGCCAGCATCCATTAGTCCATTAAAAGTGCTGTTCTTGATTCCTGTAACTTTCAAACCTTTTTGTCAGAATCTTCTATACAGAAACCTCTCTAGAGGTTATAGAACTGTTAGAACAGTTCTATAGAACAGTTATAGAACTGTGTGGCCCACACAGGCCACTCTTGTAGGAAGACTGTGAATCCTTGCTTGTCAGGCTTTCAGATTAGGTTAGAATCAGATAAAATTCAAAACCGAATATTTTAATCCTGGATTCAATGTTTCAGTTTGAATGGTATGGGTTTTTCCTTGGTATTGTGTTGTGGAACTAGAACCAATCCACACTTCAACTCACTATTTTCCATGTTGTATGAACGTGATGATGGCAGGAAGTTGACCAGGAAAGTTACTTTAAAAATGAAATGAGTGAGTTCTTTAATTCATTGTCAGTCTGAAGTTATTGCAATTTATTTTCTGAAGTATTTTATTTTTGAATTGGAAAGATGTGGTGCTCTCTGAAAGATTTTTCAAATGTATGATGTGTGTGTGTGTTCAGCTTGGAAACTATCTGGCTTGTATCAGCCTAAGCAAAATTTAAGTAATAACAAAGGCTTGTGTGTACCAAACAAATTAGTGTAGTACTATATTTCTCTCTTAAAGTGGAAATGTTTACCTGCAGATTTAGGAGATGGCTTGTATATTTTCAAACGTAGAAGCAGAAATGAAGACCTGTGTGGTCAAAAATGTTTGTCCCAGACGCCTGAGATGTTTGTCCATGAAAACCGAAAAGCACATTTCATTGGATGCAGCTTTATTAAGCGCACAGCCTGGATGGGTCTTGATGCCTTTATTTCCCAAAAGCCACGTTGGTGGGGAATGCCCTAGACAGGGTGAACACCAGCTGCCCATACTGATGAGGGACTGATTTAATTAACTCCAATCCCAAAGGTTTAAAATTTGACTAACAGTGTGTTAAATTGCTCTTGCCATCCTTCCTTGCCCTTCAGCTCTTCCTGCTTGTCCGACCTGGTGCTGTGGCAAATTAATCTTGCAGGGCAGTGCGGACTGTGCAAATGGCAACAGGCTGGGTCCTGCCTCTGTTGCAGCGGTATCACGTCATCGCTCATACTGTGATTGCCTTGTTTCTGCAGCCCTATTCTGGAGGCCTTTGGGAATGCCAAGACTGTTTATAACAACAATTCCAGCCGCTTCGGCAAGTTCATCCAGCTGCATTTCTCTCAGCATGGACACATCCAGGGAGGGCGAGTCACTGATTGTATCCTTTGCTACGGTGGACCAAAAATGGATGGAGTGATCAAGATGAGGAGGAGCTGGAAGTGGGTCAGGAAATCTGAAGGAAGTTTTTGTTTTGTGGATTTGCAGTGCCTATCCGCTGCATCTCTAGGAAACTCCTGACAAGGCATTTGTTAGGCATATAGTTTGACTTTGAAAATTGGCAATCACGGCACTTAATACTTAAATCCCTAGAATCTGCTACACTGGCAGATCCCTCATTAATTTATTGCACTCTGTTCTTTTTTTTTTTTTCTTTCTTTCTTTTTCCAAGATCATACTATTATGTTATAGCTATCAATGAATTAATGATTTAGAAAAATGAGACCATGTTAAGAGTCAATATACTGTGCACTGTGTTTGGATGTAGAGGTACAGTTACAGCTCCCTGTATTAGGCTGCCCCATTCAAAGTGGACTTTGAAACGCGGACCAAGGAAGCCTGGATAAAGTCAAACTCGTGCCATCCCCATGTGCCCACGTGTCCCCTTCCCAGAAGCTCTGACATCTCCTCTGTCTACATGAGGCATCTAAAGCTGCCCTGTCTATACTGCTTTATGCTGATGTTCAAGCCTGCTGATAACTGAAGCCACATCAAGTTCCAGCGGAGCAGCAGCTGGATGAATTTACTATTGTTGTAAATAACAGGCTTTGATTGCTTAGTCCTGCTCTTGGTGCTGTCAGTAGATTAAAGATAGCTGTCTCCTGCTGAATCAATAAGAACCGATGTGACACTTGCTGTGTGAAATATAGACTTTCCGACTAGAGCAGCCTCTCTGATGTCTCTAGGTAGTCCTGATGTGGCTCATCCTTTGTTAGGTTACCCCACTTTTGCATAGGTTTCTGATAAATCTGACCCTCTGCTTTTAAATATTTCTTTAGTGCATAATAGCTCCCTAGACAGAAGGGAGCTAGACAGGAGGAGAGAGGAGAATCTAAGATGATATTTGGGTCTATCCTTTTCCCCTTTTGAAAGTGTGACTTATTTAGTGATTGGTGACTTGTTTTGGGATTCATTCCAATATACATAAAAGATTCTTTGCCAGTTGTCAGGAAATCTGTCTGTGCGTCACTTGAATGTTTTCTCCTTAACTTGTTGTTCAGATTTGCTGGAAAAGGTAGGTATCATCTCTGCTGTCTGCTGGGTGAGCCCTCTCCCCATAGCTTTGGGGGAGCAGTGCCCAGTCACCTCTACTGGATGATGGTGTCTCCATCACAAGGCAGCTGCACAAGCTTTTTAGGTGTCACTACTGCAACCCTCCCAAGGAAGGAGGGAGGTACAGGAACAACATTACAAAGCTGGAAGCAGCACCTTTGTTCATTGGTCCTAGTCATTTACTTGTATCCTAGTCCTCTCTATCTTTGCAATTGCAAGTTGCCTTTCCCTTTCTACTGGCTCCTTCTGCATTCTTTGTTTCAGAACAGGGTGGTACACCAGAACCCTGGAGAGAGGAATTACCACATCTTTTATGCTCTGCTAGCTGGCGTGAGTGGAGAGCAGAAAGGTAACTTCTTTTTCTGCAATATTGCTTTCTCAATCTTCTTTTCAGGCCAGCAAATGCAGCCGTGGTAGGTATAAGTCAACTGGATCATGGATGTTTCTGGTACTTGATATAGAGCTTTTCCTTGAAGACCTTTCTTCTAGAAGGGTTGTGGTGGGTTTTTTTTTGTTTGTTTGTTTTATTGTGTTTTTTTCTTTTTCTTCTTGCTGAGCACTGAGTGGTTTTTTTGTTTTTTTGTTTTTGTGGGGTTTTTTTGTTTGTTTTTTTGTTTTTTTCAGAGACTTCTGTATTACGGCTCTTTGAACTCTTTCCCTCTCAAGTGGTGATATCTAATTTAGAGCCTATTACTGTGTGCATACAATTAAGACTACTTTTTTGTGCACTTCACAAGACTGAATTTTATCTTTTTGTTTTGTTTTGGTGAGTCAATTCAGTATTGAAAAAATGCTTCGGTGACTTTGCAGTCACCTTGGAATTGGACTCTTCTGAATCAAGCTGTGAACCATCTACATGCTCTGTCACCACCCACCCTCTCCCTCCCCTTTCCCAGGGCATTTCACTATCCAGGTCTGGCTACTGTGGGATACGGAATCTGTTCAGGTGAACTCCCTCTAGGATGAAGGTGCCCACTGTTTAGGAGGACCAGGTTCACAGAAGGAAAAGACTGACTGCTAAATAAATTGCTGTCTTGCTCTCACCTGACCTCCTCATCCTCTGTTGCAGAGAGCCTCTCCCTCTCTGAGCCAGAGAGCTATCACTACCTGAACCAGTCTGGCTGTGTGAACGATGAGAATCTGAATGACATAGAGATGTTCAGAAAAGTCATGGTGAGTCCTGCCCTAGCTCCTTCTGAGCTTCTTTGACGCAGTACTATGGGCTAAACATATTACAGAATCTAAATTCCGTAGGTTGAATCTAATTGCTCTAAGCAAAACCCTGGCTGTGCAGTGAGTCTCAAATTATGGGCTTGAAACATAAGCAGTGCTTGGAGAGTGTTTTTAGCATGCAGAAGTTAAAGAATTTTGAAGTATTCAAGGATTAATAACAGTCTAGAATGATGGAGATATGGGGAGCATGAACTTTGCCCTTCCCCATGGTAATTCCTGTGAGGGGGAGCCATCCATGTCAGACTGATCTAGAAAGCCTCACATGATCCTTAGAAGAGAGCAGTCTAGCTTAAAGGTAGTGTTCTCCAGAAGTGGTCTGATAAAGCTGTGCAAATGGCATATATACTGCACAGTTTTCTATAGACATGCGGCACGTTACTAGAGGTTATAGATTTAGCAGGATGAATATACAATCTGTACTGTTTGATAAGTGATGTACTACAACGTAGTACAGTGATGTACTGAAGGTTTTAATAAGGTATATAAAATTAGGTTGGTGAGAGTATTTAACAGGATATCAATAGCTCCTACTTATAAAATACCAATTAAAGGAAATAAGTGTCTCCTGTATAGCAGTTTTCAATGCAACATGGCATTTATATCTCAGTTGAGAAGAAAAGTGGACAAAAGAAGGGAACTAGAACCATAGAACCATATGACAAATACATGAAAACTGTGTTCTGGCTTGCAAAGTTCTTTTATATCCCCCCAAACTGGGTAAGATTCACTAAAGCAGAGGGAATGTAATGATTAGGCAGGTTTGTGCCACACTCGTGTTTTAACTTCTGTTTCTAACTCTTTAGCAGCTAAAACTGAAAGCCTGACTTTAAGTCATGCTGCATACATCTTTACTGTTCTAAGCTAAAATAAACTAAGGAAAATATAGATCTGTCCTTCAGGGAAGATAATGAGGCAGGAGGTGGAAGCAGGCCAGTGACATCTGTAACCTGTATTGCCAGCTGTCAGGGATGATTGCTCCCTTGAGGCATAAGTACATTCCTCCTGCAAAGGACAGGCAGCAGCAAAGTCCAGCCTGAGGACAGGGTAAATACCCACCTTAGTTGGGTATGTTGCAAATGAAAGGAGGGAATGGGAGACAGTAAAGAGCACTGACAGATGCGCAGTTGAAAGGGGCTGCACCTTCTCTAGTTTTTTCTTTGTTTCTTGGTGACCACTATTCTGACTTTTACTTTTATGTGGGCTGGGCATGAGTGTTGTAGTTGCACTGTACTGTGGCTGTATGTATAGTGTATAGCCAATTCTAACCATATGATTTTGCATAGACTGCCATGAAGGTGATGGACTTCAGCTCTGAGGAGATCCGAGACATCTTCAAACTTCTTTCTGGCACACTTCATCTGGGAAACGTTGAATTTATGACAGCTGGAGGGGCCCAGATTACAACGAAAGCGGGTAAGTGGGACCTTAACAATTTGGTAGACCATGCACAGTCCCATAAACCCCCCAGCAAAGTTGACTCCATCATCCTTTATCCCTCTCATTCCCCAACTCTTAGCGCCCTTGCCAGAAGATTCCCAAAAGTTTAAGTGAGCAAAGGTATTGCTGCAGGATGCATGGCTGCAGAGCACCAGCGTGGTTTAGCTGAGCCATGGCCCTGTGCTGGCTTTGTTCTCCAGGATACTTAGAGTCCACAGTTTCACAATTTGTGATTTGCATTGAAAGAGCAGGAAGAAAACAGGATACACAGGAGTTTCATCTGATAATGTCCACTCTGTTACAGATATCCAGTTTGAGTTGGTCTCTTGAAGTGAATCTCTAAAGAGACAGAAGCAATAAATATTTATTAGAAATGACTCATGTTAACTGCGTCTCTTACTGACGACCCCCTTGCATCCCTGTTATCACCTCTTTGCACCAGGTCTCCTGATGACTCTGGTTAAGT
The DNA here is from genome assembly GCF_059628265.1 of Tinamus guttatus. NCBI lineage: Eukaryota > Metazoa > Chordata > Aves > Tinamiformes > Tinamidae > Tinamus > Tinamus guttatus. Next base: position 4,344,752 of record NW_028288594.1, on the reverse strand, counting down.
GCAGTCATTCAGCCCAACTGAATTTCTTCAGTGAGAGGATTAACCAGTGGTTTGCCAGCTCTCACACAGCCAAATATTTTTGTTTAAAACAACAATCTATATGAGAAAGCAGAGCAGAAATGACAAACAGTTAATTTGCTTGCTTAAGTGTCTAGTAATAGTCCTCTTCCTTCTGTGGGTCTAAAGTACCTCAAAGGTAGGCTGTAGGCTATGTTTTTTGCTAAGTATTGATTACTATGTATTTTGCCTGTTATACAGTTTGACTTTATAGATACAGTGATATTAAAATATAACATCAGGAAGATAGATTTTTTTGTGCATAGAATAATTAAAAATATATTAGAGGAGTTATGGAGCACTTGAGCCATATGTGTTTCTTCTCTCTGACTGGGAGTCTCTGTCCTTGTTAATGCTCATCCTCTCCAACCTTCTCCCTTTTTCTTTTTGTAATATGCTTGTATGAAATGGCCTCTTTTCAGTGGTGGCCACCAACAGAACTAGAGGAAACGGCCGGAAACTAAAGCATCAAAAGTTCCATAGGAACTTAAGGAAAAATTTCTTAACAGTGAGGGTGACAGAGCACGGGAACAGGCTGCCCAGAGAGGTTGTGGAGTCTCCTTCTCTGGAGATCTTCAAAACCCGCTTGGACACAGTCCTGTGCCACGTGCTCTAGGTGTCCCTGCGTGTGCAGGGGGGTTGGACTAGATGACCTTTAGAGGTCCCTTCCAACCTTAAGCATTCTATGATTCTATGAAATCATGTATGTCTAATTTTAAACTAAATTGGAAGTTATTTGAAGAAGAAGCTCTGTCCTGCTTGTGGTCTTGTAAACATTGTTGGAATGTAAATAATAATAATATGATATAGTGGTTCATCTCATAAAAAGCTAGCACTCTCAAGTGTGGTTCTGGGTAATGACAGATGAGTATAATATCTCTTTTGACAGAAGTTACCTTTGTTCTTGGGAAGACTTTCCTTAAAGCATTTGCAAAATCCATTTCACACCTTGTCTGTGTGTTCCTCCTTTAAACTATCTGTTGGGTTTATTTAAAGAAGAATCTGGTAAAGATAAGAGATTACCATTGTCTTGCTGTTGTCTTGCTGTTTTTTTTATAGTTCTTTACCGGTATTCAGTTTGTATCTTTTGTCTTTTACAAAAAGCTCATCTAGCCTAGATAGCAGCTAGCTCAGCGTGCTTCTGCCAGTATGTGGGAAATGGAGTTCATATAAATTGATTGATATGTTTTGCTAGCCTCAAGCAATCAGTGGTTTAGAGATTTCTTAAGCCAAAGATTGCACCTTGACTATTATGCTATGGCAGCCATTAGTACAAGTACTGTTTAAGTGTGAGAATTTGTGGATGAATGTGTTCAGATACAGGATGCCTCCAGGATCACCTGAATACATTCAAGCTTAGCTATCCCATGCACAGACTGCACTACTGTGCCTTCAGCAAAACACATATCTTTCAATAAATATTTTGATGGTGCTGAGCTTTGGACAGTGTTTTGCTCTTCCTTTTGTCAGCAGGAAAGCTGCCTTAGGCTGCAACACGTAATGAGAGTTGACCCTGACTAGGACTGGATGTGTTAGCTTGCAGCTCTGGGCATGCTGAAGAGAATTAAAGGGCAGTGCTTTTTTTGCTGATGCTTTGATACTCATCTTAGAGCTGAGTCCCTGGGGTTTCCATGCTGGCAGTGCATCGATCCTATGTGAATGATGAGAGTCCATGCAGGACAAAGTCTCTCCTTCTTTCCTAGTGTTGAACATTGCCAGTGACCTCCTGGGCTTAGATGCCTTCCAGCTTTCCGAGGTATTGACTCAGAGGTCCATGATTCTGCGTGGAGAAGAGATCAGCTCCCCTCTCACTGTGGAACAGGTAAGGGCCTGGGCTGCTTCTGTGCAGCTACCTCTCTCGATCAGCATGGGGCAGATGTGATGTCCGTGTGTGCCTTGTGAGAACTAGGGGCAGAAGAAGAGAGAGCAATTCTTGTCAAAGACAGAGCACCACACACTGGGGAAACGGCAAGGACGACGCTGAGCTTGGGTGATGTGGAAGTGCTGGAGTTTGGAGGGCCTGACTTCTGCACAGAACAAACTTAAGAGCTGCAATGAAAACCAGCAGGACAGCACCTGCTGGGAGCTCTGCATCGATCTTCACGTGACCAATCCCTGGCTCAGAGTTGTGTCTTAAACTTCTGTAAGAAGTATAAACCCAGTCAGTACTTGGACATAGCTTTTAATACATGATATATTTCAAATCAGTCATGGCAGCAGTCTGCCTTGGATATGGCTACTGATATGGTTTGCTGGCAGCTAGTACAGGGTTCTTCTACTGGTGGTCCACAGTGGTCTCTTGATGAGTTGTGTCCAAACCAGGCAGGTAGTGGCATTGTCTCATGTCACAACACAAGACCTGAACTCTGGGGGTTGTGTGAGTGTGACTGACATGAAAGTGTTCCAGAATGTTAGAGGCCAATGCAGTTGTGATACCCATGTATTGTGTTAACTTTTGACTTAAATCTCATCTGTCCCTCTTAATGTACGGTTTTCATGTAAGAACTACTTTAGAGTAGAGTCTGGTACCACTTAGGTAATGTCATCTGATCTGGCCTGTATTATTCTCCAGACTGCTACTGGGCAATGTTGCTTCTGTCTCCTCTGCATCTCCAGGCCCTCTGTCTCCTGCCTTCTACCATCCACTGAAGTTTAGGATTTTCTGTTACACCTCCTAGGTGCTCAGCTGTGTTCTCAAATCTTTTGTCCTCCTTTGCTAATTCAGGTCCCACTGTTGCCTCTTCTGCTGTTTAGACTTTAAAGGATAAAAGGAGTTAACTTGCAGCGGGCAATGCATGATGCTGGTTTCAAATCATCTTCAGTCTCAAGGAAATGGTCATGCTCATATCATGTACAATAACTTTTGTGTATGTACCAGACAGCTCATCAAATGTTTGTGGAGGCTGTATGTGTGCATGCTTTTAACTGCAGAACTCCCAAGTTATGCTTGATTTACTAGAAGATAAAAGCTTACACACAGTTAACACAAAACATCTAGCAGACAGTACGTTGTTACCCCACAGTAGCTTGGTGTGTATCTGTACAACAGCAGAAGAGGACCCAAAAATGATATGCTGAAGGCCTGTATTGCTTGAGCCAGTCCTGCTTATCTATTAAATTACTTTGTGGTTCATTAAAGTGATGTATTTCAAGCATAGCTTTAAGTTTACAGTGTCGCTGATCACTTGAGAGCACTCTTGGTGTTTTAGGTCCATGCATAGATAACACTATAGAAAATTTTCTGTCATTAATGAAGTGAAAGATATTGGGAGAGAAGAGATACTATTACTAGACGAAAAAAAGTGTTGTGGCATAGCAAAATAAACATACGTAATGGAAACTTAGGCTGGCATGGCCTACAGAGGATTATCGACCCAACCCCTACGTTCTTGGAGAAACTAGTGTTTTGAGGCTTTTTCTGACAGATGTCTGTCTAACCTTTCTTGAAATTTCTCATGGAGAGGATTTCGTGGCCTTTTTAACTATCCCGTGGCAGTAGCTCTAGCTGAAAAGATTTTCCTCATATTTAAATTTCTTTTGCCATCCCAGCTGTCCACTTTAGAACAAGCTTCTCCTTATGTGAAGTATCCCACTTGGTGTACTTGGTCCCACTTGGTTCTAAACTAAACAATCCAGTTCCTTCAGACTTTCCTCATAAGTAATTTTCTGAACCTCTTCTTTTTCAGCTGTTTTCTCCAGTTTTCCCACATCTTTCATGAAGTAGGGTGCCCAAAATTGGACACAGTATTCAAGCTGAAGCCTCACCTGTGCTCATTACAGCAGAGTAGTAGCTTCTTGTTGAGGATGCAAGATATTACATATCTGGTAACAAATTGCAAACTAAGCTTTGCCTTTAAGAAACAGCATAGATTTGTCATAGACTGTGATCTGCTATCGCTGCCTGACCTTTCCCTGCAATGTTGCTGTTGTGACAATTATTTCTCAGCCTACCGTCTGTGCTGTGTATCCCCAAAATCTGGTTCCACCATTCTTCTCCCCTGACTGTCTGTGCTCGGTAGGACATCCCGTGCTGTAGCAGTGCCTGGAGATGGTCACAACGCGTGCCAGAGACGTGCTGTGCAGCCCAGTGTGCAGTTGGAGGACACAGGAGAGTCTCCTGAACAGAACTTTCCTTCATGGCACAGCTAGTCCCACTGTTCCCACTTGCAGACCCTGCACTGACCACTCAGAGCTCTTTGAGGCCCCGCACTAGAACAGCTACAGAGCAAGCTGTTAAGGAAAGTGGATGCTACTTTTGAGCCTTAATCACCAACTAAACCGATGACACTAAACATTGGGCCTGTAAAGACTACTCCTGTGTAAGGACTGCTCCTGCCTAGGCCCTCGATATTGCAACCACCTATTCCCGCTGAACTGTGGGAACACGGTGCAAGTGCTGCCAGGAATTTCTCACTGTGTAACTGTCTCGTTGGCTGCTGCAGCTTTGACATTTCAGTGCATTGAATGGATGAACTGGGCTGAAGGCAGGCAGGCCTGGGAGGATGAAAGGAGCCTTTGAGAATCTCATTTGAGCCATATTGTGGGGAAAGCAGCTTTGTTCGCTTACAGCTAGATGGGGAGGTTCTGTTCCTGGAAAATGAGCCCATCTTACTATGTAAGCACACTGACTTGGCTAGAAGAGCATTTATGCTCCCACAGGAGTGGCACTGAAGGCATCCTCATGCCAAAGTAATAAAATAGTCCATCTGAGGAAGACAAGAAATGCCCAGAAAAAGCCTTCATGCCTGTGCTTCAAAATACTCTCTTCTCTGGAGAAGGGAGGTTGCTATTTGCAAATTTGCCACGGGCCTTGAATTGCTGGAGAGAAGTCCAAGGGGCTGATTTTAGTGAGGCTTTCATGTGGGATAAAGCAATCTGAAATGAAAGTTTTAGGATGCAACTGGGCCTCGGTTACAGAGTATGCATAGAGGTACCTCTATTCTTGGGAGATGAAGAGAGAAATGGTGAGACTGGATAGAAAGTAGGATCTCGAAGGCTGAGCACCTCATGAGCTAGCTGAGGGAGGTTTTGGAGGTATTTGGGCTGTGCCCTAGCAAAGCAGAACAGGAGAAAGGGTATTATTCAGGCTTGTAAAACTGGAGAAGATTAAGATGCATTTAGATATCTGTCATTGCAAGTCTGGCCTAAAAAGGAATTCCCTTGATGCAAAAAGTGTAGCAGAGTAAACATCAATCTGCAATGGATCTGAGTACTGGGTTTATCTAAGAAATGATGAGATTATAGCTTTTATCGTATTGGTTATTTAACACACTCACTCATACCCCCTGTTTCTGTAGGGTTGCATTCACTAGGTCTCAACTTCCTTGCCCATCAGATTGGCTGCTGTTGGTCCAGGAAGGTCAGGTAGAAAGCTGGGCTGGTTCATGCTTGCAGTTACCAAATTGGGCATTCACCCCCCATACCAACACACACCCTATTATCTGTTACCTGTTACTGTTCACAATTTAAGATTTTTTTTCCACTGTGGGGATGAGATGTAGGATCAGCTCCAAAATGGTCTCTCAACTCCTGGCTTCCTGTAAGGTGATGCTGTTTGCATAAAACTTTTGAACAGGATTTTTTCAAGGCCAACTCTTGGTGACAGAGGACTCTCCTAGATCCTGCTCTGCTAGTTTTTGACAAACTGAGCTGGCACTCATCTTGACTGCTCAGCTAGGAGTACTGAGCTGAGATACCTTGTCTGTGACTCCAGTGTTGTTTCAGGTGACTACTGTAGGCTGTTAGTCATAAGATATTTTGCCACCTCCCCTCCCTAGACCCTGCTATAAAATATGTCAGTGATTTTGTTACTTCATTCAGCTTCTCAAGTTCACTTCACTAAAGGCCAGACCTGGTACATCTGTGCATGGCTATTTGCAAGTTTGAATGTCAACTGTGCATAAATATTGTGCAATGCATAACCAATATAGGAGGCTGAAGTCTTCAGGTAGGAACAGAGCGACCTGAAGTTGCACAGATATTCTTGGTGCTCCTTTTGCCCCTATTCTCCCTGTAACACCTTTTTTCCTCTCTGCACATTATTTACAGGCATCAGACTCCAGAGACTCTCTCTCTATGGCATTATATTCCCAGTGTTTCTCATGGCTCATTAGCAAGATTAATACGAAGATCAAAGGCAAGGAAAACTTTAAGTCTGTGGGCATCCTGGATATCTTTGGCTTCGAGAACTTTCAGGTCAGGATTTTGTCTTTTTCAGGATGGGTTGGTTTTGGAGCGGTCATTAGATGTAGGAAGTGTGGTAAGTTTGTGTCCTATTTGGGTTAGCATAGCCACTTCCTTTTAGGAGCAGTGGGATATATTCAAATGTCAATTTCTGGTACTCTGTTCATGTAGACTGATGTTCAAGTTCCACTTTCTGACATGAGCCTTAAGCAAATGTGTTGTGATAGGTAATACTGATTTTTTTAACTTGTGTTTAAATTAAATGTCTGACTTCTACATGCAGATTCTTTGGCTGCATCTGTTCTGTCTTTTTTTGTGCTGAGAATCCTGTGTGCAGTGCTTCTGATGGTAACTGGTGAGGGATGTATGTTGAACAGCTATTTTATGACTCGGATATTTCACAAGAAGAGAAAAAACAGTGACTAACATTTAGGGAATTACATTTCTTTCTTCCTAAGAAGAAGAGATACATGACTATCTTTAACAGCCTTTACTAGCAATTAGTCCCACTGCTTTAAGCTTTCAGGAAGTACAAAAGCTGTTTTTGTGGTCAGTCTTCCCATATTGTCCTTCTCATAAACATTTGCTGCCTCTTTGCTCCCTGACTTTTTTATAGGCCTGCTGCTGTCAGGAGGTTCTTTTAAAGACTGGGGAGAAGAAATTTAAGTTTTATAATCCGTATTTCTTCTCACAGGTGAATCGTTTTGAGCAGTTTAACATTAACTATGCAAATGAGAAGCTGCAGGAATATTTCAACAAGCATATCTTCTCCTTGGAGCAGCTGGAATACAACAGGTGACAGAACGAGCCCCTCTGGCCTTCTTCCTCTTCCTCTTCTGTGCTGTCCAGTCCCAACTGCTACAGCTGGAAGGGCAACTCAGCCTTGCTGCTGCTCTGTCTCTCTAAGCACTACCCATGTGTTATTTGCCATTTTAGATCATTTGTCTTCAGGCAAAAGCTGTCTTCCCTGTAGCATTTTTAACCCTCTGCTGTCATATGTTTTCAATGCATAATCTGAGTCCAGTCTCAACAAAATGTTGGCTTAAGTGGGGAATTTTGCCTGACTTCTAGTCTGAGCAGCAAGCCTTCCCTAATGTGCAACATGCAAAGCTGAGGTATGGTTTGCGTTTCCTGAAAAGTTGTGACCCTTAACAAACTAGGTTCACATTTCACATCTGTAAAGGCTCACATGCTCTGCTGTCCAGATAACGCCCTCCTCTTGTTCCTGCTTCATCGCCTTTCACTGAGTGCATTACATGCAAAATCAAGCCAGCCTCTTCTGTCAGTGGCTAAAGACAAGAGTATACGAACAGCTGCATGGTCAGACTAAAGCACTGTCCTCTCTCCAGTAGCAGCCGAAAGCAAATGCCCAAGTGGGAGTATAAGAATAAAACAAACATGTACAATACTTCTTCCTAGTGTTCTCCCAATTTCCTACCACTTTCAGCTTACAAAGTACCTTAGTTGGCTGTGAGCTCATGTACATAGTAAAACCTTCCATGGTGTCGTCTTCCATGGACTTTCCTAGGCTCTCCAGAAACTCATGTAAATTTGCAATATCCACAAATGCTATGGCAAGGAGTCCTATGTTCATGCACATACTGTGTGAAGACCCATCTCCTTTTGTTTATGCTGATCATGGCTATTGGATTCATGTTCATATTGGCTTCATGAACTCCTAGTTCTTGTGTTGAAAGAGCGAACCATAATCTCCATTTGTTCCCCTTGTGCCACTGTTGATGTTATCAACCTCTATTATACTTTACCCCCCTATACACATAGTGTAGCTTTGCAAAATAAAAACAAAACAAACCTTGAAAAAATTGAAAATTCCCCCAAACTTCAAACTCCAGATTCTCTTTGTTTTCTCAGCTGAATAGGATCCTGGGCTTTGTCTCAAGACAGAACACAGTCACTTAGCTTATTACTGACTTCAGTGATGATTTAGTTAATGCAATGTATTGTTATTAGGGAAAGCCCCTAAAAGTGTAGGATGGTTAGATATCAGACAGCTTTCTGTCCTAGAAATTCTTACATTGTGAAGACATCTCTTTTTCTCAGCAAGCACAGAATTAAATTAGGCTCTATTCTGAGTTTAAAGAGGATGGGGCATTCTGCACAGCTGTTTGGCCTCTGTGGGCTTTGTATTGGATTGTATATTGTAGAGTACCTGGGGTGTTCTAGAGTGTTTCAGTATCTAGAGAAGGCTGCTAAAGAAATACTTCAGCTCTGCGCTGAAACAGAAGCCTTTATGTTTGTGAATGAGGCAATTGAATAGGGTTAGTGAGGGCAGATGAGAGCAGCCTTGTAAAAGGAGCCAGCTGAATAGGCAATTCATGAAATGTTAAAGATTACAAAACTGCAAGGTTATTTATGTGCCCGCTTCTCAGGCCAATTCCACCACTGCAGGAAGCCCTTGTTAAGAATGGTATCATCGTGACAAAAGATTTATTCCTGGCAATTAGATAGGAGTTCAAATTCTATGGTTAAACTTTGGAAAGGACAAGATAATTTTATTACTGACTGTGCTTCTAGTTATTCTGAGGATGATGCAATTAAATCTCATGCTTCTCGGTATCAGCTCTGCTTCCTCAGGTTTAGTTTGTAGCTCCTATGAATTGCCTCATTCAATTAGACAATGGGGATGTGGCATTAGAGGCAGCTTGACTTATTTGTTTGATTTCAGAAAACTCTACTTCCTTCAATTCTGGAAGGACTTCTTGCTCTTGGAGGGAATCCAAGAGGCCTCTGTGATAGCTTTGTAAAAAAAAAAAAAAAAAAAAAAAAAAAAAGTGTGTATATATATATATATATGTATGGCCTTTATGGCACCCATTGTTTCAGGGATTTTGCAGGGAATCACTGCAAATCAATTTTTGTGTTACTAACTTTGTAAGACAATCTGTTCCCTTTGTGGGATAGGTCTTTGCATTTTTCAGAAATGATCCCAACCTGTGAAATGACCACAGGTTTCTGAATGCTTTGAATCAGAAAATAGGATGCCTGGGCTTCAGCTTCACTGTCTTCAAAATCTTAGCCTTTGCCCGACAGATAAAGGCTTGCATATCAGTGTCAGTAAGCAGCTTTGCACCTAGCCTGCACTATTCCTTTGGGTTTCTGAGCAACAGTTATTTCCAGCAGCATTTATTCTCATTTAAGATTTCCTTCTCTGAAAATAAACCCTGCTATATGGGAGTGTATGAAGGTAGCAATAGGCATCAGGAACTCTCTTGGCACACATTTGCAGAACTTCATGGGCGATTTGCAAAGCATTCTTATAGCACTGCTCTTCCTATGTCAGCTCCTGTTCTCAAACATGGAGAGCCACCTTGTAGTTTGACCACATGTCAGTCCAAAGCTTATCTTTGTCATCCTCCTGAAAATGTCCCTGAAAAGCTGTTCTTGCCTTTTCCTCTGGTGGGCATATGCATTGTGGTATAGTCTGGCCGATGAGCTTTGGGCCGGCTTCCAGATTGGAGTTCAGTGGTTGGCCCTTGGAGCTGCATAGCAAACTGTCCCTTGTCACCAGTGCTTCAGCTGGCGCCCATCTTTTCTGAAACAGCAGGAAGAATCTTCTGTTACTGCAAGTGCAGAAGCACCAGAAACTGAGAACAACTATAGTTTCTTAGTGCTTGGTGTGGAATTACCCCAATGACCACAAGATAAGCATCAGACAAAATCACTGAGACAAAGGACTGCCTCCTATTGCCATCTTAGCAGTGTATTGCATGTCCTATTTCCTTTCCTCAGGCATGGTAGAGCCTAACACCCACAAATCCCTTTTCAGTCCTGGGAAGGCCACCCTTAGCTACCTTTCTTCTCCTGTGCCTCAGGGAATTGAAACTTGCTTTTCATGTCTTCGTTCTGTTTGTTCTTGACTGGCAGGGAAGGGATAAACTGGGAAGCCATTGACTGGATGGATAATGCAGAGTGCCTGGACCTCATTGAGAAGGTGAGTTCTTAGCTGGGACAATTTTCAGGAATCACAGCAGCGGCTGCTGATGGTCTTGGGGACTTTCCTTAGGTCTCCTAGTGATAAGAACAGGTAGTTTCCTGATAGACCCTCTTCCCATTCTGAGCTGGCCAGAGTGGAGCTGTTCTAGCCTTACTCCTTGCTTGAGAAAGCAGATCCCTGCTTGTTGCTGGGGATAAGCTTAGGGAGCATGACAACATTTTAGATAAGGAGTAGGGTTTGAATAGAGCCTTAATGTGTTGTTTTGTTATTATTTTAATAAACAAGCTCTCCTTATGTTCTCATTGTATTTATGAGTGTGTTGGCTGACCTGCTTTCAGTTTGAGTTTTGTTGGGTATAACTAACAGGTTATTGCTCAATGTGTTGTCCAAATTTCTAATTCTTGGCTAGTTGCTGTGTAGTTAGAGCTTTTGCTGACTGTAAGAAGCCTGTCTCTTGTTTGGCTGTAGAAACTGGGTCTACTGGCTTTGGTGAATGAAGAGAGTCGATTCCCCAAAGGCACAGACAACACCCTTCTGGAAAAACTTCACAGCCAGCATATGGTAAGTAAGAAAATAACCCAGCAGGCAAATGATCAGTATGTTAGCCCCATCAGCATTTCAAAGCTGAAAATGAAGGGTTTGTTGATGTGAAATATGTGCTTTGAGCAGGAAATGTAAAATGCCCCAGGCCCAAGGCTGCACTGAACAAAGGTAATACGTGAAGAAACCTGCACATACTCTCTTGCACACACAAAGAGGGAGCCTATATGCCCTGGACTGCAGGTCGGAGAGGTCTGGGTGTGCAGCCTGGGCAGAAGGTGAGGTGCTGGCAATGGGCACAGGGGCAGCAGGCAGTGCCACGGGCGCAGGATGCCTTTCTCCTGCCAGCTGACTCACGGGAAGCAGTGCAGAGCTCACCAAATCTGTCTCCCGGGGCTGGGGACAGTCCTTGCCTCATGATTTTTATTGAAAGCTCTGTAATTGTTTCTAATTAATGAAAGTCTTGCCTCGTCTTTCTTGTATTCTGGACATGGGACTTGAAGGCTTTTTTTTTTTAATGGATCGCAAAGTTATCCTGGGGACACAGAAACCTCAATGAGATCACTGTAATAGTCCTGAGCTGTCTGTTACAGCCTGCACTCTATTCCTCTAAATAGTAAACAGTATGAAAACAGAGCAACTTAAGCCCTATAGAAGGCACTTGTGGAATCATTTACTATTTTAGTAGTAAGTTTCCTAGTCACTTAAACTTTCATCCAAGCCTGAGATGAAAACATATGAATTCGTATCCTTTATTAGATATTTTTTTCTTTTTACAGCTGGTACAGGTGCAGATATTCTCATTTTTTATACGAGTAAATTACTCTAGTAATAATACTGAGTGCGAAGAGGGTACAGTGGCAATGACTTCTGGTGGGCTACTTAAGCATAGTTTTGAGGAAATACTTGCCTTAGGCTTAAACTGATGTTTAAGCCCACTATGGTTTTCTCTTGTGTTACAGATTGAGGTAAATGAAGATCCCTGATTTACCTTTTAATTGCAGTCAATATTTGTATGTTTTTAATATATCACTTGTGTATTTTCTTTCTGGACTGTCTCAACCCCTTTAGTTTGTCTCTAGATGAAGAATTTTCAAAGCTCCTCTTTATTTATGCTGTTTATCTCTGAACTCCTCTAGGTCTTTTCTCTGTTCTTTTCTGAGATAAATAATCAAACCAGAGTGCAGTTCCCTTGGTAAGAAGGTACCTGTGGTTTACTGTACAGCAGCATGAGAATGTCAGTGTTATTTTTGCATTCCTGTATGCCCCACAACATTCTGGCTGCTATTTTTGGTGATACCTATGCATTGAGTAGCTTTTTCATTAAACTGTTCATAGTGTCACCTCCGTCTGCTTTGAGGAGATAGCAGTTAATGTTGAACCCCAAGATCATATGAGAGAGAGGAAGAGTGCAGGGAGGAAAGACAACGTAGACAGTGTGCTAGTGTTCACTGGTTTTGAAAGAGAAAATGTTCTTGGTACCAGCTGAAGTCTTTGGTGCAGGCTGGAACAGCACTAGAAGGCATGCTCTTGCTGTCCAGCCTGAAGGACCTCATAGCAGAATGGGCCCCCTCTTTGCTATGTTTTCTGTGGATTGCAAAAGACATAAGCAAAAATAAAACAAAAGATCTACCATGTCTGGAGAAGCCAGGCGACGGTACCAGAAATGCTGTAGGCATAAATGAAACACATGGGCTTGTGAGGGAGGAAGAGGAGAGATGGAGGCATGGCAGAGATGGTAACAGCTGCGTTTGGAGAGAAAATGAGGAAAGCTCATGTCTGGAACAAGATGACTTGCCTGGAAAAAGCGAAGAGCAAGGAAATGGGGAGGGAAAAGAAAAAGTTTAATTTTTAGTAACACTGACAAATTGTCAGGGTCATTCACTCCCCACTGCTAAGAGATCTTGAAGATGAAACACTATTGTGTAACGTCATACTTAAAATCTTCTCATTACCTGTGTCTGAGAAAGTGGGAAATGATATTAAGAAAGTTTCCAGGAAATTAAGCCTGATGGCACTATTAAGCAAATTAGTAAAACCTATAATAAACTAGACAGAATAAGTGGGCAGCTGAAAAAAATACCGTCCACATAAAGACCAATGTGACTTTAGAAGAGAATGTGCTGCCTTAGAGACCTTTTGCTTCCTTTGAAGGAGTCAAGAATCACTGGCTGAGGTGATGTGGTTAATCACTTTTGATATATCCTTCCACCAAAGTCTTTTAGCACAACAGGCAGCCCCACGATGAAAGAAAAGGTCCTTGCAGGCATAAATAACTGGATAGCAAACAGGGAACAGACACTGCAGTAAATGGACAGTTATCTCAATGGTGTGAGACTTGTAAGGGTCTGTGTGCCCAACACAAGCAGGCAGGTGGCAGTTTTGTGATTATACATTATGCTAGCTGGAAGGGAAAGGCTAGACTGTGAGGGGCTTTAGGAGACTGAGTGGGTTGTAAAATGATGGTGAAAATCAGCGCAGATAAATGTAAAATGGCGCACCTGAATGTCCCAGGTTTGTATTCAAAATTATTGACCCTGAGCTGACTGCTGCAATTCAGGAGGAAGGCCCAGGGGTAATGACAGGTAGCTCTACAGAGACATCAGTGCAGTGCTCAGCACTAGTCAAAACTCTAAATCAAAGACTGAGAATTCCTAGGAAGCAAAAAGTATTGATCTATCACCATATGGATCATATATCAGCATGGATCAACGGCACTTCTATCACGGTATACAGCACTGAGCCCTTCCAAGTGAATAGGGGTTATATGAGACAAGGGAGAAAAGATCGCACACCTGAGACAGCTGCAGTGAAAGGGATAACGTCACTGGACAGACCCTGCAGCCTGGAAGGGAGACGGCTTGGTGGGATATATGGGTTTAAAAATCACACATAGCCTGGAGAGGGCACATGGTGCTCGTGACAGCCGAGCTCCAAAGCAACTGTGGTTCCCTGTGCAGTGAGGGAGCTCCCTGCCAAGGGACCCTCTGAATGTGAGAAGTTTGCGCTGGTTTAAGGCGACACTGGACAAGTATTTGGAAGAATGACCCATTTGGGGTTACTAGCTAGGCATACCTCAGGAAAATAATCAGAGCTTGAGAGACTGTTAGGAGAAAAGCATCGTGCACTTGCCTTGTTTTTCCCCTCCTCTACCCCTACTGGAGGCTGAATGGATCCTTGGTCTGACCTCATATGGCTGTTTATACATAGCCAAGGGTCTTCGTACACAGCAAAGACAAATGAGAGAAAATAAAGCATCTGCTAAGAGAAAGAAAAGTGAATGTGGAAAAAGGGGAAGAATGGTACAGACAAAGTACAGGGGGGAGAAAGGTACAAAGCTTAGAGGAAGACAGGCAGGAGTTTGGTATGATTCTTTGACAAAGAAAAGATGCGTAGGCATTCTGCAAAGCTGCCATCTTCCCTGCATCCTGACCCTGTGCCTGCACCACATGGTTTGTGTGGATCCCAGTCTCCTCAGGTGTCAGACATGTAAGAATTAACATTTCATCCATGGCATGCCTGCCCAGCCTTGATTCTGCAAGCCTTTGCTCACATGAGAAATGCCTCGAAGGACTGGGTTTTTCCATCTTACTGAAAAAATATGTTTGCAGGTAACTGGAGCACCTGTGATCACACACTGCAAACAACTGAGGTCCTTGTCCATCCCAGCTTTCTCATAGTCACAGCAAAGTTCCTGACTGACCTATTAGTTCTGACCTGGCATTTTAAGAAGCCTTTTTTTCTTTCTTTCTTTCTTTCATTTCAGAGCAACCAATACTATGTGAAGCCTCGAGTAACAGATCATCAGTTTGGGATAAGGCATTATGCTGGAGAGGTAGGTGTTCATGGTGTATGTGTGAGATGCTTGGGCTTGTGATCCTAATGTAATTGGGAAGCCAAAATCAAGGCATATCTCTGAGCTGTGTATTGTGATCTCTGTGCTCCATACCAGAGCACAGGGGATGTAATGGGCCCAAGATGGCATGGCATGTGTCTAACTACATTCTGCTGCTTGGAATTTGCTTAAGGTTTCTCAGGAAACTTTGGTTTGAGGAAGAAACACCTCCTTATTTTGTTATTAATGTTCTCTTTCTTGGCCACTCGCAAATAAATGAAATCCAACATAAAATTAACAAGGAAGATTTCACTTTTGGAGAGGAGGGAAGAAGGCTACATGCCCAGTTCAGAAAGGAAAAGGGCTCCTAGCCTTCAGGGTTAAATGCTGCTAGGATTAAATGCTGCTTTCTGCTGTGGAAGGCTATGGAGCAGATGGGGGTGTATCGAGGGAAAGCACCAAGGCACCAGCGAAGGGTAGTCTCCTTCTGGAATCTCTTCTGATGAGCGTTAGCAGTGGGGAGGTCAGGGCACCGGGTGGCACAATTAGTACTTTCTAAAGTGAGTAGTTGAGTAGCGCAGACCTTGCAGATGGTTTGCCCACCTGCACCCCAGGCAAGTCTGTGCAGCTGTTTCACTTGGCTCCTGTTTTTGATTTTTTTCCTGAAATTCATGGGTAAAAAAATGCTTTCCTGTTAATGAATGCTGAGCTCTAGAGCCCTTTTCTTGACCCCAAAAGCTAGGATCTTGGCACATGCCTGCAGCACTCGAGTGTAGCTCTGCTGGGGGTCTTGTACATTGGCATGTTAATGTGGATGTGCTTGTGGCTTGTACTGCTCAGTTCCAGCTGCTCTGTCTCTTTTACAGGTACTCTATGATGTGAGAGGCTTTCTGGAGAAAAACAGGGACACCTTTCGAGATGATATTTTAAACATGCTAAAAGACAGCAGGCAAGTTTCTCTTACGCTTGTGAGGAAGCCAGGACAGACTAAGCCATATTCATGTAATAACCAGACCAGGAAAAGCAGCTGTTTGGTCCGAGCATCGGTTCTTTTCTCTGTGCTTGAGGTTCTGTCAAAGGAAAGGAGAGCTGCAGGAGTTAGTGGAGGCACAGATGAATAGCTTAGTAGTCTTGTTGTCACAATTTTGAAAAGATCTATGAAAGCATGACAGAAAGCACTACAGGCAACACTGGTTCTCTCCCTCCTGTCTTCCCCCTTTCCTTTTCTTCTTCATCCTGCTTCCCTGTCCCAACAATGGCAAATTTGTCTGTGAGTCAAGGCTCTTTGCCATGCTGTCAAATGCCTGCCTTTGTACAGAGGCTGCTTATTTTCCATATTTTCAATGCGCAACCTGTTTGTGTAGTGGAGAGCTGCCATGATGTGCCTTATCCTAATCCTGAGCCAGACTGAGCCCTCGCTATGGGCATTTTCCACAGTCTTTAACCCCAATGCTGCAAAGTGATCCTAGAGAAATGAGCTGAGCTTGATCTTCAGCAATGTCTGGAAGATGGAAGTGGGGCCTAACAGGAGGAGAAAGGTGCTAATTGATGCAGTGGATCCCATAAGTTTCTAAACAGTGGCTGCACCATATGCATCATGCGCCATGGTGCATGTATTGCATTTGGACCCCAGGCTGAGAAGACTGTTTCAGTGTGGCACAGCAGGAGCAAACGTGGGGTGTTTCACACTGGGATGGGTGATAATTAAGAACGAGAGTCATCTTCTCTCAATTCCTGGGTGTCCTTCAACTTCTTTAATTCCTTTCCTCACCCTTAGGCTGGACTTCATCTATGATCTTTTTGAGAGAGTCTGCAGCCGTTGCAGCGAAGAGACGCTGAAGATGGGCACCCAGCGGCGCAGACCGACTGTCAGTTCCCAGTTCAGGGTAGGACGTTTTCCAAGAGAGCAGCAGGCTGCTGGGAGGAGCAGATGGGTAAAGCGAGGCCTGTGGCCAAGAGGAGTCATTCATTCTCATTTCTTGTCCAGCACTGAAAATGTGCAGGAATTTTGTAGAGCTAAAAAAAGACAGTGCCTCTGCCCCAAGGATTTCTGACTGGAGTAAAATGCAAGATGTTGAGAATGAGCAGGGTGGCAGAGGAAAAGAATAGCAAAAATATTTTGCTAAATGTGTAAGGCTCTTGGGGTTTTCTGAGCCTTTGTGTTGGTTAGGAGTTCAGCTAAGTGTACGTGTCGTTCAGTCCCCATCTTTTACAGGCATAGCGACAGGAGACTTCATAGGGCAAACCCCGCAGGTGGGAGTCTTGTTCCCAAGCCTGTCTGCAGACTTCTGTTAGGTTCAGACACTTAGTTTCCCATGTCTAAAGTTTGAAAGACTTGTAACAGTAATTCAAATTGGCAATACAGCTTGGAGAATAAAGATGGTCATGTACATGTAATGTTATTACAGTGAAGTAACTATGGGGGTAAGTTTTGGACAGGAAGGGATCTTTCCTGAGTTACTGAGGGCAGGCTCTCTGTGTTACAATTTAAAATCCACAATATTATGTGTAGATGAATCTATCTCATTTTTAAAAACATTTTTAAAAACAAGTTAAATTGTTGAAGGAAGAGGTTATCATATACTCCTTGTTTCAGCTGCTGAGAAACACTTTTCAGGCATGAAATGTCTTTTCATTATTTTTAATTTAGCATCTTTTTGTACTGTTACTTGAAGAAGAAAATGGGATAAGATGGATTTTGGTAGGCAGGATCAAAAGAAGATATCAGGAATGGGAGAGCTACATGAAGATCCTATTTCATCAAGTGCATTCCCTGTTCCCTTCTATAGTGGCTGATCCCTTGGGTTTTGTTTTGCTGTTTTTCAGGATTCATTGCATTCCCTGATGGCCACACTTAGTACTTCCAACCCATTCTTTATCCGCTGCATCAAACCAAATACAGAAAAGGCAAGTCTTTCTTCCAGAAAGATGCGTGCGTGCAACATAGACCCCGTGAGCACTCACTTGCACGAACTGCAGGATGCCTCTGCGGGGATCCAAACTGGGGATAAGTGCAGCTCCCCCTCCCCTTTTCCTTCTGGTCATTTTATGGTTGTGGAAGAAATGCTGCCTCCTCTTTGTAATCAGATGAAAAGGCTGTATGCTATGTCCCCAGCCCCATCTCTCTATGTACTGACAGAGCCTGGGTGCTGAGCCAGACTTTGCAGAGGCAGCAGGTCTGGGAAAAGGGGTGACTGTTCCAGTTTACGGTGCATGCAGACAGTTTGCTCTGGAACGCAGGACCGGTGTGATAGGAAGCGTCTCCTGCAGATCCTTGGCTCTGAGACGGGAGAGGTGGCTGCTTAATAAGCAAGTCAGGGTGCTTGGAGACAACCTGGCCTGAAAACAAGTCTCCTGTGAGCCACGGCAGGAGGATACACTGCTAACTAGACTGGGTGGGGAGCTAGGAAGAGATCATTTTCCTTGTGTATTTTGAAACCGTGTATAACATAGGCAGAGGAAAGCCTGCCGGGGGCTCTATGCCAGAAAAGAAATCTGCAGTTTATCTCCAGTTTTGGCAGTAGAAGGCCAAGAGGGTCTTCTGCATGACTGCAGAGAGACTGGAGCCAGGCTTCTGCCTTTTGTATGTGTTAGCATATTGAATCATTGCTCTGCTGCTGTGATCCAAATGACAACAGTCTGCAGACTGCTTTTTCCAGACTCTGCCCATGTCCAATTCATCCCTTATCCTGCATGAGGCAGTTTTGTGAGTTTGCTTTTCCCCTAGAGCCAAACTCCCCCTTTGTCAAATGAGATGTCCAAATGTGCTGGGTTGACTTTCTACAGGTAAATGGATGTAGAACCTGTAATGGTGTCTGCTCAGATAAGCAGTTGTCATTCCATAGTAATGCCAAGACTAGTGCTTATTCCATCTCTCTTCTGGTCTATTTTTGAATCCTTGCACAGGCACCAAATCTCTTCAATCCAGATGTGGTTCTGAATCAGCTCCGATACTCAGGGATGCTGGAGACAGTGAAAGTTCGAAGAGCAGGTTTCCCTATACGGCGTCTTTTCCAGGACTTTCTCAGCAGGTAATTGCTGTTGTTGCATCACATGCTGTACCGGCCCCAAGCTATACAGTTTTATATGTTTACTCTCTCTGTAACTGCTGCTACTGATATGGATCATCTGTGGGATGTTTTTCTAACCATGTCCTTATTGCCCATATCACACATTGATCTGGGTGTCCTTTGGGGGGCTGCTTGCCTTTAGAATAAGAATGGAAAAATAGACAAGCAGTCCATTATTTTTCTAGCCTTGTTACAGATTTGCTTGTGAGATTTTGAAAAAGTCATTGCACTGTGTTTGTACTTAAAGTGTGGGTAGAAGTCCAGGACTTCATTGCAGCTAGTACTCATGAGACAGAAGTGGTTACCACATTCAAAACATCTTGATAGAGACCTTTTCTGTGACAGATCTGTGTTTTCCCTGTATGTCATCCTGGGCTTCCTGCTGGAATAGTTTTTCTGCATTTGATTCAACACTTTAAAAAATATTAAAAAAAAAAAACATAGAAACTGTACAGCTCTGAAATTTATCGCAGTACTTTAGAACCTGCTTTGCAGAGGGAGACTTCACAAAAGGGCTCTAGCTAGGCAGTCCTTCAGAAAGAAAGCTGGTCATACTATATAAAAGGAAAATAGTGTGGTAAAACCTTTTAATCTGGCAGACTGATGCAAATTTTAATGGGAAATATAGTTGATGATTAACGCTAGAGAAGGAGATTACTTTTTAATTATCTGCATCAAAAGGATTCTTAAAGTTTATGGCTAAAAGGGACCATTGACCATCAGTTTCTTTGCATCTAGGAGTATTATATGCTACCCCTACACTGAACAAGATAACTTGTATCTGATGCTAGCATATGTTTCAGAAGTTGTTCTTCACCAAAAAATGGTGATGAATTTGTATTTTATTGCTGGGTTTACAACAGTAATTGTCAATGTGTTAGGAACAAATGAAGCTTGGGGGATAGAGGTTTCCAAATTGGAAGGTAGACTGAAGAAAGGCAGTCCCAGATGGGATCCGTCTCTGAGGAGGAGGAAGGACTGATGGAAGCAGGGTAACTCGTACCATGTTAAACGATGAAGAGGGTCCTTTCATGCATAATCTCATGACATTTTATTTGCCTCTTAGGTACAAGATGCTTGTGAAGGGGCTGAATGCCTCAGACAACAGCAAAGCTGTATGTGCAGGCCTTCTGCAGACCTATGACAGCAGCAAGAAACAGTGGCAGTTGGGTAAAACCAAGGTACTTCATCAGCGTGGGGCAGGGTAGATGAGGAATGGCTCCCTCCCTGCTGCAAGGGGATGCAACTGCATATGGGAGGTTCAAGTCAGTAGAAGTGGCAAAGCGGTGATGACCCAGTCAATGCTTTGGACTAGACCGCTGACCTGTAGCATCTCAAATGTTTCCAATATTATGTACCTGAAGCCTTTTGTCTAAAATGTTTCTTGTTGACCAATGCAGATCACTTTTTTGTTTGATGTGATTTTAAAAGAAAGGAGAGGAGGAAGTTTGAGAGACATCACAAGCGCCTACAGTTAGCTGTGGCCTCTTCTGTCAAACATTTCACTGTACTTGGCTAACTGAAGTTCTTTTAGGAGCCAGTGAGTTGCTGTTTGGTAGATGGGTGACTGTGACTGGGTAGCTAGATGGCCGGATGTGTGACAGCTTTCTGCTGTGGATGCTTAGCTGATGGTGTGTGCAGTAAGCATAGATATTTGCCTTCATTTTCTATGACAAGGTATCCAAATGTTTCTCCTCATTGCATAACTCAGGTTTTGTTTCTGTACTGGCAAATGTTTAACATTTATCTTTTCTACCCCCTTTTTTTCACTCAGCTGGAAGTGTGCCATAATCTTTTATCTTTCATGCAGTAGAGAAGGAGCTGGGTGTTTCAGCCTGATTTTTTTTTCCAGGCTTTGAGACAGCTTTACACATTAATAAATCCAAGTGTTGTAAGGTAGATCGCCGCAAAATCCAACCAGTGAGAAATTTGGCAGTGGGGAGTCAAGCTTTCTGCATAATAAAAGCAATTATTTCAAAAATATTCCAAAGTGGATGTGCAATGCAGACAGTATTTCTAAGTGACAGGCATTCAGTCTGTATTGAGAGACAGCAGCCAATGACCCATCAAACTAACCAGCACTTTTGCCTCAAAAGAGTAATCCAGAATATTTCTAGGGTCGCCATGGAACTAGAAGTGATTCTAGTGGATATTACATTTAGTTTGTGCAGCTCAGATAATAAGACTTCCCGTTTTGAGCAGTCATTTTATAGTAAGTGGATAGACTGTAATGTTTCTTAAGGGCTGAGATTTCTTTTTCCCCTTAGTTAAGTGCTGGGAGCCCAGTTGTCAGGCAGGGCTATGAGCCACGTGACAACCAAGGGAACTTCTGGCTGTTGTTTTGGGAAAGGGATAGGTTAACCTGCAGTTTCTAAAACTTTCCTTTGCGTGACTTTGCACGTCCAAAAAAAGGAAGGACTTATCACTTAGCCACATTTCCAGTCTGAGATTCAAGTGTCCTCCACCTCTGACTAGGCAAGTTGGACTTTTCTCACTGCAAACCAACAAGCACTTCAGTCATTTTTCTCTCTGGCTAACCCACACTGCTCAGGAGACTGCCAGTATCCCAGTATTTTAAGCTGCTGTAGAGTGTGTGTGTGTGTGTGTGTGTGCATGCTGCAGAGCTGATTGTGCCTGGGCAGCTTTAGTGAGGATTGGTTAGGACTCATAAACAGGGAGCTCGAATTTTCTTAGTGTGACAGGAGATGGCGGATTGCTGAGTTGCAGCAAAGAAATGCATGCGAGCACAGACATTTAGAATATGCAGGGTTATTTATAAGCGTAGCTGGAGTCCAGGGATTACAACAAACTGAGGACAAGCAGCACATCCAGGCTCTCTTGAGACACAGGCAGCAATAGGATAATTTCTGTCTTCATTCCCTGTTGTGCAGCCTGAAGGCCTGAGGCCATATATACACCAGCATATATATGCTCTTTAATACTTTTGAACGCTTCTGTCCCAGAGGCTAAAAATTAGCTAAAGGCCTATATGGAGGCTATATGGAGGGTTTTTTTTTTTTTTTTAAATACATAAACACCAGCTACCAGCCAATGTGCAGAGCACATCAGTCGCTGTCCCAGAGATAAAGTGCCCTGATGTGCTCTTGCTGCTGCAGGTGCAGCTCTGGTACCTAGGGAACTGTGTCTGGCACCCGCTGAGAACTGACCTTGACTCTTGGAGCCAGAAGTGGCAACCGAAAATGGTGTGACAAGCCAATAGGGGATGTAACCTGGGAAGGAGTATAGGGGCTGGATGAAGAGCAAGGCTTACAGAAGGGGGAATACTTCCTGCAGAATGAATGGAAGGATAATTATATCCCTAGCAATTGTTTGGAAGAGGAAGGAAAAGACTCTGTGAATTAGTTCAGGGGATTGTGAAGCTTGGGAAAGGAAATAGGGGAGGAAGGGCAGGATGATCTTTGTGTTTTTCATTAAGAATAGAGCAGCTGCTGTGCTGGCAATTGTCAAATAAATGTTTACAAGAGGTATTGATGTATGAAAGGCAGGTTTTATCCAGCGGTGTGGTAGAGGTGAAGCCTTGAATTCAGATGGGCAGCGTGATGCCCCCATTGAGGGGTCCCCCCATTTTCACTGGGGATATGCTTGGATGAAGCAGCATTGAGGCTCACAGGTTCATGCCTTTCTCTCCATGATCCTGAACCTTCTGCCATACTTGACCATGCCCATGATGGATTTCCGACAGCTGTTTACTGCAGTACTTCTTGCTGTTTGAATGCATTTAACCGCTATTTTGCGGGGCCTGTTCGTTGGAAGAGGGCTCTGTATGTGACTATGTGGCTTCCAGGTCATGGTGATCTTCTGATTCCGTTCCCAATGTCATCCCTTAGGAATTTCTTAGGGTCGCACCTATATACCCCTGTGTATAAGTGCACACAGAGGTACATTTCTGTATGCTGATCTACACACAAACTTCACACGTGTTCATGGCTGCACTGACAGTGCATGCAGGCATTTAGGCCGTGAAAAACAGTCATTTTGTGTGCTACCGCACTCTGATTTAAATCTTGGTCAGTATCTAGTGAGAGTGAATATGATAGAAGAAGCCTGTATGTTTTGTCTAATCACTCCTTCCTCAGGTGAAAATGATCTCATGTTTTCAGAAAGCGACCATGAGTTACAATGAAGAAACAGCCACATTCTAAGTTAGCTCCACAGCATGTCAAAGTATTTCTGTATTTTAATTTGTTTTCCTCTTGTCATGCACAGGAGTCTAAAAACAACCAATAAAATGCCAGCAGGTTATAGCTAGATATTTTTTTTTTCAAGCCTCATCTCATTTGTGATTAACCCTTCACCCCCAAGCATGTATAGAAAACTGGAACATAATAGGTGGGTATTGTTGAACTCTGAAAACCTCTTTTTTGGGGGGCAGTTTATTTTCTCTTCCTCACTGGCACAACAAAGCCTGTGCTTGTAATTGAAACACCGATGGACTAAATCTTTTTGCAACATGGTAATGATAATGGATTGAGTGTCCAGTGCTTGGCTAGTTGCTTTCTTGAAAAGGATGAGTGCTGCTTGTTTATTTAAATCTCCACAGTATTCAAGACCATGTCCAAATGTGATCGAAAGAGCAATCCCCGTCTCAAAGAGGCCTTTGAAAGGCTGACAGGGGAAGTGGATGCACACATGCAGGGAAGGATGCCAACTTCATGGTCGGAAGTACCTTGAAAATGAACTTCCTTTTAAAGTTACTCAGTAGATGGTTATTTAGTCATTCCAAAACAGAGTATTTCTTAAGACCATCTTAATGCAAACTGCACTCCAGGAGAAAGCTGAGCCCAAGGAAGCCAGTGGCGATGAGCACGAGCACTAACTCAGGGAGACGCTTTGGTACATGGTGGCTATTGGAGTATGGGGGAAAGGGAAGGAAGAAGCTTAAATAAGCACTGAGGCTAAAGCCAGTGTTAGAAGGGAAGATATACAGTGGCATAAGGGGAGGTCAGTGGAGAGGGGAAGACTAAATGACTGCTCAAATCCCTTTTTTATGGCCCCTCAGATAGCCACAGAGAACCAGTAAATTTGTAAGGAGTTTTCCCCAGCTAAGGGAACTTCTGCAGACTGGTGCTTGTGAGTTGGCAACCTGTGTTCATGGCAGCGCTTTCCTAGGGGAGCTGGCTGCCTTGTTGGCCCCAGCAGAGATTAGCCAATGTCAGGCAGGTCACGCCAGCACGGCCATATGGCACTGCGGCTGCCACTGCAGCTTGTACGGACGCAGCTCGGCCAACTCTAATGCCGCCTGGGTACAGCTAACTGTACCCACCGAGCTCTGTGGAGGCTGCAGCTCTCCGCAGGGAGCTAAGGAGCAGAACTCCCTGCTAACCTCAGGCAGTGGTTTGAAGTAGTTTAGTTATGTCAACACGATCCATGCAAACCTACCCTTCTCTTGCTTGTCCTTTTGTCTCTAAGCTAGCACTGCCTTCTCTCATCAAAGCTGTAAGCACTCTCAAGAGGTTTGAATTGCAGGGGATGGAGGATGCTAGAGAAAAGATTAGACACTGAAGTACAACCACTAATACAGCAGTAACTTGGGGACCTCTCCTTCAGGGATTCAGTCTCCTCCAATGCGTGCAGCACTGCATAGTTGGTGAGCTGCAGTATGCTCAGGGTAGGTCCCGGCAGGACTTTAAGCTTTCCTGCTGCCTTCTGTTGTTAAGAGTACTGATCAGAATGTTCCCCACAGTCTAGAAATATAAATGCTCCTCCCTTTTCTTGAAATGTGGACCAGTTGCTTTGCAAAATATTTAATCATCGAAGTTGGTCTCCGTGCCTGCTGCAGGGAGGTACCAGATAGTGCAGAGAAAGACCCCAGCTGGGAAAGAGTTAATAACAGGCAAAAGCCCGGGCTCTCCCCCGCCTCCCTCCTTTTTCCCCTCCTTCCTCTGCTCCCTCCCTCTCCCTCTCTCTCTGTTAAGTCTTGACCAGGGAGTGAAAGGAGGCGGGTGCTGGGCAGAGTTTGGCTCAGGTCCTTGCAAAACTTTTTTCCCGGTGCTAGAAGTAAAGGCACCCAGGAGGGCAAGGGCCCGGGCTGGCGCGGGTGCCTGCAGCAGAGCTGGCGCCAGGGCGCAGAGCGCAGGGCTCTGCACTGCTCACCAGGGGATGAAACCTCCCGGCTCTCCTCACCGGGACTGACTCTTTCCTCTCTTTGTGTTTATTGAAACTCCTCCCCTTGGCGTCAGGTTTTCCTGAAGGAAGCTCTTGAGCAGAAGCTGGAGAAGGATCGGGAAGAGGAGTTGAGGAAAGCAGCTATAGTCATCCGGGCCCACATCTTGGGCTACATGGCAAGGTCAGTGCTGTGGGCTGCCCCCCCATCCCTTTGCTTGCGTGCCTGAGATCACCCTGACCCCTTACTTTGCTCTCGGGTCTCCTTGCCACAGCTTCCCTCCTCCCTGCCTTTACTGCAAGGGCGAGCAGCAGCATCTGCCCTCTCCTCTGCTGGTACCAGTTCTGCCAAACCCCTGCTGTTCCTGTGCCACCTCTTCTTGAATTCTGCACATGCCTGCACCTTCCCTTATGATCTGCTCAACAGGCTTCTGCAGGGACCTCTGTACCCACTGCCTGCCTCTGAGGGCACCTTTTCCTTGCCTTCAGGGCGTTCCAGGCTGGGCTCCACCTATGCTTTGGGTCCTCTCCTTTCCCTTATGTCTGTCAACTCTATTTACTGCTCCCCCTGCATATTGCTGCTTCTTCCCTCCCAGCTCTGCCTTTGCTCACACTCTTTCCTTGCCCTGCCTGTTTGCCTCGTGATCTCCCTCTCCTTTTAATTAACTCTTCAAAATTGGGTTTTGGCCAGCCTTGCACCCGTAATCTCCTCTCAGCCGCTCCCTTTTGCACCTGACCAGGGGAGGGCTGGGAGAGCCAACTGCAGACAAGCTGCCCCTCCTCTGCCCCCTGCAGCTGCCTCCTTAGTGGCTGTGGCACGCACACTTAATCCCGAGGAGATGCTCTTTCCTGGCTGGTCTCTGCTCCAGACACCTGTCAGTCAGGGCTGTGAGGAGGTGACATCCCTGGCTGGCAGAGCTGTTTCGGCAGCTCTTATTAGAGCTCCCATTTCACCCGTTTCATTCTGCTTTGGGAAATGTGTTAAAAAGGTTTTACCCTGCCTTGCCAGTGTGGCATATCAACAGAATACACACCAGTCCTGGAGGCTTTTATTCATTTATTTATTTCCCCTTTGGAGGACAAATGAGCTTGTTTGTACATGAGATTGCAAGTTCTTTGTGTCAAGGCCTGTGCTCTATTTTACTTTGTGTTTAGCATTTGGAGAAATGGGTAAGCATTTACATGCACAGAAAGATTGATTTTTCTGGGAAACATCACTGCAAGTAAACTCTGTTTTTGATTTTCTGAGTTCCTGGGAAGGTAACTACTGGCTTGTAGGGCTGTGACAGAGATAGCATTCATCCTGGCTAGAAATCCTGTGGCCTTCATTCTGCAGATCTGGATTCCTTGTCCCACATGTTGTTCTTCCAGATCTCATCCTCAGAAAAAGCCATGTTTGTGCAGCCAGAGTGGAAATCCTCCCAGAGCAGCTGGAGGCAACTGGGCTTTGCAGGAGAGGAGAGCAGGGAGTGAGAAAAGAGCAAGGAAGAGAGCCTGGGACTTTTCTGTGAAGAGTTTACAGTTGCACTGCACCCATGTTGGGGAAGGTCTAGTGGGCAGGAAATCATCTGGGCAACTGGCGAATGCTTTGGGCAGTGCTGCCTTAAGTTCGATACCGTTTCTGTTAGTCTTGCAAGAAAAAAGTGTCGTTTGGGCTCATGCAAAGTAGGCTAGCAAAGAGATACATGTGCCATAAGAAGGATTTTACTGATCTTTCCTTTGTGAGCATGTTCGGAGAGCTTGAGATGCAGCTGTTAGAGATGGAAAGTTTGCTTTGCTCTTTCTCCCAGCAGCCTAGGGTTCCTTGAATGGTCACTAAAGTGGAAGATAAGAAAATCTAGACCATGCAAATGACTCTGTTATCTGTAGCAAAACCATGGAATCCTGAGTTGCAGGTAACAGCCTTACCAGCTAAAATGCACAAAACCATTCTTAGGGTTGCAGGGTCAAAGAAGAATATTTGGTATAAATTTGTCAGCGTGTCTGGATCCTGTCAGTCTTTATTGCTTAGGATAAGAAAGTGATAGGAAATTACTTAATAGCGATGTGGTCTGTGGTCCTTGGAGATACAACTGCCAACTTTAGTTCATCAACGGCATAATTAATTAAATTCCAAAGGCAGCACTGGAGCTAGCAGACGTGCTGACCGCTCTTGTGATACATGGTCAGGATGTCTCCAACTTCTCTATGGGGGCTGCAGGCTGAATTTGTTTGGGCAGTGCAGGAGGGAGAGTAGAAGGCTGTACATGAGGAGTCAAGCATGGGCTGTGCAGCAGCTCCAGCTGAACTCTGCATGTGAGCTCTGCTGTGGTCATGAGGAAGGAGGGAGCACTTCAGTCTGGCAGATTAGTAGGCAGAGCTGGCCTGTAGCTGGGCAGGGCTTGGCACACGCTGCACTTGACAGTTTCTGGCAGATGCATTTTGTAGAAGTCAGAGTGCCCTTTCTGATGCACTAATATCTGCCTTAGCAGAGGGTGCATGTGCAGCTGTTCGCACCCCCTGTGCATGTGGGACAGCAGAAGCAGGGCTGAGGGAACCACAGCCCAAGTGCAATTCTGCAAAACCTCCCAATTCTTATCACTGCTTCCCTTTTCTTTACTGTGTGTTTCCTCCATTTGACTTGATCCTTTTGGGGGGGAAAAAAAAAAAAAAAAAAAGGAAAGATTTCTGCATACTACAACTATATTAACTATATTCTGCCCTCCCTGATTTTATTGACTAGGTTTAAGTGTCTGATGTGCAAGGAGGTGGCAAGCTGTCAGCATGGCCCCTGTTTGCCATACAAAGAGGATTTGATTGCAAGGAAGGGGATTTTGAAGTGTATCTTTTCCTCATGGGGTTGTAGAATGTATGTGTGAAAGACATTTGAGAATGCTGTGCTATTTCCAGCATGCTTTCTAGGACTATAAAACCTCACAGGATTACTGCAGCTTGCTGCTCTAAGCTCCTGTGTAATACAGCCCATAGGATTTCCCTGTGCAAATTCTGGTGCATGGAGTAGGGTAGATTTTGATTCAAATAATACTAGTGATAATTTCACTACAGCAAGGTATGCATTAAGGGCTCTAAATATTTTCAGATGCTTTAAAAATACCTAGTTTGTTTCCAGTCTAAATAGACTTCAAGTCAATACAGTTTTGTTTTTTTCCCTAAAGATAAATAGAAATGCCCTCAAAATGGCTGTCATCTGGGTACTTTGACTGGGACCAAGTTCTTTAGTCTTCTTTTTTCTAAGATCAAGCATCTGAAGTCTCTTTTTCTAGAAGTCAAGTTTTCCAGTTCTGGTTTTGTTTTCTCATTAATCACTTGAGATTAACATTGCTCTTCAAGCAGAGCGCTAGCAATGAACTCAAGATAACGGTAGCAGTGCCCTCTCCTCCTACACAGTATTCTTGCTTGCAAGTATAAAAATCCCAGTAGGCTTTTCTCTGTAGTAGTATGTTGGGAGATTGCCCTCAGCTGATGATCCCTGTGGCCCAGCCTTCTAATTCCTTACACAGACTCTTTCATCAGGTCTATTTGGCCTTTGTTTCCTTAATACAAGACCTTATGTTTGGTTCTTTCTAATAGTTTAATATTTGCTTGCATCTAGTTAACAAATTGATTCAGATTACTGTATAACAGTCACAGTTGCCCAGTTTTTGTATCATGTACAGAATTCCAACAGTGACCTTTTTTATTTCAAGTTCTTAGTAAAAACTGCTCAGTAATGCAGAAGTAAGAACTGACTCTGTTATGACTACACTAGGCTAGAAACATAATGAATGACAATTCTTTTATTTTGGGCCTTAACCATGTTTTGGGTTTCTTTAAAGTGCCAAGCTGATTTTGATTTTTATCGTTTAAGCAAAATGTTGCTGAATTTAAGTACATGCTTTATGGAAGCCTGTTATGTTAACAGGTTTACGTTAAGCAATGAAACTTGGATCACTCAGTTCTCCCTCAAATACTACCAGATTAATGTGACAAGATCTACTTTTGCCCTGTTTTGTGCTCACTCTTCCTGGTGTTCCTTTTGACAACTTTAAAGATGAGATATTGGGCAAGATTTGTTCTCAAACAGTAAGGCCATTTGTATTTTTTTATATAATAAATCCATGCTGAGTCATCATGCTACTTACACAGCATATGCATGTGCATGCAATACAAGTAGGCTTTGGACCCATAGACCTTCTGTTTCCATGGTCCAAATATCTGTCCTCCTTCCTCAGATAGTCCTCACAAAAGTAGATGCCTATGGAAACAGAAATCAGTAATAGATGTAGGAGTATGGGCAGAGAGGAGAAAAAGATTTATGGGTCATGGTAGCAGAGGAAAAGAAATTGTGTTACTTCTGAGCAATAATATTCCAGGTCCATTCATTTGTGGATTTGGTAAGGTTGGCTGATACCCCAGGGCATGGAAAATGCGGTGTATGAACTGCTTCACGTCCTGCTAAGTGTCTGGTTCTGTTTTTAGGAAGAAGTATCAAAAAGTGCTAGCCAGTGTTGTTACAATCCAAAAGAACTACCGAGCCTACTTCTGGAAGAAGACCTTGCTGCGGCTGAAGGCCGCTGCAGTCGTCCTGCAGAAGCACTGGCGTGGCCACCTGGCCCGCAGCCTCTACCAGCACCTGCTGCAGCAGGAACAGCGACGGAAGCTGGAAGTGGAGGAGAGGAGGAGGAGGCAAGAGGAGGAAGAACTGATCAGAAGAAAGGAAGAGGAAAGACAATGGCAAGAAGAGGAGGCGCGTAGGAGGAAACGGGAAGAGGAAGAGGTGAAGGAAAGGTACAGCATGGTATCTTGCACTCATAGTTCCCTCGTACTGAAACTGCCAGGTGTAAGAGAGGGTCTGTGGCCTTGGCACGGCAATGACATGGGGCAGCAATTCCCTGAGACAGTGTCCTAGTGCTGGAACAGGGGTGGCGTGGGATGTAGGTGACTCAGAATGGAAAAGCAGGGTGGAAAATGTGTATTGAAGAAGAACTAGCACTGTGAGGCCATGCTAAAGTTCATAGGTCTCTGGTCTGCCCAAAGAGCCAAGTCAGGAAACAAGGAAAGAAAAAGTTAGAGAATGGTCAGATAAATCAGATTACAAAGAACTAATCTGAACTTGTTGGAAGTGTGCTTGCTTTGAGAACCGGCTGAAGCAGTTTGAATCAACCTTTGTGGATAGCAGTGGAGGTTCCATAAAGCTGGAAAATACACAAACTTAATTGATGACTTTTGCATATACTTAAGTGATCTGCATAATTGATCTACTTCTTTCTGTGATAGCTTATGATGCACCCTGTGAATAAAGAAAAGCTTAAGAGGATAGGGGCTTTGGTGTATTCTGACAATATTCATAAGATACTATAAGGAATGTATTTTTGATATGACTTGGTAAAATCAGAGTACGATTGTTGTTTTGTCTGATGAGAAAAAGTGCATTTTTATTAGTAAAGATAGTCTTTATTTTGTAAGTAAAAAAGAAATACTGGATGGGGTTCTTAAGGACTGTGCTACATGCAGTATTGATGCATTTTTTTCATAATAAGTTGGATGATGAAATATGACTATGCTTATTAAATTTGCACATAATACCATCTGGTGAGGGTCTGCAAGGGTATAGCCAGACAGGATTATAATTCAAAATGATTTTGGCAAATTGAAGGAATGGTCTGGGAAACATAGATTAATACTCACTACAGGCAAGTATGCAGATCTACAGTTAGGAATAATCAAATGCAGAAAAGTGGAGGAAAGACTAGTTAAACATCAGTAAGATAGTCTGGAGGCTTTAAGCCAAGTATTACCAGTTCATGCTGTAGTGAGAGAAAGCAAATGCTATATATAAACAAGATTGTTTCTGTAAGATTTGGAGTGTTTATTTTTCTCTGTTTGACATGGATAAGTTGGAATACTGTCCTTAATTTTAAGTATCACATTTCAGAAACAGTGTAAGGATAGATGGAGACCACTAAGAAATATCAGAAGTCTAGAATATATGAGGGTCAGCTGAACTAATCAGTGTGCAGGCTGTAGGCAGCATGTCTGATTTGCTTTGAAGTGGTGGTTCTTGCACCCTCATATCACTTGAGCCAGTTGCTTAATGTGCTGTTGCCAGTAGGGATCTTTCAACAGAGGCTGGAACCATCTCAGTCCCACTTATGTTAGTTTTCACCAAGAACACTGAGAACATGTCCCGATCCTTTTAAAGAAAGAGAAAAGGAGAAAGTGAGAGGTCTAAGGACATTGCAACTTGCAGCTACAATTTAGAATTTGGTTGGGAAAAGCTCTAGGGCCTGGGAAAAAACTGTTATTGCACTGAGAAAGATTGAATTATAAGTTTGAAAGCTACCACCGCCTTTCTGAATTTAGCTACACAGTGGTCGCTGTGGGAAGATGCTGCCAACGAGCCGCATCCTATCACTGTTGGCATTTGTCTACTGGTTCAATTGCTTGTAGCATGCTGACCGTGGACAAAGTGGCCCTGGGGACAGCATTCCCTTGAAATGTTGCCTTAGTATGGCTGGGGATACAGCACTGTGGAATTTCTTTCTTTAGTCGTGTTTACTAACAAACTGGCTCTTACAGCCTTTACTTGTAAACTGAGAAGTTTTGTAAGCTGGAAGACTAAGGTCTTCAGGACAGAAAGCCTTCTGCTTAGCCATTTCAAAAGAAATGATTTGGTAAACTCTTCCAGAGTTTAATAGTATGTCAAATGCAAAACACAGTCTCAGCGCTTGGTTTATAATAGTTCTATTTTAGCAAAACAAACACAAAGCTTCTTGAAATCAGTCAATTATGTATGTAGAACCTCATTTAATATCCATAGACTTACAGCACTTCCCACTATGCCCAGAGGCTTCAGTGCACATTTATCATGAATCTAACTGATCTGTGTTTCTATCCCTGTTTCCAATGACCTTCCTCCTACGTTCCAGTTAATCTAACTTCCTGCCTGATGTGGAAGTTAAGTGCAAGGGGAAAATGTGTTGTATCTCCAAAGGACGTGCCATCCCCAGAAGAATTCAAGTTTTACTAACTTAAAAAAAAAAAAAAAAAACTTAAGTTTGTTGTGTAATAACTATCTTCTTTTAAGCCTACCCATGGACAGATGGTGTGTCCATGTAATTCTTAAAGCTCCATGTAGGAGAGCTGCATGTATGTCTGACTATCACGTCTTGTTTTTAACAGAGAAAAGGAGCAACTGAATGCTCTACTCCAGGTGGCTCAGGTAAGTTCAAAATTTTATCCTTTCCAAATGTCTCCTCTGAGGATCTATGAAAGGTTCTCCATTGCCTACGCTTTCCCCTCGAGCTAATATCTCTGCTTTATTGTGGCAAGGCTGCTTAGAAAATGGGCTTTGTTCACTCACAACCTGCAGGTGTTTGGCTTTGGCAGAAGTGCATAGAGCTACCGAGCTTTTTTTTTTCCACACAACTCATGTACCAGCTTGCATAGTTCCTGTTTGAATATTTCAGTCCTGAACATGCAACATCCTTTTTTTTCCCCCTCTCTGCTACTTCAGCTTATTACATGACCTTGTGATGTGCCGCACTGTGACACAGTCTGTTTTGCTGGATTGTTGCCTGTAACAGCCAAAATAAAGGGTGTACAAGGCTGTTGCCACAGCTAAAATAAACCCCTTGTAACTGATCTAATTGGCTGCTACTTGATATTTTAGAAGAACAGACATGTAACCCAAGGGGTGTGAAAACAGTCGTATATTTTCTGGTCTTTTTTCCTTTAGCATTTGCTCCCCAGTTTTGGGCCAGTTCTGTTCAGAAGAGATGAAACATTAGAATATAACAATTTATTTATGCATGTGACATTGTCCAAAAAGGGAGGAAGGAATTTCCAGATGCTTCTATCCAAATTCTAGTATATAGAGTGGCTGACAGACAGACTCTTCTGCAGTCAGCTCTTTTGCACTGTTCAGAAACGAAGTAGATTGCTGAAAGCAGGTAGCTGAAGATCCAGCAGCTCTACCTGTAACTTTTACACCATGGAAGATTGCAATTGCCAGTCAGAAAATGAGAGGTTACTTAGCATAATACTTCTGGAAAAAAGGAAGTGCAAGACAAGCACAGGAGATAGGGAGGATGGAAGGTCCAGACAAGGACCTCCTGTAGGTTAACGAAACAGCATTAACTTTAACATTGTGACAAATTCCTTAAGGTTGAACTAGTAAAGACTGAAGAGGCAGATATTCCCCTGCAAGAAGAAGAGAGACATCAAATGGAGGAGATCTTAAGACTGGAAAAGGAAATTGAGAAATTGCAGAAGCAGAAGGAGGATCACATGTCCATCATCTGTGAAAGCACCAGAAATGAAATTAATCGGCAGAGAGAAGAAGAGATCCAGAGGCTGGAAAAGGAGGCATCCAGGGTTGCCCAGGAGTTTTTGGAGCTGCTGGATTTTGGCAATCTAGATGAAAGTGTGCAGAATTTAGAGCACTCGCTCTCCAGTGAGGGAACACTCAACATAGACTGTAGTCTGGTGGCACCATTGGCTGAAGAAGAAGTTGATGAGGGCTTTCATGCTGATGACGAAGGACGACCGACTTCCAGTTTGGTGGTCTTGAATCAGCACAGTACAAGAAACAGCGATAACTGTTCAGAGGAAAATGTGAACACAAGCCTGTCACTTCTCCAAAGGGAAGTGGGAGAGGTTGTCACCACTCCAGGCCAATCTGTGGAAAGAACCATAAGGCCCAAGGAGCAGAGTGCCCCATCTGACCTGGGGGGAAGCATTTACAGTGCAGTCTCAGACACACAGAGGAGTAACAGTGGAGAGGTGGGAGAGCCAGTTTACAATTTGCCCCCGGATGTGGAGTCCGACTATGACCATGAGGAGTTTGATGGCTGTGGAGATGCAGGTAGTGCTTCAGCTGAGCCTCTGAATGGTGAGGAAATCCTGAGACACTCCCGTGGCACCAGCATGGACTCCAATCGTGGCAGCCTGGACTCGGTAAGAATCCCTCCCTTTGCTTTTCCAAACACAAGTATGACTTCTTTGATGTTCATAGCTTATCACAGCTTATTACTCTCAATGGGTAAGATTCATGAAAAATTCAGGTGCTACTCAGTCATGGCATAAACCATGGAAAGAATTAAGTGCCTCTAAAGTGAGGATACCATCAATACTCGCTGACCCAGCAGTACTTGCTTTTTATAGTTAATGGCAAGAGAGGGAAAATGAATGAGTGGAAAAGGAGGGCAGAGAGGATAGACAGCAAAGAGCAGAAAAAAAAAGACAGGAGAAAAAAGAGGGCACACATTTAGGAAAGGAAAAGAACTGCTGCCTTTAAGTATTAAAATAATGGAGCCAGATGAAGTTGCGTTTAAGATGAAGGAAATGAAAGGGTTATGGGATTTCAAGTGCGAAGTACTTTCTTTTGACTGAGGGCCATTATCTGCTTGGAGAACAGAAGTGAATAAACTCTGTGATGTTATTTCAGTAATTTAGATCTTTGTTTTAGGGTTCACTTATTCTAGAATGTGCAATTGGAAGTTGTAGTCATTTCCTTGCTGGGTACATCAATGCCCCATCTTATCCAGCATCCTAGCCTGTCTGCTAGCAAAGTGGCAGAGGGTATTACTAGCAGACAGGTTTGGAAAAATCCTCCCAAATGGAAAATTCTTCCTTAATCCCATTAAATTAGTTTTGGAACTCTTGGCTGTGCCCTGGAAGAGGAAGATTTGTTATTGCAGGTAACTGGAATTTTCTAGCCATATCCACTGCCAAATGTCACTCTCCCTTCTGGCACAAAAATTTCATGTTCCCTGGACCGTCTTGCTTTAGGCATTAATGGGTAAGCTGTCAAGCCTCTAGTTTTCCTGTGCTGCTTTCTTCATAAAGGGAGTGTGGGTGGTTTTGTGCCTTCTGATCATATGACTCCTGCAGTCTTGTTATTTTGCTCCAGTTCTTCTGAAACTAGGAGAACCAAAGCAGCCTTTATTTATTTTCTTTTAGTTTCTGGACAGTGAGGAGGAAGTGGATGTTTACATAGATACAGATGAAGAATTCTGTAATGGACGAGTCACCATCTTCAATGGTTCAGGACCGCCGTATTTTCACAGCTATCTCTACATGAAGGGTAAGCAGCTTTAGCCAAAATCATGGAATGGTGGAAACCAGGAAACCCATTTTCCCCTTCTCATTTTCTAAAATCATGATCCTTCACTGCTCTCACTTCTCTGCATGCTCTGTTTCTCTGTCTTCCTTTATTTCACATCACTAAATAAAACGAGCAACCAGACAATGGACAGCAGGGAACCAGGTTGAATATCTTTGGCTCTGAGACTCATGAATGTCCACTTGTTCAGGGCATGGATTTAAATGTCTCTTTCTGATCTACAACACTGAAGGCTGCTTAAAAATATTTGGAGTACGTGGAGGAGGGAAGAGTAATCTGTAGGATTTTGAGGTGAGGAGTTAATGGAGAGAAGATTCAAAACTGCTGAGAGTGAGAGGAGTCCGTTCGCTCTTTCCTGTATCAGTTTCCTGTAACAGATGGCCAACTAGTCTGATATCCAGTCATCTTGTGATGAGCGGATCCTGTATCAAATACTGTAGGCAGACTTGAAAGAAGCCCTGGAGAGGATATCACACTGTTTATGTCACTGACAACTAGATAAATTCTTTGTATTGGAGGTTGGGATTTTCCGAAGAGGCTGAAGGACTTAAGCTTTTGGCTCCTTTAAAAACAACAAAAAAAACCCCTCTTCCTACTGGTCTGTAGCAAAGTGGTGACTTCTACAATGTTTTGTAACATTACCTATACATGCATGTATAAATTTTTATGCATATAGTGTATGTAGATAGTATATGAACTTAGGTGCCTATAAATTTGTCTAGTATATAGCTATGCATAGTGTCTGTATAGTATACTAATATGAATTAGTACTGAAATAATCTAGCAGAGAAGGAGAGTTTTATCTGGCCTCTTTGTACAATTACCTTTAACATGACTGTGTAGAAAGGAGGGCATAAGGAACAGTGATCATCTTATACTTTATATTTTATGTTTATTTCACTGGTTATTTCTGGAGTTTGCTTGTTTTTCTCTGTCCAAACTTAATCAGAGTTTCATTTATTTCCCTTGATGCTTTTTTTTTTTTTTCATGTAGAAACTGAACTGGTAACTAAATGTCAAGAAGGAGGATCACAATAGAGAATTGTGTCCTGCTGTGTGTCTGATGAAGTCTTGTCCCTCTTTGCAGGAGGTCTGATGAACCCGTGGAGGCGGCGCTGGTGTGTTCTGAAGAATGAGGCATTCATGTGGTTCAGAACCAAGCAGGAGGCGCTGAAGTCAGGCTGGCTCTATAAAAAAGGAGGAGGCATGTCAACCCTTTCACGCCGTAACTGGAAACGCCGTTGGTTTGTGCTTCGAGAATCCAAGCTGATGTACTTTGAGAATGACAGTGAGGAAAAACTGAAGGGGACAATTGATATTAGAAAGGCAAAGTGAGTGAAAAATGAATCTTTTCAATCCCTAGTATTCACTCTCTAAATCAATAATGAGGTTTCCATGCTACCAGTTCATTGATTGAGATATCTCCAATAGTGCTGGAAGAATCAGAAGCATAAGGGAAGGAATTAGATTTTCTAATTTAGAATTTCTAATTTAACTCTGGAACTCATTCTTTAACCAGTCTTGCATGTGATAATCCAGCAAAGGCTCTTTCGAAGCCATGGATGGAGTCAGACCAGGAGGGTCTAATTCAGTACCTGCCTGATGAATCTTCTCTTTCCCTCTTTCTCCCTTTCTTGGCTTCTCCAGGCAGCTCACAGAGGACATATGAAGCTCACAGTGGCCTTTGATCTTGGCAGTGTGCACTATGCCTTTTCCTCAGCCTTGAATGCTCTTACTGCTACTATAGCCAATTCCTCAGCTCCTGTTGAAGGAGAGACAAGTCACACAGGAACATTACGTGACCATATAAAGGGCCAAAAAGGGTGGCTCATTGCACTTTGTAAATAGCTGTATAAACTCATGACCGTGCCTTCTCTTCTTCCATTCAATCTGCTGAAGCTTGAGGAAAACCCATTTAACTCTTCAAGTTTTGCATTTGTAATAGCTTAGCTGTACAAATCTTTTTCAGGAGATTGCAAAAGTCTGTGTGTATTGTAAGAATGTTTGCATTTTTCTTGAAGTTATAAGCCACCTGATACATTAATTTCTTTTCTGTGTTGTACAATATGAAAAAAGGTGGCCAGGTGAAATTAATGCCTGCAGAAGTCTTTCTGTATCTGACTTGTGTGATTTGCTGTGTTTCAGGGAGATCGTGGATATTCACGAGAAAGAGAATGCCTTGGACGTTGTGACAGAAGATAGAGTTTATCATATTGTGGCAGAATCACCTGAAGATGCCAGGTATATTAAGGGAGTTTTGTTTGACTTGAGTACGAGTCTGACCCAGATGCTTGTGGGAGAGCTTTGTGTCTGCCTGGGAAATATCATAATCACTTCTGTTCTGCTAGAGAGAAAAGAGAATTCATTCCTCGGGGTCATTTTGTGCTGCTTAGGAGGTACGACACCTTCTTTGGGGACTCCCTGTTGCAGCTACTGAGGGGATGGTTCAGATTATCAGTCACAGGACTGTGGTCTTCTGCATGTGGCTGTGAGCACACTGTATTCAAGGGTTACCTCAGGAGACTGGCAAAGCCTTAATGTAAACTGGAACATCTAATAGTTGATTTATTTATTAAATGGAATCTTGAATCAAACAAAACATCTATTCATGTTGTCTGTAAATGATTGCAAGAGCAGCTGGGTTTTATCCAGGAGACAGAGAAAAGGCTGCAGCTTATCAGAGTCTGTAGTGTCATCTGATAAAATCTTCCCAGTTCAAAGCAAACAGATGACTCATGTCCTTCCTTCTTGGTGTCCTGCCCATGCAGTGAGAATCAGTTATTTAAGGGCAGGTTGGATAACCTGTTCTGGACAGTTAGTAGGTTATAGTCCCTAGCTGCTTATGCCTCTCCCACTCTTACCAGAGGTAACTGTTCTCCAAGTCCAGCAAGTGTAACTGGTCTACTTTAATTCAATTATTTATTCAATTTAATTCAATTGTTACTTCTTGGGGAATGGGAACAGAAAGGGGAAAATACTTCGGGCACAAATTAACAGAAATGGGTGAAGACCAGCCACATGAATAAAGAAATGGGGAAATTCAAGGAGCAGTAGCTGAAGAGACAGTAAATTCTTAACCCAGAACTTCCACAACTGGAATAGCCATGCCCTAAACTATTACCGAATCACTAGGAAAAATGTGACCTCTGTCAATGCCATGCTACTCAGTTCTGAGGGAGAAGAAGCACCAACATTTGCACTAGCAAAGGGCAGATTAGCAGATGGTGTAGAGCAGCTGATCTGTGAATCCTCCACAAAGTCTAGATGTTTGTTGATCTCACTGGAAGCTGATTAACTGGAAGATAAAGATAAGAATCTACTTGTTTTGCAGAAGAGATTTGGCCTCCAGATACGTCTGTAATGGGAGACTCTTTCACAGACAAATACCTTCATTTGCGTCCCTCTAGATTAACTCGTGATTAATTGAGATCCATAAAACTTTCAAGTTTATGAGCAGATCAGAGACAGACTAGTTAAAAGGCGCCTAAGAATCTCTAGGACTTTAGTGCAGGAGGGATCCCAGCTGATGCTGTCTCTAAAACCACTGTATGCTCTAGACAGTCCCCTGACATGTGCTCCTCAGCAGGATCGCTGACTGCTTATGGTTTCTTAAATAGCAAATAGAAAGCTGAATTTCGTGGGAACAAATATCAGTGTGTTAGAGGACATGCACAAAATTTTCATGGATAAACTGAGAGGAAGGAAGACATTAGTCTGGTATGATATACCCAAGAGATATTTTGTAGTATAATTGTGAGGAAGTTGTGAATGAAGGCATTTTTTTTTACTACCTGGCAGCTTTCAGGGTTCCTTGATCATCTAGAACTACTTTTACTACCCAGATCTTAACTTTTAGTCTGTCTTGATTGCCAGTGGTTGGTTTAATGTCCTGAGCCGAGTACACAGTGCTACAGCACAGCAGCTGAGGGAAATGCAAGACGAACAGGCCAATCCAAAGAATGCTGTGGTGAGTTACTGTGCAACCAGTCTGTGGGCATGCTTGTGGCCATCTGTGTTTAACTGTTTTATGCACATCTTCCCTGCACATGCAGTGCTGTGGTTCATGAGCTGTGTGCAGAAGTTAGATGATTATTAAAAAGAAATAGCAAAGCTTATGGAAAAGAGGATAGGCAGTAAGGAACATAGTGGATGACTGAGGTGATTGAGTTTGATCACCCCATGGCTCTTCGGTTCGGTTTTGGGAGGGCCACCTCAGGCGACTAAAGGATTACGGGACTAGTCTGAGTCAGTTATTCTAGACAGAAGAGATTCAGTGACAAGAACAGTGTATTTTATGTATTTTATTAGTGCTGAGATGTGGAGTCAGGGGTTATCTCAGATCTCCTCAATGCTCTGTGGAAAGCTGTAGCTCTTTTCCTCCGGCTCCATGGAGGCTCTGCACACCTTTCCTGCTGTTTAGGAAGTCTTTCATGATGATTCTCTCATTCTCCCTACTGCTTTTTTCATCCCTTCATTTCTACTCAAACTGTTGGAATTCAGAAGAGCATTTTCAGTACCTATTCAAGAAGGAAAATGTCTGTATTTTGATACAAGCAATTGCTATAATCTGTTTCTTTTTCACTGTGTAGGGAACTCTGGATGTTGGGCTCATTGACTCTGTCTGTGCCTCGGACAATCCTGATAGGTAGGTACGGATTGTGTTTTAGTAACTTGACCATCTCCAAGATCAGAAGCACTATGACTTACTCTTGTGTGAAGGTCCAGATTTCATTGGATGTTTTGCATTTGTTTAAACTGACAATATAAAGTCAGCAATAGTCTTTGGTTTATTGGAAGCTATGTTACTTCACAGGCATGAAGTTTACAGGTATGTTGAGTTAAAGGTTAGATACTCCTTTCCATCTTGCAATTGAGAACGCAGCAATCTGAAAGTCAATAAATTACAGTCTTATCTATTCTTACCACTAAACAGAAATGTCCAGCAAAAGCAGCAATTCTAGTTTTTCAATGGTAGTTTTAAGATAATCTTGTAAATTTGGGGGTGGGATGGAGGAAAACAACACTGGGAGAATAATAACTGAATTCAGAAGTCTGTACTCTTCTTGGTATCTTTGCAACACAACACAATACAGATCTCTAATTCACAAATCAGTTAGTTTAGGAGAAAAGATTATGGGACATTTCACATCATATTATGTTAACAGGTTCAACAAGGGCAAAGCTTCTCACTGCACTACTGAATTAAAATGTTAGCTATTAAGGTATTTACTTCTATCATTTGCTTTTCTCTCTCAGGTTGCAGGGACTTTTTGGATACTAGTTTAGAAAATGCATATCTTGGTAGCCAGCAAAGAATTCTTTAAAGCAGAAAGTTTTAGCCCCTTCTCAGGTTGGGCTTCTTATAGTTAATATGTGTCCCAGTAAAACACTGGGCACAGGCAGTATTTCTTCTTCACCCCTCCACAGTCAGTATTCAGAAAATCTTTTTTTCTTTGCTTGGAACTTGCTTGGAAAAGTAGAGGACGTGGTTCTGGCTTTGCATCTGC
Organism: Tinamus guttatus; assembly: GCF_059628265.1. Taxonomy (NCBI): domain Eukaryota; kingdom Metazoa; phylum Chordata; class Aves; order Tinamiformes; family Tinamidae; genus Tinamus; species Tinamus guttatus. The sequence continues at coordinate 4,304,377 of NW_028288594.1, read as the reverse complement.
TGTGACTTGAGATATTTATATGGTTATGACCAGTTTTAATCCTCATGTTTTCTGGCAGACCAAATTCTTTTGTGATCATCACAGCAAATCGAGTGATTCACTGCAACAGTGACACCCCTGAGGAGATGCACCACTGGATCTCCCTGCTGCAGAAACCAAAAGGCGAATCTAAGGTTGATGGACAGGAATTCCTCGTCAGAGGTAAAAGAAATGTATGCAATTAAATTTTATGAAATTCATGTTTTGTTTATGATCTGAGGATAAGGTCTGATTATAGCTAATCTGATTTAGATTTAGCTGCTTCCCCAAACTAATCATTCTCTGCACCTCCACCTTCCTGCCAGCTGCTGGCCCTCTCTTTTCTTGCTCTGGCACAAGCTCCTGTCTGGCTCCATGTCAGGTGGGTTCAGGAAGCTAAAATTGGAAAAAAAAACAAAGCACTTCTTTATATATTTAGTTTTCTAGTTCTCGAGCTTATTTCAACATGTTATCCAACAAATGTCAGCATAGAATAGGCGGGAGCATGGCTGTCCTTTGCAGGCAGCTGGCCTTATATTGGCTATAACAGGACACTGCATCTTTGTTTTCAGAAAGCTCTGTTCTCTCTGACACCTGTCGTGCAGAGAAGGAAGGAGGGAGATCTTTGTTAGGTAGCTACTTCCCTCAGCAAAACAAGCTAACATGTGGTAAACACAATGAGGATAATTCTCTAAAGCTGAGCAAAAGATTTAAATTATGTCTAGTCAGAGCTCAGCTGGAGATGGAGGAATTGAGGAATGAGTAGTGATCACACATATTACAAAATATTCTCCTATTTGTCTCCAACAGTCTCTTAAATTTCCTCAGTACTTTCAGCTCATCATGTGGTCTTTAATGTACAAAGACACTGCTGGCATTATATGTGGAAAGCAATTGCACAGCAAATTGCCTTACGTCTTTCAGGAAGTATCTGTGAGGGAAAGAAGGGAAGGTATGAGCAAGGAAAAGGCAGGAGGATAGAAAGAAAAGGGAAGAAAGAGAGGACTCACCAATAAGTAACATGAGTTTCCATCCTGGTCTGCAACGTTGCAAGGAGACTGAATGATTCATATCAGACAACAGTTGGGACACCTTAAGTTGTAAATTCTTAATTGCAAAGCAGTAGATCCTTTTATCTCATACTGTTCATTAGTTAAAAGGAGAGAAAAAAAAAAAAAAAAAAAGAAAAGGTCCAAATTCTCCTTTGCAAAGTGAACCTATGCTCTGTACTGCACCGTAAGAGCTCGGTGTGACAGTAATGTGGACACAAAATCATATGTTCAGGATGGTCTGCCTCTTTCTGTATGTAGCTTCTGGGCCCAGTCCCATATTCTTGCAACTTTTTGTCTTGTGGATGGACATTGTTTTTACAATAGAGACTATCAGCACTACTGTAGGAAAGGGGAACCTTCCTACAATTCTTCTTTTATTGTATTGCGTTTTCTTTTAAAAATCCAGCAAGACTGATGGCTCAGCTGAGACCTTGTAATGGCTTAGCATTAAATTATTGATCATTCCCTCTCTTGCCTCTCCCTACCTCCCCACAGGTATAGCAGTTGTGCTATTCCTGTGACTCTATTGTGGAGACTTATATATTAAAATTAAAGCAGAGATTTCATAGCTGGGAATCAACCTTGGGTTCTAAAATCTTGGGTTCTAAAATGATCTGTGGAAATCATCCTTGTGCATCTGCCACCAAGGGCTAGTCCAGGTCGCACACTTTAAGAAATTGTAGCAGAACCAATCTTCTGAATCTGGACATTTCGCTGTGGGCATTTTTCATTCTGTTCCACAGAGTTAGTACCGAGTAGAAATGTGAAATGCTTTTAAATTGGCACAACGAGTGAACTCGAATCTAGAAATTCTGTTTCAGTTGCCTGATAAGTTCTTTAGATCATTTATGTCAGAATTTTAATAAATACTAGAAAAATAGGAGTATCTCACAGAGTTGAAAATTACTGTGTTTCTAAAAACAGTAAGCCTTGGCTAAGGCAACCTGAATAATGCTGATCTTGCATAAATGGAACAGTGAATGCAGGGCAGCATCAGGTGGAGCAAAGTATAATTCAGTATCAACAAGGGTGGCTCTATGGGAGAAGTGTACTATCATGTTTTCTTCAAAGATATTGTAAGACCCAGTTGACTGGCAGCTATTTATATGAAACAGTTGAGTTTACATAGGATGACTGATGGAGAACTATATAACATTTCGCTTGAAACACATTGTAACAGTCTAAATTTTGAAATAATTGACAATTTCATAGCTGCAAATACAAATAGTTTTTTTAGCTGGAAATTGCTAACCAGAAATAGAGCTTTTGATGCCCAGAGGATTTGATCTAGCCAAGAAAAGAGAAAGCAAAGATTCATCCTTTTGAATAGGTAGGTCCCAGGACGTGCCTTTTGCCAGGAGCTGGAGTTCCCTTCCCAAAGCTGGGATAATGTCAGGGAAAGGGCAGAATTGTTCTTGTAGTGAAAGCCAACTATTGACATGTCTGTATTCCTCTGCTAGGCTGGCTTCATAAGGAGGTCCAGAGCAGCAACAAGATGTCCTCCCTGAAGATGAAGAAACGCTGGTTTGTGCTGACAAACACTGCCCTCGATTACTACAAGTCATCGGAGCGCACCGCTGCCAAGCTCGGCACGCTTGTGCTCAATAGCCTGTGCTCAGTAGTGCAGCCTGATGAGAGGGTCTTCAAAGACACGGGTAAGAGGGAAAAGCGCTGAGAAGTACTGAGCAGACTGTCAGCAGCAGCCTGCAGCAGCTGCCCGAAGAGGCAAGGGTGTACGAGCGTAATGGTGTGTCATGCTGAGAGGCAACTTAACGTTACTTCCCTGCTCTGTGTCTGGCTGCAAAGATCTCTCCCCACATGAAACATGAGACATACAAAGGGATAGAGAATGGTGTGCAAGTCCCTCACACCTGACAGAGACAGTATTTTTTCACTGGATAATATCTCTGCTTGCCAAATACGGAAAAGGGTCTGAGTCATGAAGCTCAAATATAAAAACTTATTGCTTGTTTATAAGTTTGGGGTGGAAATGGGGTTAGGGGGCCGCAGGTGAAGACTTGGAGTCTTTCTGACAAAGAAGCTAAAGATTAGAACAAAACTAGAAATATGGAAATTTGAGGACTGCGGTCACCTGAGGTATTTTTAAAGGGGTTTGGAAGCAAACTGGAACAGGATACTGTGGTGCATTTTGTATAGTAAAGACAAGATATGTCCTCTGCCCACTTTAATTCTTTCACATTTGTCTCCTCAATAGAGATCTTGAGCTGCACATAGCAAATTGTCATTGCTCTGGTCTGTTACCTCAGTTTGTCAAATACATGATTTTTAAAAGTTATGAGAATGCATTTGACAATCTAAGTGGATTGTCTGCTGTTTGCAAAAACTGCTCTCAGTTTTTGAATGATTAATAGCATTGTGTGGCCAAAATCAGGACTGTGAAAGTGAACTGCCTGTTCGGCAGAGAAGCATTCATGTCATCCTGTGACACACTTGGTCTTGGGAAGCTATGTTTGTGCCAAAACCTAGATTTGGACCTTCTTGCTGATAAATCCGTTTTGGGAACGGGGGAACATTAGCAGCAAAAGCAGTCCCTTTTAACCAGCCCACACCATATGTTACTGTCAAAGCAGCAATGGGTTTCCTCTGCTACTTGTCACAGTCAGAACAGAAGATAAAGCAGAAGAAGGTTTCACTTTCCTGCTTCCTTGTGTCTTCACAGGCTATTGGAACATCATCGTCCATGGGCGAAAGCATTCATACAGGCTGTACACAAAGCTGCTGAATGAAGCTATGCGCTGGGCCTCTGCCATTCAAGGTGTCATTGACAGCAAAGTTCCTATAGAAACGCCTACCCAGCAGCTCATTCGGGACATCAGGGTAGGTGGCATCCAGCTAACCCCCCAGTCAGCTGGGAGCAGCCAGATCACCACTGGTCTGATTCGGTCATTATGGAGAACGTGGCAAGAAACAGGGTTTCTGTCTTAGAGGAAAGAATGGAGAAGAAACCTAAATGATTGTGCAACTGAATAAGCAAAGCTTGCTCTTCAGCATGTAAACTGACCTTCAGAAGTCTGGGCCACAAATGCTGTGGAGTTATCAGCTACATACAGGTTTAGACCATCAGGCATGTGCAAATCCCGGCTTTACCCTTTCCTCTTTCCAGTCATCCTCCTTATATATAAGATTTCCATTCCTACGAGCCGTGAGGCTTCCCTGTACTCTAATGTCCTCTTCACACCCTAACTCAGTGTGGTTAAATAGTAAAGGGTGACAAAAATATAAACTCCAAAAAAGCAAAAATTGTGCCAAATGATTCATTTGGAGAGGGCTTTTCTTTTCAAAAAAGTAAAATATAATTAAATATTAGAATCATAATAGAGGGCAGGCCAAAGCATATTTCAGGAGCAATTTGCTAAATGAGTAAAGACTACTAATGAAAGGTTGTCTGAAAAGCTGAGTAATTCTCTGCATCAGTGATGACTACAGAGACATTCAGGGAATTTGAAGCACCAGAGCCTGTCTCTAAAGGGGAAACATTTGAAAAACTTGCTAATTGAGATACCAGTCAGAGAGACTGTGGACCAAATCACCAGGATCAGATGGCATTAACCCTACCGCTCTAAAGGAACTCAGATGTGAAATTACTGACTTATTGACTGTAACCTGCTGCTTAAGTTGGTCCTAATACCCAAAAAAAGAAATAGAAAGTAGCAAGCATGACACTAAGCTTTAAAAAGAGATTGCTCAGGGGCTTGGGAAAATACCAACAAGTCATTCTCCATTTATCTCCCAGTGTTCTTTGGCAGAGCTAGAGTCATGTGTATGATGATGATCCTGGTCGTACAGTTTACTTGAATTTCAAAATACTTTGATATGTCTTTAGCAAAGACATTCAAGAAGTTAAGCTGTTACTGGACAGGAGGAAGGTCCTCTCGTGGGTGAAAAATTAGTTAAACATTAAGATTCAGGGATTCACATGAATGGTTTGTTTTCATGTTGGAGAAGGGTCACTGGTTTGATTTTCAAGTGCTTATGTGCTGGTAGCGGTGCAATTCAACATGTCCATAAGTGAAAAAAAGTAAATTGCTTAAAATAGCCAAAACTAAAGCTGGTTGTGAGGAGCTTCAAGGAATTTTTTATGTGTCCAACTCAGGTAAAATGGTAGATGAATTTCAGGGCTGATCTATGCAGAGTAATGTGAATGAGGTAAAACACACGCTGTGATGGGCTCTGAACCCATAGTCTGATAGGACTGAATAGTAACCATTCCAGAAGAGAATCTTGGAGAACATTGGTTTAGGGTTCAAGGAAAAGAAAAAGGAGAACATTAGGAGTTATTAGGAAAGGAATATAGGACAAAATAGAGAAAAATATCCTGCCAATGTATACAGTAGTGTCAGGCCCACATTTTTAATACCATGTCTTTTCTAGTCGTCCTCTCTCTAATCACATGTAGTACAGCCAGACAGATTCAGGGAGATGAGGCTCGTTACATGATACTAAACGTGATGGATCTGTTGTCAGGAAGTCCATGATGCATTAACTGTTGGAAGTTTGAAGGGTACACAAAGGAGGAATAGTGCTATACTCCTCTGTTATATGACTGTATTAGGCATCAGACGTAGGCCATAGTTCTAGTCAAGATTCTGGGCTTTTTTTTTGTGTAATACAGTACAGCTATTCTTGCATTTAATTTTCAGACTAATTTTAATTGTACAGACTAATTTTAATTTGTGAATTATGCTTTAGCATATACCTAAATGTATAAGAGCATTAAGGGCATCTTGTGAAGATTATCCCCATCTAACAGTAATTCTTTTTTGCTTTTCTTCCCCAGGAAAATAGCATGAACTTTGAAGTAGTAGAACAGACATACAGGAGAAACCCAATCCTGAGATACACCCAGCACCCTCTGCATTCCCCCTTGCTCCCACTACCCTACGGAGATGTTAGCGTCAATTGTAAGTATTCTACCTGCATGAGAGTTCACTAAACCTTTCTTCTCTTTTGGAGCAACAGTACAGAGCCTGAGTATTGCAAAAATGGTCTGTGCAAGTGGAGTCCATCTGGCACAGTGCATGCCACAGGGATCAGAGAGAGGGAGAGCTGCTTATTTTTTTTTTTTTTTTTTTTTTTTACTTCCCAGCACTTGTTCTGTGTCTCCAGCTTTGTCTCTTAGGAAAACTGAATTTTGGAGCAGGTGGGGAAGACAACTTGTCCCAAAAGCTTTTGTCCCTTATCTGAACAACGGGCACTGCTGAATTTGTCCTCCACCTGGGGGATGTGCAGCCTGTCGCTCTTAAGCAGCAACTAACTCGTAAGTGGTTCCAGCACAAATCATACAACAGGATTCCATCATGAAGCTGGCAGTGGGGCTGTGTTCCTACAGAAGCTGCTATAAAACCAGACTGTAAAAAAATCCTTTATTCAAATATAGCAGAAATAGAGAAACCGAATGTTTGATAGGAGTACCGAGGAAAAAGAAAATCACAGCAGAAGACGGACATAATTTTTATACGTATTCAACACAGAGAGACCTTGAAGGTGAAGGTGAAGTTCTTTTAGGAAACATTGGATGCATCAGAGAATCTCTACTAACTGAAATGTCAGTAAGAGAGATTATGGAGCAAGTCAATAGAATGAGTAATAACAAACTAGTCATCCAGGCAAAGGAAAATTAGGAGGGCAATAGCTGAATATTAACCACAGCAAACACTCTCGTACTTAAAATTGTCCTGATACCAGAGAAACAGCAATTAAAAAAAAATCTCACAAAAGAGGCTCAGAAAGGATCTGCAGAATTATGCATCAATAAGTCCGACTTCCAAAATATGTAGGATCTGTACAGAAGAAGAAGAGTGTTATGTGAAGAGTTGATAAGCACTTTGCAAAGGGAAGTCATACCTCAAAAATGCTTTAGAGCTCTTTCAAGGAATTGCTAAGGCTTACAGGTGAAGATGATCCTTCTGTTATAGTTCACATAGATTTCCAGCAAGTCTTTTAGATAGCATTAAAGGCTTTTGAATAAATTAACTTTCCACAAGGTAATAAGGACTCTCTAATCAGTTATTAACATCTTTGTATAAATGAAAAATAGGAATTAAAGGCGTTGCCTAGCAAAGGGCCATCATCAGTAGAGTTCATCAGAGATTTATGGTACCGCTGATGCTGTTTGACATGTTCATAAATGAGTAAATATAAAGGAATGATGCCTGAAAGCTCAGGCAATTTTGTGTGTTCTGTGTAGTAAGTTAATGGGCTTACGGTTGAACTTGAAGATCTTAAAGGTCTTTTCCAACTATAATGATTCTATGTTAAGCTTTGTCTGTTATTTAACTATTCACAAGAGATGAAGAATGACTCTAGAATGCCTAAGAATAGATTAGAACTTGGGACCTGTATGTTTAGTGCTTTTAAACTGCTTTTCGGTAGTGACAAACAACTAAATACTTACTAAAAGTGCATTTTCACGTTTAAAAGGCACGTGTTCATGAATTCTGAGTAGAAATTTCAGCTCAGGAGAAGAGATAAGCAGATCCTCAAGTTGATGTTACTCTGTCACAGAACCTAGTACACTTGCTAATCTTGTTGCCGGGTCAATAGGAAATGGAGGAAATGCTCACCTCTCATCCTCTCTGTTTGTGATCATTCCCCAGTGCAACAGGAGAAGGGTTACAGCAGCTTACAGGATGAAGCAGTGAAGATCTTTAACTCCCTTCAGGAGATTGAGACAGTGTCTGACCCCATACCCATTATCCAAGGCATCTTGCAGACCTGCCATGATTTGAAGCCCCTTCGCGATGAAGTGTATTGTCAGCTCATCAAGCAAACTAATCACATGCCACATCCCAACAGTACTGGGAACCTGCACCACTGGCAGCTGATGTCATGTATGAGCTGCACGTTTCTGCCCAGTAGAGGGATCCTTCGCTATCTCAAGTTCCACCTTAGAAGGTAAAAGTCCTTTTTATTTGTGGCTTGTTTTCCTTTCTCTGTACTTAACCACTATTATCTGCTGCAGTTATTCGTCTTGCTCTCCTTCTGGGCAAGGGCATCTTCTTTAGGTGTTGCAGCCACCCACCTTCCTGCACAATTCTGGCTACCTGCTGTTTTCTTGTATTCGCCCCCTCACCCCTTGCTACCCATCTGTTGTGTGAAAAGGCTATAGAAAGTAAGGCTACCCGAGCCGAATGCCATGGGATCTTTTTGAAGGGGATTTAGAGCCTACCTACTGGTTACCAAAGTCCCCTATGACCATTCCCAGTCTGCAAGGAAGGTGAGGATTGCATTTCACACTGATCCAAGTATGTGCTACCTTTTAGCTATCACAGGTGAAGCATGTGTACTGCAGAGTATTAGATATACTGTAAATCCAATTTATCATGTTTTAATTTCTTTGCTTAACTAAGCACTTTGCTTGATGTTATATTCTTATTTAACTCAATTCATGTTAAGCATCTAATGCAGCGTTCTAAGACAGCTTGCATTGGGTGTGAGCCTTGTCTCATGGGTAACAGGTGAGAAAGGCCAATAAAGTCTATTGATTGCTTCCAAACTAGGAGAGAATGAGGTGAAATTCATGCCATTATTCTGAAAAGCTGGACTTTTCAGACATCCTGGGCCTCATTGTAAGAGATGATGAGTAATACTGTATGTTGCCATTTTATGCTTCTATCCCTGGGAATGCCTGTCATATCATATTTAAAATTCCTGGCCTTGGAGGGAAGAGAACATGTAAAGGAACAACTTCCTACCCTCATGATTCTGAAAAACACTGTAAAAGTGTCTCAAGCCCCAGCCAGTTTTAAAAAATCATGAATAAACATGATAAAAAAAACTTCCTTTTTCATCTCAATTCTGTAAATCGGGATAGTCAATCCCACTGTCTTCTGCTGTTCTTAAACTCCTTAAAGTTTGATCTCCTTATTCCATGCACTATTGAGAAATGCCACCAACATGCCTTGTAGTGACTTGTAAAAGCAATGCTCTATGGCTTATTTTTAGGAACCAAGTAGGCTCAGTTTTTCTGTGTGTGCACTTGACATCACTGTATGGTAATCTGCCTAGCTTCTAGTGCGCTGTATATTGACTTTTTTGCTTTTCTTTACAATTAGGGTAAGAGACCTCTTTCCAGGCTCAGAGATAGACAGATATGCACAATTCATCAGTGATTCCCTGAAAAGAACAAAGACCAGGGAATTTGTGCCCTCCCAGGAGGAAATACAGGCTCTCCTCACCCGTGAAGAAATGACCACCACAGTGTACTGCCATGGCGGTGGCTCCTGCAAAATCACCATCAATTCTCACACAAGTGCTGGGGAGGTAATGCATTAGTAGCTGTAATCAGATGTAAGCTCACCTCTGTGTAAGGACACCTAGAATAAGTAGTATATCCTACAGGTTTACAGGGGTTCAAGAATAATCTGGACAAGTTAATGGAAAAAAAAAATCATATAGAGTTTCTGACAACAGGTAAACCGTATCTGCCTTTGAATCCTAAACTGTAGATTATTGGAAGTCAGGTGTCTATATATATTCTTTACTCTGCATCAAATTTAATCATTGTCAAAGGTGAATTGTGCTTAGACCTGTGGTTTGATGTGGAATGGTTGCTCCTGTGTTTTAAGTCAAGCTAAACTGGCTTCTATCACCTTATCCTGCTCTCAAAAATGTCTCCCCATTCTGTTTCTGGTTGCTGGTGGCAACATTCTTCCATTTGCACAGGCACTGATTTCATTAGCTCACAAACACAAAATATTTGTTTCTTCTCTTTTCTTTTGGGACCAATGAGCTCACTTGTGAATGTGTGTCATATATATGCACTCTGTGATATCCCTCTGATTTTGCAGGTTGTTGAAAAGCTGATCCGAGGTTTAGCAATGGAGGACAGCCGTAATATGTTTGCTCTCTTTGAACATAATCAGCAAGTGGATCGTGCCGTTGAGAGTCGGGTTATTGTGGCTGATATCCTGGCCAAGTTTGAGAGGTAAAAAAAAAAAAAAAAAAAAAAAAAAAAAGGAGTTTCATAGAACCCTTCCTCTAATTCCTTGCTGGATGTAGCCGGGTTATGTGGGTGTACCATCAAGTAGTATTTTCCAAAGCAGCTGAAGTGAATCAAGAGTTTGCTATGGTGAGACCTTCCCTTTAGTAAGGCTCAAGTGCTCTTTCTCACTGTGCTACACAGCTAAGAGTCAGAAATTAATACATTAATGCTCCTACTCTGCCACAGCAGAGCAAAAAAGATTTAGCTTATGCCTCTTCAGATCAATAATTTGTTTTACATAATACTGGAACAGACAAGGACAACTTACACAATCAATTATCTTGTCTTCAGATTAGTGAATAACAGCTGAATGCTTTGTTTGACTGAAGAGCTCTAAGTCCTTAACCCCCAGCACTTTTAGAGTAGTCTAATTTATTTTTGTAGTGGCCATAATTCTTGCTTTTTCCCTGTAAGTGTATAACACTGGTGGCTTCCAAAAAATATCAGGTCTTTTCTTTGATAGCTCTTGGCAGGTAAAAAAAACTTGTACTTGTAAAAAAAATAATAATAATAAAAAACCACATTTATTTCAATGACAGATATGTTCCTTATTAGGCTGCTCGGGACAAAATTAGTATCTGTGTATAAAGAAGTAACACAGGGCCAATTCAGTCACTTAGCTGTCTTGATCAGTGCTTCTCTGTGAAAGGAGAATACTGCCTCCTGGCATGTTTGCCATGGCAGGAATGGTAGGACAAAGGAATTATTTGGTAATGACTGTGCATTCAGAAGTACCAAAAAGTATGTGCAGCTCGGACAGTTGATAAAATTGGGCACCATCAAACTGAGATGTTTTCTTGCATAATAACTTGCATCACTGTGATGGATGTAATGGGTTAATATGGGCAACACAGACAAATACTATCTGTAAAGCTCCTTGACCATGTTAGTGGAAGATCATAAAAGTGTTAAGGCAGTGATAAGGTTGCTGCTTTCAGAATTTTTGAATGATATACTTGTCAACATCAGAAATTACTTTGATGTGTCTAGACATTTGCGAGTTGCAAACAGTGGCTGCACTTGCACTGCATATGAATGTATGCCCTTCCTAAGGACTGTCTCAGGGATGTAAGATTGAATGCCTCTTACTTTGAAGACACTGGCTTCATCTTGTTGTTTGCTGCATATGAAAATTAATCTACTTGGATAAATGATTCAGGGAATTCAGCCCAATGCCCTCTGGGAAAATGTCTTTGTATCAACTGCCTTGATAATGATCTGTCAATTTACATCAAAACATCTCTATCAGAAGACAGAGAAATGATCACAGTGGGAATATAAACACAGCTCAAATTTCTTACTGTGCACTGTGATTTTGTGGCTAGCATACAAACACAGCAATTTTTTATGCAGGAAGCTGACAATGCCACTGTCTATTTTATATGTGTACTGAAGACAAAAATAAGGTTGTTCCAAGTGCTGGCAAGACTGAAAGACCGACACTTTTCAGTCATAAGATTACATGGAAACAACATCTGGAAAGTGGAGAGTATGTTGTGTCCTGCCCCTCCTAACCCATGTATTTATCTGGAACCCTTGATCTAAACATATGATTAAGTTTTATGATAAAGTTTATCTTGCAAGAACTTTTTATCCTTCTGAACCAAAATTTTATGTGACTCAGGGCAAAAAAGAGAAGTTATCAAAGAAGTCTGTTAAACTGAAATTTTCCTCGCAAATCAGGCAGCTCAGTGTTCTTTTCAGAAATCCAGGGATACCTTTATATTGTGCAGTTGCACTGCAGGTGTCTTAGTACTATGACTCGTATTTTTTCAGCTCTCATTCTCTTTCCTGTTTTACAGACTTGCTGGGTCTGAGGATGAAGAGGAAGAAGGACAGTGGCAGCTGTATTTTAAACTTTATTGTTTCTTGGATGTTGAGAATGTTCCCAAAGATGGAGTGGAGTTTGCTTTCATGTTTGAGCAGGTAAGCTGGTCATAGAAGAGTATTTGGTTTCCAAGGTGACATGAAGCACACAGGAGTGAGTATACAGAAATATTTACCTTAGAAGTGAGAATGCTTGTTTGAATAGAAGATATTGTCTTGGATTGTTGGTTTAACCTTTTATTTACTTTTTTAATGTGTGATGGATGTAGTTTAAAGGAATAAATTTTACAGAGGGGGAAAAAAAAAAGTGAAGGAAAGCAAGAAGATTGAGGGGAAATACTAGGTCAAAGAGGTAGACGTGGGAGGCTCTGGTACTGAAGAGGCTTAAAAGCCTTACGTATTGCATCTAGCACTATGTGGTATTGAGTATAATCTCCACATAGGAGCTGTAGCTGGTACAAGGAAATTGCCTCAATTCTCCTCTCACCTATCTGCCATGATCTAGCAAGATTTTACAAGACCTTAAGGATGAGGGCTCCTCAGAAAACTCTTTCCAGCCCAGGGCTTTTAAGAGGAAATGCCCCTAGTCTGCTCATCCGACAGTTGCAAAATTTTCATATTCTAGTTCATTCCAATTCCTTTTGTTTTCTTTATTATGATGTCTGCTCTGATCCAGCAAGTTATGTCCCCTGTTGGGAACTTTGTACTACAGCAGATAGCAAGAATTTGTGTATGGAGGAGGTCCAGGTGGGAAGTGTGTTTATTATTATTTCTAATGGGTCTGGGAACTTTTTCTTTGCCTGTAGGCCCACGAAAGCCTCATAGATGGCCATTTTCCTGCCCCAGAGGACACTCTGCAGCGCCTAGCAGCCCTACGACTGCAGTACCTTCATGGAGATTATTCTAAAATAAGCTGGACCCTTGATGGTGTCTACCCAGTTAACAGACTAAAATCCAAAATACTACACTCCACAAAGAGCAGTGGCAGCCACACACTGGAGAGGAGACGGACCAGCTTCCTTGAAGGGACATTAAAACGGAGCTTCAAGACAGGCTCTGTAAAGAAGCAGAAAGTAGAAGAGGAGCAGATGATGGAGATGTGGGTGAAGGAAGAGCTTTCGGCTGCTCGGGCGAGCATAGCACAGAAATGGACCAAGCTGCACGGACTCTCTCAGCATCAGGCCATGGTGAAATACATGTCCATTGTAAAGGAGTGGCCAGGCTATGGATCAACCCTCTTTGATGTTGAGGTGAGAGGTGTATAAGTGCACATAGCTACTGCCAAGAAGACCAGGCAGCTACGTGTACAGCATAAGGGAATTTCAGGAACAGGCTGCATTTTGCATTTGTAAGCTGAGAGTGAAGCATGCAGTAGTACCTCCCCACTGAGGTGTGGAGCAGACAGCACTGAGCAAGCAACCTGTGTGTCCTGGTGAATGGAAGGACACAGCAAATTTTCTCTCTCCATAGAAAAGCAATAAAACTGAGAGAACTTACAGGCTTAGTAGTGTGGTGGCTGATGAAAGGGAAAGTAAAATTTTATTGTCCTTTATTGTCCTTACTGGCAAAAACTGTAGCCCTATTCTGCAGCAATAAAACAAATGCTGCAGACATTCAAAGCAAAACAACATGAGCTTTTACATCTGATGAGAAGTGCTAGATATTGCAGTTATTTACTATTCACCTAGTATTTATTTCTCCCAGCAGAGAGATGAAATGAGAATTCTCAATGTAAGAGTCAAAGGCATGTGTTTTCTAAATCTTTGCAGCAAGAGTGTCTACAAGATGCCATCTCTGTTTCTGTTGGAGAGCTGAAATGTCCTACAGGGAACCAGAAATTAAGGGTTTTCCTTATGTATCAAAGATGGTTTGATTCTACACTGCATTAATGCAAAACTTCATGTCTCTCTTTGCAGTGCAAGGAAGGTGGATTTCCAAATGATCTTTGGCTTGGAGTAAGCACAGAAAATGTGTCCATTTACAAACGAGGAGATCCTAAACCTCTAGAAACTTTCCAATATGAGCATATTGTTTTCTTCGGAGCACCACAACCTAACACCTTCAAAATTACAGTGGATGAGAGAGAAATGTTCTTTGAAACATCCCAGGTGTGTGTTGTATGTGAGGTTTTACTAATACTTCAGTAATGCTCTAATTGGAAAACAGTACATAAATTTATATGTGAGAGCTTGCTTACACACTAAGCAGACAAAGAACAAGATGAAAGGAAAAATAAACCTAAAGCAACATGATACTTGTTCTTGAGTACAAGACAAGGAATAAATAGGAAAAATGCAGATTAGAAAGTAGAGGTTGAGTGGTCTTCATGGACATTTGGAATTTCAAAAAGACCACAGTTTTAATTAGTACATTAAGCATGTTATTAAGGTGGAATTAGAAAACTGAGTGCTCATGAGTGGGCTGTTTTTCATTCCCTTCCAGCATATGAATGGGGTGTTCTGTGTACAGAAGCCACAACAAAGCTGTTACCGCCCTTGTTTTCATTCTCTGTGTCTTCCTGACTGAGATGGGGTAAATGAGGGGACTAGATTTTGTTTTGTTTTACAGTAATGATGGCATTTTTTGTCTTTCTCTTTGATCCTCTTCTAAGACATTCTGATCTCTATTAATCTCTGAGTTGATATTTTCATGGAAATAGCTATTGAAATGTCAATAGCTTTTTCCTAAATGTTCCTATTTCTTAAAATATGCTTTCATCTTTAGATCTTAACAAGCCCTGTTCAGTTTGTGCATGGCTGTACTGTAATGGCCCAGTTCTTTCTTGCCTCCTTTACTGTCATGTTCACATTTAGTGTTAATGTTCAAAATTTACTGTGCTATGACTTTGCAAGTGAGGAGTCTTTTTCTATAAATTCCCTGGTGCACCTCAGTGCAAAATAGTTTTTTAGTGTGCTTACCCTGTTGTTGTGTTCTCTGTGCAGGTGGGTGAGATAATAAAGATCATGAAAGCCTACATCAACATGATAGTGAAGAAACGCTGCAGTGTCAAGTCAGCCACCAGTCTGGACAGTCACGCTAGCGTCTGGACTAGGTGATATGGAAGAACTGCTGTGAAAGAGGGGCAGTTGTTTCACAACTGAAATTTGCAACTTGCCAGCACAAGTGTAGCAAAGATGTTTTTTTTAAAAAACTCCACTTGACTGACTACTGTATTTAAAAACTGAAGTGGTATCTACAGTACCATTAGGATTTGCACCTCTGCCCAAAGACATTAAGCAGTAACAACTGTTGTTAAATATTAACTGCCTAAAACTTGTTTTCCCTTGCTTGCTTGATGAACAATGTACCTTAAAGAAGCAAAGTCAGAAGCATCTTCTGCCTTCTCAGAAGCTCAGAAGAGCATCTTCTCGTGCTGCTTTCACAATTTGTCATATTGGCAGAAAAATTCACCACAATCATTTCTGCACTAGAGGTGTCAGACTTAAGCTTCCTTATGAATTTCCAACATACAAACATTTAGGGTCATGGGATTGCAGTATGGTATGCTAAAAGAATATTTGTTTTTATTTATTTTGCAAGCAACTTTGAAATATAATTCACTGTGGGGGTTTCTCTTCAGATAAGTAATGATCTCATATGGTCTTAAAAGAAAGCTCCTCTGTATGAGCGAAGCCAAATAGTCAAACCAACAGGTAGATCCTACATGAGACAATTAAAAAGCAGACACAAACATATTTGGTGGTTCTTTACCTTCCAGGTACTTGACTGTAAAAAGTGGCACTTTACATAAAAGTACTAAATATTCAACATGTAAGAAAATCTTCAGGACTAGCACCACTGATATCATTAGATGCTGTGCCAGGTACCTGCCAAGCAGCATAAAAATTGATGACTGCCTTTTTCCCATTACAGCTAAAAAGTGTGATTGATTTAGTTGCATTTCAAGCAGAGCTGTTGTGCACGAACTCCAAACTTTAGAGGTTTTTTATAGTGAGCTGCCTGTGTTAAGTTCCTTTTTTTCTTTATATGGGATTTCAGGATGCCTGGGATCCCTGAACATTCTAAATTAAGTGGTTCCTACTGAGTGAATAGATGCCTAGATAAACTTTTATAGGCAATTATTCCACTTCCCATGTACTACAACAGATTGGAGACACCAGTACCATCATCCTCCACCAAACTCAAAGTGGAATTGCTCCCATCACTGAGTCTCCAAAGTCCTTCCAGTCTCCTCAAGGTCCCTAATCAGCAGCAAGTTTTAGAACAATATTGCACTGCAAAAACAACTGCTCCTTTTTTTTTTTTTTTTTTTTTTTGGAGGGTTTTATAGTCCCTTACAAGAGGAAGAAGCTTTTTTTTCCTCCCCCCGCCTTGGTTAAAAGATAAGTCATCTTCCGTTTCTTAATGAATCTGAGGAGCCATAATATAAGCCTGCACGTTTGCAAGAGCTAAAAGGTAAGAGTCAATATGCTGTAGGTTCGATTCAAATTTGTCTTCAGATTGTGTCGTTCACTAATAACTATATCACTGGTTTTAGAGTTGACAATACAGAGGAAAAAAAAAAGCAGCATGCATAATCTGTGCTTTTCTCTCACTTCCACTATGCTGCAGCATGTGCAAACAGCGTCACACAATCCAGTTTAAGAGGATAGCCACTATTTGTATCATGGTTTCAATTGGAGTTTTGCCTTAAATAATGATCCTTCTTACGAACATCCCATTTTTGTCTCTTGAAATAAAAAGATGACCAGGTCACAAGTGAGAATGAACAGGAACGCAGAGGTAGTGTGCAAAGTATCACTTTGTATCGGTCCATACACTGACTAGATCTTTTATGTATAAGAATAGCCTTGACTGTCCCTGCCCTTTACTCTGCACTATTTCTGTGTTCTGGCTCTTGGGTTGCTGCAGGCAGCTTGAACCCACTTGGGAATGTAACTCCCATTACTGTTTGTTGTAATTTTTCTCATTTCTATTACAGAATTCCTTCTGCTTTTTTTAATTTGTAACTGGCTTTACAAGATGAAAGTTTAATAAATTATTGGATTGCACAGACTGTATTCACTCTCAGTCATTATGTATCTGCGTTAAGATGTTTGTTTAGAAATCTAATACTCAGAAGTTGTAATGTAGGCATCGATGGCATAAAGAGACAACAGTCCTTCCTGTGAGAATCCAATTTTGCAATTGTGAAGAGTAATCTGCAGCTGCAGTGGAGAACGTCTGTTCCCAGGTTCTGCTATTCACTCAGTTTGAGAATTCTATTATACCATTGGTCAAATTAAGTTACACCTTCGGTCAGTGAGAAAATACTTCTATACTGTCGGAGGATTGGTTCTGGGAACATTACAGGGGGAAAGCAGAGTCAAGGATTTCACCACCTCCAAAGTCTCAGGCTGCAGGATCAGCTCCATCCCTACTAGTCAGCACTTCTAACACGAGAAAACTTTTTACAGTTTAAGTAACCTGTTAGTTGCACCTATATTTTAATAAGTCTCCCTATAAGCATGCATCACTAAAAAGAGAAATCAGGGTAAAGGGCAGCTGAGCAGTCTGCAAGGCACCGGCTGTCCTCTAACACACAACTTCCCTGAATCCGTATACAGGTTTTGGAAACCAAGCACAGAGAGAGGATCCCCATTACCATTAGTCAGTCTTTGAGAGCCTTGGGAGCCTGGAGATAGGCTCATGCACTTTAATTTCAAACTGCTCACAAATTTACAGGTCCTATGCTCTCATCAACTTTTTGCGTTCTTTATTTGAAGCTAGAACTGCCTCTCCTTATGTCTGAAGTTGCTTTCCTTTTCTCAGCTATTACATTCCTGTAAGAGTCACAAAATCACAGAATGATTACAACTGGAAAAGACCTTTAAGACCATCAAGTCCAACCATAAGCCCTTCAATACCATACCTACTAAACCAAGTCCCAAAGTGCCTCATGATGTTTCTTGAACACTGCCAGGGATGGTGACTTCACCACTTCCCTGGGCAGCCTGTTCCACTGCTTCACTGCTCCTTCCATGTAGAAATTCTTCCTGATGTCTAACCTGAACCTGTCGCAACTTGAGGCCATTTCCTCTTGTTTTACCTGTAGTTATTCTGGAGATGAGATTGACCTCCCCCTGCCCCCCTACCTCACTACCAGTCTCCTCTGCACTAAATAACCCCAGCACTCTCAACCGCTCCTCGTGAGGGCTGTGCTCCTGCTAATTCACCAGCTTTGTTGCCACTGTGAAGTGCTCTCCTCCCTGCCCTTGTACAAGTGCAAAATTGTGACAGTCTTGGATGCATTGGCATAATATTGAATCTCTTAGAACTGTTGACGCTTCCTGGGTTGTCCACTACTGGCCCTTTAGAATGGGTTCTTTAAGAGCAACTGGACTTGGTTGGTCCAAGGCTTTGGAATCAATGCCTTTGTTGCTTGGAGAACTTCTGTCAATATTAATCTTTTGTAGTAGTAATAGTAAAACGGAATTCCTTCAGGATGGATAAAAGCTGGAATACTTACAGAATCAAAGTGTATGTTAAGTCCTGTCCTTCATCTCTCTTTCCTTTCTGCTTAGGAAACTCTTAAGTCCAACTTTACTTGCCTCATCTAACACATCATCATTATGACAATACACATGCCCCAATGCAGTTCAGCATAAATGTCACAGGGTACACAGTTTCATTTTTGACTGTTTCATGTGAATTAGCACCCAAAGGCAGTATGTAATCAGCAGTGCTCCCCTACTTTTTCAGTCTGTTCTAGCATTATCTTTATCAGGTTGTCATTGTCCCTCCTGGCCTCTGCCTTAGTATTGCTCTAATAGTTAATTCAACCGTGTATGTTCTAACTGTTCTTTATATGAAACACTTTGAGTCCAAACAAAATTAATTTGATATAATTTATAATCAGCAACTGAACAGTAAGCCTAAACACTTTACACAGAAAAACATAAGCCTCTACTAAGCTATATCTGCTACTTTCAGTGCAGTTTGACTGTAAGCTTCAGTTATCTATTTACACTATGGTTTTTTTTGTAAATATACATGTATTTAAATACATATTTATGTTTTTACAATGTTTGTATTTATCTATCTAGTTCTCTAACAAACATTTTCCTTATGCAAGGTATATTATTACACCATGGCTTGACCTCAGAACGGCACACTCTCTCTGTCACTTTTAAGCAAATCTCACCCACTCATACACATCCCAGCCCTCATTGTGAAATATAAGCTCCTAAATCTGTACTTAAAAAAAAAAAAGTTTTTTTTTCTCACATTCCACGGGCCATCAAGTATACCTGCTATTCACGACATTTCCCAATGCTACAATGGCACGTACTCTTCTTGGTGGTGGCCCCATGCCACTGTAAACAGAAAGGTGATTGCTGAGCAATCACTTTCTGTGACTTTCTGTGCAAAATTCATTTATCTCTGCCTATTTGCCCTGTAAGTGCTGCTCTTCCAACAACATGGTCGCATGCTGGGCTTATGACTTAGTGCAGGAGCACATCAGACACTTCACCCGTGCTCTGCCCAGCCATTTGGGTCTGGGTGGCACCCAGGGAGCCCTACAGTACATTGGCCAATTCCTAGGCCTGGCAAGGTGTCTGCTCCCACCTCCTGTCCCTGCCATGGCCAGCCTTGTACTCTGCAGACTGCAGGCTCCAGCGTGGTGGCAAGGAGACACCAGCACGCACTGTATGGCCCACCATGCTCAGCTGTGCCTCATGCTGCACCCAGCCTGCGGCCCCGGTGTCCATTAACAGCAGCTCCGCCCGCCACATGCAGCTCAGCAGCCATGTTGTGTGTGGCAGCCAGGCGAGAGGGAGCCCCACAGCTCTGTGGGGCAGCCTGGAGGGAGCAACACCCCGAGGGAGCAGCCTCATTCCCCCAGTGCCACGACAGCAATGGGAACACAAAACCTTTGGCCTTTCCACCTTGTAAACAGAATCAGCTGGAAACACACAGTAATATTATATGTTCATATGTATATATGTGCATATGTATATAGAACTGTGCATATATAGCATTACATATATATGCATATGTTACATGTGTATACAAATTATATATATATAATACAAGAAAATGTATGTGCTTTAGAATATATATTCTCTAGATGCAAATGCTGTCTTAACATACATATACATTTAATACTATATATAATGCTTTATATAACTGCATAACATAGATGGTAGTTTTCATATATGTATAATAAATATAAAATACATCTATATAATAGCTATACATATCTTTTTAGATATAGATACATCATATTGATCTTAAGGGTCAACTGAAGTAGTTTAGGCACTCGGCTGGTTATGTATTGAGTATGGTTTATGCAGCAGTAGCAGAGTAGGCTCCCCCATGCATAGATTCACTCTACATCAATGCGTGCATTGCCTTGCTGCATTGCAAGGCCAGGCCAGCCAGGAGAGGGCCTGGCTCCTGCTCAGCTGTCCCCACTTGTGCCTCATCATGAGCTCACCATCTCCTCCCAAAGCACTGTGGGCACGGGAATATTTAAAGTGAGAGCCCAGGGCCACTGCCTTTTCTCTGGGTCCCTGCAGGTAGACTGAGAGAGTTAAGTCTTGGCTAGCAATAGTCTTCAAGGACCTACAAAAGCAGAGGCAGGTCCATGCTTCTTCCAGTGCAGCACTCAGAAGTGAGGCTTCTCCTTCAAGGTAAGCCTGATACTATAATACTGTGTAAAAGTCTTTATAGTAAGAGAAACACTGCTGGCTGTCCAAGGAAGGGAGCAGTGCCTGCAGGGAGGTGTGCAGCAAGTTGGCTAGGACAGGAAGGGGGGATAAGGTACCGGTTCCTCACAAATGCTCATTCTCTTACCTTTCTGAGCGCTTATGCAGGTGTTGAGACTCCTGGCTAATACACTCGGCTTGTTCTTTGTAGAGGAAGGGAACTACTACAGCATGACTGATGCTAGGGCTGCAGTCATGATGAGGAGAACTGTTCGCTGTAGGCTTCTTGGCCCAGAAATCCTCATAGAGATGTTCAGAAGAAGAAGGAAGTCAAGCCTGAGAAGGTCTTTTAATACCCTAGCTCTTGTTAACGATGCTTTCTGCTGAAGTCACATGGTCATTTATGGATATGGAGAACACCTGGGTCCTTCCTGGGTAATGAGGTCTGGTGCACTCCTTGTCCTGCTTCCCTCTGCTTTGCAATTGAAGGGCGATGACCTCTATTACCAGGCTTCTCTGTGGCTGAAGGTGGGCCAGCTGCAGCTGGAGCATCCCTCCTACTGCCTCACAGCTGTTGGCACTTGAAAGCAGGAGCAGTTGAGCAGGGATGCTTTCCTAGGCCACCAGTCTTTGTTATAGTGACTATCCTCTCTTGAGCAGTATCCTGGCACCTTGTGACATGATGTTCCTGTGTTGTGGATCCTTCTAGCTGTCAGCAGTGGTTGTTTTAGTGCTGCTGGCTGTTCTAGCCCTTTCCCAGAGCATGTGCTGATGTTATGAAACTGTTGGCAGTGTGCTTAACCTTGGCTTTTTGGGCTCGTCAGCTGGGCTCAACAGTCTGTCCTTCTTTAGGAATTAGTGCTTTCCAGCCTTCTTTCCTAGTAGCTTGTGCTAGTGTAGGCTTTCTGGTCCTCTTGTCTGTGCTGTTGTTATTCACAAGGCAGCTTGCTTAAGAATCTTGCACTTACTGTTTTTCTCAGTAGGATTGAGATGTCTCTCTGAAGCTTCCTGTCTCTATCAAGACTCATATTTATGCATTAACCCATGTTGATATCCAATACCGCTATAAAAATACAATACGTATTGAGTTTTAAGTACTTAAATGAGAATTCTGGCAGCTTATGAGTTATATGGCTACAAAGGTTATGAGCAGAATAATAAACCCACATTATAGCCAAGTAGGGCAAAAAGACAAGTGTTGGCTAGTGAAAATAGAAGGAAGATGGTACGATATAGTGAGGCAGAGGAGACTGATGTATGAAGTAGATGTTATGAGACAGAACAGGTAAAAAGCACAATGGTGTCCACAGGGGACAAATAAAAGATGGAAACTTTCTTCAGAAACACAGCCTATTTCCTTCAAGTAGCTCATGACCCACACTCTTCATAAATGTGTCCTTATATGCGCATGTATATGTCACATTCTTGCTTGACACCAGACACACTTTAAATAGACATATCTATAAAAATAAATTTCCATGACAGAAGCAGATAGCAGTTAAGCAACTAATGCCATTCAATCACACATGCTTTTATGCATATTTGTGAAAACTTTTAAGCATTATTTGTATTTTTAATACAACTCTGCTAGTTTATACAAAAAATGCTACTTGAACTCTAATTCTCTGTTCTATGTGGTAATCTGATAATGAGGAACTCTGACACATGACAACTGAAAAGAGAAGTGTAAGGGGAAAAGAGAAAGAAAGAACTCTTGAGCATCCTAAGATAGAGTGTGGAGGAAATTAACTTTGCTCTTGCACACACACACAAAAAAATCTCATAAGCAATGACAATATTGACAAAAACACAGTTTGCATTAATTATTATGCGTTACTGGAATTTCACTTTTCTTAAAAGGTGCATTGGAATGAATTATTCTCATTATGCCAAAAAGGAGCAAAGCAAACAAACACCTGGTATCTTGTTTATATCTACATTTCCTTCTGCATTACAAATACAAATCCAGAGGACTTGCAGTCTGTTTCACTGTCACACAATAACATTGAAATCTCATCTGGAAAGCTCCCTACCTAAATCCTCTGTTTGAAGTGTTAGTTACGGGGGGGGGGTGTGTGTGTGTGTGTGTGTGTGTATGTGTATATATATAGATAGATAGATATACTTTCAACATGAAAATGTTGTAGAGGAATAAAAACAAGTTAGTGGCATTTTACCTTCTTGCTAATGCTGCATAGCTTGTTTGCTATCCATAAAACAAAACTTACTTTCAAATTCTCTGTCAACTCTCACTTAAAATTTTTTCAAAACTAAATGGATAAAATGCTTTATAGTCATGATTGAATTTATTGTTCCTGTACTTAATCTCTTGCTCTTCCTATGTTTAGTTTTTATTATGGCTTATAGCTCTCTATTTAAAACTGTTCTTTAACATGTTTGGCTACTAAAAGTTTTATGTATTTCTTGACAACAGAAGGAATTTGCTTAACTTTGTAAACCTCAGTGTTACATTTCCTGCTGTGCTCTAGACAGCAACAACAGACACGTAAAAGATCCAAGTTGTAATTCTGACTTTTAGCATTGGGAAATCTAATATTTGGTCTTTGTTTATTTACAACAAGAAAAAAATCACTGTCAGGTCATGTAACTTATTTCCTACTTTCAAAAATGTTTAGATTTATAACATATGTCCAGGGCAATGAGCAGATGGTATGCTTGATTTAAAGAAGGTGGGGGGGGGAAGAGAAAACTAGTAAGATATACAACAAATATATCAGACCTACATGGTGCTTGTGCATAAGAAGTTCTTTTTTGTATCTGTAAAGAGGAAACAAAACAATAGTTAAGCTAAAAATAGTGGATGGTCCGGGTCTGCTATAGATCAAATTCCCCATTTTGTGTCATGAAAAGGTTAATGCAGGGATCTTCGGAGATAATGGGTAAAATTTAGGAAGAGGAACGAGCATTGTATTACTCCACTCCTCTTCATCCCCTTGCCTTAGGTCTTTCCACAGGAAAAGTGCTCTGCCATAGTGGGAGATGAGCAATGATGCTGCGATTCATACATTGAATCGTAACAGTGCAAAACTGTCTTGTATGTAGCCAGAGTTGCACAAATTTTGCTTAGAGCTACCACCATCCAGTGGACAGCTTGTGCTCTAAGACTAGGAGGCTTAGGATCTTAACCTCATTTTTTTTTTTTCTTCAAGAACCAGGGAAAAATACTGCACTTCTGTTTCCCTGTTCATCCTTTGTCTTCTGTTTTTATATCAATCTTTTCTAAGGCCGATGACCTTTGTGCTTTTCTCTGACCCTGTGTAAAACAAGGGCAGCCCTGGACTATGCCACTCATGATCACAGCTGAGCTCATCCTATGTAATAGGAGGGTTCTCTTCAGTCTCACTTTCCCAGATATTAGAGACCTTAAGAGTATTAAAATTGACTTCACTCACAAATGCAAAATAACGTGCAGCTCCTCTGAAGCAGGGCTGTGATCCCTTTCTGCTGTACACTTTTCCATTTCTGTAATCTGCTTACTACAGAACCTGACTCAAGAATTTCTTCCAGAAAGAAGGCAATTTGCTAACATAGCATGAAAATGAAAGACTATATTTAAAGTAGATCCATCTCATTACACATAAGATTGAATATAACTTGACTAACTGATTTTCTGCAATTTACAAGCAATGGCACTGGGGAAGCTTACAATTTCAGCTCCAAAGTAATTAATATATGCAAGGAATAAAAGGGAGACACTAATGAACTATATACCTTGATAAATATATATATATATATATATATATATTTAAAGAGCAGCACAGGGGCATGTTTCCTTTCTCTGTAAACTCCAACAGAAACTGGGTAAAGTTACGGATAACACTGTGTGTGTTTTCAACTGGGAAAAATCAGTGGCTTTTTTTTTTTTTAATACATCAAAAAGACTTTGATCTCTAAACTTTTCCTATCTATGTAGTATGGTAGCACCTACCTCAATGTGAACACAGTCCCTCTGTAGCATGGGTTTGCCCAGTGAGAGAGCTGTATCTCAGTTCTCATAACTGCTTTCATAGAAATAAAACCAATGTGAGCAGCTTAGTGTTTTACTTGACTTTATTCTTTTAATGGCAATGCATCTAAATAATTTCACTATATATTGTAATAAAGCGGTCATTTGTCTGTACTAAGACAGTTGTGCTTATCCAAATAAGAATTACCAGTGATTAGACAACCTGGGTATGATGAAAGAAACATGAGAAATGGGCCTTAAAAATTATTTACATCATTCATAATAATAAAATATTTTATAAAAAGTATATATTCACAAGATATTCATTGGATAATTAGAACTTGACTATTAATTATTTCCATTTTCAATTTCACACTCAAAAATGTGCAAATATAAACATCTATAAAACTAGTAAATCTAAAAACATATAAACTTAGTTGTAATTTTTCCCCAACTATTACTGCTGTTAGAAAAGGATAATAAACAATAAACATCTTCGTAGTCCCCTACGTTAGAAGGCATTCAGCAAGGTGCTTATGCATATAAGCTTACCAGATTTTACATTTCAAACACTTCTCATAAATGGATAAGTTTAAAAGGAGAGTGGGGCTTCTTTCCATTACATTTATTTTCAAGGTATAATAATTAATGTTTATACAAGTTACCCAAGAAAGATATTGTTCCCAATCGTGCCCAAGTACCAAATAAGTGCTTATTTCTTTGATCAGCAAACTAGCACACAGTATTTCCTTTTCTATGGCTGTCCAGCCTCCTATTTTAACAGGTGCTAACATGGTAACTACAAGAAGTTCTCTATTTCTCAATAGAACTGATAAACATTTGCTTATCAAAATAGTGCAAACAGGAACAAAGAAAAGTGCTGTCAACATAAGTAAACTGCAGGGCAGGGGAAAAAAGGCAGCGGAACATTGTGACCTTGCAATGTCACTTCAGAGAAATCAGTAGTATGTTAGACCAAACATATTCCTAATAGCCTATCACATCATAAATGGGGAAGGGATTTGGTCTTCCATATGTACTCCTTCATAAAAAGTAAACATACCTGTTCCTTATTTGTGCATTAAAAAAAAAAGTCTAAAGACTCTTTCAAAAAATTAATTGATCAAATCATTAATAGATAGAATTCTGACTTCCCTTTTTCCCTTTATAGCTTCTTTGGAGCGCACACAAGGCCACAGTAACACATTAGGTTAAAAAAAAAAATCAAGTTTAAGTTGTATGTAAAATACTCAAGTATTTTTAGCATCTGCATACACAACTTAAGTTACCATACATTCTTTCTCATTCCTTATCTAGACATATCTTTAACTTATCTCTAAAAGAGATGATGAGTATTGTCACCTAGAAAAGTACGCACTTAATCCTAGTATGAGTATTACTGTAAGTAAAATGTCAGGAGGATCTCCTTACAGAACATCATCACTGCAATGCTCAGAGTGCAGTGGATCATGAAATGAAACAGTTATTTTCTGTGTTTTAATATAGAAAAAGATCATGTAGGTCTAATTTCAGAGCAGCTACGGAAACAAAAGTACAAAATTTGGTAGGTCATTCCCTAAATATTACCCTAAATGCAGTTTTATGTCTTAATACTTCAGGTTGAGATGCAGATTTTTTTTTTTTTTTTTTTTTTACTACAAGATTTCCTGCCAGTGGTTATTGTAAATCTTTGAGAGACGCTGTTGTGAGAAGAAACCAATCTACAAAACTTACCCTACAGAATAAAACGCAACACTTGTGCTTTAGATTTAGAAGACTGGGGGGTTCTGCTCTTGTTCATGCTAGCCCTGCATACAGCTCTCAGGCATAAGATAAGCAATATGCTGTCTTGCACATTGTAAATCATTGCCATGGATTTGAATAAAAATTGCACACTTGTATAAAAGAGCAGGTTATAGCCCCCAATAATAACCTTCTTTTTCTTCAAAAAGAAATAAAACATCAAGTACCTCCTTTATGACTTCACACAGTGAAGTTCATTCTAAATCACCCAGAAGGAACAGTTTCTCAATACCTATCTTTTGTGAACACATCTTCAGTCTCATCATCACTCAGCCCTCTTTGATAGCGTACTGCAGAGAAGCCACTCCAGTGAAGACGTTTCTTTTTATAGAGATACCAGACTAATCCACAAATGAAGACTGAAATAATCATCAGAGCAAATGCTACAGCCACCCCAGTATGATTTGAACCTGCAATAAAACAAAAATAGTTATATGCTGTAACAGTTCTGGATAACTGTAACATCCTGTAGAGTTTTGGTAAGAATATTTGTTTCACATAGTTAATACTTACATAGCTATAAATTAATAATACATTTACTGTGGGATCATTTAACTGACGTTAAGGAAAAACTGCATCATATTAATAGTCTTCACCTCATCAACTTGGAAGTTCCTATACACATTAGTAGCTAATATCTTATTTTTAATCATGCTGTTGGAAATTTCTTCATTATATTTAGGTTGGAAGGGTCCTTTGGAGGTCAGCTGCTCTTCCTGCTCAAAGCAGGGCTAACTTCCAAGTCTGATCAGTCAAAATAGTTCACTAGTAAGTGCTTTACTTGTTTCAAGTAAGGAATATGATATTGTACTGAGTATAAGTGAAATGATTAAATGTTGTTTTTGAAAAGTGTCAGGAATTAACTTTAAAATGTAGACAGTCTGCTCTGAAACTAAGCAAACTTTAAAATTATTGCTGAAAAAAAAAAAAAGCTTTTCAGTGTTTCAGAGACAGGTGTTTCATTGAATGAAATTTTTGAACTCTGTATTTTAGAACTCTAATATGCTCCAGGAGTCTCCTTGAGTGGAAAGTAATTATGCCTCCCCTGGATTGAAAAGATCTTTCTGCAGTCTTCTTAAATAGCACAAACTATTTCTGCAATTCTATTTCTGTGAAGATGTATGCAAAATCTGAAATATCCCTCTTGCTCAGGAGCTTGTTTAAGGCTCTAGTAACTGCTTCCTCTCCTGGCCAGGACAGAGTATGAAGTATCATCATGAGGCTCAAGACCTATTTGGAGCTGTGTGTCTAATTCTAGAAGCCTTCTCAGCACTGAAAATGCAATCTGCATCTCGCATCTCACATAAACATCTCACATACTCAGCATCTCACATAAACAGAAGTCTCTGCTTCCACCTGTGCAGGCATAGAGGAAAAAACACTCATCTGAGAGAGACTCTCATGTGCCAAGAGGAGGAATAGCTAGAGCAACTGCTCCATGCTCTCTTAAGTGGAAATTTCAATTCTCTCCCTTATCTTTCAAGCAGGTAGTGGGTAAGTAGGAGAGGCATATTCCTAGCGATAACAGACAGCTAGCTGAATGGGGAGCAGTGACAGAAGGCTCTCACTTAAGCTGAGGTATTTGACAGGTTCTCTACTGAACTGTAATTCCATTATTTGAACACAGACTTTTCCCAGAAGGAGGAAGTCCTGAAATAGTCATGACAAGGGTTAAGCCTCCATTAGGACCAATTCTGACCTACCTATGGGAGCTTTGCAAACCACTCTGCTTTGACTGCGACTGCAGTCAACTTTAGACCAGGTACCAGTTGTGGACAGGATCACACTGCACTTCTCATTGTCCTCTGCAGTTTTGTTTTCCCAGTTGACATAATTAACTGATGAGCCATCCAGCCAGTTCAAGGACTGACCTGGTGAGAAATAATCTGGTTTAGTTAAACCATCATAACATGCTGTATTACAACACAGAATGTAATCCTTAAGCTACTGTTTTCTTTACTAAAAGAAACAAGGCCAAGAATACTTGTCCTATATATTAAAAACAATAAGTAGGAATACATCCCTTTTAGCCACACTTCATTTGCACACACTTAGTAAACAGACAGAAATGACAGTGTTTGCAGTATAACTATGTGGCATCAGTGCCAGGGAAAATTAATTTTACTGACCCCTGTTTATCTCAAGTGTGGCTACCAGGAAAGACTTAACTTAATCCAAAGGGCCAGGCTATTAACATTACACAACAATATTCTTATTTGAAGTTTTATGTCTTTTCACTTATGCAAAACACTCATGCTCACACAGGGATGCTACTACTTACCCCTAGAGCTTTGAGCCAGGCCAAGCCATACTTTCCTGGTGATTAGATCGTTTTCTCTTATGTGTTTGCTGACAAACACGTTCTCCTCAGCGTTTGCTATAGTCAGAAGGGTTGCTGAAGGATCTAGGAGGAAGAGGAAAGAGAGTTAAAATTGTAACTTTAGAGATTTTTCATTGCACTTATACATTAACTGTTTTCTAAAAATTCCGCAAGAGCAACGAAACACACAGAAATAAGGAAAAGATCTGCGGCTATGGGCTTCTAGTGGGAATTTCTTCTATGGAAGAGATAAATGCCCTGCCCAAGAACACAGTGTAATATTATACATGACAATTTCAGATAATTCTGCACCTAGAACTGAGACTATTCCTTTCCTTTAATTCATCCCACATAGTTCAGCTTTACATCATAAGATAGATAATTCAATGAAAAAAAAGACATTCACTAGCTTCTAAGCTAAGAAGGTGACAGAAGATGTAGGATGTGATCCTGCTTAACATTGCCTTT
The DNA here is from genome assembly GCF_059628265.1 of Tinamus guttatus. Classification (NCBI taxonomy): domain Eukaryota; kingdom Metazoa; phylum Chordata; class Aves; order Tinamiformes; family Tinamidae; genus Tinamus; species Tinamus guttatus. The sequence continues at coordinate 4,275,267 of NW_028288594.1, read as the reverse complement.
CACAATAAAATCACACTTATCAAAAACAACATAAAATCCTCTAGTTGGACAGAAAATTTTTTAGTTTATGGATGATACCTGGAGGTCCCATCCAACCTTAAGGATTCTATGATTCTATGATATTATTACAGTCATTAAGGTGGTTTGGTTTAAACCACTTAATGGGAATCTACCTGCAAAGAGCTAGTGCAGTGGTATCATGAGAATACACATCTTACAGCACTAACTGTATAGAAGTTAACAGTACACAAATGAAATTTTGTTCCAAGCTAAACTTCTAAATCCTCTGCTAAGAACTTCTTAATCCTTCTAAACTTTTAAATGCTCTGTTGATGGCTATCTGCATTTCATTTGCAGTCGTTTGTGCCAGTTAAATTGTCAACACATTGTGAAATTTTATCAAAACCCTGCATCAGGTGATCGCAGAAAGCTGAGATAAAGCTTGCCACTAGACATTCTCCTAAGTTAAAGAAGCATATATGCTGAACTGTAAGCAGTGCAGGATTGTGCATGTGCATGCTCAGTGTTCTAATTTTTCTGGAAGAACAGACTAATTACAACTTGTTACGTGATAAAGTGTAAACATACTCAGTTCGTGGCAGACTCTTTTGGCATCTTCCACGTTATATACTGAAAAGTTGTAGAAGGCCATATCAAATGCATAGCAGTGATCCTTATACTGTATCCATTGCAGTGATCCACTGAGATGTGGGCATCCTGGGGCTGTGCTTCCCTGCTGTGGTTGTAATTGTATCTCTGCAAAGATAGAGATATTTGATATCATTTCTGCAACAGGAGTTTGTGCACAGACTCTTTATTGTTAGTATTTTTTTTTGTTACTACAACAACTGCATGTCCTACCAACTATTCATACATGACAATTTATATTCCTCCTTTATGCACAGTAGATGAACTAAATGAAATTTGGGACTCTCTTGCTTTCAAGGGGTTTTGATTTTGGTTTGATATAGACCTTTGATTCAGAAAAGATATTTAAGAGTTTATATTTGTGTCATAAGTGACCAAAAAGTGACCAGATATTCACCATACTCATCAACAGAATGGCTAGGCTGTGAACTGGGCGGAAGTTCATCTGCACACAGGATAAAATAATTATTAATATAAATATGCTAGTTTTCTTATTCCTTTTTATAAAGGTAGGCCAATCAATTTCCATTTTACAATCTCCTTTTGCTTGGAAACACTAATAGAGGCAGATGTAGGAAGCAAAATGGGAGCAATACTACAAAGAAAAAGCAAGTCTTTTCATTAGTGACTAATTTTCTGAGAACCTGCATGTTTTTTGACCTTCCTTTTCAGTTCTAAATACAACATGTGAAGAGAAATACATTAAAATTACAGAAAATATTTTTGAGATAGCACTTACTGTTTGGAGAAGTATAGCAAATGGCACCTTCAGCAACACTTGTACATTTTGTGCGGTTCCAAGATCCTCTTGTATTCAGCAGAACACAGTTTCCAGTAGTGTTTGAGTTTTCTAATTCCCAAGGATAGTAGTCAAAGTCACTTCCATCTGACCATTCAAAATTAGCTTTACTTCCCTAATTAAAGAAACAATACCCACAATTTTGACATCAAAGTGTACAGTCCTTACTAAGTTATGTAGCAAGGTACATCCCTAGTGATGCATTAAAACGCAGGTGCTGTGTGTTACCTAAATCCACACTGAATCAGTGTACAGCATGGTTAGCATTTTCCAAGGAATAGCTATCATAGGAGCCCTTGTTATCTGTGGGAACTGAGAGGCTGTGGCATCTTCAGTTCAGAGCTTGTAAAGAATGATACTAGCGATGTTGCAAACTGCTAACCTGCAGAGAGAGCTGCACAGAGTGAAGCGCTTGCAGTGTCACCTCTTGCTTTAGATGCCTTGCTGGAAATGCACGACAGTGACAAGCCGGTTGTGTGAAGCACAGGGACCCACTCCAACCAAAGAATGGACAGAGGTGGCAGAGTACATGTGGAAAAAAATCACAGCCCCTCTCGCACTTCTTATTTTAAGATTTCAACTATTTGGAAAAATTAATGGAGGGTACTTGTATTGAATTTTAACATACCTTAAACTTTCTAACATGCTGGTGAGGGGGAAATAAAAAGTGAGTAATATACTACAAAAAAATAGAGCCTCCAAGAATCTGGAGAAAAATCCAGAAAATATGAAATATTCTGGGTAGTGAATTACTTACAATAATTATTGTAACTATACTAATATGAGGTTATCAACAACACTTACATCATGGACTGAGAGTCCAAGCCATAGAGGGTAGCCGTCCCGCCTGACAATGTCTTCAAGAAACAGCTGTTGCGATTCGCTGTGGACACTTGCTAAATCACTCCCCTTTTGTTTGCATTCTCTCAGCGCCTCGTACCATGTTAACTTTTTCTGAAGGACCCTGTAAGTGCTATTTCCATGTAGAATAGACTCAGGCAGTGGAGGTTTGTGTTGCTGGGGTCCTATTTCAAAGGGTAAGATAACAGTAAATTGTGTGCGTTTCATTCTTCTTATTAAGAACAGAAGCAAAATGTTATAATCCATCTGTAATTCAAGTATTAGTGTTCAGGACCATTTCTACCATGTAAGCTATCTTTTGATATTTCAAACAGACTAAGCAGTTGGACTAGTACAGCAAACGCATCCGTCGTGACTGGAAAGAATATTAGATCCTCCACCCACTAGAGTCCATGCCAGAGTCACGGATAGTTCTGCCACAGCCTTCAGTGGGAGCAAAAGCAAAGCCTTATATCCTGAACCAGATCCTACGTTATTCCTCATCCCACACACCCATACTAGGCACTTATATATTCTATTGCTTACTTACCTCTCTCAATTTTACAAGCGAGAATACTGTACACATTATAGTGATGAGCGTGCCAACTTTGAGAATAATTATAAATATCCCAGAAACCATCAAGATTTACACCAGCAAAAAAACTGTTTCTCTTTATGTTAGGTCTTCCCAGGCGCCAGTTATTGTAGGTCAGATGAGTTTCATCATACCATTTCAGAACATTATCTGCGGAAAATATTCTTCATTGAGCAAAACATTGATATTGTGTACAAGAAGTCATTTAATTTTTAACAGAGTCAAGACATTAGCAGACTTTGGAAAAAATTTGGTGGTGCTGTGAATTACTGTAATTCTGTTCCATATACAATGCTAAATGTGTTAGCATTAGTCATCCAGTCTCTTTCAAATTCTACTTTCTGGGTAAATCAAATCTAGACTAAACAGAACATACCAAGTCTTAAGTATCAAACAAAAAGCATATCCAGTTGTTTTCCCTCTAGAAGATCAATAAAAATATAATTTTTTTATATGTTGGTATTCAGTTTGTCTTTGGTTGTACACTGAAGCACGCAATAAATGTGCACTTAATGCTGCAAACTTTTCCTCCAGTCCAGGTAGGGGCTGGGGACTTGCAACCTACCACTGTTGTCGTAAATCACACCCAGCCAGACCCACGTAGCCAGGCCACTGAAGGAGCGAAGCTGCTCAGTTACGAAGTTATTTTCTTCTTCATCTCGAACACTCAGAACAAATGCTTCTGGGTCTGTTGAAAGAAATTTTAATAACAAAAATCACTTTCTTTCAAACTTACCTTTTTTGCTTTTCTCAATCAGACCATTCTCAGGCCATTTAATTTTTTCACACACAAAGGGAAGAAAAAACACAGTGCTGTGTAGGATAAGTCACCCAAACTATTTAAATTTTGTACATGTTAAACAAAACTCCTTTTTTTTTTTTTTTTTTAAACACTTTCAGGAATCAGTAATTCCTAGTTATGTCTTTGTCAAGCTCTCCTACAGATGCTTTGGCAATTTTTACCAGAGCATTGTGGAGGAAAAATAGCATCAGGAAGTGCATTTCCAAATGCTACAAGCTCCTTGCACCTCTCACTGAGTTGTTGTAATACAGCAATTCAGATGTAAAACTAACCATAAATGTGTCTATGAATAGCCTATAAAGAAGTACTTACTCATTTTCTTGCATAAATGGTGAGCTTCCTGGGACTTCAGCTCTCGCCACCTATTCTTTGTTATTGTAAAAGTGTAGCAGTTGTTTCTAAATGATATCCAGGGTGTATTTTTAATCTTATGTGGGCATTTAACTTGCGTACTTGGTTCTTTCTCCGCCTTCTCTAAGGAAGGGAAAGAAGACATTCAGGCTATGACTATAAAACAGTTAGGGTTACACTTCATGGCACACATTTCACACAGCATTAAAAAAACTTTTAAGAAGTACGAAGAAGCCAAGAAGTATGAACTAGTAATCAAAATGGTAGGCCATCATAATAAACAAGAGCTACTCTACACTAAGAAGACATCCCCATTTTGTGACTTGATCTAGCTATTACTGTAGAAGAAGCACACCTCCTGTAGTTGGTCACACTGCAAGCTTTGAGTAGTTAAGAGTGACAATCATAATCTTAAATGTTGTGACTCAGAACATACAGCAATGGGCTTTAACTGTGTCCTCACTCAAAAAAAGCATGAATGGTCTCATGGTAAAGAGTCCTTCATGATGTGATGTGTCATTCAAAGAAATCTTTGCATATGTTTTTTCAGGCATGTGCCGTGCAAAAAGCTGTCCAGTCCTTGCTATTAGGTATATAATTAGAATGGTCTATAGGGAGCTGATGAAGATTTCAGCCTGTACCTTTCAAATCAGTGTCTACAGGCTTTCTCCTCTATGTAGTCACCTATCTCCCACCCTGTATGGACTTCAATAGCTGAAGGAATTGTGGAAAGTTCCAGTATAAAGATGTAAAGAGTAGAGAGGCTAAATCTTAATCTATGTGCAAGAGATTCGTATGCAACAATCTCATGGAAACAGTGCAAAGGTGAAATCAGTTGACAATACAAGTCTGGCCCAAAGCACCCATCCTGGATTTAGTTTTAGGTAACCTGTAGATTAAGCTCAATTAGTATATTCAAGTCACCTCCCCTTCCCTACCTGCAGTTTGCAAACCAGCCTGTTTGGAAAAATCCAAAAGATGAATGTTGCCATTTTAGAATTATAATCCATAATACTAAAAATATGCTTCATAATAAGACAATGCAACATTCCTAGATATTGTCAAGAGAATGTTAGGATACATACTTTCTGGTAAATAGCAAATAGCACCTCGGTTTTCAGAGGCACAGTCTGAAGTTTTCCAGAAGCCATCAATGTCCAAAAACACACATTCTTCACTCATTTCTTCATCATCGTCAGACCATCGACTGAAACTAACATGTTTCCCATCCAGCCAGCCATAATGTTTTCCACCCTAGCATTGTAAAACAGATGAGCAGCTTACACGCTGAAAAATATTAGGTGCAGCAAATCACATGTCAATGTATTTACATTGGCTAGAAGGTGCCAAGTGGCTGGAGTCCACAGCGTCTCTGCTGAGAACTGTACACGTTCCACTACTCCCACACTCTGATCAGATCCAATCAGCCCTTACCACAGAACGAGCCTTATTATTATTATTATTGTTTTATATATATATATATATATATATATATATATATGCTTTGCATTTGCAAAAATGAGTCAGCTGAAGCTGATGGCAAATGATCAAATGTTGATGTCTACCTACTGTGCTTATTAAGGGAGGCCTGGCAATGAGATGTCCAAACTACAGCACTTGCACCTGCAAATCAGTGCTGGGTTTAATTATCTGTGCTTAGAAAACTGATGATATCTGAATAAGGTCTTGCCTCAGTTTCTCTACTCCAGCAGGCTGAGAGTAATCTGTTAAATACTTAACTGATTTTATAAGTTAAATGAGTTCCTGCCCTGGAGGATATAGCAGGAATAACAAAAACCCTACATACAACAAGCATGCTATCCCATGTTAGATATAAAAATTTTCTTTGGGAAATCCCCCTCCACCTTTGTAATTTCATTTATCTTACATCTTTCTTTTGTGTCTATGATTCCATCACTGGAATAACAAGTTCTGTTGGCCAGTTTCATTATAATTTCCTTTCATGTGACTCTTTAACTGTGCCCAAATAACAAAGTGTTGCAACAGTGAACAGCTAATGCATGTCAGAGTTGTATACTGCAAAATTAATCATCTGCTCTTCATTTAAAGATAAAGATTCAAAAGAGGAGGGGAAAAAGGTGTCCTGGTCTTCTCATCTTCATTAAGATTAAATATCTGTTTCCTTTATAAAAATATTCTCCATAAAGCATAAACATTTCTGTATTTTTTTTCTTTCCTGCTTTGCCTAGAATACTAGCTAGTCCGTTACTGACAAATCAAGATCATAACACCACAGATGCCAAGTGAAAACCACTACCCTTATAGATAAATGATTTTCAAACCAAATTAGCCTTTTTTTTGTTGCAATTTAAGGAGGATTTAAAAGGACTTAACAGCTGAGAAAGTTCTCAGTCTACACTGAAGATATCCAAGAGGGCCTCTGGCTATTACAGACAAATAGTAACTACTGCATTGACTTTTTTTAAAGACAAAAGGAAAAAGAAACATCACCACCACAAAAACACACACACACAGACACACACACACACGCCTGTCAGGAATGTTTAATCCCCAAAAGTGGTACAAATGACAGTAAGAAACTACAGAGTTGAAGTTATAGAAATATGCCTGCAGAAAACTTTAAGGGTCAGTTTTGGATTCTCTTTACAATTTTTAGTTTTTCCTTCTTAAAATAGATTTTGGTTACCTCATTACAGGGATACTCCATAATATTAAAAATAGCAGCACCATTTCACTAACAGGAGACACAAATATGTTTAGTAATATATACTGCTGCTACCCTACAACATATCCCTCCATCCCATGATCTTACAAATGAATAATTTCGTCATCAATTAATTCAGTGGAATTGAACCACTGCATATAAGCACATAACTTATAAGTTAAGCATATAACTTGTAGAACCAAAGATCTAGTATATTAATCTTGAAACCCTCCAGATAATTTTTACTAAAAGAAAACAGATGCCAATGGAAACAACTCTTGGTTATCCTAGAAATTTTAAATTTTCATTGTGTTTATACCTCTATTGCACACAACTCTAAATATTATTGTAAGCCACAGTCTGAAGGGAAAAAAAAAACAAAACTTACATCTCTGCTGAAGAGTCCAATCCAAAGTGGATAATTATGAAGGGCAGCCTGAACAGCAAGGAAAGCCTGCTGGAACTGATCTGTGATGCTAACCAGTTGCATTTTGTTACTTATGCACGCAGACATTGCATCATTCCAGGACAAATTCTTCAGAATTACCATGTACTGAATATTCTGATAGGTGACTGTTTCATTAAGAATTTGTTCTGTCTTGTTATCAACGGTTCCGATACCTATGTGAGATAACCAGTTAGGTGGTTAGAGACTGGAAAAAATTTCTTTGTAATGAGCACAAAAACTTGTTTGAATTCCCTCCCTAGAAATACACATTAAAAATATTTTCTTAGACAGTAAAATATGTTAATGATAATAGTCAGGAGTAAATATATCTTTGACACTTTGGACAGAAAATATATTGAAGAAAAATAGAATCATTTGCAGCTCATTTTTACATACACATGTTTTTGGACAGGAACTTGGGCTTACATATTATTAGATTTCCTAGCTTTAACTAATTACTATATAATATTAAAGAGTTCTATGGACTAAACACATTAGTAAGGAAAGTGTCCCCTTCTGAAAGAAAGGAGATATAATTGCTGATGCTGCCTGAAGAAACTGTGCTAATCACAATCACACCCAGATTCCTAAGGAATCCATGTTGTCTTCTCCCCTAGAACAGGGCCGTAGGCCAGTCCAATCTCACAGTTGTACCTGCAGCCTCCTGGAAAGCTTGAATTATCCTAAGATTCGCCCCAAAACATGATGACATCAAATACTGTCACATAAAGCCAGACTGTAAAAGGGCTTTCTGGCTGTCCAAAAGGCTATGGGTTAGGAAGAAGTGTTCAGTCCAGAAAAATACACTTACACAGATGTACTACTAACCTTTTATTAAGTTTGTTTGTTTTAAACTGGCTACACTTCAAATCTGGATACTTGGAGTATTAAAAGTATTTGGTAATGAACTAAAGGAGATCACAAGGGAAAAAATTACTTTGTTTATTTGAGAATGAAAGATGTATATTTTCCCGGGAGTTTGTTTTGCGCACCTGTTTTTCTTGAAGATAGCATGAGTTGTTTAAAAGGATTATTTAAATGAGATACATATTCAAAAGTGGATGTGCTGAATATTAGCCTATAGCAGTAATTAAGACTCAGCGTAGCTTTATGTGTTTCATCAGATTCCAGTAATCAGTGATGACCAACCTACCAGGTTATACCAGAATATCATTTTTAGTTCAAATAAAGAAAACCGTATTTATGCCAATGGACCTGATTCTGCATTAAGCTAGGAAAAGCTGCATCACTGCAAATTGCCACTCTACATGTATGGTCTCAAGGTTTGCTCTGGGCAGGCTGATTTTAACTAGAAGGTTCACAATACTACCTTATATTTTAATAGTGCTAAAAATCACAGATGTTTAGGTAGGACGAAAATATTCAGAGATCCCTTTCTAGTGCTTCTCTCTTTCACTGTTCTGAATTGGAGAAAGGAATAATTTGTTCCACCTCTTGATGTACATGACATCTACATCCACAGAATATTAAAGTCTCTACAAGCAAAAGTATGGTTCCATTGAAACCATATGGACAGAGCGTCTTGGAAAGATGGATTTTCCCTGTGGCTTTAGAACTAGGCTATAAAAATAAGTGGAGGGTAAATTCTCTATGGCTAAGTAAATTTGCCCCAAAGCATCCTGCACAAAACACTAGCTCAGTCCCTGCAAGAATCTTGCTCTTCAAGTGCAACAACTTACATACATTAAAAGATCTCCTGGCTCACAAATCTTAACAGTAGAGCCTGGCTCTAATTTATTTTGACTCTTCAGACTTACCTATTGGCCGCTGGCATATACCCAGAAAGTGCTTGTCAGCACAGGCAGTGAAGTTCCATGTTCCAACATACTGTGACTTTGGATCGTTGAGAATTACACCACACTGATTGTTAAACTCTTCATCAAAAAGCTGTAAACCAGAATTATCCTCATCAGACTCAAACAAGATATAAACAATACTAATGTAGAAAAGGTGAAAGAAACATAAGGCTAAGAGAACCTGATCTGTCTGAACTTGTTTAAGTAGTTTTCAAAGGAATGGTGCAATACAGCTTACCTATTTTACAACCACTGCCAGGTGTTTGGACTCAGAAAGAATTCTCAAGTTAAATATAGGGAAAGAACATTAAACTATTCACCACTTGCAATAAATCTTGTTTATGGTTGTGATTCCATTAAATTTATTATGCTTCACCTTGGGCAGAGCAGCCAGCAAAATACTAATGTATGATAGCTTACAGATGTACCCTACATGCAACTGAACTGAGAATTATTGATGGCAACTTTTTGGTGAGTGTTTTTATACAGTCTTAAATTACAAATATAAATTCCAGGAAAGTATCATTAAAGAGTTGTTTCTTTTTTTCTCCCACCCCTCATAACATTTAGAGATGTTATCCAAATAAGAGTAAACAGAATTCCATTACTGTCAGTCACTGTCAGTCATGTATTTGCCAATTAAAAGCACCATTTGGGGAATCTGGTCTGTTTTACGTACTTTCTGTATTTTTTCCCTTCCTCTCTTCTTTTGATACAGTCAATATCCCAAACCTTTTACACAATATCCAATAGAAGTCCAAAAATCGGAACTTACATCCAATGGGATTTTCCTTAATCTTCCTGTCAGGAGCGGGTGAAAGTTACTATACAACAGTCTACTCCCGTCTATCCACTTGTTCTCCCTTGTGCTGAACAAGAACTGCAAACCAATCCAAACATCTTTTGGCATATCAGTAAGCAAGGTTGTTATAAAATCTGTTGGACAGCACAGTAAATACATAACACATTACAGTACAGAAAACTACAGTAAACATCTCAAATAACACAAACTCCATTTGTATAACCAAACTCCTCCCTTCATAACCAACAAGAAGGGTGCTGTCTTTTATCTAAAAGGTGTGGATCGTGTCCTCTAAACTCTCTTGTTTCTGTCTTCGTACTTCCCTCTCGACTTTCTCCTTCCACTGAAATCCAAAAGTTAGATGCTGCTTTTCCGTAGGTGTTTAAGATTTTCTATTCTTTCCCCACAGAGATAACAAGAGTGTTCCCTTCCAGTTTTCTCTCTCATCTTTCTCTCTTTCCTGCCTGCCAGTAAGGGAAGGCAGGACAGGACAAAGGAAGTCAGACTTAGCTGGAAAAAATTTCAGGCAGGAAAAGCCTAAAAGTTCCCTCTTAGTGAACATTCTGACAAAAGGCTTCAGTAAACCTCTGGTGAGTAGGGACATCCACAAAGCTTGTCTACATTAGGAAGACAAATTGAGGCAATGTAATTAGCTGCTGCCGACATGTCTCAACCATCAGCCACATGCCAGATTAGCCTCAGCCCATTTTTTAAGATAGGCAAACCCATTGAAGATTCACATATTGAAGCCACCCACCTTCACTATACACTGGGAAGAGCAGAACCAGCCTACAGAAAGCAGCACTTTGATGATTCTGCCTTAGTTACCTACTCAAGTGGCTTTGACTACAGTGGGGTGTAGGGAGGGAAGCAAGAACAAGCAAAACTACCTCCATAAGCACAAAACAGGACAAAAGGTCCTGCTAGGTAATACTTTAGAGCGTTATGCTTTTGCAATCTTTAAAGAGCCCCAGATCCCTCGGGATGTGTATCTACTTGTATGGTTACAGCCCAATTCAACTCCCATGACAGCAGTAACAAATTGCCATTTAGACGCTCCCTGCCTGTACACTAGTGGCTTCCCTTGTCTTCTTTCTATATATCATTTAGCAAGAGGTTGTTTGCTTAAAAAGAAAGTATGGCTCACATTGTGGAATTTAGCCAAGCTATTTCAGATGTAGCTGCAGACAGCTATTAGTTGTCCACCCAAACACAAATTCAAATACAGCTGGCTCATTCAGCAGGAGTTACTGCTGAATCCTACCTGCAGCCAGCACAAACATATTTCCCCCTAACTGCATTCACCTCAATGACCACCTTTATACAAAACCTGAGAGAGAGATCCTGAGGGAAAGCACAAACTCCCTTGTTTTTTGCAGTCTACCCTGTCTTACACCCTCCTAATACTCTCCTGGGCAGTTTACAAGTAGACCTGTTTAGACAGATGGGCAAAATAAGCTACTCAGCATGCTCGGACATGGAGGGTCCTACACGCTCCAGAAGGTTTTTGTGCTCGGAGTTTTGTTCCAACACACAGCTGAGCTTACCTTGGGAGCAGCTTCTGGGCGATCTTCACAGTGCAAAACCTACAACCTCAGATATGTTTAAACTTGCAAAGCTAAGCATGGGAGGGAATTCTTCATCCACTGAGCCTTCTACCCTCAATCTCGAAGTTTTACAATTTCTTCTTTTCATAACAGATAAAGCCATAAAGAAAAGCTGTTCACTGAAATGGATCAAATATTTGCTGATACTATATATGTTTAGTATATAACGGATAGTATATATGTTTTCAGTGGTTTTGGCTTTTCAGAATGTTCCCAGTACACCTGGAGTTAACCAAGTGATTTTATGCTGAAGCACTTGGGCAGTCGAGCTATAATGAATTTAGGAGAGAAGCTTCACACTAAAAGTGTCCCCAGTTCACCATCATACCTTGCTCAGCTTGATTTGAGATCGATGGAAGAGAGCCTCCGTAAGTTACACACTTTTCATTAGCTGCATTAAATGTTAGAGATTTGGGAATCATTTTCAGAAAACACTGCAAAATAAACATAATGAAATTGATTTTCATCTTATGATTGCTTCCCAAAATACAGCTCATAAGAAAAGGTTCTTAAAATAAAAGTCTCACTTCCCATTTCCTGGAAGAAAACAGAATTATTTTTTCCTCAGAAAGCCAGAGAACTGATACTAGCTGCTGGAATCTCTTCCTAGATTTGACAGAATAGACAAGTTTAAAATGGTGAATGATCCAACTGAACAACAACTCATTCTTTGAGGGACAATTCAGTGATTTTAATCAACCACATAAGGATCACGTTCTGTTTGAACACTGAGAGTACTTATGATCATAACTCTCCAAGTCAGGTTCGGTTTGGCCATGAACCTGTACTGTAATACATTACCTTTCTGGAGAAATTACGTAAGGAACACTAAAGTTATTTTTTATAAGCAACTACATTAAATAAATTTGTAAACCTTGGCACAAGGATAATGCACAAGATTGATGTGAGAGGCTACATAACAGAGATCACAGTCGTAATCTGGTTTTAAACGACTGTCTTGAAACATAGTACTAAAGTTTCCTACAATATGTCTTTCTTACAATAGGGCTTCTAATGTCTATTGGTTCAACCTTACAAGCAGCTTCCAATTATTCAGTTAAGTCCTTAAGGCGACTTAGGAAGCAGGATGTCTGCCAGTTTGCTGACTGCTGATGATTACTCAGAGCGTGAATTAAGATGCTTCTGTCATGCGAGTCTCATCCTTTCTAATCCTTCAAAGCAGAGCCTGATTAGACAACACAGCCGAAGTTCTTAGGATGGTGAAGGTAAACAAAAATACGTAAGAATTACTTCTTTGAAATTAAAAAGCTTTCAATCCTGAATAAGAGATAGAAGTATGCCAGATGATATTAATCACTGCACATCGTTTTCAAATGCAACCGCGCAGTAGATTCCTGCTCACAGGAGCTGCTGCCTCACCTCTCTCAGCAGGGCACTCCAACCTATTAGGCTATGAAAAATAAGTGATGATGATTACTCTGTATTATGTGCTTACCTTATCCCGAAACCGAAGCCAATCTTTAGGACAATCTCCTCTGACTGGGCGGTAACTGGGATCATGCTTTTCCAGCAAGGAGGCATTATTTTTTTCACAAATGAAGGGCAGTTTCATATTGCAGTTAACTGGGTAGTCTGCAGAAATACAGGTTTTAGAAAAGCTAGGGTATGACTATCATGATCTAATTGCCCTATATACTTTAGGGCATGACAGAGACCAATAAAAAGGGCATGAAAGAGGGCAATGAACAGGGCCAAGCTCTTAAGTGCTGACACAGTGAAGTATTAGGCAATTATAAAGCAATAAAAGTAACATCAGAACAAGGGACAAATATAAATGATATACATCAGATAATGATAGAGATAAATCATGAAATGCAAAATTTGAACTAGAAAATTCATCCTGTATTTTGGCACAAAAGTTATGTAATCTAATGCCTACTTATGCAAAAAAAAAAAAATCTATCCCTTTACCATCTATAGGTACAAAATCTGGCCTACAGTACTTTACATACTTCTATAAGTAACTGGAGTGGCTGTTACTGAAAATTAATTTCTGGCTAATAGGGATGAAAAAAGGTCCACAGGACACTAGTCCCAGGGTAACTGGGCTCTGAAGTGGAACTGATAATAAATAAGGAGAATTGTTTTTCTCCTTGTAGACTGGGGTAACAATTTTTTCCCCAGTATAAAGCCATATTAAGACAAGGAAATGAGAAGCTCCAAGTACCATCAGCTAGCTTTTCTGTTACCTTTGATATGTCCAAGTATGACCGCACTACTGAGTGAAAAATCACACCTATGTATTATATGCAGTAGCAGATACTTAGTCAAGTACCCTGAAGACTTAATTTCCAAAACTCAGTATGTAACACATATACATGAACAGGTAACCAACAAAACCAGATTTCTTTCAGCCAATTAGTGTCACAAAAGGAGTGACCATCAGTCATAAAATTTTGTCATCTGAATTTGGGTTTGTGTCTTTTTGTCAAAAAATTACTACTAAGACTTCAATCACGAGGAAGAAATAAATAATTCAAATGAAATCAGTTTATCATCAACAAGCTGTTCAGTCCTAGTTAAATATCAGTTTGTATTCATTATCAAAGTTTGAGGAGAATGGTTATTACTTTTTAAATGTAATAAAAAGAGAGAGGGGAAAAAAATTACCTCTATACCAGCTCTTTCTAGAAACATACCAGCAGTCCCTCAAGAGTCGATCATGGAAGCGTGGAAATAACTGTAAACTGGATAAAACATGTCAGAGTCAATCTCCAAACCAGTATGATCTTCAACTGAAAATTCTAATAAAAACAGAGCCACTGCATATAAAAATTTGAGCTGATAACTGTTTCCAGGAGATGCCTCACAATACTGGAAGGGACATGAGAGAAGGAAACTGAATTAGGAAAAGTTACATAGTAGGTTCAGTAGCCACACACCATATCTAAGTTAAATGTATTCAGGAAATGTGTGGAAGGTAAGAAGCTATTCCTTAACTAAGCATGCTGCAATTGCTAGCACACTATCAGGACAAGTGAGGATAACGGGCAGTAGCCAAACACACCGTTCTACTACTCTTTTTCCTGTCCTATGTACTTCATGATCTAAATTTGGAATGTCAAGAATATGGGTTGGGTACATGGAAATAAAAGGAAGAAGAAACAAAACTGAATTTTTTTTTCCTTTTTTAGCTTAGTATAAGTTACTTATCTTACTTTATTATGATAATACAGAAGAAGTGAGCTCTACATATCTGGGGATTAAGCATTTTTCTTTAGAAACTATTCTGCTTAATTATATTCCCAGAAAGGACATCAAAAGCTCATAGTAGGGCACCCCACAATTATTCTACGTACGGTGAATGATAGCTGTAGCCATAATCAATAAATTTCAGCCACCACTTTTGTTCACTGTTCGATAACTGTGGGGAAAAAAAAAAAGAAGAAGAAATAATAAAACTCTGGATTTTACCAGCATATATAAAGACAGATCTACACACTTTACCAGATACAAATCAATTAAACTCCTTTTGATTTTAAATGGTCTTTCACATACGCAGGAATTACTCTTCTTCAACAATGGGAAAGGATACAAGTTGAGAACGACATGCCAAGCAGATGGACCCTTGCATCTACTAGAAGAAAAGCTCCCTTGCATGTACTAGAAAGAAGCCCCCATTTTGACTGTGCTGGATAAAGCTACGGGAAATCTTTCAGTGCTGTTTTAAGCTCATGCTAAACATACAGTTCTGCAAAGTACATACCAGACAGCCAGGACCCAGCTGCATGTTCCCCAAAGCTAATGTGGACTCAAAGGACTTTCCTTCTTTCCTCAGAACAATCCTGCTCTCCCAACAAAAAGCCTAACAATGAATAGACCATGAAAAGGCCAGATATTTAGTGGCTCAAACAATTCAGCTGTCTTCTCCAGGGAGAAAAGAAGTGGTCAGCGGATGTGGTCGGGAGAAATCTCATGAAGAGAGCTTGCAAGCTGCTAATTTCAGGAAGTAATGAATTCTCACAAGCAGTAGTACTGAAAAAAAGGTAGTAACTGAGGTGTTGAAACTTTTGTTTTGTAAGGTTCCTTAGCAGAACATGCGTGCATTCTACAACCACGGACAGTATTCTGTAGAAACCATCTAACCATCATGCATTTCTAATTAAATTCTCTCATCAGACCAAAGCCAACAACAAAAACACACACACACACACACAAGAGAGATAGATAGCTGTCTTATCCCATGAATAAAATAAAGAATTAGGACAATGGGTAGTGAAGTATTTGCTGACCAGGGAACTTTAAAAGGTGATCCCATTATACTACTTTCTCTCAGAAGATTTCTTTCCTGTTATGAAGGTTACATCTAAATTCAAAAAGTTACAAGACTAATTATCTCTTTTCTTTCAACTCATCTTCTGCTTTTATATACAGTTAAGAATCATTAAGTTCAATAAGGCAGAGAAAGAACGAAGTTAAGTTAGTTAAACACTGTCACCTATCTGCTAGCAAGTATCTGCTAAATTAGACCTCCTTACCTTTTCTATTTGAGATAGTATTGTCCTGAGTTTTGGGTAAGATTCCACAGAGGCTAATTCACTATCATTTTTCTGACAGTAGAAGACAGCTTCTTGGAAGCTCAGATTTTTATCTGGTACAAACCACAGCTCTGCTCCATCAACAACAACTGGGGCTCCATGAATTCCAATTTCATCTATGTGGAAGAAATATCACACACATGAAGAATGAATCCTGAAAAAAAACCAGTTCTTTCTTTTTCTAAATCTAATAAAAAAAATCAGTTTCATGCTGGAAAGAGCAAACATTCTTGCACTCTGAGCTCTCTCTGAACCTACCTCTGCAAGTCATGGCCTTCACTAATATCAAAATGGTATTGCATAGCAACACAGTAAAGCCCTCATGAAATTTAGATAGCACTAAGAACTACATGCAAATAATGGAAGAATATGTAAAACTCTATTTACCTGGTATATACCATTCGGGTGTCTTTGGAGTGCTGCCTGTTCAGAGGAAAAAGGAACAGTCATTTCAAGGACATTTTCTAATGAAGTCACAAAAAAGAAAAGTGAAGGTTGGTACTGATTCCCCTCTTTTTGAATGATGGAAAAAGATAGAAATCATATACAGGTTTAACAGTTTAAAACTGGATGATGCAGAATTAATGGGGGTTTTGATGCCTCTTATAGATTTTATTTTTTTGTCCTAAGCAAAGGACAAGTATCACAGTACATATATGCCCATATTTCCCCAGAACAAGAAGTCTTCATGCCCCATAAAGGCTTTTAATGTGCACCTGAAATACAAAAGCCTACTGAATTACATCACTTCTAGTACTACAAGAAAAAAATGGATCTGTGCAGAGACACTGTGCTGTTCCTTCTGCGTTACCACTTTGCTTCCTCACTACATTGAGGAGCCAGTGCACCAATTTTACCAGAAGAGTAAGGGCTAATTCACATCAGTGAAAAGTGGACTGTATTTCTGAGATGTCTGCATGAAATTATAGACATATATCACTAAAATAGATTAAGTAAAGCCTCTAGATGTTGCAACTTAGTGACATATGCCAGCTCACCAAAACAAGGACCTATGAACAGAGGACCTGTGCACATGAAAAGATAATTCTCTCTTCACAGAAGCATCCTGTCAGATCAAGAAAGAACATGGGGGTAGTGGTGCTGAATCCTCCATCCTCGTGGTTATTTTCTGATACTTTTAGTTTTTGAATATTTTAAACATGTGTCTGTATCATCTGATACAGGCAAGCCTCATGTACTGACCTGCACCAGGTCAGAGAGGAAATGATAAAGCATTATTGCCCAATAACACCACTCTTTTCCTCAAAGAAGCACAGAAAAGAAAAAGAAAAATGATAAAAACCTGATGCTCATAATGTTAGCTCCTGATCACATTTTACTGCAGTACTTCCCATATCATTCATTTTCAGTTCAATAACAAGCAACACATCAAACATGCTGGCCTGCTCTCAGTCAGCCAGAAGCAGAGCGCTCCTCAAGCCTCATTCCCAAATTTGTATAATTTTACATCACAAAAACTGCTAATATTGAAATAAGAATAAGAAATCAGAGCATATCAACAAACATTTTAATAAGAATAAATAGAAGTAGATGCAGTCTACCTTTCGTTATCTGGCAGACCCATTCAAGTCTTGCCTCGCAATCAAAGGGTTTCATGTAAAATTCCAGTTCTCTGCCTTCATGGAAATAGTACCTCCAAAACGATCTCCGTGAAAACTGAAATGTCTGTAATAACAAGTAAGATGTAAAGTAAGAACAAGAAATGAAACTGGCATAGTACAGACCTCTGCAATGAAGCCATATTTGAAAGCATTTCAGCACAGTCTGTGTGTATTACTGCACTGCCAGTAACACACAAGTGATTTTTCAGAAATAGCAAGATACGACTGTAACTTCAAATATCCCTCATGCTAGCTGGGCTTGTGAACCAATTAGGCAAAAGGTTTAAAAGGAGTCTCTACACAGCAGTCTGTGTCTCTGTGAGCAATTTCTCGCAGTTGTCTTTTCACTTTTTTGTAGCACAAAGGGTCTCATCTGTTTTTATTACTGAATGATCTAAGACAGCCTGTTGTCCCAAAGAATTCTCATTCTTACAGAAAAAAAAAAACTATCCAAAATGAAACAGAAACAATCTTTCTTATTTAGCATTATTTCTTTTGTAATCAATCTTAAAATCTCAATTCACCCTTACTAATCTCTCCAATAATGAGAATTTTGCATTATTTTTGAAAGAGCACGTCTAAGTCTAACGAGCAGTGGAGAGAAGATAGTGTAGGTGTGAATATAGTCACAATGCCCCCCTCAAACTACTCTTATTTTGTCTAAAATATTTATTAGCTTAATATTGAAGAAAACAGCTTCTCAGCCTGGGGTCACAGCCATAGGAGAGGAGGATGAGGGGAATAGCTGTGAACAGAAGCAAAAGAATGCCACAGTCCTTTCCTTCAATAATAATAATATAAAAAAAATGAAGTCAGAGATGTTTCAAGTTAGCCTTATAGCAAGGAGAATATTGGAACGATCTTACAAAAAAAGAGTCTGGTGATGCTTCATAACAGCAGCTACAGCTGTGTTTCACAAGTAACCATGCAAATAGCCACAAAACAAGTAACATACACACTCCATGACAGGCACTCTATCCTGACTACTGAATCCTACTTTACATTTCAATTATTTTGTTAATTTACTTCTGCTTCAAAAAAAATCTCGATTTTAAAAGTCACTTGTAGAGTACTGTTTACTCTTCTGTTTTTGTCTCCACACTAAGTGTAGTGCATAGTACACAAGAACTACATAGCCTGGCATCATGCAGTATATAATAGTTTTGTTATTAAAATATTTTAATAGAAGCTAAGAAAATCTTAGGGAAGGTACTATTATCATAGCATTCGATTCGTAAACATTATTTGAACAAAGAAAAACTGGTAGGTAGGTGACGATTCTCAAAGGAAACACTAGCAATTTTTTACTATGCTCAGTTAAGAAAACATTTCAGCAAACACCTAAAATTCAATATGTCACTGACCAAAGTATTTTTTCCAAGTTCTTTCATGTATAAATATGCATATTGTTATTTTAAACCTTGAAACTAACCTTCAAAGCAGCACAGTCTCTTGTGTCATACTCATCCTCCAGATAATCGAGTGGCATAATAACACTGGTTACCTACAGGAGGCACAGGATGAAAGAATCATTACTTCAGTAATGATTTGCTGTGATGACTATTATCATTATGTTTATCATTATTGAAATATATGTTAACGTACACTCGCTGGACCAAAGAGCTTTGGGTTTGCGTACTTGTTATTATAGAGAGCGCTGAACTAACAATTTTAGGTAAATAAATCAATTACAGTGAGGAATATATTTCTAGAGAAGTCTAACTTATCATGGAGACAAACCGATAAATCCCAGCCTCAACTGTGCCATGAACACATTTTGTTTTTTCACCACCTTTTAGACCTTTATTATGGTATTTCTCTATTTTTACATTGAAATAATTTAACAAGAATATGATAAAAGACAGAAATTAGATTAATGTTATTAGAATATGTTTTATTAGGAATTGTGCCTGGATCTTTCATAAGTGCCCATTCTTCTGAATAATTCAGCTGTTTTAAGTCTGCCATATTTAACTTAAAATATTTATCAATTTATTTTCAATTCAGTCAAAGCTGAAAAAAATCAGGATGTGACATTTCCTGGTTACAACTTAACTTACAGGTTTATCATCGCTCCATTGCCAGGTTCCCAAAGAATCTGGACTCCTCTTATTCATTCCTATCCATACCCATCTGTCATTGCTGTAAGTAAACAAAACAAAATCTTAATTGAGGTGTACAGTTCAGCAGTTTCAGTTAATGAAAACACTAACCTGATCCACTGCATTACTTTGGATCAAGCAGCAAGCTCAAAGCTTAGGACTGCAAGTTGTAGCTCTTCAAAGAGTAAAACGGGTGGAAGATCTAGGCCCTCTTCTGTGCTTTCCTTTATTTATTTATTTATTTATTTATTTAAAGGATTTGTATGTTGTCTTTCCCTGATCACAGAGAAAACTAATGCCTTTGCTGCTGCACCATCACTTCATCAATTCCTACTTGATATAAAGTTCTTTTATATTTTTTCTTACAGAATGACACTGAGTTTTGTCTGGCTTGCTTCTCCTTCTCCAGGCTGTCTCTAGGTTGTCATCACCTCAAACACACTCTTCATTAAACCACACCAAAAATCTCCATTCCTACAGAAGAACTGACTCCATATATCCTTTACGTTTGTCACTGATATAAACAAACCAAATATGGGCATATATTTCAGCTGTGTGCCTTCACAAATGAACTACCAACATAAAAGCACACATAAACCCTACAGACTCTAATATCTGCTTAACAGACCGTTAAGAATTTGATCTAAATTACATGATTAGAATCAGAACTGTATTTCTTTCTAGGTTCTGACTTGTTCACTTTTATAAAAAGAGGATGCATAAACTGAAAGTTTCAGCTGTTCTGAGACACAAGTCATTACAAAAGAAAATGTTTACAGTGTGAAAAAGCACACACCTTAAGGTTTTGCGACAGAGATAGTGAAATAACAATGTCACATTACAGGGCTCTTGAGAGCTTTACCTGGATTACTATTTCATTAACTCATGTTGTACGATATATGGGTAAAACACAGGGCTATGGGACTTCTGAGTTTCATTTTTAACAAGAATTTTCTGGTTTAGACTTGAGAAACGGAGAAAGTAAAACTAAAATTACAATATATTAGCAGCCTAAGGCCCCAAGAAGAGATATTCAAGCAAATATGACATCGCATCAGCAGGAATCTCTGCTCAAAAATAATTTTAGATTCAAAATATTAAAGAGGTTTCTAACCAGCAGAGGTCATAGTTTGGAAAAGATTCCCAAAAGAGTAGTTTTGGCAAACTATCAAACTGTTTTAAGATAGCTCTTGTAGTTGTGAATACAACTTCATTATGTGTTTGCCTATGAAGGTAGGAGGATGGTCTCAGGTTTACCTGTGTAGGCAATGTTAAGAAAACACCTGACAACGTTTGGTAAGATGTGCCTTCCTGCACATATCACCATAAAAATGCTAAACAGCGACTGAAGTATTCTAATGTGCAGCACCAGAAAAGCACCTGAAACAGCCTGGGAGAACTTGAGGATGTGGTTCCAAGACACTTATTTTAGTACTGGACTGAAAAAAAAATTACATTCCAATAGTGGGTTCATACAACCAGATCTGGAAGCTTGCCCTTGGGATTCAAAGCTACAGAACAAATGACAGCTTAGCCCAGAGCATGTAGGCTAAAGCACATGAAATCTAAGAAGAGTAATGGCATGTTATTTGGTATGGATTTCATTAGGAGGAAAGAATCAGCCACTAACAGATCTCCCTTGTGATGACTGTTTCTCTCAACTCTAGTATTAATCTTCTGACACTTGTGTGACAGTGTGATCACACCAGCGTGAGCTTCTCATATTCAACATCCTTTAGTCTTTTAATGATTTCACATGAAGAGCCTTTAAAAAGCCTAGATACGCTGTATTTCTCCAGAGGGAAAACCGTGAGCAAAAATACTTACAGCTTTCTAACAGCTTAGTGGCTTTTAGCAACTTGCCTTTAGGACTTTTCCTCTGATTGTTCATTCCTATACAGCTAATGAGGCACTGTTTCACTCTCCCATCCTAGCCATCACCTATAGGTGTAGTGTGGTTTGAGCAACTGGTTATCAGAGAGGAATATCTACTCATGAAAGATTGAGACACTCATTTCAGAAGGATTTCTAGTCATTACCTCAGGACCTATAGCAATTATTTTCAAAATCATTCAGTTGTTTTGGGCTATTAAAAACAAAAACTTCCACTTTGCAATTAGCCTGCAAACACAGCAATGCTTTTCAGCTGGTCTAGCGCTTCTACATTATCATTCATTTGCTTCTTTTGGCAATGCTCAGTCATGAACATGAGTAACTCAGCCATCACTACACTATTCTTGACAGTACCTTTAAATTTAAGTAAAGCCTTTTGATAACCCTTTGACTATCACCTTATCATGGCCTACACACACACACACAGGATCCTCTAATTTTGTTAGACAACTATAAATTGCAACTCGCTCTCTATTGCAACTGAGCTTGCAGGAAGGAGTTTGGATGTAGTTCAGATGTTAGCCTCCTTGCAAAACATTTAAAATCCATACTGTACACTGGTTTCAAAATGGACTTCTGTGCCAGAGCATTCTTTGAGCTACATTCTTGGAACCTCCTAGAATTTTTCTAAATTTTCATCCTAAAAAATACGTGCAATTTGTGCTTTACAAAGTCTCCCATGCTCATTAAAGATGAAAGACCCTCCCCTGTAAAATATCAACAGTATCTCTCTGGTGTATCTCTCATAGAAAACTAAAATTTGATAAAAGTCAGCACTGTACAACAGTGAACTCCCTTTAAAATGAGTGATAATGTAACAGAAAAATTTTCTACTACTGTGTTTTACCTACTAAAATAGAAAACAATTTTTTTTTTTTGTCCCTCAAATCAGTTCCAACTCAAGATTAAGAGCCTAAATGAAGTTACTTTGACTTCTAGTTGCAAGTTCTCAACAAGAGGGAGAGTATTAACAAAAACTTGTGCATCTGGGCTAACATCCTAGCGGAGAAATTTGAAAGGATAGTGGAAAGAGAAGGCAAGACAGCAGCTTCTGCAGCAAGGCTCACCTAAAAGCAAAGCTCAGCCGATGCTGTTCCCCGCTCTGCAAGAGGCAACTACCATGAGCTGCATCCCATCCTGCCAACCACCCCGCCTTTAGAGGAAAAAAAGAGCACAGAAGCAGCATCGTTGCAATTCCCACAACATGTATCTTGGCTTTCACTGATGGTTTGACTAACGTCCTGAGAATAACATCAGTCACCTCTAGAAAGCATCAC
Organism: Tinamus guttatus; assembly: GCF_059628265.1. Taxonomy (NCBI): domain Eukaryota; kingdom Metazoa; phylum Chordata; class Aves; order Tinamiformes; family Tinamidae; genus Tinamus; species Tinamus guttatus. Next base: position 4,252,419 of record NW_028288594.1, on the reverse strand, counting down.
TGATACTTAAATTTGCAAGATTCAGAACCAATACTAAAGCAGAACTGTGTATATAAAAGGCAACTGATTTCTTTCCAACCAGGTGTCCTCACTGAAACGTTACTTAAAACCCATCCAAGTTGTTCCTCTCTGCATCCAGCATCACTGCCAGCTACAAGCTGCAGAATGCTCAGAAAAACAATCCTAGAGAATGAGAGAAAGTCAGAGAATGAGAGCAAGTCAACTGGATCTTTTCTGCCTGTACCATGTCCCTTGAAGTAACAAAAATTAAAAATAAAAATAAAAAAAGAAAGCTTATCTCATGTTTCTTTCAAACAGGCAAAGGATGGCAGGCAGCTTTTATTTTCTTTTCCAGTGGCAATTGCCCGACTTGGCTGGAGCAGTTCTAGCTCTTATTTGCCTCTGAGGTGGAATCTGAGTAAAGAACAGAATGGACTCGGCAAGCTGCCCTTTTCCTGGTGAACCAAACTGACTTCTGCTGGGATTTAAAAACAAGCAGCTCTCAATGAGTCACAGGAGAACCAAGCGAGTGGTGCGGGGAAAAAAAAAAAAAAAAAAAAACAACACCACAAACCAAAAGAGCCAAGGTGTGGCTCCCTCCCGGAGCAGAAATGCCTGCACTGAATGGAGAGTTTAGGTCACAGTTTGCATGGAGAAAATGCACGGAAAACAGACAGACTATGTGCCAATGCATTCCAGCAGCCAGTCACACCTAATGTTATTGTAGGATGATTTCTCCCACTTATCCAGATTATTTGGTTTTACTAAAATATTTGTTTTCTTCTCTCCTTTCTCAAATGAACTTATTTTCAGGCAAACTACACATCACTCAATCTCCAAAATACTTTATATAATCACCATCCTTGAGTAATTTGAAAAAGTAATTAACTTAGGTAATTTGTTGCATTGCACAAACAAACAAATGTAATTTAAATGACTTCAGGCTATATCAGCCATGTAGCACTTCTGTGCAGGAAGTCTGCAGTGCTCAAAAAGGGTTAGCCCAGCCCACACCTGTTTTGCATTATACTTGACACACACAGAATTTCAATTATGATTCCAAAGCCGTTTATATTATGCTCAATATATGGCCCTTCTGTTGAACTTCTGATAAAATGTTCCTGAAGTTCTGCAACCTCCCTTCTTTTAAGCTAAGTTTGATATTTCACACATATGGGAAGTGCAGTAGCATCCTGTGTCAGCTGACTTACTGGAAAGAAAAAAATCTTTGATCGCCAAACAGAAAATGGAAATTAACTGTAAATAATATCAGACATGGCCAGCAAGCTGAAAAGTGATACCTACTACTTCTTCTAAGAAGGAAAATTAAAAAAAAAAGTTAATTCTCTAATCATCCTTTATGGTATATTAGGTAAAAATTGTGACTGCAAAAGAGTATAATAGGATTTATAGATAGAAATAAGTTGTGCACTAATTTCTACTTCAGAGACTTTGATCACTTCAGCAAAGGAGTCACAGGTGGCTTTTATACATGCTGAACAATCTATTTGGAGAGCGTAGGAGTTAGCTTTTGTCTTTTATTGACCTAAACATTGATTGGGTAATTTTGATCATTTGTACATTTCTAGATAGATTTTTTTTCAGATAAATTGGATGTTCAAGCAAAAATCTCTTCAGTGATGAGGTACTAAAATTTATCATAATGCTGCATTTGACAGCTTTTAGATTAATCCTGATGTAGTTTGTGGATGAAAAGTTCAGATCATGTAACTGGCAGCATTTAAGTTTAAGCTGTCAAAAGTTCTGCAAGATCAGGCTGCCAATCAAAAAAATACATTGCACAAGGTCCTGATGTCACCTCAATGTCTAGTAAAGCTTTGCAGTGACAGATTCTTTGATTACAAAACCCTCTAAGGGTTAATTTCTTGACACTGGGAAAATCAACACACCTTTAATGCCCATATAGTGTTACTGCAGTTATGCCAAACAGCTTGCTGGAAGCTGTATTATTCACATGTTCAAAAGATAGCACCAATTTAGTCAGGAAGCATTTATTAAACAGAGGTACATATTACTAATCTGAAAAACTGAAATAACAACTCATTTCTAGATAATGTTCTAGTAAAGAACAGAAACAACTATTACTCAGCTGCGCCATAATGCAACATGAAATGGAAAACATTTATTACATCAGCACAAGCTTAAATTAATGTAAGAGAAGATGCTTAAAGCAAATCTTTTTCTCGTGCTCCCTATATCAACGTGAAATGTTTGCCTAAGCTGTACTCCCTTGACATTTCCCAGGAAGGCAGTGACACCACAAGCAGTTCAAATGCCATCTCTAGCCTTTTTTTTTTTTTTTTTTTTTTTAACTGTGGGAAACAGACTGGATGTACACTGTCTCATACTAGCCATTTGGGGTCAGCAGCAGCATTTGCTATTGACTGCTGTGCCTGAAGTCAAAGTCATTGGTTACCTGATTATTTTTCTCAGTATAGAATGAAGCACCTTGATTTCTTCTGAATGACTAAAACTAGGCAGGTGGCCTCCCAGGGCTTCACAGAACCTTTCTGCCTCTTCCCACGTCCTGGTCCTCAGCAGTCTTTCACTGTGGAAGAACTTCACAAGAGCCAAAAATCAGAATGAAAAATAGAAGAGGCAACAGCACTTCTGAAGTGCCTGCATGACTCAAATATGAACATAGTGTGCAGGAATGAGTAACAGGCATTTCCATGGGGAGCACGTTGGACTTTAAGTTTGACATTTTAACAGTCATTGTATTTTTTAAGTTTTGTTTGGCAACAGCTAAGCTCTAGAGCATAGCTAATAACATTTATTTCAAATGCTCCATCCTCAGTTTGACAAAATATCTGCTTTTCTTTATCAGAAATATTTTAGAAAACACCACTCAACTCATTCCAAAATTGCAAGCCAAATTACAGGTTTTACAGGATGTAACATACACCTCAGCTAACACATTCACTTGATCCCTCCCTCGCCTTCTGTCCGAGGTGACTCCTATTAGCTGGGTGTGCTACACCCACGTGCTTGCTCAGTAAGAGTTTGGGAGAAACTGCCAGGGCCGCCTGTCACATCCCATCAGCAGGACAAGGCCAGCTCTGCCGAACATCAGCTAGATCCATCCACCCAGGATCCTTGCCTGTGCCCTTGCTTTTCAAGCCAAGTTGCCCCACTTTGCAACACAAGCTGTTTCCAGTACAAGATGGTAGAAGAAAATAAATATCCAACAGGAATAACATTTTACCTTGTAGCAGGCGAGGCCAGATCCATTGTGCCACCCAGGAGGACAGGGATCAGTTGGCTTTGGGAGCACTTCTGGTTCCTTGGGTGGTCCAATGTATTCTTTGCAGATAGAAAATGCTTTAGTGATTTTACAGTCTTTAGTTTCCCACTTTCCAAGGGACTTCCCACTGGACATGGCCACACATCCTCCGGAAATCTCTAAGATTGAAGTCAACAAAAGGAGCGTTAAAATATTGATTGTTTTCCTCAAAATGAATGGGTTTCTAGATAACCACTTTACCTCAGTCTTGGGAATCCTTTAACACAGTACTGCACCACTAGTTCAATGTCAAATAATAACAATTTTTTTAACTGTTAAAATTTACCTGGTTGCATTGAATTCCAGTTAGTATATGTCACAGCTTCACTTTTTTTCCCATCCACCTCACCCCAAGAATATATTCCTGATTGGCTAATATCTTGCAAGCCGATCCAGAAGTATTTTTCTTCAATTTTGCTGTATTTTCTGATCAGACTGTTTATAAATTCTTGTTCAAACCTGAAAATGTAAAGATTAATTAATGTCAATATTCAAGAGACATCTGAAGCTAACAAGTCAATTTGAAAAGCAGACATGTTAGAACAATTACTTCAAGCAGTTGTCCAGGCAGTCCAATATGGACTGTATTCTACATTAATTGCATTTCTAAATCCTCTAGGGTAAATATTACCTTCTTTTAAGGGGTCAGCAGGCTGGGAGATAATATGCTTCCCAGAAGGCTCAATTCTGTAGGGATTTGCTTGTTTGTTTTACAGTGTGCAGCTCACAGAAGTCTTAATCACTGACTGAATCTTCAACATCTTACTGTAAAATACACACAGAAATCATAGAGCTGTACCTTACCTGCTCCTTATTGTAAGATTGCACTGTGCTCCAAACGATACTTCCGTTTTAAAAATCTTGTAACAGAAGTTTCCATGCCTCTCCCACTCCTGGTTAGAGAATAAAAGACATATTTACATACTACAGCTTAATTTAGACATTATGATCTATCCTGTCCAAGAAAGAAATCACTGCTAACACTGGCTGATGCCTGAGCTGACGTGCAGTATACAAAACAGAAACACAGTGCATCAGACATCCATTTGCTCAGCTAGGGAGGAAATGAGATATAAAGGATACATATTCCATGTCTGTATTCCAGATGAGAAACAGAAAATGAAACTCTCACATTCTAAGTTCCAAGGAACAATTCAACCACAGAAATAAAATACAGCACTGTTTCAGCTCAACTGTGCACAGAGTCTTCTGATTACTACGCACATTTAGAAAGAGGCACGGGGTGACAGCTAGTCCTATTCAAAACAATAGGAGTTTTGATGTTGTTGCACCAAGGCCAAGATTCAAACAGAGGAGTGATAAAAGGGTGACATTAGTGCTATGTTACTAAAAACAAACCAAAACAAAATTATATAGAAAAAATCTATGAACTTGCAAAAATGTGCAATTTTCAAATCTTTTCCCCTATATTTACAACTGAAATTTCAAAGAATATTAGTTTTGTTATAGTTTGTTACCTCTAGCCTACTAGTGCTGTTAATACTACAAAGAAAGCTACGATTCCTTGTGCTGGCAGTCTCTGAAGAGACACAGTGAAAATACTCTCAAGTTGTGCAGAAAGAGAGTGCACAAGTGTATTTTCTCTTACACATGGAAAAAGGAACCGAAGAACTTTGCAGTATCTGATAAGACCACCCCAAGACTGTTTAAAACAGAAAAGAAGTTTGAAAGCCTTATTTATGTTTTAACACGTGTTATACTAAACAAAGCAAAACTGTATTCGAGACAAAGAACAGAGATGGGAGCCAAATGAAACAAACAGGGACCTAATCTTTTTTGTTTATCAATCTCCACATATCCTTATGTTGCAAAATACTTTTCCAAAATTCAATTTAAGTAAAAACCACAAAGCATTAGTGATCTTTCATCCAGGAAAAAAAAAATCTTAAAAAAAAAATTTTAAACAAACAAATAAAATGCAACATCTCCCTCCTGGCTCTAAGCTCATACTTTCAACCATGAACACAGTGCTAATCTACTCAGTGTCTGATTAAGAGAAGATGAAGTTTACCAAATTTGTGCATGTATACATTGTATATTGTACACATTGTACATGCATTGTACATTGTATTCATATATCCTTTTTAAGCTAAAGTGTTTTACTGTTTTTCTTCTAGAGGTTAGCAGGCAAGAAGGTAGGGGAAATAAGCAACTTCATGCAGACTTCTGAACCAAGTGAAGGTAAAAAGTAGATTTTTATTACCTCTCTCAATGAGCAACTTTTATCCGATTTTGTTTCATTCAAAATCTCTCCTCTTTTTTTGCATACATATTTCAATTTTTCTTCACAGGATTTGACTTTCCACCGTCCCAACTGTTAGGGATAATGAAAAAAAAAAAAAAAAAGGTATTTCAAATTCTGAAATCTTGCTGTTTCCACAGTGCAGGCACCTGCTCTCTTGTGCCATTTCCAGGAGAACAGGATGTGATCCCTGACTCCCTCCTCTTGCCCTCGTCTTCCATGCACAGCCCCCATCCTTTTCTCTCACCTAGGTGTCACATCCTTAGACACGGCAGCCCAAATTGGGCCTGGAGAGGACTGAAAACAGCTTTTGCATTCAAAACCTCACCCCACCTTCTTCCTAGCACTGCACTCCAGACGCGCAAGGATGCAATAACACAAATGCAGAGTGACAGAGGTGACCTGCTGCCCCAGCAGCACCTGCCTCAGAGCTGGGAGCATTTTTTTTTTCCTCCTTTTCCTTCCAATTATTTGTGGCAAACAACCCCTCCAGACAGACTAGCAAGCAGTGGCTAAATGATGCTAATAAGTTTGCTTTTAGAAAGTGATTTTTAATGAAGATATGGCTAATTTACCTGGATTTTAAAGACTATTCCAGAAGTAAAAACAGCTATCTAATTTTCTCTCCCCTCTTTGCTTTTACATATATAAGTGTTGCCTCTACTATGATGAAAAAAAGACCTAAGAAAAAAGACCTAACAAATCAACACTTTATTCCTACCTCTCCTGAATATGCCACGCAGTTAGGAGTGCTGTTAAAAGGAACTTTTGGTTCATTCTGATCCCAGTAGGTAAAAAACACAGTTGAGCCATCTGACCATTTGAACAAGGTCGGCACTCCTTCATTGCTGAAACCCATCCACATTTCCTCTTTCACATCTGTAATTTTAAATGAAGACAAAACCATAGTTTCAGAATAATAAACAAGTTAACTGTAAAAGACCATGAAATCAGCAAAATTATTTTTCACTGTAATGAACAAAGTAAATGCTGCTATTTTTTTCTTCCAATGAAAACAGGGATTTGAGACATTTGTTATCTTGTTTCTTAAATTACACTCATGAATGTAAGTTTTATACAGAAGGTAACAAGCAATGGTGAAGAAAATAGAGAAATAATAAAGAAAAAGGATGAAGAAAAATGAAACCCTCATTCAGAATCTTATTTTAGAGTGCAGATAGAAAGATAACACTATGGAATACAGACAACATCTATTAGTTCAGTGACCCAGCAGTCAAATATTGACCCAGTTATCTATAATCCTCTCTGAATCAGAAAAATAAACAAAAACTATTAGGAAAATAGAAGGAGGTTAGTCCATTAAGGCATAAAAATAAATAAAACAGATCAAATTTAATGTGGACGGGGGGGAGATAGGGGGGAAAAAATAATGTCAAAGTATGTAATACACTAAAGTCAGTGCAATAATGCCTCTGAAATGGATGAAGTAATAATATTGCTCCACCAAGCCTCTACCATTTTACTTGAACCACTGATATATTAATTTCCATTCTCATAGTGATAATATTTGCTTTTCTCCTCCCAAAGAGCTAACAGAGAGGGACTGGACCTGAACACCAACACGTGGCACAAGCCCGCGTACAGCTCTGGCATGAGCTCCTTCGTTTAAAAGCTGCAGATTACAACCACCTGGAGCCCACAACACATTTTGTAATTAAGGTGCACAGCACTTGGCGTTTGACCTTTAAGCCACGTGTCCCCACTTACCTTCATGAAGCTTTGTAACAACCAGCTCCACATCTGCTAATGACTGCATGCTCATGAGGTCACCCTGCTTCTCCTTGCACGACGCATGCGCTACACCCCAAGCTGCCTCCTTGTTGACCAGCATGTAGCAAAAGCCATTGTGGGGAAGCCAGCCCGAATCACAGCGAGTCTCCAAGTGTCTCCAAAACTCTGACAGTAGAAAGAAAGTGAGTTAGAGGCCTTTGTTTTAAACACTGAATAGTTCACTGTGCCCTTTTTTTTCTCTCCAATATTTTAAATCTTGCAGCACCTCAAAAACAGCCAGAACACAGCAGAACGTGTTCAGAGACAAACAGCACAGCCCTTCAGTGCTAATGTTTTGAGACAGCACCACACTACAGTGAAGCAAGTACTCTTGACTGAGCAGCATTATGGGGATTAGCAACATTTTGGAGCAATGATGTGGGCACAAGAAGAAAGAAGTTAGCAGGAGTGAAAGTAAAAAGCTAGAATTTATTCTGGTTTAGTGTAAGCAAAAGGTTCAGAAGTAATTGGAGCAAGATTTCAGAGGCAAATAGAAGCAAAACCAGTTACTTCATTGCAAGGCAGCAGCTTCAACAAAAAGTTGGTTGTTTTGTTCTGGCAAGGGGGTGGCACTTCTATAGTGCATTATTATCCATACGCATTGCAGTACCATGCAAAAGACTACTTTCGCATCGCTCATAAGAAAACAAATACCCAGGTTTAAATATTTTTCTTCTAATATGAAATATAAAATAATTCAAAATATTTTATGTATGCTAAAAAGGTATATATTGCAAGTCTTGCTCGTTCAAGACATCATATAAAAGATGCCAATCTCACAAATGAACACTAGTAACACCTCCACATCTCCAATAAAGGATCCAGAAAACAGACAAGGATGGTTATCTGACAACTAGTTTTCTAGAAATCGTTTATATGTTTGAAGCACTTTAGTTAAATGTGAACTAATTTTTTTCCTCAATAAAGGCACAAACCTACCCAGGAGACACTCCATGATACTGTCCACCCTCAGGATGCTGCTTCAACCGTCTTACCCCAGTTCTCCCTATGTACAAGCGCAGTTTCATCTTTCAGTGAAGCTCTCCCACAAGAGCTCCACAGACTGGTAGGGCCAAAGCCCACGCAGGAGAGAGGGCAGTGCACGCAGGAAGGGTCAGACATCCAGGTGTAGGTGATGAGCCACAGATTGGATGCAGGTAGATGTCACAGGTGGGCAGCATGTATGTGTGTGTGTTTAGGGAGGCAGAGTAAAACCCTGATTTGTTTTGTTCTTCTCATTCTGTTAGCGACTGCCATTGCAAGATAAAATTAATGGGCCAAGTAAACATTAGACACTGGGCCAATTATCAACAGAGGCAGACTTGGCTTCCAGTGCTGGGCTTGGTTTCAAAAGACAGTAAGGTCACTTAACAACTTGCATTTCAATGCAGAACGTGATCTAAGCCCCAGGTAGGCCAAATTTTATGTCCATACCCCCAAACTGGGCTAAAAGCAGTGATAGGTAGGGACAAAGTACAACAGCTGTTGCAGACTTTCAGAGAATATGAAAGAAGGTACAAGGCATAAAGGAAAATACTACAAAGAGGGCAGATGAGAAATGCTTGGTGCGTGCTGGGAAATGCTTAGAGTATGAATGACAAAGCTGAGAAAAACGAAAGATTTTTGTGATGCATCATCTTGACAACAGAGAGTTTGGTTCTCATCTGCTTAGATACCTAAACACCACTGTGAAAACACTTGGGTAAAGCTGTCTAAGCAGTTTTGGGAAAAGGAAAAAGAACTTCACAAATTAACATTTCTCTCATACTAACATATAAAAACAAACACATGCAACATCGTCCTACCTGGCAATTTCAAAACCTTCTTTAATGACTTCTTGCAAATATAGGGAAGTGGAGTCCCACAGTGGTAACTCTGCCACTGACCCGAGGTGGCATTCATCACCACACAGCTAGTCTCATCCAGAGGGGTCAAATTCTGCATATCTATATACAGAAAGAAATAAAAATAGAAGAGCACAAGTCATCTAACAATAAGTTATGTTAGGCATCATTAAACTGCCTTTTTTTTCCTCAAATACAGAAATACTTAACATATTTTGACATATTACAGTAACTCATATTTGAAGACCATGCTTTAAATGAAGGCACCTGTCCTAGCATAGGTCCCACACAATGTTTTGTGAGACAGAAAGCTACAGAATCAAAGAAACCAGCCTCCTATTCCAATGTTTAATCCTATAACCATGAGAAATGTTCTGTTTACACTACAACAAACCCTTTGGCTGAGCACTTTCCCAGACTAAGCATATCTCTTTCTGCAGCCCTCAGTTTCCTTTGGCAGCCCTGGTCTAGCCCCACTCCCCCTGCAGCTCTGCACAAGGCCCCACATTAAAAACACTGCGAAGAAGAATTATCTTTGTAGCCTCTTTCCATTGGTACCTTTGGCTTTCTCTTTTGGTGAGCCCTGAGGAAACCCTCCCCCTGCACAGCACAACCCAGCTCAACCTCGCGGGGCCCATCCAGCCTTCCGCAGAGAGACTCCGCAAACACCTAACTGCTGACATGGGAGAGCACCAAGGAGACAGGCCCTGACCCCTTGCACAGGTGCACAGCAAAAGGACAAGAGGGAATGAGCACAGCTTACAGCAGGAAAATTCCTACTAGATGCTAGTAATGTTTTTTTTTTAAAAAAAAAAACACTGACAGGGTAGTCAAACACTCGGTCAAGTCAGCTGAAGGCGCTGCGAGATCTACATCCTAGGAGCCATTAAAAGGTGACTGGACAAAGCCCTGAGCAACCTGCTTTACATGAGCCAGGAGTGGGACTGGAGACTGCCAAAGGTCCCTTCCACTTCTCGTCATTCAGGGACCCTGGCAACTCAGCTACAGCACAACTTAGAGGTAAAATATACTTCACACACTGACTTCCCCTGGAGTAAAACTAACTCTCTTTTTTGTGCCTTCTTAGTGGTATTTTAGTTACAATGATCTGCTTTTATAACCATGAAAGTCTCCACTTAGAAAATAGAAATTTTTTAAAAATAAAGCCTCTACCAACACGGAAAATAGAAACTTAGCTCAAAGTAAACATTAATTGCAGAAAAATCATTTAGCATTATCCACCATTTAGCTTTCACCAGTATTCCAAAGAGTACAAATCATCAAATTCAAACCTCCCAAAAGTTGCATAACTCTCCTCCCAATGTCCAGTTCCTATTGCTTTTAAACTGCAGTTTTAACTTTCTGATGACAGGGCTAGCCCAGTCACCCAAGTAAAACCACCGACGTCAGAACACAGTTTATTGCACTTTCACACCTGGATGTTTAACTTCCAGTTAGCGTGCCTGCCAAGACTGCAGGCTGAATTATGCTCCTGAAACTCAGGACAGTCTAACCTAGCACTGCACACACTCCTGTAGTGTTGTGGGAGTTGCAGAAGAAGGGGCATCCAACAGTCTAAGTTGCAGAGAAGCCCTTAAACTTTCCGAAAGAAAGCCTGTATTTGGAAAAATCCTATAGAAAGCTCTTGTTAAATCATTCAAGAAAGTAACAGAAATCACTTCTCATTCCACAGATTTCATTTCACAGGCTAATTTTAAAAAAGTCAAATTTAGCTTGAATGGCAAGTAATATCAATTTCAGTATTCTGATTATTATTTCTCAAGGATTCTCATATATAAATAAGAGGTTTCCAAAGGTTTGCTACTTCTTTCATTTTCACTTAAAAACAAATTCAAGGAACCTTTACATCTAAAAACACAGGTTAGGCTCCTATGTAATGTCAACTCTTGCACACTTCAATAGCTGTAATATTTGTTGTAAGTTAATGCATTCTGTCAGCAAGAAATTTAGCAACATAATCTACAGCTGATAAAATGGATCTCAAAGATACTATTTAAGTTGCGTCTTTAATACAATTTATTACCTCAATTTTCAATAAATACAGAATTAATACAGACAGCAAGATTTACTGTTTGGGAAGAAAAGATGTTTCTCAATTTCTAAGAGAAATGGAATAAAAGTGTTTGCTTTGATGAAGTTCAATGGGAAAACAAACAAACAAAAAAATCCAGAAACCCCCAAAACCCACAAAGACAAATGATAGTTTTTGTGAATATTTTTCATAGCACCAGAAACATCATTACCTGGATGCCAGCTGAGAAAATTCAAGGGTTTGTGATCTGACCACTGCCAACCTCCAGAAACATCCAATTGATTTAAGCCAATCCAAAACATCTCAGCAATGTCATCCTTACCTAGATTTTTTTTTTAAAGAAAATAATTAGTATAAACTATTTATCTTTTATTGGTCACTTTTAATTTAAAAATGTCAACTGAAAGGGCATTCACCTGAGAAAAAAAATGCTACTACAATCTTATGTACAATTTTCTTGAGCCAAGAAAGAATTTCTCACATTTACCCAACCACTTCTCTTGTCTGAGAGCCTTCAAAAATTTATCATTTTTTTCTCATATTGCTTAAAACGTTGATTTCTCCAGGTCAAGCCTGAACATAAGTGAACATCATGATTTCATGATAACAGAGCAAGCTACTAACATGCTGCTAAAAATAAAATAAAATAAAAACACCCCCACTTGTTAGGAATATGAACAATAATGCGACAATATGAACTATAATGAAAGCACATAGCGAAATTAAACTAAATTGAGTTTACCAACTCATTTTTGCTATGCAAATTTAAAGCATCACAGGGTTTTAAGTATCAATAAGTTTCAATGCAGAATTTTAAGTCTGAAACTAAAATACTATCTTCACTTTATGTTATTTGTCAAGATTTTCTGGTATTTTCTTACGTCAATAATTACACCCACCTTGTATGTAACTTAATTCAGTTTCATCTTGGATGCTAAGTAGATCTCCCCCTTGTCTTTGACATGAAATATAAGCTTCTTTCCAAGAAAGAGCAGACTGCGTATTAAACTGGTAGCAACTTTCGGAGCCCGGATCATGTTCCCAGATATCATGACAACCATCCTCTGCTTAAAACAAGAACATGATACTTGTAACTATAACTATACTGAAATGGCATAAAGTAAAAAAAAAAAAAAAAAAAAAAAAAGAGAGAGTTTATATGCATATTTATATTAAAAACATGTGTACTGCAAAGTAATTGTGCACTGACTGCTCTACCAACGCTGCAGTAGAAAAGGCATCTGTTTTACCCAGTTTAACAGCAAGGGGCTGCACCAAGGTGGAGATATACATACATGAAGTGACGGGGCTCTTTTAGGATATCTATTTAGAAAGTCAACATGCCTGGTTGTAAGCAGAATCCCCATTTGCCGTCATGAGTGTAGTCTTCAGACGTGGAGCACCATTTGCCACCTGCGTGTGTTTCATCCTGAACGCACTCGTGATGCCAGCTCTTATTATACAGAAAAGGGAATACACAGGGCTTTCCATAGGAGTTCCCATCTCTGGTATAAATCTCTAGGAAAAAAAAGCAAGCAAAGAAGTAGGTAAAATCACCTTGGGGTGGAGAGGGCTGCAAGTAAGTGTTACTGTTTGTACAGACAGGGTTAACTTCAAGGTAGGCAAATCACACTTGTGGTCTGAAAATTCTATATCCTGTTGTTAAATGCAATACACTGCAATGCCAGAATTGAAAGAGGCAAGCCAAAAATATTTTTTTTGTACTCTTTTTCTTCCAAGTGGAGCATAACACATCAGAAGCATGCTTCTGTCTGGTAGACACGTTTTCCTAGGGAAATCCAGATGGTTTGCACAGAGCACTATGGAACAAGGTGCTAGGAAATGAATACATGCAAGAAAAGGAAAATGAATTTTGAAAGGGACCTACTGCACCTTTCATCTTGGCCACTCTGAACAGCTCAAATATAAAGAAAAGTCTGCTATCAAGTGGGACACAATGTTCACCATTTCTGCCAGATCTTCTTCTGGAATTTCAGACAGGATCAGGCTCCAGGGCAAGCGGGGAGGCTATTGGAGTAACGGAAACCAATGGCTCCTGACAGCCAAACAGGCTGCCAGCTAGCAGCACACACAAAATTTGAATGTACAGCCTACCAGGGAAGAAAATATCCTTAAATCCTCTCATTTAGGTTAGCAGCAAAACTCCCACCCACTGTGAAAAGGACAGCTCCAGTTCTGATGGAGCACGGTGGGTATTCCATAACCTGAAAGGGCCTCACTAAAGAAAGGAGGTGGGGGTAGATATAACTAAGAATTCGTTTAAAAAAAAATACGCACAACTGCGGAAATTCCATATTTTTTTCCTCCTTAAAAGTGGTAAAGTTGAATGCCAATATCTCACTGCAGCAGAACATTCTACCGCTTTGTCAATTAGCTCCTTTACGTGATTAACTTCAAGGAATTATTGGCAAAGACCTATAGCCCTCCCCAGGAATCTGTGCTTCTGCCAAGTGCCCTGCAAACTTACCACGGTAGGGATCTCGACATATGTCATCCGAGGAACTGTTGCTTCTCCACTGGTCTGACGCGTTTATGCTTGCGGTCACAAAAGTACCTTTGATGGTCACCTTGTACTGAGACGCTCCGAGGATGGACGCGTCGGCACATCGCCACCAGAGCATAAGCTCCGCATTACAGTCAACCATTTTCAGGCGGGACAGCGATTTGGTGAATATATCGAGGCCCAGACACTGCTGGGACCCCAAGTGGAAAAGGCGATTCTGGGAGACCCATTTCCACAAAGCTTCGCTCGTCTCCTCGCAGTCAGCTATCACTATCCGCGAGTTCTTAACCTGCATGCACTTGTTCAGGGCGTCGTGGCGAATGGTGAACGCATCGTTGTCTGTATGTGAACACACAGATTTTCACCTATAGGTGCAACTAAATATCACTTTTGCAGGAAGCTTGTTTTCAGAAGTGCATTCATGTTCTGAGATAAGATACCAGGGAAGTACACGAACTGCTGTTTATACATTATTCTATACTGCAGACGAGTAATTACTTTTTCCTGTTCTACTTACGGAACAAGAACAACAACAATTAAAAAAACCTTATTTCAAAGTGGTTACAAAATGAGGTGACAGATGAGACCTTTCTCTAAGCCCTATTCTATCAAAGAGAATTCTTTTAATTTTAATGAATCCTGATGGGATTAATCCTTGATCAATCTGCAACCTAACTGGGTCAAGAACATCTTCATGTCCACAGACATGACTAAATGCAGTGACACACAGCAGGCAGCATAAAAGCAATTACTAATAGTCTTCACTCGGCATTTTTCTTTTCTTAAAAATCTTATGTGATACACAGCATGATAGGCTCATATTTGAATTAGTTTGTGAGTACAACTGCAACATTGTTTATGGAATTTTTAAAAAGCACAATTTCTGAAGAAGAGTTTTCAGTTCACTGCAAAAAGCGCAGCGAAGCAGGGTTCTGAATATACTACGCAACGCAGCAGGGGTATTACTTGCAAAATTAGTGTATCATTAAAAAATGATTTTTAAAAGGTATGAATAGTTCTACCGAGGTAAGTTGACACATATGACAGGATAAAAACACTTCTATATAAAGTTGCAGGAAGTTTAAAATAAGTCTGGTTAAAAAAAAAAAAGCCCTAAAACCATTTCTATGCCACAAATAAAGATGTTCCCATAGCATAAAATTTCCATGAACCAGGCTGAAAATCACCTGTGCTGTCCCAGACCCACAGGGCTACTACTATGCTGCTTAAAAGGAGGAGTGTGTTAGGTAAGTTTAATAGAATATGCTGTCAATCACATTCCAACTGCCCTTGTATTAAAAAAAAAAAAAAAAAAAAAAAAAAAAAGTTAATAATAGGTTTTGGCTGAACAGCAAGGAAAATATTCAGTGATGTTATTCTGTGAATTTCACCACTATTTCCCAGTATGCCAATGAATTTTCCACTCTATAAATGCCAAATAGTATCTGAATGATACCGAGTTGGTCGAGCTGCAGAGAGGAATCTCTAAGTCAGCGACCTGCTTGAGCAACTTCTGCTAAATCGCACATTTTAACCAACCTTCTCCTTAACCCTCCTTATTAATTAAGATGGGGATTTCAACCAACAAATCTTGTTCTTGTGGTCTCTCGTTATCCTGTGCTTTTTCAGCATTACACCCATTTTTGCTACCAGTTTTTTAATCTCTCCCCTCGGGACTTTTTCTTTTTTTTTCCCACTTCCCGCGGCACGTCCCCTGCACCCGCTTTCCTCTTTCATCATTCGCTTCTCAACCGTGATTCTGACAGCAAGACGAGAAACCGCCGCTTTCCAAAACTCCCCTCTCCAAAAACACGCTGACACGAAGCCGCAGGTACACGCGGACGCTGCGCTGGTTCCCAGCGGCTCCCTCGGGCACTGGAGGAGCCTCCGCGCTGGGCAAGGCGAGCAGCGCTTCCCCCGACGCTGCCCGCGCTGCTCCCGGTCGCCGCCCCAGGGGCGCCCACCCCGCGACGACGGTCCCTCCGCGGCCGCGCAGCGCCCGCTCCGTGCCGCGCGGCAAGGTGCGCGCCCGCTTACCTGCGCCGCCGCGGCGCGCCGCGCAGCAGGCGAGCAGCCAGGCGAGCAGCCAGGCGGCCCAGCGGCCCCCCGCCGCCCGCGCCATCCCTCCGCGGCGCGCAGCCTGCGCGGAGCGGAGCGCACGGGGCTCTGCCGGCGAGCCCGGCGCGGGCAGGGAGCGGCCCCATTGGTCCGCCCCGCGGGCAGGGAGCGGCCCCATTGGTCCGCCCCGCGGCGCGTCACTTGTTGCCAGGAGAGCAGCGGCGCCGCGGTTGGGGCGAGGTGTGGGGCGGGCGCGGCTCTGCCGGCAGCTGGAGTTCGTAGTAGGGAAAAGACTTTGACAGGGAGATCTTCAGTGGAAGAATGAGGAAAAGGTGAGGGAAAAGAGAGCTGCTGGGGAGAAAAGAAGGAGAGAGGAGGAAATCGGAGGAAAACCGAAGGCGAAATGAGGAAAACTGAGGAAAACTGAAGAAGAGGTGAGGAAAACTGAGGGAAAGTTGAGAGAAACTGAAGGGGAGTTCGGAGAAACTGAAAGAAAGATGACGCAAAAGGTGGAAAATGAAGGAAAGTGAAGGAAAGTGAAGAACCAAACCTGCTTCTCCTGCAGAAATCAAAATTAAACTAGGAGGAAAAAAAATAAAGTTACAAGGGATAGCAAGAGAAATTGTTAAGAGGGGGGATAAATGAAGAAAAAGTGAAGAACTAGACCTAGCTTTCACAAAAGTAAAAAATAAAAGTAAAAAATAAATAAATAAAAGGGAAAGGAAAGCGAAAGTGTAAGTGGGGAAAGAAATGGACAGTGCCAGGAAACCCAGAGGTGGTGCCGACTGGCTGCTCCAGGAGAGCCCCTGAGCAGGGTCGCAAACCCGCAGCTCTCGGAGCCCTCAGCCCCCGTCCAGCCTCGAGGGTGCAACGCAGAGACCGGCTTGGCCATAACCACCGCATCTAGCATTAGCAGCTGAAATTATAGCTCTGTCCGAGCTGCTGCTGCCAGGGAAGCGGGGCGGAGGGAAGGGGACTGGGAGCAGTTGAAATAACTGCTGCTGAGAGTACGATGAGGCTGGATAAAGGAGGTTACAGATACCAAAAATAAGACGCAGAGAAGTGGTTGGCCTGAAGGGAGAGGGGAGAAAAACATACAAAGTGAAATTGTGCCTGTTTATAGCTGTGTCCGTCACGTAGGAGTCTGCACGCTCGGCAGAGATTGCAGGAGCTGGGGGTGCGTCAGGCTGGGAGCCGAGCAGAAAGCCAACAAAAACAGGCATCTGTGGCAAAGCAAACGCTCTGTCCTCTGGAAACGGAAGAGTGGGACCTTGCTGGGAATGCAGGAGCTTTCAGCAAGGAGAAAGCAGGAGAAGTCAAAAATCAGGTTTTAGGCAGGGAGGGGTCTTAGAGCTGTAGCAAAATTGAAACCCTGCCACAGGAAAGTGCTGGTTTTCTGGAAGAGAAACACTGAAGAGTCCACGTCAAGAGTAGAAGGCAGAAATTCCCCACTGGAGAGTCTAATGCAGAAGCCAGCTAGTGAAACTAAAATTAAATGCATAGTGGGACATCATGTCTCTCTTCTTCATAAAAGGCACAGTAACAAGAAGCACAAGTCCTGAGCCCTGCCCCCATGGGAATCTTTCTGAATGCATGTTTTTTAGCTTAATAACTGACTGTCCTGTTTGAGTATGGAGAGTTATAGGGAGTTCAATTTTTAAATCAGCAGCATGCACTGTGTATTTACCAGACATATATATGTATGTAAACAAATGCATATATTAATAAGGACTAGAGGCTTTCTTAAGAGCTCGTAACATATGCATACTCTGCAAAATGCACTTCTAACTTAATATCCTTTTTCATTTATGAAACTCCATGCTAAAATAACCAGGTATAGCATGAGGCCCTGATCCTGACTCAAGAATTGAAGAATGCCTAAAACTGTGGAAGAAAGTTGTTTGTAGTGCTTTGCACCGTTTCAGCTCTGCGTCTGTGTGTGTGTGTGTGTGTGTGTATACACGTGCTCTAACCTTACTCTGTCATATATTAGCATAAGATACACAACGCACTGACTCCTTTTGCTCACCCAAATACATCCCCTCTCTCTGCTCCCCAGTCAGGCAGCGCCAAATGCGGATACAGACTCAGACCTGTGCACATGCTTGAGCAAATGGCTTTACACACAAACCAAGGAGCCAGTATTTTGATGACAAAAGTTACAAAATAGAACATTACTGAAAACCACAACATATTTCAACATGTACACAGTAGTTTCACTGCTTTTTATATCAAGGATGTTAAAAAACCAGACTTTTTAGCTTTGTTATTCCTTCCTGTTTGTCTTTGTGAATATATAAATAATTGCAGACAATGTTCTGAGGTCCATGGAAATTATCAGATAAATTCTCACGTGCAAGGTGTGGTTTTTAGCCTTTCAGTAACTTTGCACAATGTCTCTCTGCTTAATGATGCCCAGGTTCCAGACACTGATGCCACGCACTCCCCACTAAAGCAAAGGCCTTCCATTCTACCTGCCAGCCTGTGCAGGGCAAAACCCACAGTGGCAATGCTTATCTCTGTATCTCACTCTCATTTATAGACTGATGCTACAGGAATGAGAAGGATATGGACGCTGAAAAGTATCATTTGGCTAGAGCAGCTTGGTTGAGATCTAAAATAGCAAGACCAAATTTTCCTTGTGGAAGGATGCTCCCAAGAACCAGGGGTTGCGTCCCAAGAGCTCAACCAGAAATCCACACAGCACACCCAGATCAAACAGCCCCCGGGTCTATTACCGGACTACCAGTTGCCACCGCTAAATTCCAGGCTGCTGGCTGCTCTCCTGGGAAGAGTCAACATGCTTCTATTTGCATAAAGAGTTGGTGCATATCGACATTTATACAACCTGTACCTGCTTCTGGTGTGCTAGGTAACACTCGTATGCCCATTTGGAGAACAACACTTGGAAAGTCCTGCTATTCCTCAGCTCTTATGGTGCAGCTTCTTTCTCTGGGATCAAAATGGTGAAAAGCTCTCTTCCCAAAGGAGACAGCACTCAAAGGCTGTATCTTGGATACTGGGATCAGGCCGCCAACCTTCTTCTGCTGAACTTTCTGACCCTCTGACCAAAGCAATGTGTCCCCCTCCAGTGGACAAGTCTTCTCCTCCTCTTGCCACTCATGCTTTTAACCATGCCAGAATAAAAAATAGAAGATTAAAAAGATCCCTCCTGAAGGTGCAGTGTTGTTAAAGGAGCAGTCACTCTGAAAAAGGAAGAAAAAAAAAAGAGAGTGTTTTAGGGTTTTAGGGTGTTTAGGGTTTATCATAGCCTTATCAATGTGAGTTCTGCTTTTGATGTGAGCTGCGCAGGCACATTACTCACAGCATAATCAGTGAGCAATTTCTGTTTTGCAAATCACAAACATCATCACCGTGCCAGAAATACCCACAGCTCATCGCAAAGCGGCACCAACAGCAGAGCAAACTTCAAGCATGCCTGCAGAGATAACCAAAAACAGAATTTCAGATGCAGAAGGGACTCCACCACAGAGGTAACAGCGGTGCACGGCAGCCTTTTCTATTGCTCCCAAGCAGATGACTTTGCCTTTACAGTTGCCTTTGGAGGTGCCAATGTCATGACTAAGAGCATTGTTTTCTTAGCAGGATTATTTCTTGCTCATAAACAAATATTTCCCTTGCTTTTATGCTCATATGTTTATTACAATAGCGCTACCCACAGAAAGTGTTAACACCTGCCTATCTGTAGATCTCCACCTCATCTCTCTTCTGGTAAGCACATTATATAAATGCTTTATGTGTGCAACCACCTTCCTGCTTTTTCAATCAACACAACGTGATCCAGTTTTTCTGGCTAGATTGAGTACATCCCCATATCACCAAGCACAAAGGCCGTGCTAGAGAAGGACTTACTACCTCCAGCATCTCCCAGGAGCGGGGAGATGGCAATTTCGGCCCTTCTCTATGCCCCAACCACTGTCTTTTAAACTGTGGCATCTCAACAGCAAGCAATGGTTGTTTAGGGCTTCTTGAACCTTTCAGTGGTTACTGCTTGCAAAAGCCAGGCCTTTGGAGAAAACAAAAACAAGAAATCAAATGAAGCCTTACAAGTGTTGCTGGTGCAGAGGAAGCAGAGGTAGTGGAGAAGAAGAAAGGCAAAGTCCCCAACAAAGCAGCCAGCAGAAAAACATTTCAGGGCTACCTAAACTCTGCTCCCAAGTTTAATATTGAGACATGGCTCTGATTTTAGTAAAATTCCTGCTAAGATTTAAGAGCATGAGCCCTGGATATGATTGAAAATAACCACAAAATACTCAGTGGTCATGATAAAGTTTTCAAGCTGTAACTTTGGTTTACTTTGCAGTCCCTCCTAGATGGTTGGTTTCTTTGTGGACACTCTATTTCCTGGCCTGTGTTTTTTTAACTGGTGGCTGAGGAATTAAGTATTTTTAAACTTTGAAACTATTTTAAATTGAACTAATCTATTTAGCTTTTAGCAAGAAGGGAGCCCAAAGAAAAACAGTGTTTTTTGTTGTTGCCCCAGATTTCCGCTTTCATTTACCGTAGCCTAAACTTTTAACACGTTATGAAACTGTGGTATTGCACAGTAAACTAGAAGTGAACTTTCACAATTTCTCAGATGATTTTTTCTGTATTTCTTACATCTCTTTAACAATCTGTATAAGAATTTTTAGTATGAATTTCAAGTTTTTGAGTTTTTCGCAGGGCTCGAAGGGAGAGTTAGTGTTGGAATCCTTACCTCTAAGTCTCGTAAAGATTCATCATCTAAAAAAAACAAACAGGCCTGGCCTTTACTTCAAGGACTGTGTTTTCTCCAAGACAGGTAGGTAACATCCAAAGTTAAGAAAACAATTACTCTAATCTCAGCTCCCTTTTTAGTCAGCTGAGCCTGCGCCGGCCTTTGCAGCAATGCGGCAGGTTCTGTCCTGAGTCAAATGCAGATTAGGCAAGGCCTGCTGAAACTCTAGAAACAAGTGTGAGAAACAAGGCAAGGAAGGGTGAGTGGCCAAACACACTCGCCTTCATCGGAGCTGTTTATGGCAAGGATCTTCCTGCATGTGTGTGGGTTTGGGAATGATTCCTGCTGGGACCTCTACATGCTCCTGGAACAACAGCAAAATAATAAAAGAAGAAGCTTAACATTAAGGGAGCTTCTTAAAATCTTAAAATATTAAATTATATTCTTCTGTAGCACTTTTAAAAAGACTCTCTGATATCTGTACTGTGAGCTTTTAATGGAAATTGTGTCTTGCAGTAGCAGCTCTACTGACAGTGTTAATATTCTCAATCTCCTCAAAAGCGGTTTTCCATTATTACTTTGGCAGTAAATGATTCGTACTGGAATTATGTATGTGGGATCTGGAAACTCATGTAATATTTTGTACCACATCATTAAATCTGTTCCAAAAAACACTTAGTTTGAAGGAATGGTTTAAAAGATCATGAATGCAAATTTAGGAAATATCTTTAGGTAAATAAAAACTCTTTCAGATCATAGAGCTTTTAAAATTGAATAAAAAGAATGCTTTTTTAAAAACATCCAAACCAGATCAGTTCCTAAAAAAGAGCTGGGGGGCACCTTGTGGTTTTGATCCTTGCGTGAAATTCTGGAGGCAAAATTTAGCTCCTGGGAGGGAAGACGAGCCCCTCTCCAGCAGCACCCTCCAAGATGCCCCACTGCCCCGTATATGTCCAGAAAGCAGCAGACTCTCAGTGTGTGGCTGAGAGGATGGTATAAAGAGCAAAATTTCAGATTCATGTTGACTTCAGAGCATTTCTAAAAATACAAAGAGTCTGTATAGAAAGGATGACCTTCATCGGGGACTATACTGCTGGCACTGAAAATCAAGAAGGTTGTGATTAAGGAGCAGGTGTGGGGAACAAACAGTCCAGTGTGTTTCTGCAGTGGACAAAGACATAAAATTTCTGCATTTTCAAGCGCAGGAGAAGTCAGAGAGTAGAAACAGAAAATAAAAATCAAGCAGAATACCTTTCAAATGGGAGATAAAGAAGGAACCAAACCCATCAGACACACACACTTCTACACAAATGCTAAAAAAAAAAAGAAGTGAAAGTGAATGGGAACAGCTAGCCTTACATTGAAGACGATGACATTTTTCAAAAGGGGTGACAATACAGAGATGAGAACAAGAAACAAAAAGGAGCAGCTAGGAACAGTCAATTCTTACAGCTAAGGTGGAATTTCCTGAAGGATTCCATAGAGGAAGTGCAGCCTCAGTGCGTGCCATCTGCCAAGCCTCGAGAAAGTGGTGGGAGGAAGTGAGCACAGCTCACAGCACCTAAGGGAAGTTATCAGGAACAAGAAGCTGAGGTCTTCTCCAAGTGAAGAAGACAAAAGGATTGTGAACTGACAGGTCAGGAAAAAACATAATGAAAGGGATAATAACAAGTCTGAAGAGATGCTAGGAAAGGGGAAAAACACTATTATGAAATCCTTTTCTAAATACATTGAGCCCAAGAATCCCAGCCAAACCTGATGGATCAAATGACAATTGCAAAGTAAAAAGGTGACCAAAACATTTGTAGAGAAACTAAGAGATTTATTAGCATAGGTTGGGGGCGAATAACAGGTGATTTCTGCATTTGAATCATTCCTTCTGGGTGGGTTAGTAGGGACCCCGTCTCTGGACGGAGTCCAGAAACTGACTGCACAGAAAGACAATAATCCAAAATATACAGAATAACAAATGTCCAGGACTGTATGATAGCCCAAGGGAACACGGGTAATAAATAGCAGATCTACTAATGGCAGTGCATAACCCTGCTCTTGAACTTTTCCCTATGCCTGGAGACCAGCATAGGCCAGCAATGTGACACTAACCTCTGAAAAAAGATATCGGAGGGAAAATAAGGGATGGCAGGACGGCAACCTTACAAGGCCAAGCAGTAGAAACAGCAACATAGGATAATATTACTGTGCACCTGAATAAATACATTTTATTTGGACAGTGTCAATACATCTTCCGTAAAGGCAATGTTTACCTCCCAGGCCTCTTAAGAGCTTTTTGACAAGGTCAGCAAGCTTGTGGCATGGGTGGTCAGGCTGATACAACCCACCAGTGATCCCTTGAACAAAACGAAAGCTCCCCCTGGGTGAAAAGATCAGCAGGTACTCCGAAATGGAACTTGCTGTGATCACACTACTTAGTGATTCAAAGTGGGGTTGTTGTAAAGAAGTTCTTTGCATCATTCTCTTAGCATTTTTCAGAGACAGAAACTAGAATATCTTTTGTCATTACTCACAGCCTACATGAAGCTGGGGCTTGAACAAGAACTACCTGTCCCTGACTCAACACTCACACAACCAAGATAGAGTTTGTGGGTGGACAATGCATACAAATGAGTTTACGGAATTTATCTCTGTGCCTGACACCATGGGGGAAACGGGGAGAGAACATGAGAGAATTGCTATTTGCTATTCATTGCTGCAAAGCACTGCTGGTGAATTGGCTTCATGCGTTTGGATGAGAATACGAGGGAGACTTTGGAAGATGAAGATGATGCAGAACAGTGTAGATCACTCATGACTCAGATCTGCAGGGCTCTGAACATGCACTAATTAATTTCTAGAAAAAAAAATCCAATGTTGCTTTTAAACTATAAAGAACAATTCAGGATTTTGTCACAGCAGAGATCACTATATCACGTATGACATACTGCCCTTGTAGAGATCATCAGTTGTGTCCAAACTGACCCAGTTCTTGGCTTTGATTTCAAAGTCTGGTTTGTTTGCTTTTTTTTAAAAAAGAATTCTCAAACATGTTTTAAAATCCACTTGCCTTTCTTTGCTAAAGCTGTTAAGGTATGGGTCTGCTCTTTATAGTATCTTACAGAAGACTTACCTCACAACACTGCATGAGTACGTCTGGCTGTGTTGTTTTAAATGCAGAAATGTAATAATAGCATATATAGTCTCTAAAAAAAACTATAGGACTATTATCACTTTTCAAGCCATATCCACATCTGTATTCTCAGTATATCTAAACAAATCTCAAAGTTAAAAAAGAAAAAAGAACAACAAAATTGAAATAGTGTAGAAAATACAGCTGCACATGGGAAGGTAGAACTAGTGAGCGCCTCGCTTCTCTTTAAACTTAATCAATGGACTGATTCCCCAGGGATGCAGCTAGAGAAAGAGAAGATGCTCTGGAAGACCCAAATGCAATTCCTTTTTTTCTAAGGATCTGAAACAATGTCAGACAAAGTGAATTCAGTAACTGTCAGCTGAAAGCAAGTTTTCAGTTCCTCCTGCTAGGGCTGATCCACTTTACTACAGCAGAACCTGGAATTTAGGTATCCCTTTTCCCTTGTCTCCCAAAGTGAGTACTGTTACCACTGGACCACAGTCACTCATATTCTCATTGTGGCCTGTTGAACATTTACTTACTTCGGATAAAGTCCAACAGTTGGACTGTGTTCTCCATATTAATTTAGCCTTTGATTCCTGACAACTCAAAGTCTTCAGATATATTAAGTACTAAAAAAATATTAATTCTGACTTTAACTTAGACATGAATGCTGATTTGCAATTGTAAGCCTACCTTAAAAATAGAATGATCTGACCACTAAGAAGTGAATCCTTATGGCAACAATAACCATATTTGTTAAACACAGCATTTATCTTTAACCTTTACTCCCACACGCTTTTATAGCCATGAGCGCTGCCAGAGAGGACATGACTGATACGGTAAAGTAGGAACAAGCAAAAAGGAAGCCAAGAGTCTTGGCTTTAAAAGCAAAAATAAGGGGAAACTCCAAAGCAGGGTGAATTTTATTCTTCTAACAAAACAAGCTTAAACATAAATGTTAGACAAGAAAAGAAAGCTTGAACAAGTACAAGCATAGTACTCCAGATCAGTTTAAATAGCAGTTGCCTCCCTTCAATTAGTTTATTTTAAAATATAATACCATGGATTTTGAAAGATTGTTAATGCTGTAACATAACACTGTAACAATGATGTAATGAAATGAGATTTGGATAGTAATGTCATATTTTTAACCCAAAATAGAACTAAAAATACCGTTGGTTTACCCATCGCACTACATTGTCATTTTAGCCCTTTCCTGTTGGTGCTACTGGCCTAAATAAAGAATGAAAGTTACTTCAAGTCTGGTTTGAAAATAGAACTTCAGAAATTCTGCTTTCCCAACAGTTTTCTGGCAAAACATGGCTCTGTCTGACCTCAAAAGCAGGCTGGAAACAATGATGAATAAGAAATTTCAAGCTATTGCTGAGAAAACTGAAAGGTGTTTCTGCCTTAGTAAACATGCATTACTTTTGCAGCTTGCATAGGACTTGTTTGTCATTCTCCCTAGAAGACATCCCAAAATCATTATTTCCCCATGTGGGATTCCCAAAGGAAAGCGCAGGTGAGTTGGCCCATGGTGAGCCAAAAGCAAAGCCAGGTCACGGAGTCTCTGGATCTTTGGAGTGTGTCTGCCACCAAAGAGCACAGCAGCAAAATGCACAGCTTCCTCTTTTTCCTTGTCCTGCTTTTCCCCAGAACAGAGAAATCAAGGCTAGTAGATACTTGAACTCCACAACTGGCCACTGCTCTGATGCCCTTTGGCTACTTGTTTGTTGGAAGTCTCCTACAGCCCCAGTGCTGCCTTCCCACACACACAATATTTTACCTGCTGCAAGTTTTTGCTTGCAAGTTTTACAAGGCCAGGATTAAAGCAGCAGGACCCACAATTTAAGGCAGCTGATAGGCTTGGCGTTTTACCAACAGGATTCAGGATTGGGCCCCTCTTGTGTTAATTTCTTTTCAAATGTGTAGATTTTCCCTCTGATCCTGAAATGTATGAGAACATACCAAGACTCATGTTCTTGGCTGCCCTGGGAAGCTTGAGCTAAATGTGCTCTGTCAAAACCGCTGTAAGCTACGATTTCAGTCAGTCCAGGGAGGGACAGGGGACAGTTGCAACATTATGGAAGTGGCACTCATTATACTCACTTCGGTTCATCATTCCTAATAGCTGCCAGCAATCATGTGTACAAGCTATACCAAAGCCACTAAAGAGAGTTGCAGATAACTAGAAGACGGACACAATTAGAAAGTTCTCTGTTGGTTGCTGCACTGCCTACTGGGGAGCACTTTAGCTAAGCTTGTATTGCCACCTACGGCATTAAAAACAAAGCAAAAATACGCACGTGCCTGCTATTAATTGCCAAGTAATTCAGTTTTAAACAGTTTACTTAACAAAAATGAGATTTTTCTCTAACACTCTGATACTTAGCATGACTACACATTAAATTACGGGGAACAACAACAACAACAGAAAGATCAGTTCAGCATCACACATGATCTATTTGTTTAAAACAATAACACATTCTGTTAAATCTATTTTGGCACTTACTTGCTAACAGCAGATGTCTGTGTTGCAACCAACGTATCAAACAGGAAGAGAACTCGAACGTGTAAAGCAAATGGTGCAACTTGTTTGTTTCTAAATTTCTTCCCTCTCCCCCATTTTTCTTTTCATATGAGGATATTACTTCCTTTACAACAGTTTTCTGTATCCATTCCATGCTTTAATTAGCTAAGTCAAACATTGAATTGAGCTGGAATGTGGTACAGTGCCCATATCGAAATATGCCTTTCTGGTCTCCATAAAATATCAGCCACTGGGATAAGTACCTGCACATCCTGCACAGCCTCCTCTCTGTCCAGGTAGCAGAAGAAGAACAAGAGCATCCAGGTAGACACAGATGCAAATATGCCACAGAAGACCCTGCTCTCTAAAGATAAGCACACACATCTCCTCTCAGAAAAGATCTGAATCGCTTCTGATATTTTCTCAGGATGTACCATTCCAAATTCAAACTTTCTTAGAGGGTTAATATTTAACAAACTGATTCTTCCAGATGGTTTTGTTCAAAGTGCCATAACCCTCCTGAATTCAGTCAACATCTAGCAGAAACAAAGACATTAAACAAAACGTATTATGCTTCAGAATTCTCCTTCAAGGTTTTGGCCTCCAGCCAGAAAATTTTCTTATTTTCTATGCAAGCATTATTTTTCTTTCCCTGGGCAGTAGCTAATATGGATCAAAAGAACCAGTGCTTTAAAAAGCAGTCTTAAAAACAACAAACACTAGCTCTAACAGAGTGCTGTGCACTTAGATCAAGCAGTGCTTCTGCTTTGAGTATTGGTGTGTTTGGGAGCCCCCTCTGAGGCGGCTCCAGTTCATTTTGGCTTTCCCATGAATATTCCCATCTCCAGGGCAAGGCAGAGACCTACATGGCTGCGCCAGGGCTCTGGAGAACTTCCCTCCATGCTTAGGCTTGGTAGGACATGGGATCTCTGCATGCCAAACTGCTCCACTCACCCATGCACTGCAGAGTAAGGGCAGCCCCTGCAGAAAGGCACACAGCAGAGCAGCCCTCGGCCCAGGGAGGTGAGCGACCCTTGGAGCAATTCCTGCAGAGGAAGCCTGGGTGCATGGTTTGCTCTATTTACATACCATTCCCAAGACTTTGAAAAACATCCACATCAAAATATATATATTTTTCTCATGTTTTGCTATGGAAATTGATCAAATGCATCCTTTTTTTAAAAAGAAAGTTTTTACTGATTTTATGATCCCGGGTAGAACCAGGGGCAAGTATTCCTGCTCTTTCTCATAGCTTAAGGCTTCAGTTGGAGTGTTGTGGGCTGTACAGTCTATCCAACCGCTGTTGATCTAGATGTCACTACTAATTTGCTTCTAGCAGGCCCACGTGGAGCTAGGAATAGAAATTTTTAAGTCCACCAAAATCAATCAGTTGTATCTCAGTTCTTTAACCAGGAAGTGCTGCTGGTGCAGGAAGTTGCTGTTTTCACTATTATGTTCCCCAAGGGGAGGCAGAGGCTCGTGGCTGACTGAGCGCTGCTGCTTCCCCCATTGCTGCCTGGCTGCCACAGCCTTTGGGGCTGTCCCCACGCCAGCCAGCAGCTCCTGGACCTGCTGAGGTGCAAACACACACACACACACCCACACACGCACACACACAGTGTTTTCAGATCAGGATTGTCTGATCAAGCTCAGGCTGAGCTAAAAGGGACAGGCAGCAGTGCTTTAAATCCATCTATATCTCGGCAGTGGTAGTGGATTGATTTGTTTAGTTCTAGATCACAGTTATCAAATTACACAGTGCACACTGCTACTCAGAGGGCTCCCACCACTTCTGTTGTCTGCTGATAGTTTTGTCCAGCTATTCCCATGGTTATAACATTTTCCCTGCTGTGGTTTAAGTCAGTTACCTCTTGTTCCAGTCTTCCCAGACAGCAAGAAGAATTGATCCATTGCATTAATGGCTGCTGCTTTCAGCAGTGATCAGATCTTCCCTCCATTTCCCCCTTCCTCTGGCTTGGCTTTCTGCTAGATGAGAGCAAGGATGCAGGCTACCTTAAGAAAGATAGAAACTTAGTCCTCACCCACTTCACATCCTTTCTATCAGGCAAGGAGCAAGTTTTCTTGAAAACAACAAGGATTAAAATACAAATTATCAACCCAGACTAGATTCCAGAAGCTCATGGAAGGATGGATGATACAGGACAGGATGGAGAAAGAAGCCCAAGTTGTTTTTCCTTCCACTTCCATAATTTACTACACCTGGGATAGACACATGGTGCTGGTTGGTGCTGGTCCAGAAGTACCAGGTTCATCCATGCAAAGCACTCGGGAGCATGCAGTGATAAAGCTGACACTGGCTGCACTGCCAGCTGTAGTGTGGAGGGAACAGTCAGTCTATTTTTACTATAATTATTTAAAAAATGCAGGCAGCTCTAAGTATATTATTCATCTGCTCCTTCCAGAGGAGCCTCCAGGAGATGCTTTGATGCATCTCCATGCTTAACTGAAAGGTATCTTGTAGCTTTTAGATTCACAGGGGGATGCATATGCACAACATCATCATCTTCAAAATTTGCTCTCAAAACTTTTCAGTTTGACTCTGAACATTGTTTTCATTAACTTTGGACCTTTTGGGAAATACTTTCAATGTTACCGAATTTTGAATATAGAAAATTCAATGCTTAGGTCGGGTAAGCATTTACATAGGCATCAAGTTTCCAATACGTAACAAATCAGTGCATTAGGATTAAGAGAAACTTCATCAAAAACATTTTAAAAAACACAAATAAACCAGAGTTGTATATCAGTTGTGCTAAGACCATATTGAATTAACTGAGAATATTGTTTTACTTTATACCAAAAGCTTATGTACTGCATCTCATCGGCAACATCCAATGCTAGGGATTGTGCTTTCATATCTCAATGACCCTGAAAGCGTCAAGCTGTGGGACGCGGTCCCAAAGCGAGCGTTAGCGAAGCCACGCAGCCCAAAGCTGCTGACCACGCAGAGTCTGTCTTTCCTTCAACTTCTGTGCAAGCCCACGTTTGCTCCCAGAGAGGCCTTCCCAGCACGTCTCACCAAAGTACATGCAGTTTGTGGCAGGAGGGAATGACAGAGCAGCTCCAGCGGGTTATTACCAGGTTCAAAGGGCTAAGATCACGCTTCAGAACAGTAACCTGCACAAATAGCTTCAGAGATGCCTACAAGATAGGATAATTTTTAGTATTCAGTAAAAACTGAACGCATAAAAATTACAAAGAATTTTTTGGGCAGCATGGAAGAAACCTTTACATTTCTGCACATAAATACCCATTTACACAAAGCTGAAAAGCTACAGGCATAATTTTGGTTTTCAAATGACAGTGTAAGTACAGTCTGAGGCACTTCTTTGTCCCAGCTATTGTGCTCTGTCAGTTCCCCCAGCTGTTGGGAATGGACTTAACACAACTACTGACCGAATATCACGAGCAGAGAGAGGGTTGTTCGTTACAGGTCATTACAGCCTGATGTGCCTAATTCAGAGACAGCGTCTTTCCTGTTCTCCTGCGCTGGCTTGCAGAGGACAGAACTGACAGCCTTCTGCTATCTCCTGGCTATAAATTACCGTGGCGGTGCTTGCAGGCGCTTCGGCACGCTGGATCCACTGCATCTCCGTAAACAAATGCAGCTGCTTCATCACAGAAGGATGGGGAAAGGATAGAAAAGCTGCAGTCCAAGGAAACAAGATTATAGAAAGCAGGACTCCCAAGTGAGGCTTTGCTGCATGCTGTTTGTCAGTGCCCTTTTTAAGGTTAAGCTTCCAGGATGAGAATCCAGATCACAGTCAATTTCTGCATAAAGGTAATGGATATGGAAAGGGATCAGCAACTCTTAATGCCTGAGCTCCTTATGGAATTAATTGAAGAGAAGAAAAATACATCTACTTTCAGCAGTGCAGTAACTACTTAAGCAATAGATTAAAAAAAAAGTGTAATGATTCTTTCCTCTCTCTTCATTTTCCTTTTCCCACATAACAGTTTAGTAAGTAAATGCCTGCACTCAAACAGTAAAGAAATAAAGCATAAAAGCAAAATGCATTTAAAATAAAAGGAGCTGTCTGGAATATGTTTGGTGAGTTATCCTTGAGTTGATCAGAACTAAAACTTACCACAATGCTACATGTTTTTCTTTCTTTATTTATTTAATGCTCAGGAACCCAAGTGGATTTTTCCATCACTCACTAAACAGAAGAAGAATTACTCACCAACTAAGAGACTTGCATTATCCCCTCCTAACTGAGCATTTTAGTGCAGTCTGAGTTTTAGAACCATTTACCTTCCATTTTCATAGAGAATGAGAATGGCTTTTGAGACTTGACAACTTCCCGTGAAACAGCCTGGTAATTTTGTGGCTGTGTTTTAGAAGTGACACTCATATTTGGAGAGCCCTGCAACATGAGAGCTTTGCTAGTCATTTAACAGAGCTTCAAAGCAATCAGGAGCAGATCCCTGCCCTTTCTCTTGAAGGCACTTAATTTTGTCAGCTTGGCGTGTGCTACTACCATCTACTGGCCACACTGAGACGGCTGCATTTCCAAGCGCAAGGCTCAGGGTTTATTCATACATTTAATACAGCTAATGCCAGAGAATTTTCTCCTAACAATTACTTACACTTGGGGGCTGCATCAGACCGCAAGAGATTAGGACTGGCCTCTCTCTGGAGCTGAGGATTTAGAAAACTGTTGCTGAACATGTAGAATTCAGCTTTTAACCAAAATTTTCTGCTTACATAGATGTGGTTTGGAGGAAGAGTATGCCATGGATTGCAGTTCAGTGGGTTTGTTATTGCAAGAAACTAGGATGCTTGTTACAACACTAGGGAGGGAGTGACAAGATGGAAGGGAAAAAAAAAAGCAGGGGGCTAAATTACACTGGAATTTTTGCCCTGGGAACGGAGTAGGAGAGCGGGGTCCCAGGGACTGGCTGTGCCTCCCTGTTCACCAGTGTGGACCGAGTGTGTGGCTGGAGCGAAGAGCACCTTCAGGGTAGAGCCCAGAGCACCTGGCCCCGCTGCAGTGCCTGGGAATTGCTGCCATTAGGCCCGAAAGCACAGCAGCTACCTACAGCCAGGAAAGACTCCGAGCGACTACGGCAGGAAAATTTACTAGTCACATTATCCGGCTGAAATAATACAGTGAGCCTCCCTGCCATTACCATCAAGGTCAGCATGAAAATTTATTCACCAAATTCTCAGATTAGGAGTAGGACAAGAGACCAACAATCAAGGGAAACTGAAAGGAATGGCAATAAAAACCCAGAAAAAGGAATAGAAAACAAGCTACGATTACATTCTTGCAATGCCTGCAATTACAGAGTTAAGTGATGACAGATTTTAAATAACTCCCTCACAACTCTTGCACAGTCTGAAGAAAACACTGTTTCAACAATTTTTCCCTTAACATAATATCATTTACATCAGAGTTAATGCTAGACAGTAATCACTATTTTGAGGGTAAGGTTATTTTTATATAAATGTTCTTCAAATATATTAAAATGATTGCAATATACCTCAAAAAATTGATAAAATGCCTATGGCAAGTTTTGCAAAAAAATACCTACCACCCTTCACAAAATTAAAGTCTGACAAAGTATGCATACCTTGGTAACAGCAGTATAGCCTGATAAACTCATGTCCTCTGAGCTCACTCTCTGAAACAGGAAACATCCTGCAACCCACTCTGCTTGCTGTAAAAAGGCAGCATTTGCACTTGTCAGTGAATGTGATGAAGGGAGATATGTTGGTTTAAGCTCTTCCAACTATTGGATAAGTAGGGTGAATTTTCATGGGGAAAGGAGAGAAGACAACAAAGCTATCACAGTTCATGTATATAAACAGCAGATGATCTGGAAACCATGATGATGGTAAAAGGCTACAATATGCAAAGTCTAATAATGGACTTCGCATACAGTCCAACAGATAAAGCTACAGGCTTAAGACCAAACTTTGAAAACATTACTGAAGATGAATGTACGGAGCCAAACCATTAGAGGAAACATATACAGAAAAGCTATGTATATTTTACATGATGGAAAAATCAGAGTAAGAACTTACAATAGCTACATCCACGAAAGTTACAGAAAACAGTAAGTTGAAAATTAAACTGGGATTTTTCCGTATTTCCAGTTCTCCATAGCCTCTTTGACATAATTTTAAATTCTGTAAACCAGCACAGAAATATACTAGACACTAAGAAAATAAAGTTATCCTTGTGCATAATTATGACATGAATAGGGAATTTTTCCCATGTTTCTAAAATTAGCCATCTTATAGAGTCATGTGAAATGTAACTAAAAGCAAGCCATACATTCCTATGTATAAATACTATGTAAAAAAATTTCAGTGGGCCTCACCTGCTAGCTTAATTGACACAAATGCACCTGCATTTTCACGCTGTTGCAAATTGTCAGAATGAGTAATCTTAAACAAACAGAACACCCTACAGTAAACACAGCCCTTGACAGCAGCTTTTAGAGGTGGTTGAAGGGACAATAACTCCCTTCTGAGGTAAAATTTTGTTACTGACAATGTGTTTTTCCATGCTGGAAGGAAAAAACAAAAAACAAACAAACAAAAAAAAAACAAAAACAAACAAACAAAAAAACCAAAAAACCCTCAAAATCCTTCCAGAACCTTTTGGATATTTTTTAAGAATATGGCTATATGGCTAGAGGTCTAGTTAAAGAGGTAGCAGTCCCATACAAAGAGTGTTTCTGTCCTAGACCACTGTCACTGTGGTAACACAGAGACTTGGAACCAGGATCTTTCAGAACCATCTGCCAAAAGAACAATTTTTCAGTGAAATTTCACAGAAAAAAAAAAAAACCTGCAGTTGCTTTGTTGGAGGAAACACTCCTCCATTAGCACCTTAGTATGATTATGGAACATGAAGAATTTCCATTTGGTAGACTGTTAAACTGAATTATTGCACGAAGACTAGAGACACAACCACTCTTTGGGATTGCAAATGCCGCTCTCCCACATATCTTCCTTAACTTTTTAAAGTAGGGGCTCCAATGTACATTACTGTACATGCGCATTAATACTGCTTGCAGAAATACTGTAGGTGAACAGTAAAGGCAATTTACTTCAGCAACACTTGTAACATTTTTATTCAAACAGATATGGACTAAAACTATGATTAGAAGTAGTTGATGGGATTTAATTTCTGATAAGCTATGCAAAAGATCTCAGCATTAAATCTTTAAGAGGACACTGGAAGCATCTCCAGTGAATATACTAACTTTTGGATGACAAAGTCATTATATCTCTTAATTTTTTTTTAATACCAAATAAGGATGCTGAGCCAAATTAGGTAAACTCTGAAACTCCTAAATCAGAAGTGACTTCATCTCGCTATAAGCTTGGAAAACTACCTGGCAATATTCCACTGTCTGAAAAATAACATTGTTCTTTTTGCAGAATGAGTAAGTGTTAAGGAAAAAATGTCCCATAACCCCTGAAAAATGTTTCAGGGTTCCTAAATTCAGGGCTGAATTTTAAATGCTGGCTCATGGACAGATTCCGCAATGTGTAAAAACAAAACACTACAGCCCAAACATCCCTGAATGAAAAAACGGGAAGCAAATGTCAGCTGCCCTGTGGCTTGGACGTGATGGCCCACATGCACCCTTCCAGGTGGCATGGCAATGGAGCAGCGGGAGCTCTTCCCAGGGGAGCCCATCTCTGCATGACTCATATCTGCACTTAACTCTGCCCCAAGCAGAAGGATCGACACGGCTAGGCCCAAGCCACCGCTGCCACGTGAAAGCGCCTGTACAAACACCAGGACGGGTCCAAGTCCAGCACCCTCAACACCTGCAAAACAAGAAGGAGGCGACCCCCTGTTTCTTCCCATCGCAGCAGACAGTGGCGATGCCTGTGGAGGTTTCCCAGGAAGCACGTGCCCCCAGGCACGGCACGCGGAGCGTGGAGGACACGTGAAGGACTGCTGCTGGTGTGAGCAGGGCCGTTGGGTTCTCTGCTCCTCTCCGTCCATCATGTGCCTAGGGAAGATTCAGAACGTGGCCACGCCGAGGGCACTAAGAGGGGAGGAACAGGCAGCGGTTGCTTCTCACATTCCCCACTCTTTTGGTGGCATTTGGCCATTTTCTTTGCTTTCCTTTATCAGCTTGCCCATGACGCAAAACCCTGAGAAGATGAGCTGGTCTGAGATTGTGCCTGGCTCAAGAACTGTGCTGTCCTGTAGAGTTTGGTATTTAGCATGGAAGAAGTGATTGCCTGGTCCTCCCGAAAAACTAATTGTTCTCGCTTCTCTCAAAATCAGAAATGAGAATGCTCTCTTCCAAAGCAGGAACATCAGCATTAATCTGTGGAAAATAGGCATTTCTGACCCACAGTATTCTACTGAAGAGCCTGTTGTTCTGCTTGTACAGGCACCACAAGAAAGTGGAAATGGCAGCCAGCATCACCAACGTTACTATAACAGCTAGAGCTGTAAGCCCACGATGTGAGGCTGGAAGATAAAGACAGAAATTTTTAGTAATAACTACAGAAAACATCTTATTACTCTTTATATATCCCCTACTTTAAATTACAAGTTTAACAGTGCAAACAAATACCTCACAAAATATCAACTCAAAGTATGTTATTACTCATCATAAAATTAAGAAAGTACCGAAATGAACTTACTTTTTCTAGAGGAAACTGCTGCATCAATACCTGAAATGGAATCCAGAATTGTCATAACATTATCCACAGAATTAAGAGAACTTAATATATAGTCACTGTAAAATTGATACTCAGAAGAAAATCTAAATAAAAACAACCAAGAGCAGCCTGGTTCTTGTTTAACTTTACTCACATCAATAGGATTTCAACAGGCTAAGTTAAACATAGATTAATCTGTCACCTAAAATTCCTTAAATTTCACGGAATATGTTAACTGTCATTTTTGCAAGGATGAAAAGCAGTATTCACACACTTTAGAAAAGTATAAATGCACAAGCAGAACCGTGCAGAGGTTAATTACATCTAACTATTAAGTCCACCAGTGATCTTGGCATTTTGGGTGGGCTCTCCAAGTACTCGCAGATGCATTCCTAGTGGTCAGGTTTCCACAGCTCCCCAGGGAGTTGCAGCCTACATGTACTGCAGCTCTGCTGAAGCCACACTGCTTTTCTCCAGGGCTCACAGATGCAGGAGAAAAGTCTATTGTGGTCTTCCGTATGGAAAATGCTGCCAGGTTCCTCAACATGAGATTAGCCTGGCTGTTCTGGGAATTCAGCAATGCTCACAGTGTTGGGAAGGATATAAACCACCGACACATGTCAAGCAAAACCAGTGATGGACTGCAGCACTGGAATTAGGTTGTTTTTTTAAAAGCATTTTTTTTCTAATATAAAGGCTATAACTATTCCAGTGAAAGCTAGGAGAAAGTGAGAGAACAACAACAACAACAACAACAACATTGGTTAGAAGCATAAAATTGCCCTTTTTTGAGGGGGAAGGAGGAGGAGAGGGGCATGGACGGATGGAAATGCATACCTGCATCCATTTTACACACAAATCCCCTTTTCTCTCTGCATGAAGATAATTGCCATACTCCATCCATGGTCCTCAGGCTGATACAGAAATTCCCTTTGAGATGGTCAAATTCTGGCTCCCTGATGCCCCAGTTAGAATAATTTAAAGGAGAGCCATCAAACCAGGATACTGTCTCATCTAAGGGTAGAAGAGATAAATCATTATAAAACACTCTACTGTTTTAGTAAGTATCTCTACTTCGGTTGGCCTTATTGCAGCAAAGAAAATATTTCATTATTAAAGGAATGCCAGAATTTTGTCTGCTTGGCCACTAAGTTCCATTTTCTTAAAGGACTTAAAAACATATTACATAGTTGACAAGAAGTATCCTGTATTGCCTTCTGAAGAAAAAATAAATTCACATATATGCATCCCTGTGCCACACACTGTAGATGTCCCTGCTTGAGCAGGGGGGTTGGACTAGATGATCTCTAGAGGTCCCATCCAACCTTAAGGATTCTGTGATTCTGTGATACATTGTGCATGGAGATTATTATCAAATGATTATTGAAAGCTTGGCTATTTTTACTACATCATGAAAAGATAATAAATAGTGGGGAAAAACAAACAAACAAAACAAAAACAAACAAAAGAAAAAAAAAGTGCTCTGGATCATGGCTAGCAGTATTAAAATAAAACCAAAACAAACCAG
The DNA here is from genome assembly GCF_059628265.1 of Tinamus guttatus. Classification (NCBI taxonomy): domain Eukaryota; kingdom Metazoa; phylum Chordata; class Aves; order Tinamiformes; family Tinamidae; genus Tinamus; species Tinamus guttatus. The sequence goes on along the minus strand of NW_028288594.1, from coordinate 4,216,006 downwards.
ATTATTATATTCAGTTCTCTTCCACCCAAAACTTACTGTCTGTAACAAGCAGAATGTTCAGCCAAACCATTTGCACAGAATAACCAAAATTATGTAATTCTTCCAGAATAAAGGCGTTTTCATCTTCATCTTGAATAGTTAAAAGATTAGATCCTACAGATTAAACACAGAATAAATTCTTAAACAATCCATGCCAAAAAATAACATTACATTTCCAAAAATTGAGAACCATAATTCAGAAGCTTAAAAATTCTAGTTGTACTTGGTAACATTTAAAATTTAAAATAAATACAAATATGCTGATAAAAAAAAATAGTTTGATTTTTAAAAAAAGGCTGAAAAGAAAAAAGGCATTTTATATGTTATTCCAGAAACAAATATTTTTACATGGAAAAGAAATTGTTTTGATATATGTTGTAGTAGCTTCCAACTACCTTGTTGGCTTATTAGCTCTGCCACCATTACCTTGAAGTGGAACAAAAACAAGCCATGACTTCCGTCATTTGAAAAAATACTACTTTTTTTAGCTAACAAGAAAAGATGACATTTTATACCTAGAAAATAAATACCTTGATTTTTGCAGACCTCGTATGCAGTATCAAAACTTGTGCCCTGCAGAACTGTGGAAAAGCTGTAGCAATTGTTTTTGAATTTGATCCAGGGAACAGTTTTTTCTGAACATAAGCCTTTATAGTCAGCGAGTTTCTTTTCTGTGACAGAAATCACAGCACAGCTTTATTGGCACAACAAGATACACATTAATATAACGTTCCACACATTGTTGGGGGATAATGCTAATAAGCATGTGATTGTATGTAATTGTATAATGTTTTTTTATCCACTTTCCAAAGTCAGTATGTAGGGAAAACAGGACAATTTGTTGTGCTTCTGAACAAAAAGCTGTTTTTTTTTAACAAAACTATCAGGATTTTACTCTAGGGTCCGGAAGGTATCCTTCTTCTTGAAGGTATCTGCTGGCAAACACTATCTTTAAGTATTAGATAAGCCTTAGGCAACATATGATTACATAATTAGACAAACCAATTAGAAAATTAGAGTCAGCTGCTATAGCAAACCCGTGTTACAGAGTAATTTTTGTCTTGAAGGATTCCAAAACAGCTTTCTTTTCAAGAGATCCAAACCTATAATAAGCAATATGCTGAGTGGCTGGTAATCAATCCTACCAAACAGGAACTATTTTCAGAACTGGAGGCTGCCAAAGACACTGCGCAATCCTGGATTGAATGAGATTCTGGGATTGGATTCTGGGTTCAAATGAAGTCCAGGTAATTGGCAGAGGATTGCAAGAAGGAAAGTCTATTTTAGGATGCACGAAACAAATCTCTCCTTTACAATAAACATTGCAATTTCTTTGCATGCAAGCAGCGAAGAGTGGACTGAATTTTTTTACTTTGCTCTAAATGCTCATCTTCACCCATATCCACAGTAAATTGTAGCAAACTTAATATAGTTAGTTCCCTTGGAGCTAGTTTATTAACAGTTATTATTTTTCACAGATAACATAGTGTTCATTGAATATAAGAATAGAAATTTTCCTGCTTTTTTTTCCAGTTCTGAAAATTCTCTGTGCATTTTCTTACAGATTAGACCTGATATGCAATATTTTATGGGGGTCAGAAAAAAGGTTTCACAAATAGGACCTGTAGTAAGGAAATGCCAATCTTATTTTTTAAAAAGGGAATACTTTTTTTTTTTTTTGCTAAAAATGACTATTATTTCCTATCAAACCAACTCATTTCCTTATATTACTTCCACTGTCAATAGATTGATCTGAAGCTGCAAACATTTAATATAAAACTTAACTCTCACTTACTAGGTGGTACATGGCAAACTGCTCCTTGCAGATGTCGCTCACAGTTAGCACTTTTCCAGCGCCCCAAAGTATCAATATAAACACAGCTGCCAAATGCCTGGGACTCATCATCTTCCCAGAAGGTAAACAAAGACTTTGTCCCATCTGACCATTCAAAGTTAAGCCCATTCTGCCAAAACAAATTTAAGATTATTTCTCTGATATGTTTAGTGTTATATAAGCAATGTTCCCCTCTTCTGATGTTGTCCTCACCAGATGCAACATAATTTATTTTGCCTCTTCTAATGCTGGGTCTGCAAGGATCTTCACAACTTACTTCTCAGAGACCACAAACTACATCTAAACTGCTATTTTAGGCAAGAGATTATTCAGTTTATACAGACACAAAAATGAACATAAGTTATTTTAATGGTGAAGCTATAGGATACTACAAGAATCTTGTTTGGGGTTTTGTTGTTGTTGTTTTTTGTTTTTTTAAATGTGTTTTCTATGCCTTCTAATTTTCAGTTTTCACTGTACTACATATTGCTAAGACCAAACTCTCTCTCATAAAACTTATACATCATGCTGCCACAGAACAGTTAGCCCTCAAGGATTTGGGGGTTTCACTTCTGGATCTGCAACTCCAGCAACTGAAGCTGCTAGCAACTTCAAAATAAAGATGTAGCTCATTAGCGCACTACTGAAAGAGTGTCATTCAGAGACACAGATATTCATAGATACAAAATCTGTTACGTACATTCGAGGTGAACAGCCCAATCCAGTGGTTGTATCCCAAGCGATTCACAATGACTGTGAGGAAAGACTGGTGGTACCGGTCTGTGATGCTGACCAGCTCAGCTCCGTTTGCCATGCAGGTTTTTAAAGCTGAATACCAGGTAAAATTCCCACGAAGTAGTTTATACGTTCTGTTTCCATATTCTAAAGTCTCTGGCATAGGGTACAGTTCTGACGCATTTATTACATGTCTGGATGTTTCTGTGATAAACAGAGAAAAAGGATTTTTTTTTTTTAATCAAATTGTTAACTTTGATGAAGCGGAACAGTTCCTAAAGAATCGGCACCGTTCTTAAAAACGAATGTATAAATAGCAAACTTTAGTTTCAGTGAGGAACTTCAAAAATTAAAAGACTACCAGAAAAAAAAGACTACCAGGACAGTATCTGAAATTCTATCATTGCACAAAATTGGTCATAGGAGTGAATAAATTTAATGTATAACCAAAAAAAGAAAAAAAACCCAACTTCTTAGTTTTACGAAATAAAAATAGTCTCCCATAAGACTCATGGAGATGGAGAACATCTCTAACACAGTTCAGCCTGTGATGCTGCCAGGCTCCCACTTGTACAGGAGACAGGAGGCAAATTGTTTTGCTAATGTGCAAAGTTTGACTGTATACTTTCAAAGATCCTTAAAATAGGCAGTGCCTCAGTTTTAATCCCATTTGTCAGTCTGGATTAATTATATCTGTCTGTAAAATTTCACTGTGATTACAAAAGGAAGTGGCTGCTTTGCTAACTTCATTCCATTTATGGCCAAGTTGGGATGTATATTAAGAAGTGTCTTACTGTATTAAATAATTTCTTCTTTGTAATTCACAACTCATCTACAATTTAGAAGTTGCTAAACAAGAAAAGATTCTGCCCCTAAGCTGGCAGACATATTGTGTGCATGTCACCGCTTACAAAATAAGTGGCATGTGCAGGGAAACGTTGCACATCCAGACCCAAGCATCACTAACACATGGCAGCACAAGTCACATCTCCTGCTGGCTTCCTTCATTTTAATCTCCTACAGAAAATAATGTGACAAAAGGGAAGGGACACAGATAGACTGGCAAAAGCAAAGCCTCATTGCCTCTTTGCTGGAAGCTGAGATATCTGAACCCATTAGCAGTCTGCTAGTGCCAGCAAGAGGTCGCGTCGCTCCTCCCTGGCTGCATATTGCTCTGCACAGACCTGGTGGGCGCCTCTCCCTGTGCTCAGCCACTGCAGCCCGCAAATGCAGAAGAAAATGAAATCAAACACAAAAGTAAAATGTCACACAAACTCAGCACTGCTGGCAGAAGGCGAAGGACCCCTCTGCTGCAGTAGCCCAGCAGCTCTCGTCCCTGCTGCATCGCCTTGCAAAGCCTTTGCCATCGCAAGGAGCAGCAGCCAGGGTTCTAAATAACAGGGGCTTTGGACAAACAGCAAAGCAGAGCTGGCAAATGCATTTGTTAACTGTTCCTACACTGGTCACAGAATTATTCTAGCAGTCCCCGCAGCTGTTCTCATAATAAATGTCACGTACATGTATGGTTTTTATGAGCCACGTATGAGAACTGCCTAAAGCTTATTTGTTTATCCTCCTTCTCCACTCCCGCTCTCGCCTCTTGGGCGAACAGCAGGAGTTGATCATCTCTTTAGACACAGAGCTTAACTAAGAGCTGATATATGAAGCCGAGCCATATAAAACAGCCACATTAAGCTCACAGCCCAAGGACACATCCTCCCAGGCTCAGATTACAGTCCTCCCCGTGCTTTAGGGTTAATAATTTGCTGCGGGGCTATTTTGGGAACGTGCGCTGGTGGTTTCACGCTGGCACAGCTGTGGCAGCCCCTAGGCACAGCTTGAAAACTTCCTGCGCGCTCCTGGGAACATCGGCATCCCGCACCCCACCAGGCACCTCTGGAATGGAGCTTGGGGAGGGAAAAAACAAACCAACACAAAACACCGTGTGTTCCCTGCAAAAGCTTTGTGTTTTTGGCAAGTGAATGTTATGGTAATAGAATTAGAAAAGCGTGAAAAGAAAAGCCACACTGAGTTTGACTAGCCAAGCAGTCTAGACTGTTCACAGAAATACTTTTTTTTAATAGAGTCTAGTCTGATCTAATTTTGCTAGACTCACAAAAACCAAAGCAGGAGATTTTCATTTTAAGCTCCCCACAGGTTTGCCTTTCGTGCTTTCATGCTGTTACTTTGCTTGCCATGACACACATATGAAATTTCATCCCTTTCCTTGTATCTAAGATATGCAACAGAAACCTCAGTTAGAAGCAAAATTTAACAACAAAGGCATAAGTTGTATAAGTTACTTGTTTGACTTATTAAATACTGTAGAGATGGTTTGTCTATCAAAATAAAACTACCTTAGGAATCTTTTATGTTCCTGGATTTATAGACTCTGGTAAACTAATCCCAGATGAAAAGAAGGTGATTAAAATGAATTAAACATGGTAAGAAAGGAGAACAAAAGCAAAACAAACAGCAAGTCCTTACCCTGAGTCTTTTGGCAGATAAAACCGTAATTTTTCTGACAGTCTTCTAAGTACCATTTTCCCGTAAAATAAAAATTAGGGTTATTTGATACCAGCGTACATAATGGAACTTGTTCTTGAGAGCTGGCACTGTTATAAAGGTGTCTCTGTAATCAATAATTAACAATAATTTTAAAAGACAGTTTCTAGAAAGAACGCATAACTGAGCAATTATAAATATTTAGGTAGAACAATGAACATTCCTATAAATACAATTTGAAATAACAACCTCATAGTAAAAAGTCACAAAATGTCACTGAACAAACTAAAAGGCCACTGACTAACGTGATGCAAAACAACACAATCAATTATGAAATTCACAATCTTATTCCTCAATTTTGCTCAGAGCTAGTGCAAGCTGTGGACCATATTATTTAATGGCACTTATAAGGAATTGCAAGAGAATGTGACTATAACCACAAACTGCATAAAATGCATAAACAAACATGTAGAGTTCTTTTTTTTTTAGCCACTGGTTATGCTTATAAATCTGCACCCACAGTAGTTTGAAGTTGAAAAGACTGAGAAGACTCAGTTGCTGTAACTAGTTAGGCCTTGTCTTTGTGGCTATCATGCTTATTACGGATAAAACAACAACTTCTCACCGACCATATAACCCCTGGAAATACTTACCTGGGCCACTTCAACTGGAGACCAATTGGAGTATGTTACGGAATCATCATTCACCCATTTTTCATAATCATCACTCTGCAAACCTATCCAAACACTAGTTTTCCGTCCAAATAGATTCATTGTTATGAAAGCTGGAAAATGAAATGGGAGTTAAAATATCTACTCCTAATCATTTAGGCATAGCTAAAGACCCTCCGAACATAGTAGAGCACTGAAAAATATATCAATGACTAATGACATTATATGTTTAATAGAAAGCAAGAACATGACTGCATTTAATTTCTGTTCAATTATAAAATGAGTTAAACTGATGAACTTCAGTTGGGTGAGGATCTGGCACATGTAGTTTGAACAACCTAAGCATTTGTTCTGGATATATTCTCTTGAAAAAGACTTTCTAAATTTTAGATGAAAATAAGACTTCTCAAATAAAGAGAGATTATTATATTCCCTCAAATAGAAGTTTTAGAAATATACCAAATTTAACTAGATTTTTTTTATGGCATCACATGGATCATAAAGATACCTGAATGTCCTGACATTCACTTTTCTAACATTTCTGGCCCAGATCTTATGTGCTATACTATAGATAAGATTTTAAGTCTACTGAAGGACAAAAATGGGACTGGTTTTACAACACTACAATGTTGTATTCGTAATACAGGCATTTTGCAAGGAAAGCTGTTAAGCAGATGCTCCTTTATTTTTTGAATTTTTTAATTAATTTGGCACTACTTTCTGGTACAAAGTACAACACAAATTGCAATTAATCCCAAGAACATACCTCTCCTACAGTCCAGTGGTTCTTTACATTTGGGAGACTGGGAAAGAGAAACACTTACCACCTTGTTTAAAGCAGTGGAACTACAAACAGTGTCTGAGCATTCTTTGTTCTTAACTCTGTACTTAAGACTGAACTCTACTACAGCATCATAACAGACATGAAAACGTATTTATTTCAGGAACATTTTCAGAACACTACCTTGTTCCATTTCATCATCAAGAAGTGCGAGTGACGCCTCATATCTACTGCAGAAAGCTTGTGCAGAGTACCAGTTTCTCAGGTGGTCAGGATCTTTGGGGATTTGTATCAGAAAGCACTGTTTCAAAAAAATAAAAGGCATTTTTTCCTCCAGCATAAAAGCTATTTACCAATTACTAAGACTTCTAGGTCCACATCACCCAAAGAGAATATGCTTTTTCAGTGTCTAATGCTTTCCATCCCAAGCTGCCAAGAAGATCAAGTTGTGAATATCACCAGGTGGGCCAGATAAGATCTGAATCAGTGCCACTCAAATGTTTCACACACTTTACTGAAAAGTAAATACTTCATTAGTTTCTGTTCTGCAATGCATCTCTCCTACATTCTTGGTAGGGATTTTCAGCTGCTACCAATTAGGCTTGGAATCAATTCAGTTGTTTAAAGGTAAACACCAGCTGGGTTAAAGCCATCCTTGTAGGCCCTGCAGTTTAGCATTGGATAAATCTGGTCACCTCTCCATGCATGTTGCTGTTCAGGAACATATAAAAGAAGCCTGAAGAAATAACTGCCTTTCAACCTTCAATTGCAAATAGACTATGGTTTATAGTTACCTCTGAAGAACCCTATGTGAAACTGCATCTTTAGAAGAATGACAACAGTTAGGGATTTATTTAGTATAAGGAGATGTCAGAGTAATTTTTTTCAGGTCATTAAAGCCTCTTAGAGTTGTCATAAATGGAAAAGAGAACATGTAACAGCCTTTTTGACAGCGAATGCACAAGTATACTTGGATAGATTTGCATATATGAATACTCATTTCCTTGAATTACAGTAAAAATTTCAACACTGTATTAAGGCAACTTATGTATGCAAAGCTGCTAAGTACCCAGAAGCCTTTGTATCACTGTGCCGGTATGTATATATCTGAGAGCCCTACTTGCAAAAGAGATGAAATTTTCAAATATTGAACAATTTTTAACAAGTCAAATTTCTGTCATAAATACGTACGGCATTTTGAATAACCAAAGAAAAATAAATGTTTTACTTTGAATCCAAAGTGCAACCAGCCTTTGGGACACAGTCCTTGTTGATTCTGGTCTTCAGGAATCTCTTTCTCAATTTTCCATGCAAATTTACGTTTACAAATGCAGGGAAGAGAAATGGTACAATTTTCATCACCCCAGAATCCTGTGGGGGGGAGAAAAAAAAAAAAAAGGATTATTTCTTTAAAATAGAATAATCGCAGTTCAACATTGACTTGAAAACTAGAAAGATTCTTTTCATAGTGAGTTCAGACAGTGGTAAGGCTATGCTTTACTGGTCAAGAAAGACAAGATTCTACATCAAATGCATATGAATATATAACATTGCTGTGGAATTGTTGGTGGAAGGGGTTGTTATTTTTATTCAAAATTTGATTTTGAAAGTTTAATTCCGTTACACTAAGTCCCATAACATACGCCTATATCATCATGTATTTTTAAAAAGATATTAATGGTATACAAAAAAAAGAAGAAATATATAGAAAAGATGCCTTCCAAATAAAATGTTTTGACTTTCGTTCACTGAAAATTGCTGACAAGATCCAGGTACTGACATAAGATGCTGACAAGCTTGAAAGGAAAACACATTTTTCAGTGTAAAACCGTGCTATGAAACATTTGTTGACCAGTTCCCATCTGTCGGCCAGCTGATGGGAGGGAGTCCTTTTATCTGATACTAACTATAGTATCTCAGTTCAAGAATTTGAAAACCATGAATTGGAACGACAAGATTATGTACAAAAAAGGGTTTATATTTTTTCAGTTTTGTCTTTTGATTCTGGGACTACAGGAGTGCAGCTGGATTAAATTTTTAAACTCTTCTCACAAAGAAAATTCTGCTTGCCATGGAAGCTGAGATTTTTACATTATCATATGACTTACAAATCTTAAGAAAATACAGACTGTGAGATAATAAACAACACTGGAACTGGAACACTGGAACATTAACTTATTTTGATTATTGTTGCAAAATACAGATCCTAGTGATGATATAAAGGCTAGGACCACCAGATAACAAAACGTAAAATTTAAAATCCTTCTGCTAATTGGCTGTATAATTGGAAATAAGATAGAGACAAAAGTATTTAAGGTTGTTTGTGCACGGACATAAAAAACAGTTTATAAACTGAGCAACACTTTTTGCTACTGTTTCTTGGTTCATTTGGATATGAAAAAATTGAACGTGAAAATTGGCAACGTATCAGCATTTATGCCATGTCATGTGAAAGATTCTTAGGCAAAACAAAGATTCATTATCACTGGAGTATTTTAGGTTGACACTAGACCACTAGCACTTTTAACACACTTATGTCCTATACCTTTGTCCCTCAGAAAATTCATGACACTTTTGCTTTTTTTTCTTAACCATAAAAGTAGCTATCCAAATGATAAACACATAACAGGACTACAACAATAAGGAACACACTCCTTGAAAGCAGTTAAAAGATGTAAGTCCTCAGGCCCACAGCAGAATCAACAAGTCCTGCAACAAAGGGAAATATAAAATAAACCTGTTTGTGATGAAATGAAGCCACATCTTTTCCCTGGTTTGGGCAGATAACTTTCTCTCCCTTCATCCCAGTTCTGGTATGTTACTGGTGATTCATCTCTCCAGCTGCACAGAAATGTTAAGAGTGTAGTTACACGTTTTCCTTTCCTGACCGAAAATACTACTTATATTAGAAATTGTTCCATACAGATACAGGGTAGAATTGGCTTTTGAAGTAACTAAGCATTAAAAAAACCAAAGCCAGGTATATATTTAGGACTTTTATATCTCTTTCAGAAAAACACTGAAAAATGGAAATAGAGAGTAATATATTCTGCATAACTTCACATGAGAATTTAAGCTGCCTCAAATATCCCACTCAGTCACCAAACAGTTTTAGTCTATGTAAATGTATCGTGGCTTGTTTACAAGACATGTCCATTACAACCCAGGAATGGCCAAATTGTATTCATACCGAAATTGGTCACTGAAGTTTTCTGCATGCAATCCAATCCACCAGCGAACATCGCTATTCGATAGCTACAAAAAAAAGAAAAAAAAAGTCTCTTATTAAGTCACTACCAAATCTGTAAAATCAGATTCTGTCCGTACTCAGTTGAATAGCATCTCCTTCGGATTTAAGTGTTAACATGCACTAAACCTTCCCTGTTTTAATTTATGCTACTACTCCCATTGACCTTATTGAAGTTATGTGCAAAAGGAGAGAATAACTTAGTCCCAAGTTATCCCGGATGGCTGATGTGTTTCTATGAACAAGAGTGCCAATTTTGGAAATTTACAGCCTATCCAGTCTGAAAATTAGTACAGTCTTAAGACTGTATTTTTTTTCAACTACAAAAAGCCAGAGAAGTATTCAACTTATAAAAAGCATTTTTTTTTTCAATTTAAAACTGAAATACTTCCAGTTCTTAACATTTTCAAACTGTTTCCTAAGCATATTTAACTGACAGTACAGCCTCTAAGAGATGTGGATGAAGACACTGCGTCCAGTTAGGGTGTTCTTTCATTATGTAATTGCAGTCATGAATTGTTGGTTTAAATCTGGTTCGTCATGTTTCCATACAAAATTTTCAGTAGCAATTCATAATTCACTAGACACTTTAAAGAAAAAAAACTTATTACAAAAATTCCCCTTCTCTTTTCTATTCTAAGTTAAAAGCAGAGAAGACTATGTAATGTAAGCAAAACTAAATACTTATAGCTAAAGGGCCTTTTTGACTCTGTACTGGTTGTGCTTTTAAATAACTAGATTTGGCTATTCTTTTACATTACAGCTTCAGAATATTTGCTCTCAAATAAGACAGAAAGATTGTACTTCCCCCTTTTTCTCTTTTTAAATTTATTTATTTATTTTCCTTATTTCTTTTTTTACTGAGAATATCTGAAAGCAAACTGATTGTTTTGGGAGAAATTCATCTGCTTCTGCAGCTATTTCTTGTGTTGAAATATGTTTGTTACATCCTACTGGTTACAACAGAAATCCTGCTTTCCTACGAAAATTGGAATTTAGTCAGATGTCTTTTTTCCATATAAATATGTTTAGTAACAAGGGATCTGATTCAGACCTTATCATTCAAAGTTATGGAAACATTGCAATGACCAAGTTGGCCTACACAAAAGGGAAGTTTTGCAAAACCATAAGCATCAGCTCTGGGGTTCAGAGCTCTAGATTTAATTCAGGTGCAGGGAATCAGTAATTCTTCATTCTTTGACAGCTCTGTCCAAAAGTAACCTCTCAAATCATCACAGTGAAGATTAAAACTATAAAGACAGTTTCAAACCTCTGGGTATATTGCTCGCCTCATGCTAATATATGACCTGAAACATCCCTCAGTGCAGTCACCCAAAGACCAGCTGCAACTCCCTGTGTGGAAACTGAGTGTAACCGTTGGGGGACACTGCTGACCTTACTACACTGCACGCTACATCTTTTCCAAAGCAGGAGAAATCCCAATGGATGCAGAATCACCACATGAATGACGGAGGAGCCATGACACTTAAAGAGAAGGCAGCTGTGGGGACAGCTGGGTCATGGGTGGATGGGGCGAAAAGAAATAGGTAAATACCCACGCTGCATGCCAGACATGCTTGCACAAACACTTCTGCAAGGTTGTTTTTGTTACCTTCTTAATTTTATTTTGAATAAAGGCTTGTTCCCCAGGAGAATTTATTGTTGCTATGCCACTACGAAGCCAGCCACAGATAAATTCGAAGCTGGTCCAGTCCGCAGGGTTCACATGGAAAAGATATTCTGCTCCCTGGTAATATGACCACGGAAGTTCTGAAAAAAAGGCAAAAGAATCAGTGGTAGATTCAGATATTTAGTAATAACTAGTGCCTACAAGTTACTCGATGTAAATTTTAATTTGAAACACATTAGTTATTTTATGTTAGCTAATAGCTTACATTACATTTCAAAATTATAATATCTCAAGGTGTGAAAAAAGAAAACAATGTTCTCATACCGGATATGTACCAGTTCGGATTCTTTGGTTTAACACCTGCAAAATAAATGAAGTAAAACATTTCAGCTTAAGGATGAAAAGTGATATTTCACTCAAATTGCTTTTACCACATGACCAAAATTTAATAGCAATCATGAAGACTACTGCCATTCTTGTTTAAAGACAAAGAAAAATGGAGTAAAAGATGGAATAAAATAAAATAGTTGTCCCAGGTACTAAACAACACTTTTTTGCAACATTTATAAATTTTCAAAACTTACTACCTCCTAGTGCTAGTCATTTTTAAACTACCTGCAAACATCTTGCCTCTAACTGGTCTTCAAACCCTGGAGGCCGCATGCAGTTTTGGTATGATTTCACACAGAAGACCAGTGAGAAGACTTTCGAGAGACAGATTAAAAAACCACATTCTTTTACACATTTTTACTTGTCTCCTCCGATTTACAAACAGTGGGTTTACCATGCAATGTACATTAACCAAAAAGCGGTGGTTAGTTCTTTCACCTTTTGGTATTTTGCATATCCATTCACGCTTCTCATTGCAGTGTGCTGGAAAGACTGTCCGGTTTACTTTGAACACAGCACAGTTTCTTGAGTCATCATCAACATTCTTGTCCTCCAAAAATGAGGATACAACCTGAAAACAGCATATTCATTATCTTTCCCCAACAATCCAAGATAAAGCACAGCAAACTCGCACTGCAGAGAAAAAGGATTAATTCAGAGGTGCTGTGTGTGGTGAAGCATAAGCAGCTTCCAGATTACTTAAGAGCACCACCTAATTATGGTGATAAAAGACTAAAATGGGGCCCACCATCATGTTCTTTCAGTGTGCTAATCAACTTTCTCATCTTATACCAAAGTCCTCCTTCATACAAGCAACTGAAGAATCACCGACAGACTGGCAGTGGTCATCAAAAGGCCAGCCCATTTCCTTTCTCCTTGCATGCTGCATGACTGAACCTTACATTTATTTTCTGAAGTCACTTAAGTATCGATGACAGAGCTGACAACTGTTCTGTTAAGGCTGAAAAACAATTACAGTTTAAAAACTGACTCTTCTGTGTACTTCCAAAAATCCATTGCTTATTCAAAGAACTGCAGATTGACATGCAGGGCCCGTATTACAAATACGAGAGGCTTGTAGAAACATCTTGGAAACTCATCTGATGAGTCTTAGCTTTCCTTCAGTTAAGCTGAATTGATCAAACTTTTTTTTTTTCTTTTTTTTCCCCCCTCCTTATGGTCTCACAGGTTCTTAAACACAGTTCTCCACCAGTCAACATTCAATTATTCCCAAGTACTAACAGCTGACTAGCATGTGGTACCAACATATTTGAAGATGTAAAATTAAAAGTGATATTAAAAAAGTAAAGATTTGATTTTGAATGCAGGCATGAATCCCAGTCAAAGGACAAATAAGGGATATAAGCACAGCCCAAAGTCTTTCCAAATGGTCACCTACATACATGTGTGGTACCAGTGCCTCTATATTCTAGCAGAAAGGAACTGCCTAAACCTGGTCCCAGGTTAAACACAACCTGATCTGAAGGAAAGCCTATGCCTGCAAAATTTTATAATCCTACCCAAATCGTTTTGCTGATGCATAACCTTTTTGCACAGGAAGCTATTTTGAGAGTATACTATTAATTCTGTTGTAAAAAAACACTTTAAATGAAGTATGTGGGTATTAAAAAAAATAGTGCTTCTGGACACCATTTGTCTTTTCACATGGCTTGCTTCTGTAAACTCATCCTCAGCTGTGATTTGAGAGATTACTGAAATATACAGTATCAACCTATTTACCGGTGTTCCATCAGACCATTCCCATGACCCTTCAGAAAATGGGTTTCTTTTATTAAATCCAATCCAGAACTGTCTCTCTTCTGTCCTGTGATGAAAAAAACAAAACATTTCTGACACACTTTTTTCCTTTACTGTTTCACAGCTTATTTCGATATAGTGTAAATAACCATATTAAATTATTGTGGAATTCACTCAAATATCATACTGTAATGCACATGCACTTATTAATATTTTGGGGTTTCTTCAAGCTTTTTTTTTAATTAAAATGTTAAATTATAGTGCTAAAGAAGAAAAAATCTAAAATAATAGTCAGATTGCATAGCCTCCATTTCATCTAGTGAATGTTAACTCACAGGAATGTCATGTTGACTTTAACAGTTGCTCTACATCTACTACAAAGATCTTTAAAAAGAATCATATTTCAGTGCTGTTATTGCACTACTTTTCACTGATTTCTAAATTCATGTTAGTCAATAGGAGAGACTTCAGTTATATGACACAAGTAAAGAGGACAGGAGGACTTAATTCATCAATTCTTTTCTACATACCATTATGTTTAAAATAAATGATTGACATTGATAATTACCTGTCAAAAATGGTATATAATAAATTATTTAAAAAATCCTCTTCATAGATATGAGTAAAACTAGCAAGATGTCCTCCAAAATCTTGGCATAATGTTTCTGCTTCATCCCATGTTCTTCTCATCAGAACTTTCTCATTGTGAAATATCTGCAATAAAATAAACACCCCTGTAAAAACAGCTGATTTTGGAGAGCAGTGGTTTCAGAAGCTCATAAAAATCAAATATTATTTGCAGGTTCTCTTACAATAAAGGTGTATTATTGCAAGTATAGTTCTGGTTCAAATCTTAAGTCTTTCATTTACTTTAAAATGCAGTGAAGAATGGTAACAATTAAATGTTGTTTGCTGAGTAAAAGAAATAAAGCTTTATCAAAATGATTTTAGAAATGGCATGTGAAAATCCACATAGAAACAGAGAAACTCAAAGCAAGTTTGTCTTTTTACCTTGTAACAGCTGAGCAGATTACTGTCTGACTCCCATCCAAAATAACAGGAGCTCAAATGTTTTTGAAAAGTAAGTTCAGGTTCCTCATAAGATGAGATTTTTTGCTTGCACAGTGACATCGCTTTGAAGTCCTTACAGTTTTTCACCTCCCAGTAACCAACCGGGTTCCCTCCTCGCATAGCCACACATCCTCCAGAATGGCCTAAAACAAGAGAATAAATTGTGAGTATAAGAATAAAGCACCTGAATTTCATGAATTGTGTTCAGTTAGCATCAGGTTCTGGATACTACCTCAGTGAACTTATGAAAATAGCATCCAGCATCTGCCTGACCTGACCTCAACGTGCTGACCCGGGCTGACCTGACCGTGACACAAGATTCTTTTCACAAAATGCTAGAGACAAAACGCAGTTTTTAGAAAATACAGTAGTAAAGGATAAAAGTAGAAAGTCCAAAATTGAGAAGCAGTTAAGTGATTTGGAGCACTTTAATTTTTGTATCTCTATCCTGAGGCTTAAATTTTGAAACAGTGTCCGGGCACGAAGCAGGGAAGGAAGGTCAAGCCTCCCCTAAGCTAATCTGGCTAAACCTGCGGAAGGAAGTTACACTTTTTTACATCAGTGCATTACTCACGTGGCTGGTGCTTGTTCCAGTTTGCGTAGCTCATGGAGCGATTCTTCCCGTCCGCAGTTAGCCAAAAGTACTCTCCTGTGTTATTAAGGTCTTGCAGGCCTATCCAAAAATAAGCTTTCTCAGATTTTACCATGCTATGGATCATACTGTTGATAAAAGCTTGCTCGAACCTTAATAAAATGAACAAGACAAAAAAAATTAGAAAAAAATAGGGTAATTGGTATTTCAGTGAAGAGCTCTCATGATATGATTTAAATAAAGAGAAAAATATAAAAGGTGCTTCATTTTGTTTATAGAAGTCTGTAGGCAATTTCGAGCATAAATCTGTAGTATAAACTGTATTTTTTCCCTTTTATGTTACACTGTGCACATACAAAAAGCAGTATATTAAGAAACTCAGTGCTCATGCTACGGGATGTGGAAATAAAATGTAGAAACGATGCATAGCTAAAAATAAGGAACAACTTGTATGAAGATGAAAAGACAGAACAAAAGTTCAATGAGGTCACAGACATACAGAAAAGGAAAAGCTTTGCACAGAACTATCTGGCTTGAGCGGGACACACTAAGACATTAGAAGAACTGAACAACTCAAAGCACCGCAGAAGGAATCACTTTTCCCATTTTAAATTTTCTTCACTAAAATACTGTAGGCCTTTTTCAAGTAATAAACGTTCCATGAGTAAACCCTTTGTCACTTCTTAAATTTAATTAAAGATATAAATGGTATAGCATTATACCAAAATATGCTTTAATTTATTAGCACATTTAATCAGCTCACTATGAGAAGATATACAGCATAATAACTTCCCAGTCTGATAAAGACTTTATTACCTTCTTGATTTAACACATTGTGAGAAGAATTATTAAATACCCTAAGAATGATGCCAGTAAAACCTGAATGTATCTGTAACTCTGAGAGTGACTGAGGACTTTTTAATTTCATTTTCTTCTGCACATTCTCTCTTTATATCAATTCTCCTTTGCTGTACAGCCTACATTTAAATAAACACCTTAATGAAAATTTTAGGCTCAATACATGGAAAAGTTCTTATACTTATCCCAACAGAAAAACAAATTAAGCAGTAAATAAAAAAAATCCAAGCTAACAGCTAACTTCCTCTGCCACTCTATTATTGAGACTGGAAATACAGAGCACAATACACAGAGATGGCTGTTCATTTTGACCAGCAAAATAAAACAAAAATAAGGAGAAAAATCCTGACACATTCCATCACTCTTCCAATGATGCGCAGCATATTCATGGCTCCCTATGAAGTTTGAGCTGTAAATGCCCAACTGCCCCAAATTTGTCCTTTATTCTGCTAGTAAGGGTCCCTGTTGTACTGCAGGATATTACAGCATTTGCTGTGCATAATCCTGAAATCACCTAGCAAGCAAAATTTCCATTAATATAATTCCTTATTTTAGGTAGCTGTACAATCCTAAAAATTCTAGCTATCCCTCATCTGTTTGCTAGTGGTTACAGTATATCCCTCATCCTAAAGGAGGGAAGATTTCTTCCTGAAGGTTATTACCATAAATATATGTAGCTTAAAATAGGTATGTTTAGTTGGCACACCAACGTGTCTCAAATTTTTATGGGATTTCACCATAAAAGATAAGTCAGAGAGAGATCAGGGAACATCCAAGCATTTGGCTATTTGCAGTCAAGAAAGTCTTTCTGAAAACAGTACAGGTAAATAGAAACAAAGCAAGGAAGGACAGTGCAGTTAAATGCTTTTCACACATGTATTCTCTCCCTCTATTTGTTGGGGAGCCATGTAAAATGAAAAACTAAACAGAAACATTTATAAACAATAATTGATTTGCATTAAAATTTGACATGTTTTGATTATAAAAGTTGAACATATCATCACTTTTCAATAAAGTTGCCAGGCACACTATAAAAGCTTTCTAAATACCTTACATACCTCTGTAGAAAACATTTTGCTTCAATTCCTGTATACTCACATAAATACACACTGCTAGACATGTAAACCAATCATACTGTTTTTATTCCAAATTTAATTTCAATTCATGAATGAAGCAAAACACACTTCTTATTTTAGCCAATGTTAGTAATTATGCTTAGCTCTCACACAACTAAGTAACATTTTTTGCCATGCATCACTTTCTAAAGTTAGAATAGCTCTTGTTAACAGTATCTGCACGCTGTCTAATAGGATTAACTACCTGTTTGTTACTGATACAAGTGCAGGTGGGCAGAAATAACCACTGGAAGCATGTTCAAAACTTCGAGGGGTACTGTCGATTTTGTAACAAAATCCACCATGTCTTTCCCATCCCTTAAAAGAAATGAACATCATTTTATAGATTATTATATAGTTAACAGTCAATCTGTTTGTTAAAGACTTGATTCCCTGCTGTGTTTTCCATCTGATCTGCACTCATGTTCCTGTAGCCCTTTTCTTTCTACCAACACAGTGCGTAGCTGGGCTTGCCGGTGCTCTCTTACTCTACCAGAAGTCGTCACTTCAATCTCACATACTTGTATGTGAACCAAACAAAATTAAGGAACAAGAATGGGAAGTATATTGAAGAAGCAAGATGATTCTGAGCTCAGTTTTCCTTACAGAAGAAGCCCTGATAAAGACAGGGCATCAGAACAAATGAGTTCTCCACACCAGAACCAATATAGAGACAACTATATTTTCCCTGGAAAGCATGCAAGCTATCATGTCTAAATTCTGATCTGAATACAACTAAAGGCCTCACTCAGGATTCAGAGACCAAAATCCATTCCTTACTGAAGACATTACATGTTTTCCAATGACTATATGGAGCTGGATTCTTGGCAGTATATACTAAACTCAATTTAGGTGGCTCAAGGATTTTTAGAAGTGAAAAATAAATCAATGACAGGAGAAAAAAAAAAAGGACAGGTAAGAAGAAAGGGGTAGTAAAGCATTTGGAGTTATAAGATATTGAACAGGTGAACAGGCCAAGCATGGGTCAGCGGTGATGACCTCTTCCTTCTTCTGCAGCAGGAGCTGGGAGAGGACCTGAAGCAGCTTCCTTCCACAAGGGGAGCTGGGATAGGACTCAGAGCAGTTACTACTGGGAAGGGCAGGGAAAAGCTTGTTGATGTCACGTGGCTGACTCAGCCCTTGACACCAGTTGAAAAAGGTGGTAACGTTTTTGATGGGTATGATAAAAAAAGGGGGCAACTTCAAGGTGATCCTTCCCAAACTACATTTGTTTCAATTTGGTACTTTGAATATTGTTTTACTGACTCAGTTTTGGGGATGCCAAACCACTCTGATAGCCATCTCTCTGGCACATTGTAGTAATTCATTACTGATATCTAATACCTGCCTGAAGTGTAAGATAAACACTGCATGTTGGATTCAGTCAAGTCATAAACCAAAAAAAAAAAAAAAAAGAGCGATTACAGGATTACAGCAGTCCCTTTGTCTTCAATTGAAAATTGAAATACATACTCCAAAACACAAGCAGCTTCAGTGCTGGCTTTTCAAACAGCAATACACTCTAGTTATTTATCTTTTCCTCAGCTCTTTTTTTCAAGATGGACTTCCAAATTAAAACAAAAAACACTCATACTCAATGCAGAATTAAAATTATAAATTTTCATGGCTTATCAAATAAGCCAGAATACTGAATCAGTGGTAAGCCTACCTCATTAACCCCAATCTCTGGACGTCAAAAAGACTATACCACCTCTGGTCTGAATTGTGCCTATGTGAGTACATGTATCATGCTTGCTTGGACTTCCTGCTTGAGTGTTTTAAATAAAGAAGAGAATACAGAGATGTTAAACCATCTCCATCTAATCTATCCCAAAAGTGCACAGAAACGGGAACATGTCAGTCCTACTTTCCATGAGGGAGATGCTGCTTCCCAGGGAAGCTCACAAATCAAGCACAGCATATCAAACAAGCATAATATTGAGACAGACACCATCAAGCACAACTTGACAGTCGTGTTAAGAGGAAAATGAGAAAAGGCAGAAATGAATAAGCCCCTTCTTGGTTGTAGTTCAAGAAAATGCATAAGAAGATGCTCCCGAGACCTATTCAGGATCATAATCAAAGCATTACTGAACATTAAGCATATACTCAAGTCCTTCCAAGTCTGAGGAGACAAATTTCATCTTCTAGTTAAGAAATGTGTTTAACTGGTATCAGGAGTATGCAGAGTAACTGACAGAAAACACAGCCTCCTTTTACAGTCATCCCCCTTTGGTACTTGGAAGATTGCTGTAGATGCTGCACATAGCATCCCACATGGCACAAAAATATACAAACAAAAAGAACTATAGTATTGGTTCTATATTTTCAACCAAGAACAGTACCTATGCATTATTCAGAAGTCACATAAAAAAAAGTTGGTTTGTAAATAAGCCATTGATTGGATTGACTAAGAATCCCCCTTATCTCCAAACAAAAGAGCTATGACTTCATTAAGGGAAAAATATGTTTTTACATGAAGAGAATTCTGCACCATCCTGGGATACAATGGGGATCCTGTAGAGCCCTGCAGAACTGAGGGAGACATAGCAACATAGCCTACACCATTACTAGTTACTGCAGTGAGAGAAATGCCGTGCTGACACAGTCCTTCTTTGTTCACACAATATGTTCACGGCCTCTGCATATTTCATTCCTGTTCAAGTGTTTTGGCGTTTTCAGCTGTTCAACAAATTTCCCCTTTTTATTACTCTTGTCTGCCCTCTTTGGCAGAGCACAGGATGTCAGAAATTAAATTAACTGTGGGAAAAGTTGTGGTACAAACAGTCAGAATAACAAATCACCTGGAGCCTACAGCAGTCACCTCAGCACTGTAAGGGAATGCAGATAAGGAGGCAGTGCATGACCCTTCTCTTAAAGCTTCCTTGGTGCCTCAAGACTAGAAGTAAGCTGACACTAATCTTTAACCAAAAAAAAAAAAATTGCGGAGGAACTGCAAGCTGGTATGTTTTTAGTGAGGGCAAGCATAGGTCGAGAAATCCAAACCTGAAGGCTGAACAATTGGACACTAAATGGAAAGATCCACTCCACTAAATGGAAGATAACACTCAATGGAGATAAATATGAAGAGATACACATGGGGAATCACCCCTTCCTTCCTCCTAGACTCCCCGATCCTCTTGTGTAAAGCAGGGACAGCTACCTCAATCTCACCGTGCGGAGTCAGGGTCTAGGAAAGTTAAGTTCTGTGAAAGCATCACCTCAATCAAAAGACCATTCTGACCACTGTTTGCCATTTTTAGAGCTCTGA